>NC_140297.1:130027415-131227415 GCF_964211825.1 Aythya ferina
CCATAGAGTTAAATTCTCCTATTCCTTGCAAACTTAAAAACTACCTATTGAGAAGCGTTGCCAGAGAACTCTTAATGGTCCAGACCTAAGTTATAGCAGGAAATATACACTATTTTTATACTTTATTATTTAACACTAGGAGGGATCACAGGAACCTGGGCCTCCACTCATCTACTATTTGATTTACTGGAATATGTGTGTGAGAAAAGATGTGGGCTAAAATACTAGGGACTGATCCTCCTGGATAGATACAGTCTTACAAGAGCTCCAAGAATGCTTGAGAACTTAGAAGAATGCTTGTGCTCACTGAAATGGTTTTAACTGGTAGGAATGAAGGAATAAAAATAGACTAGGTCATGGAATACAGAAGTATGCAAAGGATAAAACAAAGTAAAAAGTTATAGAAGACCAAAGAGGATGGAAAATTACATAGATGGATAACATATATCTATTATAAAGTTTCCATTGCACTCTTCTGACAGACAGTATACATAAAACATACTTGTCCCAAGTGAAAAAGTGAAATTCAGAGTATCCTTATTTGATGTTTTTCAGTATATCTAGCTATAGAAACATCAAATGAAGCATTAACTTTATTTGATGTTTTTAACATTACAGCAATCAGTAAGAAATGTTACATCAAGCTTTACTGATTTTATTACTTTACTAATTTATAAAGGGCCCATCCCATGACAGAATCTGTGAGGCTTAATGGAAAAAAAAAAAAAAAAAAAAAAAAAAAAAGCCAAAGTGAGGTCAATGCCTAAAGGCACCACTGGAAAAATATGATTAAAAAAGAACTTCTGAACAGGAATATGTACATATATATGTACGTATTTATTAGAAGAGCAAAACTGAATATTGTTGAGTGTTTCACACTAAGAAAGCTTTCACTTCCTCTACAAAGTATCCAAAGGGAATTGTGGTCATTCTCCAAATAAAAAAAATTTGCCTGAAATGTGTAGAAACTTAGACAAAAGATTTCAGGAATAAAAAAAAAAAATAAAAATAAAAAAATAAAAAAAATAAAAAACAAAATAACAAAAAAAAAAAAACAGTTGTCTCATTTCTACTCTTTTTGAGAAAGAAAGACAATTGTTCCCATATCATGAAGAAAAATTCATATGAAACATTTACAAATAAGTAGCTTTATATTTGCATATGACCATGTGTGTATATATACACTTACTAGCACACAGACACATGTATTGATACAAATTATGCTAAAGGACTCAGTGATACGGAGATGCCAAAACTTAAAAATGTTGAAACGCAAACTAAGATAAACTGTACATCTCTTCACTCTGAAGCCTTGTACTCATCCATTATGACACAATTTTTAATTAGGGATTATGAAGACAAACTTTTAAATGTTTCCTTTTTCTATTTTGTCTGCCCTCATACCCTGTTTCATATCCATAGAATGTCCAGCAATGTTGTTTGAGGACTGTGTAGTTAAGGACTGTACCCTGCAGGTGCCTTCTTTGGTCAAGGGAGGTCAGGCAGGCAGACAACCAGCTGAGGTGAGCTGATACAGAGGTGGCACTGGGCTGGTATGGAGGACAGCACGCCACAGTGCTATAAAACGTGCAAAGGCTCATGGGCTCAATGGGTTCATTATTAAGCTGAGCATAGGCTTCAGCAGTAAAAACTTACTACATGAGATGATAATTGTACAAATGATGTTACAAAATCTGAAATGGGAAGAAAATAATTCTTTTGAAGAAAGCTTAGTCTGTTATGATAAAAATGTCTGTCAGCCAACCATCTGTTTGGCTGATTTAACTTATATATGCGTGTATAAATATATATTTATTGATGCATATATTTCAGCACAATACAGTACTGAAAATATTTTCACACATGGTGGTTACACACATCAAATGAAGAAAATTTCCTCACTTGCACTTATTAAGTGTCGAAGTGATCATAAAAGCATTAAAGGAAGGATTATGCTAAAATGATGTCTTTATAAGCACAGCAATCTGAAAAACACCAATTCTGATGTAATCTTGACATAACTCAAGATGTAATCTTGATGTAACTCAAATCTCTTCTGACGTAACACTTAAATTTATAGTTACACACTTAAAAATAGTCATGCACAAAGTAGTTCATCTGACATTTTTCTCAGAACAGTGTGATCATTAAAGCATCATTTAAAGGTTTCTCTACCTTTGAATGTTTTTCTCTTAATCATGGTCTTAAAGCATCAAATAAGGGATAATTATTCATTTGCAGATATTGCAAATTGCTACAAGCATAAAAATGTCATTTAAGGGTGATTCTTCATTTGACCTTTTCAAATAAAAATCTGTGCTGTTTTCTCTTCTTTAAAAACATCATGCAAAAACTCTTTTAAAGAAACTTCAAAGTTCTTAAATTCCCAACTAAATTCCACTGTGCACCGAGGTTTCAAAAGAGGCCAGCTGTCTCATTTTTAAGGTCCACGCTGAAAATGTTAGAGAAATGCCTGTCCAACTGAATTCTCATCCTTGAAAACTAAATATCACTAACATGTTTCAACAAGAGCCTCCAAGAATAGAAGGTGTTGAAGTCATCTGATAATTCTGAAAATCTTCATCTTAGGCAGAAACCACTGAGATGAGGGCCCAGCACATATTTTGTGAGGTGAAAATGTTGACTCTCTACTGTCAGATCTGTTCATGGCTCATCCCAACCTCTGCTGCAAGGCAGGAAGGGGACCCCAGAGAGAGAATGAGCCTCTGTCCTCCATCCAAGTGCTACACTGGCCAGTTGCAAGCAGAACCAAGCATATATCAGAAGCCTTCCTTTACTGCTAGCTACAGTCCTCTGGGTAGACATTGATTAAAAGGCAGGGAACAAAGGTGGAAGCAAAGGGACTAAAAATAACTTAAGAGAGATAAACAGTGTCATGCTGTACCAAGGACTATGGGGTACTGCAAACTGACTTTTCATGGCAATTGATGGCAAAACAGCTGTTTAACACACTTTGTGTTTACAGTACAAACTGTAAGTGGAGCCAAATGGAGGATCATCTATTTGGCTTACTGATAAATACAGATGCTTGATATTTTCTTTGTATACGTGCAGCACTAAGGCATCAGCAGTGAAATTTCTTTAATTGGCAATTTTAAATTCATGGCTTTTTCTCTCGCCTTATGTAACTTACCTACTCATATTTGTATAGGAGCACTAATTAATGCTTTTGAAAATTACAATAGGTTTTCCGCAGAATTACATTTTACAGCCACATGAATACCAAAACAATTCAGAATGATTCATATTATAACAATGAATTCTAAGGACAATAACAGTGATTATGTCACTTTTGACAAAGTGTTACCAAACATTTAGGACATACAGTTCATCAGAATTTGAATACATGCCATCACACACTTTTCTCAATTGCAACTACAGCACTAATTAATGTAACTCTTATTCACATAATATAACTCTTATTCAAATTAAATTATGATAGTGCTGATGACATGTTTTAAGAAATCATTACAGAAAAATAAAAGTTTATGCTGATTCTGGTTACGGTGTACACTGAAGTGTTCCAAGAATACTTTTCTACAAATGGCACAGATTTCTGTTAGCATACTTCTGGAGAACATCAAAGCTATCTCTGAGAAGTTACATTACAAGTTGCTAAAATGCAGCTTTAAACGACTTGCTTTATTAAACAACTCTCTGAAGCCCAATCTGACTTAACTCTCTGTTGGTTCTTTCTTTGCTGGTACATTGAGATTGAGAAGTACACCTTGAAAGGCGTACTTAAATTCATTTAAGTACTTCATTTAAGTAACTTCATTTCCCTTAAATGAAGGGAAATGTCCAATTGGATAAACTGAATTACTGAAGAAGAGAAATAGCACAAAGGGGTAGAGGATTTGGGACAGACCAGAGGAAAACAGAGAACTGGTGCTGAGAATAGAAAGAGAAGTATACATGTAGTGAAATAAAATAAAAATGCCTATTCAAATTCAGCACAAAAAGCCATCCACTGCCCTCAAGTGGTAGAGCCATAGCTTCTAAGACTGAAGGCATGATTGCAATACAGACTGAAGCAGGGAGGAAAGACAGAAAGGCAGAAAGAAAACTGGAGAATTTGTGCTCTTTCATTGCCTTTACCCATGCTGTTTTCAGAAATACTGGTGAATACTAAAAACATGGGATTTGGGGTATCTTCTAAGTCTAAATTCATTTCTTACTTTATTGTTTTAAAGGTGTTTTGTGAAGTTGCAAAACTTACTAAAAACTAAAAGAACAGTTTGCTAAAGCCTAGAACCAATGACGTTTATTTGAAATGCAAATGAAGACTTGCCACCCAGGAATGTATGTTACATTTGACATTTGTCTCTAATCGGAAGTCCCTATGAATAATGTAGTTTGATACCAATAGCCTCATTAAGAAAGATTTCCCTTAATACTCTTTCTGATTGTAATCTCTTCATCATACTTCCTTTTCTCATTGCTCCTGGCCCTACTCATCATTATCAATATGCTCAGGTCTTCAGTAGTGTTACTAATATATATTTTATATTGAATAGACAATTTTAAATGGGAATTAATGACACTAATGCCCAGGTGTTCTTTAACTGTAAGACTTTCTTATCCTGGCTATATTTTATTAGGAACAGTAGATATTCTGCCTGTCATGGCTAGAGTTCATTAGGTTGGGTCACAAGTGAAAATGAGTTTGATGGGTTCATCCTAGTCCCCATTTGAACACATCTGCACCATTTCACATGACTATCAGTTTCTGCTTAAAAGAGTTTAGGGACTGAAGCAGTGGAGCTGTGACAGGTCAAGACCAAGACACATTGGCTGAATTATGCAAGAGATGTTTGCACAATGTCCTCCTTAGCATTTCTCACAGACCAGGACACCCTATTCACAAACACTAAATATGCACAGAAGTTGAACAGACAAACCGTGGTTAATATAAATCCTGTACTCTGTCCTGGTTTACTGTAAATACAATGCACCCCCTAAAATTCTGGGGTATGTTTCAGGAAAATAGCAGGTTATGCTGTGGGAAATGCCAGTGTCCCAAAGGCAGTAAGTAACAAGAGGTTTTCATTTCAGCTAAGGATCAGGTTCCATTTATTTTCCTCTTTCATAACCACAGTAGGCGTAAAATGTAGAGCTGATCCAAAGATTCCTCCATGAAGCACTGCTGCCAGTTACCAATTTTCAATAAATCACCATTAAATTGTCCCATAATTTTTCTGCCCTTCCTTTCCCAGCATGCTGATTACTATGATGTGTTTTCTGTGATTAGAGGAAGAGTTGATCTTTGAAGACCTTAAAGCCTAAGTCGATGGGGCCCTCCTGAAATGTAAAGAGAAACGCTGCTTTCATGGCATTTAGAAAAAAAAAAAAAAAAGTATTTATTTTTTTCCCCTCTCTCTGATACAAGCTCTAAATATGTATTGATATAAGATGACAATCAGGGTAATCAGGGTAAAAAGGGACAGACAGCTAAACTTGACCTTGGAAGGGAGAAGAACATGGGGACGTCCAGAAAGCTCACCTAAACAGACCTGTGTACCTTTTTTTCTAACGTAAAATGTGCCTTGAATTCTCAAGAAGCCATCCTGCTGCCCCTACCTAATATCATTCAAGATTGTCATTCCAGATCTTTCATAACTCTAAGGCAGAATAAGTTATAACCATTCAAGAATCAGCAAAAATATCTACATTGCAAACACATCCAAAAGCATGTGAATATTTCTGCACAGAAGTAATAATCACTGGTGGCGTTCCCCAGGGCTCGGTGCTGGGGCCGGTCCTCTTTAATATCTTCATCAATGATCTGGACGAGGGCATTGAGTGCACCCTCAGTAAGTTTGCAGATGACACCAAGCTATGCACGTGTGTCGATCTGCTCAAGGGTAGGAAAGCTCTGCAGGACGATCTGGACAGGCTGGACCGATGGGCTGAGGTCTACTGCATGAAGTTTAACAAGGCCAAGTGCTGGGTCCTGCACCTGGGGTGCAATAACCCCAAGCAGAGCTACAGGCTGGGAGATGAGTGGTTGGAGAGCTGCCTAGCAGAGAAGGACCTGGGAGTGATGGTGGATAGTCTGCTGAGTATGAGCCAGCAGTGTGCTCAGGTGGCCAAGAAGGCCAACAGCATCCTGGTTTGCATAAGAAGCAGTGTGGCCAGCAGGGCTAGGGAGGTGATTGTCCCTCTGTACTCGGCTCTGGTGAGGCCGCACCTCGAGTACTGTGTTCAGTTTTGGGCCCCTCGCTACAAGAAGGACATCGAGGTGTTTGAGCGGGTCCAGAGAAGGGCGACAAAGCTGGTGAGGGGCCTGGAGAACAAGTCCTACGAGGAGCAGCTGAGGGAGCTGGGCTTGTTCAGCCTGGAGAAAAGGAGGCTCAGGGGCGACCTTATTGCTCTTTACAGATACCTTAAAGGAGGCTGTAGTGAGGTGGGGGTTGGCCTGTTCTCCCACGTGCCTGGTTACAGGACGAGGGGGAATGGGCTAAAGTTGTGCCAGGGGAGTTTTAGGTTAGATGCTAGGAAGAACTTCTTTACCAAAAGGGTTGTTAGACATTGGAACAGGCTGCCCAGGGAAGTGGTGGAGTCACCATCCTTGGAAGTCTTCAAAAGACGTTTAGATGTAGAGCTTAGGGATATGGTTTAGTGGGGACTGTTAGCGTTAGGTCAGAGGTTGGACTCGATGATCTTGAGGTCTCTTCCAACCTAGAAATTCTGTGATTCTGTGATTCTGTGATTCTGTGATTCTGTGAAGTGGCCATGATCCTCAAAAATCTGCCAGTTTCAATTTCAGTGAAGAAGTTCTTCCTAACATCTAACCTAATTTATTATTATCCAGATTTTTTGAGATGTATGGCTCACCATGTTATTGGGGAATTCTAAGTAATAAATTTTATTTCCATGAGTGTATTTCCATGTTAGTGATTATGTCTATTCCAAGTCTAATTCTCCCTGATTACCCTATGGAAAAGTTTGGTCTTGTTTTGGCTGGTTGTCATGATAGATCCAAAAGCAACCATCATTTGAAAAAACAAAAACAACAACAACAACAAAAAAAAAAAAAAAACTCTGTAATCAGTAAAATACACTTATATCATCTGTGTGAGTTTATTTAACATTCTTCTTAATTTAAAAAGCATGTCCTAGCCATGGCCTAGGCCTGCTACTCAGAGAGAGGAAATACAACAGCATAGACACCAGAATGCAACTACAATGCTTGCAAATCATTATGCACATTCATGAAACACAGTCCATGTATAAAAAGTACAATTTTATACATCTCAAGGTGTTTGTGAGTAGGCATTTAATACCAGCATTCAGAGTAGTAATTTAATCTGTCATCCAGCAATGAGCTCTGCATGGGAAGTCAGGATCCACTGGGGCTCCACAGGAGCCCCTTCCTGTTTAACTGGCAGGATCAGGCCATATATTTTAACAACGTGGTACAAAGCCTGTGTCTTTTATGTTTTGTGACTACTCTGTGCATTTTGACTACTAGAGGAAATAAATGACTGTACATGCATACTACCTATAGAAAAGAGACAAGGACTATCTGGTCTATATATAATAGCTGCACTCAGACAAACACAGAATGTATAGAGGTTTTCATTACAATATTTGTGTTGTACCCTGAAGAAAAAAAAGAAAAAAAAAAAAAAAAAAAAAAGTCATTGAAATCCAGACATTCTGAGTTATAGAACTGAAAAACAAGCTGGTGTTATGACAGTTTTGAAATGGGTCTGCTTTTGCCAGCCAGTTATATGCTTTAAAGGGCCTTTAGCTGATTTATGCAGTTCTTGTCCTGAAACTGCTGTATTGTATTACTTCAATATTTTATCCCTAACCATTTAAAGAAGGTTTGATCTTACATCAATAGTACTCCAAAAATATTAAAATCAAAGAGATTTTTTCAAAGAATTTATGCAAAACAAACCCTATATTCTTTCCTGATCTTGAATAATATATATGTGTATATATATATTTTTTTTTTTAAGGAAAAAAAAAAACAAACACATTTTGTAGAACAAACTCCAGATAGTTATGGAGTTATGGTGGCTGTCGAATATGCTGAGAGCTTAAAAGGAAAAAAATACTTACTTTAAATGTAAACTGTTGAAGTCTTGGAGCTTTCATGACAAAATAGCTTCTGGTCACAGACAAAAAGAAAAAAAAGGAAAAAAATAAATAAATAAATAAAATAAAAAGATTAGCAGAATTCAGAAGAGTTATCATTTTTTTTATTATTATTATTTATTTTTTTTATTCATGTTAACAGACACTACTTGGAATGAGTAAACAGAAAGCTTTTTCTCTGCAGTGGGACCCTTAAAAGTACAATTTAATAGTTATGACTAGGTATATGCCTCAGTTCTTTTCTTCTCTTTACTTAGCTGTGTGTTGCACAAGACTTTTATGAGTTCAATATGTACAGTATCTGTTGACACTTCGTATATAAACAAAAATGATTTGGTTTAGAAGCAGGGGAATTAAAGTACGCATAATGAAAAACAATTGTTCTAAAATGCTGTCAATTTGGATCGTGGAAAGAATTTCAGGGACTGATCCTGCAGAGTGCAGAGAAGCTTCAATTTTTATTGACATCACGGTATTATAGAAGCAACTCTTAGATGAAATACTTACTGTTTTTAAATATATCTTTGAGTTTCCAATTCTGAGACTCTTCCATGATGCAGGAAAATGCTATTATTTCTTTGTTCATCTTTGGAGCTCATTGGCCACTTTTTAATTACCAATATATGAAGCCAAAATATAATAGCAGTTTTCTTACATGCTTGGATACTACAGTGTGTCATACATGATCATCCAATTTTCTTCCAGCCTGTTGATTCACATATATTATGTCTGCATCAATTCAGTACAACCCTTATAGTGAAGGTACTTAACTTACAACAAAGTTCTCTTTCATTGATCCATTATTGCTCTGAATAGAAGTAGAAAAAATCACTTAGATGAACATAGCCTACAGGATAACTCATTTCTCTACATTAATAGTTTATGAATCTTCCATAGCCCTCTGTAACAATAAAATGCATGTAATTTGCAATGGAGATACTTACTTTAAATAAATTGTTATGGCAGATGAGATCCATACTCTCAAACAAAATATTCATTTCAGTTCCTTTCAGTTGTCTTGAAACACGAGCTTGAGGCCTTAATTCAGTATCCACGGTTCAATGAAAGCTATCCAATGTTCTTCATGGGACCCCTCTAAATAGAGCACAGATGGT
Organism: Aythya ferina; assembly: GCF_964211825.1. Lineage (NCBI taxonomy): Eukaryota > Metazoa > Chordata > Aves > Anseriformes > Anatidae > Aythya > Aythya ferina. The sequence continues at coordinate 130,036,661 of NC_140297.1, forward strand.
CTCTTCTGCTGTTGCTCAAGCAAATTGTTCTATAACCCTCCTTTCCTTGGGGTAGTAACTGGTTTCATAGTTAAGGCTAAGGGAAATTCACACCTCTTTGTCTACTCCACCATGATGACTGTCTTTGAATTTAATCATTAGTTACCCTTGAATTTTAATTCCAGATGTTTGCTTGTATTAAAAAGTTCCAAACAAACAAACAAAGGAAAAACACACACACACACGAAACAATACAATCAACAATTCTCTAGTTTTGCTATATGACCTTGAGAGATTATGACATAATGATATAGATCAATTTCCTTTTTGAATTATCAGGTTATTTAAAATGAAATCTTTTAGAAGGATAGAAGTTACATGTAAAATTAAAATCCAAATAATCTAAATCTGTTCACAGCCCCTTATGTTTAACCATTGTACTCAGATCCTTCTGTCAAGAAAAAAAAAAAGATAAATATGATCATATAGAGAGTAAATGAGAAGAATAAAACAATAGCAAAGCCAAGAAATGTGCCTTATGTGCAATTGGCAATTTTAAAAGATTGCTCCCCTTAGCAAGAATGAAACACGATAATATTTTTATAATACTTTTCATGTTAGACCCTTGAAAACATTTCACAATGGCAAATACCAGTAAGTACCATTCTACTCTTTCTTTACAAGTGGCAAAACAGTCCACAGATGAATTGCTTAACAACAGCAAAAGCCAGTAGGGGAACTGGAGCTAGAATCCAAAACTCTTAGTGCTAAAGTTCTCATTCTTAGAGCAGGCTCATGGGAGATCTATGCACACAGAGGCCTACAGCTTAAGTATTTTATGTCTTCCCTCCTAAACGCAACTTGAGTGAGAGTCAATGCATCCACGAGCAGTTATACTCCAAATATTTCTTGCAGACCTGAGTGTAGTACATTTGGTGCCACATGTGGCTGATACATACTTGCAATCTTAACAAGAGGATTTGAGCTTGTGTGAAGATGTGTGTCTGGTTCCTCCCTCTACAGATACACATAGGATTCTATTGTACGTCACCTAGTACAGGTGTGAAGTTTTATAGAGTGGATGGTAGAAGGTTGTTGTCTTGAAAAACATGTTAAATTCCTGCCTAGTAGGACATGTCTGAGAATGATATAACTTGAATGCACATACATGAACTGAATATTTCAAGTGTGCACTTTTGTGTCTATGCCTGTGTAAAATTTCCTTTCATTTATCCCATTCATCTCACTTAGTTGCAGAGGAGAGGTTACATCAGTTATCAAGAAACACCCGTGACGTGTGCAGTACCTTCAGCTCATAGTGTCATGGTGCAACTCACGAGAAATGAGGACACCTGTGCTTTCAGACATTCTTAAGTGTTTTGAAGTCTGGGACAAATAGATAGGATCCCAGTTCATAGAGTAGAAGAAATGGTGCCCACCTTTTCTCAAACATCCTACTTTTGTTGGTTGATGCCCCATTTCTGTTAAAGTTCAGGAGGTATTTGGACAATGGCTTCATTAATATACTTTAACTTTTGGGTAGCCCTGGAGAGGTTAGGCAGTTGGACTAGATGACCTTTGAAGGTCCTTTCCAACTGAACTATTTCATTCTATTCCCATCTGTTGGATGTCTTGACTGCAGCTCTCCAGCAATCTCTACTAATGAATCCCCCCAACCTCCAGTTCCTGCTCCTGCACGTTTCCAGCTCTAGATTGTTTGCTCTGTACTGTTGCACTCTTCTTTCCCTGTTCACACTGGCCATAAAAATTTTATTTATTTATTTATTTTTTTGACTACTGACTGGTATTGACCAGTCAGTTTCACCTAGCCCTTGGTTTGAGATAACCCTTCATAACTCGGGTTCCTAACTTTATTCTGCCATTAGCATAGTTCCTTTCTGTAGCACTTGGGGCCTGACAAGCCACATCGTGGTTATTTCCTCTAATAGCAACAAATTTTCTCCACATCTTCTGAGGAAGAACAAGGACCACTTTTGCTTCATTTTCTAAATAATAATAATAATAATAATAATAATAATAATAATAATAATAATAATAATAATCTAGAACTGATAAGAAGACTTCTTAAAAAAAAAAAAAAAAAAAAAAAAAAAAAAAAAAAGGAATAGATAATTGGTAGAATTAAATCCCTGTCATAAGGATTTACAGGACAGAGTATTCAAAGGTCTAAGTCCAGTTACTGTAGGTCTTCCCCCAAAGCAGAGAAATGTCTCCTGTCTTCTGTCTCCTAAAGGTTATCAATCCCAACATTTCAGTGATTATTTTCAATATATCAAATTTAACCCTTTTGTACATGATGGCACATCTTTCTACATCATTAATTATTTCTACATCATTTGTACATCATCTACATCTCATGAAGAATAGAGACAGTGATGTATGAATTGTATCACAAAATTGCTCTATCATCTAAAATTGAAGAAAATATGGTCTCTGACAAATAAACATCACTAACATTCCTATTTCTTTTCTGCACTGTACCATTTTACTCTTCTCATATATTTATTAGGAAATAAGTTTTTTATTACAATTTTCCACACATCTCTATTTGGAGATGAAATATTGTCTAGTAATTGCTAAGGCACAGGGAAAGGCATAGAAAACAATCCAGGTGTTATACTGCTCCATATGACTCCTCTATGGGCAGGTCTACATGTGCCCTTTCTGTCAACCCCTGAGTCTTTCTGGATCTGAGTCAGCTATGGTCTGGAAGTCAAGTAAATATTTTTGCATTCAACCTGAACTAACATGCCCCTCTCTCAGTGCCCTGATAACTCAAAATGCCTTCCAGAACAAAGCTAGTTTGTATTGTTCACAGTGGTGTATCACTGGAGTTGTCTTCTGCATCTAATCACAGAAATGTGCTCCAAAAAACAGTTACTGAATTTTGATAACTCATTGGTTTTGAAATACCTTTATACAATATAAACATAACTTTCAGTACACTGATCACCCAATGCCCAAGCAGTGTTAAATGAAACAGAAAAGTTTGGTGCACTCCATCTTATCAGATTCCATGAATGAGCAGAGCGAACAATACATACCTTAATGAAATAGGGTTAATTAAAGTTTATAAAATATGCTGAAATAATCAAATGGGTAGCACTGCACATGTATTGTGCTTTCATAATGAAGAATTATTAAAAAAAAAAATCATGATTTCTATATACACATTTCAGTTTTTTCTTTTCTCAGAAACAAAGAAAAGAGAGCTTGTTTTCATTTACATCTGCTGTTTTACTCGTCTGAGTTATTTATAATTCTGAACAGGATCCATAATAATAATTTCCTATCTCCCAGTTGATTATGTTAGAAAGGAGTCTTTTTTCCCCTTAATTGCATATACACACAGTGTATAAACAATTCTGTCTACACTCTTCATTTAATTAAAAACACAATATGCAAACTATGGATAAACATTTCCCCAAAAGCCAGGAGTCTTTTCTTTCATAAGCAGAATGGGACACAGGCTTTGGGTCTATAAAACTTAAGTTTTTTAAAACAATACCATTTGGTTCTAACCACAGAAGTATTCCTGAAACAAAAGGGAAAACAAAAGCAAAGACACACCACCCCTTTACATAACAAGCTAGATAAAACAGTAAAGATAAATATTCATAGCCCAAAGTGGAGACATTTCCAGCAGGTTCTCTCCAGTCCCCTAAAGTGAGATGGTAGCCACAAGCAGAGAGGCGTTGATGACTATACTGTTCAATACAGTGTGATTAGAGGACTCATGGCATCCTGCAGGATTATCTGTAATGTAGCGTACTGTGCTTTTTGTTCATCAAACAGCAGCTGCTAAGAGTTGTAGTTTGCAAAAGCATACAGCTGCCCCCACCTATTATCTTTAACATCTACATATATTTTATTGTCTAGGCATGTTGTTTCTTTGCTGTAGTTTATGAGTTCTTTATTCTAGACTCCAAGCAGATTCCTTTGCATCTATTTTTGATTGAATCTGCAGAGAAAGTTTAGATGGGATTTTATTAATAAAATACAAAGTACCAGAAACGTGATTGTATGTAAAGAAGAAACAACAAATTTCTTTCACCACAGTTCATTCTTTCCTTATTTGAGAACAGCACATTACAGTTGTGTGGAAACACTTCACTGAATTATCTGTAATGTTTTACTCCATAGTTTGTCTTCACTTGTGTTTAGTACAGCCATTCACAGGTTTAGAGTGTTTTGTTTTTTTTTTTTTTTATATGCAAATCATTTTGATGTGGGCTAATTAAATAATTCATACAAATATATGTAACATTTTATGACAATCCTAAAATTAAATATGACCACTGCTAAAAGAGGTAATGCAGAAGCATAAAATATGTATGAAATTATGTAAATACACTGGAAAAAGTCTTCCAGCTAAACTTGTCTACCAGTTTTCTGAAGGCTTGCCAAACTTGAAATAAAAGCCACATTGAGCAGAATGTTTAGACATCTGGATACCTTTCCTTTAAATTCCAGGAAAATATTCTGCATCTAGTTTGAACTACAGCTACCTAAGTCGCTATTTCCACTACAGTCAAAATAGTTATTCTTTGTAATTTCCTGTTTGTCATATTACTTCTCTTCAACCAGCTGATCAAAGATACTCTCAATACTTTTGTAACTGTTTTGCCTGCCTAATTTTCTAGTTAGTGTTTTAACAGGCTCAAGATTGCAAGCCAACCTTTTTTCTTTGACCTGTTCAGGCTTTCAGTCTTCAGATTTTGGACTTCATTCCACTCCTAGTGCCCTAGAATTTATTAAAATGAATTGAACACTGCAAAAAATATTAACAAAGTTCACCAGTTCACCAAATTTAAAGTTAAAAATTATTTCTGCAGCCATGTTCATGTCACAGGAAATTCTTTGAATACTGAACCTATCTCAGGCAATTTTAACCAGTAATAAAACTAGGAAGCAGGTCTTATACTAACATGTGGCACTTCTGTTTTAAAGCCGTGTTGTATGGGTTGTTGAAAAAAATAATTTAAAAAATTAATTTAGCTTAATGACACAAGTACTTGATTATACTGCAGTTTCACTAAAATCCTTCCAGGCTCTATTTAAGTGTTATTAACCTTTACTTAAGTTACATAAATAAAACACAAAACAAGTTTAATAGTTTATTATTGTTACAATATTGTTACAGTTACTCTAGTTTCTACACTTAGAAATCACATACTGAACATCAGTGAAATATAAAAGCAAGAATATGAAGATATATTTTGAGGACTAATTTTTACACCTCATACATTTCTTTCCTACACATACAGCAAGAAATTAACTACAAATTCATCCCTAAAATGATATGGAGTTTGAAGAGACTAGAGAAACTAATTATGTTACCTCCTAGTGCCCCATGCAAGAATTTTCCCAACAGAACAAGTTCAGCTTCTTGTTTCAGGACTTTTCCTTTCAGCAGGTAATGTAAGTCTATCACAAGTCTTGGGATATCCAGACAAAAATTAATTCTAAATGGAAGTATCTCCTCAAAGAAGTGGAGACTGACAAATTTAGTAGTTTAAATTTACCTGTTATACATCACTCCGTGAGGCAGAAGCCAGTATAGTGCATTACACTTAAAAGTAATTAAGAAAAATATTTTTTATTACATATCATATAGAAATAAAATATAATCTTTTTTTCTTGAACCTTAGAGTCTATATCCAGAACTATATTTCAGAATGCTTTCACTCTAGTGAGACTGAATTTCTTGCATGGGTATATATATTTGAACTCTGTACACTAGCAATGTAGATGTTAGTTATGTAATTCAGGTCCATCATAGTGAAAATAGGCAAGGTATCCCCAGAAGCCCAAACTGATGGCCAAGCACTATATACGTGAGCTTATATCATTTTGATATTAGCAGTGATTCTTTGGGCATACCTGTACTGTACAAGCAGAACCTCATTAGAGGTAAATGATGAATCTCTATTTCATTGCAAAGGACATGGTGAAGAATTGTGGAACTGTTTCTGGGAGTCCTTACAGCCACTCAATTCAAGTGTGTGCTAGTCTGCGGTAAATAACTTGCTTGGGTGAAGCACCACAGCAATATGGACACACTTATTCCAATTTTGTTGACTCTTACCCAGATGGGGAATGAAACAACATGGCTCAGCATGGATATGAACTTTGCTAGACAAGTACTATCAACAATTCTGTCTGGATGCTCCTCAAGAAGGAAGTCTTAAAGGCACAGGAGCAGGCTATCCCCATGTGCTGTAAGATAAGCCAGCGAGGAAGAACAGCATGGCTGAACAGGGAACTTTTGCTGAGTCTCTGGGAGAAAAAGAGAGACAAGCCTCATCTTCTATGACCTGGTGACCTGCCTGGTGGTTGAGGGAAAGTCTGTTGATATATTCTAGCTAGACTTCGGCAAAGGCTTTGTGACATGATCTTCCATAGTATTCTCCTGGAGAAGCTGGCAGCCCATTGCTTGGACAGGTACACTCTGCAGAGTTAAAAGCTGGCTGGATGTCCAGGCCCAGAGAGTGGTGGTGAACGGAGTGAAATTCAGCTGGCGACCGGTCACCAGTGGTGTTCACCAGACTTCAGTGTTGGGGCATCTCTTTTAACTTTGTCATTGATGATTTGGATGAAGGAATCGAGTGCACCCTCAGTAAGTTTGCAGATGACGCCAAGTTGGTGGGAAGTGTCAATCTGCTGGAGGGTAGGAATCCCCTCCATGCAGAGGGACCTGGACAGGTTGGATGGATGGGCAGAGATGGCCCATGGGACAAGGTTCAACATGTATAAGTGCTGGGTCCTGCACTTTGGTCACAAAAAAACATGCAATGCTACAGGCTTGGGGGAGAGTGGCTGGAAAGGTGTGCAGAGTAAAAGGATTCAGGGGTGCTGATTGATGCTCGCCTGAACATGAGCCAGCAGTGTGCCGAGTATGCCAACATGTCCAACAGCATCCTGGCTTGTGTCAGGAATAGTGAAGCCAGCAGGACCAGGGCGGTGATTGTCCACTTGTACTCAGCTCTGATGAGGCCGCACTTCAAGTACTGTGTTCAGCTTTGGGCCCCTCAGTACAAGAAGGACATTGAGGCCCTGGAACATATCCAGAGAAAGGCTACTAAGTTGGTGAAGGTCCTGGAACACAAGTTCTGTGAGGCATGGCTGAGGGAGCTGGGGTTGTTTATTCTGGAGAAGAGGAGGCTCAGGGGACACCTTATTGCTCTCTACAACTACCTTAAAGGAAGCTGAGAGGAGCTGGGAGTTGCCTTCTTCTCACAGATAACTACTGATAGGACCAGAGGGAATTGCCCTCAAGTTGTGCCGGGGTGGTTCAGTTTGGAAATTAGGAGATATTTTGTCTCAGAAAGAGTAATCAGTCATTGGAACAGGTTACCGAGGGAGGTGGTGGAGTCACTGTCCTTGGAGGTGTTTAAGGAAAGGGTAGATGTGCTACTTAGCAACATGCTTTAGTGGGCAATATTGGTGATAGGTGGACAATTGGACTAAATGATCTTAGAGGTTTTTTCCAACCTTAATGATTCTATGTATTCATGCAGAGTATACATATATACAAAATATACAATGCAGGACTAGTATCAAACATATCACTGTAAAAAGTCACTTCACACTGAAAATATAGCAGAGCAAAATGCTAAGAGAATTTTGGACAGTAACATTCTCCTTGAGGAGACACATGGCTTCTGATTGTCTTTATTCACTTACAAATGGGAGGAGCTGGTACCTGGTCTATTACATACATCCCATTTACAAATGTGATCTACAGTCTTTATATAGCTTAGAAATAAGTATAACAACAACTGCGCATAAATTTTCTTTTCAGAGTCTATTTAGAAATCCTTATCACCTGATAGAAAAAATAAACATATTACTTGTGGGTAAGAGAGTTGTCTGACCTGGCAATCAACAAAGAAAATTGGGTCAGATGTGCAGCAAGTAAATTAATTACCTGAATATGACCAGGTGGCATTTGACAGAATAGTGTGTTGTTTTGATGGGAAGCCCAATCTTGTCAATAAGGCTGGAGGAGCTTAAAAGAAAAGAAGAGAATAAATAAAAGTAGAAGTAAAGACTAACAGAGACAATAGGAGGAAATATGCTTAAGAGCACCACTTTTTTTCTCCAATGTTTTTCCTTTGGCATAGAGAAAGTAGAATATATTGTGTAATCCTAATAGATTGGCAGTGGCAAAAAATATATATTGCATGTGGAAAAAAAAAAAAAAAAAAGGAAAAAAAAAAAGAGCACACGTATTAATGCAAGATTTAAAGCAGCTAAAATCACTTGATGTCAGGGTTCTTCTGGCAGCATTATCTGAGTCACATTGCATGTATGTGGATCTTTTTTCATCTTGCTTTCCTGATTGCATATATTGGTTGAAGGGCGTGGAGGGCATAGGGTGTACAAGAGGAATGAATTAAAATTTGAAGTCTTAATCTTTGTCATTACTATGGAGTTGATTTTGGTGTAGACTCTATGTCTGTCAGGCTTGTCAGGGAAAATGCTTATTCCAATGTCATGAAATATAGTGGGTGCTAAAGTGTTCAATGCATGCTCATAGGAAGTTCTAAAAACACATCTGCATCTGGGAGTCATCTGTGGATTTCATTCTCACAGAAACAGATAAAAATGTTTTCATTTCACAGAGCAAGTGTTATTGGGTGCAGGGTGGGAGGAAGGAAAAGTGACCTTCTTGAGGTTACTGTATCAAACTTAAATTATTTTACTTAAAGCAAATTCAGGACACATACAAAACTCTGAAATGTATACTATTTACTTAGGACAAATTAGGGCCACAATGCTTTACTTCCATGGTCACTTACTGATTATGGCATCTGGTGCTTTTCCTTCCTATTCTCTTCAAAGACTTCTCCTTTTCCAAATGCTGCTCATTTTGAAAAGCAGCACAGTTGATCCCTAAGAATTTCCAACACACATTTTGAATATTTACTCAAGAGGAAAGGCCAGTAGATAAGGGGAGCAAAAGGATTTCAAATCCTGGAGAAGCCAAGCTCTTCTTCATTCTTCAGAAGGTACCTCCATGCTGGCACCAAGACTACCTTAGCACCCAGAAAGGCAGCACTGAGCACCAGGATGCATTCCTGACAGGAAGTCTTGGCTGATCTGGTACACACACAGCCAGGAGAAACAACTATTGCTCACAACTATGTGTCTACTTCTGTTGGGCAGAGAGGTAACAACTGGGTGTTTTTTTTTTTTGTTTGTTTGTTTGTTTGTTTTTTTTATCCTTTTCCATTATGTTTCAGAGATTTGTTTCAGACTAGTAGCCTATGGGCTGGGGAGATGAGAATTCAGACAGATATGGAGCACACAAAAAAGTGTGACAAATTGCAATGACAAGGTTGTGTTAGTAGTTTATGAAGTAGTGAAATGAAATCCTGATCCAGGGAACACAGACGGTGGTGTGCTATGTACGACAGGCATACAAGTTCAGAAAGAGTGGGGAGGAGGCTGCTAGAGGAGTAAGAGTACTGAGCCAGTAAAATCACCACTGCCATTACTGCCAGCCTGTAACAGACTGCTCATTGACAAATTAAGTCATTTTTCTTTTATCCAATATCAAGAAGTAGAGTGATGCAGTTGGTATTTAAACATCATGAAATATGCTATTAGACACGCACAGCTGGAAGTAAAGAAATACAGTGTTTTGGTCAGAAGCCTTCAAGCCTGCTGGATGAAGCATCAACATTTTACTTACATCTGTGTATGTCTTACAGAACTGGTTTAAACTTAATACTTCAAACTGCAACATCCATGAACTTTGGGGAAAACACTTTTTAAAACTCTGTCTTCACCACCAGCCCATTCTGTTGTTCCACATAATAATCTTGAAATAATTTATCATAATCCATACAAGAAGATTGGGCCAGAGCCTTCATTTTCTCTTAGCTAATAACCAAAACTATCCTGGTTCTAACCACTATTGTGTCTGAGCATCGTATATGAAGACATTCATAGATTTTATCCTTGCAGCAGGTAAGATGGAGAGATACCATTCCTATTTTATAGATGGGGAACTGAGACACACAGTTGACTAAGAGACTTGCCCAAAAGTTCGCTCAGCCTGTGACTGATTTAAGAATGGGTGTCATGCTTCTTTCAGTGCTCCCTAATCAATACTAATTCTCTCAGATTTCCAGAGTATAATGAAAAAAAAAAATAGTTATAAGGGCCAATCATCCTGAATCACTAGCACACTCTGCCCAGAAGATGCCCGACAGTAATAATGCAGGCCCCTGCCACTGACTGATATTGATATTCATATTTTCTTTGGCCCAATAATTTTTTTCTGTGCTAAGTACTGTATAAACAAAAATAAAAGAAAGATCCTTACCATTAAGTGTACTTTCTTTGTCCTTTGTTGATATCTACTACCCAGCTCTTCCAGACTCCTCAAAACAGAAGCCTTCATTTTTTTCTCATGAGCTAATTCCTAAAAGAATAATAGGTTCACTGAATTCCAACCTCTTTAATGTGAAATAAGTTCTTTTCAATATACTTTAAAGAAGTGTACCAGGCCTAACTTCCTGAGCTTTCTCCCTTCACATTTGCTGTATTAATGACTAAATGATCACACTTAACAGATCAACATTTCTAGTGTTTAATGTCACCTTACATACATTTTCTCTTCTTCCCAAAAGTAGATGGAATAAGGAATTGATATTCATCTTTTGATAAACTGACATACATATATGTTTCTGTAGAAAAGAAAAAACAAGATAGTAATGCCTCATACTCTTTCATAGCATTTTCATTCTATTTGCTGACTTTCCTTCCACTTCAGATAGTAGAGTAGTCCCTAAAATTGTATGTCTATTTAAAGTTTTGGGGTATTGAAAAATTTTGTTATATCATGTATATGTATATATATATGGCAATATGAAAATCTGTAGAGATAATTTTGTCATCTGAATAAAATGAAGGGTTGTTATCTTATTTATTTATTTATTTATTTATTTGGCATTGAGAATGTAGAATGTATTTTCTTGGCAATCAGAGAGGAGACAGCTGTTTTGTTTCTGGCTTGAAGGAGTGCATGCAGAAAGAACTCTTATCAAAAAGGATACCTGTACATGACAAGTATATTTCCGGGAACACTGTAAAAAGGCCAGATGGTAGTGTGCTTTTTAATGTAGAAGATAAAGGTTCTTACCCTTTATCAATAAATGGAAATAAAAGGAATCAATAAATGGAAATTAAAGACACACACATTCACATTCAAAATCCAGCATAGATGATAAACAGTAAGAATAATTAATTAAACAAACTATTGAGAAAAGTATCAGGTTCCACATCTGCTTATCTTTACCAAACAAGACCAACAGCTTTTTTTTTTCTTTAGAAAAACTTTACTCAAACACAAACTAATATACATAATATAAGGGCAGCTGGGTGGAAATAGATAAACTAAAGATTTTTTCCTGCAGGTTGTAAAATCTCCATTAAAAATATTTTGTACATTTAGCTAACTGAAATATTAACACAGGAAATTAAAGAGCAATCTAGGGTTTCCAGAACATAAATTAATAAATAAATAAATGCCTTTTTGTCTGGCTAATGCTAAAGGTTTCCTTATCCGTAGTCATGATACTAAAACACAGAGATTGGGAGGATTAGCTCAATCCATCATACAATCATCAGCCAAAGCCAATGGTTAGACTTGAAATTAATCCTAACACAGAGAAAGTTAAAATGAATAGATTGCTAACAGGAATGATTATGAATTCATCTAATGTTTCATAATTTCAGAATTTAAGCTAACTGCTGGGCATTTACTCAGAGACAAAAAAATAATAATAAAAAAAAAAAATAATTATATTTTCTATTCATGTGGAAGAAGACCATGACATTTTAATTGTGTCAAAATCTTCTAAATGAAATTACCATTAGCAGCTCTTCTAAAATCAGCTCAGGTGCTTATGGTGGATCGAAATTAAATAAATGAGTAAATGTACAGTTTAATGAGTTTACATTTCTGTAGCACAAGACAGAAGAACTTTAAACTAGTCTATAATAAGCTTTGCCTAAGAAAGATAAAGATGCAAAATGCCATCTGATTGACTCGGCTTTATTGTAAAGCCAACCTAGCCAGTACTGGAGGAAGATAAAGGGGACCAGAAAATGTGAGCAGAAATAGGTCTTAATAGGTCTTGTAGTGGAAGGAGAGTACAGGCTCCTAAACCAACTGTACACATCAAAAATCAGAGTGTACATAGACAAAATTGGGTTAGGACAACATAAATAAAGCCTTTATGTTAATTAAAGGTATTGCTTGAAACAATATTGCAAATGATTCATTATTATAACAAATTTTAAATAGTAATTACTTGCTAAGTATGTAAGTTTATATGAAAATAAGGATTTGTTTTTGCCACATAGGTGAGTATAAATGTGCCCCTATAAATAAGGTTATAACTGCACATTGCTGTCATATTGCTGTTATAAATTTGAAAAGAGGCATTTATACTCACTACTTTATATATCACCTAAAGAAGTTTTCGTACTGCCTGATTTAAAAGTCAAATTTAGTTTTTTTGTTCAGGTTAATCCCTTCTTTAAAAAAAAAAAAAAAAAAAAAAAAAAAGGAGAGAGAGAGAGTATAGTTAAAGACATTCTTAATCCTCTTTTAATTTAAAGTATGTCAATTATTAAACCCAAAAAGTCATAGTTAGTTAGTTAGTTTGCGTTTGACTTTAATATGTTCTCCTGATGTTCCTAATGATTAGGAACTGTGAACATCATCTAGACTGAGAAACACTTGGGGTAGCAGTCTTACAAAGTGCAATGTGAAAACAGTCAATTTACTTGAGACTAGGAGAGAGGTATGGTAGAACTGGGCTGGTGATTAGTGTGGGATAAAGTGATAGGGATGCCAAGTTTGATGTACCATTGGCAATTGAATGATGTGTGAAGTTAGAAGAAGATACTGTATAAAATTGATTTGGTTGGACCTGTACTGACATCAGAAGCTTAAATAATTTTGTAGAGTAAAGATTTGCTATTATTTACTTCAGCTCCTTTCCTATGAACCCTCTATCTGCATGTTAGATATGTCACTTCAATAAGTGGTATCTGTTGCATAGATCTTGGACACTGTTGAACAGAAAAAGTGTGTAGGTCTTTCAAGCTTTGTAAAAAGAAGTTTCATCTTTGGCAAAACAGAGGTAAACAAAACTTCTCATTTTTTAGGTTTTATAAGAGTCCTGGAGAACATTATCTCAAGAAAACAACCCTGTGATAAAAGTGGTGGGGATTTTTATTTGTTTGGTTGGTTGGTTTGGATCGGTTTGATTAGGTTTTAATCAAGAAATCACTGCTAAAGATGTAGAATCCAAACTTTATTATATTATACAAGAACTCTTTGAAACCATCTTCTTCAAAAAACAAACAAACCTTTACTTTGTAATTTTGGATCCAGACCATAGTACCTATTCTTCTTTTCTTACTTTTGCACTGTATTATTTTGCAATCCTTATTGCCACTATAGAAGAGAAAGCTTGATCTATGGACAGGTTCATTTTTACACAGTTGTGGAACCCTATTCACTGTCTGCTCTGTGTGAAAAAAATAGATTTATCCACAAGAAATTTGTGGTTTCTATGTATTAATCAATGCCTTCATACAATCTAATTTGTTTCAGCTTTCCTCACAACTCAGCAGATAAAACAGTTAACTGTAAAGCAAATTTCACTGCTCAGTTTAAGTTTCCTTATATGTAATGCAGGGAATAAGGCAATTTATTATGAATATAATTTACCTTTTAATGTAGGTGGCCTATATATTCCAGTAAATGTTTACCATTACCCTACTCTAGTTAACCACTAAAACATTGAATAGAAACAGCTCACTGTATACTTTTCATATAAATGACACTAAAGAACTCTTTTTCACCGGCCTACACAGTACCATAGGTTTTCGATAATAAAAACATGTAATGGATTCTATAAATATGCCCCTAACATATAAAAGAATATATATTGCCTGAGAAGTTTGGACATACAGAGAAAATATTCTTCTAGAATGTGATCAAATCTTTTAAAATTGGCCCACAGAGACGGAACTAAATTTGCTTACAGTTCCTCCCATGAAACCTCCTAAAAATGCAATAATAACTAAGCTATGAGACTCTTTTGTCCCCCTCCAGGATTCTTATTATTTCTTCACCGAGTTTTCAAGTCCCTGTATTTTGGACTTGTGGCTTGAGGAGGGAAGAAATTTTGTCAGGATAAGGGCTGTAGAGTGGCAATCAGGTTTGGGGACAAAGGCAAGGTTAAGACAACAAGATGCACCTGAGAAGAACTCAAATTCAGGGATCTTCAGCAGCAACACAATGCCACAACCCTACTACACTCAGAGGCATGTGTACCAGGTGCAGCCATCTGGTGAACCCATCAGCCACATCTGGCAAAGGGCCACAGCACAGCCCTGGGAATGCCTCAGTTTTCAGATGTCTACAGCATAAGACCTGACAGATCTTCTCCTCCTGTGAGATGGTGCAATTTTGTACTTGAGAGATCAATCTTGCACACGATACTAACTGTATTTATTCATTCATTCATTCATTCATTCATTCATTCATTCATTCATTCATTCATTCATTTATGTGTTTTCTGCCCCAGACTTCAGTGGAATCAAAGTTGTGACATTTTCTCATCTGAGGAATTCAAATGGGAGCTCTTAAGTGTACCTATTTTTCCACTGTCCAAGTAAAATGTTCCTTCTTGAAAAACTGGGATTAAATACATCATCAGACAGAGTTGCACATGATAGGAATCCAGAAGAGTGGCAGTCTGTCTGCAGTCTTCTTCCCTCCCTCTTTACTGGCTGAGGCTGCCAAACTCAATAGCCAGTAAAAACAAGACATTAAAATGCTATCACTGGCTTAGAAGTACTATCAAGCCTGTACAGCTCACTTTCTGCACAAGCTCATTTTCCACAGGCAGGAAAATCAAAGAATCCAATAATAATGGAAAAATCATCTGGGAGAAGGGGAGGAAAGGGAGGCACAAAAGAAAAGAATTCCCTCTGCAAGCAAGCAGACAGAAGCTAGAGTCATTTGTAAGTACTTACAGTCCCTTGGTAGAAACACAGTAGATCAGGCCATTTCCTCTCCCTGTGCATGATCAGTTTGGCATTCAGAGATACAAATTTCCATCATTCCAGGAAGAAACCTGAAATAACTTCATCAACAATAATTTTTAAAAGATGAAATAGCTAGAATTCCCCTAATCCCTTTGCTGTCCCTGCCACTTTTTTCAGTCAAAGTACCATCAGAGAAATAACTATTTAGGTTGTGGAACAGTCCACTTCTTTTTTACAAATTACATGAGTGGGTGACTTGAGGCAGAGAGGAAAGAGAAGAAAGTTTGTTAGGTTTCAATTGTCTCACACCTGACAGGAGGGTCATGGAAAGCACAGCAGTTCTGTTGCCTGCCTGAGGGTTCATCTATGCTGCAGCTCCAGACATTTTTAATGGTTAACTCTGGCTGAAGATATGATCTGTAGATATACTTTCCCAGATTATTTTGGAATATATTAAATTTATGGGTGTCCAGCTTGTACATATTGAGACCTGTGAGATTCTGCTTTCTTCAAAAAATTAATGTCTACAGCTCTGAACCTTACTGTTGTCTTGATGCCCAGAGTGGCAGTTAATTAGATCCTGAAGATAACTATGTGTGTCCTCTAAAAGGCAATGTAGACATAACTCCTACATCTCTTGGGCATGGGTAACGTACCTGCAATTATTTCAATCTTGGTTTTCCAACTGAGAATCAAGAAAGAAACTTGGATCCCCCAAAACTAAAGTTCACCACCTTACAAAGCTCTGATAAGCAGGAAAATACAATACTGAACATTTACTTCCATATTAAGCCATTCATTCTAAAAGAACCATTTTTATATACAAGACTTAGTTAAATGGAATTAAATACAGCCTCTTCTGCAAAGGAACACAGCAAATGTGTAACTACATTTACTACTACTAGTTGAGGAAGGGCAGTAGGGATGGATATGATGTCCAGCTGAAAAAATGTTCTCTGATTCATGAATATAGCTTAGTTTTGTTTCATTTATGTGGCTTTCATCCCCCTATCTAAGCAGATGGTGTATGACAGTGAAATAGTGCGTTCACTATTAACTACAAATGCATTTCAGTTTCAACGAAGAATTCACTTAAAAAAAAAAAAAAAAAAAAAAAAGAGAGAGAGAGAGAGAGAAATAATTATATCTTCAAAACATAGTTCATATGACTAAAAGGTTGCTTAATCAGGTATATTGTTGATACAGTATTTTAATCTTTTAAAAGTTTCTGAGAAGAACCTGTTATCATTTCTATTCATGGTACAAGAGCATAAAAAACCACACCTGTGCAGCTACTCAGGGTGAGGTCTGAAGCGAGAAGCACCTGCTTTTAACAGAGGTTTGAGATGGAAATAGGCAATAAAGATCATCCTGAGCTTTAACAGCTTTTAGCCAATCAGACAATCAGAGACTAGGATTTTCTTAGCCCACAATAATAATTATTATTTAAGCATGACAACCTCAAATAATTTTGCTTCCTTGCACTAAATCTATCTTGGATCTTGTGATATAGCAACTCTTGTATCTGGGTCGTTATTCATTGTTATAAAGTATAATGCCACTGAAGGATTAAGATGATATTAGCAAATGCATTATGAAGTCACAAGTAATCAAGCTTAATATAGAGTGAGATTTGGAAGTAGAAGGTATTCAGACTAAGATGTTAGCACTGTGTTATGGAAATGGTTTAATCTCTGGTTATAAGTAGCTAATATATGCTGAATTTTAACATCAGTGTGCAACTTCGATTAACATCTCCTAAATACATAATCCCCATAGCAATCCCACTAAAAAATGGGAGCTTAATTGTCGCCTTACAGTCTAGTACCTTTCACCTTCACATAATGCTACCATGATGGCTTTTCAAAACAACAAGGAGGAGAAGAAGAAAAAGAGAAGAAAATCAACCAGAAGAATTTGTCGGCAAGACACTTTAACATCCGTTTCAAAAGTCATAGATTACAGTTTAAAATGGAAGTCCCCTTTTGAACAAAGAAGGAAAGGTTATGAGAAAATACATTTTCAAATTATTGATGTATAAAGCCATACCTGATTGCATCTGTCCTATAGCTCCCCCAAATGCACCAATTGGATATTGCTGAAACCTCATGGAAATAAAAGAAAGAGATTTGACTACAGTGATTCTCATTACTGCTTAGAGTGCAGGTTGATGTGTCTCACACGAAATATCTGCTTTTCTCATTCAGCCTAGTTTATGGACTGCGTGTCAGATGGGCTGTATGGGTTCTGCTCAGATAACCTTGGAAACATGTAACAATCATGCAAATTATAATTCTAGAAAAAGAAATAAAGTCAATTGACCATTGATTGTTCTTTTCATTTATCTTACACTCTCATATAAACATACAAGTGTAATGATTGTGAACTCAAAGAATTTCCAGTTCAGTGCACTTTATCTTTGCAGGTAATGAAGATAGGGCTTTCAGTTTTCGTTGTTTTGTTTGTTTGTTTGTTTATTTGTTTGGCTGGTTTTTTTTAATATTTTTTTTTTTTTCCCTCCTAGGGAGGACTTTTTAAACATGGTACATCTGTTATCCCTTTTGTAGCACTGAAGTTTCTGTCTCTTCAGATACTTACTCACTATTACACCAGAGCAGGAAGCAAATGACCAGAAACACCAATACAATAAAACAAAACCTTTAACTTGTCTGGAGCAGTAGTGAAGCATGTGACATATTCTATTTTATTAATGCAAACAGGTTCATATCCTTATCAGATATTGACAGCAGATTCAGTTCTTTAGTTTACTTGTTGGTCTTAGGGAAAAAAAAAAAAAGCAAAAAAAAAAAAAAAAAAGCAATATAAATTCCCATCCCCAGCTCTACTTCAAGGCCTTTTCGGCAAAAAAACAAATCATCCCTTTTATTAAATTACCTTTCCTGGAATTCTCAGAAAAATATCCTTTGCTTCCTTCACTCAGTTTTTCAGAGGCAGGGTGCTGACAACACTCAGAAACCTCTTCGTATCTTTACATATTATTTCTTCTTTCTCAATTCTGTGTCAGTATTGATTCCCACACATATTTATCTACATTTTGTTAATTGTAATTTAAGATTGTGTTCTAAAGTGTATATATCTAGACTACAGTAATTTTGAAGGCAAGCAGTTATTTCATTGGGTTGTCACTCCTTCCAGAAATCAAACCCTCCCTGTCATATATAAATAGATTGCTTGATATACATGCAATATCCTGTCGGTGTCATGCACTCTTTTCTTTAATCTGACTGACATAGCACATAATAAAATGCTCACTTCAATATATGTCTGTTGCATTTTGCCTAATTCTGGGCTTAGTTTAATATTAGTCATGAATATTTCCTACAACTGGATATGAATTTGAATATATAAAAGGTACATTTTATGTTCACGCTGCAGCACTTGCTTTTCCCATATATTTTATTGCTTTCTCTGCTTTTGATGAATTAAGTCATCTGAAGAAAAGAAGAATGGGAAGCAACAGGGATTAGACCCGCTATCTTTATCCACAATCCAGGTGTAGTATGTGAGAGAATTGCATTCTTTGCACTTTCTTTTCCATAAGTAACTCACAGCAGTGAGCTGGAGGGAGCCATCCTCTCCAGTGGCCATTGCAAGAGGAAATTCCAGCATATTAAATCTCAGACTTCTTTTCATAAAAAGGTACTTGATCAGAATATATCAGCAATTTTATTCCATATAATTTAAATGGATTGTTTTCCACAGGAGGCAGAGATGGGGTTGACATTTTTTTTATTTTCTGTCCTGTAGCATACCTAAAGCAATATCTTATTCGGGTAAAAGGTTGTTTCTAATCCGTGTCCTGGATGCTTAGGTGTTTTTCTGTTTAGGAGGTTGATGTGTGGAGGTTTTTTGTTGTTTGTTTGTTTGCCTTTATGTTTTGTTTTAATAAGTGGAAATTGCTGTAATGAACAGAAAAATATTGTGACTTTTTCAGTATTCTTGCAAAGGAACGTTCCTAAACATTGTGACAACAATTTCACAGAGATAGTACCTATATATATTAGTCTACTTCTCATACACTTGTAATTGGAAAGCCTCTTTCAAGAATCTGTAAAGCACTGCTGAAACTTTTGCTTTTTCCTCTATCTTCTTATATTTAGTGCCAGCAGCAGACAATAGGTGAATAGCTCTTTTTAAATATATATGAGCTCTATTCCATAAGAATATATAGAACTTGATCAACAGGAGTAATCTAACACTTCCCTGCTGTTTTTTTAGATAACTTGTACCGTCAAATCTTCCTGACTGACTTTCAACAACTGCCCTAGCACTTCGGTTGGTGGTATTAACTATTCTCTTTGAACATCTGCTCTCAGTTTAATCATTCTATTGAACAGATACAGACAGTCATTTTGGCCCGGCTTTCTAGTTGTTTGCTGGAGACACGCATTCAGATTTCTTTTGGGAGGATTCAGCTCTGGATGACTACTGAGGAAATCTTCTTAATTCTGACATACCTGGGACAGTAATTATTTTTATTTCAATTGGAGAGTTGTTGAGGATTTTGAAGATGTTCATCTATGTTATCAGTCTCTGAAAACAAGAATGCATTCAACTATAATGAAATACATCACTATGAATATATAATTTTTGAACCATATTTTTACTTCTATTTTTTAACTAGATGCTTATACATCTAACTTTATAGTTGAGAAGAAAGAATTAAGCAGCATGTTCAGAGACACATCTTTATTATTTTGTGACACATTTTAAGACTATTAAGTCATCTGGAACACACTAACTGGGGTGTATTTAGCTTCATTCTATTTAAAGACTGGGAAATTAATGTTATAAAAGGGAACAGAATCAATGGATGAAATTTCTCTGCTTCAGTGAGCCAAAATAGTCAGAACAGTCAAAAGTACTAAGGCATTTCTGACTTGCTATCCCACCTTCACATAACTTGTTGCTTTTAGAAAGTCTATGTCACCATTTGTTAATAGATATTTTTTCACAATGCCTGAAACAGAATAGAGTTTCATATTTTCTTTTGAAACTGATTGTATTCCCCTTGTTTTACTTGTCATGCAGAAGTACACTCTGTTCTGCCTACATATTGGGTGACCTTGCCACCCTATAGATAGAAATGATGAAAAAAATGAACCACTGCCTAAAACAGATTAGATGCCAAACCTAGTTAGATCTTGCCTAATCCTATAAAAGTATGTCAGTTAGGGGCTAACTTGACCTAAGGAAGAAAAGATCTAAAAAAACACTGTCCTAGCTGATTACATATTCATCTTGATTATGCTCCAGCCATTGCTTTATTGCAACAAAGAAAGTGTGGTCATGCAAATTTAGCCCATTTGCCACCTCCCTATGTAAGGCATCCACACTGCATGTTAAAATGTATTTTTATACAACAATGCAACCAACCTAGAGTGGATTAATTGCCTAAACAACACACTGAAATCCAAACAGAAATTACTTCCCAGTTAGACAAGGCTTTTGTAATAGTGTCCCACATTGTTCTTGCTGAGTGATTCTGATATGCTTGAGAAGTTTTATGGCACTAATGACACTATTGCAATTGTTCTGCAAATCCTGAGTTACTTTTTTGCTATTGTCTTAATAGCAATGTCTTTTTTTATATATATAATTGTTGTCAACATGCATCTGTCAAGATAATTAAATAATTTTTAGATCAGTCTTTCCTTCTTTCTTTTAGAAAAAGACAAATGATCAAAAGTGTGCACTGTAAAAAAAAAAAAAAAAAAAAAAAAAAAAAAAGAGAGAGAGAGAAAGAAAGTAAGAACCTTTGAAGAAAGGTTTCTCTCTCTAGCAGTAGAACACTTTGGACGTTACATGCTGGATTCAGTATTATTTTGGTGAATACTATAACAGTCAAATTAGCTAACCCAAAGGGAATGAAAAAGGTGTTTAGAACTAGTGACAGTACTTCAAAAAATGAGGCTGGGTCAAGCACTATATGAGCACTAAAGTGAGTATGGAGTATAATAAAGCAACTTGTTTTTTTGAATAGCTGGGCACAGTATAGGTAAGCCTATTGTTCCCCAAAGGCTGCTTGCAGTTACTGTTAACGCACTTCTGTGCTTTTACCAGAGCCTTCAGTAGCTGTGACAGTGCTTGCAAATGTGATGCTCATGACAAGTCTGTCTGCTTCTAAAGCATGTGAAGAAAGCTGAACACTTTTAATAATACTAATGGAGAGATTATCTTTAGCTTCTGATTTTTTTTCCTTTTGAAAATAAAAGTGGGAGGTTTGTTTTAACACTCTGCCCTTTTCAGAAAGGTTGTAAGAAGCAATTGAGCCCCCTCTGCAAAAAGCCTCCCTTTTCAAGTTTTCCACTTAATTAGAATACCACATTTTAGCTTGCTAGAACTGAATTCTTCACCACTACCTTTTAGAAAAATAATAATAATAAAAAAATAATAACAGCAATCCTCTGTCAGTATAAAAGTGTTTCTGCTAGTTTGTATGCACAAAAGGATAATTATATACTTTTAAAGTCCCCATTAAAGAACCAAAAACAGTTCTACAGCTTCCTTATTAAAGATATCTGAATACTACAGATAACATTAAAGGCTACAATAGTAGCCAATTAGACTGCATTAATATGCAAATTCCTGCTAAAAAGAATGTGTAAAATGTTTTGAGAATATTTAGGAGTGTAAAAGAAAGACTGGACTCACAGGCTTTTATGATGCTTTTGATGATTTTATTCACATACAGATACACGTGTATATTGCCTCTTAAGTACTAACAGTCAATTTTGCTGTTAAATGAAAAAAAAAAAAAAAAAATGTATAATTAAGATCTTCCAATTGCTTTTTTTTTTTTTTTTTTTTTTTTTTAGGAATTATTCTGAACAAAAAAAGATTTAATTAATATTCCAAAATTGGAAAGATTTCACAGAGATTCAGCATATATGTTATGGATCACAGTTTCCAGACATGTCCTAATGTTTTGGTAGACCACTATTTTGTAAAATGCATAACAGAACATGATTACCCCCTCCCTTCTATATAATACAGGTCAATTTGCACTTGCTCTCCCCTGTATTTTGCATTTCTCTACAGTGTTGTAACCTTTATGTACCTTCTGTTTAACTAACTATTCAAAATTTTAATCAAATTTTATCCAGTCTATCAGATGTAAAAACAAAATTTCCACTTCACTTCTGTAATATGTTGGTAAATGAAAGATAGGGTTATTAAACATTTTGTATAGGCTTGTATTAAATATTGAACACCATGTCTGTGTGTATGTGTGTGTGTGCATGTCTGTGTCCTTATGTTTATGTTGTTTCTGTGCTTTGCCACAGAGTTCAGTATGCCCATCTTTAAAACTGAGACACACTGGGCTCTGTGCTATACTCTGCAATGTACAACCCAGCACGACTTATCACACAGTGACAGCTAATATTTAAAAAACACATGCGTATTTTGAGGTTTGATAACTGCTATCAATCTTGATAATGGGTATAGAAACCAAAATTCTGACAGATACCTTGTGAAAGGAACATCCACAGTGAGCAGCTAATGCTAAAGAAAATGAATAAGAGAGGCAGATAGTTCATATATCTAATTAAAGATAAAACAAATAAACAATACAGGAAACGCAATTAAAAATACCTACCGAGGTATGCAAATTCAGAAAATCTGTAAGCCTACCAAGGCTACCCAGCTGATTTTAATTGGACATTTTGTTACTGAAGGTTTGTGGTCTTTCCTTATGGATTTTTATTTTTATTTTATTTTTATGGTTATATTTTCAGGACTCCCAGTGCACCTTACTTTCAAAGATGCTGCCAATAAAGAATAGAGTAAAATGTGTAAATGCAGGGCTTTGATACCTCAAAAAGGCACTCTTAAGAGAGAGTTAATCAAGTTAGAGTGACCTCCAAAAGCAAAAATTGCAGCACAAAGCATAATGGGTAATGCTATGTAAATTGCCATGTATGCAACTGGGATGTTATTATAGCTAGACCAAAAGGTGCTAGCTAATGACCTCTACATTTGATCTCTGGTTTTCCTAGGGGCTGACAATGTCTCTGGCTGAAACAATAGCCACAGCACGCTGATGAGTATGGAGAAGGGTAGGACACCTGTCTACAGTTGCTCTTGAAGCCTCAGTGGACCAGATCTAGGTGCTGCTAACTGACAGTTGATGCTACACAGTCATCCCTTAAATCAGTGGCACAACAAACAAAATGGCTATATTATTATTAGTATTATTCCAAATTGCTTAAGATTATTTAAGAATCTATATTCTCTTCCTATCTACATTTATTTTTCAGAATGAATGTGTTTACATAACATGCAATTTGAGAAAAATATATATATATATATTTGCTGCTTTACAATTTTTATTCCA
This sequence comes from Aythya ferina, assembly GCF_964211825.1. Classification (NCBI taxonomy): domain Eukaryota; kingdom Metazoa; phylum Chordata; class Aves; order Anseriformes; family Anatidae; genus Aythya; species Aythya ferina. The sequence goes on from NC_140297.1 coordinate 130,060,104, forward strand.
GATAATTTGTTTTAACCACCAATTAATCCAAATAATTTGATGTTCTTTTACATTGAAACAACTCTTCCAGAACTGAGTTCCTCTGCAGTTCTTTTGCAGATTATACATTTTTTTAAGAAAGGAAAAGGGAAAATATATATTTTCATTTGACATTCTTTGTAAAATGTGCTAGATAGATTTTTCTAGAATAAGTTAAATCAATAAATTCTAAGGTACTTCCTATTTGATGGATATCTTTAGACAAAGGCAAGTTTATACTGTTGATATTCTTTCAATACTGTACCTTGATGAAGTTCAAATTTACTATCTACCACTTCTTCTGCAAGATGTCCTTGATTTCCCACTGAAGACTTTTCTTTAACCACATTAAATATTTTACTATTCTCTTACCTCATTATTTTCAGTTTGGCTTTAGAGACAAAAATAATTGCTACAAACACAAATATATGTATATATATATATAATATTTTCAAATGAATAAGAGATAGTAGAAATTAAAGAGTATCTTTAATTTGATTTAGAAGAATATTTTATCAAAGAAACTTGCTATCATAATTACAAATTTTGTACTTAGGTTGCAATAACAGTTTGTTATGCACTTTTACATGGATATTCCCTTTGAGGAAAAATGCAACAGCCCCATTCTGCTCACATTTAAAGAAATTGCCTCAAAAAGGAACATGATTTGATCTTGTAAGGTGTAATATAGGTGAAGGATTTCATTTTTAGTCTCTGTGTTGACTTATATTATGTATGCAAGCCTGGATTTATTTTATATCTCACTATTGGTTTAGCTCATGACAAAATGAATTAAACAACGAATAGGTTACAGATATTTCCCTTGGGATGAGGGTACTTGATCTTTTTCTCTATTTTCCACATAATATTGAAATCAACATCTCATGAAACTAATGATAAATGTATTGTTTTCTTCATTATTTTTGTTTTTCAAGAAATGCAGTGTGTAGAAAAGTAGTGTAAAAAATGTACACTTTTTAATTAAAGACATTCACACATTAAAATTTTACCTAAGTCATTTTTACCACATTTTAGGGAATATAACACATATGTATTTGTGTAGCCCTGATAATCCTCCTACACACAGTCAGAGAGAGACTGTAACAAAGGAATAGCAATACAAAACAGAGAACAATTCTGCTTGATTTTCCATTGCAGTCATTTTATCAGGGACAGGGAATATTTTACAGTCGTGCGCAGATGAAGGTTGCATGCATTCCCCAGCATTAAATTGTGGTAGAAAATGAAAAACCTAATAGCATTTTGATGTATTCCAGTTAGGTTTTCCATTAAGAGAAAAAGGTGATATGTTCACACCATTTGTCAGGAAAAGAAGAAATGAAGAAAATGTTGACAATTTCATTACACTCTGGTTATGGGGTGATCTGAACTTACCTATTACAAGATAAAAAAAAAAAAAAAAAATATTCAAGATATTATTAGTTGAAAACATTACTGTTTATAGTTACTTTAACTTCTTCTGCTACAACTGTACAGTTGATACGACAATATGAACTGAAGATTTTAAAAGAGAGATTTCATACCATTCATAGCATTGCTAAAAAAATAAAAATAAAAAAATAAAAATGTATTCATTTGAACAACAAAGTATCAAACCAGTCCCACACTGTTAAGGAGTTCTCTGATACATCCTGTCCTTAAAAGATGCAATAGGTAGTATAAACAATGTTTCTAAGTCTACTGATCTTTCATTCAGCTCTGTATTTATCCAGGAAATATTTGCCTTTTCCCTTCCCTTCCCTTCCCTTCCCTTCCCTTCCCTTCCCTTCCCTTCCCTTCCCTTCCCTTCCCTTCCCTTCCCTTCCCTTCCCTTCCCTTCCCTTCCCTTCCCTTCCCTTCCCTTCCCTTCCCTTCCCTTCCCTTCCCTTCCCTTCCCTTCCCTTCCCTTCCCTTCCCTTTTTCTTATTTATTTATTTTTATTGACTGTAGGTTTCCCAGCTTTTCTGCTGAGAATATTTGCCTGGAGGAAAAAGTAGTTGGACATTTCATATCATATCAAAGTCAAGGAACTAAATGTGTATTTAAATGGTGCAGAGGAGTTAAGCTGTAGGTTCAATCTGCTCAACTGGAAAAGCTGTGTTGTACAATGTACCTTTAATTAAGTTTTATTATTGTTTCCACAGGGCTTCTTATTACAACTAATAAAATTAAGAACAGATATTTGGGTGGAGAGGTGATTATAGCTGTTCTCGGTGGGATTTCTATAATTATACACCAGTATTTGCTCTATAAGAAAATATATTTGGGAGACCAGAATGTAAGGAGGAGATCAGCACAATGCTGATTCATTTCTGCCCTGCAACATACAAAAAGAAGCCTCATAAAATAGTAAAGAAGAAAAAAAGAAGTGATACATTGCTGAATTATTTTTAACTTCTGATTTCACCTGTCATCAGTCTAAAATGTGCTCGAGGATTTGTAGAATTCTGCACTAGAAAAAGTCTGAACAGAACACTACCAATTTTATTCTTAAAATTGGTGAATGCTGCTCTGCTCTTGTCCTGAAGCATATATATACATATATATATACACACAGAGAGAGAGATGGAGGCAGTGAGCCTCCTGGTCCAGAGGTTTCACATCTGCTTCCATTTCACATCTGCTTCCATGCTGTGGACTTGTACTAGAACATGGTCTTTCCTTAAGAAATATTGTGAGAATATTCTTAGTGTAGAAAGCAGAACCATGCAAAATGCCACACACTTCAGTCCACTCATTAAGGAGAAAAAAAAAAAAAAAAAAAAAAAAAGCAAACAAGCAGAAAAAGAGGTGTTCATATAGCTCTTCTCAGAAGCCTACATAATGATTCTGTATATTCTACTTCCAGTTAAGCATGTCTTTTCTGTCCCATTCATGCCTTTCTCTGAAAACAAATTCATAAAATCATAGAAATATTAGGGCTGGAAAAGACATCCAAGATCATCTGGTCCAACTATCGCCCTACTGCAAATGTCACCTACTAAACCAGGTCCCTATGTACTAAGTCCTTAAACACCCCCAGGGACAGTGACTCCACTACCTCTTAGCGCAACTCATTCCAGTGTTTAAGTACTCTTTCTAAGAAATTTGCCAAACTGTACCTCCCCTGGCACAACTTAAGGCCATTCCCTCTAGTCCTATCAGTAGTTATCTGTGAGAAGAAGGCAACTCCCAGCTCCTCTCAACTTCCTTTAAGGTAGTTGTAGAGAGCAATAAGGTGTCCCCTGAGCCTCCTCTTCTCCAGAATAAACAACCCCAGCTCCCTCAGCCATGCCTCACAGAACTTGTGTTCCAGGACCTTCACCAACTTAGTAGCCCTTCTCTGGATATGTTCCAGGGCCTCAATGTCCTTCTTGTACTGAGGGGCCCAAAGCTGAACACAGTACTTGAAGTGCGGCCTCACCAGAGCTGAGTACAAGTGGACAATCACCGCCCTGGTCCTGCTGGCTTCACTATTCCTGACACAAGCCAGGATGCTGTTGGACATGTTGGCATACTGGGCACACTGCTGGCTCATGTTCAGGCGAGCATCAATCAGCACCCCTGAATCCTTTTACTCTGCACACCTTTCCAGCCACTCTCCCCCAAGCCTGTAGCATTGCATGTTTTTTTGTGACCAAAGTGCAGGACCCAGCACTTATACATGTTGAACCTTGTCCCATGGGCCATCTCTGCCCATCCATCCAACCTGTCCAGGTCCCTCTGCATGGAGGGGATTCCTACCCTCCAGCAGATTGACACTTCCCACCAACTTGGCGTCATCTGCAAACTTACTGAGGGTGCACTCGATTCCTTCATCCAAATCATCAATGACAAAGTTAAAAGAGATGCCCCAACACTGAAGTCTGGTGAACACCACTGGTGACCGGTCGCCAGCTGAATTTCACTCCGTTCACCACCACTCTCTGGGCCTGGACATCCAGCCAGCTTTTAACTCTGCAGAGTGTACCTGTCCAAGCAATGGGCTGCCAGCTTCTCCAGGAGAATACTATGGAAGATCATGTCACAAAGCCTTTGCCGAAGTCTAGCTAGAATATATCAACAGACTTTCCCTCAACCACCAGGCAGGTCACCAGGTCATAGAAGATGAGGCTTGTCAAGCAGGACTTGGCTTTCATGAACCTATGCTGACTGAGCCTGATTCCACCAGTTCTTCCTGCATATGCTGTGTGACTGCATTCAAGATGGCCTGTTCCTCTACCTTCCCTGGCACCAAAGTCAGGCTGACAGGCCTGTAGTTCCCCAGGTCCTCCTTACTACTCTTCTTACAGATGGGCACCACATTAGGAAGTCACCATTTATCTGGGACCTCTCCAGATGACCATGGTGACTAATAGATGATGGAAAGCTGCCCAGCAATCATATCCACCAACTCGCTCAGCACCCTTGGGTGGCCCCATGGACTTGTGATAGTCCAGATGGAGCAGTAGGTTTCCACTGTTTCCACCTGAACTGTGGGGATTTTCTTCTGCTCCTTGTCTCAGACTTCCAGGCTGGGAGGCTGAGTACCCTGAGGAAAAGTGGTCTGACTAGTAAAGACAGATGTAATGAAGGCATTAAGAACCTCAGTACTTATCCTCAGTAGTCATGTTCCCTCTGCATCCAGAAAAGGATGGAGATTCTCCTTGGCCCTCCTCTTCCTGTTAATATATTTGTAAAAGCATTTTTTGTTATCCTTTTAGTGGCCAGGTTGAGCTCATACTGGGCTTTGGCCTTCCTGATTTTTTCTCTACATATGCTGAGAACTTCATTGTACTCTCCCTGTCCCTTCTTCCATCAAACATAAACTCTCTTTTTCTCCATTTGAGAACATTTCAGACATATTTTTGAAGCTCTACATTTAAAAAAGTGTGAGTTTCTCATACTCAGTTTGCTATTTGTTTTCTTTTGAATGTAAGCATACAAAATTCAGTGTAGTTACTTCTTTTTTCATAGTTGTTTATGTGAATAATCAGTACATTGACTTTGCTAGTTATGCGTAGATGACTTTGTCTAAATTCTGCAGAAGTCAGTGATGAGTGGAAGGACCCCATTTGATATCTTTTGGCTTTGTATCAAGTTCTGGTAGGAGTTAAATATCTCTGTATGTTAAGCAGAATATATGAAAATTGTATGTCTACTCGTTTCTTCTGTTCTTATGCACACTGTTGAGCAAAGTTGAGGTGTAGCTACACCCCAAGCATTTATTCTTATGGTGTAGGTTTTATTTTATTTTATTTTATTTTATTTTATTTTATTTTATTTTATTTTATTTTATTTTATTTATTTATTTTATTTTATTTTATTTTATTTTATTTTATTTTATTTTATTTTATTTTATTTCAGAATAATGTTATCCACAATGGAGCATTTGATGAGATAAAATGACTGACAAAAAATTACTGATAAAATTATTCACCTCTAGTATTTACATTTTCTAATCATGTATTGCTTACTGGATATGATTATACCTGGCCATAGCTCAGGAAATATACATGTATGTACGTAGCAAACTGAAAACAAGAAAAAATAATGCTGCCCAGTGACTATCCCTCTGTGGTTTGACGAGAGAATGGGAAGGAGAGCTGTATCTGAAAGATATGGACCTAGATGCAGGCATACTATAACAAAGAAACAGTGGAAAGCACTTGTCATATCATGCTATTAATCCCTAAAGCATTAAATATAGGTTGCTAAAGCAGACAGCAAAAATCTGCATTACTAAAATCTTTCCTGCATTTCTACAGATGTAGGTGGAACCTGTTGGAACAGTCATTGCATAATAAAACAGATATGATTAATAATGCAAGAAAATCATTTACAGTTAACTCCTCAGACATATACACATTGACATTCAGTCTCTCTGTGTAAAGATTGTGAGTCCTTGGAAAAACAAAAATTAAAAAAAAAAAAAAGAAGTGGTCTTTTAATTTTTATTTTATTTTTTTTTTTAGGCCAGAAATGATACAGCAAGGACTTCCAAAAACCAGTGTTTCTGTCTTCATAGCATCAGTCTTTGTATTATTTAAAACAAACAAACAAAAAACACATAGTTACAGTTAACTCAAAGTTAGGCAAGTTACTATTAAAACGTCTGTCACAAAACAATAATCTTACAAGTTTTCATTCGTAAAGGAATCCTCTAAGATAACACTAACAAAAATCAAATAAATAAATTTGCAATAAGGAATTAGAAAAATTACAGAATTAGTAAAATTACAGAATTACCAATGTTAATGTTGCATGGGCAATTTCTGTCTCCCATCTTGCCCTTCTCATGAATGTACATGTTACAATACAGTCTTTAATTGCCTCACATACTTTGTTTTTTTACAGACTCTTGGCCTTATTCTTAGATGAGGATTGACCAAGCTTTAGGGATGAATCAACTTACTTATATTGTACTACACAGGTATAGTGGATTTTCTGAGTGTAAAAAAATTGAGCTTTTAAAATTTGAATCTGTTTGCCCTGGTTTTATTTTCAGCAATGCTAAGGTTTTTGTTTGTTTGTTTGTTTTTCTGAACGTTTAATATAAATTGAATGCTAAGTTAGACATTTGGTAAATATCCCATAGAGTTAAAGTTTGGCATAGTTCTGTCTAACTGAAAATAGCACATTGTTATGGCATCTTTTTTTCTTTCTCATCCCTATCACAGACCCTTGTGCTAGATCTTCCACATATTCCGACTACGCTCTAAGTGTGAGACCTCTTTTTTCTGTGCCAATACTAAAAGGTGGCTTTTTAAGAAAGTGCAGATTAGCCTGTACGTTGATGAAATGATTATGTTGCCTGTAATTTCCCCACCTTCTATTCATGATTTTGGCTGTCCTTACTCTCTGCTGAGGCCCAGTAGGTATGCCTTTTGATGGAGTGTTTGCATGTCCTCTCTTGGAAGACACTCAGAAAAACAGCCTTGTGACAACTACACCAGTGTTTAAGAAACAAATTAGTATAATTTAACCTGCCTCTTATTAGATTTGACAGCTGAAATTAAAGCACAGAAGTGATCCTCAATGATATTACTGGAACTATCACCCTGAAAGCTATTTTTTTTTTGGTATGTCCTTTTAATTTTTCCCTTGTTTTAGTTTTTCCCTCTTTCTTATTCTTAATATTTGGCATTTCAAAAAATGCTAAATTTTATTTATTTTTTTTAATAAGTTAAAGCATTCTTGACATTCTTTCTTTACTCTGTTAGTCCTCCTGTAATGAAACTTTCCACTGTCTGTGATGGGGTGGTATTCCACTATAGGATCTCACTATGCCTATCCTAAATGCATCTGGCTACATCATAAAGAAAAAACAGCTAATGGATACCATTTCTTTTTGCTCTTTTGAGACAAGCAGGACAGTTGCCACTGTTTCCTACTTCTGAGCTTGTTCTTCATCTTTGTGAGTGAATGCTATGCTAAGGAGTTTACACTGTGCTGTACTCTAAAAGTCTAAAAGTCTAAAAGACATTTGCAACACTGCTGCTGAGCCTTCTGATACATGAACTGGATAAGTTTCTGATAATTCTGTGGTATTTCACTAGACAGTTAAGTAGGCAAAGCAGTAGAAAACAGTCTTCTTTTTACTAGTATGTTTTAATTTCTCAAAGAGAGAGTGCTAAGCCAGGACATACCTTAGTATGTTATGTATATTCATACAGTATGAAGACCAAGGATCCAGTTTAGGATCTAGGTCTATATATGAATTTTGTCAGAGATCAGTCAGTGAAATCCATCGTAATGTTTCAGGTTTATTCTTACATCTGTTGACGTTTATGAATGTTTTAGAAACATCACATTTTTTTCAGTCTGCATCCCAAAGAGCTTGTTAAAAAAATTTCCCTGGACAGATACCTTAATCAGAAAAATAAGCATGTTTTGTCTGCTAATGCAAGGAATATAAATAGAAAATAGTTACAAGTGAAGAAATTTCATCTCTACAAAACTTCAGATTAGAGTAAAACAGGAAATCTCTTCCTCACTCTGTATTTCCCTTCACTCTTACAAATATATGGCAAAGCAAATTTCATCTATGTATATTTTAAGACTCTGCATGGTAATCTGAAAAACATTCACCCACTTAACTTTTATTTATGAAAAATGTCTTTGTGGTGTCTTAATGCTTCTTTTTAGGGAAGCTTTTGGATTATTAGCTCACACTTAGTGTTCTCTTTGCCATGTACACCTCAGCATCAAATAATCAGACTTTATTCTTGAACACTCTGAATTGCCTTTAGCACTTCACTTCAGCAGGCAAACCGACTCATGCTGACAGGAAACAATATGAGGCTTTCCCCGAAGGGACCATCCCATAATATCAATACAAGTATGTAGTCATTAGCCAGTCAGGGAACATCTAACAATTGCATTAGTCAAAGCACTTTACAACATTTAGTTTTGTGGAGAATTTGAGATTACAGCTCTGAAGGTATGCTGAGAATAAATACCAAGCAAAAGAAGCCTGTTTTGTTGCAAACAATGTTAATTTCAGGAAAATCATGTTATCTAACAAGTTAGACATATTTTTAGAACTTCTTACATACATTTGTTTCTTAATATATATATATAATCAGCATAGTTTTATTTTTCTTAATTATAAGATAAAAATTGATTCTTAATGATAGAGGAATAGAACCTGAGGAGGGATGGATAAAACTATTTGCATAAAAATGGATCAAGTGTAACAGAGCTTCACAAACATTACTTTGCAGTAAGAATACTCATTTCTATTCTGAAAACTCAGAGAGTTAATAAAGGACAATGTTCTCATACAAAAAAAATCCAAGAATATTTATGTATAGACACATTAATATTTAAATCTCAATAGCAGAATCTATTATTAAGCATTTCTACTCTTTCTGATAGAGGGCCTTAAAGGCTTCGTGCCATTGTGAAAAAGGATATCATGATCTCAGACCTTCGTTTGGTTTATAGCAATTCAGTACACCTTGGCATGAAGCCACATACCCTTAGGAGCTTTAACCATCACAAAATGTTACAGTATTTCTTGCCGACACCTCTGAATCTCTTCTTTGCAATATACATCAATGCCCCAGGTTGCTGAACCAAGGATAAGCTCTCACTCCTGATACCTTGGTATACAACGTAGTGAGCACTTTTTAAAGCTCAGGATGAGACATGGTTGAGAGTAGACAAAAAGAATTTCTCTGAGGGAAAAAAAAAAAAAACACACACACGCGTATATAATAATATATATATTATTATATTTTACTATAATACATATTTCACTGGAGTCAGTCCCAGGCTGTGGAAATAATCACCAAGGGACAAAAAGATCATCATAGAGCCCTCTGTATTCTACACCAAATACAGGAAATTATTGAAAATATGTAAATATTTGACTTTCCTTTCCCTAACATAGTGGACTTAACTAAAAGGGAAGATACTCTATCCTTATGAGGTTCCACTTAGAGTACTGTGTACTGCTGTGGGGCTCCCAGCACAAGAAGGATGTAGATCTATTAGAACAGGTCCAGAGGAGGTCTATGAAGTTGATCAAAGGGCTGGAGCACCTATCCTATGAAGAAAGGCTGAGAGTTGGTGTTGCTCAGCCTGGAGAAGAGAAGGGTCCAGGAAGGCCTTCCAGTACCTGTAGGGGGTCTATAAGAAAGAAGGAGAGCACTACACTTTTTGTCAGAGAGTGTAGGACAAGCAGTAATGGCTTGAGACTGGATTTAGATTAGACATTAGGAAGAAATTCATTATGAGGGTGGTGAGGCAGTGGAACAGGTTGCCCAGAGAAGCCGTGGATGCCCCTTGAGTGAACAAGACCAGGTTGGATGGGTCTTTGGGCAACCTGGTGTAGTGGGTGGCATCCCTTCCCAAGGCAGGAGGGTTGGAACTGGATGATCTTTAAAGTCCCTTACAACCCAAACCATTTTTATGATTTCATTATTTCTCTCTAAAACCCTAACAAAAAATAATACTCCACTTCAGATACAGGTGTCAAAGGCATGCCAGCATCAGAAGTGACATTGTCTGTTGAAAGCTTCTCAGGTATTTCCTAATAAAGGTGGCAAGATCTTAAACTGTTTATACTCAGTAGAGAGCAGCAAGTCCCATACAAATTACTCCTTACAAGTAAAGATCTAAGTATGCTCCTCAACTTTTCACTAAGGTAGTCTAAGACATAACACATAAGCCATGTGGAAACCCTGATGCTCGCTCTAGTAGATGTTCCCATGAAATCACAATAGGATGTTTTCAGCATCTACTCAAAATACACAAAAAAAATAAGACTGAAAAATAAATTATTAAACAGCAAAGTGCTGAAGGGACTTCGATATACACAGCAGGAACAAAATGCCTAGCATTACTTCATTGCTAGATGCTACATTCAGGTTTTGCCAGGAACAGCTTACCACTACGATACTTAATTTTGGAAATACCTGTTGACTCTCCAGTGTTGCTGTTATCTTTTGACTATCTAAAAGCTCCCAAAGTCATTTGATCAACCAATGACCATTTAAGCTGGTGAGGAAGCTGGTGATAAAACCACTGCTGGGTGAACTGAAAAGCATTTTCAGGTTCAGCTAGAAGTTCACATTCTGATTTAAACATAATGGAGACAATGTAGATCCATGCATTACATGGGAAGTAAAGTTTCACTCCAGCATTTTGTGTGTTTCCAGGTAAGCTGGAAAAATCTTTGAACTACAAGAACAATAGCTCTGGAAATGATTTTTTTTTTCTTCAGTTCCATATCAAACTTCTATTATGGCACTGAGTCCTTTCATACAGTAGCATACATATTATTCTCTTCCCCTCTTTCCTCTTCAGTAAGGACAACATAAATAACTCAGAGGTTAATGATGATGCATTTCCAGTATTCAGGTTTTTTTCTATTCTCAGATAAATAGGAAAGTATTGTTAAACACTGCCTAAGTGGAAAAAGTTGTTTCTAGAATTAGAAAATTTTGATTTTATCATTTTGTTTCTATTTCTGCATGGCACCAAGGGGAAAAATAATAATAATAAGGAAAAATAAATTAGAAAAAAATATGATTCATCAAGTAGTAGAAATGGTTCTGTTTGAATTATTTCAGATGATCTACCATTTTATCAGTTCTGTCTATTAATTGTGCTGTTAGTGCTAGTTCAGTGCTACAGACATCTACAAATGAGGTGTTCCTTCTATATTTCATTTCTGCTTGTGCTGCAACAAAATATTTTAGGAACATGAAATATAAATTTCAGCAATAACTCTGTAGGAGAATATTGACTTGAGCTCACACATTTATGAAAGGGCTAATTTCAATAAATTGGTAACCTTTAGAAAATTTTAGAAATACCTCACAAGCCATTAAAAAAAAAGATGGATTATATTATTAAAAACAAAGAAACAGCACACTCCCCTTCAAAAATTAAAGGGGGAAAAAAAGAAACAAAAACCTAAAATCTTTTCCAGCTCCTCCATTTAATACTGAGGAGTAAAACAGTCTCCATCAGCATATGAGCGTACTGTCAATATTTGGCCTAATATTAAACTGCCCTTTGGTTGTTCTGTTGATTCTTATTTGTTGGTTTTGTTTTATTTTTACTGGGGAGGGATGAATGAGATGGGAGAACTTTGATATTCAGGATATCTCATTTTTATCTTGATTTGCCAGTCTTCAACTCTATTTGTGCTACTTTCTGTGGCCTTCTATCTTTTGTATTTCTTATTTTCTGTCTCATCTTATAAGGTGTGAATTCATCCATTTTGATGATAAGAATGTTGACTGATATTCAGCTGAATATTGCATAAAGAATTCTTCCAATTTATGTTTTGAATTATTTGAAATTTTCTTCCAAAAGAAAAAAAAATATGTTTATTTCTATTCTTTCTTATTAAAAAGATTAAATAATATGCTAATTAAAAATAAAAAAATCTTGTTTAAATATCTTAGAGCACCTTGTTCCTGTATCTGTCATTCACATACATAGATCCTGACTAAATAAATAAATAAATAAATAAATAAATAAATAAATAAAATATATAATGTTTGTTAAAGAATACTGAAATTCATCAATAATCTGTAAGTTTATGTCCAGAATGAGTAGACTGAATGTAGTAGACTATGATGAAGACACATTTATGTTCTGCTCCAAACTGCTCTATTTCTTAAAACTTGCAACATAAAACTAAGCTACCAATCTCTCCAGAATATGCCTACTTTACCTTCATAGTGAAATGTGAGAAAACAACTGCTGAGATCAGATGATCCTGACCTGTGGATTATTTTTTTCCCTTCTCTAGGGCAATTCAAGAGAAATAAATGAAAGTCTTTTTTTTTTTTTTCAATGAAGACATTTTCTAATTGAATGACCATGTGAAAATAGCTCTTTAAAACTCTATGACATATATCCTCTTTCTGTCCAAGGGAATATTTTTCCTCATTTCTGATATACTCAATGAATACATAGATACTGAGTAAGTTAAAAATGTCCATGCCCCTTCTGATTGTCCACATATCAGCTCATGTTTTGGATTTGGATTTTTTTGTTATCTGGGTCACAGAGAAAGGATCATCTGCACCCAGGGGAGAAGAGGAATAATGAATCTCATCCAGTATCCAATACTGTACAAAGGAGAAGAAAAGTGCAGTCTGCAGATTAAAATGAAATATGCAAGAATACCCTGGAAATGATGTGTTCAGTCTTTATGTATGAATTAAAGCCTTCATTTTCTAATAGCTTATTCTAATTTCCCTCTGTGGTTAGTAAGATAGACCTTAAGCCCAATAAATGATTAAAAAAAAAAAAAATCTCTTTTTCTTTAGCATGTAATCCTTCCATTTGTAGATACCAATAGATCGGTCAAGTGACAAAGACTAGAGAATCTATAAAAAGACTACAGAAGGCTATAAAAAGGGTATGTGAAGGAGTTTCATATCTCCACAAGCTTGTGACATCACAGCTGAATTTTAATGAAATCTTATCATTATCTCATATTTGGAGTAAACTAGCATGTCTACATCTGAACATGCAATTCTTTTGAAAAGAGATATCAATAAGCCTGTGTATCTGAAGCAGACCATGGGGCCATGACCCATCACTAAAATTAACAACAACAAAAATCCTACCTGACTCCTTTCTTGTTGAACCTCTAAAACAAAAGAACACTTATTTAGAAATTAATGTATGTATATGTAGCTTTCCTCATGTACACATAAGAGAAGGACCACAATTATCTTGTCTTAATTGAAAATCTATATTCATACAAATTAGAACTAGAAGAATTATAAAATAACAACTTGAATACCAGAAATAGAAAAGAAGTACGTCATTAAAAACATGTTATAAGAAAGTAAAATAAGCAATGAATAGATCCTCTTAGCTATGGGTTTTAGGCAGTGGCACTGAAACTTTCCCAGATCATTCATGTTTGTGTGTTGAACTTTATTATAATCTAAGAAAGAATGGTTTCTAGCCATCAGTATTGCGGGTACATTACTATGAAACTTCCCTGGAATGTGCTTGTTCAAGTAATTATGTAAGTACAGGAGTACAATGTGAAGTTGTCAAAAAGCTGTCTAAAACAACCTAACAGGAGAGGCCTAAACAACAACCATCTTGCCTGGGAGTGCCCTGAATTTATTTGCATTACTTGTTTTTAAAAAAATAATAAAAAATAGTGGATCAAGAACTGGCTGAATGACAGAGCTCAGAGGGTTGTGCTCAATAGTGCTCAGTCTGGTTGGAGGCCTGTGGCTAGTGGTGTCCCCCAGGGGTCTGTACTGGGTCCCGTGGTATTCAGCTTATTCATTCATAAATGACCTAGGTGAAGGGACAGAATGCACCCTCGGCAAGTTTGCGGATTATACAAAACTTGTCAGAGTGGCTGACACGCCAGATGCCTGTGCAGCCATTCAGAAGGACCTGGACAGACTGGAGAGTTGGTCAGAGAGGAACCTTATGAGGTTCAACAAGGGCTAGTGCAGGGTCCTGCACCTAGGGAGAAACAACCCCAGGCACAAGCACAGATTGGGGGCTGACCTGCTGGAGAGTAGCTCTTTGGAGAGGGACCTGGGGGTCATCACAGAATCACAGAATTGTAGGGGTTGGAAGGGACCTCAAAAGATCATCGGGTCCAAACTCCCTGACAAAGCAGGTTCCTCAGAGCAGGCTGCCCAGGTAGGCATCCAGACAGGCCTTGAATATCTCCAGAGAAGGAGACTCCACAACCTCCCTGGGCAGCCTGTTCCAGTGCTCCATCACCCTCACTGTGAAGAAGTTCTTTCACATGTCAGTGTGGACCTTCCTGTGCTCTATCTTGTGGCCATTACCCCTTGTATCCACACAAACCACCGAAAAAAGGTTGGCCAAATCCCTCTGTCTCCCACACCTCATGTATTTGTAAACATTGATTAAGATCCCCTCTCAGTCCTCTTTTCTCGAAGCTGAACAGACCCAGGTCTCTCAGCCTTTATTCATAGGGAAGATGCTCCAGGCCCCGTACCATCTTTGTGGCCCTCCACCGGACTCTTCCCAGGAGATCCCTGTCTTTCTTGTACCACAGAGCCCAGAACTAGACACAGTACTCTAGGTGTGGCCCGACCAGGGCAGAGTAGAGGGGGAGAATCACCTCCCTTGACCTGCTGGCCACGCTCCTTTTAATGCATGCCAGGATCCCATTGGCTCTCTTGGCTACCAGGGAACACTGCTGGCTCATGGTCAACCTGTTGTCCACCAGGACCCCCAGGTCCTTCTCCGCAGAGCACTTCTCCAGCAGGTTGTCCCCCAGCCTGTACTGTTATGTCTGGTTGTTCCTTCCCAGGTGCAGGACTCTACACTTGCTCTTATTAAATCTCATTTGGTTTCTTCCTACCCATCTCTCCAGCCGGTCCAGGTCTCGCTGAATGGCAGCACAGCCTTCTGGCGTGTCAACCACTCCTCCTAGCTTTGTGCCATCGGCGTACTTGCTGAGAGCAGACAGTATTCCCTCGTCAGGGTCGTCGACGAAGTTGTTGAACAAGACTGGACCCAGCACCGACCCCTGGGGAACACCGCTAGACACAGGCTTCCAGCCAGACTCTGCTCCGCCGATCACTACCCTCTGAGCTCGGCCAGTCAGACAATTCTCAACCCACCTTGCCATCCACTCATCTATCCCACACTTTCTCAGCTTTTTTACCCTTTTTTACCTGGATGTCATAGGAGACATTATCAAAAGACTTGGTGAAATTAAGGTAGATGACATCCACTGATCTTCCCCCATCTACCCATCTGGTGATGCCACCATAGAATCCATGCTGACTACTCCTCATAACCTTCTTCTCTTCCAATTGCTTGGAGAAGACATCCAGAACAAGCTGTTCCAACACGTTTCCAGGGACAGAGGTGAGACTGACTGGCCTGTAGTTTCCTGGATCCTCCTTCCTTCCCTTCTTGAAGACCGGAGTGACATTGGCTATCCTCCAGTCTTCAGGCACCTCTCCTGTTCTCCAGGACCTTTCAAAGATGATAGAGAGCGGTTTGGCAATCACCTCTGCCAACTCCCGTAACACACGCGGATGCATCCCATCAGGACCCATGGATTGGTGTGCATTGAATCCACTCAGACACTCCCGAACCACTCTCTCGTCAACCAGGGGGTATCCCTCCATTTCCCAGCTCCTTTCTCCTCATGCCAGGGTCAAGGAGTCCTGGGGGAGAGTCCTTGAATCAAAGACTGAAGCAAATAAAGCATTCAGTATCTCTGCCTTCTCAGCATCTCCCATGACCAGGACACCCCCCTCATTCAGCAAGGGACCCACATTATCCCTAGTCTTCCTTTTACTGTTTACATACTTGAAAAATAAAAAAACTTTTATTATCTTTTATCTCTCTTGGAAGCCTCATCTCTAGGTGGGCTTTAGCTTTCTTCATTGCGTCCCTGCAGGCCATGACAACCCATCTATACTCCTTCCAAGAGGACAGGCACTTTTTCCACATTTCATAGACCTTCCTCTTCCTTTTGATCTTATCAATGAGCTCCTTGCTCATCCACGCAGGTTTCCTGCCCCCCTTCCCCGATTTCCTATTCTTAGGGATGCACCGATCCTGAGCTTGGAAGAAGTGCTGTTTAAATGTAGCCCAGCTCTCAGAAGCACCCTTGCCTTCTAGCAGCCTATCCCATGAGATACTCCCAAGCAGGTCCCAGAAGAGGTTGAAGTTGTCTCTCCGAAAGTCCAGGGTAGCAATCCTGCTTTTAGCCATACTTCCTTTGCCTAGTTCCATCTGGAACTCCACCATCTCATGGTTGCTGCATCCCAAGCTGCCCCCAACCTTCACATCCCTAACAAGCCCATCCCTGTTGGTCAGGACAAGGTCCAGGAGCAGCCCCTGCCTCGTCGGCTCCTCCACCACCTGCATCAGAAAATTATCTTCAGTGCATTGTAGGAACCATTTGGACTGCACGTGCCTGGCTGAGTTGCTTACCCAACAGATGTCTGGATAATTGAAGTCCCCCATGAGAACCAGTGCCCGTGATTGTGAGGCTACTACCAGCTGCTTGTAGAAGGCCTCATCAAGCTCCCCCTCTTCCTCCCCCTCCCCCTCCCATCCCTCCCCCTCCTCCCCCTTCTTCTCCTTCTCCTCCTCCTCCTTCTCCTTCTCCTCCTCCTCCTTCTCCTTCTCCTTCTCATTCTGCTCTTCCTCTTCCTCTTTCCCATCTTCCTCCTGCTCCTCCTTATCTGGTGACCTGTTGTACACCCCCACAACAGTGTCCCCCATATCAGCCCACCCCTTAATTCTCACCCACAAGCACTCCACTTGTCCATCACCTTCCCCCAGCAGGAGCTGGGTACACTCTAATTGCTCCCTCACATAAAGGGCAACCCCACCACCTCGCTTCCCCAGCCTGTCTTTCCTAAAAAGGACATAGCCCTCCATGACAGCGTTCCAGTTGTACGATCTGTCCCACCATGTCTCTGTGATTGCAATGAGATTGTGGCCCTGCAACTGAACACAGATGTCGAGCTCATCCTGTTTATATCCCATGCTCCACACATTAGTATACAGGCATTTTAGGGAAGCAGCAATTGCAGTTACCCCTGGAGGGATGCAAGAAGATTCCAGACAGTGTAATGGGGTCAC
Source organism: Aythya ferina (assembly GCF_964211825.1). NCBI lineage: Eukaryota > Metazoa > Chordata > Aves > Anseriformes > Anatidae > Aythya > Aythya ferina. Next base: position 130,077,174 of record NC_140297.1, read on the forward strand.
TACCTTCTCTGAGGAGCCCTTGGACAATCCTATGGGAAAACTCAGAGGTTTTCCCCTACTATCTTCAACAGTGACAGCAGTGACCACTTCCCCCAGCCCTTCTCTGTCACTTTTATCTCCCCTCCCTTCCCCTGTCAAACCTGGTTTAAAGCCTTGGTAATCAGCCCAGAGAGCTTGCTCCCCAACACACTTGTGTCCCACTTGCTGAGTTGGAGTCAGTCAGCAGCCCACATACCTGGCATGGTGGACATGCCATGGTGGACAACAAGCTGACCATGAGCCAGCAGTGAACCCTTGTGACCAAGAAGGCAAATGGGATCCTAGTCTGCATCAGGACGAGTGTGGACAGCTGGTTGAGAGAGTTGCTTAGCTTTGGTGAGGTCACATCTGGAATATTATGTGCAGTTCTGGGTTCCCCAGTAGAAGACAGATGTAGAACTTCTAGAGAGGGTCCAGCCACAAACATGATTAAAGGATTGGAGCATCTGTCCTATAAGGAATGGTTAAGTGAGCTGAGCCTGTTTAGAAGAAGAGATTAAGAGGGCATCTCATCAATTTCTATAAATACCTGAGGGGACCATACAAAGAGGATGGGGCCAAATTCTTCTCAGTGGTGGCCAGTGATAGGACAAGAGGTATTGGGTATAAATTGATCCACAGGAGATTTCATTGCCATATGAGGAAGAACTTTACAGTTCAGGTGACAGAGAACTGGAACAGGCTGCCCAAAGAAGTTATGGAGTCTCCTTCATTGGAGACGTTCAAAACTTGCCTGGATGCAATCCTGTGTAACATGCTCTACGTGACCTTGCTTGAGCTGGGGGCGGGGGGACAGGCTGGACTATATGATCTCTGGAGGACCCTTCCAACTTCAACCATTCTATGATTCTGTGAGGCAAAAATCTTCAGTTTTGATACTGTTTCTGGAAAGGTATTGGAGCAGCTTGATCTGGATGTCTTCTCCAAGCAATTGGAAGAGAAGAGGTTCAACAAGGGCAACTAGACTGAGCACCATTGAGCACAACCCTCTGAGCTCTGTCATCCAGCCAGTTCTTGATCCACCACACTGGGCTCCTAGATTGCAGCTTTTTTCTACACCTTGTCGAACTGACTGAGGTATTTAAACTGCTTCAGAAGTTAATTATCGTAGTATAAAATGATATTTTTACTGACAGACACTCAATATTCTTTTTCACATATGACTGATATAGTTTTGTCTTTGTCTAATATTTGTCCTGCTGTCTTATTCTAGGTGGTTTTTTTGGCTTTTTTTTTCTGATGATGTCCAGTTGGCATTTATAGTCCTGCAATACATATTCGAGTGTCCTTGGTGATCAAAATAATATTTCTCTACAGATCAAGATACGGATTTACACTCAAGTCAATAGGGCTGAAAGTATTTCTCTACAGATCAAGATACAGACTTACACTCAAGTCAGTAATGCTGAAAGTTTGCTGACGTGGTACCACAAAGTCTCTGTACACATCACAGAACCCCATCTGACCTGACCTTAGAGGGACTCTCTTAAAAGTTAAGAAAATAAATAGAAAACAAACCCAGATTGTGTGAGCTCATTTTAGTCATATCCTCCTAACTGCAAAGCCTGCATCATATGGTCTCCAGAGGGTTTGTTTTTTAAGAATGCTATCATTTAATTACCATTTCAGATGCTCTGCATTTCCAAGCATTCAGCATGATGGAACACAGAAGATCTTCCTTTGGAGCACAGGTAGATAAACAAGTCTTTTCTGTGCTAGGAAATGGCTCTGTTGGTGAGGCTAAACAATCAGCAAAATCCAGGGCCAGTGGGAACACCTGAATTACGGCACATCCTCTAAGAAACAGAGAACAAATGCAAGTAGTTCCTTTGTAAATGCTACAGTAGGAGCTGGAAGATCATCTCAGCTTGAATTGAAGTATCCCTATACACTCCCCTTCCTCCCTTCTTTGTCTCCAATACCATAGAAATAATAAAAGCAGGAAAATAATTGCAGAAAATTAGGTATTCAAAAACGAGGATGAGATCAAGTTCTGTTGTCTTCTACACAAGTAATGAACAAGTGTGACAAGTCAGTCCTGGATTAAACCAATAGATTTCACTAAAGCAGACTGTGAGAAAGATCATTGTCATACTCATTAAAAGCTAAACAATGTCTGCAAAAGGTGCAGAGGAACACTGTTTTCCATTAAGGTGACATTAAGAAATATTAAAAATTCTGACAATAGACAACTTAAGGAGGAAAGCCTTTTGTGAAGGAACATGATTAGAGATCATAAATGAAAACACTATCTTACTGTTAGTCTGAGAGTAAAGTGAAGCTATGTGTTTCCTTTAGTCTGAATTGTTATAAAAGCTGTGAACTGATAAAATTCTAAATCAGATATTATTGCCTAGCTCAAAAGGAGACCATATTTATTTTTATGCTGTCAAAATCTGAAGGAATTTAGAGTCCCTGTGAATAGGGGTTAATGATGTAATTTGATTTAAATGGCTAAGATTGTTTAGTGACTACACCAACTGAACTTGCTCACTATGTAGTGTTTCTCTGCATCTTATACTAGAGAACTGAGGGAGAAAAAAAAAATCCCATGGAAGATGAGCACTTTGAGACATCAATCATTCCAAATCCTCAGTGCCTTCTTCTCCCAACTGTCAGGGCTATAAAATTGCAGCTGGATGCAAAATGGCTATGTTACTTTCTTTACAAATATTGAGATTTCAGTGTAAACTAAACAAATGACTTCACAGATTCCTTCAGAATGTTTGATTCTAAGACTCTTCAAGACTTGTTCTGTTGCCTATTCTATGTGATCTGCTCGCACTAAGCGAGCAGCTAAAGGAGACACCCCTGTTCCTTCCAGCTAAGTCTGTCATTAGGATTTCATGGTGATAAATTTAAGACATCCCAAGCTTTAATCAACATTCCATTTTTAATCCCTTCAACTAAATACCCAAAGCGTTAAACACTATTTCAAACAGTCATGTGCTAGCCACTAAACTATTCTTGAAAGCTGAATTACAGCACTTGCTTTTGCAAATGCAACCAAATTAAATTTTATGGTGACAATAGCTAACATTTTATCTTTTTTAAAGCCTGTTCACAGCAGTCATTCCTATCAAAAGTTTTGCTTCTAAAAAGTGAAAATGCTTGCAAAAGATTTCAAAGCACAATCCTAGCAACACACTCAACAAAATACTGCTTATGCATTTTAGAGTTTTTTTATCCATATGAAGCATTTTTCTCATTCCTCATCTTATTTTTTTTTTCTTTAAGCTAAGAAATATGGACATATGTTTTAAAGGTGTTTTTTTTTGGGGGGGGGGGGAGGGAGGAGGTTATTTATTTTTATATATAGATATATATATTTTTTTTTTTCTAGGAAGCATTTTGAGGTGTAAATATAAATTGTTTCCTTTACAGCCATTATATATTAAAGTAAATTCTACTGCATTTGAAAACATGTCAGCTTTATTTTGTACTGGTATTCAGAATCCTCTCTTTTTGACCAATATTATATAAAGTTCCTCTGGGAAGATAATGTGTATGATTGCAGCCCTGCCTTGTTAAAATCCATGGCTTTTTATGCAGTCATGTTTTCATCCATGAATTATGCATGAAAAAGTATCTCATTACATTTCATTTTCTTTACAGCAGCATCCCCCTTCTCGACATGCTCAGATTCCCATCAGCCGAGCTCTACTCACCCTGCAGCTTGGCTCCATCTTGATGCCTTCATAGCATTTTAGACAAAATGGGCGTGTTTAACTTGTCACCTCAAGCCTGGTATAAATTATTCACCAGAGCTTTGCACAGATTTGTGAGATAACCAGCCTGAACTCAGAGAAGCTTCACAGGTTTGACTGTATTTGATGGGGACATTAATGGTAATTTCCACTATAGTAATCCCAAACAGATGATTTTTTTTTTTTTTTTTTTTTAAGATCCCAGTTCCAACATTCAGTTTTACTGAAATTTACTTCCTAAGGCTTTATCTCTATATTTTTATCTTTAACATATCCCTCAGATGCCATGAAAATTATATTTTTTCCTATGATTCAGAGGTCAAATGAACAGAGAATCTCTACAATGTTCTGCTTACTTTTAAGCCTGGAAAACTCTCCAAGAGTATATGTGTCCTTGAATCTCATAATTTAAATCTTGGGCCTTTTCATCTAGAACCAAGAAGGAACCAAGAAGGTGTTTTTTTGTTTGGTTGGTTGTTTTTGTTTTTTTTTGTTGTTGTTGTTGTTGTTGTTTTCTTTTCTTTTCTTTTTCAGGCAACTGACATCAGCAGAAGAAATACTTGAACCCAGGGCCTAAGAGTTCCTATTTTTGGAAAGTAACTCATAAGCACATCAGAGGACAGCAGTGGCTTAATTCCATCTATAGTCAGTGGAAAGAAGTAGGCATGTTGGTGGTAATGGAGAAATGCATACATCAGTTAAAGAAATTAAACTACCTCAGACTATTTTTGGAAGCTGTCTTTAACCACGGGATGCAATGGTAACTCCTCAAAATAAAAATTACATGCCTTCCTCCTCCCCTCCCTCCAAGACACTATTCTTTCTCCAGAAATGAAGCACATTGAAGTAATTGGTCATCATGTGATGAAAAAAATGAGGAGTTAAAGACAAATGAAGCTGAAAGCAAGTGAGGGCCAAGTCACCAAAACACAAAGATATTTGAAGTGAAACATATTGCTTCCTTCGGTTTCAAGTATTTTAGAACATTTCAACTCAGTACTGCATTCTGTAACCTTGATAACAGAGGTTCATGCTTTAATAGAATAAAGAGCAAACATGTTTTGACTGTGGGGCTTCAGACAGCTCCATAGATAGGGAAACTTAATTTAACGCTGATAAGACCACACCTGTTGTGCTATATCCAGTTCCGAATCCTTGGTAGAGGAAGACATGAGTATACTGGAAAGAATCCAATGAAGGGTCATGAAGATGATGAGGAGAGCCTGAGAGATCTGGGACAGTTCAGCCTGCAAAAGAGAAGGCTCAGGGGTGATCTTATCCATGGGTACAAATACTTGAAGGAAGGGTGCCAGGCTCTGTTCAGTGGTGCCCAGTCACAGGGCAAAAGGCAATGGGCAGAAACTCAAATACAGGAGGTTTTGTTTGAACATCAGCAAATACTTCTTTACAGTGAAGTATAAAGAAGAGACCAAGCACCAGCATAGGCTGTGTCCAGAGATGCTGTGGATTCTCCCTCCTTGCAGACATTCAAAAGCCATCTGAATATGGTCCTGGGCACCCTGCTCTAGGCGTCCCTGGTTGATTCAGGGGGTTGGACCAGGTGAACTCCAGAGGTCCTTTCCAACCTCAACCATTCTGTGTCTGTGTCACACCCTGCTCAGCTGGGGTTGCACTGATTGCACTGATGCTGATCCTGTCCACCCACACAGTGGATTCTTACGTAGGGCCCAGTGGCTTTTGGTGCTTTCCAGTAGAGGTTGGAGCATGGCATGCTCCACCACAACACACCAGAGCTGATCCCAGTCCTGCTACAGCTGTATCCCACCTGGCAGCACCACTGAGAACCAGACACCCACAACCACCTCCTTAAAAGGAAGGTCAGCCTTAAGAAGTCCTTAGCAAGAAAACTGACTACAAATAAATATTGACAATTAAATACTCCATTCAGCATTTAACAATAACAATGGAAGACAGAAGGTTCACAATAAGAAATGAAACTGTTGTTATCAGTCAAGTTCTAAAAACAAACAAACTACTGCAGTAACTATTTCTGGGAAATTGAAGTAATGGAAGTACTCTGAGCAGTAGCTCAGAGTTATTCAATTTTCTAATTATTTGATTACTTATTATTTATTTGATTGTTTATTTGTTTCATTTTGAGACAAATAGACTATTTCCTTGTATACTAATAATTTAGATTAATACATTAGGATCTAGTTCTGAAAATAACATTAGTTTTATTTCTAATTCAGGGCCTTTCATTATTCAGTATGAAACATATCACTTGTGAGCTTTAAGGTTATGTGAGCTTTAACTTTCATGTAACAAATACAGCAAAACAAAAACAAATAAACAAAAAGCCACATACGCATAAGACCTTCAAAAGTAGAAACTGAAACAAAGGTCCTGATATTTCGTGTATGAACCTGATAAACGTCAGCTGACAAAAGCTTATGGCAGAGATAAATATGAAGTGCACAAGGAACTATACATTAAGAATTAGCATCAACTTCCATTTCTTTCACTGGACAATTCTGTCATTTTGTGGAGTAGTATATTTTCTTATGAGTAAAACACAGAGAGGTTTGACAGTATCTTTCACACACTTTGTATCAGCAACGTTAAAATAAATGAGCACTAACAAGGAAGATATATCCTTTCTCCATGCTTCTGTCTCAGTGAGTGTGTATTTTTAAGGGGTTAGCCACTTCACATGAACCCCTGTAACATCATGTATAAATTATAAAATACTTTCACTCCAGTACCAAATACAATGTGCTAAAGAAATTATTTGACTATTGCAGAACAATAGCTTTAATTATGGATGACTTTTGAGTATAAAAATGAAATATTTCAAATATACTCAGTAGCTTAGACTGTTCGAAGGTGTTTCAAAAGTAACAAATGTGACTGAATAAAAAAAAAAAAAAAAAAAAAAAAAAAAAAAACTTTTAAGTTTTCTTTTAATTACAGGAGAAAATGACATTTTTTGGTTTCATAGTCCTCATTACATGTTATATTCACATCATAATGTCTAGAAATTTTTTGTATTCAACTTCCAATTCTGCTAATTAGTACCACAACCTACTGGGGAATTATAATTTAAAAAGAGAAATGAAGAGAAAAGTTAACCTACCTCATACCTCAAAAAAAAAAAAAAAGAAAATCATTATTATTCATGTGTTACTACAAGACTATAATAATAATTTTTTTTTTTTTTTTCCTCCCAGGAAAGAAAGGAATATTATAAAATCTCTGTGCTGGAAGAATCCAGTCCAAGCAGAGCAGTCACACTCACTTTCCAACCACACACATGCTCCTCCTTGGCCAATAAACCAGGGATCACCCAACCAGGATCAGCTTAGTGATATGCAGGCAGTTGTCCCCTAGACTAAGCTCTGCTTCCTACAGGCACAACAGGCAATAACTTCAAAAATGCCAGTACAAAGACCACATCCTAAACACTGCATAAGCACTTGAGCTTTGGATAACTCTTGCTTTGCCTCATGGAAGACCATATCTGATGGCTAGCTGCTGGTTTTTATTAAATCAGATTTTTTTAAATCTGTTTTAAATCAGATTTTTTTTTAAATCTGATTTTTATTACCCAAGCCAATAACTAACACCCAGTGCAAGTGAGATAACATGAGTTATATGTACAAATATGATAGTTAGTGTATTGAGCAGCCAAGTCTCTGGAGAGAGAACAGAGAGAAAGGCATTTTGAAATTCTACTAGAAATCATTGTTTCTCTGCCGAGGGTTTTCAAAGTACTTATAGGGGGGAAAAAATAACTTTCAACAGTCACAACTGTGTTGCATTTGATAATGTTTTGTATTGTGAAATACAAATTCCATTTGAGGTACTTTGAAAATTTCCTGGAACAGACTCATTTTATTCAATTACCCAAGTAAGCTTAAAATGATGAAATGAGAACTTATTCATGTTGCTTGTGGGTTAAACTTGACTGTAGCACCACAGAACAATGTGGTGTATTCTGTGGACACTGTTGCATACTCAAAAATCACTAAACTTCACAGCTAATGATAATATAATATAATATAATATAATATAATATAATATAATATAATATAATATAATATAATATAATTATATATATAATATATATATATAATATATATATAAATAATATAATATAATGATATAATGATAATAATACAGTTGTATACAAACATTATGCACATTTGCATATGGAAGGAACAAAAACTGTATCAACACAAGCATAGTTGAAATCCTATTTTGTGTACAAATATGCTTTTCTTGTCTTTATGTGCAAGCCTGGAGTTTTCTTTCTAATTTGGCTTGTGATAATAACATTATTATGAGCAGCTTACTTGTTTATGGCAAATAATTAATAATTTGACTTGTGTCTGATTAAGACTATATTTACTCAATCTCCTAAATACTTTTCCGTCTTCATTTTATATTTATTGCCACTCCCTCTGCACAAATACAACAACAACAACAAAACCACAAAAAATAACATAGTTGTCAAAGGCACTGAACATAAGAAAACAATTTAGGTAGCAAGCAAAATACTGCTATTCTGAAAACAGGTTATGACTCACAATTTAAAAGTAAATTGTCTGTCTATGGAAAAAATGTATAAAAGTGAATAATTTCATATCCACATAACATTTGGTATACTTTTTTTCACAAATTTTAGATCTCTGCTTCTTTTCTACTCAGGCTTTGAGTCATTAACCCGTATCATTATCATGTTCTGGATTTTCAAGGCTCTGCATCAACCCATATCCTGTTAACAAATACAGTCTCCTAGATCACCCATCAAGGCTCATGGGGCCATCATTAGATAAGAATGGGGTTTAGACACACAAAACCTTGCTGAAGATAGCCAAGGGCTTCATTAAACAATTTTAAAAAGAGGTCTGACTTTCTCAAATTCCACACAGAGGCACAAGTCCAAAAGTAATTTTATAAGGAGACCAATGACAACATAAAAAAAAAAAAAAAAAAAAAAAAAAAAAAAAAAGAGAGAGAGAGAGAGAGGGAGAAAAAAACAAATCTGACTCAAGATTAAAAAGCGTGCAAAGAAAGTAATTCACATTCAAATGTGATCATTATTTTGTAAATTGTTTTGTAAGTCTGGTAATGACATTTAAGCACTACAACCATAATTTTTTGCTTTGGACTTTTACGCTCAGACTTTTGTCAATATTTAAATAACATAAGAATTTGTTTATATAAAACAAAAGTTAATTGAATCTGGCACTTTGTATTTGAATGTTCACATGAAACCTCTTAAACAAAAGTTGTTCACCACTGGGCAAGTGGTAAAGATGTAAGACTCATCAGGATATGTTAAAGATTAGTTATTTTATTTTATTTTATTTTATTTTATTTTATTTTATTTTATTTTATTTTATTTTATTTTATTTTATTTTATTTTATTTTTTTGTCATAAGAAATGGATGTGGTAGTTCTAAAAGCATGGACATTGTTTCCTTTAAATCTGTAGTAGGGAGCAAGAAAGAGCTGAGCTCTCTATAGAGAGCAGATAGAGACAGTTGAAAGTTGCAAGTATACCTTATTTCCCTCATTCGAATACAAAGGTTCTCAAAGGTTCCTTCTCAGTATCCCAAAGAAAGATTTTTTTTTTTTTTTTTGATTCTTTGTCATTGTCATATGATAAGAGCCTTCCTTAAATTTGGGTTGTTTCTGGAAAATTTTTCTTATTAAAGGACTTGCTTGTTGCCTTTTCAGGTGTCTCCTCATGACCCAGAAATGGAAGGAAAGATTGATTTGTCTTCCCAAGTCTGCCTTTTTCCTGTAGTAATGACAATGCACATCCAGAATTCTTCTATCAGCTATTTTATTTTTCTTTATGTATTTGTTGCTAGACAATCCCTTACAGTTGAAGTCTCTACATGTTTTAACATCTTCTATTCTTACTCTTTTTTTTATAGATCCATCAGGTTGGGTTCTTGTTGTTGTTGTTGTTTCCCACTGGTGCTTTCTTGAGTTCTTTCTGCAAATAACCCTTTTTCCATTCAGCAATAGTTTAAAAATGTTTCTGCTTTGTTGCAGCCTCTTCCAGTTTCTCACTTTGTTTTTTAAACTTCTTCTCCATAGTATCCCTATTTTTCTTTCATGCTTGCATCTCTGTTGGTATATTTTGAGACTCTCCAATCCCTTCCTAATCTGCTTTTGAGGCAAACACTTTTGACAGGTTGAAAGATGCCTTTCAATTCAAGCAGTGACGTGACCAGTTTCCTCTGACTTTGAAACATCATTTCCTGCAGCCATGATCTGTCCAACTTGGAATTCTTTTATTCTGGCTATCTATCACCATTGCACACCACAGATGATTTTTTTTCTCTAGAATGGGTTTGAATTTTTTTGTCTGGAGCAGCAGTATGCTCAGAATTTCATTCCTAGTTTAAGACATCTTTTAAAATGTCACATTAAACAAGTATATCATAGGTCAAAGATACCATCATTATTTTCTTCTGCAGGGTTTTCAGGTTTTATTCCCAGTTCTTAAGACTTGGTGCACAGAAAAACACGATGGGTCCACTTACAGTATGCAGCTGATTTACTGATAGTTTGCCACACTCCACTGCTTAGCTGGCCCTGTACTCTGAATATACTCTGAAGGCATCTATTTATTTATTCAAGACAGACATTGGCTCTCTGGAATCTCTTCCTAAGAGGAAGATAAGACAAAGTTTGGATACATCATCAAATTTAGAGTAGATAGTGATGTGTAAATATGGCAGTGATGCATGTAACTTTTATCTTGACAAGCATCCTGTTTTAAAGGAAAATAGATCCATCATCACACCATTAAAACATTTTTTTCCAAAGGATCTTATCTTTTCCAGGTGGCTCTCATGTGATATTATAGCTTCAGAATGTGATTCATTTTTTGCCATGAGAAAAATGCCTGAAGGTATGGGATCGTATAAGAGAGAGCTTCTAATATAGTAATGCTAATGGCAGAATAATGGCAGAGTTAGCATAAATTGAAAAATCAATCTGCCTGCTGGTAGCTGAAGTACAAGCATGTTTACTTTTAACTGAGTTTATGGATGTTTGTATATATATTTTCATGTACAGCTTGTATACATGTCAATCGTATTCCACAGTGCCTGCTCAATTCCATCAGTTTGTAATCCTGATTTAGGAAACTCTACAAACATATCTAGCTACACAGCTAGGTTTGTACATTGGAAGAAAAATATGCGGAGCCCTCTATTTCAGATCTGAAAGCTATTAATTTTCTCACCTATCATTGCTCAGATAACCACTTACTGTTCTGGTTTCAAGGTTGCTCTGGCTTCTTGAAAAGAGGGGACTTACCTTCCCAAATGACACCTGTGGCACAATCCATTTTTCTGACAGATTATATTAAGACGTGTGCTAACTGAATATACTCTAACATTAAGAAAAATCAGACATAATTGGGTCACAGAATTTACAAGAGCATAGTGTATAGAAAGAAAACATGTTGCAAACCTTGCATAAGACAAATGAACATAAAAAGTATCATTCTCTAAGGGATTCTGTTAATTGAATACATTTAAAATTTTCAGAGGCAGTTAAAGCTGACACCTGCTGTTTTATAGATTGACGTGGTTAGAAGCTATCTAGCTCTTTCCAGTAAGCTGAAGAAGCAAAACATCTAATTAAAACCAAAGCTGTAAAGGCGTTTAGTCAAATTGTTTAAAGTGTTCTTTTTTAAGATGTAAAATTGGCTGGGCTTTATTGGCACAGATAGTTTATCAAAGCTAACAAGTAAAATTGTGGAAGCTCAACAAAACTTGAATGTTTGAACAAAGATTTTGTGGAGCTTAACTTTTTGAAAAGAATAAAATGGATTAATATGACACTTACACTAAACTCGAAAGAGAAATATCTGTGCTTTACCTACTAAAAGATTTAGGTCTACGACATTGTTATCTCCTAGAGGCTGAAAATGTGCCAAATATTAGTAAATCTTACAAGTTTACAATAGTTTTTTGAAAAATAATAATATTTTATATTTTACTAATTCACATGATATTTCAGGAAATTGCATGAAAATTTTAGAAGGCTGGTGTTCAAAATACTAAAAAGTAATGGCTATGCTGATATACCAAAGCCGCCTTTGATACCATATGCTCAAAAGAAAGGACAGCATTCTATGAAAACTGCTACGATTTGCCTGATGTAGTTGCTCTATCCATTATTAGTAGTATTTTCATAGCATCCTCAGTCCAAATTGCATTATACAGTAAGAGAGGTGTGAGAAAAGTGGCAGTTTCCTCTTCCAAGGAGTTATCATTTAAGGGTCCTATTCAGCACTTCTTACTGGAGAATATCACACACTAACTTCAGAGGGGGCTTTCCAAAGGAGGGAGTGAATAAGGAGTGCTGAATAGGACTCTACAAAGGCACAGCAGGTACAGCTGGTGCAATTCCATACAGACAAAGCATTGTACAATACAATGTAGACAGTTGAAGCAGTGCATTATGTATCATTATGAAAACCATCCATTTTACATATAATTTATAATATAAAAGTAGTTATCCTCCCTCCAAGTTTTGTTCCATTTTTTGAGAGTTTTATCAAACTATTATTGCATGGTAAAGACCACTTAGTATGGAAATACTATGATAAAACTTTAAATTCAGTTGATGAAACAAACAGGTAATATACCTACATTTCCTTTAAAAAAAAAAAAAAAAAAAAAAAAAAAAAAAAAAAGGTCTCTATATGTTGATTCTCTTTAGTATGGGACAAAGAATTAAAAATAAATAAATAAAATAAAATAAAATAAATAAAAACTATTCTTGTTAAAGTCCAAAATCTCCTATTCATAAATTTCAAGGTGCCATACATGAATTAATAAAGGAAGCCTTACAGCATTATAGTGAGGATGCTATTGTTCTCTTTCTAAAGAAAGGGAAATCAAGATGGAAAGGTAACATTTCTTAAAGAGCTATACTTTTACTGATTATGGTATTTTAACAGCCCAGATAAATGCTTGTAAGGGCTGAACTCTATTGCTATTAGGCTTGTCTGAAATATTAGATTTAGACCTTCAGCTAAATTACTATGGCCTGAGAAGTTGCCATGTCGCCTGAACACAGTGGCCATGAGTGTGCCCCTACCCCCGGCAAATGCAAGATAAAGCCGTTTAACTTGACCTTGTTTACATTCAAGTTGGTAGTCATCCTGGGCTCTCAATCACAGCAACAGCATTAAGTATATCATTATATTTACAAATACAAACACTTGGGTTCATGTCCGGGGAGGTATATGAAGGAAGAGTTTACGTGCTTGAATTTACTGGAGAGTGGAGACTGGAAGGCCTTGGCAACAATAAACAACATCAAGTGCACTGCAAGATACAATAATACTTTTAGAATTATGTTTCAGAGTGAATTCCTGGTCTCCATAAGTGCCCCCTTAAATACAAATGGACTCATAGCAGTATTATATTTTATTAACACTGTAGACAACGGATGGGTAAGAATGATCCTTATGCTGCCACATCCTTTTTTAGTAAGCCCTCAGTTCATCACTTTCTTAAGTAAAATACAATATATTCCCTATAGTTGCTGAGCATAAATGAAATTAATCTGAACGTAGCTACAAAAAATAAATATGTTATCTGTACTTCCCTCCGATTCCTAAAAGTAATGTGGGAAAAAAAAAAAAAAAAAAAAAAAAAAAAAAAAAAAAGCATTAAAAGATGAGCTGAGAGGCTTCTGAAGAAGCAGTGTACTGCACTGAATTGTATCACTAGTGATGGACCTGCTACAGACCAGAGAACAAGGGGTCAGAGATAGGGATTACAGCTCCTTAGAAAAGAGATGACGTATCTGAGTCAATATTGCTGCAATTCTATATAGAGTTTTTAATTTTATTTTAGTTATTAAATGAGTGCAACTTGCTAACATCTGAACTACATTGTGCAAAGAAACATGATTTACACAAACCCTGGCAACTGCATTCACCATATATGTAGCATAAACTGTGTGTGAAACCAAAGAAAACAGGACAAATATTATTATTTTCTGTTTTGTTTTGTTTTGTTTTGTTTTGTTTTGTTTTGTTTTTTCCTCTCAGGTTTCTCTGGCTGCCTACATATGAGTCACATATTTTGCATAACCACAAAATAATTTTCACTGTTTCCATTGATGGCTTTTTGTGAAATTCTGGAAGTAAACCTCACTTAAAACATGCATTTGTTCCTTGTGGCTTATTTGTTCAATCTATACATAGAAGAAATTCTGAAAGTCACAGAATTGTCTACTTTATGTAAAAGAACACAAAAAAAATATCCTCTTTAGGTTAATGATTTGTCTGGTTTTCATTAGCAAATGTTCCTAAAAATAAATAAATAAATAAATAAATAAATAATAAAATAAAAACAATAAAAAAATCTACATAGAAACTTCAAAAAATAAGCAATATTGTCCCAAAATCTCATCTACTTCATTTTTAATATCCAGTTTTTCAGGCTTTGAGAAGAGAATGGCACAAGACATTCCAAAATCACATATGCTCCCATTAGAGGGTCTGTCATGCTAACGGAACCTTAGTAGGGACACAACTGGATTCTTCCTTTTTACCATAGAAAGAGCACAAGAAAAACTAACCAGGCCAAAACAGGTTCATCATGACAAAAGTATCAGTCTCTGGCTATCTTTAGTTATCAGTGAAAGGATAGCAATGAATTTCTTATATTGCCACCACCCTACCCAATGGTGAAAGGTACATTAAATTCTCAAGCTCCTCTGATTCTTAGTCCTTCAAAGACTGCCCAGAAATTAACCATTAGGACCAGGGCATGGGTGCCTGCCACCTGGAATTGACCATGACATTACACATAACATGTGATTCATGGTGCAGACCAAGTTTTTGAGTCTTGACAAGTTACATTACATTAGCTAATACAGGGTCATTACACATGTGTGCATTCATAGTATGGTGCCAGTTCAGCCCTTGGCTATAGGCTTTATGTTGAATTACATTAGAGTTAGGAGTGTATGGATGGACCAATATTGTTTAGCTAATGTCTGAGAACTTGGTCATACCTCTGAGTCTCTGGGCAGCCAGTGTAGCCCAGGTATAAACTACAATCCCATAGCAGAATAACTCCAAAGACCACTATCTAATCGTTGAATAACTTGTTCTTTTCTTATCATCAAATGTTTTAAAAATCTAATGTGCCAAAATACATTTAGGGCCTTGGTTTATCTAGGATATATATATATATACATATATATATTTAATTTAATTTAAAATTGCTTTATTCATTACAAAATATTTTTCCAACCACTACTTGTCAAGCAACTAGTTAAGTTTCAAAGACTATCTTCAATACAAGGTAGTAATGGTGAACAGAAAGACATTAAAGACATGAAATTTAACAAGCAGATAACATAACAGATAAAGTATTTCAGGCCGGTATGAATACCCCATTATTTTGCAAATTAAAAACAGTAAAAAATTAAGAAAAGATGCTTAGAATCATGAACAAAAGAAGTCTGCATTCAGCTTTTACAGCTGTTCACCCAGTACACTAACTTTCATTCTACAAACACATGAGGATGATCTACACACATATGTATGTACCTTTGAAGCTGCTACTGAGATAGCTGCTCTCAGGAGATACAGATCCTCATTGGCATATTACTGCAGCAGGGACTTAGCTAAAGTCCTTGTATCACTTGCTACACATGCACACCAAAAAGCAGAAGCTAAGTGGCCTCAGCAGGAGGGCACTTCCAGCTTGCACAGCCTTGGGACTCCATCAAGGGAATGGCAAAGCTGAAGAGAAGTATACATACCATGCTAAGAAAAGTGTCTGCATCTAACATTTATCTTGTTTAAAAAAAAATCAGATTTCCTGATTTAATAACAATATTTGAGTTAGATTAGGGAAGTAATTACTATTCCGTACTTTATTAGTTAAATTCCAACTATTATTAGGACTACTTCTGTTTGACTGATTCCTAGGGGATTTTAGTAGAGAAGTGACAAAAGAATAGCAGAGTGTATGGTCTGTGATGAGGTGAAGATCACAATTTGTTAAGCAATGATCAAAATAATTTTCAACAAGTGCTACAACATTTAAGAAAATATAACTGACAACCTGGCATGCAGCGTTTGAGTATTTTGAGTCTTAAATGCCTAAAGTGTACAAAAAAGATTCTAAAAATATAATAATAATAATTTCTAAGCCAAAGCTTAAAACAAGAATCCATCAAGGCCATTAAATTTTAAACTCAACACTACTAAATTGCTTTAATGTCTTCGATAGCATGCAGTTAGAAGCATAATAATGTATTTGGTGAGTGTTTCATACTTTTTGACATAAATTACTTTATCTGATATTTTTTTTCTTGTAGCTGGTAAGAGGAAAGATATTACACATAGTAAACACCAATACATGACTGGATCACAAGTACCCAAACAACAATTTGAGCAAATGTGCTTAATTTAAAATATTTTTATTGTGTTTTTATCAGCAGTTCATATGTCATCATTAGTGGACATCTTCTGAAGATGGTCTCACTCAACTGTGATGCCACCAGAGGTTGGAAATGACTGCTGAATACCACTGTAAATAGTGCCTTATCCTGTGTTCTTGGCCACTCCAGCACTGAGCTTCTCAGAAAATTGAGATGGGGTTTTACATCAATCAGATATACTAGCTAATAAATAATATTAGTTAACACAGGATTTATAACTACCTTGAAATAAGTAAAAATCACATCTCTATTCAGCTAATAAACAAAGCAGAACTTCAAAGGGAAGGTGTGGGGCATTTGTTGTTGTTGTTTTATGCTTTTTAGTGTGATATATATGTAATGATGTTTTCTTAGTGCACTTCCCTAAAAACATCCCTAGGGCAGAAATGCTTATGAGTTTAAAGAAACTTAAGATCCTAAGGGGTCCTCACTTCAGTTAGAGATTTCCTAGTTGGCATTCAGTAAAAAAAATGTGTATTTTCTTTAGGGCTAATCTTAAAAAATCATACTTCCTAAAGAAAAATCAAGAGTTGATGTATATCTGTGGTGTGTTAACTTCCCCGGAATCATGTTCTGACCACTGCATAACTACATGGAAATGTAACAAGTCTATACACATTAAAATGGAGGAATCTATGAAGTGCGTTGTATACATGCAGCTACTGCAGATGCAACTAAAGAATTTTCCAGAGAGTGTTTTGACTCCACAGTGCCCCTTCTTATCCTCTTGGTCTCCTCCATTTGCTTTCTGGGGACTTGATCTCTGCAGACTAATGTCAGTGTTTCGCTTACTATCATTGTGCTTTCAAGGCCCGAGAGAGATAGCACATCTGGCACAGTAAAAATAAGCAGCCAGCTACAAAAAAAAAAAAAAAAAAAAAAAAAAAAAAAAAAGTCTCCTCAGCAACTGGGAATGAGTCAATGAAAAGACATGACCAGCTGCAAAATCCCTTCAAGGCTTTTCATCAGCCTGGACAGGTCATGGATGAAGAGAGGCCTGGAAGTTCAGGGGAGTCTTTGGACACACTGTGAACAGAGAATGCAACATGAAAGGGATGTCAAGTTTGTGTTTTAAGATGCAGTAGGGGCAGAAAGAGGAAAAATGATATCATTACTCCTCCAATTCTCTTCCTCTAAAACACTGTGACTTCTGACACAATGTGATCTTTCCAGTTTTGCCTTATATTGAAAAAAATAACTGCTGATAATATCTAAATTGAGCTTCTGACAGAACTGGATTACATCTTGCATTCTTCTCTGCTGGCAGTCCAGGACAAAGTCTTCTGTTGAAGACTGACTTACATCTGACTGGGATATACATGGATATCTCTGTTATGTGCACTGCATACTCTCAGTTTCCAACCTGGTATTGATAGGACATCTGAGCAATAATGTCTCTGGAGTATAAGGAAAGGTTCTGAGTGTCCTAAACCATTCTCAGAAAATGATTTTTTAAAAATATTTTTAGAAAGTGTTTAACACATTGTATATATTGTAGGGAGCACAGAAGAAAAATGTACAACCTTTAAAACCTACACATAATCTGTCCCACTATGAAGAGATGATACATAAAAACATTCCACAGTGTTTATTTTAAACAATATTTGTAATTCTATGGATACATAATTATTGCAAATTTAATGCAAGCCACTAAGCAATTTGTTCTCTTCCACTGAACCCTAGAAATCCTGTTTCCTCCTGCCTTTCCCTAGTTTCAGAGGGAACTTCACAATCCTGTGCAACTCAGAACAGGATTATCTGAGCTCCACAATCATTCTTCACTCACTTTTATGTATCTCCACTGCCTCCATTTCAGTGGCTCATGTTGTCCTCCCATGGCAAGAGAGGGACTTTCTTCCATTCCTCCCACATCTTTCTCTAGGCCACATCATATATTTCTACAGGTTCTTTATCTTCTTCCCAGTTATCACCTTTTAGGGTTTTTCATCCTTCCACTGTCCAGTTCCATACATAAAGTTCTGTGATAACCTTAATATGCACAAGGCCTTTCTCATTCTCCCTCTTTCATTGAGAATAGCTATGAAACAGACCTTTACCAGCTCCTGTTATTAGTCTGAGAGACATACCATTCAGTCCTGTCTATGTGCCAGCCTGTTAACTTTGATTGGAGTATGCAGAGAGGTTGAGATTAAAGGATCCTGGTAGTCACTTCCTGGTTTTACATACAATTGCAAAAGCGCATGAAACTGTTATGCTTAATAAATTGCTCCTTGGCAATAGATAAGGACTCTCTGTCACCTCCTTTTTTTTTTTCTTTTCCCTCTGGGTTTTCAGTTTTTCTTTAAATTAATTGATAGACTGAATAATCCTTAAAGTTGATTAGATGTGGTGTTCAAAACTAAATGCCATGTTTCTGGTACAGCCAAATGCAGAAAGGCTTCTGAGTTGAGCACAGGACCTCAACAGGCTCAGATAATTAAACTTTCATTGAATGAAATGTACTCCAGCAGCAATAAACCATGCTGAAATGTGTTTGCTCAGCTACTGACACACTTCTTGGGTGATTGAAGGCACTCGACCCTTGGCCTCATACCTCAAAGTGCAACTTAAACAGGCACCAATAAGCCTTGTGGTAGCTCATTGCTCAATTGCCACTTGTCTTTGATACCTGCTATGTAAGTATGTCTCCATTGATAGGAAGAATATTTCCACCTTATCTAAGTGAACATAGCAGACACCAATGAAGGGTGATACATGGCATTGCACTCCGTGACGCTGCTTGGGAATGTTTTTGCAAAGGCTGAGTTCATTTTAGTTATGATTACACTGATCAGAGCTGGCAACTCTTTAAGGACACTTTTCTTAGAGCGTAAGAGCTCTCCATCCCCATGTGTAAGAAATCAAGCAGGGAAGGCAGGAAACTAGCATGACTGAGCAAGGACCTGCTGGTCAAACTGAGGTGTACAACAGAAATGCACAGCCAGTGGAAGCAGGGACATGTGGCCTGGGAAGAATACAGGGATGCCATCTGCATGTGCAGGAATGAGATCAGGAAAGCCAAGCTACAGATGGAACTGAGCTTGGCAAGGGATGCAAAAAAAAATAATAAAGGATTCTACAGGTACATTGGCAAGAAAAGAAAGGCAAAAAAAGTGTATTCCCTCTGACAGATGAGAAAACTGAACTGGTAACATCAGACATGGAGAAGGCTGAGGTACTCAACAACTTCTTTGCCTGTCTTCACTAGTGGTCAGGCTTCCCACATCTTTCAAGTCCCTGAACTTCTGGACAGGGGCTGGGCTAATGAAATCGTTCCCACTAAACAAAGAACAGGTTTGAGACCATCTGATGAAACTAAACAGGTACAAGTCTATGAGGTCTGATGGCATGCATCCCAGGGTCCTGAGGGAATTGGCTGAAGAAGTTGCCAAACCGTTTTCCATCATATTTGAAAAATCATGTCTGTCTGGCAAAGTCCCTGGTAACTGGAAAAAGGGAATTATCCCTCACATTTTTAAAAGGGTAGAAAGGAAGACCTGGGGAACTACAGACTGGTGAGCCTCACCTCTGTGCCTGGAAAGATCATGGAAAAGATCCTCCTAAAAGCAAGGGAAATCCAAGACTTGAGTACACTCTGGGAGAAGAACACACTGAGAGCAACCCAGCAGAGAAAAACTTTGTGAATCTGGTGGATGAAAAGCTTGTCATGAGCCAGCAGTGCATGCTTGCAGCCCCAGAAAGCCAACCATACCTTGGCCTGTCTCAACAGAGGTGTGACCAGCAAGTCAAGGGAGGTAATTGTCCCCCTCTGCTCTGCCTGTGTGAAGCCCCACTTGGAGTCCTGCACCCAGGTCTGGGGCCAACAGCACAAGAAAGATATGGGACTTTTAGAACAGATCCAGAGGAGGGCCACGAAGATGATCAGGAGACTGGAGCACCTCTCCTATGAAGAAAGGCTTAGACATCGGGAATGTTCAGCCTGGAGGAAAAAAAAAAATAAAAAAAATGTTTGCAGAAAGGGTTTCCCTAAAGCAATGCTGAGGGAGGGAGGGAGAAAGAAATTTAAAAGCTGTGATTGCGATTATTGTGATAAGAAGGTGGACAGGAAGGGTACAAAACCCTATGGATGAGTTTAACAGTGTACAGATCCAGAGAGAAGAAGGAAGCAAGCAACCAAGTAAGCTGTGTGGCTAGTCTGGGAACCCTCTGCAGTTCTGAAAGTTCAAACACATGAAAGAAATGGAAAAAAGTCAGAAAGTATTCATTCAGACATGAGCTTGAATTGAAAAGGACCCATCAGAATGAGCATGGTGTCGAGGATTTGTTCCTGTATGAGTTAAAGCATATAATGTATAGTAATAAGGCTATGAGCTCTATAGTCTTTCTCTGCCAGAGTCCTCCTGCTCAAATACAAATCTATACCTTTAAAACAAAACCTGCTCTCCCCTCCTTTGGCAAACAGATTTGGTTTCCTTTCCCACTGCAGCTATGACCAGCTATTCAAAGAGTGCCTCATGCAGACTGTCATATTCAGTGCAGGGTCATAGGGCTTTTCCCTGCGTTTTGAGAGAAAGAGGAGGATGCGGCAATGAAATATTGGTCATTTAGGAACTGATTTTTGAAGTGAACTGAAGATGAGTTAGAAATCCCACTTCACACACTCTAAGCTCCAGCCCCTGTGTTGGAGTTAAAGTCCTGTATATTACCTGTGAAGGTTTATCCATAGCACAAAGCCAGAGCCCCAGGCCTGATCTACACTAAAAAGAGGTTGTTATGTGAATTATACTAGAAAATTCTTTGAATGAAGAGATACCTTACATAATCAAAAGACTCCTTTTTTTAACAGTAACTTCTATGCCAGTTTCCAAAAAGAATAAGAAGTAATATTGCAAGGAAAACATCATAGCTGTGTCAGGGAAATTATTTTTTTCACACTGTTAGAGTTGTGCCAGTAGCACTTTTAAGTTTAGATTGACACCAAAAGAAGCAAAGGCCTATGTCAGAGTACAAGAATTGTCCATACTAGTACCGCACCCTTGAAAGCACCTGTTTCTTGAGCAGATGGCTAGAAACTAAAAAATCTGCTGCAGAGGTTTATGTCTTTTTTCTTTCTGAATGAACTCAAGAAAAGTGCTAAGAAAGACTTGTGGACCCAACAGACTTCAACTTAAAAAAAAAAAAAAAAAAAACTGCACAAAGAAAAACAAGACAAAACAAACAAAAACAAAAACATTAGGTTTAGATTACAGCTAAAATGTACCTGCTGTATATTTGTACAAAATAAAAATTACCTTTGTTTTAATGTAAATTTTAAGCTTCCTAATCTGCTACTTATTGGTAACATTAAGCTTGAAAGACATGCTAAACATTGTCTGGTAACGTGAAATTCAGTGTTATTGCTTGCTATTTGCAAATGAACTCTTAAGTCTTTAAGAATGCCGTCAGATTTCAATATGTATGAGAGATTCTGCTGTTTTTATTGGAAAAGCTTACAAAGGATGGCTTACAATAGAAGGCAAAATGTTTGATCTTTCTTATGAAAGCTTACTTACTGCTACAACTGTGGCCTTATAAAACATGACTGAAAACAGACCTGATTTAATATAATCACGTTTATTAATACTTCTTACTCATGTAGCATTTTGTATGCAAGGATTTGGCATATTTTATAAATATCAGTTAAACTTCACCACGAGGCTGTAGTGCATGCAATACTGTGTCACTAAGCCCATTCTCTACAGGGATAAACTGAATTTCTTAGCCTACATCTTCTCTATGGGATCAAACACTGGGACATGATTGTCCATACAATTAAAATACTAAAGTGATTGCTGGAATGGTTATTGGCTTCAGCTAACCATCCCTCTTCCAGATAATGCCAGAGCCAAGGACTAGTTCTAGGTCATTTGGACGTAATCACCTTGTGTTAGGGACAAGAGAGTCTGACCATATGGATTTAAGATATGGATTCAAGATTTAAGTCCTGCTGTAAAAGAATGGTCCCTGGCCAATTCCATCTACTAGCACAGATATTACCATAACTTAACATATAACATAACTATAACATATAACCATAACATTGATAGTACACAGCATAATGGATTCCTTATCTAATTTGGGTTATACAAACAGCACAGCTCAATTAAGCATTTACTAGCTCTGAGGGAGCAAAGTGCTAAGTATCCTATTCTGCTTCCACTTGTTCAGAGTTGTGTTGTCACATCATTCAGCTGAGATCTCCATGGTAAGGCAAGTAAAAGACAACAGCTCTTGCAAAAGCAACAGAATAGGAAGAAATGGCATAGGTTCACAGATGGCAGATGATGGTTGGCTGACTAGAGGAGTCCTATGTGTTGAGGCAGAAAACTGGCCGCTTACACTACTGCTGAGGTGCTCAAGAACCTAGAGTTCACTGGATTTGAGCTGGGGTGGCCAGAGTGCTGTGGCACCCAGCACAGTCAGCACTTATTTCTCAGTGTCTTGAGAAACATTGATACTTTTTCATTCCAATAGGAACCAATATTATCACAGAAAATGGAAGAGGGAAGACAGGAACTGAAACAAGAAGATGTTTAGTAATAGCTTTTACATAACTCTTGATACTGTCAGACAAGGGAGAGAGGTGACAATAAGAAAGATAAGAAAGGGGTGTGTGATGATGGCTGCTGTTGGAGATTTCAGAAGGTTTATGCCTGAACCACTTTAGCCTCTCTCTGCAACATGTATTTCTCCATCTACCTTTTAATCATCTTGAAGCAACAGCAATACAACAGCAGTAAAACAAAACCCCAACTTTCTCAAAATGTTATCTAGCATTTTTTATTATTACTTTTATTATTTCAATGATTATTTTTCTCAAGCAACCAGATGTCTTTGGCCACAGACCACTGTTCCCTGGTGTTTAAGCTAACTGCCTTAGACATTGGAAAGGGTTCACAGGATCACAGAATCATCTAGGTTAGAAGAGACCTCCAAGATCACTGAGTCCACTAACAAGTCCTCCACTAAACCATATCACTAAGTTCTAAATCTAAACATCTTTTAAGGACCTTCAGGGATGGTGACTCAACCACTTCCCTGGTGTCCTGGTTTCAGTTAGGACAGAGTTAATTTTCCTACTAGTAGCTGGTAGGGTTTTGGATTAGGATGAGAAGAGTGCTGATAACATGCCGATGTTTTAATTGTTGCAGAGCAGTGCTTACACCAAGCCAAGGATTTTTCAGCTTCTCGCTCTGTCCTGCCAGTGGGCAGGCTAGGGGTGCAGCAAGATATGGGAGGGGACAGACCCAGGACAGCTGACCCAAACTGGTCAAAGGAGTATTCCATACCATCTGATGTCATGCTAAACAATATATAGGGGTGGCTAGCTGGGGTGGGGGGGCCAGCTGCTCGGCGCTAGGCTGGGCATCAGTCAGCAGGTGGTGAGCAACTGCATTGTGCATCACCTGTTTCATACACATTATTATTGCTATTATTGTTGTTGTTTGTTGTTATTATTGTTGTTATTATGCACCTAGTGCTTACACCAGCCTATTCCAATGCCTAATAACCCCTTCAGTAAAGAAGTTCTTCCTAATATCCAACCTAAACCTCCCCTGGTTGCCCAAGGAGGTGGTAAAGTCACCATCCCTGGGGGTGTTTAAGGAAGTTTGGATGCAATACTTAGGGACATGGTTTAGTAGGTGATAATGGTGGGAGGATAATGATTTCGGAGGTCTTTTCCAACCTTCATGATTCCATGGTGGAGTAGCTAGACCCACTTCAAGTCATATTGCAACACTGATGTAATTACATTACTATTGGGGCTCTAGTTTCTCTGCTGAGAATCATGTTAGAAATCATGTTACATTAGAACAAGTCATGTGGAGTTACAAACCATGCTCCTGGCTCTTGTGGTGGTTTTACTCATGTGGGCAGCCAAGCTCCACCACAAACACATTCTCACTCCCCCTCCTCAAAAGGAAAGGGGGTGAAAATATGATGAAAAGGGCTGAAGGGCTGAAATAAGGAAAGAGAAATCACTGAAAAATTAGCTTAATGGGCTAAACAGACCCAGCATAGGGAAATTAGATAAATTTATTGCCTATTGCAAACCAGATAAAGACGTGAAAAACACAGAAAACAAACTAAAAACACCTTCCCGCCCCCATCCACTCTTTTGTAACTCCTCCCCTTGAGTGGTGCAGGGGAACGGGTAATGGGGGCTGCAGTCAGTCCCTACCACTTTGTCTCTACCGCTCCTTCACAGTCACTCTCTGCCCCTGCTCCACATGGGGTCCCTCCCACGGGATGCCATCCTTCCTGAACTGATCCTGTGTGGGCTTCCCACAGGCAACAGCTCTTCAAGAACTGCTCCAACATGGGGCTGTACCACAGGGTCCCTCCAACAGGAGCAAACTGCTCCAACCTGGGTCCCCCTCGAGCAGCAGCTCCCCCCAGATTCCTTGCTCCTGCGTGGGCTCCTCTCCACGGGCTACAGCTCCGGCCTGGGGCCTGCTCCTGCAGGGGCTCTCCATGGGCTGCAGCCTCCTCCAGGCCCATGGCATCCACCTGCCTGCTCCACTGCAGGCTCCTCCACAGGCTGCAGCATGGAGATCTGCTCCATGTAGGACCCATTGGCTGCACAGGGACAGCCTGCTCCACCAGGGGCCTCTCCACAGGCTGCAGGAGAACTGCTGCTGCATGCCTGGAGCACCTCCTGCCCTCCTTCTGCACTGACCTTGGGGGCTATGGGGCTGGTTTCACTCCTTGCTCTCGCAGCTTCTTTTGTGCAGGTTTGTTTTTTTCCCTTTCTTAAATCTGCTCTCACAGAGGTGCAAACAACATTGCTTGTTTGCACCCAACTTCCCAACCTGGTACGCCCCTCTGACTATTACCCTCTTTTGATAGTCCAGGCGGGCAGTGACAACATCGAAGAGAGAAGCCTGAAGGCTATCAAAAGAGACTTTAGGGGACTGGGTCGGTTAGTGGATGGAGCGGGAGTGCAGGTGGTGTTTTCATCCATCCCTACGGTGGCAGGGAGGGGTTCAGAGAGGACACGGAAAGCCCACCTGTTAAACACGTGGCTCCGGGGCTGGTGCCAACGCAGAAATCTTGGGTTTTTTGATCATGGGGCACTTTACTCAGCACCTGGCCTGATGGCCGCAGACGGGTCCCTATCTTTTAGGGGAAAAAGGATCCTGGGCCAGGAGCTGGCAGGGCTCATTGAGAGGGCTTTAAACTAGGTAGGAAGGGGGATGGGCCTGAAGCTAGGATTGTTGGGGCTGTGCCAGGGGGAACGATGGCAAGGCCGAAGGATAAGGCAATGGCCCAGCTGAAGTGCATCTACACCAATGCACGCAGCATGGGTAACAAACAGGAGGAGCTGGAAGCCATCGTGCGGCAGGCAGGCTACGACTTGGTTGCCATCACGGAGACGTGGTGGGACCAGTCTTATGACTGGAGCGCTGCAATGCCTGGCTATAAGCTCTTTAGAAGGGACAGGCAGCATAGAAGGGGTGGTGGTGTGGCTCTCTATATTAGAGAGTCTTTCGAGGTTGTAGAACTCGAGGCTGGGAATGACAAGGTCGAGTCCCTTTGGGTTAGGATCAGCAGGGACAACAAGGCTAGTGTCCTGGTCGGGGTCTGCTATAGACCGCCGAACCAGGATGAGGAGACAGATGAGGAACTCTACAGGCAGCTGACAGAAGTTGCAAAATCGTCAGCTCTTGTACTCGTGGGGGAATTCAACTTCCCTGATATATCCTGGAAGCACAACACAGCCCTGAGAAAGCAGTCTAGGAGGTTTCTGGAGAGCGTGGAAGATAGCTTCCTGACGCAGCTGGTTAGTGAACCTACCAGGGGTGGTGCCCCGCTAGACCTTCTCTTCACAAACAGAGAAGGACTGGTGGAGGATGTGATTGTTGGGAGCTGTCTTGGGCAGAGTGACCACAAAATGGTGGAGTTCACTATTCTTGGTAAGGCCAGGAAGGGGACCAGTAAAACCGCTGTATTGGACTTTCAGAGGGCTGACTTTGAGCTGCTCAGGACACTAGTTGGTGGAGTCCCTTGGAAGGCGGTTCTGAAGGGCAGAGGGGTCCAGGAAGGCTGGGCGCTTTTCAAGAGGGAAATCTTAATGGCGCAGGAACGGTCTGTCCCCAAGTGCCCAAAGACGAGCTGGCGGGGAAGAAGACCAGCCTGGCTCAACAGAGAATTGTGGCTTGATCTTAGGAGGAAAAAGAGGGTTTATAAGCTTTGGAAAAGTGGGCAGGCCACTAAGGAGGACTTTAAAGAAGTAGCGAGGCTGTGCAGGGACAAAATTAGGAAGGCCAAAGCTCATCTGGAGCTCAATCTGGCTACTGCCGTTAAAGATAACAAAAAACGTTTCTATAAATACATCAACACAAAAAGGAGGACTAAGGAGAATCTCCATCCTTTACTGGATGCGGGGGGAAGCTTAGTTACAAGAGATGAGGAAAAGGCGGAGGTGCTCAGTGCCTTCTTTGCCTCAGTCTTTAGCGGCAATACCAGTTGTTCTCTGGATACCCAGTACCCTGAGCTGGTGGAAGGGGTTGGGTGCAGGATGTGGCCCTCACTATCCACGAAGAACTGGTTGGTGACCTGGTACGGCACTTGGATGTGCACAAGTCGATGGGGCCGTATGGGATCCACCCAAGGGTACTGAGAGAACTGGCAGAGGAGCTGGCCAAGCCGCTGTCCATCATTTATCAGCAGTCCTGGCTATCGGGGGAGGTCCCAGTTGACTGGCGGCTAGCAAATGTGACGCCCATCTACAAGAAGGGCCGGAGGACTGACCCGGGAAACTACAGGCCTGTCAGTTTGACCTCAGTGCCAGGAAAGCTCATGGAGCAGATCCTCCTGAGAGTCATCACGCAGCACTTGCAGGGCAAGCAGGCGATCAGGCCCAGTCAGCATGGGTTTATGAAAGGCAGGTCCTGCTTGACGAACCTGATCTCCTTCTATGACAAAGTGACGCGCTGGGTGGATGAGGGAAAGGCTGTGGATGTGGTCTACCTTGACTTCAGCAAGGCTTTTGACACTGTCTCCCACAGCATTCTCCTCAAGAAACTGACTGCTCTTGACTTGGACTGGCGCACGCTTCGTTGGGTTAGAAACTGGCTGGATAGCCAGGCCCAAAGAGTCGTGGTGAATGGATTCAAGTCCAGTTGGAGGCCAGTCACTAGTGGCGTTCCCCAGGGCTCGGTGCTGGGGCCGGTCCTCTTTAATATCTTCATCGATGATCTGGACGAGGGCATTGAGTGCACCCTCAGTAAGTTCGCAGATGACACCAAGTTAGGTGCGTGTGTCGATCTGCTTGAGGGTAGCTCTGCAGGAGGATCTGGATAGGCTGCACCGATGGGCTGAGGTCAACTGCATGAAGTTTAACAAGGCCAAGTGCCGGGTCCTGCACCTGGGGTGCAATAACCCCAAGCAGAGCTACAGGCTGGGAGAGGAATGGTTGGAGAGCTGCCAGGCAGAGAAGGACCTGGGAGTGATGGTGGATAGTCGGCTGAATATGAGCCAGCAGTGTGCTCAGGTGGCCAAGAAGGCCAACAGCATCCTGGTTTGCATAAGAAGCAGTGTGGCCAGCAGGGCTAGGGAGGTGATCGTCCCCCTGTACTCAGCTCTGGTGAGGCCGCACCTCGAGTACTGTGTTCAGTTTTGGGCCCCTCGCTACAAGAAGGACATCGAGGTGCTTGAGCAGGTGCAGAGAAGGGCGACGAAGCTGGTGAGGGGTCTGGAGAACAAGTCCTACGAGGAGCGGCTGAGGGACCTGGGCTTGTTCAGCCTGGAGAAAAGGAGGCTCAGGGGCGACCTTATCGCTCTCTATAGGTACCTTTAAGGAGGCTGTAGCGAGGTGGGGGTTGGTCTGTTCTCCCACGTGCCTGGTGACAGGACGAGGGGGAATGGGCTTAAGTTGCACCAGGGGAGTTTTAGTTTGGATGTTAGGAAGAACTTCTTTACCAAAAGGGTTGTTAGACATTGGAACAGGCTGCCCAGGGAAGTGGTGGAGTCACCATCCCTGGAAGTCTTTAAAAGACGTTTAGATGTAGAGCTTAGGGATATGGTTTAGTGGGGACTGTTAGTGTTAGGTCAGAGGTTGGACTCGATGATCTTGAGGTCTCTTCCAACCTAGAAATTCTGTGATTTTGTGAAAAAGCCTGACTTCAGAATGTGTGACTGCGACATGTTTTCAAACAATATCCCTGCACTTGCCAGAACATGTAAAATATGGAGTTGGTTTCCTGCGCCATAGCAGTGAGCCTTGATGCTTATCCCTCCATGGCTTTTTGTGCTGTCTGCATTTTTCAGAGGCATGAACTGAATTAGGCTTGGTTGCCAAAGATGTTCACAGATTAAAGACTTTTTATGGAGTATCTTGGGCTTTGTCCTAAACTAGCCAGCTAGAGGAAACCTTGGAACAACTGAGGACCTGAGTAGAGAGCCAGTCATCTAAACACTTCTGAAGACCTTATAACTTAAGCAAGATAAATAAAAGTCAAGCCTGGATAGGAACCCAGTGTCTTGGTTTGGTTTATATTTCTTTGTAATCTACTCCGTTTCTCCCGTTTCTCCTTAATTCTCATTTATGTTATCACTTGCTGATGATTTTTTTTTTATATAAACTGTAGTGCAGTTACACAGTGTATCCGTGTATAAACCAAAACTAATAATAGATATAGACTGTCAGATACGTTATTACTTGTTGTATGGCAATATTATTTGATAGGTAGAGAGTGGGAACTGACTTCCAAATTCTCATGTTTTGTGTGCACATCCACTCAGCTAAAAAGGATAAGGCCAGCAGCAAAGTTCAAGTTTACAGACACAGTATCAGGCAGATTCTGCAGCATGTAGCACCATGGGAATGGATAAGCCTCCTTCTGGAGTGGTGTCAAAAGGAGGTAGTGGAGGAAAGCTACAGAACCTGCAACTAGTGACCAGATCTGCCTTTCCTTCTACCTCCTTTCCTGACCTATCTGCTTTCTGTTCAGCTTGCTTAATTGTGTGAAAATACAACTTCCACTGGGCAAATCATGCTGGCATAAACATCTTGAGTTTGTACTGAAAACCCACAGTGAGAACTAAAGACAACTGAATACAGATTTTTGTGTTCATGGCCACATCACTTCTGAAGTTAGTGCCATTGCTGCACCAGTCCAGCTTCTTCCTGTTTACAATGGAGAATGAGGCACAGAATAACTGATGTCTCTGCTTTGTATTTGCTGAAGTCAGTGTATATAACCAATATTTTCTGTATAGCATCACCAAGCTTAGGTGCCAGCAAATAAAAAGAGTTAAGGGCTCCTTGCACTCAATCGATTTATTCCAGGATAGAATCAGACACACCAAAATGTACTTCCTTGGAAGTTAATGAGCTAGAAAGAGACCACTTGAGAGAGAAGTTTTGAATTATGAGGGCCAAGTGGGTAATTTCACTTTCAATAGTCAGTTTCTCAGTGGGTCTAAGCAAACTGGAAAATATGGAAGTCTGGTGTTTATGAGCCAAAACACAGGCCAACCCTGTGAATGGCAAAGTTCTTTATAAATATCTATTATTGAAAAGAAAACACACAACATTATCACTTCATACTGTGATAATTACAAAGCAACATTTGGCAAAGTGTCACTGGACTGGCTCTTTCTTGACTTTTATTCATACACAAACATGAAGCTGGAGACAACCCCTCAGCAGGAGTCTTCACATTTCCTCTACCAATACATCTAGCTGCTCTGTGCAGGGTTTAAGCTAAAGTCAGAAAATGTAAGTGCAATGGAGTCATGATCATTCCATTCCTGGTGTGAGACAAGTTTTTTAAAAAATAATCTTACTCTTCAAAGACAAGTGACTCTTTGAAAAGTTTGCACATAGCTGATTTCACATTTTGTCATTAATCCACCCAGGCTGTTCTAATGAACACAAAAATTAAAGAATCAGATGAACAGATAAAGGTCAGATGACAAAAACAATGCAAAGTCAATATTCAGACAAATGACAGCCTTACCAAGACCACATTTAGCAGCATGGTATTAGTACTGTTATGCTTTTAACCAGAGGTTAATCTGCAATTTTATATTTTTTAAAATTACACAGAGAGAAATTCTTTCTGGACTATTAACTTTTTTAGTATTTAGATCACAACTCCTAAAGACTTAGCTATATTTTGACAGGTACTGACAAAGAATGCCATGGAATTGTGACTCAATTGTCACCTTCGGCGTTTTCAAGCTGAAAAACTCAGGATGAGTGCTAGGTACTAATTAGAACTGTTATATTAGGAAAGCAAATACAATGGTGTCTAACATTAAACAAAGCACAGTTCTCATCACAAATGGTTTCTTTTGTGTGCGGGTTAGTCTAAAAAACCATTTTGCATGCTAATGAGGCACAAACAATAATTGCCAAAGTAACTACTTTCACGCAATTACAAAAACCACATAAAAAGCCCTATTGTTTGTTGTCTTATGATTTTTAATGCTAATTTTACACTTGATAATTTGGGGATTTCATTTGTACCACAGTGTGCAATTTGGATTTTGTATGTGTGAAGGTGAAGGCTTCTAATAGGGAGAAAAGGGCAAGAGGAAAGCCCAAATGTACAAAAGTAAAAAACAGTCATTCTCAGGGAAGAGATTGGACAACCGGAAAGGAGAGGGAGAGAAAAGAAGTGGTGAAAGGGGGACATTTCCTCTGCAAAAAGAGGGAAATCAGAGTCGAGAAGACGGAGGCTGGAGAAGCTGGGAGGCGCGCAGACCAGCTAATGAACATCACTGAGCTGACACATCCTGTGGCTTGGAATGCATGACAAAGCCAGGAGTCATGCACAGATCTGAAGGAGTACAGAAAATTAGAGAGTAAAAAGTCAGATGGTTAAGTAGTTAAAAATAAAAAGTTTGGGGCCCTGCTCTTCCCTGGAAGGATCTCTCATTACAGCCCATACAAACCATTTATAATCCTGTGAAAGAAAGATTGGACCCCTTCTATTTTAGTGTAGACTCTGACTGCTCTGGCTGAAATTTTTGCCTGTATTTCTGTGATTTGTCCTTTCATCTTACAGTCACTTGTCTGCAAATTAAGTGGAGAAAAACATACCATATGGCATTTTTTCCCTCTGATTCACCCCAGCCTTCAGTTTATTTTCTAATTGAATAAAATATCTTACTGTTGAACAGGGATTTTGCATTGCTTAGAGAAAACGTGCATTACTTGGAATCTTTTTACTTCTCAGAGTCTAAAGAATACCTACCTTTGGAAAAAAACACTGTTTTAAGGTCAGAATTGAATACGTTTTGTTCTAAAGAACATTCTATATATTGTTACCAGGGAATGCTAAATTTTACATTCTTGTTTCTCTTAAGAAAATACAGTTTTGTGTAAGGCCTGTGCTAGTCTGAAATCCTACCTAAAGCAATGTCTAATGTAGAGAGCAGAAAACTCGAGTGATGGTCAGAATTCATTTTCCTTTTGTGACAGTCGCTCTCCTTCCATTTACTGTGATGTTAAGCATTTCTGCAGATCTCCCTCTCTCTCTCTTCTCTTTCCCTATTATGCTACTAGTGTTGATCCAGGAAATAAATTTACAATCAATACGTGTTGGTATTGTTAGATATTGTAATGTGGTTGTGTGTGTTGTTTCATTTTGTTTTGTTTTGTTTTGTTTTTTTAATCACATTAATCTCACCATAACTAGCTGAGCCCAGCACTTTCACCCTTTCATCCTCTACATTCTTTCTTTTTCTGTCATCAGCTTTCTGAATGTATTTTCCATAATAATATATCCTCCTACTATTGTTGATCTCTTCAGCATATTCCCGCACACATATACTCTGCCCCATTCAGGTTTTGTTTATGGTTTTTACTTGGAAAAATCATGAAGTCTCCAGGAAAATGCTTTTTACATTTTCCTGCTAGTCTGCAGCATTTCAGAAATATTACCAATTGCTACGTGAATAATTGATTCATGGCTGTCACAGCATGGAGGTGACATTGTACCTTCTTACTCTTCTTCCCCACCCCCTAGTGCTCGTTTAACCTTTTCTTCTTTTCCTATTCTTTGTTGACAAAAGACCATTTAGATGTGGTCAGCATTAGGTTCTGCCCATGCAAACTAACTGCTAAACAAAGACAGAAGAGTCCTTATTAAGAAACTTTACCTTAGGTTGTGTTGATATTGTTGATTAATTTAGTATAAACACTGAAATAATTGAGAAATATATAATCAACGTTGTATTTAATTGGCACAGTACACTTGCTATATAAAGACTATTTAATTCTCTAGACAATTAATTAAATCTGTTTATATGGAAACATTTGAGAGAAAAAGCAAGAAGTTTATGTAATGGCTATGCATGAAAAAAAACACATTTTCATCTAGTTTGAAAGACACATTTAATATAATTCTCAAAGTGTAATCAGTCCACTACATTGGAGTATTAAATGCTAATTAAGATTTGCCTTTCCTTGGCTGTTTTATGATGACATTGAAATATGCTTCTTCTTTTTCTCCTTTCTTTCTTTTTTTTTTTTTTTTTAACTAGCTTGCTTTAGGCACACATGCATCTAGGTAATAGCTTTATTAGCCAAAATACAGGGAAATTGAGTCTAATGCTTCTTTGTTTCTGTTGATGGTATATGTAGATATGAATTAGACTACTTAATAGCAGGTCTAGGAAAAATGCTGCTTGAAATGGGGATAATATTTTGGAAAACTCAAGGATATTGAGTATAATATCTTGGTAAATTGGACTTTTATTTGTAATCATGATCAATCTTAATAAATTTAGTAGATATAAGGAACTTCAGATTAAAAAAAAAAAAAAAAAAAAAAAAAACAGGACAAATTAAAATAGATTTAATATATTATTTCTATTATTTTATAGAATAGATCCTTATAAATAAAAAGAGGTAATGATAAAGTATTCACATTAAATTCTTGGTGTGAATGATCTAGAAAAGTCAGATCTGAAAAACAGGAAGAGTGTAAATAACAAGGGATACTATTGAAAAATTACCTAAGGTAAACAGAAGAGTTACATATAGGTTAGTATGTATATAAATGTGGTGTAGAAGTGTTAGAAGAGCAGAGTAGCAACTTGCTTTGCCAGAAATTTAGTTTGTGACCTTGAGCACAAATTAATTTGTAGCTCTGTGCCTTGGTTTCCTCGGTCAGGCAGGTTGAAGAAAGGCTAGAGATTCATGTTAGATGATTTACTGGGTGTTCAAGATCTACTCTTGCATTTGGAATTGCCAGTGGGGGTGTGTGTCAGCATGCCCCCCAGACAGACAGTGTTTGCAGAGGCCATTCAGGCTGTACCTTGCCTGCATGTACCTTTTTCCTTGCAAACACAATCTGTTCTTATATCAGATTGATCTGTTCAGATTACCTGCTTCATATTAGCTGTTTTAGGATTCTTTTTGCCCCATAGAGGTTACAGTCCCAGCAAAAAAGACTACAGCTGTGCCTGCATGAGAGCAGATGGAGAAAGATGGAAGAGGCCAAAGGCTCCACTTCCAGTTTCCATGTCTTGCAAGGCCATGTACTGCCTGTCCCTTAAGATTTTCATGTGCTTTGAAATCTTTGTCTAAGAGGTGCTAGAATTGCAGGGTAGCCAGGAAGCTTCCCATGTCACAGGCCAAATCCAAGTGTGGATATAAACCCCAAGTAAAAAGAAATTGATTTGGAGGAAATCCTGAAATCCACACCTGGAAACACAACAAGAGCAACAAGGTGGGAATCACATGACAGCATGTAAACCGCTACTCAGCTAATTGGGGCAATCACAATGAAGCTCCTAGAGGCCTAGCTTTACTGATTTTCATCTGATCATTATCACTGGAAATAGTATGTGGCAGTGCAGGGTTTGCATTGAAGGGACAGAGGTTGGTAGTCCATGTTGAAGCTACAGCTACTGTCACACTGCAAGCTGTTAACGATCATACTAACCAGTTTAAAATTCCAGTATCATGTCTAAAAGGTATGTGGGTTTATTCCCAGACTTGTTAATCATTGCAAACCCACTGGTAATGCTTTCATCCTTCTTCACCCCATTGTCACATGTCATTTCCACTATCTACCCATTCACCTTTTTCTGTTGTCTTTCCCTTTGCTGAGATGGAATCAGGTTTCTTGGCTCAGAGGCTACTGCCAACAGAAGTGCATCAGACTGTCTTTATTTCTCAATATCTTCCTGTCTCTTCTTCTCTTTGTTCTTCCCCCTTCTCCCTCCCTCCCCCCTCCCCCCCACTCCCTTCTTCTGCCCAATCTAATCAGCGTAGGACAATAAGGACAAGAAGCCTCTTTGAAACATGAATAGTTTCATCAGGATATTTTGGCCAGAAGATGCTATAAAACTACTGCACATTTTTCGTTCCTCTTCAATAAATGAGCATATCACTTCATTCTATGTCCAGCCATCACCAGCCTAAGGGGCTGCCATCATAATTTTAACTTCTCAACTGGCCTTCTAGTCAATATCTCAATACATTGTATGTCCAAGATGACTCACACTACTGTTTTATTTACGATGCAATCAAAGGCTGTAGGAGAGTAAGCTGTAACTGCTTTCTATTGCTTAAAAAACTCTTTTTTTTAGCTGTATATTTTAAAGATTTGAAAGTCTCAATTTTTTCTTCTTTTTTGTCCTCTCAGAAAGAGCAGAAGGGTTTGGATACTGTGAGCTGAATACCTGTCTCTAATTCACCTACATTTACAGTATGTTTTGTTCAGTCTATTAACAGAAAACTTATTAGTAGCCTTTAAACAAAATATTTTATTTCAAATCTCCCTTACTTGGTAGCTCTGGCAACAATGGCCAATTCTTACAGGAGAGGAAATAAACATCCACCTGCAGTCTTCACTAAAGTAAAAAGTGAGAAAGATTACTTGTTATTTCAGCAGTATCTCTGACTCACAGTGATACCAGAAACTTTCTCTTTTACTGTGGAAGGACAGCTTCAGCAGCTATAAACTCTCTGATGACAAGCTATCAAGTCAGCAGTCTATTTTATACCCCAAACAGAATGCAGATCTTACCATTATTCTTAATTAACATTTGCTTATAGGAGATTCCAGGAAGTGACAAATGCTTTACAATCATTCATGAAACACAAGTGTCAGGTCTAAGAGGCTTACAGTTTCACAACAGAGAAATATGCCAAGAGGAAGAGAAAAGAAACAACACCCTACAATTTATACATAACTCACTAGGAACAGCATTGCAGAAAAACAAAGATGTAAATACAGATAGGTGAAGGCTTGTCCATTTTTGGAATTATTTCCAAATGCAATCACAAATTTTGTAGTCTGCAGCACCAGAAACCATGACAAGACATCAGATTTAGCATCAAAATTACCAGAAATGCATCTCCCAACCTGCAGTGCATTAGTTGACTTCATACTGTAATTGTAATGAATCTCTTATTGGACCCTTGCTTCCCTGGACAATGCCATATTGTAAGGACTAAATACATCATCAGTGAGCCTCATTCTCGTGTATTACACTAATATATCATTGGAATGACAACTGCTTCTGATGATATATTAATGTAATACATCAGTAGTGTGGGGCCCCTATGGGGTATTACTCAGGAACAGGGGCCATCTAAAGAAAACAGACCCAGAGTCAAATTCAGTTTAATTACTGAATGAAAGGGCTATCAAGACCAAGGTTACATGTAATGCTAACATTCTTACATCATCCATGAGATTAATTTGCAACCTCATTACATATTAACCTTCCAATTTTAGATCGTAATTGTGGGATTTAGAATTGTCTGCTGACGTGAGTAATTCACAAACCATAACCTCCCCAATATTTTATAGTGATACATGAATAATGCAGCTATCTTATTTTTATTCTGTCCATCATACATTCCGGGATAGTTAAACAACACATCAAATGTGCAGCTATAAAACCAGATTTATAAAAAAATGACACTCTAAAACTCTTTGTTTGTAGTCACTGGGCACCATATAAACATTTGCACTTGCACAGTGCATTCAGAAGAAAGAGACTATTATTTGCTTTTTCAGTCAATTATGCAGCACATTTTCCTGTGTCATTTGTATTAAAGTGATCATAAAGAATACAATTCTGCTGTTTTTCTCCCCTTTGTGTTTTTCTTTTGTTTTTTGTTTTTTTTTTTTTTTCCTGTTCTTTTTTGGACAGAAACATGCTTTTTCAGAATTCCTCAGGGATTTAAATGGTGCATTCTCCTGTTTCTTAAGTCATGTTCTGAGTTGGATTAAGAAATGCTTTCAACAAAAGGACTTTCATAACAGTATTGAAGTGTCCACTGACATGAGATATATCCAAAGACATCTTCCTTTGGACCTGTGTATCCCTAATTTTCATGCTGTTATATTTTAAGTTATCCAGAGAATCTACCTATATATTATGAATCAAACTGGCACCAGAGGTGATATGATTTAAACTAGAGCTTTCAGTGGTTCTTTTCATGTTTATTAAAATTATAACCAAATGTTGAAAAAATTATCATAGAATAGCATATGGCATCAAGGCAAAATACATAATGTATATTCAATTTTATAAACATCTTACTGCGTCTAATACAGATGCTGTACTTATTCTTGAATAGACTGTTTTGTTTAATAAGCATTTATCTATTGTTAATGTCTTTGGAGAATTCATCTTGGGGTTTATACTGAAGATAAATGCAAGCGTGTGAGGGTTTATGAAAAATGTCTCAGCAAGTGACAGGAAGCCTGATATGAGTTACCACAGTCCGCTTCACATGTGGGGCAATCCACTACTTGTCTTGCATTTATTATATTTTCTTGCTAGACGTTTTCTTTTTCTTTTCCTAAGACCCTTTGATACTATATACTTTTAAATACCAAACATTGACAGTAAATATAAAAGAATGCATGATGTGGAAAAAGAGACAAAACTACTGATATAAAATGTCGCTACAATAAAATAAAGAAGAAACCACAAAGATTTTTTTTTTTAAATGGTGTGTGCATGAGGAAAGGGAATCAGAATTTAAAAGGAATTAACTGAACATCAACTGCATGTTCCAATGATACATGTCAGTTTAGCTCACCAGGGTGATGTAAGTATTATTTAGAAAATCATTCAAAGCTGCAGTTAGAAACTCTTCCAAGAATAAATGGAATTCTCACAAAACAAAATGTCATTGTCTTGCAAGGAAAGCAAATTGTGTGCATATCTGTCTATATCTAATCTTGCCAAATCTTTGTGTGTCTTATACCTGGGATGTTAATAAATAATGTATTTTGGGTGTGGGGAGAGGTTATGAAAGTAGAGTAAATCAGTGAAAACCCCATGTGACCTATCAACCAAGTTCCCGAGATAGGTTTCTTTTTGTTATTTTCTAATTAGCAACAACTTTTCCCTTCCTCTGTCGTGCATTTTCCTTAGCCCACGGTCTGAACTGAAGGCAGATCTGTTACAAACTCTATTGTAGAATCTTCAGGATGTCAGTAGTAGCTGGAATTAAATTAGATTTCAACTCTCGCAAATTAATGAGTAACCTTGAGGTGTTTGAATGTATCTGGTATGTCAATAACGTAATGTGCAAGAGAAAAAAGATGAACTTTGCTCACACACCATGTGGAGTCTTTCCCCTGTGAGTTTATATGGTGAATTATTTACTAGTTATTGAATTAATCAGCCAATTTTTACTTTTTGGCACTTTTAAAATCTGATATTTAAAATCTGCTTATGTGCCTAATTGAATGGACATCACATACAGACCTGCTCCTTGGTGAGCCAGTCCTGCTTGTTTAATGTGGGAATTGAAAAATGAAATAAAAGTGCATTTCCCACTCAGCATCAGCAGGACAGCCCGGCGAGAAAGCGTGGCATGCAGCAGACACCTTGCACCACTAAAGAGTGTTAGAGGGAGAGATGGACTGGAGTGCATCAGTCTGGCTGCACTCAAGGGCTGAATGAATTTGAAACATGACCAAGTCTGAATGGAATAGCGGTCAGAAAGCCAGGAACAATTACTTCAGATTACAAAATGCTTGAGCGATTTACTTCACAAGACAACTGCACATTTTCCTTGTGCTAAAGGACTATCAATACTATATTTGGACAAAATTTGATGAGAGGAGTTGAGAGTGGGGGGGGGGGAAAGGGGGGAAAGGGGGGAGGGACAGAGATTCACATTGTGCAACATGAAAGCAGAGAAGTATTTAAATAAAAATGTATTCCAGTAACCAAAATCCCTGCCCAACATCATCTTTGTTTCAGAAAGTCTGATTAGTTAACATATTCCATCACCTTGGGAAGAAAGCTGAGGTAAGCGGCTTAATTTATAGATGGATGGAACAAACTTATTTAAAAATTCTCACTACGTTATCATGAATCATGTAGGCCTATTAAACTAATTGCTAAGTAAATTTAAGCAGTATTACAGTAGATTTCAGTGAATTTATCATCAATCTAAAGAGATCTTTGGTGGTCTCATGCTGCCCCCCACAGATATGTCTCAGAACATTCATTATGCCATAATTACAAAGTCTCTTTGAAGAGGCTAAAAATCCCAAGACTCCTCTCATCAATTATTTTCACCTGTTAATTCATTTTGTGTGAGGTAATAACCTCAGCATAATAACAAATGTGCAAGTACTCCGATTTTGCAATTAAAAGCAGCAGGGCTCCTATTTTGATCATACAGACTGTGACATCCATCATAGAAAACAATTTGGGCCTAGCGGGATGACAGATGCCACACTGATGGCTCTACTAACTAACTGCCTGTCCTGAAAAAAAATGGTCCCGTTTCAGCCTGCAGCTGCAAGCTATCTGATAGCTCCTGACCAGGCAGCGGGGGAAAGCCTGCAGTGACTAAATTACTGAAAGGTAATTTTGCTTCACAAAATGAGGATTTGGGAGCCATCTATGTATGCATTCCAGTGGCTGGTGTAATTTGGAAACAAATAGCCCTTTTCATTTGAAAATAACTGGAATTGCTGCCAGTGTTCAGCAAGTATTGTTTCTCAGCCTTTTACATGAGGTATACAGCGTAATACTCATTATTTCTCCCCTTTCACATCTTATTAGACACAGAAGGCAAGGTGGTTATCTCTGCTTTCTTTAGCTAAATCCGCACAAGTAGGATTTCTTCCAACCTCTGGACAGGTGCCTAAATAATAGAAGAGCGCTCATTTTAGCCTTTCAGTTCGTATCAAGGCTGAGTGAGCCCTGTCTGGGGAATGATCCCGCTCTCTCCACCCAGCCTTAAAGTGATACGCCCGCATCCAAAGCCCCGCTAAAAGCAATGGAGTGAAATGCAAGCACAGGCAGCTCATTAGCCTCAGGACTGAGTCACCAAGGAAATAATTTGATGTTGAATTAATGACAGAAAAGCTGTTGTCCTGACTGGGGTGGGGGAAGGAACGCATATACTCTAGGAAGAAACTCAGAAAATGCAGCCAATTTATTTTACTCATGAAAGTGCATAATGTGATACTTTAGTATTGGACCAATTAGTTTAAAACATTTAGTGCTGAAATACTGCATGCTCTGAGTAAACAAGACGACTGATTACGCCTATAACTTTCTAATGGGAACCACACAACATTGCTGTCAACTAATATAAAATATTTCAATATGGTCAGGGAATTTGGGTTTGATTTTTTTTTTTTTATATCATGTAAGTCTAAAATCTGGTGTCTGGATATAAGAAGCTGGACTGTTCAGGCAGCTAGCCACAGCCAATGCAAATTATGAAGGAAAACCATACTACTGAAAGGTGGTAGGTATTGTAAGGATTATGTTTTCAGATTTCAGCACACTAATGCAGAGCAACAAAAGATCAGCAGAGGGCCAAAGGTTAAGTATAGCATGAACTTTCTCGGTGGCTGTGCACCTTAAGATGAAAAGATAGCCCTGTTTATGACATCTGCAGACTACAATGCTTACCATTTTATACTTCCCTCCCACATTCTCTGCGGACAAAGAGCTGTGCTCGGCTTCTGGGGAAAAATCTACTGTTTCTTACTCCATCATATTACACTCATAAACCCTGTCAGCAGTAAAGGATGTATGGGTAGGCAGAGGCAGGGATGTGCAGCTAGTAAAATACATAATCATACCAGAAAAGATACCAGCATTTCAGTCCTTCAGTTGACTCGTTGTTCAGGAATCTTCAACACTCTACTACATGGTGGAAGTGAGGCTGATGCCTGGGGCTGCGGTGCTCCAATCTAGGTGAGCATTGCCTGCCCAGCACTCCCACATATGGAAAGCAGACTAAACAGACTTTCCTAACCAGCTGCAGGATTTACAACACCGATTTATTTGTGTGTGTGTGTGTGTGTGTGTGTGTGTGTGTAATTATGCTATGATAAAAGCAAACAAAAGGGATTGATCAAAACAAGTAAATTAGAATTACCAATCTTAGATGTTCTTTAATGCAAAGCCAATAGTTCTTGCCCTTTATGCACATTCTCCTACAGTAACTAATGTACAGTGGCCATCAACAAATTATGATTCGTGACACTTTTGCTGCTGCAATATTAAGCCCAAAGTCCTATGGAGAAAATATATGGTTTTTATTACCAAATTGTTCTTGTTTACAATTCTAATATCCTCTTCATTATCTACTTTTCCAGACATTTTAGGCAGTTCTGAAGACCTGGGGCAGCACTAGTCCTGTCATAAAGAGAAATTAATGTTGTTAAAGATGGCCTAGCTGCCCTCTGGGACAGCTGAAGATGTGAAAATATAAGGTTCTGTTTTAAAGATGAAAATGATTAAAGGCACAGGCACCTTGCTCTTAGTGCAGCCACTAAAACTTTTAATAAAATACTTCAGGGAAGAGGAAAAAAAAAAAAAAAAGAAAAAAAAAAAAGTGTCGTTTTACTTCTTCCACTGAAAGTCTTAAGAAAAAAAAAAAAAAAAAAAAAGAGAGAGAGAGAGAGA
Source organism: Aythya ferina (assembly GCF_964211825.1). Taxonomy (NCBI): domain Eukaryota; kingdom Metazoa; phylum Chordata; class Aves; order Anseriformes; family Anatidae; genus Aythya; species Aythya ferina. The sequence continues at coordinate 130,118,270 of NC_140297.1, forward strand.
AGAGAGAGAGAGAGAGAGAACTTTGTTCTATAAGAAGAGGCTTGCTTTAAGGACTAATAAGCGTAAAAAGGACCTCATCATTATAAAGAACCTATTCGTCTCAGCAACAGCTCACTTAATAAAGACTGGATGATAGAAAAACCAGTAGAGCTGTCTCCAAATAGCCAGTAAGCTAATTAGGTGCATTGTAACAGGTAGCCCTTACAAAAACTGACAGGCTTAAGCCAGCATGCCGCAAATACTTAAGAACATTGTAGCAGATGTACAGCGGTTATTGTATCCTCTTCAAGGCTGTTGCTGCTGCCACAATTTTATAAGCTTATGCACCTCAAGCCCTTGAAGAATCTCAAAACAGGTTTTAGTGGAATAAAGGGGGGCGGGGGGGGGGGAGGAAGAGAGAGAGGGTGGGGGGAAAAAAAATGAAAAAAAAAACACAAACCTGCTGAAGATATTATATGAGCTTTCAGGGCCCCAGACTAAAGAGACCTTTCAGAAGGAATGGTTCAGCTGTCTGGAAGAAAATGGCAGGAAACACAAAAGACAAGAGCATAACCTTTGTCCTAACAGGGATGGAAGAATATCTGTCAGAACTTCACCTTCATAATCTTGCCCACCTCAGTCATTTTTTACTGGTTAAATGAAGGTTACAGGATTTGCTCTGAAGACAAAATGTCCCTTTCTCCTTAAAAAATATTGTTGAAGCTAAAAGGCAAGTTTACATTCTCATTTCCCCAGAGTCATATTCACTGCTCTCTCTTTTGTTTGGTTTTGTTTGTTTTCTCTACTTTGGGAAGAGGTCAGATCTTACAATTGTGTCTCTCTCATATGCTTTTGATTTTCTAGCAATAATCAAGTGTAATTGATGGTATACAGAAGCCATTTGAGGACTTCTGTGTCCCTTAATGATAGTGGTAGAGCTGCAAAGGAAACCGCTGCTGGTCTGGATGCTCAGGGAAGTCTAGCTTCCCATCATTGGAGCTGGCACCTTGGTCCTAACTTGCTAAGGGTAAAAGCTCTTGGTAACATAGGTCTGGAAGCAGAGAAAGCTTTGCTCTCAAGTTCAAATGGCTCTTCAGAAAACAATAGCTTCTATTGGAAACCCAGGGTAGCAATAGGCCACGGCCTGTGAGAGGCAGATTTATGTGAGCACTCTCCCACTCTGTCTGCATTCATGTGGAACAACTGATGTAGAAAATCTCTGGCAGGATACCTTCTTCCAGATCCACAAAGCTAACTTTATCATGACACAAAATGTAAATTAATATCTGCTATGTATGTGAAATTTTTCAATCCACAGTGTTATCAGCAAATGCTTTAAAATCCTTCCCATCCCCTGGGTTGAATACACTGAGTTGCACTATATTCATGTAAGAGAGATCCAGTACTATATTCAAGACCGGAGAAAGATACTATGAGCTTTACAAATCCATAGACAGTTACAGAAGTAACTTTCCATTAGGAAACATACCAGTGCCAGAATGTGGCCTACAGACTCTAAAGCTCCAAACAAGTTAGCCCTTCCAAAGATTTAAACTAATACATTAAATAATTAAATCATGTTCTGGACATGATATAGGCTATGAAAGTGTTAAGACTTAATAAACGGCCTATTATCAATTCTCCTTCAGGTGTTAGTGTATAGTATAACAATCTCAAGTAAAGGAGCATCTACATTAGGATCAGCCTGCTCTATTTTACCCAGACATTTGCTCACACATAAGCTAATTTTAGAAAGCAAAGTTCAAAACTGGTAAGTTAGATGTCAGAATTAAAGTTGTTTTTGCAACATTAATTCACTCTTTGAAGTGTACACATAACAAAGTGGGGTTAAATTACATGATCAAATTATTTTCCTTCTTTAGGAAGTCTTCCTCATTCACTTTGTGGTCCTTTGACTAAATAATTTTAACAATCTAACACCTTTGAAAACCTTCTGTAAAAACCTTTCTCTCCATGCAAACCATTTAGGTGAGGAAATTCCATTATTCCCTTTTTACAGAGGGAGAGTTAGGGAGTTAGGGATGAAAAAAAAAAAAAAAAAAAAAAAAAAAAAAAAAAAGAGAGAGAGAAAAAGTTAGGAATGTTTAATGATTTTGGGTGCCCAGGTGAAGAAAACTTAACACTGAGTTTTGAAAGAACTTGTGATTTCAGATAACTTCTTTTCTTTTTTCTTACATTTTCATTTCATCTCTTCTCTTCTCTTCTCTTCTCTTCTCTTCTCTTCTCTTCTCTTCTCTTCTCTTCTCTTCTCTTCTCTGCTCTGCTCTGCTCTGCTCTGCTCTGCTCTGCTCTGCTCTGCTTTGCTCTCTTTTCTCTTTTCTTTATTTTTGTGAGGCTCCATTAACTTCAGTTGCCACTTTAACTAACACAACTGGAAGTGAGTGTTGAAGAATACGCATAACATACAGTTATTGTTAACTGTGCTTAGACAGCTTTCTTAGCAATGCTGTGACAGAGACAGGGAATCCAGTTTCCCAGGTCAAAATTCAGCTTTTTCATCTGTGAGAATCTCACTTGTCTTCTTGCAGTTCCTTCCCTCATCTACTTCATGTTCCACAGTATGCCTAACACATGATCTTTCTACACATCACTGGTTGCTCTCAAAAGTATCTTATGTCCATGCAAAAAGTGTATAGGAAAAACAAAGATGTGTGACATATTTATTGTGTAACAAAGACTGAATCATGAGCCACCAGTGTGTGCTTGCAGCTCAGAAAGCCAACCATACCCTGGCCTGCTTCAACAGAGGTGTGACCAGCAGGTCAAGGGAGGTAATTGTTCCCCTCTGCTCTGCCCTTGTGAGGCCTCACTTGGAGTCCTGCACCCAGGTCTGTGCCCCCCAGCACAAGAAAGATATGGGGCTGTTAGAATGGGTCCAGAGGAGGGCCATGAAGATGATGAGGGAGCTGAAGCATCTCTCCTACAAAGACAAGCTGAGAGAAAATGAAGAGAAAGCTCCAAGGGAACCTCATAGCAGCCCGTCAGTGTTTAAAGGGAGCTTATGAAAAAGATGGAGAGAAACTTTTTGTTCAGACAGATAATGACAGGACAAGGTGGAATGGCTTAAACTAAAAGAGGAGAGATTTAGATTAGATATTAAGAAGAAATTCTTCACTCAGAGGGTGGTGAGGCACTGGCACAGGTTGGCCAGAGAAGTTGTGGACGCCCCATCCCCAGAGGTGTTCAAGACCAGGTTGGATGGTGCCCTAGACAACCTTATCTAGTGCGAGGTGTCCCTGTCCATGGTAGGGCTTTTGAACGAGGTGATCTTCAAAGGTCCTTTCCAACCCAAGCCATTCTATGATGATTATATACACATAATATACAAAAGAGATCAACTGTGCTTTTAATGGTCTTTTATATTGTTTTTGTCAGGTATTAAAATAAACAAACCAACAAACAAACAAATAAATAAAACAAAACAAAGTTGAAAATCAAAAAACATTTCTATATGATTTTGTGGAATAGAAGATAATTTCCTACTTTGCCACATTAGTGCACACATTGTTAAACTAAAGGTTTAACAATGCTGATTTAGTCAGTCTATAAAAGATATCATCTCTTTGCCTTCAGTTGTTAACAATAAGCAGATAATGAGAGACATTGCTGAAATGGAGACGGTGGAGACGCCAGCCTGGGATAGCAGGTCCTCCTCTGAAAAGAAGTCGCAGATGTAGCTTGATGGGCTGTGGCTTTATTCTATACCCCACTGTTTTTGCTGTTGTTGTTGTTTTTACTTCTCTTAGTAAAAGCATTAGGATTTTGAGAGTGATAAGCAATTGAAAGCAAGGTATTCTAGTGGGAAGCACCTCAGTTTCTAGAAAAACTTATAGCTAACCTTACCATATAAAATCATCACAGTCAACAGGAATCTTTGCTTTATTGCTAAGATAATGGAAGATGTGGGAATCTGCTGTCACTTGATATTGGAAGGTACAGAGGTACTGTGACCTCACCTATGGGAAGAAATATAATCAAAGGAAGCAACCAGCACCAAAATAAGGACAGTACACTGTTTTTCCTAACAGAATTTCAGAAAGTTTCACAAGCACTGAACAGTGTCGATTAAAATTATAATTTCCACCAAGGTAATACCATATATGACATGAGCCCATAACATCTACTCATGCTCAGTAAGAGATGTCACAATTTGATCTTCCATGATTCTACATACTGTGACGGTGTCAAGATAGGGACTTGATGCAGTTGGCAGACATCAAGGTACAATCTCAAATATCAGTGAAGCCTAAAATAAAGCTACAGCACCACCAAACCTAATCAACGGTAATAGGACCTTGAATTGTATTTCTTTTTAGTTGTCTTTTACCCAAAGGATGCAATCAGAAAGTCTCCCATGGGCTTTGCAGGGTGAAAAATTTACAGACTCTTGGAACAATTCTCCTGGAGAAGCTAACAGCCCATGGCTGGTACAGTCTTTATATTAGAATATCTACTTTGCTCAATTTTGTTTGTAATTGTCTTTAACATTATTTGAGGGTGCTGATATTTTTAGATAGAAAAACTGTATGTGATACTGCAATCACCAGTTTCAGTTCTTGCACCCTCAGTAAGTTTACAGATGACACCAAGTTAGGGGGAGGTGTCAAACTGCTGGAGGGTAGGAAGGCCCTCCATGCAGAGGGACCTGGACAGGTTGGATAGATGGACAGAGGCCAATGGGATGAGGTTCAACATGGCTAAGTGGCAAGTTCTGCACTTTGGCCACAAAAACCCTATGCAGCACTACAGGCTTGGGGCAGAGTGGCTGGAAAGGTGTGCAAAAGAAAAGGATCCAGGCATGCTGATTGATGCTCACCTGAACATGAGCCGGCAGTGTGCCCAGGTGGCCAAGGAGGCCAATGGCATCCTGGCTTGTATCAGGAATAGTGTAGCCAGCAGGACCAGAGAGCTGATCGTGCCCCTGTACTCAGCTCTGGTGAGGCTGCACCTTGAGTACTCTGTTCAGTTTTGGGCCCCTCACTTCAAGAAAGATATCGAGACTCTGGAGTGTGTCCAGAGAAGGGCTACAAAGCTGGTGAAGGACCTGGAACACAAGTCTTATGAGGAGCAACTGAGGGAACTGGGGTTGTTTAGTCTGGAGAAGAGGAGGCTCCAGGGAGACATTATTGCTTTCTACAGCTACCTGAAAGGAAGGTGTGGGGAACTGGGGGTCAGCTTCTTCTCACAGATAACTAGTGATAGGAGTAGAGGCAATGGCCTCAAGTTGTGCCAGGAGAGGTTCAGGTTTGAAATTAGGAGATATTTCTTCTCATAAAGAGTAGTCAGGAATTGGAACGGGTTACCCAGGGAGGTGGTGGAGTCTCCATCCTTGGAGGTATTTAAGGAAAGGTTGGATTTAGTAGTTAGGGACATAGTTTAATGGGCCATATTGGTGGTAGGTAGACAGTTGGACTAGAGGACCTTAGAGGTTTTTTCCAGCCTTAATGATTTTACGATTCTATGAACTTTGGGCCCAATTCACAGTAGAATTTACTGTAACTGTCAATTTATAATATATTACTGTTAAAAAAATAAATTATTATTATTAATATTATTAATAATAATAATAAATGTAGAAGAGGAAAGAACTGATATTTCCTTAGGACAAGATCACAGATGACATTACTTAGTTATGTCAGAAATTGGCATGAATATCAGGATATATACATAACACAGATAATTAAAAGTATATTGACCTATTAAAACAAAAGGGTACTAAAATAAAAAAATCTAATGCTGTTTTCATTTTCTTCAAATGTTGTATACAAGTACATATGTTTCACAATGATTATATACTTGATGCTTTCTCAATATAGAAGAGTTATGAATAAAAAATAAAAATTAAATAAGCTATATATGCTTTCTTTATTAAATCTTTGTAGTTAAGATTAAGATTTTAAACTATAAAAAAGGCTAAAAATCAAAAAAGATGAGGTGATGTGGTATGTGCAGATGACAAAAAACTATTAAGGAGGTACAAGAGTGACAAATCTGAATGCTAAAGTATCTCAGAAATAGATCAAACAAACAAACAAACAAACAAAAAATCGATTAAATAAATATTATTCACTAAGCTCCACAATCAGTATAAACATCAAGCAAGCAAAACCTCTTGTCAGTCCATGAAAGAACTTTTTGCCTTAGCAACCACATGTTGAGATTTCTAGATTTCTTGTATTTCTTACAGAAACAGAACACCAAGAGATAACAGTGTGAACTTGCTAAGAACTAATAATGTTCTTTAGGATGGTATGAAGCACAAAACCACTGAAGCTGATTTTAAATGTAATTTTAAATGATGAGAAATGTCCATTAAAATAACATATTCTCACATCAAGCTGTGTAAACAGAAGATCTACTTTTACTTGTGCTATCAGCAGAAGCAAACTGCACCTCACAACAGCCATGCATGAAAAAAAAAAAAAATATATATATATATATATATATAAAACATATTCTTGATTCCTTGTGCAAGTTAATAAATATGCAGAGATCAATTAGTCAGGTCAAATTAACCTCATGCACTTCTGCAAATACTTCTTTTGGTCTAGAGACTTCCATTATGCAAATATATTTTTGGATATTTTTCTTTTGCATTTGCATTTTTTGTGTTTTATTGTTGTTGTTGTTGTTGTTGTTTTTAAGCCAAGCCGTGTTTCCATGTGTGAAGTGTGTTCTTTTGATATGTAGATATTGCTTGGCTTCAAGAAACTGCCAACATATCTGGTAAACTGAACAAAATTGTCTCTCAGTCTTGGGTCCCTTCCAGTCCATTTCTTCAGATAAGAAATGTGAAATTATCTTCACTGTAAGTTGTGCATAGTCTTGTGTTATTCCAGAAGACACTGTTCTGTTTTGAAAAGCCTTATCTATAAATTGCAAGAACACAGTCTTCTCTGTTTGGTTGGAGCATAAGACAACTTTGCTTGTTAATTACAACTGTGATTAAAGATTTTCTGTCCTGATTGGCAGTCAGAGGGAGACATGGGGGCAAGAAACAGGCAAGGAGGTAACCCATTCCAAAACTTTCGACCAGCATATTATGCATCATCTCTTATACAAGTGTGTCTGACAATGCCTCCCTTCAGCTCTCACTGTGCAAGGGGGAAAAACTACACTTCATTTTGTTCCCTTCCATTCTGTCATGCAGTATTGGGCAAAGGGATCATGAGTCCTGTCCCCTTTGTGCTGTCTTGTACAAGTATGTCCCCTCCCACTGACCTCTCAGTTAAAAGGACAGATTGCTGGGTAATTTATTAATTTATAGGCATGAAGACCTATAGAAGAAGAGGAAGGTTCCTTACTCCTCACTTTTATTTATGAATGATAACCTACTCCCAGATTAGAAATCAAAAGAGAGGAGAGGAGAGGAGAGGAGAGGAGAGGAGAGGAGAGGAGAGGAGAGGAGAGGAGAGGAGAGGAGAGGAGAGGAGAGGAGAGGAGAGGAGAGGAGAGGAGAGGAGAGGAGAGGAGAGGAGAGGAGAGGAGAGGAGAGGAGAGGAGAGGAGAGGAGAGGAGAGGAGAGGAGAGGAGAGGAGAGGAGAGGAGAGGAGAGGAGAGGAGAGGAGAGGAGAGGAGAGGAGAGGAGAGGAGAGGAGAGGAGAGGGGAGGGGAGGGGAGGCGAGGGGAGGGGAGGGGAGGGGAGGCGAGGGGAGGGGAGGGGAGGCGAGGGGAGGGGAGGCGAGGGGAGGGGAGGCGAGGGGAGGGGAGGCGAGGGGAGGCGAGGGGAGGCGAGGGGAGGCGAGGGGAGGGGAGGCGAGGGATAGAAAAGATAAAGGGATAAAATATTAAAAAGATTAAAAAATGTGACATACATGCACACACACACCAAAAAAAAAACAAACAAACAAACAAAAAAACAACAACAACAAAAAAAAAAAACTTGTTCTCTTTATGAATATGAGCATTTAAAAAAAAAGTATTTCTGTTACAATCATGACCCAAATCAGGTCCAGACTATAAATTCCAGGCATCTGCAGACTCATCATACTCAGACTCATTTTTTATGTTGTTGATATTGTTCTCAGAGGCTGGAGCAAGGTTCTAATTGGATACTTGTGGAATGAAGTGAGACCTAAAGCATTGTTTCTGGAGATCTTGTGTGACGCTCAGTTAGTGCTTCATATGGATGAAAGCTAATGGTTTAAAACCCATTCTCAGAAGCTGCTGGATGTCTTCATCACTCATTTACTTCAGTAAGAAGTGATGTGCTTAGCATCTGTCTCATTCCCTAGCTCTCCAGCAATGTGTAGTCGCTTAACTCTCATTGACTTAGGCTTTTAAATGACCATGAAATTTGAAATTTAGGGAGCCACATGCTAGAGGAGTGATACAAGAATTTCTGCACTTCAGTGTTATCTTTGATTTTTCTCAGCCTGCCTGCTAGCCTTTTTGTTACTGACTTTTTTTTATCCTTCTTTTTTTTTTTTTTTTTTTCCACAGAAATTTGCTATTAATTTAGCTGTTTCATTGCCCTTTTATTGTTCTCAGTTAGATTTCTTACATCTGGACCCTGCATCCCAGGTGTATTAGATCATATTAAAAGCCTTCCTTCTGCTCTTTGTTCTAACATGTGCTCTTTCAGCTGTAAAAGATACTGCACAGTAGTAACACTTTGAACCAAAAGGTCAAAGAGCTTCCTGAATTAGCAGTGGTCACTGTTGGTCTAGATACCAGCTAATTTGTTGTTTGGATTTACCTGAAGCGTACAGTTTGCCTGGCTGTTTTAGGAATTGTATTCAAAGGCTTATTTGAAAAGGATCATATCATTCAATCACTTGTTTAAAGACCAAAATCTGAAAGCAAGCCTGCTCCATGGCTTTCTAACTTGTCTGACTTTAATTGTAAAGACAAACCCTTTGTAAAGGATTGCAGAGGGGCATTCAAACATTGAAAGTTTGGTTCCACTGTATCTGAGGACTTAGGTCTGATTCAAGATGAGAAGGGAAAGGAGGATTACAAGCTTAAAGCAAAGATAAAAATAAGTTTGAAACAAGCTTACTGGAAGAAAGAGAAACAAGCTTGTCATGACCTTGCCACAGGGAAGAGAACAGGTTTACCAGGGGTTTCCAAGAAGGCTAAGACAAAGGCCATCTTGAAATTGTGATCCATTTGCTGCTTTAACCTGCCTCAAATTTAAGTGAGTCAGCTGTGGTTAAAGCAGTTAGAAAGGGTGAAGTTTTATTTCTTCTTGAAAATGCTATTGGTTATTTTTTGTATGTGTGAAAACAAAAGCAACCCTGTAACTAGATTGATGTGATTTATTTGTATAAATAAATTTGTATTATTATTGTATTTTAAATATATTTCAAATGATCATTCTTAACTTTGTGGGGACAAGAGCTACACAGATCTGTGATGAAAACAAGAAAATGTACCAGTATCCCAAATTTCTACACCAGAACACCATAAAAAGGGGGGAGGTAGGGGAGAAAACAACAAAATCCTTCTATTTAATCTACACTGACTTTTCTGTTGACTTGGACTAATCAGCTACAGTTGCATAGAAGCCAAAGGGGGAGAGGAGGGAATCTCTAACCAGACTTTCCTCTGCAACTCTGATAACCATAGCAGGCTGCCTTGCCAGCAGCAGAAACATATGAAGTTCAGTTTCTTTCCACAGTGAGATAAGAGGATCTTAACCAGTGACTGTGAGGACTGCGTTTCCTATTTCACGCTTAGTGCATAAAACTTTGGTTAACCCTCTTCATATGTCATGGACTCTTTAACAAGAAAGCTGCCACTACACCCTACTCTGGAAATCTATTTCTTTTCAGATATTTCTTTTCTGCTTTTTAATAAGGGACTAAAATATTTTGCAGTAAGGTGGAAGACTTTTTCTCTTTCCATTCCCTATGTTAATATCTGGAGATTCACTTATTACACCTACAGGTTCCAGCCCTCTTATCTGCCTGCTTTCCTGGCTTTGAAGTTGCCATCCACAACTAGGAGAGGGGACTTCTGAAAAAGCACTGTGAGGCTAAGAACTTAGTACTGCTTCCACTTGTAATTTGGTATGCAGCAGCTCCCTCTTCCTTCTGGATTCTCCCTGCTTCTGGTACAAACAGGTTTTTATGCTTCCTGCATCTTCATTTCATTCTCCATGGGGGATGCTTCTTAGTTTCTGGCCTGGTCCCCATCATGACAGCATTCTTATTTTCTCTCCATAAGCAAGACTGATTACAGATACTTGAATATAGGTCTCATTAGGGAAAGTACTCACTGAATTTGAAAGTTTCATTGTGTTAAACAACTCATACTGATATTATTTGAGGGCCCTTTCCCAGATATTGGTCTGGTCAAATGAAATGCTGGCCCCAGAAAAATCTGAGCAAAAACTCGTATGTCTGCAGAGTAAGGATTTTGCTTATAGCTATAACTGATGTTAAAAAGATGCAAATAATTATCACAATCATTTCAAAAAGTTTGTACTGTTCTTCATTTTATTGCATTAGAGCTATTCCTTTATTCTGTTGATTTCACGCTCCCCATTGTTTTTTCTTCTATACTAGCCCAATAACTACAATAGTCTTGTAAAAACCTGATCTTAAAGGAAAAACGGAAAGTGACTATCAAATCTAATCTCCTATTTAAAGACACCTCATCCATTTCTACCTATAACTATTATATCCTTATAGCCATATATTCTCAATAGCTATATATCAGCTGTGAATACAAAATAGGTAGATACAAATGAGCCATATTTTGCATGGCTAAGCCACCTGGGTCCTCTGGTCAAGGTTGAACTGGGCTCAATGGTTACACTGTCTGCTGTAATAAATTAGCAGTGCTTTTCTGCTGTGCCTCTAGCTGTAATAAGTATACATGCATTATGGGTGTCACCCTGTCTCCGAGGACAATTTTAATATAGCTTAGACAATAGCCAGGCTAAATAAACAATGAACCAGTCACAATATAGAAAAACAGTGCAGGCTGCAGGGTATAGAGTTCAGCAAGGGAAAAGAAAGAAGCAAATAAAACATTAAAAAGATTAGCAAGCAATAATAAGAGAGACACTTATAACACCCCAGATAACCTGGGGTAGTCATTTGGCATCAGTGTTGAGGATGTGATTCAGCAAGGTTTATATGTTTACCATTAACATCTTGTTTAACCTTTATTAACCAACTTTGAGTTACAGAAATGCACTAAAAATTGAAATCAATTTTAATTGTTTGATGAATCAAGGCCTGGAGCTTCAAAGCATAACCCTAATAAACAGACCGAGGTTATCAAACTAAAGTAGCTCTACAATCACCATTACCAATACTCAGACAAAATCATGGTCAATGGTGTAATGAATGTAAATCCAGAATGGATGAACATGAGAGTTCATTGATCTATGACTTCTGGTCAGTATGGCCTCTGATGGCACTGTATGTAGTGTAGTAAATTAGTGCCACAGCCCACACCCTCTCACAGAATATACATGCCTTCTTTTCTCTGGTCAAAGGCAGGGCATTTCACAAACTGGGAGAGGAAACCTTGATAGGTCTGGATTACTGTGTACAAAGTTCTGTAATTTACTTTGACCAAAGCAGTTACTTTATCAGCATTCCATCAGAATTTCTTCATTTGGAATGGACTGGACATATCTACATATCCTTATACGACCAAACTCTGTGTGATACTTATCTGTAGCCTGTCTTTTAAACCAGTACTGAGTTAAGAATTATGAATTTTCTATGTACTTCTTTAAAATATTAATCAGTGTTCCACAAATCTAAACTAATTAAGCTTTATAAATTATTGTATGGAGTGGCACTGTTTTTTAACCTTTTTTTAAAGAAAGGAAGCTAAACTACCAAGTGCTTAGGTCAAGAAGACATGAGTCATTTAATTTTTGGACTCAGATTGGGATGCTTAGATCCCAATTTTCTAGGACATTTACTATTTTACAGCACTTAACATGTTTTTATATCTTGTTATTTACATCATTCCAATCGGCCACAGTTATGTTTGTGAGACCCAACATTTCTGCAAATGTGAAAGCTATCAAGTAGTTTACAAGGAAAATGAAGAGTACATACAGCAGTGAATTGCATAAGGTTGAAGTGACTTCCCTAGCCCCATACAGGCATTCTGGTAGGAGACGAAAGTAGAAGCAATTTTCCAATAGGACATTTAACTGTCTTACCCATCAGACAATCTCTTGACACCCTAGCCTCATTTTTAAATACCTTACAGTGTCTTCAGCAAGTTCATTTTGTGCTTCACCTCTACATGAAGAGGGAAAAAAAAAAAAAAAAGAAAATAAATAAATAAATAAATGAGTGTTTAGTGTCTAACACTGTGGGAGGAAATGGGCTGTGCTGGCAAAGTTGTGTTTGTGCTTATGGAAGGGTGAATGGACTGGTATGGGGCAAGCTTCCATGCTGCTCAGCACACGAAAAGAAGGGTAAGCAGAGAGTAGCCTTTCTGAAGCACACCAGCTTGAGGGGGCTCTTGTAGGTGACAATAGAAGGTTTCCTAGCTCCCAGATGTAACTGAGAACCTGGTGGTCATATTCATCTCCACTTTGAGGTTAGGCATAGCATTAGCAGAGCCTTGAGTGCACTCACCAGCTCTGTGGCCCATTATCCCATCAGAGGGCCTTGGATGCTCATGTTCAGGGACAGCTCCCAGGAACTGGTCAGAGCTGCAGGAAGGACAGCTGTGAGGGACCTTGTCAGGGGCTCCTTGCTATGCTTCGAGCTGCTTTTGATCTCCAGCCCTCACTCAGGGTCCTTGAGTTGTGCCACAGCCATGCTTTGTACCTTCTAAACCTGAACTGCTGACCTACTTATATGTCTTGGCCTTAGACCTGGCTCAACACCGGGGTCATGTCTATGATCCCTGGGCTGAGGCTGATCCCTGTCTCTGTTGCCAGCCCTGCCCTGCTCTTCTTATTGGGCACAGTGAGATGGCATTTGACCACCACCCATAGCCCCAACCTCCCCTCCCCAGCAGACATATACCAGCCCCTTTCATTCGACTGAAAAGGAAAACACATCTGTGAGTCAAACAGGAAACAGAGTTCACTCTGAAGAACGACTGAGGTCACTGGGCCTGTTCAGCCTGGAGAAGAGGAGGCTGAGGGGAGACCTCATCACAGTCTACAACTTCCTTGTAAGGGGGTGTCGAGAGGCAGGAGACCTTTTCTCCATTAACACCAGTGACAGGACCCGCAGGAACGGGGTTAAGCTGAGGCAGGGGAAATTTAGGCTTGACATCAGGAGGGGTTCTTCACAGAGAGGGTGGTTGCACACTGGAACAGGCTCCCCAGGGAAGTGGTCACTGCACCAAGCCTGTCTGAATTTAAGAAGGGATTGGACTGTGCACTTAGTCACATGGTCTGAACTTTTGGGTAGACCTGTGCGGTGTCAAGAGTTGGACTTGATGATCCTTAAGGGTCCCTTCCAACTCAGAATATTCTATGATTCTATGATTCTATGATTCACTCCAAAGAGATCCCATATTCAGGCAACTTGAAGACCTGAAGTAAGTCACAGCGATGCCGAAAGTGCCAGCCTTACCCAATATGACTGTTCTTGTTCAATCTACACCTTTTCCTGATTTCCCATTGCTGTATTCACTGGTAGCCATAAGACATCTTGTCGCGATGAAAATTTTTGATGCGCAAAACCATAGATTTGTTCTTAGCTTATTTCTTGGAAAGAGTCGTACCTTTTGTAGTTGAAATCCTCCCAGAATAAACAAACTGAGACAGCTATCTGGCATCAGAAACTTCATCCTGAACAATTTAAGTCTAGCAATATAATAAGCAAGAGTTTTATTGTGGAAATTGTTAGTCAGCCATAAATACAGGCATCATTTTCTATGTTACCTATAATATAAATGTAATAGTTCTACCCATATATTAAAGGCTGCTGAAGAAAAGGATTGCACATGTTATAGCATCACCTGTTCCAAGAACTATGAAGCAGTCACCTATACATAAAGCAAGTCTAAAATAGCTTATAAATGACAGCAGCAGGATACAAACTTAGACTTCCTTCAGGAGACTTTCTGTACTGATTTGTGGTAGCCTAGCTTATGACTTAAATAATTGAATGCAAATAACAATTAAAAAAAAAATAACAAATTAACAATTAAAAATTAACAATTAAAAATGAACAAATAACATTGGGGAAATATTACCAACATCCCCAGAAATTCACCTAGTATTTACCTCATAGAAAGCCTGCTTTTCTCTCTCAATAGAAACAACGTCTTCATGGATGTTTTAATATATTACATAAGCATGATACACAAGATACATGTAAGATACTCGTTGCATCCAGTAAGATGTATTATTTAGAGACAGACCATGACTATCCCATCACTTTCAGATTGGATGTGGAAAACAAGAAGGTTATTTTTTCCTAGCTCTCAGGAGGGAATTAGGGAATAAAATTAAAACAGAAAGTGTGAGACACACAGGAGATAACAGTGATTCTAATTTGTTTCATTATACACACATCTATGAATGGTACTTAATCTGTGTGCAATAAATAAATAAATAAATAAATAAATAAATAAATAAATAAATAAATAAATTGCTATGATTATGTACTACAGTTATAGGAGCTTCTGAGTGTGCAGTTGTAACTCTCTGGCAATGTACCTATTTTTCCTGGAATTATCACCTGCTTTCATCTGACTCCTAAGCAGAATATGTGAAAGACTTAGGAACCCAAGGCTACTCAGTGCTCAGTGCCTTGTCTTGTTTTAAGTAAGTGTCCTGTTTTATGTGCCTGATATTGACATCAGAGGAAGCTGTGCTTCTCCAAATTCATTGTGCTGGTTCGTATGAAGAGCTTACTTCAAATGGAATGGTATTTGTTTTAATCACTGAAAAAGTGAGCTGTGGACATCATTGTAACCCATCCACACTACAAGGAACAGCCTTTGAGAGGACAGAGGGGAAGTCCACTTGCCCCAGAACAAACTGCAGATTCAGTAGGTCCTTCAGTCCAATTGTAGTCCATGGCTAAAAGCAGAGATAGTGGAGTGACCAAAATGTGTCCAGTGTTACCAATCTGCCGGCTGAACAGCTGAACAGGTCCATGACAGCTGATAAAAAGCACTTGTATTATAGTCAGCTACCAGGAAGAATGAATCATGCCATTTACTTCTGATGAGAAAGAAGGATGCAGCTTCTCTCTGTCCTTACAGACACAGGGGAAGAGAGAAGTTGGGCATTGTGCCAGAACTCAGCAAACTACTGCAACCTGTGAGCATCTCTTTCATTCTAGATAAGCTGAGAAACGTGAGAGAGGATGGAAGTAGTGGTATATATTTTTACATTGAGGTGCCAAGAGTACTTCTGT
Source organism: Aythya ferina (assembly GCF_964211825.1). NCBI lineage: Eukaryota > Metazoa > Chordata > Aves > Anseriformes > Anatidae > Aythya > Aythya ferina. The sequence continues at coordinate 130,133,581 of NC_140297.1, forward strand.
AACACAGAATAGAACTGGTTAGAAGTGGGTGTGAATCCAGCAAATTAAATAATTCTATCAAAACGATTCTATGAGTAGGCAAATTATTCCTGTATTTCAAGCCTTTTGCTTGTGTGTGTGTGTGTATCTAGCTTGTTCACCCCTACATATATCACAAGGTCAAATTGAGGAAAACAGAAAATGAGAGAGGACATGGAGAGGATGGAATACAGTCCTGGGAAAAACAGCTATAAAGACTCAAGCTGGGTCATGTAGATGCTAATAAGGATCTACGTGCAGGCAGGCACAGATGTACATATTTGTGGGCCAAGGTACTCCTGGCAAGGTTTTTTAGTGGAGGTAACTCATGAATGAAAGGAAATCCTGGTCCTCCTTTGCTGCAGTCTGTGGGCAGCAATGACTCATTCATCCCCAGTACTGAATCATGAATAGAAGCAATTCTTTAGGGAATAAAAACTTTTATGAAATTTTATGAAGAACTACCCTGGAAGTCTTCTTCGAATAAAGCAATTTCCTTTCAGGTAGAAGAAAAAAGTGTTGCTGTTTACAATCTTCCTAAATACCTGCTCCCTAGCCCATTATGCTCTGCCAATGGCAGTACTGCCAAACTGAATGGTGTAAAAACCATGGTTTGTGCCTCCAAATAGCAAGATTAGTTTATGTATCATTAGATTTCTTTTTAAAGTTTTGGAGTCAAGCTACTTTTCTTTCCAGGATCTGAGCTATTAGCACAGCTGAATGAGTAGCAGTTTCTGAATATTCCAATAATATCTTTTGAATAATTTCCTATTCATAACACACATTGTGAAATTGCCAGCTTTCTGATGAATTTGGTGTGTATGAAAAATGAGATGAGAACCCTAGAGAACTGAAGACATTTTGCCATGCAGTGTTTTAGCTGCTGGAAGTGATACTAAAGGTGAACTGGAACCCAGAGTCATCTTGGTAGATTAGTGCACCATTGTCTATCATTTTTATGAAACAACATTTTTTGAAGTCAGATATCATCAATCATTATTGATTTTCTTAACATAAAAATTCGTTCAAGTCTCTGTCCATGACCTCATAATGCATTGCAAATGAGATGAGAAAACACAGAATTTCTTGGACTGAAAACTGACCAGAAGGAAACAAGCGCAGTGTTACAACTATGGAGGTTGTACTCTTTGATAGTATGAGTGTTATCTAAGCATACACAGATGTATATTGTCTTTTGCTACTACTTACCAACAATATTAACAATTTGGATGAAACATAAGTACATTGCACCAACAATAAATGCATTTTGCTGACATGGCAATCTTCTTAGTTATGGTAAGTTATACTCTAAAAAGCTTGGTAACTAGAAGGAAATTCACACTTAAGTCACCTGGACTTGAAGTACACACTACTCATAGAACCTTAGTTCCCATGTACAAGGGGCATTTCTGGGGTTAATTTGGCCAAGGAGATAAATTTGTCACTTATATTGTGCACTTCTGCCAAATGCAAATACAGAAATACAATAGGATGCAGTTTTCATGAGTAGTGTAGAGGGTATGACAAAATCCCTTTTCAGTGACTAAATAACAGCTCAATAAATAATCTTGCTAAAGGGAAGGAATTTATTGTTTTTAAAGGTGAGGTGTGTGAAAGCTTCTATTGTACTTGATTTCCTCCACCTCCTTTTTTTCACAACATAGAGTTATAGACTGGAAAAATATAATTAATAGTTTGGGATTTCTGAAGCCCTGACATCAAAAATAAAATAAAATAAAATAAAATAAAATAAAATAAAATAAAATAAAATAAAATAAAATAAAATAAAATAAAATAAAATAAAATAAAATAAAATAAAATAAAATAAATAAAATAGAATAAAATCTTGCACAAGCTGGCTTGTCTCCATCAACAAAAATTAAATTTCAGAGGAACCTAAAGGAAGATTTAAACCTTTCATTATAGGAAACAATAAGCACTATTGAAATGTCTGTCTTGCCACAAATAAATGATCTAATATATCACTTGGTAAGGAATGGATGATTACACTCCTTCAGAACATGATAAGCTCTTCCCAAATTCACCTACTAAAGAGGTTACAAAAAATACTTCTATCAAACAGCTGATAAAAAGTGAAAGGAAATACTTTTTAGATAGCACATGCAATTAATCTGGGGAAATCATTGTGAAAGGATGTTATTGAAACTAATTAATTACTGGATTTCTAACATGGTGAGATCTGAATATGAACAATGAGAATACTCAGCTCCACATTGAACCTGAGACAAAATGTAGGATTGTGTACCCTCAAGCTTCAGTGTGGAAGCCAGCAACTATGGATAAGAAGAAACTTTGTAGGCAGATTAATTCATAATTATCCACTGATAGCCCTCTGAATCATGTACCAGAGACATTGCACAGGACTGAGTCATCTCTGGTACAATGTCATACTTAGTATCCTCTTTCCCTAAAACTCCCTTCTGCAGTCAAGACAGGGCATCCCTCATGCTTGGATTGATGGGAGAAAAAGATAGCCATGTGGGCTCACCTATGTGAATACGTGTGAGCTGTTTCAGGCAAAGTTCATGTTGCATACAGGACAATAGTTTTGGCAAAGCTCTTCCCAGCAAAAAGCCTCTACCTACAGTGCAGACTGAAGGCATCAAAAGGATAATTAGCAGCTGTTTAGTTTTTGTTTTGCCCTTGATCTATGTCCTTCTGTGTATTCTTGGTAGTTTTAACATGAATGGATCCCTTAATCTCATTGTGTTTTTCCAGTTACAGCATAAGTATGGGTTTGGAAGGACTCTCTTCAACTCCAGACTTTGGATCAAGTCATGTACATGTCTTTTTTAAAATCTGTTTTTAATGTTAATAGGTCCAGCAACTTTTGTGAATAGATAGAAATCTGACATACTAATAAGGGACTGGGACATAATTTCCATACATGATTATATATATATATAAAATATATATATATATTTAGCCCCATATATATCTATGGGGCTAAATTATTCTACTAAAATATAAACGTTGTGATTAGCACTCGAATTACTTCTTACAGTTCCAAAATAATTAAATAATGAGGAAAAAAATGTTCACTCACTGCATAATGAATCCATCCAACAGGGCACAATAGACACAGTCATATTAAAACCTGGATCATTACCCTTCTTTTCCTGCAATTAAGAGCTCCACAGGATGTGGATGTTCCATTGATATCAGTCAGTCTAATAACACTTTAATTATTTTTAAAAGTCAGATAAGACATGCAGAATCTGAAATAATACTAGCTCAATATTGTCATCCAGACACATCGGCTTTCCTTCTCCCTGCTTGCATACACTTTTAGAAAATATGTGACCAGAACACGAGTGCAAGTACCACATGCTCTAATGCTATCTTACTGAGAAGTAACCCTATGTCTATCATGTCATTTGTTTCCTTTAACTGTTCCTTGGGGATTAGTTTGACTAGCCTATTGCTTCATGTTTGGATAATGTGGCTAATCCTTTCCAGTTTCATTATTCTAATCACTTGCAAGCTGGCTCCCTTTTGCTTGCCTATATGGCAGCCAGACAGTGCTTCTTTCCTTTGTAAAGTGGCATGCACTGAAAATGCAGAACACCTTTTTTTGTAGCTTCCATTTAAAAGCCAGGTTTGGCAGCTGGTTTAGTGTATGTTTCAAAACTACATAGACAGAAGGGCCTTTTGGGAGATGATGCTTTGCATCATGCTGTCTTCTTAGATCAGTGCAGACTTTTTAGATTTTCACTTCCAATTGCATTCTATCCATAATTTCTGTGTTTAATTGCTAGCTATAAATGTGCATGCCACTGAAATATCTGAAAACTTTGAAAGATTTCATTTTAAAGTGTCCCTCTGGTGACATAATACACTTTGTAAGAAAAAAAAAAAAAAAGATATGTTGCTATTACATCCAGTCTGCAAACTCACTCTATGATTTCCATGTCACGTTTGCACAGTTTACTAGCAAAAACATGTTTTCACTGTCCTCTCTATTTCAAATTCAGTGTAAATTATTAAAAAAAAATCAACCACCATTTTGTTCTGCTTTATATCTAAGCCCATGAAAGTCATCATAAATGGCCTGAGAAAAGAAATTCAGGCACCACTACAGTGAATGTGGAATGTGTCTTAAATGATGAAGCAAGAACCAGAGAAGGAAGAAAACAGTTTGTCATCTAAGAAAGGTAAAATATTTGAAAAATCACAGGGAGCAATCAGATTGTACTTCCATGATCACTACAAGAATTTGCCAGAAACAAACACAAATAATTTTCAGTATTTTCAACTTATTGATAGATTTTTTAGCTTCAGATTCCGTAAAACTGAGGCAATCATTCATACATACCCGACTGCTCATATTGAAGACATGTAAATCTCTTTTTTTTGTTTGTCATGAGCTACATACCATTCACTACCACCAGTTTAAAGATGAGAAAACTGATCTGTAAAGAGGTGAATTGACAGCTCTGAAATTTTATCCTCAGTTACCATGACCTAAATTAAACTTCTCATATCTTATGTATACATGAACACAATCTTTCCACTTTTTTAAATGCTGTTTACTGAAAGAATGTTAATCTTTTATTTTTCTTTTGGTCAGAAATTCAAATTATATACTGGTCTGATACAAATAATGGTGGAATTAATTTAAAAATCACACACCTCAAATTCCACCTAGTGATATTTCAAGTGGCTTGATTTCTTCAGAAAATATCCTGAGTATATTTAATTGGTTTCACCCCCAAATTACCTATAACGTCGATCTAAATATGCACTCTCCAACTGATAAGGAGCGGCTGAGGGAGCTGGGCTTGTTCAGCCTGGAGAAGAGGAGTCTCAGGGGCGACCTTATCGCTCTCTATAGGTACCTCAAGGGAGGCTGTAGCGAGGTGGGGGTTGGTTTGTTCTCCCACATGCCTGGTGACAGGACGAGGGGGAATGGGCTTAAGTTGAGCCAGGGGAGTTTTAGGTTAGATGTTAGGAAGAACTTCTTTACTGAAAGGGTTGTGAGGCATTGGAACAGGCTGCCCAGGGAAGTGGTGGAGTCACCATCCCTGGAAGTTTTCAAAAGACGTTTAGATGTAGAGCTTAGGGATATGGTTTAGTGGGGACTGCTAGCGTTAGGTCAGAGGTTGGACTCGATGATCTTGAGGTCTCTTCCAACCTAGAAATTCTGTGATTCTATAATTTCTATCGGACACAGAAACTTTGGTCTTCCTGTCTTTTGCCAATGGGAAACATTCACTACTAAATAGAATACTTCAGCCACCACTTAGCATTGTCCAAGAGTTTTTCAGCACACAGACCATGTTTTGGAATTATGTCTGTGAGACAGTATTGAATGATTTTCTTTTATGAATATGGTATGATTTTGTGCTTTCTGCTTTGTGCATGGACAGCCATTTGTGCATTGCTTCAGTGTAGTAAAATCTGTCTGGTCCTACAAGACCAGGCTATTTCAGACAAAAACCTGTTAAGATATTCTGGAAAAGACTCGGGGAAGACATCTAACTGTGATTCTGAACATTAATTACTTCTCATATATGGACCTGTCTTCCAGGACAATAAACAGTAAATAATGAGACAAACATTACAATCCATGTGATTTAAATTATCCATTGAAAGTACATAGGAAAGAAGAGAGAAGGAATAAAGTCAGCTGTGCTTTGGTCCACATTGCAAATCATAATAATAGTGTGAAAATTAGATTGATGATTCTATGTCAGCCACCATTCAAGTCCATTGCCATTGATCTACGTATGCATTATATAATGATGATGCTTGACAGTATATAGTGTTATGGTCTGCAATGTCAAAAATGTCTGTTTCACATCAGATACATCAACTTACATGCATCAGCTAAACAAAACAAAAAGAAAAACTCATGCCTGGCTCAGTAGACAGGATGATCTGGTTGTAAAAACAGACTTCTCTAAGGCTAGAGTTGAGTTGAATTACAGATCTATGGTGAATCCTGTATGTGTAACTGATTTGAGCCACGCTGCTAGCTTCCTTCTTGTATTAAAGTGGTCTTAATGTATTGAAAAAATAAAGGGGGGGGGAGGATGGGATAGGGCAAAATGGACCAACACTTTAAATTCAAATTTTCATAGGTACTCCTCTGCCTTAAATATACTGTGGGTTACTATGGGTTCATTTTTCAGTGAGGGGGGAGAGGAGAATGCTTATTTTCTATGTTGCTTAATAAATCTATGTCAAAAATGAAAGGCTTAACTAACTGGGAAAAAAAAATGCAGATGGTGATTTTTCAATCAGTTAATTGAAATCTGGATAATTCTTTCTATTGCACTGTGAGGAAGAGATATAGATGAAATAAGAAGCAAACTACATGATAGCGTCAGGGTTTACCAAACCTTTCCATCTGTCTAAACTGATGCCAGGAGAAGCAATCAATATTTAAGAGTTTACAACAGGTTTAGTTAAGTGATTTTATAAAGAAGATGGACTTGAAACTTCTCTTAGTTACAATATTCATTCAGCAAACTACAGTGCTGTTATTAACCATTTAAAATGATATAAATGAAAACATAACCCTAACACATGCATTTTTACAAGAGTCTTGTGATTTAAATGGTCCATCGTAACAGGCTAAGACCTTTAGCAACACTAATTCCACTTACATTAGCATGAAAATGGCATGCTTTTATTCTGATGTATTTCTGTGTATGCAGAGTCCTTGTATACTTCTTTCATCAAAAAAAAAAAAAAGATATTCTTTTGCCTTGAATTTGCACAGTTGAACTTACAGAGAGAGCTTATGATAACATCTTGCTTGATGCATTACAGGGTTCTTGGAAGGTTCAGAACTGCTTCACAGGAGACCAAAAGCCAAAAAGTTGTCTTTGAGTTGTATGTTTGATGATATTGGGGAAGGAAAGGAAGGAAGAAAGGAAGGAAGGAAGGAAGGAAGGAAGGAAGGAAGGAAGGAAGGAAGGAAGGAAGGAAGGAAGGAAGGAAGGAAGGAAGGAAAGAAGGAAGGAAGGAAGGAAGGGAGGGAGGGAGGGAGGGAGGGAGGGAGGGAGGGAGGAAGGAAGGAAGGAAGGAAGGAAGGAAGGAAGGAAGGAAGGAAGGAAGGAAGGAAGGAAGGAAGGAAGGAAGGAAGGAAGGAAGGAAGGAAGGAAGGAAGGAAGGAAGGAAGGAAGGAAAATAAAAAGTTTTTATTAAGTGTCTGGAAGAGTTTAATTTATGGAAAAGTTATCTTTATATATATTGAAAACTTTCAATGACTTCTTACTCTGCTTCTGTCTTAATGCTGGTATAAAATCAATTGAAGATAATGCAGACTACAACTTGATAGGTCTGTGGAAGAAGCAGATCTTTGATGTGCATTTGAGTGTAGGATTTTGGGGCCATTTTCGTGGCTTTTGGGTTTTCTAAATACAGCTTATGTTGTTTAATATTACTTTACAAGCACCTGTAAGTCTCAGCTTGGATTAAAACATCATGTTAGAGAATTCTGGCTATGTTATCTTTTCCTTTTGATGGCTCTAACTGATTAAGGGATTTTAAATACTTTAGTAATTCTGGACCTAAGCAGCCTTGTCTGCATTAAGGAAAGGAATGTAAGAATTTGCCTATGTGATTGTAGCTCATGGGAAAAATTATACTGATCTTGAAAGGCTGTTTCTGCTCTTTAAAATGCCATTTTCTATTGCATTTATTGTTGTGTGTAATCTCTGTTTTGTTAAGTGCAAGCAATAGTTAGCTAATGTATAAGGAGACTTCTATAAACCCACCTAATATTAAGCCATGCTTTAGCTTTATCAATGTTTTATAGAAAGACTGAATTTGAAAATAATAGACTCCATGTTTGACAGCTTTCCCTTTACCATCTGCTTTATGTGTTTTCTCAAAACACCTTGTCATATACTAAGTTAAGAGAAATGAAAAAGCACAGATAAATATTTGGGACACCATTTCATAGTCATATGACTGCTTAGTTTGTCTGTTTGTTAATGTCAACTTCAGTTTAAGACTACAGGATAGTCAAAGGAAAATGAAACAAAGCAAAACAAAACAAAACATAATGACCATTTACTGTAACTACTATAGATTTTTTTCTAAGAGCAATTAAAAAGAATTCTGACCTTGAATCAATAATCTAGTTTGCTTTATATCTTAATCTTGGAAAGACTTAAATGAAAATAATTCAGAACTTGAATTAGATTATTCACAACTCAAACCACAACTATATCTCAATATCTCTATCATATGGATGTGTTTTTCCCATTAAAAATAAAAAGGAAAATACATTAAAGATAAACTTCTAACACGAGTAAGGATGGAAGAGAATGTGACAGCAACCTCCCTTGCTGCTATTTGCGAACTGATTCTACTTAAATCTGAATTCTTCAGTTATTAAGGACAGTGAAATTTGCCTTTGATTTGGTTTCAGCCATGATTTAGTTATTTGGAATACAATCAGATGCATGGCACCGCCTGTTTGTGTGTGATCACTGGATATGCCATACACTGAAGCAGCAAGTATTCCTCTGGAATGGAAGCAAGTCTTTGACAAATATTGGAAACAACCACAGAGGGCTTTAAGTTTCTTTTGCTTGGTGGGAGGGGAAGAATGACAAAGTAAGTAACAAAAGCTCAGTACTGCTAGCTCTGATCATTGCGTGCTTGACCCAGCAAAGCATATGCATAGGTTTAAACACAAGAATAATCCTACTAAAATCAACACTTTTCCTCAATAGTATGATGCAAAGAAATACAAACTTATTAAATCCTGTAATAATTTTATCTCTGCTGCATGCATATGATCCGTGGGTGTTGTTTTCAATCTGTTTGTAAAACGTTGTTTAAACACTAGCAATTCTTCTGCAACTACTTTTTTTTTTTTTTTTTTTTTTTTTTTTTTTACAAAAAGACTACTAAAAGTCTAAATTAGAGTGGGGAAAAGGGAAAAAGGCAAGGATTCATGCTCAGATTCATGATCTGATTTTTAGAAACGTTTTAAGGATCTGAAAGAAAAGTAAATAATTCAAGTTACCTATCTTAAGTTTTACAATATTGAAAATACTCTTTAACATAAGAAATGTCCCTAAGCTACTGATACTAGAAATTTGGGACTGTGTCTGGAGGGTTGTAAATATCTCCTGCAAAGAACAGTTCTTCTGAAATTTACACATAGAAGCTATCAGTAGTTTCTATTTCACATAGATTTGTATGTGTGTGTGTGTGTGCTAATACACTACAAACAATAAAATTTAGACAGATTTCAGTGCCTCGCCATATGTAAATTATTCCAGGGAAAAACAGTACATTGAAACTTTTTTTTTTTTTTTAATTAGGAGATGAAGGAAAATAGATAACTAAATAAGACAATAGACTATTTTTCTGTAAGTAAAGTTTGGTAAAATTATTTCCCCTGTTTTCCTTATTCTACTACCACCATTGTCCCCATTCTTCTCCTGTCACAGATTGTTTTATACAGCATTTTCTATTTGTTCTTATAATATTCTCTGTGCATATAGTCCTCTCTTTTGTTATGGTAGTTTTACATTATATCTCAAAAAGCATGTGGACAGTGGATTGGTATAATCTAAAAATTCCAATCATGAAATAGAATTGTAATTTTCATTGTCACCAACAAAGTCATTGTGCTGCATCATCAGTTTTTAATGTGAACAGAAAGGAATGATATCAGTTAGTATTAAACAAATCTCACTCAGCACTTTTTGACCATAACAAAAACTTTTAACTACAAAAACTACGATTTTAAAAGTGAGAAGCATGTCACTGTCTTTATACTTATATGCACATGAATTAGAGAGGTGTAGCACAGAATAATATGCACAATAAGATTTTTCACTAATATTCTAAACATTTGAGCATGCTTCTTAAATGTTATCATATAACAAAACAACTCTGGACTTACTGGGAATTAGCCATAAAAACAGTCCTTACATTTATTTTGTAAATAATATATTTACATATATTTTATAAATAATATTTTTTTCTTTATAAATTTACATATATATTTATACACACAGATATATTTCTCTCTAACTAAGCAGTTTACTCTATAAAGGCACCTTTAGAATCTCAGGTCAGTGTTGAAGAATTTCTCTGAACTGTGTAAATGCTTGCACATTTGTAAAATATATATGGATAGTATTTCAATGAAATCCAAATAACCCCATTATTTTACATGTGCAAAAAACAGTCTGACTGGACTGCCAGTCTGTTTGCTATATTTAACAATTAGTTTAATACACAGGCTCCTTGAGGACAAAAGACAGAAGGGCTGCCAATTTTCTGTATGGTTGGTAGATCACTATTAGCCTCAGGCTAATGAGCTATAGTTTATTTCTCTGACCCCTTCCTGAAATGCCTGTAACAGCATTTGAAGTGTGGTTCCAGGGTTGCTATCATCCATCCTGATTTCACATTTCTAATTAGGCCAAGTATATTCTAATCAAAACACAGAAAATATGAAAATGCTCTGGTATTAGTAGAGTGATAATGATGCTATTTACTGACAACAGGATCAAAAATAAAACAAGGAAGGGCAACAGTGAAATACAGATGTGTATTTGGAAGAGATTTCAAAAAGAGCTCAGCACCAAACAGTTCCTATTTAACAGCCTAATGACATTGGTTGCATTTTTAGAAGTCATCAACACCACTGACAATTTTATTCAAATATGTTAAGGGGAAAAGAATTCATTGACCCTAGTCGTGGGAATTACTTTTTAAAGTCTGATCTGAAATAATTTACATACTAGATTTAAAGAGCTCTCATAAAATGCATATATATATAAAACAACCTCAGATATTCATTCTGATATGAACAAATGGCAGCCTAATAGTTCATGGTAGCACAGTTACCCTGGCCCTGATTCATCAAGCAAGTGAGCTCAGACCACACAATGATCCTATCGGTTATGTGTGATGGGGTGATTCTGTGCACATACATGCACACACACCTTTAGTGAGAACATGTGGAGTGTGAACCTTTGCAGTTGGTGAATTTATCAAGTAAAGTGGAAATATTTCTTAAATTTATAGGGAGTGTAGGTGTATAGGGTGTGGAAGGGAGGTAGTATCACGTATAAAGGTGCGTATACCAGAGAAAGAAGGACAAGTGAAGACTGAGGTAAACTTTAAGTGCTTTAATGATATTTTAAAATACAAATCTAACAGGCTTCAGGAAGCTCAGAACAAGAAGGGATTTGAGAACTGGCTGGGCAAGCTCTAGTGAAAAAATGACAGTGGCTGGTGTTCCCCAAACAAACTTAAATAAATGACTCACTAAGGTGATCAGCGCTGGGGCAGTTGCATTCTGCAGCAGAACAGGGGATCATGGTGAGCAGGTACTTTTCTGCATCAAGACCACGCGAGGCAGCTGAGAGAGCCGCCAGGACCTGACAGCCCTTGCAAGGGCAGCTGACAAGGCACAGTTGGAGCCAGCAGTCCCCTGTTGTACATTGCCAGCCCCTAGGGAGCTTGAGTGACCAGGAGTGTGGTGAACAGGACAGGCAAACAGGGTGTGGTGCATCAGTTAGGGTGTGGGGCGGCAGTCTGCACAGCAGTTCACACAGGAAGGGCACTCTCACCACTGCTTTCCAACAGTGGTTATAACCTGGTTGTGAAGAGTCCAGCCATGATATCCACCTGGCAAAAAGCCGTGACCTCTGCATCTCTTGTGGCCTCTCCAGCCACAGTTACCGATGTGACTACCCAGATAGGTCTCAGAGAAACATGCGGCCATCCAGGTCTTGGGCTTCAGGGTGTGCCCGAGTCTTCTGTCAGTGTCTGATAGCAGCAGCGGTGGGTATGCCCATGGGAGGTGTGCCCATGTTGAAGAACTGCTTAGCCTGGTGGCAGAGCTCCAGGAGAAGGCTGAGGAGCATCAGGGAGTCAGAGAGGGAAATTGACTGGTGGAAGCATGCTCTACCCTCTCTGAGACAGACTCATGAGCCAGCCACAACACGAGTAACAAAGGTTCTTCTATCCCACCAGACAGCCACTACACAAAAGACAAAAGTTCCCCCATCCAACCAAGCAGTAGGCGGGGACCTAGGTCAAGAGGGAGAATGGAAGGTTTCTGCTCTGGGTGGTAGGCAAGCCCCCTCCTTGCCTACCTCACCTTCCCAGTTACCCTTACTCAACAGGTATGAGGCCCTAGAACTTGACAGTAAAGCAAACCATGATGTAGAAGAAAGCCCATCCCAGTTAGTAGGGGTGCCTAAGGCACGGCAACCTACCCCCAATATTACTACATCTTCCATCAAGAAAGAAAGGTCTATCATCATAGGGGACTCCTTTCTGAAAGGAACAGAGGGCCTTATTTGCCATCCAGACCCAACCCACAGGGAAGCCTACTGGCTTTCTGGAGCTTGGATAAGAGACATTGCAAGAAAAGTCACTCGCCTGGTACTGCCCTCTGACTACTACCCATTACTGTTTTTTCAAGTTGGTAATGATGAAGTAGCAAGGAGAAATCCAAGGGCAATCAAAAGGGTCTTTAGGGCTTTGGGGTGACTAGTTAAAGGATAAGGGGCACAGGTTGTGTTTGCCTCTGTCCTTGCAATAGGAGGGATCAATGTTGACAGGCAGACATGTCTCATGAATATGTGGCTCTAAGACTGGTGCCAGTGGCAGAACTTTGGGTTTGTTGATCATGGGAAGGTCTGTGTGACACCAGGCCTGCTGGCACCAGATGGAAAGCACCTCTCTCAGTGGGGGAAAAGGATTTTTGACCAGGAGTTTTCAGGGCTGATAGATAGGGCTTTAAACTAGAGTTGAAATGGGAAAGGGATAAAACCAAGCCCACCAGTGATAAGCTAAGGGATGGCATGCAAGAATCAGAGGAAATGTGTGCTAGTGATATCCTTCGATCTGCTCCACAAGGTGCTTCGTACAATGAGGCACATTTGAAGTGCTTCTACACCAGTACACACAGCATGAGGAATAAACTAGAAAAGCTAGAAGTCTTGGTCCAATCTCAGAGCTATGATATCATTGGCATAAGTGAAACCTGGTGGGATGAGTCCTGTGACTGGTGTGTAACAATAGATGGTTACAGGCTCTTTGGGAGGGACATGCAGGGCAGGTGAGGCAGGGGGTTAGTGCTGTATGTAAAGGGGGGCCTGGACTGTGTGGAGCTTGCAGTTGGTGATGGCAAAGATGAGAGCCTCTGAGTAAGGATTAAGGGTGTTATAAATGGCTCAGGATTCAAGTTAGGATTAAATAAAAAAATAGGATTTATTAAAAGAATATAAAGGAATAGAGGTAAGCAAACAGCGCTGGGTGCACCGGGAGTCTCCGCTCCACCAGGACGCACACCAGTTACATCAAGCAGCTGATTTTTATGCTCCTAGACTAATACATATTCATTACTACTTCTAAAAAAATAGATTATTATAATTAGCTTCCGGGGTCCAGTCCCTCCTACTGGAGCATGCGCAGTCTCCTCTGGGGGTCTCTTCTGGGGGTCTCTAGGGGTCTTTCATGCTGAAGGCTCATAGTCTTCCTCTCCCCCTTTGTACTTACTTGGCACCATGCCAAGTTTATAGAACATTCTCTGCAAGTCTTGTCTCCCAGCCGTCCTTCAGCTTCTTTTTCCTTCCTCTTAATCTCTCGGCCCCCCTAACCAGATACCAAAGATCCGCATAGTATCCCATAACAGTCACTAGTTGTTATCAGTTGTTCTGAAACTCCCAGACATCAAACACAAACAGCTTTCTTATTTGACGCTTCATGAGTAATTAAAACATTCTTCCCCAGCCATTCACAGACACATCTATAGCAGTGTTAAGTTAATCTCGAAGAAGACAGGAAAAAAGGCTGTAACTGTTAGAAAGAGAAGTCCGGAATAACAAAAGCAAACAGGTTCATAAATTTAAGGAGTATTTTCTGAAGACTTGATAAATTGACTAGAATGAGGGGGAGACTGGGACACACTGCATCTGTGGTTCAAGAATTAAATTGCCAGTGCAGGGCCCAGAGGCAGACAGGATTCAAACAAAGTTGTTCTTTATGGACACGAATTGTTAAAACATTCCTCACAAGGGACAAACAAATAAAGGGGATGTCATTGTGGGAGTATATTACAGACCACCCGGCTGGGATGATGACACCCATGAATTATTCTTTGAGGAACCAAGAGATACCTCGAGATCAACTGCCCTTGTCCTTATGGGGGACTTCAACTTGCCAGACGTCAACTGGGATTACCACACAGCCAACATGAGCAGGTCCAGGAGGTTCCTGAAGCATCTCAGTGACAACTTCTTGGTTCAGGTGCTAAGGAAGCCATCTAGGAAAGGTGCCCTCCTAGATCTGTTGCTGGAGAACAGAGAGGGTCTTGTGGGGGATGTGGTAATTGACGGCTGCCTTGGTCATAGTGACCATGAAGCAGTTGAGTTTAAAATTTTTGGTGACAGAAGAAAAATGGCCACCAAAACTTCAGCTTTGGATATGGGGAGAGCAGACTTCAGGCTGCTCAGGGAACTAGTTAGTAAGGTCCCCTGAGAAACTGTTTTTGAATGCGCTGGCATCCATCAGTGCTGGTCATTCATTTAGCACTGCCTCCTAAGAGCACAGGATCAGGCAATTCCAAAATATCAGAAGTAAAGCAGGTGGGGCAGAAGGCCAGCTTGATTGTCCAGGGATCTTTTTCTGGAGCTTAGGCACAAGAAGAAAGTGTATGGCTGTTGGAAGCAGGGTCAGGTAACATAGAAGCACTACAGGGATGCTGTTCAGCTTTGTAGGAAGAAAATTCATGCAGCCAAAGCCAAATTAGAGTTGAAGCTGGCCAGGTCTGTGGGAGACAATGAAAAAGTTTTTTTTTAAATACATAAAATAAAAAAAAAAAAAAAAAAAAGAGGGACCAGAGAAAACATAGGTACGCTACTTGATGTTGATGGGGATGGTCACCTCACAAACAAAGACATAGGCAAAGCAGAGATGTTAAATGCCTTCTTTGCCTCTGTCTTCAACCCTGGTGATGGGCTTCGTGACCCCGGGTGCCCTAAGCTGAAGGACCGTGACAGTGGGAATGATAAACTCCCACCCAACCCTGAACATGTGTGGGATTTTCTGCTCCACCTGGATCCATACAAGTCCATTGGTCTGGATGGGATTCATCCCAGGTTGCTCAGAGAGCCAGCTGACTTCATTGTGGGACCTCTTTCAATAATTTTTCAATGGTCTTGGGAATCTGGAGAGGTCCCAGTTGACTAGAAGCTGGCAAATGTTGTGACAAAAACGTTGTGACAAGGGCAAGAAAGAAGACCCTGGTAACTACAAGCCTGTATGTCTCACATCAGTGCCTGGTAAAATTATGGAGATTATCCTCGGAGTTATAGAAGTGCACCTGGTGCACAATGCAGTCATAGGTCACAGCCAACATGAGTTCATGAGGGGCAAGTCCTGTTTAACAAATCTGATTTCTTTTTATAATAAGATCACCCGTCTAGTTGATCAAGGGAAACCAATTGATATAATCTTTTTGTATTTCAGTAAAGCTTTTGGCACTGTTTCCCACAGGATCCTACTGGACAAAATGTCCAACATGCAGATAGACAAAAACTTCATATGATGGGTGAACAATTGGCTGATGGGTAGGGCTCAAAGGGTTATGGTAAATGGGGCTACATCAGGCCGGTGACCAGTCACCAGTGGGGTCCCCAAGGCTCCATTTTAGGGCCAGTTCTTTTCAATGTTTTCATAAACAATTTGGATGTAGGACTAGAAGGTGTTTTGAATAAGTTTAGTGATTATACTAACTGGTAGAAGTTGTTGACTCTGCTGAGGATGGAAAGGCCAGAGAGATCTGGACAGATTGGAGAGGTGGGCAATCACCTACCGCATTAAGTTTAACAAGAGCAAGTACCAGGTCCTGCACCTAGGAAGGCATAACCCTGGCTATGTAGAGACTGGGGGACAAGATGCTGGAGAGCATCCCTGCAGAGAGGAATCTGGGGATTCTGGTTGATAGCAAGCTGAATATGATCCAGCAGTGTGCCCTGGCAGCCAGGAGGGCCAACTGTATCCTGGGGTTCATCAAGCACAGCATTGCTAGCTGGTCAAGGGAAGTAATTGTCCCACTCTAGTCTATGCTGTTGTGGCCTCACCTTGAGTACTGTGTGCAGTTCTGGGCACCACAGTACAAAAAGAAAGTGAAACTATTGAAGAGTGTCCAGAGAAGTGCTACAAAGATGGTGAAGGGCCTAGAGGGGAAGATGTACAAAGAGCATCTGAGGTAACTTGGCCTGCTCAGCCTGGAAAAGAGGAGGCTGAGAGGAGACCTCATCATGGTCTACAGCTTCCTCATGAGGGGAAGTGGAGGGGCAGGCGCCGATCTATTCTCTTTAATGATCAGTGACAGGACCTGAGGGAATGGAGTCAAGCTGCAACAGGGGAGGTTCAGGTTGCACATCAGGAAAAGGTTCTGAGAGGGTGGTCACACACTGGAACAGGCTCCTCAGGGATCTACTCATGGCAACAAGCCTGTCAGAGTTTAAGAATTGTTTGGATTATGCTCTTAGTCATATGGTCTGAATTTTTGTGTAGACCTGTGTAGAGCCAGGAGTTGGACTCGATGATCCTCATGGGTCCCTACCAACTCGGTATATTCTATGATTCTATGATTTTATGATTTAACTTTCTGGACACATTCTTGACATTCAGTATTTTAGGGGATTTACTGATTACTGCTTAAACTGAAATTCATTGCAATAAATTCAAGAATGACCAATGCTTATATGAAAAGTGCTTCAAAACGCAGATATCAGAGTTGGTGGTTATTTTCTGTTTTGTTGTTGTTTTGGTTTTCTTTTTGAGTAGAATAATAAATCCAATCAAAAAAAAATATTCTGCCTGAAATAAATTATTGATCAGTGAAGAGAATATTCAACAAGTTGTATCACAATCGCCAAAATCTTTCCAAATAAGTAACTAAGGATTTAATATGAAATGCATTGCTGAGGATTCTCCTTGCCCTAAATCCCCTCCCCTTTTCATCCTCCCTTCTTTTCTTCCTCCCTCTTCCCTACTTTCTTCTTTGAGCTGCTCAGGACACTGGTTGGTGGAGTCCCTTGGGAGGCGGTTCTGAAGGGCAGAGGAGTCCAGGAAGGCTGGGCGCTCTTCAAGAGGGAAGTCTTAATGGCGCAGGAACGGTCTGTCCCCACGTGCCCAAAGACGAGCTGGCGGGGAAGAAGACCGGCCTGGCTCAACAGAGAATTGTGGCTTGATCTTAGGAGGAAAAAGAGGGTTTATAAGCTTTGGAAAAGTGGGCAGGCCACTAAGGAGGACTTTAAAGAAGTAGCGAGGCTGTGCAGGGACAAAATTAGGAAGGCCAAAGCTCATCTGGAGCTCAATCTGGCTACTGCCGTTAAAGATAACAAAAAACGTTTCTATAAATACATCAACACAAAAAGGAGGACTAAGGAGAATCTCCATCCTTTACTGGATGCGGGGGGAAACTTAGTTACAAGAGATGAGGAAAAGGCGGAGGTGCTCAGTGCCTTCTTTGCCTCAGTCTTTAGCGGCAATACCGGATGTTCTCTGGATACTCAGTACCCTGAGCTGGTGGAAGGGGTTGGGGAGCAGGATGTGGCCCTCATTATCCATAAAGAACTGGTTGGTGACCTGCTACAGCACTTAGATGTGCACAAGTCGATGGGGCCGGATGGGATCCACCCAAGGGTACTGAGGGAACTGGCAGAGGAGCTGGCCAAGCCACTATCCATCATTTATCAGCAGTCCTTGCGACCGGGGGAGGTCCCAATCGACTGGCGGCTAGCAAATGTGACGCCCATCTACAAGAAGGGCCGGAGGGCAGACCCGGGAAACTACAGGCCTGTCAGTTTGACCTCAGTGCCAGGAAAGCTCATGGAGCAGATCCTCCTGAGAGTCATCACGCAGCACTTGCAGGGCAAGCAGGTGATCAGGCCCAGTCAGCATGGGTTTATGAAAGGCAGGTCCTGCTTGATGAACCTGATCTCCTTCTATGACAAAGTGACGCGCTGGGTGGATGAGGGAAAGGCTGTGGATGTGGTCTACCTTGACTTCAGCAAGGCTTTTGACACTGTCTCCCACAGCATTCTCCTCAAGAAACTGGCTGCTCTTGGCTTGGACTGGCGCACGCTTCGTTGGGTTAGAAACTGGCTGGATAGCCGGGCCCAAAGAGTCGTGGTGAATGGAGCCAAGTCCAGTTGGAGGCCAGTCACTAGTGGCGTCCCCCAGGGCTCGGTGCTGGGGCCGGTCCTCTTTAATATCTTCATCGATGATCTGGACGAGGGCATCGAGTGCACCCTCAGTAAGTTCGCAGATGACACCAAGTTAGGTGCGTGTGTCGATCTGCTTGAGGGTAGGAAAGCTCTGCAGGAGGATCTGGATAGGCTGCACCGATGGGCTGAGGTCAACTGCATGAAGTTCAACAAGGCCAAGTGCCGGGTCCTGCACCTGGGGCGCAATAACCCCAAGCAGAGCTACAGGCTGGGAGAGGAATGGTTGGAGAGCTGCCAGGCAGAGAAGGACCTGGGAGTGATGGTGGATAGTCGGCTGAATCTGAGCCAGCAGTGTGCTCAGGTGGCCAAGAAGGCCAACGGCATCCTGGCTTGTATCAGGAACAGTGTGACCAGCAGGGCTAGGGAGGTGATCGTCCCCCTGTACTCAGCTCTGGTGAGGCCGCACCTCGAGTACTGTGTTCAGTTTTGGGCCCCTCGCTACAAGAAGGACATCGAGGTACTTGAGCGGGTGCAGAGAAGGGCGACGAAGCTGGTGAGGGGTCTGGAGAACAAGTCCTACGAGGGGCGGCTGAGGGAGCTGGGCTTGTTCAGCCTGGAGAAGAGGAGTCTCAGGGGCGACCTTATCGCTCTCTATAGGTACCTCAAGGGAGGCTGTAGCGAGGTGGGGGTTGGTCTGTTCTCCCACGTGCCTGGTGACAGGACGAGGGGGAATGGGCTTAAGTTGAGCCAGGGGAGTTTTAGGTTAGATATTAGGAAGAACTTCTTCACTGAAAGGGTTGTGAGGCGCTGGAACAGGCTGCCCAGGGAAGTGGTGGAGTCACCATCCCTGGAAGTCTTCAAAAGACGTTTAGATGTAGAGCTTAGGGAAATGGTTTAGTGGGGACTGTTACCGTTAGGTCAGAGGTTGGACTCGATGATCTTGAGGTCTCTTCCAACCTAGAAAATTCTGTGATTCTGTGATTCTTTTCTTCCTCCCTCTTCCCTACCTGTCATCTTTGTTCTCACCCTCTCTTTCTCCTCTCTTTTTTTTTTTTTTTTTCCAATCTCTTCCTAATTTTCCTTTCATCTGCTCTGTCTATCCTGCCATTCAGGGTTTCACAGATAAGGCTTTCTATGGTGGTTACTATTGTGTTTCTGCATCTGCTCTGAAAGAAATTTCATTTAAGCTTGAAACAAATGCATGCCAGTGGCCCACAAGTCATTTACCACAAATGTTTTTAAGAGCCTTGCAAATTGAAATACAGCTTTTGATTCATTGAAATTATTGTGATTGACTCCTAGTCCTCCTCTCCCAGCTTCAGAATTGAGTGTAGATAAATGCAGCTCAGCTTGTTTTGTTCCTGAAATAAGTTTCTACAATGGAATTTGCACCCCGGGACACCTTTTCCCTGGAGGACAGCTTTGCTTTACTGAACTACTCACATTTCGCAAGGCAGTGGCTCAGTTGTGTCAATTCTGCCTGCATCTGCAATATTTTCAAAGGGTCTGAAGACTGAACTACTTTAGGCGACTTGAAGGAAGCAACCCCTGTGCTTGGCTATCATATTGCACTGGTGACACATGACATTCTTTGTGTACCTGCCGAGTTCAATATTGTGAAAACTGACACTCTTATTCTTGAAATGGGCCTTTTGACTGCTTTAAACCTTTATGTTGTTAATGGATGTGTTTCTTCCCCAACAGAACTGAATAAACCTCCTTGTTTAACCTCTGTCTCCATTGTGACAGTCTGTACTGAGTCCGACACTGGGCTGTGCTCTAGTACTGGTGCATAAGAAAAGAAGTGATTCCCATAAAACAGGAACTTAGATGTATGACTTTGTGGAAAAAAAAAAAAAATAAATAAAATAAAATAAAATAAAATAAAAGCTATCCTTTTTGCTAGAAAAGCAAGAAAAGAATGGCTTCATAGAATGCAGTAACTCCCAGAGCAGGTGTTTCAAACTCGATATTAAGAAAAAAAGAGATGGTTTCATGCATCTGAACTTATGCAAGCTGAATAAAATGATTTTGCAGGACAATCACATGCTCCCACAGCCAGGAGGACATTAAATGCAAGTGATATCTTCTTTTGTCATAGTGATGTCACATACCACAGGTGTTACCACTCTGATTTTGACAAGTGTCCATTTATTCCATTCCTGATTTCCCCACTACAGCTAATAACAGATGCTTCTGATGGATACTGTAGAGACACACCATTAAATGGCTGAGGAGAACAACTTACAGAGAAAATACTTCTTCAACTGTCAGAGGTTAGTTTATTCTGTTTCAAGTTACATTCATAATGCAATTTGATTACAGAACCACAGAATCACAGAATTTCTAGGTTGGAAGAGACCTCAAGATCATCGAGTCCAACCTCTGACCTAACACTAACAGTCCCCACTAAACTTTCACACCAACTCTCTGGATTTATACTTTTATTTAATGTTGCCCAGAGAATGATGATGCTGATTTTGCAAAGCTGTTCTTGGCTCTGTTGTTACTGCATAGTTTTGTTGTGCTTGAGAATAAAACCAGCAGACTCTGAAGAGAATTTCTGTATCACATTGTACACATGAAGTTGGTTGGAAATTGATTTTTTTTTCCATATGGCAATTTAAAAGGATGAAATGATTTTAAGATGCCTGATCTCAAACAGAAGCATTAACTCCACTAGGCTACATATTAGTATCCAAAGAACAACCTGTGGGTTCTGTGGTCCTGCCTAAGATCATTTGCAATCAGATATTTTCCTCTCAAGTTTATTGCAAACTTCCAGCAACTATGGAAGTGCTGTATGATATTTTTACTTGTAACCTATTACCCTCAGACAAATAATACGTTATTTTTCTAAGATAACTAATTCCCAGTAGCTAAAACTAATTTATATATTTGGTGATTAAAACATTAAAATTGTGATATAAGACAGTTCCTTCCATGAACTTTGTCTAAAATAACTGAATTCTACAATACATAAAATATTTATTAAGATACATAAAGTTATTGTCTTGCTTTGTTTTGTTTTTATTAAATAATTTAATTGAGGAAGAACACAAAGTTTTTATTGATGAAAGGAATCATCAGTACAACCAAAGTTGTCAAGAATATTAAATTGCAACTCCATGAAAATTTCTAAGTTTTCAGAAATATTTTCTTCAGGGCAATTTTTTCTTTTGCTAAATCACCTTGGGAGCAGGCTGAGAGCAGCAAGAGTCTGCTGCTGATCTGGTGTTTGCATGTGGGGCCTGGAAACCCTGAGAGCCTAAGGAGTAATGAAGGTGGGACCATGGCAGACACTGCTTCCACAATATCAGGCTTTTAGTTCTATGAAACAATCTAGCAGTTGCTAAAGGAAACAGGTGCCTGGGAAGTGACCTGTGCCAACTGTAAGGAAACACGTGCCTTTATGACCACCTGTCACGAGAAGGGCTTGTGAAGAGCCCTTCTTGAAGGTAAGAGATTCTCACCAGCCAGCCAGACAGACAGACAATTGCATGGAGGGAAAATGAACCACCTACCTTTCTGAAGAGTATCCTAGTGTCTTGTGAAATCACCCTAATTCTCACAGAATGTTTAAGTGAACCAGCAAAGGAGAAAAAGTTCTGAAAAAATTCCAACTAATTTTACCATTTTCCTATTTTGATGAATGTGTATAAACTAATTTTCATACTGCCAAAATCATAATAAGTTTTGAGTTTTGAAGCCACTGCCATAACATAAACGCAAATTGAAAAGTTTATAAAATTCTGTAGTACTTTGTAGCTATTTATCAAAATAAATTTGTATATACAATATAAAAATATAAAATGTTGTGTGCAATGGTGTAATTTGTTTGCCGTAAATTCTGGTGCCAGATCCTTATTTCCTAATAGATGACTACAGACATCCTTGATCCTTTCAATATGTCTCTAGTAAATTGCCCTTACATTCTCACAGCAATTAGCAAATAGCCCAAAGCTAATTCTATTTGATGCATTGTTTCAATATCATAATCTAGTTCTTGTTAGAAAGAACTAGAACTTGTTTTGCTCGCAATGGAAATCTGAAAACTAGACTTGAACAATCTACTTCATTTCACATCTGTGTAATCTGCAGAATTTCTGAAGAAAGAAGCATTCAGCAGAGACACTCATCCATGCATTACCCTTAGGCCGATTGGAAAATCACAGAATCACAGAATTTCTAGGTTGGAAGAGACCTCAAGATCATTGAGTCCAACCTCTGACCTAACGCTAGCAGTCCCCACTAAACCATATCCCTAAGCTCTACATCTAAACGTCTTTTGAAGACTTCCAGGGATGGTGACTCCACCACTTCCCTGGGCAGCCTGTTCCAGCGCCTCACAACCCTTTCAGTGAAGAAGTTCTTCCTAACATCTAACCTAAAACTCCCCTGGCTCAACTTAAGCCCATTCCCCCTCGTCCTGTCACCAGGCACGTGGGAGAACAGACCAACCCCCACCTCGCTACAGCCTCCCTTGAGGTACCTATAGAGAGCGATAAGGTCGCCCCTGAGACTCCTCTTCTCCAGGCTGAACAAGCCCAGCTCCATCAGCCGCTCCTCGTAGGACTTGTTCTCCAGACCCCTCACCAGCTTCGTCGCCCTTCTCTGCACCCGCTCAAGTACCTCGATGTCCTTCTTGTAGCGAGGGGCCCAAAACTGAACACAGTACTCGAGGTGCGGCCTCACCAGAGCTGAGTACAGGGGGACGATCACCTCCCTAGCCCTGCTGGTCACACTGTTCCTGATACAAGCCAGGATGCCGTTGGCCTTCTTGGCCACCTGAGCACACTGCTGGCTCAGATTCAGCCGACTATCCACCATCACTCCCAGGTCCTTCTCTGCCTGGCAGCTCTCCAACCATTCCTCTCCCAGCCTGTAGCTCTGCTTGGGGTTATTGCATCCCAGGTGCAGGACCCGACACCTGGCCTTGTTGAACTTCATGCAGTTGACCTCAGCCCATCGGTGCAGCCTATCCAGATCCTCCTGCAGAGCTTTCCTACCCTCAAGCAGATCGACACACGCACCTAACTTGGTGTCATCTGCGAACTTACTGAGGGTGCACTCGATGCCCTCGTCCAGATCATCGATGAAGATATTAAAGAGGACCGGCCCCAGCACCGAGCCCTGGGGGACGCCACTAGTGACTGGCCTCCAACTGGACTTGGCTCCATTCACCACGACTCTTTGGGCCCGGCTATCCAGCCAGTTTCTAACCCAACGAAGCGTGCGCCAGTCCAAGCCAAGAGCAGCCAGTTTCTTGAGGAGAATGCTGTGGGAGACAGTGTCAAAAGCCTTGCTGAAGTCAAGGTAGACCACATCCACAGCCTTTCCCTCATCCACCCAGCGCGTCACTTTGTCATAGAAGGAGATCAGGTTCATCAAGCAGGATCTGCCTTTCATAAACCCATGCTGACTGGGCCTGATCACCTGCTTCCCCTGCAAGTGCTGCGTGAAAAAAATAGAATGTTCTAATCAGGCTTTGAAAAAATGAATGCAAATTCCTAAGCTAAAAGGGTGAAACAAACAAGCAAACAGAAACCTTCTGCTCAACTATCTCACAAAACTACCAGGTAAAGTGATATGCTTGATACCAGATGCCTTCCATATATATATAATATAGAGATTACATTGCACATTAATGCTGTGCAAAAACTGGTTATGATAAAAAGATATAAAGTACCTGGGACAAAAGTAGAGTTAAGAATGTATAAAATAATAAACAGTGCCACAGAATTATTTGAATATCTTTTATGGGGTTCACCATTCTTTGATTGCTAAATAGGATAAAAGAAACAGGAAAAGTGGTACTTTTGAAAATAATGTTTATAGTGGAAGAGGGTTTAGACATTGAAGTTATTAATTTTGTGGTAGTAATGAGCTCAGCTAGCCTGAGTTTCAGATGGAGCACCTGACCCACACTAGTCCCCTACACTAGACTGAACAATTTAACTGGTGCTAATACAGTTTCAGTGTGCACTCATCCACGTGAGACAGCTGGGAAGTGACTGCCTCAATGTGTCTCAGAGTGGGTGGCCAAATCAGTCTGTTCGGGTTTATCATCAGTACAGAGCATCAGGGAGCCTTCACCAGACAGCTAGTGTCCACGGTCAGTCAGAGAAGTCCGTGAAGGTAGTTGGGGTGAGCCAGAAGGTAGTGAGGACAGGGCCAGAGACTGGCACTCTTGAAGCATCACCTGAACAGGGACTGAGGGCTCTGGCTGGGTCCAGTTGGGGTCCTAGGCATGGGCAGAGTGAGAGGAGGCCCCAGGAAGCATGGGCAAGGAGACCAGCTCAGGAGCCCCGAAGCAGAGCAACTGGCCACCGTTACAGCCCAGTGCAGCTGAAAGCTGGTTCTAATAGGCACTCAATAATCCTAGTTATATCACTTTGTAAAATATTATCATTAAGCTGGGTGCATGAAATACGATATTCATGTCTTACTGAATGATGTTCTGGGTTGCTCTGGATCCAGGCATTCCAGATTGATTTCTGATTCTCTTCTGGGGAAAAACAAACAAAGAAACAACAACAACAACAAAAAAATAAAAATCAACAGCATACACACACAAACACACACACACACAAAAAAAAAAAAAAAAAAAGTCCACTTGTGTATTTCAGGGAAGGAATATCGACTGTTTAAATTACCTCTATTCATACTCACCTGACTGATTTGCCTCACAGTTATCATATTAGTAGAAAAGTGATTTTGGTTTTCCCTAATGGGCAGAATAGTGGAATACAAGTGGTGAGGTTCTAGACTATCCTGTAGAAAGGACCCAGCAATTTTTTTTCCCAACGGTGCTCTGGGAGTACATTTCAAGTGGATATTTTCTCTGCCACTGACAAAATGACATCTGTGCTCAGGCTCTTTTCCTCCCACAGCATATATACAAAATTCTGCAAGAAATTAAGTGGTAGGCAAGATAGTTGGAGTGCAGATAGGAGAAAACTCTTCAGCATTTCAAAAAAATCTCAAAATGAAAGTGGTAGTCAAAAGTTAAAAATAGCTCCATTAACTTGGATTTCCTCAAACAAGCTATGGCATCATACAATTCATCATTTCAAAGGACTAACTTGTTTCTTAAATGAGAGTGATCAGATTTAAGTAGGCTAATGGGAGTAAGAAGATATTCCAAGTGGCAGATTTATATACCAGTTTTGGTATGAATTTGTGGGAATTTGAGATACTATGAGGTAGTGTCTTCAAAATGGGTCTATTTGTACTACATTGAGGACTGCTAACCTTCCCCTCAGGAAAACAGGCTCAATTAATTTGTGACTAAATGTGTTTTGAGAAAGCTAGTGTCTTACAATAATAGTTGGTTATATGTATCTTCAACTAGTCTGTAGTTACTTATAGTATGAAGATTTGTATATCACCTATTCATGCTCTGTGCACTTTTATTTTCTCCTCTGTTTTCTTTTATAGATATGGATCTGACACTGTATGATTACTAAAGTTCAGATGATTTCTGCAAAACAAAGTCAAGGTATGATGCCTATTAAACAGACATAACAAACCATTGTGGCAGACTAGCTTGATCAATTTGTATAAGATCTGTGGGCATCTTTTGATATGTTTGGTCACAAATTATTGCTTGACATCAAGGTTCCTACAGAAAGGACTGCAGTGACTCCTTGCTGGATCTTCTCTTTTCCTCTTTATAATACACAGAAAGAAAATTCTAATTAACAGATATGACTTCTTGGCAATTCTACGTGGCCAGTCATGAGTTATGTCTCTTTTTTTTTTTTCTTTTTTTTTCTTAAAGATACAATCATAAATGTATAAACAATAGAAAAGGAAAATCCCGAAGCAATGTTGACTCAGTGCTTCCACTTACCTCAGCAGAAGTTGCTTTTGAGTATCTTTCCTATTTACATGCGGTTTAATTGCAGAGTGCAGTTGATTTAATAGGTTATGTTTTTCCACTACAGGCATTCAGTCTGGGTTAGGGACTGGCTTCTTCACAAATATCTTGTCTAGGGTTCATTGATACAGAAGCTTCTGCATACAAGGAACTGCCTGCAGAGTTGATAAGCAAGCTTCTGAAGATGAAGGATGAGCTACCTTTTCTTCCCAAGTGCAATTTTCCCTTGAACTGTTGTTGATTATGAAGAATACCCTCCCCATTCAGATAAATGTCCTGGGCAAATACCTCTTTAGAAGTAGGTTCCAAGTACTGTGTATTTAGCAAAAAGTTGAATTTGCCACCTCCCCATGAACAATACAATTTGCTGCTCCATCCATCTGCTTTCCTTTTGCAGGTAGTGGCTTTATTCAGTGCTCCCTTTTTTTTAACAAGTTAATCAAATAAAACCTATGAAAAGCATCTAAGACTGTTTTGTTGTTCAAATCAGCATTACATATTCATGCTGAATATCCTAAAATAATTGTAGCCAAAAAAATTTTACTTCTAAAATTACAGTTTGGATTTGGAAAGCGAGGAAAATGTTTACAGAATGATAAATTATTTAATGTTTTTTTCAGATAAAATTGCTAGAGTTTTACTTATCTGGTTAGTTTCACAGAAGAGTAACATTGAATTCTGAGTGCAGGTATTTCTGTGTTTGGACACAAAACACTTCTCTAGAAATATAACTTGCCATTACATCTAGCTGAGCAGGAATAAACTTTTTGTGAAGCCTGTGATCTACTAGAATTACTCTGTGAAACTATCTCATGAAATTTGTTTGCTATATGTACTGCATTTTTTTTCATACATAATGACACTGAGTCTTGCACTTAATTAGTTAAAAAATATTGATCATCTTTCTCATCCTCCCAAAGCTCTTTAGTTTTCAGAAAATGCCTGGTGAACTGAGAGATGAAATTGAAGTCTTGCATACTAAAAATCTGTAAAGAAAGAGGAAGCAGTAGAATAGTTTATCTAGACAATTCTAAAAAAGAAAGTGTTTTTATTTGTATTTGTATAAATAATTTGCTTTGATTTCACATTTATTTAAATAAAATAAAATTTCACATTTAATTATTTTAATGAAATTTTGTTTTCATCCAGCAACACTACCTCACTGTTTACTGTTTTTTTATTAGAACACAAGCTGCCACCATTCAGAAACACTTTTCTTTTTTGTCTTTGGAACTATGTTGGGTCAAACATTTACCTACCAGTGATCTGCATTTTCTCAGCATTTTTCTACAAATAGTACATATTCTGCTGATAACCTTCTGACCAGATTGAATGGATATATGCATTCAACCATCTGTAAACTGAATAACATTGTCTGATGAAGTTCATGGGTTCAAATTAATCCCTACATTTCAAGGCCTTTTCTGGATCACATGTCTTCTGCCCTTTGTGCTCTCCCCCTCTCTCCCTCCCCTGGCACTGCCCTGGCTGGTCTCTACCCACAGCTCAGACTCTCATTTCAGTCCTTATGTGTCATCTTGTTGTCTACAGCATGCTGTCTCCTGGCCTTCCTCCATGGCCTCCACCCATTGACAGCATTGTTTTGTTTGCTGAAGGAAAAGAGCTTGCTTTGAACTTTCCACTTGATCCCCGTCAATGATGATGTCTGAGTGCCACCTCTTAGCAGTACCTTGAAACATATGTACCATGCTTAGCCCCTCCCTCTGTTGTGTTTGTGTGTGTGTGTGTTGTTGCTTTCCCCTCCCCCTACCCCCACCCCCCCCCCTTGCATCACCTATTATTCCACCTGCTGTGACATTGCTTTAACGCATATTGGTGGGAATTCAGGAGTTTTATGTTCAACATACAGAACTGACACAGATTACTTTTTTGTGTGACCTCTGGTAACCCACCAATAAAAACACACATATTTCTGGTTCATTTATGCAGATGGATAGGAGGGAATCTGGAAAGCAAGTTGTTAATTAGTGTACAGACTGGGGATACATGTAACCACACAAGTAGATATACCCTCTTGGCACTTTTCCAAATATTTCTGCATCTTATCTGTTTGTCATTTATAGTCCTGCAACTTTTTCAACCACCCCAGTAAACCACTTCTCTGTATACATGTAAAACCATCTTATAGATTTAGCTACCAAGGGAGCTTATGATACCGAGATTCCTGCTGGAAATATCCTTTTCCTACAGGGAGTGAAATAGTAATTTTGACCAGCTGTACAAAAGAGCTTTTTAGAGCTGCTGGTTTATGTCAGACTACAGTCTTATACTCTTAGCACAGGAGAGAGAAAGGCAAGGCATGTATCCAAATCTAGAAGAGGACTGGAGCAAACCACCACTCCAGAGGACCTCTGACTAAAACCAGGGTGAATACTCAGTCTAGATCATATCTTTTTGCAGGTAAGGAGATTGGTGGCTTCAATTATAATTCAATTATAAATGCATTTTATATCAAATTGGTGGAACTGCAATAATATGACCTCATAACCAGCTGCAAATGGGCTGCAGCTTATAAATATGAAGCTGTGTTATACTGTTAATGTACTATGTTAGAGTAACATAGAAAAGTTTGTGATAAATTGCAGAACATTCACGGCCTTTGAACTCCAGACATAGGCTCTACCTTTTATGGGTTCTGGGAAATCTGGGAAATCTGGGGAAAAATAAAAATTAAAATTAAACCATCACATCTCATTCACTGACAAATGAAAATTCACTTCTATTTTGGTATAAAAATATTACATGACAACACACAGGTCTTCCTTCAGTTAGGGTTCAGATGAGGGATCCTTTTCCTCCATGAAGCTACGAAGCTGTCTTTAAAACAAAAGTGGTGTTATTCTAAATGTAAAAGATAAAGCCTTAAAATTAAATAGAGAAAATAAGTAATGGACAAATGTGAAATATACAGACAATTAAAGAAGGAAGGAGAGAAAGTAAGATAGAACAGAAGAGAGACAGAGGGAGGAAGAATGTGAGAGATGGCTTTCTGTACAAAAAAAACAAACAAACAAAAAAAAAAACATGCAGAAACAGGAAAAAAAAATCAAAATATTTGGTAATTAGTATGAAAGGTATTTGGCTACTGGCATTTTCTTTGTAATGTTTTATTTATGAAAATAGTTTTATAAATCAAATGCTACAGGCTTTTGTTCAAATTGATATTATGCAGATTGCAGTGGTACTAAACGTCTAGCAGCAGGGAAAAATAATGATGAACATAGACATCTTGGTATGAAGTGTATGCATAGCCTTATGCAAGCAAGCACTTGCTGAAGCTACCATGCAGCAAGCCAAATACCACATATTAGTATCATGATGGGTATTAAAAAAATATAAGATTTTTTTTTTTTTTTTCTGTGAGATATTCTGTGTTTTTATAGGCTGGTTCATTTAGACTCTGCTGTGAAATACCTTAAAAGGTAACACAGTATTCTGACTACAGCAGTAATTTATTACACCAGTTAATCTTGTAAAATTGCCCTCTGGATGTAATAATTTGTTATTCTTTTATTAGGCCTTCTTCTGCATACCATGTTTATCATAAAGATGTCACCAGTGTGATGCCTAGCAACCAGTACAATGTTCCGGAGGTGTTTGCATACATTTTCCTGAGGGAGAGATCTGCCTTGTCCCTGCTTGGGAGAGCTGTCAGTGTATTCTGATGTATGAGGGATAAAAGGAGTCCCTGCTGCAGTCTCCAATAAGCTGAAGTCACAGCCTGAAAGCACTGACTTGGGCATCACTATGCTGTGTTAGAAAATGTGTCAATTATCAGATGGACTGCCTAAGGGTATCGCCTGGGTCTAGGTCATAAAACCATCAGGACCAAGGGGGAAAAAATTGATGAGGAAGTAAGTTGAATTAATTGATAACTAGGAGGGCTGTATGTGAAATGTATTCTGTATAACCTAAACTCAGACATTTTCTCCCTTTCTTTCAGGGTAACCAATAAATATATGTCTCCCAATTTTGGGACAGTACCATTGCCATCTATCCAAACTTGTAATATCTTACCAACTTTTTCATTATTAAAATAAATAAATAAATATAAAGTTAAAAGACAAGAAGCTATAAAAATAAAAATGAAATCATGTTAATATTTTATAGCTATTTTTCTATTATTGCAATTTCTAATATACTGTGCATTTGTTTGTATGTGAATACAGTTGGGACCACTTAAATATCTAGCCTGAGGCCTGATTCATGAAAGCTTTATGCACCATTTATGTAGGTATCTGTGGCATTCACTCAGAAAAAGTAAGGAATACATATTTTATAATAAAGTTTATTCCTGTGCACAACCCACCTACAGTAGCTCTCCATAACTAAAACAGGAAGAACATCAAGGGTCCTCTAAATATCTGAGCAATTCAGAATTTTAGATAAAATAACTGGCAGTGATTATCCAGTTGTAGCCTAGAAGTGCAACACTCTCCACATGAGTACCATGGCCTCATTTCTGCCATTCAGAGGCATGTATATAACACTACTGACTCTTAATGAGCTACATACTTTGGCAGGACAACAGGATACAAGCACTTTTTTTTTTAACCACAGCTGTTTTGTTTTTGTTTTTGTTTTTGTTTTGTTTTTCTGAAAACAACGTTTTCAACACCTTTGTGTAAAGAAAAAGTGTGGAGAAAAGAGATAGTGTGTAATAAAGTGACTTGTTAAAGTCACATGAAAACTCTTCTACAGATGAGAACCAAAACCACTCTGTCCATTACTTTAATTATACATCTTTCCTTCCTCTCAGGTCACTTGAGACAAAGTATTTCCTAAATATCTACCATCTTTAACATGTTCATTTCTTAGATTCATGAATCTAGTTCTTCTCATAGGAAAGCGACATGTAGGTCTCCACAATTTACAATTACCTTACAGTTGCTTCAGGAATACTGCTGCACTGTGAGAGTAGTGTCATGCTTTGGCTCTGAATGCAAAGTCAGTACTGAAGTAAAAAGAAAAAAAAAATACTCATACCATATTGCTAACACAAATTCACCTCTGTCCAAAGGGAAAAGTTAAGAGGGACAAATAAATGCATTTTCATCACTTCTTCTATTTGACTCTGTTCAATCTTTAGAGAAGACCTCTCCTCATGCAGCAGTGCATGAGTTTGTACAAGGTAGATTGCTGGAACAGCCACTAGTATGAATGCAAGACATTTTTTGTAGATGAAAGGAAAAATACAGTATAACATCAACCTATTGAAAATAGCCAGGGAATCACAGCCAAGAACTTTTGACTTTTGCTTGGCTGGTTTCTCTGCACTCAAGACAAGGAGGGAGCAAAGAGCCCTGCTGAGCCTTTCACAGCAGCTAAACATGAGCACTGCCTGTGTTCCCTTCTCAGTGTCCTAGGAACCTTCACTCTGCAAATTCCTGGGACAGTCATGTCTGAATCCACAAGAAGTTTGCAAAATTATAGACAGAGCCAGTGACAAACTGGAGTGCCAGTTGCATGGAAACCTCTAAATTTTGGGGAAAAAATAATACTGTTATAGCAGATTATAATATAGTACTTTTATAGATTTCTGTTAGGGAGAATTCTGGAATTTGTTTCCAAGAAGGCTTCATTGTTATCTTTTCCAAAATATTTCTGAAGGTTTCTGTGAAGTCTAGAGCACTCTGTCCTCTTCCTTCTAGGGAAATTACTGAGTAGGCTATAGTAGGCTATAGAACGAGGATTTATATCTCAGCAGTCTTCCGTGTTTCCTTACTAACATATGGAGAAGCTGAAAATGAAATTCTGAGAGAAAACTGACATTAGCTAAAAAAAAAAAAAAAAAAAAATCACTGTAGAGAGAATTCTGATTCTGAAGAAAATCTACTTTTCACCTGACAAACCAGAGCAAACTCTTCAAAAGCACATATGGATTCTGAAATCAGTGGAAGGACTGTGCAGACAGAACAATATGGCCCATATTTTTCTGAACAGATGAGTAGATGCATTCTAAACCACCTTTAGTCTTTTTTATTATTATTATTTCTTTTCTTTTCTTTTCTTTTCTTTTCTTTTCTTTTCTTTTCTTTTCTTTTCTTTTCTTTTCTTTTCTTTTCTTTTCTTTTCTTTTCTTTTCTTTTCTTTTCTTTTCTTTTCTTTTCTTTTCTTTTCTTTTCTTTTCTTTTCTTTTCTTTTCTTTATTCTATTTCTTAAGTCTTTCTAGTTCCTAAGAATACAGATTTGTTGTATTCAAGCCTGGATGTAGTGGGAGCATGTATCTCTGCACCAGCTGGCAGTCTGATAGAGTCTGGGGTAACCTTTGAGGCAGACATAGAGGATGTTTCTTGCACTCAAATCTACTTAGGTGTGACTTTGAGTTTAGGAGGATCCCAGGCTATAAATCTAATAATATTTGCCTTTGAATGTCTTGTTTAGGGAAATCCTGAACTGTCAATATAGGCAGCTTTACCGGGTTGGGACTTTGGCCTTCAGTCTCTAGTATGAGCCCTACATTACAAAAGTACCTTGCAAGACTAATTCCTTACTTTCTAAGGGAAAATGTCCAATACCTACAGGTGTTGCTAGAAAACAGCAGAAATCACAGAATCACAGAACTTCTAGGTTGGAAGAGACCTCAAGATCATCAAGTCCAACCTCTGACCTAACACTAACAGTCCCCACTAAACCATATCCCTAAGCTCTACATCTAAACGTCTTTTAAAGACCTCCAGGGATGGTGACTCCACCACTTCCCTGGGCAGCCTGTTCCAAACAGACCTTTCCTGAATAATAAAATGAAGGGAACATAACACTTAGCAACAACTGCAATAGAAGCAATCAGGGATTGATGTTCCATATACAAGTTTCTCGAGCTGTAGGTTCATAGTGATAGTCTATATTCTCTCTAAAGTACACTAAGATCTCATGGCTGCAAAGGTAAAAAGGGATTAGGGCATTTGGAGATATTTCTGGGTGTGCCTGATTCCAATAGTCTTTTGTGAACAGCATTTTATTTTTCCTGTGTTTTGACAGCTTTGTTCCTGCTCTCTATAGAACCCAGATAACTGACAATAAATATTCATAAGAAAATAAATAAGAAATGAAAATTAAGGACATTTTTTAGACGAAGAATCTATTTGTAATTAATCACAAGGTTGCGCATGAAGAAAAGGGATACTCTTATTGAACCTGCTTCATCCTCTAGACATAATGGAATAGGTGTTATTGTCTCAAGTCTATATAGTCTGAAGGTAATAATGAAATTCTCACTGATTTCAATAGTGAAGGAGAAATTCTCCAACTGTCCAAAGACTTCTGACATTTTCCAGTAAATCCAAGAAGGCCAAATGTTATGGTCTTGTAACTGACATTCTTTCTGCTCTGCTCTTTACTCCCTGAAATAATCAAGTGTTATGCTACAAAGGCAGAAATACGATGACTTCGGCTTCCAATACATGTGTCAATATGACAGAATTCTGACAAGAACTGTGGGGGCAATTACCTCATAAATATACAATAATAAAGGATAAATCCTGCTTCCTTCCTCTGAGGGGGGAATATTATTCTGCACCAGTTTTGGGTTCAGGACCTGGAAATACAGCCATTTTCCAAAGGTTGAAAAAAAAAACAGTTTGAATGAACAAACTGCTGGAGATAAAGTCAAATTGTACATAAGATGCATCTGTGCATGCACAAAAATGTTAGTTTTTTCTTTCTTTTGCCTTTTTAAGGAAAAAACATAGAATTTGGTTTGAATAAAGCTAAGCTGCAGTGTAACTACTAGTAAATATAGTAGCTATTTTGTAAGTATTGCTGTCATTTTCTTTGACTAAAGTTACAGAAATTCTTTGAATTTTATATAGGGGACTAAATTTGTAATGGAAAATGATGTTTGATGGTGTTTAAATGCAGAGTATGTCACTGTAGAAAGCATAGGGTTCTTTTAAGTTATTTTTTTTAACTTCTTGACATGTGTCACAATTTGGAATTCTGCTCTCATGGGATAAATGCCAGATTACATGGTGTAGTATTTTTATCCTCTGTACTTTCACTGTAGAAGCATACAACATCAAAGAAGAGGCAGATCACTCACATCAGCAGAAAATGGAATAGGACTATAATATGCTTGCTTTGATCTCTCCTTCTAATAATTATCTTGGCTACATGCATACATTGAAAGTAAGATTTGAATTAATAAGGCCAAGAGACCCTGGAAAATGTAAGAAGGATATCTGAATACCAACTTTGACTATCTTTAACAAGATAAACTGCAATCGAGTCTACAAAGTTGTGGATTGTTAATTTAAGGCAATAATCCTTAAATGTTATTCTTTCTTAAACTTGTCACCACTACATTCAGCAGATGCAATCAGTCCAATTAAGACAATATCTTTTCAAAATTACACTCACCTATAGTTAGAGTAGGGAGGGTGGTATTTAGCTAGTATTCACTTGATTTCATATAGGTTCTCAAATAGGAGGGCCTACGGTAAAAATCATTAAATTTATATAAAAAAGTCATCACTACACAGTCTGTTATCATTAAAAACTATTCTAATATTGCCTTAGGAAAGATATTGCTTTTGATATGGAAAATAAATCAAATCATCCACATCCACATAGGATTTATACAGAGGCAAGAAGCATATTGCATGCCTGGTCAGTCATTTTTTACATTTTTTTTAACAGTGTTTATTGCTATATTGTGTTTTGGGAATCCTATTTCTGCCCTATGTGAGTAGAAATTATAATGTAAACAAGGTGGATGTGTGTGAAAGCCTCATACAGTTAATACTGTCTGGAAGGGGAGAAATCTATGGCAGTATGTTGGTCCCGGAAAATGAAAATATCTTATTCTGCTTCATTTCTGATATGTGTGAGTTACATCAGTAGATGGGTAGAAGGCGTGTTGCTCCCAAACCCAGATGTTGCAACTTCAAATTATTACTTGGCTGAGCTACTAACCATCACACTAATACAATGTCCTGTAGTGTACAAAGAGATATATGTAGTGTACATTATGGGCTGGTCAGAGTGACTTAAGCACAGTATGAATTAAACAAATGAGAACGAGCACATCTATGGTTAATATACCAAACACAAGTTCCAAAAAGCCACTTAAACAAAGACAGTCTGTCAAAACAGCAGAGGCTGCTGTTGTCCTCAAAATCCCAGTCAAAGGTTAAGAATGTTCTTTTAAAACAGGGTTAACTGGGCATACATGTAAAAGATCAACATGCAGAAAGAAGTGCTTTGAAGAAACACTGTCTCTGCTGAAAACAGGCAAGCTTTTCTCATCTGCTGAACTTACCTGACAGTGGTTGGGAGTTGCGAGAGAAAATGTTTGATTCAGTGAGGATGTTAGGAAGGGCTTTGTTGAATTTTGAGACCAGCACTTCTAATTGAAGCACAAGCATTGTTAAATACTCATCACCTGGCAGTCCTATGTCAGACAGAAACAAAAGTGTTTGTGAACAGGTGTAAATTTCGGGACAAATTTCTCTGTAGAGAAGACTTGTCACAAAACAGTATGATATTTGCAGAAAAGCATTAATATGCTCCGGTATTCACAACTGGTCTCTTACCCTGAGGTTGTTATACTATCAGTAGCTACTGAGCTCCCAGACTTGCCAACCAAAATTCAGAAACCTGTTTGTTTTTCTTTTCCCTGACTTTCCAAGTTATTTCCTAGTTTTCAGTGTGAGAGAATAGGTCACTAGAGTTAAAGCAGTGGCTGGGAGTACGTCCCATGTAAGCAAAAGCTGTTCTCAGCAGTTGTCCGTGTTAGCTTTCTGCAGCTGCACAAAGTCCTGCCATGGCATGCTAGGATTCAGGCTCCCATCAACCCAGTCTCTCCAGCAAAGATGTTAGACAAGCACAGGGGTGATTTAGGGAGCTTCCCATGTGACTGTACCAGACCAGAAAGCAGGCTTCACCACTTGGGCCTGGGAGGTAATTCACCTTAGCTGTACCTTAATAATGCTGCAAAGAAGTGTGTTTAAGTTCAAGATTTCTTTCCAGTTGCACCAAATGTTTGTGGTACACAGTTCTAACAGGGGGTAACTCAAGACATCCACAGAGGTTTTGGAATACAGGAGGTTCCTTCCTCCCTGTCTAACTTCAACATTCAATATGTTTAAAAATGTCTTGAGGTATTATTTTATAATGTGAGGATATAGAGGCAGTTTCATTTTATATAACAGTCTCAGAAATATTCCAAGTAGGTGCTATGGTAATAGAATACTGTGGTAAAAGAGCAATCACAGTATAATCCCATCAGTGGTGTTTTTATTATATCTGTTTAAAATAAGACTCTTGAAACTTATTGTAGCAGTATGTTGTTCACAGTACTGGCATATTTCTGAATTCATGAGGTACACAGTTTCTTGAAATGTTAGATTCTCTCCTCTCCTATGTAAATAGCTCTAGTGGATGACCCAAGCCAGAAGCTAAGCATCCACACAGACACTCACTCAATTCCTCTGGGAGGAACAGGGAATGAATAAGAAAAGCAAAAGTGAGAACACTTGTTGGTTGAGATAAAAAGTTTAGTCAGTGATGGAAAAAGGAAAACAACAACAATGACCAAAAAATAAATAAATAAAAATAAATAATAAAACAGCTAATGTCTGAATAATGACTACTTTGGAAGATCAAATTCCCAGTTTTCATTGCTGAGCACTGATGTTATATGGTACCAAAATTCTGT
The DNA here is from genome assembly GCF_964211825.1 of Aythya ferina. Lineage (NCBI taxonomy): Eukaryota > Metazoa > Chordata > Aves > Anseriformes > Anatidae > Aythya > Aythya ferina. The sequence continues at coordinate 130,170,359 of NC_140297.1, forward strand.
TTAGGCAGCTCAGGTCAGCTGTTATGCCTGTTTCCTCTCCAAACATCTTTCGAGTCCCCAGCCTACTTGCTAGGGACACAGCGAGAAACAGAAGGCTTCAATACTGTGCAAGCCCTATTCAGCAACAGCCAAAACAGTATCAATGCTGTGTGGGTCACAAATTCAAAACACAGCACCATACAGACTGCTACAGATAAAGTTAGAATCATTTATTTTCATTTAGGTTAGAAAAGACCTCTAAGATCAAGTCCAACCATTCACCTAACACTGCCAAGTGACACTATGTCCCTAAGCACCACATCTACACAGCTTTTGAAAACCTCCAGGGATGGTGACTCAAATACTTCCCTAGGCAGTCTTTCATATATATATATATTTGATATATATATATGTATATATGTGTATATATATATATATTTCATATACCTCACATATATGTGAGGTATTTCCAATACCTCACAACCCTTTCAGTGATTTTTTTTTTCCTAATATCCAACCTAAATCTCACCTGGCATAACTTGAGACCTTTTCCTCTTGTCCTATTGCTTGTTGCCCAAGAGAAGAGATAGACCCCTACCCCACTACAACCTCCTTTGAGGTAACTGTAGAAAGTAATAAGGTATCCCCTGAGCCTCTTTTTGTCCAGATTAAACAAACCCAGCTCCCTCAGCTGATCCTCCTAAAACTTGTTCTCCAGACCTTCACCAACTTTGCTGCCCTTCTTTGGCCATGCTCCAGCTCCTTGATGTCCTTCTTGTAGTGAGGGGCTCAAAACTTAACACAGTATTTGAGGAGCTCCAGAGCTCACTGCAGCAGACACATGGGCAATGTGAAAGACAAAGGAATCTCTCTGTAGTTTAGGTAGAGGTAAAAATTAAAGAGTTAAAAACATACAAATTATGCAAAGTAATTTATTTCATTGGATTCGAAAGAAAGAGAAAATGAGAGAGAAAGAGAGAAAGAGAGAAAGAGAGAAAGAGAGAAAGAGAGAGAGAGAGAGAGAGAGAGAGAGAGAGAGAAAGAGAAGAAGATAAGAAAGAAAGAAAGAAAAGAAAGAAAGAAAGAAAGAAAGAAAGAAAGAAAGAAAGAAAGAAAGAAAGAAAGAAAGAAAGACTTTTTAAGCAGAGACTTTTTAAGTTTGAAAAAATAGAGATAAATGTGTTTTTGAATAGATTTTCCAAGTTTAGCAAAAGATTGATTCATGCAAAACAGATGTATATGTTACAAATAGCTAAAGAAACTGAGATAGATCTAATATTCAGTTTCTATATAATTACATTCAAATAAGAGTGGAAAGAAATTGTCCAACAAATTGACTGAGGTTAGTTAACAAGAAGGGGTGTTGAGGAAGAAAACGAATGTGTAGCTCCTCAAAGATCACTATTAGCATTCACATTGCATATTTTCATTAACAGGTTTTTCACAAAAAATAGCCATATGCTGATGCCACTGTCGGGAAGTATCAATAGCAAAGAAGAATTGGGATATCATACTGAAAGACCTGGATGGCTTTCAAGACTATAATATTGGGAATTGGATTCAACTAATAAATAAACAAAAATCAACTGAAGTGACACAGGAGCATAGGGAGCAATGCACACCCACTTGATCACAAAGCTTCCCACTCGTTAACCTGCCAAAGTGACAAAACAATGAAAACAAAGAATGCTATCCTGGAACAAAAAAGGGCAAGGATGCACTTGTGAATACTACTGAGACATCTCTGGGAATTGGTCACCCATCTTCAAGAATGCTTTGTGGAGGGTGGGGCAAACATAGCAAGAACTAACTGTACAACCAGGAAAGAGAAGAGGCCCTCACAGTGAGTAGCCATGTAATCTAAGCAAGAGACCTAGGAAGTGATATGCTTCATACAATAAGAAGGATGATTACCTCAGAAAGGGAAGATCTTTCTAAACTAAGAAAACATGTTGCCTCATACAAAAATGATCCTGCCACGGCAGTTATTCGCTGATCCAAAAAGTTTCCTTGCCTGGTGGAGGACTAATTCTGCATCATCCTAAAAGAGAAATACATACAATATGCAAGAGAGTATTGATACAGAATTTTTATTTTATTGCTGTCTTTGAGATAAAAATAGATATACATGTAAAATCAATGTTTTGTCTTCTTTTCTTGGTCTCTTTACCAGTGCTATACTCAGTCTAAGTGATGAACCAGGGCCACAGATCACTTTCATAAGACCATTGGCTTATCATCTTAAAATTAATAAACTGGTGACTGCAAAGTAGGGATTGTCTTTTTCTGGAATCTGCATTATTTTTATATAAGTATTTTTATATATATTCAGTCCAAAATTAGTGAAAGTGTGGCTCTTCATCACCACAGTTCATTTAGGAAGCTTTCTCCATCTGTACAACCTTTGTCACACAAATATACAATCTTCATATTTAAAATTTGTTTTTATGAGAACAACCTTCCTTGCATAACAAGTAAATAAGCAAAAGCAGACGTTAGAAATTTAAAAGAACCATATTTTTATGAATACTTTTCTCAGTCCATGACAGGATTTTGGTTATTTTTTGTTTGTTTGTTTGTTTGTTTTTTCTTCACTTTGCTGTGATCATCTGCACTGTTATTGCTGGGCTTTTTACTTCCTTGTAACAAACGTCTGGAATATTTTATCCAGGCAAACATGCGTATTCATGTATGAATTAGTCTATTTGCATGTGAATCAACATATTTATACACAAACATATTTTCTCCTGCTGAAAGTGTTTGCCCAGCTGATCTGTATATGTGTTTGGTAGAAAATTGAATGTAAAAATAAAATCAAATGTAAAGTTTTCTAGGCAGCCAATAAACCTAGCATATATACTTCTTTTCTTTCTAGACAGGCAAAACAACTTTTCTTTTTTTTTTTTTCTTTGAAATAAACCATCTGAAGACTACACACATAGTGAGATTCTTTTTTTATCCTTCTCTACTATAGGCATGAATTCTGCAAGAGCTCAATATTCAAAATTCCAGCTAAAGCCATAAAAAACTGCAGGTGCTCAGTTCTCTTTAAAGACTGACCTTCTGAATAATCACTCATAAAAATTTACGTGCCTTTCTCCTAGCATTTGCAAAGCTAACATTACCTATTCGTCGTTACTGCCATACCACAACATCATACAAATGCTGCTTCTCCAATTCTGTTAGCCAAGGTTTGGCTGTAAGTATCTCTTCCAGTATAAGTCTGTCTTTCTTCTCTGTCCTCTTGAGAGACTAAGAGAACCAACATTTCATTTTTATAAATACTGTCAAAATAATTGTTTGTGATGATTTTTACATTTATTGTGTCTCTATTAAGCAATAATTATTATGTAGGTCTATTTTTTTTCTTATTGTTTAGGTAATTGAGTTTAAAGCTTTCCCTGATAGAAACTGTTCTTTAATAAAATGCTACCTTGGTTAATTTGTAGCAATATTCATTATTTCCAGGATCATAAATTTTATTCATAACTCAGTATAATATGTAGTGTGTTGTTTAAGTCTGTGGTTTAAAAATACACAAATAACCATACAAATAGCTTACACTGCTTGCTGGTCTAGTGATTCACATCTGAAACTGGTTAGTAGCTGAAGACTAGGTAAGAATTTAAAAATATATAACACACATAATGAATATTTAGTGGAGGGCTGTTAGCGTTAGGTTGGAGGTTGGACTCGATGACCTTGAGGTCTCTTCCAACCCAGAAAATTCTGTGATTCTGTGAATAACAATTCACTGATTTACTCATCCAGTTTACAACAGTATTTCTGATTGCACCAGTAGCAATCTTACATCACAGCAACTTGAAAATAGCAAAGGAAATCAGGGACACTAAACAAATGGGAAGCTAGGGAGGTTCAAAAGTGATGCAGTAAGTCCTAAGATGAGACAAGATACTCACTAGTAAAGGTTAGACAATCCACTGAGAGAAAATAAATAAATAAATAAATAAAATGCCAGATAAATAAATGACTATATTACACACACAAAAAAAAAAAGGGGGGGGGGGGGGGGGAGGGGGAGGAGGAGAAGGGGAGGGAAGGAACTTCCAAAAAACTTTCTGGGCTAAATAGCCTCATGAAACCAGCTCTGATTTGTAAACACTAGCCATTCAGCCATTCAACAATAACAGGCAAGAAAAAGATGCATATAATTCAGTACATTGTTAACTGAAGGAAATATAAAAATGTAAGCTTTGCTTTAAAATACTTTGATCCATGTTTTAGCTACACCTATTTTCCAACCTTTCAAGTCCAAGTTAGAAAAATGCCACATATATTTGGTTAGTCTACTATATTTCTAAGGTCAACCTGGAAACTGGAGAAATAGCAGCTTTTACGTCATTTCACAGTATACTAAGAATCTTTGGGAGAATTAAAAAAAAAAAAAAGCAAGTAAGAAAGAAAGAATAAAAGTTTAACTTAATGATATCCATTGTCTATCTGTCTATTGGTTATCTGTATAATGATAACCAATTACTTTAAAAAATATATATAAATATATATATGTCCAATTCCTATACCTCTGGTCAGCCTCATAACTTCATTTCCTACAGGAAAATGACAGAGCCACCCCAGTACCCTGCAACCTGGTATAAATGGCAAACCTTTTTACACATTGCCCAATATTAGGAAGCCAGTGGTAATGGAGGGTGGGACTGACATATATTTATGCAGTGTTCAGTCAACTCAGTGGCCCTGATTGATGTTTACATGACATTTATAACATTTTGCAGAGTAACGGGCTTTAACATATATACTTCTGTGACCACAGTAAGGACTTTTGTGTAAATGAAAGTCAGTTGATCTGAGCCTCTCTAGTAGGCACAAAGGTACATTGGATCAAGCAAATAAGTCTACAATTAACCAGAAATACTAAATGTACTCTTCTTCTAAGCATTACAATTGCACAACATTAATCATGATCTTCTTCCTAAGAAAACATGAAAAAGAAAATAAAAAAGGTGTGTGCTTTGCCTTTTGCACATTGTTCATATCTGGTTTTATAGTGGCAATTTCTCAAGACTTCCGTAACTGAGCAGGACAACACAGATCTTGTGTTCCCTTATATGGCTGACTGGCAGACTGTAGCTTGCTTATTGCTTACTCACTCATAGTCATTTCCTAGAGGGAAAAAAAAAATCCTTATTCCTTTCAGTTTTTGCAGTCCTAGAGAAAAACAAAATGTGTAACAACATGATATATTTGGCCTTCTTCCGTTAAAGTTAAATATAGCCTTTTCAATTTTCATTTCCGACAGAAGATACGTGACAAATGACATAGTAATTTTCTTATTCTTTCATGTTCATAAAACATTGATAATATGATTTTTACCTTCCCTTTGTTCTCAATTAAATGAAATGTTCCAATACAATTAATGTGTTCTTGCAATTTAGTTTTTCTGTAGAGGCTTCTCTTGTCTCTGATTAACAGCATTTTCTATCCATTCTGAGCACCCCCAACTGCTATTCAGAATGTTTCATTATGCCTGGCAGCTATCAATACAATTGTGAACCAATATCATTTTAATTGTTTCACTAATAACTTGTTTTAAATGATTCAACAGTCATCAGGAAAGATAAGTGCTCTTGTACCCTGCAGGCTTGTAGGGATGATGGTATGAGGCAATGTAACAGAGTGCTGTATCAGAATAATGAAACCGTATGCACAAGATAATGACAAAGCACTTGCATTGCTGTAAAGATAAATGAAAACAGTAGATCTTCTTTTCACTGTAATATAACATCCATTCCTATCTCCCATTTCAATCATTAGACTTTCCAAACAGATTACTGCAGAAATACACATATGCAACATGTCCCACTATAATAACTGCACGCTCCCATCTATCCAGGCAGATGGTGAATGATGGAGTTAACGAGCTTTACAAATGCTCTTGTTAATTAACAAAAATTGTTACTTTCTCATTTGAGGGGGGCTTATAAATTAGACTTAATTACACTAGATAATTGCAACTGCCAGCTACTGTGCAGCTTGCTCATGTTCTGTTCTTTCAATGGCAAATCAACAATTGCAACCCTTGCCTATTTGTGTATATGAATTTAATAAGCAAACAGCCCTTTTATGTTAATGGTTTACTGGCATTCATGGGTTTGGCAGGAGAAATGTGCTGGGGGAGGGTTTGCTAATGGCAGCACATAATCATATTAATTAAAATATAACTGCCATTTAAAGATTTGTAGTGTAGAATTAGAGCATGTTGGGAACTGAGAAAATCAAGCTAGAGTGCATATTAGCACCATTACTCTGTGCTCCCTGCACAGCAGTCAGCAACCTCATGTGTCATAAATGTAATTTATGAGTGCTGTTTTCTTTGAAATATATGTTTTTAGTTCACTCATTAGAATGTAAAAATTTGCAATGTCTGCTTCAGAAGGTTCAAAATAAATTCACTTAGAGCTGGGACCCATGATCTGGTTTTAACAAATCCCTCAACAATGATTTTTTTTTATTACTTGTATAATTTCTTATAGTAAAACCAAGTATCCAGTCCTTTGAAGATAGATTCCATGCTTTATTGCAAATGTAAGTCACACTATCACTATAAATTCTGTGTTATTAGGCATTTTATAATACAGTATCATTTTATGGAGTCCCTAATAAATATAGCCCTTTTTTTTGATTTGGGTTTGGAAAAAATGGTGCAAAAAATTTACCACTTTATATTGTTCACATGTAGAAAGGTAACGTCAAAAAGCTTTTGAAAGTGTTTTGTTTTGTTTTATTTTGTTTCTATTTTTCTTGATCCCCTCATCAATTTACAAGCATATTTTATCTAAATCTGTTCTACTTATAGAGCTTCCACAAAAATGCTGAGATATATTTTCTGCACAACGTAGTTACCAATTTGCTGGGATACATGAGAAAGCAACTTGGCCACAAAGTCTTTCTGAGAGAAAATGATCCCTGGAATTACAGGCAACTGACTGACAGCAGGCAAAAAATTGCAATCAAATGAATCCTGTAGTTTCTAACAGCACAGAGGCAACATGGCATATTATTTACATACACATATGTATATGTATGCATACATGTACTGCAGCATGTGACATAAGTATTTAGTATATATGTACATATATATGTTTTGTACATATGCACATACATATTTTTGTATACAAAACATTTGTATTACATTATTTTCAGCAACATATCACAGTTTAAAATCAATTTATATTGTGGTCAATGTTATTACATTGGCTTTTCATATTGCAGAACAAGAAAAGAACTGAAATCACAAATATGGCATGATGGTAAACTGTTGTCTGTTAATATATATTTCTTTATTTTATTTTATTTTATTTTATTTTATTTTATTTTATTCTATTTTATTTTATATTTTATCCATAAAATGCAGATCTGAAGAGCAGTGTGCCAAAGAAGAAACCCCAGTCCTGCTGGAGCCAAAGAAAGAATCTGATCATCTTGTGAGGGTGCCTTATCTCACAAGTTAGGGAAATTCTCCACAAAATGGCAGTGTTGTGGTACCCACAGGATTTTCGGCCTTACAGGCTGACAGCACAGAATTGGAAGTGGCGCTTCTGTCTCTTATTATTCCAAAAAGAATTGTCACTGGGGAATATTTCAGCATCCAGCAATCAGGGACTTCTGATTCTTCAGCTGTTATGAGAAATATTGCTGTCTCTTCACAGATGACATTAGGTGGAATAATTTCATTTTCAGCCCACCCCAAAAAATATGCACCCTAATATCTGTATCTTACCTGATGTAATTGACATGACTGTAATGGTTGTTTATAAGACTGACTCTAGATCTGACAATATATTACAATGTTTTGATATTATCACTGTGTATTATCCTACAGGCATGATGGACAATCACTGACAGATATTTGAGCAATTACAGCATATTTTATTGACAATTCTACACTGTGAGTATACATTAATTATGGTAGAGACTATATCACACCAGAGAAAATGATACTATTCAGAACACAGCTGAAATAAAATCTTTATAAGCTAATATACTGAAGTGCAATAGTTATGGGGAAAACTAGAAGTCTGCTTTTCTTTGTTCCTAGTTATTCTTCTCTTGTGGTGATCATAAAAAGGACTACAATTCTTACTGTCTGCTACAAGTTCCTCTGTAAACTGAGGTGTTTTCTCTATGTGGTCTATGCATCAACAGGGCCCTTGTTGATGAAGTTATCTGTGGGAGAGAGGAAAGGTCAGGTCTAGATGTGGTGCCTGAAGCATCATCAATAAGAATCTCCCAACCCCCATCCACTTTGTGTGGATTTGGATCTTAGCTGACCAGGACCTTCTACTTTCTCTGTTACTGTAATGATCTCCCCAGCAGTTGCTAAGGAAAGTTTTGAATCTGATGATTTCTATTCCATATGACTTTTTGATAACAAAGGACCTGATTTAATATCCAGTGAATATAATACAGGTGAGAGGCATCTCAGAAAATCAGAAAAAGCTTTGAATAGCTGACAGGACCAGTTCCTAATGTTTCAGCAAAGAATTTCCCACTAGAAGAATTGAAGATAAGCCAACTTATTCTTATTTTCTTCTCATATAGACTTTTGCAAAAAATAATAACTAGTCAAATTGAGTTTATGTGCAGAAGGTCTTTATTGAAGAGCTAAGGCATTAAAAAGGAGAAAAGTGCAGAATGTGGAGGGAAAAAAGCACATGCTCAGACGCAGAGCCACACACATCATCCAGTCACACTGCTCACAGTGGCAATGAGTGATTAGCCAGAGTGTCTACTAGAGATCTGGGGTTGAGGATGAAGCACTGGGGAAGCAGAGGAGTTAGCAGGGTCTTTGATGAACTAGGGAGAGCTCAAGGCAGGGAGCAGAGTCCCTGCTCTGCAGCCAAGCTGCTGTTTTCTTGTTTAGCTATTTCTTTTTTCTCCATCAAGCTTCCCAGTTTTTCCCATCTACCAAGACTGCGCTTCTCCAGCAGACAGTAGCTAGCGCTCAGTGAGGTGTGTTTATAGCTTCAGGCCTCTTTATAAAATCTGCAACCACGTTCTCAAGGCCTTCACTGTTATCCCACACTTTAACACCAAGAGACACCTGGCACCAAGCTCTAGTTCACACAGCATGTTCTCATTAGAAGTTGATAACAAGCCTAATAGGGTCTTCCATAGTTAGAATAAGGTAGATTTAGTAGAAGTCCTGTGGGTTGATGCTGACAATGATAACACTGCTTTTACTGGACCTTAGAGCAGGATATAGTTGTTTCATGTGTGTTTTTGTTTTTCTAAAAAATAACAAACACACCAGCTGGTAAAGTCACTCACACTGTAAAAATGCAAGATTCCTAGACAGACAACCAAGCACTTCCTCCCTCACACCACTGAGGTTTCACCTGAGTTTGCATCACTGCAGCAGGCCAGCTGACTCCAGAAGACTGGTTGTACTTTAGCTAATCCCTCCAAGCTACTTTGCACTGACATGCACAGAAACCTCAAGTCTTCCACACCAGTTAGTACATAATCATGTCATAGAATCATAAAATGGCTTGGGTTGGAAAGGACCTTAAACATTATCTAAACATTATCTAGTTCCAATCCCCTGCCATGGGCAGGGATGCCACCCACTAGATCAGGTTGCCCAAAGCCCCATCCAACCTGGCCTTAAATACTTCCAGGGATGGGGCATCCACAACTTTTCTGGGCATCTTATTCCAGTGCTTCACCACCCTCTGAGTGAAGAATTTCCTCCCAACATCTAATGTAAATATCCCCTCTTTTAATTTAAAACCATTCCCGCTTTTCCTATCACTAATTGCCCATGTAAAAGGTCACTCTCCATCTTTTTTTATCAGCCACCTTTAAATACTAAAAGGCTGCAACAAGGTCTTCCTGAAGCCTTCTCTTCAGGCTGATCATAGAATCATATCATAGAATCATAGAATGGCTTGGGTTGGAAGGGACCTCAATGATCACCTAGTTTTAACCCCCCTGCCATTGGCAGGGACACCACCCACTAGATCGGGATGCTCAGGGCCTCATCTAACCTGGTCTTGAACACCTCTAGGGATGGGCCATCCACAGCCTCTCTGAGCAACATGTGCCAGTGCCTCACCACCTTCTGAGTGAAGATTTTCCTAACCTCTAATCTACCTCTAATCTAGCCTCTTTCAGTTAAAAACCATTCCCCCTCATTCTGTCAATATCAGACTGAGCAAAGAGTCAGTCTCCATCTTTTTTATAAGTATCCTTCGAGTACTGAAAGGTTGCAATGAGGTCACCCCATAGCCTTCTCCACAATAAAAATCCCCAGCTTTCTCAGCCTTTCTTCATAGGAAAGGTGCTCCAGCCCCTTGATCATCTTTGTGGCCCTCCTCTGGACCCACTCTAACAGCCCCACATCCTTCTTGTGCTGGGGGCTCCAGACCTGGATGCAGTACTCCAAGTGGGGCCTCACAAGGACAGAGTAGAGGGGTATAATCACCTCCCTTGACCTGTTGGCCACTCCTCTTCTAATGCAGCCCAGGATGCAATTGGCCTGGGCTGCAAGTGCACACTCCTGGCTCATGTTGAGCTTTTCATCCATCAGAACTCCCAGGTCCTTCTCTGCAGGGCTGTGCTCAATGAGTTCTTCACCCAATCTGTACTCCTGTCTGGGATTGCCCTAGCTCAGGTGCATCACCTTGCACTTAGACTTATTGAACCTCATTAAGTTCACATTGGCCCACTTTTCAAGCTTGTCCAGGTCCCTTTGGATGGCATCCCTTTCTCCTGTTGTTTTGACTGCACCACTCAGCAAACCTGTCATACGTAAACTTGTTGAGGGTGCACTCGATCCCACTGTCTATGTCATTGATAAAGATATTAAACAGCATCAGTCCCAAGATGGACACATGTGGGACACCACTCACCAAAGGATAATTCAGGATATCATTTTCTACTGGTCATCTTTGACTTCCTAATTCTCTAATAAAATTACAAGACAAAAAAAAAAAAAAAAAAAAAAAAAAAAAAAAGCAGTGATTACAAGGGAATAATTTCAGATTTGCAAGCTTGCTTTTACCTCACTACACTTTTCTCATTGGGAGAGGTGATCTTTTGCTTTAACTGCCTTTAAAGACAAGGCCCTTAGAGTTGTACTGGCCAATAACAATTGCAAAAAGCTTCCACTAAAGAAACCAAAACCCAATTATCCACTCTATGAATCAACAGCAAAAATAATGCAGAAGTCCTTTAATCAACAAATCTCCAGACAGAAAAGGTTTCCTAGACAACCTTACAATGATGCTGGTAGTTATAGTGGCAGCATTCCTAAAGATCATCTTGGAATAATCAAATGTCGGCAAGAAGGCAAGAACAACACCTAACAATTTCCCTAAATCCCTCCTCAGCTATAGGTCTTGTGCAGATGATTTCCAGACGAGCATATGTAACTGGACCCACCCAAGGTTACATGATGGACAAAGAAAACACAAGATCTAAATAAATGAAAAAGATATTTTGAGATCAAGCTATTGTCTCTTGCAATCAAATATCAGAAAATAAAATCTGCAAACAATAAAATGGATTAACAATAAAGACTTCTGATCAGTGGCTAATTAACACCAAATTCCAGAGCATACTCAATGCAAATTCTATTAATGAAGATGGGAAGAATACTATGCAATAAATGTTTATATTAATGTAACTGTGTATGCATAAATGTAATTGTGTTTCACACTCAACCACTTTTAGTGCAGGCCACAAAAGTTTTCTTCTGCTCTACATTGACGAAATGTGAGAAATAAACGGAGTAAACTTTTCTTTAAGTTGCGCTTTTTTTCCAGACATCTGTATGAATATTTATGCTATGGTTACTGCTGTTAAAGCTCTTCTTCTTACATAAGAGTTCCCTGACAGTGAATAAATCTCGGGGTTTGGTGAGGCTTCATTTCATTTAATTAGAGGAAAAAAAATCTACTATTTACCTTTTTTTTTTCCTTTTTTTTTTTTTTTTCCTGTAGCGTTTACCCACTGTTATTCATGGAGAGTGTTCCAGTTGAATGTCTTTTTAAAGCTCTACTTTATGTTTCATTTTTCAGGAATAAACCATTTCTACATGGACAAAACTGGACTTTTTAAAACGAAGAAGTAGCACTTCTGCATTGATAACCGTTTATGAGTAGTTATTGTACAAATCAAGAAATATCTAAACAGACATTCATCAGTGACCTGCCTCAGTTGTGATACATAACGAATAAATGAATGCTGGTATGATTTCTACCCATATGCTTAATACAGTTTATTGTATATTTTTGTTCAATTTTTTTCAAAGATTATGTTATAGGTGAATCTTGTGAGAGATGAGCAGAGTTGACTATAGGCACACACATCTTTCCTTGTCTTTTTCCTTATTTCTTGCCTTATGGTGTATCTTCAAGCTCTGTCCACTCTAATAGGCCAAAATGGCCAATGGTGCAGCGGATTTTCATTGTCTGGTTGATAAGTTATATTCTTAAATTCACGCATCTTATTGTATAGCCTTAATCACTACAAAGCAGGTTTGCAAATATGACATTAAAGCAGCACTTGGTTTTATTTGGAGTGCATGGCACTATGAAGAGTTAGTTTAGCTGGTGATGACTGCTGTGTACACATCTGTAATGACTGTTAAGTTTGAACATACTCATCCCTAATCCCAAAAACCACCTGAAAAGTGATTTCTTGTTTGAAAATGCATTGCTCACCTCTCTTGTGAGCCAAAAACTTAACAAAGCTTTCACACAAAATAGCAAACTGTTGTATCTCCCATGTTGCCCACATTTGCTTCCACACATGGTCATTAGATAGAAAATAGTGCAAACCAAATGTGCTGTTCAGAGATTTGACACTTATACAAAGTCAAAACAACAAGCTGGAGAACATCTCAAGCACTTCCACCTGCTCACCTGTACATGACAGGCAGTATATATCCATCTGAATTATTCTGGTAAATTTGACCTAAGTCTTTTCATAGAAACTTACCAAAATCACCCACGGAAGAAAAATACAATAGGTGTTGTAAAACCCTCTCTCTGGGACACCCCCAGTGTCTAATATCTCCGTTAAGCAGTGGCAAATGACATTACACTGAAAGGTTCATTCTCATTTCCTATTCCTTCACAGTGTATCTATATCTATCAGCGACAGGAACTGAGTGAAATGGAATAGCTGTGTCTTGATGACTTGCCTATGGTGTTCTGATTGAAATGCTTAGTAAGTTTTTTAGAAGGAATTTCATCTTAGTTTTCCTATTCCTGCCTGGCACTTTGCCCACTGTACCACTGGGTACTGCAGAAAATTCAAATCAAATCTAAAAGCTGGCATTGTGACCGAAAAGTTTTAGATTAAATGAAAGATGCTGTTGAGCTGTTTATAATATATAGATAATGGTTTATTTCTCTGTAGAAGGCTATAGAGAATAAATCAGTATTCCTTATTCATTCATGTCAGTTAAAGTAGTTCACATCAGGGCTGGCTAGGGTATGAAATTTCCTTGTGATAAAATTACATTGTCAACAATGAACATGAAATTCTGTTTTACAAGAAGAACTGAAAAAGATAAGAGTTAAATTAGGAATCATAAATGTTTTCATTTTCATATTATTTATGCTCTTTATTAAAGGCAACTAAAATAATAGGGGATAACAGTAATTCAATGAAGAAAAAATGTGTTCTATTTTCCTATAACACCTGTAAAACTTCTGAGCTGTTAAGGATTTCTTTTTTGCAGAGCCATCTGCTATCTCTAGCCACACAGATATGAAACATTTAGGAAGAAATGAAATCAGTTTTGTGATTCACCTGTTTCCTAATCAATTTGATGTCCATTTAAAAATAAATAAATAAACAAAATAAAAGCAGGTATTGTAAATTTCCTGTTTCCATTTTGATTTTCAAATATTGCTTCTTCTTGAAATCTCTAATCTGAATAAAAATTATGAAGATTGTAACTTCAGCAAAAAGACAAATAAGAATGGACAAAGCAAAGGTCTGTAAAGTAGTGAATGACTAATACAGACAGAATATACTGAGAATTTCTATTGTCTCTTTCTCTTAGCACAAGAAAAATGGTACATTCAGGAATACTGAAAGGCAGCAGATTCAAATCTGAGACAGCAAGAATCTTTTCTACACAGTGTACATAAGATGTTACCTAGCCCAAAATTACAGCAAAATTTAAAGAGCAGTTGAATTTATATGGATAAGAAGACCTTATCCATATATAAGAAGATCTATAGTTATAATAAAGATTAAGTTTTAAAAAATCATGAAAAGACACAAAATTAAACACTTAATGACTTCAAAAAAAGTCTATATGCTAGACATTTTACCTAATAGTAATTGTTTTCACTTTCCTCAGAGGCATCTAAGGTTCCTGTCAGGCAGAAAGTTATACTAGATGAACTACAAGTCTTATCTAAAATATTCTTGCAAACATTCTTCTACAACAACAACAACAAAATCTTTGTTGTTGTAGCTACGAATTAGAAACTCCATGTAGGCTATCATACAGTTTCTTGTTGTGAACATACATGAACATACAAAAAAGTTGTTATTACACTTCTGCTCTTAAGTGTTGTATATGCATCACTTTTACTTTACTTTGTTTTATGGAATATCCCCCATCCCACTCTTGCTCACTGATAAGGAAGACTTTGCAATTCTCTCTCTAAAAGCTCAAATCTGCACCATTTGTTCTAAAAGGTCAAGTGGAAAAAGAGGCTGATAAAGAATTTCACATAATCAAGGCTAATATCCTGCTGGTTTCTCTCTCCACTCTCCACAGTCCACAGAAGTTGACTTCCTTCTTAGGCCCAACAAATACAGTTAACTTTTCTGACCAAACTAAGCCTGGAGTATTACATCTGGAGCCTATATATCAGTTACTTTGGCTAATTCTTCTAGGTTGGTGACAGAAACCAGCTTAGATACTGTTGATAATCCAGCAGAGGCAAAAGACACAGAGTGTGTTTCTGTAAGCAGTGTGGCACTGACTTCTCTGGGAATTGGTCACAGAAGACAGTACCATGTCTTATGACCTTCCTGTTTATGACCTCGTAATTTTGTGATCTCCTTCTTATTTTTAAAAATCTACAGTAAAAGACCAATATTTGCAATAAAATTTTCCTTTTAATTCTGATAACAAATTTTGTACATAAGAGAATAAAGAAATAATAATAATAATAAAATCAGAAAAAAAAAATAACTCCCTTTGTTAAATATTTTACATTCAAGAACTTCACAGAATGAATTGCCTTACATAATCTTTAGTAGTTAACACTAATACTTACACAGTACGTTCAGAGACATCTCTAAAACTAAGTACTCAGTGCACTCCACTGCTAAAAGGGTTTGCTGCATTTGCATCGAGGTGAGTCTGTGAGTAACTACTCAGTCCACTCCATTTCTGAAATGGCTTGTTGATTTCATGTCAAGAGAAGTCTGGAGGCAACAAACAATCAACAAAAAAAAATTAACATTATTCATGCCACTAAAAATATTATTAGTATTGTCAGGAGAAAAATATTTCAAAACACAAACCTATTGAGTCTTTCAGTCTTTGTTTCCATTAGACAATAATTTGAAAAATTGGAGGTTGGAATTTTTTTCATTTACTGCCCATTGCCATTTGTTTGTGTTGTTTGTTGGTTAGGCACCAGACAGCACTAGTAATAATGCCTAAATCAAATCATTTGAGATGTGAAAGTCTAGTAAAGGCAGATCTCAGGTGTATACCTCAGCTTCTGCAATATCCCACAGGAAGCATACCTGAGTGCAGCTATAGCTGGTAGGTATCTACTTCAAAATAAGAGCAAAATCAATGGATTAGGCGAAAAAAGAAAAAAATAAGAAAAAAAAAAAAAAAAAAGAAAAGAAAAAAAAAAAAGAAAAAGCTGTGTTATCCTTTGAAGCACAAAAGGCACAGACTTATGGAGCAATTAAAAAGCTGAAAAAAAATGAGGTGTCTTGGCAGACTTAACTTGAACAAATGAATTTACATTTGGGATTACACAACCACATTGTATGCTTTTATGGAAACATACTAGTTAACATAACAGCTGCCACATCACATGGGATTTATGTTGTCGAAAGACCCTTCTAAAAGTAGTTCAAATTAACAATATGCCCAAGAACATTTAGTACATAAACTGACCCATTTTCTCAGGTTTTAAAGTGTGTTTTTTAACAGTTATGCCCTGATTTCCTTTGACTTAAAATGAATTGTTCTGAAAAAGATAAAGAAGGGTAAAAGGCTTGGCTTTGGGATCAGGGCCAAAGGACACTGATGAATACATGAGATGATGAGAAACAGAACAAACTGCCACAGAAAGAATTGGAAATAAGATACAGTCAAACGAGGCAAGTGAGAAGAAAGTCATTTGAGCTGAAGCAAAGAAAGATATGTAGATTCTTTGGAACAGGCCCCACTCCACAACACTGTTGATCACTGTAAGGAAGTGATTTGATGACATCTTTTTCTTTTCATGTATGTGTAACTTTTAGTGAGATTACCCTCGGCTGAAGAAACTGAAGAGTTCTAAGACACTTCATCATTGCACATTCCTGGCCGTGTCCAGATTTCTTAGTGGCAGGAATATTTCCATTGCCTTACATGTCTTCAGTTTTGCCAGACTTCATGTAAGAAGGATATATTCAAGACTGATGGAAAATTCTTCGATGATACAATAAATTCTGTCCCTATAAACGACAAAAAAAAATCTAATGAAAGACCCCACAGTCAAAACATACCCTCAAAATAAGTGAACTAAGATTGGGGGTGGGAGACTTTTTTGTGTAAATTATTCATTTGCTTAAAGATTCATCTTTATAGCAACCAGAACGGTTTGTGAATTTTGCTTAGAATCAAGGACTAGTTTCAGATGGGACAATACTGACAAAACATTTCAGTAATCAATCATTTATAATTTTTCCAAAATCATTTACTGTGAAATTTCAAGGACACAATTTCTGGACAGGTTTAATGACTAAAGGAAAGCAATCATTTGCAATCGTTAATTCTCTTCTCCATTTGGTGTCTCCCCACCCCCACCCCCACCCTTCTTTATTTTTTGTCTCCCCTACTCTAGTTACTTACTCTGTAGCCATATTCAAAGCTCTCATCTGCTTCTGGGGACTTGAAAATACATTATCTGCTGCTTTCTCATGATGAAGTTTTCTCCAATCAGGCATACAAGTGCTTGAGGAAGGTTATTTTCCATATTATTTGTTGGTGCTACTCCATCCTACATAAATCAGAATTGTTACTGATGCCTGCAGTAAATGCACGTAAGCTAGGAAAGGTGTTCAAATAGACAATACTTCTGTTAATTTCACCATTTTCTTCTTTGTCTTTTCTTAATAGTGCCAAGAAACAGAAAGTTAATTTCTGTTTTACTTATATTTCAGATTTTAGCATCACAGTTTGGCCGTCAAATTAAAATCGCAACTCTTACCAAAAGTTTTACCAAAGGTACAAAATGGTGACAAGATAGAGGCAATATCTCTTTTATAGATTTCTTTGCAACAGTTTGACCATTGTGCGTGTTGACAGTACATGAATTCTCCAAAACCCTGAGTCCACAGAAGAAAATAGCCTCGACACAAGGCTGAAGGATAAGCAGCAGAATTGCAAAAGATGTGGAGATGCTAAGAAAACTGATAGTGTGTAACCTTAAAGCACATGCATTTTTATCACAGTTCTCTATATCACCTCATATTTATTTTTCTTAATATAAAAGAGATTTCTCACTTCCTCAGTATTGTAGGTTTGGGCTTGAGCTTATTTTGTTTTATATATATTTGTATCTATGCCATATTGTGTAGGACTAGACATTTTATTTAAAATGTTTATGGCTACTTTAGCATTTCAGTACATGAGCTTCACTGATTATAGCTTTGACTATTAGCAATATTTTTTTTTTATATCTTCTCTGACGAATAATGTCTTTCTGGTCTGACCTAAGTACATTTTACTACACAAGCATGGAATTTCATTTACTCCTGAGAATCCTGATGACTCATTAACAGGGATATATCCTTAGGTCTCATTAATGTAGTTCTTACTATAATTTGCAGACGATTAGATAAGTGTCTTTTTACTTCTCTGTCTTCCTTTACAGCACATGCAGTCTCACAGTGTGCCTGGAATGATTATAGCAGATAGATATTTTAAATTATTTTTCCTTTCTTTGGATTTAGTCTTTTTATGTTCATCTATTCTCCGTTTCATTTATTTTTTTTTTCTTTTTAATTGTACATGGCTGGTTTTAAAGTGGGTAATCATTTCTCACTGTGGTGCCTCTAACTACTTTAGGAGGCTTTCTCTAATTCCTTTAATACTCAGAGAATCACAAACACTGCAGGATCCACTAAGGTTTTAACAGTACAGTGAGTCTACTTATAGAAATAGCTCAGAAACAATGCATTTTCTGTGCACCAAATAAAAATATGCATACCACTCCACTACCCCTGATTTTGAGAGCTGTTTCTGATTACTGATTGAAAATTCCCTCTGTTCTTCATTAAAGGCTGAGATTCTTTTAAAATGCTTATTTACGGTGGCAGTCCTAAGGGGCAGGCTATGTATTTAACTGCCTACAGCTTCAAATCTCTTTCAACATGAGGCCAACTCTGTGTTAGGTAACTTGTTGGGTGAGTGGTGCCACATTCCTGCTCTGCCTATGGGATAAAGTAGCCGCTGTACAACATGGCTCATTTGTTCCTAGACTATCATTAGCATTAATGAGCTTTGCATGTATACATCAAGAAGAGGAAAGGAGAATCATAGCTCCTTATACTCAATGTTTTGTTTTCAGGGGTCCTGTCTCTGGCTTAAGCTCATTCTTTGTGAGCCAAAGCCTGCATGCCTGTGAAAAGCTTGAGTAAACAGGCCATGTGCAGGGGATATACCGTGCACTGAGTGATGCAAAACACTCTCCCTCCCCCAGACTTAAATGTGTCACTGCAGCTTGTGTGATACAGCAGCAGCTCCCTCCTGGGGAATGGGTATCTAATAATTTTTTCCTTGACCCTGTCCCTTTGTCAAACACAGCCCTTTCTTACAACCCCTATAAATCTGCTGTGGCGACATATGCCATCAAGAATGGTGAATGAGCAGCAGGGATCTCCCTTCATGACCTTTCTTTTACATGCCACTGCCCTCCCCAACTAGCTGAACCGTTGTATTTAGGACCCTCTGCCCTCACAGGGAAGGGTATGGTTGTTTTGGAAGAAGAAAGCGAAAACCAATGCATAAATAAGAGGTATTCACTTAGAAGGCTATCTAATAAACAGCTAGGTGAAAATCTGAAACACCAGGATACTAAAGTAACTGAGATCTTTTTCATAGCTGGGTTGCAAAGAGGATACAGTTAGAAATAGCATCCATATACTGCATTCTGCCCTGCCAAGGATAAACTCACCTTCTGTTACCTTGACTTCACAACTTTACCTTTCTGTGTCACTTGTGTCCTCACTGAAAAACAGAATAAAAACATATGCAGTGTCATTAGCAGAAAATATCAGAGCACTGAAGTGCTACTAAATAGAAAGCTCAATTTCTGACTTCTAAATACGAACTAACTCTCAGTCTGAAGGGTTATTCAGACCCTACCCAGTGTCCTGTTCCTTCAGGCAATATACAAGTTCAGCATGACCACCTCTGTATTCATTTCCAGGCCCCTTTTTATAAGTACAATAATCTCATTGCTCCTGTTTGTTTGCAAATATGGTGGAACAAGGCAGTCCTGGAACAGGTCAGTCACCTGTGGGTCTGAAATTGCAGCACAGCAATACAGGCTGCAGTGTCTTATTTCTGTGAATCAGTACTTCAGTGGGCAACTTTTAACAGTTAAATATGCAATTTAAAAACAAAAAAATCTTTTGTCACCTGTAGTGAGAATTCCATGAGGTTGAAAATACCTTGCAAGTAATTTAAAGCAAGCTACTTATAACAAGCAAGGAGATGGGTGTTTGTGTGAACTCCTTGAAGAACTGCATGGAGAAATAGATGGAACGGAGCAGGGAGAATAAATTCAGTAGCTGACACGTATAGCTCAGTTTATGGAGGCCAGAACTACAGATAAATTCAACCATCTCCACAGTGTCTGAATGTCCTCAGTTCACCTGCTTCTGGTATAGTTTTATATCCTCAGTACCTGAAGGTTCTAGCAAATAAGTGGAGAAAAGCTGGATCAATGAATGCATCAGGACAGACCTTTCTGTCTCGGGGAACTGACAAAACAAATAAATAAATATATCCATCCAGTGTGTTTTAGATCCTAGAAATGGTTTCTGTTCTCATCATAATTTTCACCATAGTGTAGTTTTGGTAAAATTTAGAAACTGGTGATGTATGCAGCAGCTGTGGACTTGTCCAGATGCAGTTGCCTGACACGCTGCCTGTGACTGGCTGGTGTAAGCAAGCTGAGCAGCGTTGTATGTTGCCGGGTGAACATGCTCCTTCGTGCTCTGGGCCAGCACTCTGACTGTGCTTCTTGAGGTGTTGTAAGGCTTGCAGTAGTCACCCAGAAAGGTGGGTCCCCCTTTGACAATGATTTTTGTATTGTCACTGCAGACATAGTTGTTCATTTTGCAGCTATTCAGAAGTGGTGCATAAAAAAACAAGTTTCAAATACTCTTTCAGTTTCATTCAGACTAAGCACTACTATGCACATATGTGATAGGCCTGGTAAGGGACCTGTCCATCAGGTGGCAGAATGGATTGTTTTCAATCCATTCCACTGGAGAAAGTCTGCTTTGTATTAATAATTAAACATGCAGTGCATCAAGGACTTTGACAAGAGTCTCCTACATCCTTTTCATAATAATCAAGCTACAGACTCAGCCAGAAACTCTGCCATTTTTAAATTCCTTCTGTAGGACATTTTCCAGTTTGTAGAAATAAATTACCGAGGCAGAGAAAAACTATCTGGATAGCCCACGACATTAGGGCACTCACAAGGGTTAATGGAAGAGCTGTGTTCAAGCTGTGCTCTAAATCTTACAGAATAAAAAATTAAGCCCAGATTTCCCAAATCCTCTGTGAGTACCTGCCTGCAGACTACCGACTTTCTAGCTTTGAGGAGAAATTCAACCAGAGACCCAGAAAACCCTTCAGATCCACCCTTCTGCCTGGATCAGGCACCTTTCTGTAAAAGTGACAACTCTGACAAGCCAGCATATTTATATTTGCAGAAAAAGAAAAAAAAGAAAAAAAAAAAAAAAAGCACGTTGACAAAAAAGCATTTGACAAAAAAAAATTCTTGATCGCCTTAATTGAAAACTCTGGCCTGGGCTGTGAATCTCTCCTCTGGTATGCAATTATAATGGGTAGCACTCAACACAAAATCTAAACCAAAACCGAAAACACTCTGCGTCTTCTCAAGTTCTGCTGCTTGAATTAAATTATTAGAGCCTGCTGTAAAACAATAATGATTTCTACTGTCAGAAACAATGTTTCAAGCAGATGTGAACCACAGAAAGCATATGTGAAAAACGTGTGATCCACACACTAAGGTCACAGGAGCCATTTAGACGCCACATGTAAAATATGTGAAACACATGTTGAGGCATGATGCAAATTCACATTTTGTTTGTCCTTTGGCAAGTATCAAGAGCAAAGGCTAAAAGAACTAAAGCTCTCAAAGGTAAACTTTGTGCCTGTGAAACTTTCAATCTTTATAAAAGATTAACATAAAAAAAAAAAGTCCTGCAGGGCAGACTTCTTAACCCCTCAAATTATCCATTGCTAATGCTGCCTGGTATGTCCTTAGTGATGGAAAATTCTTGTTACCCTCTTTCTTAATTCCTACCAAAGCAAAAGGTTAACAGATCTCTGCTGTCTTCTGTTACTCAGCTAATACTCGGGTAGTAATGCTGCTCTTACCCAGTGGGCTTGACCTGCTTTGTGTGAGTACTCATGGTGTGAAGCAGTAGAAAAATCTCACTGAAGGGAGCCTGAGTTGTTCACAGACAGATTCTTGGTTGGTGGTGATGCTAATGCTGAGGGTTTGACTCTGGGTGCAGCTTGTCTCGCCTAAATTCAGCCTCATCAGGGTCAGGCCTCAGCCAGCTATCTAGACTCCTTTACTGTTATTAGAGAGACATTTCCAAACTCCATGATAGGATGCAATGAATCCCCTCTAGAGAGGCTTTGTTGTCTATAAACAGGGGCCAAATAGCTAGTTAGGAGCTGAAGCTTAACTCCCAGATGGCCAAAGTAAGTTGGCAGCACGCTTTGGATGGTGAACTCCTACCCATAAGCCAATGCCACCCTTCTCCTTCACACAATTGCAAAGAAACCCAGGCTTTGTTTCAAAGCAGGGATGTTGGCAGTGGGCAAGTGTCCACATGGCACAGGATCTACTGGCAATATTTTCAGGAGTTTTCTGACACACCCTATCCTCACAATATAGAGGGCATTGCCAGTAGACTTGGAGCAACCAAGACCTGAGGAGATCTATGTGCAGAGTAAGGTCTGGCTTTTCATGTACATTTTCTCTACTCTCTGTCCCTAGAAATTCTTTGCTGTGGGAAACTGAAAGGTCTCCACCCTCCTCATCTTCTCAGCCACTTTTTCATCGCCTCAGCAGCACCACATGTGAGCTTGATAAAGCCAGAATTCATGTAGCTGAGAAAAACAAGCTCTGTCTTGAAACTCCTCTTTATGCAATGACCCCAGTGGAATGATTCATGAGAATAAAGGTTTTTACATAGAAGAAAGTTCTACAGATTCTGGTCCATTCTTTCATTGAAACTTTCTAAATGAACAAAAAGGTAACTACAGCAGAAAGATGCTAAGGTGCTAATATGTGTGTTCCTTTTCTAAGTGAAGACAACAGCAAGTTCCCCTTTGACATTAGTACAAGAAATATTCTGTTTCATGTAAAAATGCAACATATTTACAAAGATTTTAAATTTCAGAATAACATTGATTTCATACACACTCACATGCATCCACTGCTGTATGTCTCTCTCCATTGCACGTCTTATAAGCTGTACTTTGGGGAAAAATATATTTATGAAATGTTGATGGTCAAACAAATAATGTCCATAAAAAAACAATTATGAAGTCAATTTTATTTTTGTAATTTTTAATACACATATCTGAGGTGCATAATTTTTAATACACATATCTGAGGTGCAGAGAGAAAAAATAACTAAGCCCTCTGCAGACCATTATAAGCTAGATAAGGATTTACAATACAAGATACAGCACCCATAATGCTTGAAAGATGATGTCATGTCTTAATTATGTTAGCATTTAGTGGATATACATCAGCTTCACATCTTCAGATATTCAGAATTTACTGTGCCCTTTCTTTGACCCTGACTTTTTTTTAGACAACTGAAGTAGGGAGAACATATTCAAAGCAGATTTTCTTTTCTAACATTCACAAAGAGACTTCAGACAACAGGGGTTCAAGTGAGCTCTGGTTTTAGCTATTTTTTTTCCATCTCCACTGCTTGCTAAGAGTTTAGAATCACAAGGGGCTGATGATTTTCAGCTCCCCTCAAGGGTCTGATCCCACACCATCAAAAGGCTTGTTGTCATTGTTTTCTGTGGGTCTTGAGGGTTCTTAACCTGTGAAATATATATCCAGCATATGGAAGGGACAAATTTGGAGGACTGAAAGTTGAAGCTTTTTTTGGTCCCCGATGGCAATCCCACTGACTTTGCAAGGCTATTTCATACACCCATACCATTTGCAGGTTAAACAACAATGTAATGCATACAGATTGCAGGTTTGTTCTTTTCTAGGAAAAAAAAAAAAAAAAAAAAAAAAAAAAAGCTAGCTCCTTCAATCCTGCAGCATGCTGCAAATGCATATAAGCACATGCCTACTTGCAGCCATGACAGAACTAGCATTTTCCTTGCAAAGAAGAAATTTACACTTTAGTCACTTTAGCCAGGCATAAAAAAAGGTGCATTCTCTGAGATCACCTCATATAAAAAACTTTTGTTGTTGTTATTAAGAACAGAATTATATGAGAGAACAAGCATAGTAAGGACCCTTGCAACAATCATCAATATTTACTTTTAAGTCTTAATTTTTAAGAGCTTGGCTAAAAGCCCATTGAATTAGTCAACTCTTGCATTCAAGGAGATTAATGAAGTTTGGACAAGGGGCAAATGTATATGAACGTTTTCCAGCAATTATATTTTTTAGTTTTTGTTTAATAGAGACAGCTTTTCTTCCCAAAAATGCTACAAAATGACATATATAAAAATGAAACTACAGTAATCCATTGTTCTTAAGCTGCTTTTCCCATAGCGCTATCATGACTTGTCTATCAGACACATTCTCTGCCTTTGGATGAAATGTCAGTTAACATACATATCCACATACACACACAATGTAGCTGCAGAAAATGTGCCTTTTAATTCCAGTGAATCTAAGCATCCCCTTTCTTAGGATTTCTCCCAGAAGAATTTGCCACAGCAAACCTCCACTGGCTTTTTTTGCAAGGATTAGCACCCACCTTCCACAGAAGACAAACAAAAACCTTGGGGGGGGCAAGATTCTGTCTTCAAATGCCACAGATGCCACAAGATGGTGGAAGGTCAGAAGTTATTTTCTTGGCAGACACTCTAGCTCTCTGCATGCCCCCTCCCCACTCCATCCACTTTCCATTAAGTTTTGCTGGGCAACAGCATATGCTTTAGATCCATGTCGCCCATTCCATTAGTCAATAGTGCTGCATAGACATGGAAAAGGCAAATATGCATATAAAACAAACTGGAGTGAAGAAGGGGAAAAAAAAGAATATATCCATCTTGCAATTCTTTATCCCCTCCCTATAGACCCACCTCTGAGCTTGGATCTGAGAGACAAGAGTGCAAACAAATATGCCTCCATTTTATTTTTTTTCTTATTTTTTAAGCATATTCTGTTCCAACTACAATTTTAATATGGGTAGTCTTTGTGTATTTCCAAGTAGATTTGTTTTGTATCCATAGAGAAGAGGGAAAAAAAAAAAAAAAAAAAAAAAAAAAAAAGAATCCAAAGTGATTAACTCTGTGATAATGAAGTCCAGTTTTCTATGAAGCACACATCACGGAGTGAATTGCTGCTTGCTTTGATTTGTGCTTGAAATGTGAGACATACTGATTCCCAGATGGCTGTTTCATTGTGCAGAAAAGCAGAGAAACACATACATTTCAGTTAAGTTGCATATCTTTTCATTTATTCATGTAATTGTGATATATATTCCATATTCCAGAATGAACCAGATGGTGGAGGGAAGGCTTACAGTGCAGCCACATTCCCATTCAATAACCTTGGCTGTCTGCGGCAAACTCTTCACTATGCCAGGTGTCAACATTTGGCTGCTAAGATTTTACTCTCTGGAACACACTGGGTGAAAGAATTCACAATCTCACATATTCCCTTCTTGATATGCATAGTAAATGCTCTGTCATGCTAATAAGAGCTGCAGGTATATATCAAGGGTGAAATGTGCACCCCTAATATCAGCAACATCTGATGTTGCCATGATAAGATTTCACCATGACACGTTGAAAAGCATTCCTAATAAATACAGCTTTGTGTAGGGAAGACTGCAAGTTACATTTTCAGCAAAGTTCATGGGAATTCAGCCTGCACTCCTGTCTAACAATAACGGGAGTGGTGTGTGTAATTCCACCCACAGAGCCGGATTAACTAAAAGGATTTATTTTCAAGCAGTGAAACTGCTAAATTCTGGTACCAGCAGCAGGACTGTCTGCCAGTATCCTGTAAGCCTTTATTTCCCTAAGGCCCATACCATATGACATGTTTGGATGATGTTTAAACCTTCCCCTTGTGTATGTTCATCTTGTGTATTTTTATTGTTCTTTTAATTATCTGCACATATATATTAATTCCAGAAAGTACAAACAGGCTCCACTGTCATTTCTCCACCACACTTTATATTATAACATCACTCATGAATGCTGGTTACAAGTTTCCAGGCAGACATGCGGTTGATCTAAATTTGTGGGACAACAACATTCAGATATCTGCTTTCAATTTGTGTGCATGTTTCTCCCTGTTATTTTCTTTTTATGGTAGTATTAATTGTTACCAGAAGTCTGTATGAAATGACTGAGGAACCGAATGCTGGAATGCAGCAGATCAGAAATGGCTGTGTCGCTTGCTGTTAAGTGAAATGCACAGTTAGCTTATTAGCTAACCTGAGTATTCCCATGAATGACCAGTAATTTAAGTTTTGGATATGGAAGAAAAGTCAAGGATCTTGACCTACTGGCAAATTCAGATGCCCCATGTATTCACTTATCTGCTTGGACCTATGTATATACATATAATTTCCAGAAGTACAGTCTCTGGAGAACTGTATTTTTTGGAATTGCTGCGCACAGATTACTAGGGACCAAATATTGTAGTAACAGAAAGAATGATCGGCTTTATCCACTTGGCTGGCTATCAAAATGTAACTGTTCTAGAAATGACCCAATCCAGTATCCACTGAAGTCAGTAAGAGTCTTTCCATTGCATTCAGTGGGTACTGGTTTGGGTACTAACTGTAGCATGACAAGAAAAAAAGGATGAGGAATTGCAAGTGCTCATTACCCAGCACTGCCCAACTGTCTGATTCTGAAGAATGGATGTGGAGAATTGGGTCTATATCCAGCTGTCTGAAGGGCAACACATTTTCATAAGTGTTAATCTACAAGCGATCTACTAAAAAATAATCCTGTGATTAAACAGGAGTGTAAATTAATACACAAGTGTGGAAAATAAATAGAGAAGTTTATCCCAAAATCTCTGTTCCCCCACTGTGCCACTGCCCCCCTTTTCATATGGGTTCCAGAAGGTACAGGTTAGCTTAAGATTTAATTCCAAGAAATTTTAAACAGGAGCGGGTCATCTGAAGTATAGGTTATGCAGTCTGAAATGCTCACTGCCTTCTTGAATATATGCCTAAATCTCCCTCTGAGGTAACTGAAGGAATCCTGACTAAGGCCCAGGGCTGAGAGAGCCAAGGGTGAGCTGTGGTCAGCATTTCAAGCTGCAGCCCTGAAATGTGTTTCCCTTTCAGTGGGATTCTGTAGGCAAAACCACATCAAATGCAGGTAGCACACAAAACCAGGACTTCACACAGTGGCCTTTTTAGTGTTTCATCCTTCTGCCTGTTTGGATTACCCACCTGTCCCTTGCCCAGTTTAAGGTATATTATTTGGACATCACTCACAACAGGAACTCAGCAACAAAATTTATCATTGCAGCATGCCATAAGATAGCTGTTGTATCAAGACCATTTGTCTCCCTGGAAAGGATACACAATATGAGAATGAAAAGTCACCTAATACCCCAATACAAATAGGAGATTATGTTGCCTGTATAACCACTACAGAGGGCATCTAGCTACAGGGCATCTACCTACAGAGGTAGCTTAAATCCTACCTCTCTGCAATGACTGTCAGGAGCAGCTAAAGAATGAACATTAGCTAGGCAACAACATAAATGTCCAGTATTAGGTGGTAGAAATAAACCCTTCTGAGTATTTTTCTTCAACTGCATCATCCCAGAAGCACTTTCAGTCACTGGCCATATAAAAATTTTTTCCTAGGAATCAGAGTCATGTTGCTCTGGCTTGTGACAATGACTCCTTTGCCGCATATCACAAATGTTGTTTCCAGTTAGCATGGCTACAGTACTGGGTAAAGCATGTTTGTGCTTTACCTCTCTAGATAATGAAGGTGGGCTGTGAATTTTGTCAGCATGCCCTCCTGATCCAATTCAGAGTGAGTGGAGATGCCAGCAGGCCAGGAAACCAATTAATGACTCAGCTTAAGCAGCTTCACAGGAAACTGGAGTTTTAAAAGGAAAACAAACTTTACCCTATTTCTAAGTAAGGGAAAGTGTAAATGCAGTAAAGACAATTGTAAAGTCAGTACCACAGATAAATTGCAGCAGTAGGTAGAAAGGATTATTCCCAATGGACATATTCAAAAGCAAGTCTTCTGTTTTACTTAGAACAGTGTTCATTTAGCACAGCTTTGGTCTGAGTATATTGCAACCTCAGATCACTGCATATACTCTCATCATACCTATGCACAGAGTCTAAATGCTGCAAATATATGCATCCAGGACAGAGCTCAATCACTTTCTCTCTTAAATGACTGACAGCCTGATTGCATACAGGCAGCAGTCAGATAAAGCTCTGGTAAGGGGCCATATGTTGCTAGGAGACAGGGCCTAATGGCATGGGGAAGTATTTGTAGGGGAGGTGATGGAGCTGGGGATCAGGGGCAGAGAATATAAAAAGAGGAAGCCCATTTTGTTTTTATCTCTGAAACATAACCATTGCATAAAGGCCTTTCTTTCACTTCCATATGGCAGGAAGCTGCGTCTTCTCTGCAAGAGTTGCTGTTCCCCACGTTCAGACAGTCAAGGGAAAACTCATGGCACCAAAAGTTCACAGCCTATACATAAGTAAGCAAGTAAATGCAGACTAAAGGAAGTGAAACAAGAATTGGTTAATTTATTTATTTATTAACATATACAT
Source organism: Aythya ferina (assembly GCF_964211825.1). Taxonomy (NCBI): domain Eukaryota; kingdom Metazoa; phylum Chordata; class Aves; order Anseriformes; family Anatidae; genus Aythya; species Aythya ferina. Next base: position 130,198,853 of record NC_140297.1, read on the forward strand.
AATAACCGTAGGTAGAAATTAAGACATATGCTCCACTTAACTTGAAACAAGAGGCAGCATTTCATAGGGGATGGAGGTGGTAGTGTTATGCACAAAAGCGGAAGATGGCTTCTGCTGTAAACAGTCGTATTAGTGCTCAGATGGACCAGCTGACGAGGAGAGGAGAGGAGAGGAGAGGAGAGGAGAGGAGAGGAGAGGAGAGGAGAGGAGAGGAGAGGAGAGGAGAGGAGAGGAGAGGAGAGGAGAGGAGAGGAGAGGAGAGGAGAGGAGAGGAGAGGAGAGGAGAGGAGAGGAGAGGAGAGGAGAGGAGAGGAGAGGAGAGGAGAGGAGAGGAGAGGAGAGGAGAGGAGAGGAGAGGAGAGGAGAGGAGAGGAGAGGAGAGGAGAGGAGAGGAGGGGAGAAGAAAAGAAAAGAAAAGAAAAGAAAAGAAAAGAAAAGAAAAGAAAAGAAAAGAAAAGAAAAGAAAAGAAAAGAAAAGAAAAGAAAAGAAAAGAAAAGAAAAGAAAAGAAAAGAAAAGAAAAGAAAAGAGAAGAGAAGAGAAGAGAAGAGAAGAGAAGAGAAGAGAAGAGAAGAGAAGAGAAGAGAAGAGAAGAGAAGAGAAGAGAAGAGAAGAGAAGAGAAGAGAAGAGAAGAGAAGAGAAGAGAAGAGAAGAGAAGAGAAGAGAAGAGAAGAGAAGAGAAGAGAAGAGAAGAGAAGAGAAGAGAAGAGAAGAGAAGAGAAGAGAAGAGAAGAGAAGAGAAGAGAAGAGAAGAGAAGAGAAGAGAAGAGAAGAAAAGAAAAGAAAAGAAAAGAAAAGAAAAGAAAAGAAAAGAAAAGAAAAGAAAAGAAAAGAAAAGAAAAGAAAAGAAAAGAACTGTGATGGATGAAGTGCTGAATTATCAATGAGTCATAAGACTCTCATGATTGAGGTGGAAGGTGTATTTGTGAAATGCAGATGTACGGTGATTGTTGTTTAATTATCATCATTACCATTTCAAAGAAGGGCAACAAAGTCCTGTGTAGGAAGTAACACAAAACAAGGAGAGCCATTACACAGAAAAGTAGAGGTGAAACAGAACATTCTGAGAATGAAATCTATAGATTGAATACCGCTGTCCTCCTCCCCCCACCACCCCTCCCCCCCCCCCCCCCTTTTTTTTTTGAGGTGAGAATGGAGAAAAAGGAAATAGTTTTCTTTTCTGGTTATATCTTTAAAAGGATCTGTGTTTCATTTTTATTAGAAATGTATAGATAAGAACCCTTTAAAAAAAAAAAAAAAAAGAAAAAAGAAATATTCAGTGGTAACAGTACTTAAAAATTAGCACTCCATCCGTGGCATTTTTCATTCTAAACAGAAAAATCAGCAATAATAATAATAATAAACTGCAATGCAGAAAATTGTACTTGTTAACCAGTCCATACATGTGTTTTTGACCAGTGAGCTTGGTTTGTGGATCACTTTAGATAGGGATGATGTAGCGTTTCTTTAAAAATGCAGGCAGCAAAATTTAGGAGAGCAAGAAAACTGTATTTGTCTAGATAATAAAACCAGGATCATATTACACGCCATGTGGAAGATAACTGTCTACATTCCAACCTAAGCCTCTGAAAGGAAAAAGACCTTTTATTTTGTAAAAGTATGTTTGATAGAAGTACTGTAAAGCAAACATCAGCAGAGGATCTTGTAGCTTGAAACGGGGAATCATGAATATTAATTCAGGAAATCAACACAAGAGATGTACAGAGCACACTGTTTTATATATATAAATATATATATATAAGGTGATAAGCTACTGAAGTGCCAGAAAGAGATAGAGCAAAGGGAACAATAATGACATGATTCAGGTATGTAAATGAAAACACTACTGACAAGAAAAAGTAAAGAGAAGCTGTTAAAAGTAGCCTCTTTTAGTACTTTCTACTAGTACTGTGCCTTTTGCAATGTGCCACTTTAGAAAAGCTGAGATCATAGCAGATCTCTGAATGTAGATCAGGTTTTATCAAAGCCCTTTGCTTTGTCTGTATGTTGAACAGAGAGTTGTATTTTAACAAATGCAGAAATAATGAGGGTTTCAGATTTCCAACGTAAGCACAAAAAGATACACTCCACTCTAATATTTCAAAGTATTCAAGTTCACAAACGAAACAGTACTGAGGATACTCAAAATTCCAACACGTAGTTGTCAGGATTTCTGAAAGTAAGAAATCTCAGTCACATATCTTTCCTCTTCCCATTCCAAAGCAGAAGGAAAGAATTCTGCAGAAATTTAAATTTGGTCTGTAGGTTATATGCACACTTCCTTGTAGGTAAGAATTGGCACTTTAAAATGAACAAAGAGCACGTCAGTGTACTTTAAACATTACATTTTTATTTATTTTTCTGTGTGTGTATTATATTATTTTACTAGAGGCCAGTATACCCATTCTAAAACACACATATTAGGAATGTTCACATTATATGACAAAAGAAAGCCTAGCATCATGTTAGTTCACTTAAGTTGTTCCTTTGCTATTTTTCCTCTTTTCTTCCTCTTCCTGTGGGTGTCCTGTCACAAATTAAAATAGCATACAAATTCAATCTCTTTAGCTTAATCAAAGCCTTTTTGTCTGTTTTGACAATATAATTTTCCTCCTCATATAATTTGCCTTTCTCCTGCAAATTCTGGACCTTTATCTCTGACCAAACCATCAGAATACTTACTCATCGTACTGTTTCCTGTCGTGACTTGACTTCTATTGCTTCAGGGTCATGACAGTTGCTGATCTCATGACTTTTCCAGATTTCTCACTACAGATTCTCTCTTAACTTATATGTATTCTAGCCGCCTTCCTTACTTTTGCATAATAAACAGCGAAGAAGATAGTCCAGCAGTCCATCCCTCAAAGGAAGACGTTTATATTCCAAAAATGGATGAGGATATCTACCCTCAGTTAACTAAGGTCAGCATCAAAGGTACACCTCAGAAAAATGCACATCTCAAATTTTCTTACAGTTCTTTGGAATCTCTTTTTCCTTGTATGGCCTTGCTTCCTCGGCTAATAATCTTCAATTTGCAATAACTTTCTTATTCACTTGGAGCTTTTAAACTGGTATGATTCCTGAAGTTACAGTTGACTTCCACTGAAAATCAGTCCCCACAGTAGCTTCCATTGAGATGATTTAAAAGAAGAGCTTTATATCCAGAGCTCTGCATCTGCACATATATATATATATATATATATATATATAAGAACACTATGGCTACATAAAAATACAAACTCCACATACACAAAAAAAAATTGACTGCTTTCTTATTGTGACTTAGAACAGAGCTAATCACTCTTCTCTTTAAGAGATTTTTGTTTTGTTTTGTTTTGATTTTCTTCTGTTTTACAGCTAGAATCATAACCAATGTGCTCTACTGAATGTTGAAATGAATTACATTTTGCAAAAGCACTGTGACTGTGATCTACAGTGATTTTTTTCTTACTATTTGTTTTCACTGTTTGTAAAGTGAACACTTCAATAATTTTTTAACACCTGGTATTGGAAAAATCAAACCCTCTTCTGGACAACACTCCAGTAACACTACCTAGATTTTTGAAGGCCTGTATTCACCTTACCGAACTACTTCGTATCTTCTTGTGACGTCTGGGAGGTATTTCAAGGCTAATAGATCAAAATGGCTGGCCATGAGATATGATACAGCCCAGGCCACTGATAGGCTAGCTAGGAGTATTGCATATGAACAACAAATTTTTTGCTGTCAGTACCTTTTAAGAAGAGACTTTGGGAAAAAATATGTCCATGCTTCAACAGTGGAATTCAAGAGAGAAATAAAAGAGTCAGATGTCTTAGAAAGGGATCTTTCCTGCTTTTTGTTTCTTGAGATTTACACCACCATGCTTTATACAGACAACGTTTTTCAATATTACTTTCTCAGTGTGACTATAAGCTACAGAGTGATGCAGCCACGAAAACATCTAGAAATTCAGGAAAAGCCATGCATAGACCAGAATTCTGTCTGTGACAGCAAGCAGAATTTTGGTGCTTAAAATGGTGGGATGCACTTCTACTCAAAATATTCATACTATTGTTTAAGTAATTGTACCTCCTCATGTGGAATACTGTTCATGGTTCTAATAACCCATGTCAAGTAGAGATTAATTTAAATTGTTACAGCTACACGCAGCAGGAGCTGAAGTGATTAGGGGAATAGGGATCCTATTTTATAAGCTATGTTTACTTGGGGTGCAAGGTGTTTCTTTCCACAGTGTTAACAGAAATATCTATATTGGCAAAATTTCTGTACAGCAGATCAGGCTTTGAGAAATGTGGCTTACTAGAATGAATAAGAATGAAACCTACTAGTAGAGGAGTGAAATGGGAAACAGCTATAAGGAATGAGGGAAGGGATATGAGTGGTTTCTATAAACAGACCAAGAGGATAAATGTCAAGGAGTGAAATGAACTGTTTAAGATACAGGAATATGCTGGTGCAGGAAGATACGCATACAAATTGCCTCTGAATGAAAACAAACCATGAAAATGACTAGTATAACAAGGCACTGGTCTCACTGAGCAATGGGGTCCCTTGCAATCTTACATCCTGTGTTTTATATCATACCAAAAAGATGTGGCAATATTTCAAAATGTTCTAAATTTGGCTTTCAAGTAATGTCTTATCTTGGCAAATATTTTAAACCAAACCAAAACTAAACTAACTAAATAAATAAAAATAAACAAGGCATCTGCTAGTACTTTGCCCAGCCAAGATGTCATTTCTTTTCTTTCTCAGTCTCTTATTTCTCCTTTTAATGGTATCCAGAAAAAGTATGAGCTGTGGTTATGAAGTTTGATTAACCACTTAAAACAGACAAAAGAACTTTATTGGGATAATATTTGCTTTTCCATGTGTTGAGTACTCCATAACATAGACACCCAGTTGTCACTCATCATAAATCTACAAATGCACAACTACCATACTGTGTGCACACATTTAAAGTTAGAATTATAAATTAAACTTTTATTGGTGCATCTATTTTCCCACCGAGCAAAACAATTACAAAGCAAATTGAGAACTGCCAGGATACCACTTGAGCATTAACTTGGTAGCTGCCTCCCACTGTGCTGGCACTGTCTTAACTCTTCTTCCTACTCAATAGTCTTGCAGCAACAAAGTCAACAGCTGTGGCCAGAGGCAGTCAAGTTTGGCAGTTGCAGTACCCAGATGACAACCTCTGGTGTATCTCTTTCCAATAGCAGCAGCAACGTCTGGATTTATTGACAGCTCAAGGGTTTCTCTATTGGCTGGATTCCTCCCTAGCAGCTGTGGATCTGTCTCTATCGCTATCCTGAGGTTGGGCTGTGGTGGGGATAACAGGGTTTCCTCATCCTGCTGTGATTATGAGATTCATCACTGTGTACCTCTAATCAGTCTCTCGTCCCAATCACATTATACCAAGTCAAAAAAAAAAAAACACAAAAAAAACCCACCAATTTAATCGCCAGTTTTTATAGAATGGCCTGTTCTTTGCCCTTCAGACAAACTGCCCACTTATGCACCATGTTGCTTCTGATTAAAAAAAAAAAAAAAAAAAAAAAGAATTTCAAATCCCCTCCCTTATAGACTATTTCCGTCTGGGTTATTTTATTTATTTATTTATATATTTATTTTATTTGTTCTATTTCTTGCTGTAAGTGCAATTTCTTTTTAGCGACAGAAGCATACAGTAAATATCTGTGTTCTCTGATTATACAGATGATTATGATTAAGTAACCATGCTTACTTAAGCATGAGGGCTGATTATTATCTTAAAGGTGATGGCTACTGATCCCTGCGTTATGGGATACCAATGACACACAGGAAGGGATGTGGAATAATAGGGGATTGTATCAGTAGCTCCTTGCATAGCTGCTACTTGACAGGGAAAAGGGGACAGGATGTGGTGCAGTTGCAATTTGTACTGAAGGAAAGAGACTCCATTAAGACTACCTTCTCACTCCCAGCCCAATCTCTACAACCAACTTGTCTGAAGTAGAGAGAAGTTTATAAGGGGAGTAAGTAAGGGAGAAATGGAAAGAGGAGTTTGGAAGGAAAGACAAAGTCAGCCTTGTGGCGAAGACATCAGAAGAAACAGGGAGAGTGACTTAGGAAGTCAAAAAGATTAAGCTGGCCTTCCAGTACTGACAGGATGCTTTCAGAAAACAAAGCAGAACAAGAAAAAGCTAACAAAGAAACAGAGCAAACACACACAAAGCAAAACAAAACAAAACAAAACACATCAAACCTTTGTCTCTACCTTTTCAAAGTGTTGAATGGGAGTTTAGCTAAGAGTCTTATGCCAGCCAAAGTCTTCTGGAAAAAACACTGCTCAGAGCTTTAGAAATTTAAAGATAAAATGCTTCAGTGTGTAAGTACTGAAAACTTACAGGGCAATCCTAGCCCTGCAAATAACTACTCTGTAATAATTTGGTGAACCCAGCAATATAGTTGTGACCTCAAATGCTGTGTTAAACAAGGAACTTTCCTGCCCAACTGCTATAATTCTCTCACACGGGTTTCGTGCTTCTTTTAGAAATGTCTGATCACTACGTGAAACCTAGAGGCAGGAAAGCCAGACAAAATTCTGAGGCTTACTAAAGCTGGAAATCTAGAGTTAGAATTCTACACAAAATATAAATTATTAGCAGTACAGTGAATCATATTGCATAACATAAATTAATAATATATTACTCAGTGAAATGCTAAGTGTGATTTTTAATACGATATGACAGATTTTCTAATTTATGAACTGTCTATTAAATTTAAAAGTCCTTCCATTTCTTTCTTCTCTATCATATATTAAAGTCTCCTTTTGTTTGAGTCTCCTAATCCTTCATTTATTAACAATATCACTCTCTCTTTTATATTATTGCTTTCGGGTTCCTTCCTTTCCTTCTTTCCTTTATTTTCCTTTTACTTTCTAAGTCTCTTGCGATTCAATTTTGAAAATAAAAATGTGTAGGAATTAGGCACAAATGTTTTCTCTCTTTCTCCACATGCATATAATATCTTACATGAATATATTAAACTCACATATGTCACTCTTAGAGTGATCCATAAATAATATAAAATAATCATAGGGCAAATATTATCTATCACTTGTAGTAGGAAATATGTGGTAGCTTTTCTTTTTGGATTTCTTTTTCTCTACTGGCTTCACTACCTAGTAATTAGTATAATGTGGAATCCAGATCCAGATAATCCTCAGTCGAAGTGTTGTTGTCTGCCAGATACTTACTATACAAACATTTATATAGAGATATATACATATATATATATGTATGTATACTGATCAAAATTTCCTGGATCTCAGCTACATTGAAACCCAGGTCAAAAAGTACAAGGTTAGTGTTTAAAAAAGAAAAGAAAAAAAAAAAAAGTTACTTCCCTTGTAATTATATTTCCTTTGTGGAAATGTAAATTCCCATAATCAAAACTGTATGTAATTGCCAGTTAGTTGCCTTAAGCACACTGATTTGTGTTTATTGTATGAACTCCCCGTCCCTTTATAGCATGGTTACCCTTGGGAAGGTCCATAAATAACATGATTTTTCGAAACTCTCATTTTTCTAACTCCATGATCACCATATATAAAAATGGACAGTTTTCTACATGGCTTTGTGGCATATTTTCTGCTTTAAATGTAGTTTTTATCCACAGGATTTTGCACATGAATTTAAATTGGAGAAGATTTGACCCAGGGTGTGGCTCTGCAGCCTACACATTATTTAGCAGCTCACTGCAGTAGCAATAGCTGCACAGGGGATTCTGCTTATTCTTCAGGACACACACCACCACCAAAGCCGTGTCTAGCAAAGGGTCACCACTGAGTTGCTTTGTACGTACTTTCTGATCTCACATACCAAACAGGATGACAGAGGAGAGGCCATTGTAATACAAGTGGCATGAATGATCACATCAAGGGGGTCATCTGAGCAGTGTGTCTAACTGATAAAGATTCCTCCTAGTGCTCTTGCAAGTAGAAGGGAACTGATGATACCCACAATGCTACTATCAGTGATTTGTGAAACATGCCATGTTGTATATGCATGCCGTGGTGCACTGTGCAGGAGAGATTTGCAAGCCATTAAAGGAATTATTCTATTGTGAAGCACTTGAATAAATTTAAGCACATGAGTTTCAGCAAGTAAATTGAAGCCATGGTGACTGCTCCTTTTACATCTGTCTTATTGTGCTTCTGGGTGCTAATGTTTAATATGGGTGTTATAAGAGTGGTATCATCTTTATTGTTTAACTGAAAAAAGTTGTCGGCTCTTAAGAGGATTCCCAGGGAAGAGCCTGAAGACTGAAATCCTTTTCATCCATAGGACAGGTTCAAAAAATTAAGTGGCAGACACATTCTCCTGCATAATCTGCTGAAAAGCTTGAGTTTTGCACTGACATCAAAGAGCAGTTCAATCTACGAACCTGTTCGGACTTTGGGCCCTACATTGAGTCTGCTGAGAATGGTGTCAGCTATGATCTAGACACCTGTCTGTTAGAAACTACGCTGAGACCACAAACTCATTTCATACAGATCACTGAAAAGACATTAGATGGCAATAATTGCTGTTACTTCCAACATGGATTAGATTTGAACCAACAACCTAGGCTTCATATTCTATTACTGGTCCCCTGAGCTGTTCACTACCCTTGAATTCTTTCTCTGATGTTGTGCTATGTACTCTTGAAGTAAATATATCAGATTCCTGAATCTGTGCACAGAGGAATGAGAATACATAAGGATTATTCTTTAGTCTATGTGGATTTGTATCAACTGAAAGAAAAATATATCTTTTAAAACATTAAAATTCTGACAACTTCCAAGAAAATAAAAATTAATTATAACCTTCTCAAGTTAGGATCTTTCAGAAGTCTCCTGCCTCTACCAAGGACAAGTCTTGTTTTGGATTATTTGCATAATCAGCATCAATAGTGCCAAACCCAAGTATTTGCTGAGGTTACTGAGTTTTATGACAGGATACCGGGTGGGACTAAATATTCTCCTAGAGTAAATCATCTACTGAAATAGATGGATTTGCACCAGTAAATATCAGTAAGGAATAAAGAACGTAAATTGTTGTGACATATTAGTTGGGGGAGTTATATTAGCTAAAAACATACATACTGCCATCAGCAATACCAGCAAAGATTTTGCATAAAGATGTGAATAGGATCAAATAGCCGTCATAAAGGACCATTTTATAACTGTGCTGTAAAGTCTATTTTAAAGGTACATATTTGACCTCACAGTAAATTGGGACTGTGACAAACAGCATTTTTGCTCCTATAATTTATCAGCTAAACCACAGTGGGTTTAGCAGTGTTTGAGTCGGTATTACAACTACACACACAAATATCAGAAATGGGATACATTCGTTTCAAAGGTATGTATCATCAAAGATCTCTTTTCAGTTTAAATAAATAAATAAATAAATAAAAGACAATCATAACCCAGAGTCCTAGATAATACTTTCTATACAGTGCTGTGTTTAACTGAGAGTTCATGTTTACAGCTCAGTTGTAAAAAGCTGATAAAATAGAGCTTTGTTACCTAGACACTGATGAAACTCTAAATAGCATCGCAGGCACAGCAGTATAATGAGTACATATTAAAACATCTTTGGTGTCTTCTGAGAGTGCAGAACATTATTTGTTACTCTGACCATAAATGTATAACAATTGTGGTTTTGTAAAATAAGTTGAAACCTCCTGCAGTCTAAAATATAGAACAATACAGATGACTAATTTGAATCAACGAGGTTGCACGTGGCATGTCACAGTGGGATTCCTAATGATCTTCTACAAGGATTCTGTTTGTCTAAGGCTCCCATTTTCTGTCCTGTGATGTGTGGATGTGAACTATGCTGAAAATAATATGAGGCTAATTACCAGCCTTGTCAATGGCAATTCACATACAATGATAAACCGTATTTCAAAAAATAATAAAAAAAAAATTTAACCCACACATCTTTTCAGTAATAATGACACTGAAACTAAAGATGGTTTCAGCCTCTGTTCATAGTTTCTTTGTTCCCAACAGCATTTTTCAGAGTAGCTGTCAGCACAGGTAAGATTAAAATTAAGGAGGGGAAAAAATAAAATAAAATTAGAGCCTTAAAAAAGAATCAGTCACAACACCATAATCTTTAGCATTTCTTTCAGACCAAAGATATGAGAAAGGACATAAGAAAGCTTTTCAGGAAGGATCTATATCCTGTTTGTCCTGTTTTATAAAGTTCCTCCCTCTTTTCCTTTCTGTATTCATTCCATGAAACTTAGTGCAAAGATCAAGTTCTGTAGACACAGGGTTTCATGTTTTAAAAAATATTTACCATTGCATTTTCATACAGTTAATCAACATTTATTTTGAGACAACTTTGACCACAATCCAGGAGTCGAAAGTGAAACTGCAAGCCTTAAATCCTCGTGCTCCTTTCACAAAGATGCTGAATAGCCAAGACTATCAAATGAGACAAGGAAAATATTTAATACACTGACAAAGGGTGATGTACATTGTTTTATTTTTCCATATAATGTCCTCATCCTTGTAAACCATTTTATCCCTCTAGTTTAAATACACACAAAATATCCAATGCCATTTACTATGTAAATGCTGAAGCATACTGTTAGTAAGAACACTCAAAGTTATTCTTATTGACTTACTTTCTCTGTTGGCTTCTTTTGTGATACATGACTTTGGGAATGAGGAAAATGTTACTCTTCCAGTAATTGCGTATGTGAGCTTCCATTAGTATCTTTGTATGTACAATTGCAGATGCAAGTATACACATACACCTCACTATATGGCACTCTGCATACTGCTACACACATAATTATGCATGTGTGCATATGCAGCTTTTCTCATTAAAAACATATCAATAGGTCAAAAATCTATGTATTCTATGAAGTGTGACAGAATATTGTGTCAACAGTCATACCACTTTTGATGCATCCACATAAATAGCTGTATTACAAGCATTAGAGAATCTGCCTTCTTGATATGCTATTGAATTAAAGTAGCTTCTTTTATAGTCAGTGCTTCTGTAGCATAAGTGAGTTTAGTGACAAAACAAAACAAGAGATAGAGCAATTGAAGCAGATGTTCCATGAAACTCTGACTATACAGAACACAAGGGTCTGGCATATAGCTCATCAGTAAAACATGAGAATGTACTTGAGTAGAAAAATCACAATCTGGTACCCACAGGCTATTGCCTGCATCTCATGTAAACTGATAAATTAAAGATGCTGCACCATTTTTCCTTGTCTTTCCTTTGTCAAATGCAATCATTTAAACATGCATTTTGGTACTGGAAAACTTAAAAAATAAGCAAACATACCAACATATACCTAGTTCGCTGAAGCGCAGCTTTCTACACACATTAGATTTTTTCTTATCACCTCTGTGTGTATTTTTTTTTAATCTGAAATAATATTGTTTATTTTGCCTGAGGATTTGCACTTGTAAAAGCAAATTTCAAAGTCTACCCACTCCATCCCTTCTATCCCTATTGGTGGTAGTGAGAGATGTTTTTATCACGGATTCTGCAGAGTAAAAGATCCATTTATGGTCACTTTGTAAGGAAGCGTTTTAAAAATTATGCAAGTATTAAATCTACTCACACAGAACCAGTACATATATATGTGTGTGTGTTTGTTATGCTACGTAAAATAAAAGTGTTCTGAAAGCCAAAATAATCAAATAAAGAAGGCAAACTGTCCCCAGACATTTTGATAGACTGGAAAACAATGTAGTGAAAGTACAAGAATGTTCAATAGTGATGTATAAACACAATTTATGGTTTCTGAGAATTTGATTATATTTATACTCACAAAATCTGACTAGATCTAGGACAGTTTTAGTGTTCTGTGCTGGGAGAGGTCAGACTTAACAACCACTGAGCAAAATCATGCAGCCTTAATTTGGTAAATTTTGAATATTTCAGTATAATAAGAGTAAATATGAAAGATGAACAGTTTGATGTTTTAAAATTTAATCATTTCTATCATTCCTTTTTTTTTTTTTATCATTCTTCTTGTCTGTTCTTTAGTCCTTGGAATTTTAGCTTTTGTGTAAGTGTTTTATGAATGCTTAATATTCTTTCCTTACTCATCTCTGGCAATCTGATGCTAAGTGGGACAAAATGCAAACAGAGCATTGCCTGTTAAAATTTTAATGCCACATCACAATTTTCTAATGGAGCTATCAGAATTGCAAAACAGTGTAACTCCACTGAAACTAATAATAAATCAGGTGCTAAGAGCAGCACCTCCTGCAAATAGTGGACTCCAGCCAAGCAGTGGGAGACTTACAAGGACAATTGTTTTTTGTTTTATGTTGTGTTTTTTTTTGTTGTTGTTTTGTGTGTGTGTGTGTGGTGGTTTTTTTTTTTCATTTAAAAACTTAAAACTGTTTTCTCAAAGCACTCAGAATTAGCAGGATGCACTGCTGCTTTGCAGTTCGTGGCAGGATTTTAATTTGTGCATGTTTGAAACAATATTAAAAAACAGAAGAGAAATGTAAATTGAAATAAATACTGCAGCTTTAATTGCAGTACACAGTATAGTTAATTAACTAAAATTAACTAATTTGCACATGTATACACTACAGAAAACATTCTACCATTCATTTTGTCCTTTTAGGCTTTTCATTTATTATTGAGGTTACTAAGGAGGACTCTGAAGCTTCTTTCTGTGGATACATCCCTGCATAATGCAGCTGAACATATAGCTACTTCCTTAGCAGGCATGTTGTCGGAGGTATTTTGAGTATTTGGGCTTTCTCTTTTGCCAGGTTGGTGAACACTCTAATTAGGCCACGTGCTCACCACTGCAGAAAAAGTAATAATGTCCTATAATTCACAACTCAGAAAATAAGGGGCTGAAGAAAAGTTCCTTGACCTTCCATAGAGTTCAAAAATATTATAAAGGCACTCAAATCCTTTTAAAGTGCAGCTATATCTGCATGAAGAGTGAGATAAACTCTTCCTAAAATCTCATTCTCAATGTCATTCTCAGCTCCATACCCTCGATGTCAAGATGGCTTTGAGTCTTTATTTTGATGGAGCTATGGCATTTAGATTTGTTGTAGCCTTCGGCTCTCGCTGTAAAGGCAATGATATTTTCACTCCGTGCTTGCCTAAGTGGATTAGGCTCTGCATTGAGACATGTAATGTATGAGCCAGGGCCTCTGCACCGCAGGGTCTTAGAGCTTGCTCTTCCAGGGTTAAAGCCACAGCACTGATCCCCCAGCCATGACTCTTCAGGGAAAATCACATGGTCGCTCCCTGTAACACCACCCACATATCTGCTCAACGTTTTCCCTCATAAAGGTCCTGGATTTGATGTTCGCTCCTGATGCTAGCTTAATTGCAGTCCATTTTCCTCACGGTTGTACTGCAGATTGATCTCACAAAGCAGACGCTTGCCAGAAGCACCTACAACCATTTCCCAGCAGTGCGCACAGGGCCTGAAGCATCTCACATCCATGAGATGCAGCTACCTGCCCCTATTGCTCCTCATTCCTCTTGAGTAACACTTGTGTGCTCAGTAGAAGAAACTGAGTTCACTTGGATAAGTACTCTCAGAGCTTGCATTTTGAATGTGACATTTTGCAAAAGGATGCTTCCATAGCTCCCAGAGATATGACTTTCTGGAAGGTTCTTTCAGAACACTTGCTCCGATGAATAAATCCCCCAAATACCTACAAGAATGGGAGTTATTGATTTCCACAGGTAACAGTAAAGCCTGCAATACTGAGCAATTGCCAACAGAGCATTTTCATTTTAACTGCAAGGAGGTATAGTGAGATACGTAATTTGTGAGTGCTATGTACATCTTTGGTACCAACCTGTCATCTTTGAGGGCCTGGGCTTAATTCATGCTCAGGTCACAAATAAGAATATGTTCAATGGCCTTATCGAAGTCTTCAGCTATCCATTTCACAAAACTACCACAATTTGACATGGTGAGCAATCTCTGCTCAAGGCTCATAACTAGAATAGCAAGGGTGCTGCAGGTCAGAACTGAGATGAATTGAAAGGGATGTGTGGAGAAGCTTAGTCCCTCACTTTCATGAGCACTAAATTCACTCAAGATTTTAATAATAAAAAATGCAAGGTTGTCTGACAACATTCATATTTTTTTCATGAGCCTGTCTTCTCAAATTCCCTGGCTAATGCTGCACACAGTGACACAGTCAGTGTCACTCATGGCAGTGTTTACCTGCATTGCAACAACATGACTTGCCTGTCAACCTTAAACGTTTGACAAACTGCTCTTTTTTTTTTTTTTTTTTCAAAATACATAAATAACGTGAAGATAAGATAAGGAAAACTGACTTTTTTTTTTTTTTTTTTTTTTTTTTTTTTTTTTAAGGGGCAGGAATATGGGCTTTTTCCTTTGCAGTTCTGGTTGCACTGTGGATGGCCATGCTGTGGACCAAAACATGCAAGAGGGTCTGAAATGACTTCCAGTAGTTTTGTTACTAGCTGACTCCTTCCCTCCCTTTCCTTGCACTACCTAAGGCACCCAAAATGGCTGCAGCACACAATCAAAAGTTTTAGTCCAGGGAGTTTTAGCAGGGAATTTCCTTCCATATTTTTTAAGATGCTTATCCTGTCTAACATGTTCTATTTATATTATGTGTGCAAGAAAAACAAAACAAACCAAAATGAAAAATTAAATGTTATGCATCTTCATGTGGGGCCTAACAGAATAATTTTGAAAAGAGTATGTTTCCCTTTAAGAACTGTATGTCACCAAAACCAACACAATATTCATTAAACCCAAAGCGACATTTTGGTACCATTAAAAAAAAAAAAAAAAAAAAAGTTTTTTCATTCAATCATTTTTTGTAATAAAAGCATGCAAAGTGATAGCTTTAAGCTGAAATGTATTGTTGTTAACAATATCAAATATGCTGACTGGCATAACACTATACTTTCTACATATCACACCATATCTCTCTTTTTTCACTGGTATAGTAAGAGCTCTCCCACTTGTTTTGGTCTTCTCTAACTACTGAGTAGATTTGTGCTGGGAAAAAAAAATTTAAAAAAAAATAAAAAAAAATGGAGGTAATGCTAGGCTCTTCAGAGAGCTTGCTGCTCAACAAGATCTCACATCGTTATTGTAAGAGACAGGCATTCTCACTTTCATGTTGTCTCCTACATCTTATAGCTTTAATGTGCTTTCTGGAATATAACCACCTACATAAACTGCTAAGTTTATTTAATCAGCCTGGGTGTAAAACTGGATTGCTAGAGAGCATAAATTGGCACCCGCTCATCTCAAAGAAAGGTGCTGTTGGGCAAGCTGAGGTTGTGCTGAACTGAGGAGGACTGTTCAGTCTGAGTTTGGAATGGTAGAAACAAGAGTGTATTAACCTAATTCGCCTGCAGCAAAATTACCCTGTAGCATTTCAGACCTAAAAACCTGCATATAGGGAAAGGTGGTAGAATACCATTGGCAGTTAATCATGAATGGTTTCAAATTCCTCTGGATAATAGTATATGACCCTGTTGCTTTAGGTCACAGAGGAGCAGAATCCCAGGCTCAACAGTTTCTTTCAGTCCTATAAATACGTTGTTTATTGTATGTCACTCAATCATTAATTTATTTTGGTCAAATGACGAAAAAGTGGATTTGAGATCTATTGAATAAACTCCAGATTTATCTGCAATGAATGCTTTGGCCAGCTCTGCAGCCACATGTGCATATATGCTCCATAAATCACCTTCAGCATAGCACAAATGTAAACATTAGCCTTCAAAATGCAATGCCAGTGCTGTGTATTTTTTTCATGGGTCCTGCTAAACACATAATCTGTGTCATCTATTCCTTCCCTTATAGGCAGGTTGTCTTAAGGTAGCTTTAGGTGAAAGTCTTAGATTACCTCATAACCTTTTCTGCAGTTTTTGTTCCAGGAATGCCTACCCATGGAATGTTTTTTTTAGTAAACAAAACAACAAGAACAAGCGTTTAAATTTTTCTGACGATCTGAACTGCTGGGTAGGCAGAGAAGAAAGTACAGGTTTGCTATGTTAAAACGAAACTGCAGCTAAGCATCTAGTACAGGTCTGCCTTTTCCCAAATTCAGCCGTGCCTCAGATGATCTGTACTGTGTACCTTCTACCAGGCCAAGAACATATTCCTAATTTAAGAAGGAAGAAACACCATAACAGCAGACATTGGATGAGACATAAGACTGTCAAATCAATGGCCCTGGACTTGGCTTTTGTCCTTGCCAAATTCTTAGTGATTATGTACATTCCCATACAAAGTGTTTAGCTTTCTTTCACTGGGACATTGAAGTTCATTTCAGACTGCATAACAGGATGTCATAAACTGGAGAAGAATTCCTCCTGCTTTCAGTTGTCAGTACTGGGATCACTCAAAAGCAGCTGGAATGCCTGATTAATCACATCACGGGGCCTCACATGTGGTTCCTTAGAAGCAGACACTAATAATTGCACTATATTATAAATAAAAGAGTGCTGTTTTCTCCGTTGTCTTAAGCACATGGATTAATTGATAGGGATCATTGAGTGTTGATGGTGTTATCTGGAGTATCCACTGCCAAGATCACCTTAAGCATATGGTGACACCTTGAGAGAAATGAGAAAGAAAAAAAAAAAAAAAGGAATCTTCCATTTCTGCTGCTCTTTCTGGTCAAGTCAGCCAGAATGGGTCTGCCCACTTGCATAGATGAGAGTATTATTTAAAAGGAGTCATTCAGTACATTGGGAGAAATAAGTGATGTTTAGTAATTTCAAACTTACACTAATTCAAATTCTAATGAGTTCCTGGACCTGGACCTGGACCACGGTGAATGGTCTTACCTGAAGTATTTACATTTTGCTTTTACTCAGAATGAAAAGACTGTTTTTCCTATGAAAACTAGAACAACCCTACCTACTCTAAGGATGGGTTTATATTTTCCCACTTCCTTTCAAAAGTAATGCCAGTTCAGCATATTTCCACTACACCCTTATTTTTTTCTCAGCTTTCAAAAGCATGAATTTGCCGAGAAAACAAGGGGAAAGTACAAGTGTTTAACATTGTGATAAGTTTCAGCAGTGGTTTTGTCAGCTAGACAGCACGTGTTTCTTCAGGAAAGACTTCAAAGGAGGACACATTCAAGTAATGGAAGCAGACAGCTTTGCTAATGACAGATTCATGCAAGATTCATGCCTTTTTTAACATCCTGTTCTCAGACCTGAAATGCAGAAGATCTTTGACAAAGTCACACTAGTCTCTAAATCTGCTTATGGAGTGTACCTGTGTCGACCTGTTTGAAAGTATAAAAAAAAAAAAAAAAAAAAAAGGTCCAAGATGTTTATTCTTTAAACAAAACGTTAGAGAGAGAGAGAGAACACGGAAGAACAACTGGAGAACAGTACTTTGCAGTTCTGTGCAGAAAGCTCAGCCCATATGAAAATGTCTCCATTCTCTGTTTTGCCTTAAAATACAAGTTGTATCTCACGTTATCTGACAGAAATACTGCGAATCAGGTATTGTCATGTTTAGCCCCAGTGCCAATATCTTCAGTCTCTCAGCATACAAACAATAAGTTTATAAATGCCTCTATGCAGAACCAGCATTCCCTCCAGTTTTCTGTTTCTGTGGAAGAACACTGTAAAGTCTGCCTTCAGATCCAGTCCTGCTAGAAAGCCCAGAAGCATTAGTTGCCTACCCATTATTATCGCAAGGAAAGTCATTTAGGAGGCTTCCAAAGTTGGTCTGAGTAACCAGAAAGCAACACCTCTTGCTTGAAGGCTTGGAAAGCTGGCTGAATGTTCATTCACACAGGCAGGCTCTGGTGCACAGTAAGTCTTTCACATGCTCTCTAGCTGATAGTGTGATGCATAAACACTCATGCATGCTAAGGCACAGGCCACAGTCTGTCTTACAGATGTATACTTTCAGTGTTCAAGAAGCTTTCTGTTTCCTATGCTTATTATTATATACAGTGCTATGCTTTTTATTATATTACAGTGGTCAAAATCCTTCATACAGTTTGTTTTTAGCCAAGAGAATACCAGACCAGACAGAGTTCATCATCCTTTCATTAACAAGGCTTCCTTGTGCCTCTATCATTTGATTGAAATGCTAAGAAACTCCACAGCAGATAATGGCAAACCTCCCAAAAGGAGAAAGCTGCTTTCTAAAACCCTGGAGGTGATCCAGGGAGGTACTTGTTTAAACCTTGACCATCCTTAACATCGAACAACAAAATGTTCTCATGTACTTCATTGCTTGTAATACAGCTGAGATTTTCCATTTCTTCTAATATGCAGTATAATAACTTGTGCATATTATTCCAAGTTCTGTCAAAAGGTAACAAATTTGAAACTGCTTAAGGGAAATATTTTAGTGAATATTTTGCCTTTTTTTCCCCCTTTTAATTAAAAAAGCAAATATTAGGGACCGAGTTTTTTTCCTCTACACCATATATTACTCACTATGTAACTGTCCAGCTCCTCATATTTTTTTCTGTCTCTAAACTAAGCAGGGCTCATCATTTTACTCTTTCACATTCAAATCTTTACAAGACTGATAATTCTTGAAACCTGTCTTTGAATTGCTTCAATTTCATGTTTTGTATTAGGGCAGCCAAAACTGAACAAGGCACTCAAAGGGAGCAGGCTATTGCCACACACAAACACACAGTGTTCTCCATACAGGTGCACAAAACAGCAAATTCTTCATTTTACGTAATGAAAATGAACAAAAACAGGGTGACATTGAAGGCTTTCATGCAGATTAAGGAAATAAAATAAGGCTTGGAGGTAAAACAATGAATACTGAAACCATGCACTGAAAACAACATCATCCAACCAGGCCAGATTTCAGCAGAACAACTGGTCAAAACCTGTGGATTAGGTAGACCCAAGTTTCACATGAAAGACAAAAGGGGGATGTGAATGCCCACAAAAAGGAAAAGAATTCTCAAGAGACCATTTTCACGGGTATGGAAAAGGACAATTATCATTTCATTCATGCAGAAAGTTTCTGTACTGTCAGTTGTGGATCAATATTGCAGCCTGGTATAAACAGAGGTATTGTGAGTGGAGCAGCAAACACATGATTTCACGATTGCTGTTTTCTCTGTGTGTTTGTGAGCCAAGATCAGCCTATCACCTGAAATTTACTTCATGAAAAGGATTTCTGAGGAGGGCCACCAGAGAGAAAGAAATCACATTTCAGTACATTGGCAAAGAAAGACTAGGCACACATTTAAACTTATTTAGCCATAGTACAATACAATGGTCAAATATCTGAACATCCACTGTATGTTTTTTCATACTTAAGCATCTGAAAGAGGCTCAGACAAAAGGCAAAGATTCACTTATAGGTTTGAAACAAAAGATCTTTCTCAGCAACCTTAGAAAGCAAGTCAAGTGCAGAATAGGTGCCAAAATCCTTTGGTGTACGAGGAGAACGTAACTCGCCCTTCTGTTCTTCCTGGAAGCCTATCTAAGGGAGGGCATATCTCCTGTTTCTGCCAACATAACTTTTGATGTAGCCGAAGAGTGACCCCTAATCAACACAGCCATGCCAGCAGAAACTCCTAGCATGTCTGCACTTACACTAACAAAGTGGTATTATTACTGTCAGTATTTGCTTTGCTGAAAAACAAAGCAGGTTTAAAACAAACAAATGAAAGTACTTTTTATATAGTATGTAATTAAATTGTGAAACCCACTGCCTACAGGATCAGGCAGAGGACAAAACTTTATCTGGATTTAAAAAAAGCATTAGGCAAATTCATAGAGGAGACGTATATCATTGGTTATTAAACATGAAAGCCCAGATGCAACCTCTGGCTCAGAAAAAAAAAAAAAAAATCACTAAACTGCTGATTGCTGGGAGCTGGGAAATTATACCATGGGAAGGATCACTCTATAGCTGCCTTATTTTTTCTCTTCTTTCCCTAAGGGTCAATGTTAGAGCTAGGAGACTTTGGTCCTTTGATCTGAGCTCCCAAGCAGGTCACAGAGGCAGTAATTCCTATAAACCCTTACTGAAAATAAACATGAGTACTCTCACTCCAAAAGGAGTCCTACCTTATTCAAACGTTATTTGGTCCTCATGTTCTTTCAGACATTGCAGCCTACTAATAATCATGAAAATTTATATGTATTTCACATGCTATAAGCTTTGAAGGGACTACACGTAGTTTCCTGGTCCCCCAGTTCTACCCCAGGAAGCAAAGCTAAGAAGGATTTGACAAAATACAGTTTTTTTTTTTACTGGGCCTTCCCCTCTCTGTCATTGCTTTGGTAATTTTGTCTAGCTAGGATCCCTCCCTTCCCGTACAAACAGAACACAAGAAATGTTCTACTGAGGCAGGGCAAAGGTCCATCTAACCTGTCTGCCTGTCATCTGTGGCTCAGTCTTTTAGCAGATGGTGGTCATTCAGCCATATTGTCCCCCTGACAAATAAATCTGGAGGACAAATAAGTTTAAGGAGGAAACCTGGACCATTTCTTGCTGCCAGATCCTGGACATGAAGGTAGTAAACTATACTCTTAACATCCCCTCTTCCTCCCTGCTGGCCACACTATTTCCTCCCCATCAAAGAAAAGTATTTCAATGAGTTCCCATAACAATGGCATTGGAAATGATAAGCAAAAGAGGGAAGAATAAACCAAGAAGCAGCAATCAATTCATACTCCGCAGGCCACTCCAAACTCTGGCATTAGCATGCTGAGGCACATGCCTCCTGGAGGTGTGCAAATACCTCAACCTTTCCTGAAGGAGCATATGAACAAAGGCAGCAGGTAAATCTATGACATCCTGCTGTCCACAAGGCCACCTTATGTGGGAAATATTAGCATGTCAGAGGAGAAGAGGGCACAGGGCTGTGATCCATGAACCTACTGTTACTTGTTGGATTTATATGATATCTTTTTAGTGAAGTTTAAAAGGCACTGCAGTACGATATTTTCCTATAAACTGAAAACCAAGAGTAAATACAATGGACAAATGACAGGAGTTGCTCCCATGAACCAGTTTATCAAATATTTATATAAATTTCATAACCTTCAACAAAGGCCAAGTTTGTTGTCAGAACCAACAGGTTATCTTCAGGCAAGTAATCCCTTTCATCAGTCTTCTAAAGATACAGAATGACAACTTTCAGAATTAGACTTCGAAAAATGCAGCACGAAACCAGACAACTTCCTGTAAAGGTCTCCCCCCTGCACGTCTGCTTTGCTGCTTTGCAAGGAAAAGACAGGTGCTGATAACAAACCTTGCCTTTCTCAAAAACGATTTGTACTAAAACAGAGAAGGGACAAGAACTTCTTTCCACTAAAACAACGTGTCACTCTTGGAGTTTAAGGTAGCAATACAAGTTAGTTCTACTTAAATTTAGCTGATGAATGAATCGTTGTCTCACACCTCCTGATGTACCTTTAAGATTTTCTCAGTTGTGTTTCTTCATTGCCACAGTCCTCCCATTTTATCTAAAATTTTATTAATGAACTACATATAATATATTAACACACATGTAAACACACAGATCACACCTGTGTATGCAGTGATATATTCTCTCTTTTTCTTCCCTATCCAATTATCGCCTCTGATAATGTGAACAGGCTAACATGATTACAGGTAATGAACCAATTACTATTTCTACGGTCATGCTGAACTGTTTTTCCTTTGACTTAATTACGTTTAAAAATAACAAGCTTTCATTATGCTTTTTATTGATGGTCACGTTTACACCCAAAGTCAGCTAATCAGCCATGAGCACATAACAACATGATTTGAATGCTTATTGCCTATGTGACTACATTTTTAAACTAGCAAAGCGACAAGCAGAAATAGCTGTAGTTGCAGTTTATGGACAGAGTCGAACCCTGGAAACAGATGAATCCCATGGTACCCCTCACAGAGCACACGGGTACACCCTGTGTATGCCTTTGTATATCACCAAGCCTTTGTATCAGCAGAGAGAGTATATAGGAAACAGGTAAGAGAAAGAAGATAGAGTCAGGGGCAAGATTAGGCTTGCTCAGTAGCACTATTGTTCTAATTTAATCACCAGAAGCTTAGCTTCACCCCACAGGGGTGTTTGGTTAGGCTTTTCTCCCCTGTGAGCTCTCTTGGAAGGATGATGAATTGATTTTATTTATCTCTTTAGTTATTTATTTATCCATCTGTCCATCCTGCAGCCCATCCTGGGGCAAGAGGGCAGCCCTAGGCCTCCAGAGCAAAGCTGGGGGCAACACAGCCTCCGTGCACTTAAATCCATTGGTAGGGGTCTGGTCCCAGAGAGCCCAAACAGCCCAGAGCAGACTCATTTTCTGCCAGACTCATGTGAAGCTGTATCCTTGCACGTCTCCATGCAACAGGCAGCCACTGCTCTGCTCCAGGCTCGGAAATCACGGCTTCTGCTCCTTTTCCCACTGCTCACTTTGCAAAAGCACATTTTGACAGCAGAAGAAATCCCCAGGGGCTCTTCTGTTGCTGGAGTTGTGATGTGAAAGTGGAATAGTGAAAAGAGCGTTTTAACCATGTATTTTTAACCAAATGCAACAAGGAGGGTTTTGGTAAGGAATAAGGGTTCGGGCCTAGAGCACATTAGGATATTTAGGTAGCCAGGTGAAACTTTTGTAACTGAAAAATCTCACTTTCCTAGCACAGACAGACAAGGTAAGTTTCCATCAAACAGCAGAGGTCACAGTTGTCTCTTTTACAGACAGGTCATGTTTTCCTATGACCTGTTTTCCTGCCTATGTTTTCCATAGGACCAAATGGCTAAACCACTTCCCAGTGAATTAAAATGCATTAAAATGCATGCTTGAGGAGACTAGCCTAACTGCCCACCAGCTGGTGGAAATACTCTCCATTCTTCCCATTACATTTTCACCAATGGGCCGGAAAACTCTGACTTGGGAGCAGACATGCAGAAGGAGAATGGCTCTTCAGCTTGGCACTGACAGAGCAGGGGAAATACCATACTAATTTTCAGCTTTTATTCCAAAGACAGTTTTTTTTTTTTTTTCCAGAGACTATTTTTAAAAGGGAAACACTCTACTCAACTATTTTGTAGTAATTCAGTTAATCTTCAGGAGAGATTTAAAAAAAAAAAAAAAAAAAAAAAGAAAGAAAAAAAAGGTGCTTCCCTTTGGCCTAAGCCCCTGTGGAAGGCTTTAAAACTGTCCTAGTAGTTGCTCATTCAGCTTGTTGGCCATTTTGGATCTTTTTGCAAGATGCTTAAATCTTCCCTTAAGCATGGATGTTTGTTGTACTTGGTAACTTTAGATTTTGGACTCTGTTTGAGGAGCCATATGCCTCAGAGTTAGGTACTGAAGCACTTTACTTTCAAGCACTTATGTTCTTAATTATATCCAGCCCTTTAAACTACGAACATCGCAGAAAAGTCTCTCTGCATTAAGAAAAAGTTATATTAAGCCATAGAAAAATGTTAAATTTTAATGCGATGGAGCACTCAAACTTGGTTCTTAGCAGTAAGAATCTCATTTACAAAATGGCTGCTAATGAAATCTCAGAGAAAATATGTTGGCTTCAAAGCAAAATTAAAATAAAGACAAATGACTGAGGAATTATTGTTTTCAGTAAGTTCTTTTTTCATGTGCTAATTACAGGGTAAGAAAGTGATTCGAGTATCTTATTATCTATCTTCTCCTTTTTCTGCCAGGAGTTTGTAAAGTGTGTGAAAATGTAGGGGGATAATAATTTAATTTATGTTTTAAAGAAAATAATCAGGTTAGCCAGCATTTATTATCTAGAGCCTGAGGATTCCATTTGCATGACTTTGAAGGACAAATACGATATTATCACTTATGTCAGTGAAAAGAAAGATGGGGCCTTGAGCAGATCTATTTATTTATATATAGACAAAAAATCATCTCATCAGAGAAAGAACTGACACAGGAGAGAAACCCATTGGGATACAGGCAGAGATACTCATTTTGTTATGACTGGCGCAGTTATTCAGATTTGATAAAAACAGGATTTTGCTGCTATGAGCTTCAGCATTCTATTACTTAAATCTGAGGGGAGGTGAGGGGGACCAGAATTGCAGTTTCTACAAATATTTTACCATTCCAGGTAAAAACTCCTGAAATAATGTGATTATTACTGTGGTTTGAATGTTTGCAAGTTGCAAACTGCTAGCATATTTTAAGGGAATGCAAACACATTTTCTGTGGTCAAGGTTTGAAAACAGAGAAACAAAGACATCCATTGCGGTCACTGCTGAAAAACAAAAAATCATAATTCAGTGTTTGGTACGTTATAAAGCAGGAGATACATTCCTCTTGTTTTTAAGCTGAAAATTGCAGGGACACGCAGGAGTTCTGTTTTCTTCAGACACCTCTCGGTAGTCATTGGCTGTCTCAGCTCCTCCCGGTTGAGGATGCTGCAGTCAGAGCATCAGCATTGATTTCTCTCAGCACATCACTCCTGTACTTTGGGCTCTGCCATGGATGCCCATTAAATCTAGAGTTACACATAAAATTGCATTGCCGACCTTCAAAGTGATGCACCAATTTAGTCCTGCTTACCTCACAGACCTCCTATCTAAGTATTTGCTTAGTCATTCCCTGAGGTCCTACCCTGCTGCTCTCCTGTCAAATCCTACATTTAAAGCAAGAGCCTTTGGCTCTTGCGCTTTCAGCGTCTCTGCTCCCTGGCCATGGAATTTGTTGCTGGTGAAGGTTCACGAATCAGCATCCTTTTTCTTGCCTGTTTTACAAACACCCGTTAACTCTTATCTGTTCTCCTCAGTTTCTGCTCAGCGTGCTTAAATAAAAATGCCGCAGGCTGTCAGTCCTTACTTTGAACAGCAATTGCTAGGGTTTATTTTTAAATATAAACAGCCAGGAGGAGTCTGGAGGTGCTAAGCGATTGGAGAGCCTGATGCATAATGTGTGTCATTCGTCGCTCAACCCAAAAGCTGCCACTTCTGGCCTAATCACCAGAGCTCAGGGAGCGGGCAAGCCAGCCTGTGCATGCCACTGCTCTGAGATGGTGCACCGGGCCTCCTGGGCAGCTGTCCCATGTCAGCCTGCAGCCCTGTGATCTCTCTGCGGATGCAGGGTGGGCCGGAGCCATCCCCATGCTGCAGAAGGGGTGCTGGGAGGCATCTGGCCATGCTGCCTTTCCCACAGAACCAGGGGGCTATCCTGAGAGCACTGGTACCTTGGGGGGCACATGGTGCTATGGGTCGAAAGGGAGACACATTTAAAGAGATGTTATTTCTCAGACCGCAATGGTAAGAGAAATACTTCAAAATAACAGACTGGGCCTGTATCCAAAGTCTTTTGAGCAGTGCTGTTTTACTTTGCACTGAACCAACTATAAGCCCTCTGATACTCAGTTTCCATGTCTGAGCAGTGAATGGAAAAAAAATCACCTGCAAGGTGGCAATGCTTTAAGCTCTTACGGCCATTTGACAAGTAAATGTACCTGGTCAGTATTTCTCAGAGACCATCTTTTCCTCGTGTGACTGAGATCAGATTTTAAACAGTTGAGAAGTTTCCTTGAATCCATTCCCATCTCTCTTACTGTCTCTTTGTCTTCCTGCACCCTGGATGGGAGCAGTTTGCATCTCCCCCCAGGGGTCCTCTTTGTCCCTCGTGTTTCCCGCCTGACCGGGACTGAAGGACTGACTTCAAAGGACTCCCATCTACATCCTGAATATTATAAGTGGGTTTATCTGAGATCACTGTCTGCACCTCCGGCATACTGGCAAGCCACAGTTCAGATTTAACACACTGAGTGCAGAAAGGCAGCACATAGGTAGAAATAGGCACACAGTGTTCATGGTTGCAGGAATGATGCTGAAGTCTGCCACATTCTCCACAGCAGCATCCCCTTACTCCTCTAGTGCATGGCTGGTCACAGGAGGAGCTGGCAAAGCTAATGGGGAGATGTCCCTCATGCAGGGCATGCATCACATCCTCTATGAAGTTTAGCACAGAGCAATTTCTGTATAAAAATGAAAATGTTGACAGCACAGCCGCTTTCAGCATCACTTGTCCTAGGAACTAAGAGGAGGGGAATAGCACTCCACATGCATGGGTTTGACTATGACTTTTTTTTGGCACAAGAGCAGGCTCAGCCTCAGTGCTGAAGGCAACCTGTCCTTACACTCTCTGTTTTGTCAAGCATCCCAACATTAACTTTGCCAACATACAGATTTTCAAGTGTATTTTGAATCATTTTTATTTGGTCTTTTTATTTTTTATTTTTTCTCTGAGCTTGTTACTAGCATAAAGCCACCGACTTCTGTGGCAGCAGAAGGGAAAGATGCAATAGTGAGTATGGATACGCACAGTAGCATTGGGAAAGGGCTGGCTGAAACAGAAAGGACACACATTGCCTGGGTCACCCTGGCTCTGATATGCCTCATGTTAGGGAGCCTTAGCTTCAGCCTGATTCTCCTGGAATGGAGACAGTAGGTTGATCTGGGATCTGTCCCAGAAAGTGATCTGTCACCAAAACAACAAGAGAGAACTTACCACAACAAGAAAAATATCCAAAATTTCTTCAACAGTTAACTTTCCTGTCTCTCTTTCCACAGACTTTCAAACAGAGGAGGACAGGAGTACATCACCCTTTTAATTTATCCAAACTGGGCACTAGAATGGTATCTTCATTTTTTTTAAAGATGCTCACTACATTTTGAGTGTGATGTATATTTTAACACCACAACAATAATCAGAAATAAGCAAATAATTTGCAATGACTAACTTGAAAAATTTCATCTCATATGTCATTCATGATTTGATTCTAAGTGGCTAACAATGTTCTTGAATCTACTGATCATTCACAGTTACTCTACCAGTTATTTTAGCAACTTACAGGACTAAATATTATAGACTAATATTTAGCGAGGTCTACAGATTGTTCATGAACTGTTTCCTACAAGCATAGAGAAAATGCTAAGTTTGAGCTGCCATTGATACATTACATTGGATATATAGATCACATGAATTGGATACATATTTAATACTGAAAGACATTCATTTCTGTCAATATATAAAGGTGATATGTCATCTCATACATCTTCCCTTTCCCCCAGTTCAGCCTCAGAATGATCAGGTAAAACACCATCAGACCTAAAGACAGTTTCACCAGAAATTTTTTTACATTTGTCCAATGATGAATAAATGCAGTATATTTTCTTGCCTCTGATTCAAATTAATGTTAATAGAATAAACATGCTCCAGATTTCCAATACTGAAGAAACAATAGTAATTCCCAAAGTACATTACTGTTTTTCTCTCTCTCTGTCTTTTTTTTTTTTTTTTTCTTTTTCCAAATGCAAATACCAGATCTTGCAAAGATCCTAAGTTGTGATGCCTGTTGGGTCTGGTTCCACCATCAAGTATACCCTGTGATATTCCACTGGGCTGGCATTACCTAACCATATTGGCACAAGCAGTTGGTGGAGCAGGAACCTCTGGTCAAAACTTACACATGCATTAGATTTCCACTAACATTTAATCTTTGTTTCTCATTAACAAATACATCTTTTTGAATAAACAAGTACTAAAGTAGATGGGTATTATTTTCTAAATTTCTGATTCAAGATGAAAAATGTCCCCAATTTATGCTGACATATAGTGGGAAGGGTTTTAGAAAGCCTGTCTTTTTATGTGGAGATTAAATATAGGCACTGGGAAAACCTTTTTTGTATATACAAGGCTTGGTCGCATGGTTAACATCTGGAATGTATTCATTTCTTCTATAAACTACATATGACTCCCTTTCTACTGCATTCCTCAAGCAGCAAGCAACATAGATGTATTAATATTAGCATGCCTTTGATTCAGTTCTCTCCATTTTACAGTCTACCGCCATATGCCAACAGCATGTCACTGGGCATGATGTAACCAAGTCTGCCCCAGGAAATTCAGGAAGACTATTTTACCAGAAACTAGGCCTAAAAGACCACAATTTAATTTCATACCATTTGTTAAGCTGAAAAATATGAAAAGAACTTTGGCTCTATACTACCTTCATATTCCTGCAGTGGTAGGAAGGGCAAAGCGCTCACTCAGGCCCACAGCTGAGTTGCTGAAGAAAAAAGAGATTCCAAGAGGGGGTAAACTGGATGCAGGTAGCCTTGCACCTATCAGTTCCTCCTCTTGGGCAGGGATGGAATAAGCAGCATGCAGGTGGGAAAAGCCTTTCCCAGGACACCTAGCCCTGTCTACCCATTCCGGAATGAGCAGGGCCAGCATGTGGTCACTGCTTTATGACCACCTGTGATGCTTAGGTATTGGCAAGGCCAGGAAGGGTGTCTCACCCCCAGTGAAGGTATAGCTGTATCCTCATATAACTATGGCAATTTACACCGTGGAAATTTTAGCTTGTGTTTGCTCCAAAAGCATGTGCCAAGCATGATCTTATCGTAGCTGTAGCTCTGGCCCTTGTTGTCAGATTGGTGCTCTTCACAGTGACCTGATATCCAACACCTAACAGTTGGTCTGTATCATTATCTGTAGAACTCAGAGTTTGAATTATATACAAATAAAACAATGAATGCCTTATTACTGTTCATTAAGGAAACTGAAAATTTCCAAGATTTTAGCAGCATCAAATACTGTAAAACAATTTAAGCTTAGCAAACTGTCTAAGAGACTAAGTATCTTGAGGTTTTGGTCACAGGGCCAACAGATCTACTGTTGGGAGTAAGTAAAGATGGATATTACACTATTGCTCTTAATGCTCCGTGATGAGATTTGTTGTTTTCAATAGTAAGGTGTTTCCATATGAGACATACCACCAAGATAGATGGCAGGAATTTAAACTAATTTTGAGTAGATCCAACAAAAAGTCAGATGCTGACAGGACATTGTAACTCTCTTATTTGCCTCTTCTAGAACAAAGCGTCATCTGGAGTACTGTGCCAAATTTGGTGCACCACATTTCAAAGAAGATTGGAATAAATCCAAAAGAAAGGTCAGAAGTCTAGAAAATATATTGGAAAAGGAAAGAATACATGAGTTGGAGCTATTTTGTTGGAAGAAAAGAAGGCAGAGTGTGGTGTCTCCATCATTAAAGGCTTTTAAGAATAAGCTAGAAAAAAAACATCTGTCAGAAATGACACTGCAGTAGATAATCCTGTCTTGGGCAGGGGAATAGACTGGATGACTTCCTGAGAGGTTTTTCAGCTGTAAGGTTCTATTATAGGCCAGATCCAGTGGCAGTTGTCAAGTGATGCTTTGGGTCTGGGGAGAACCTGGCAATATGGAGAAGATTGCCTTTCCCCAAGTATCCTTGCATTATATAATGGGCACGGAAGATTTCCTACTCCACCCAACTGCCCCTGCTGAGAAAAGAAGGACAGTATAGCTAGGAGAAGGCTTTTCATGCACAGTATTTTATTTCAAGTACAAAGTAGAATAGAAAGGTAAAAATAACATTTAGAGAAACCTTGATTTCTGGGAAACTCAGCAAAATACTTGAGGATCACTTTATGAGATACTAGAGAATATTCAGAAGAAAGCGTTTTCTTATTTCTCTTTTTTAAAATTGTTTCTCTTGATTTAGAGGACAGAATTTTGACCTGACACCTGTGATCTGTGTTACAATGGAGTATGTAATTATGTGAACACTTAATGTATCCCACATAACAATATTTTACCAGTTTTTCCACCATCTTATACACAAGTATATAACAGCAGCTTGTAATTTAATTTAAAAAAAAAAAAAAAAAAAAAAAAGAAAGAAAGAAAGAAAGAAAAAAAAAAGACATTTGCATTATTTTCATTTCCATAATGGTATAGTACAGCTTTTCTGACTTGTAACATTTTATATGACAGGCTTTGCTTTCTTAAGCTATGTATTTTAATCATGTAAGCAGTAGCTGTACACTAGATGTTTTATTTTCAAATGACAGCCTAGTTTTTCCTAAGTACTTTCAATGATTACACAGACAAACAAAATAAATCCTTAATTTAGCTGTTAATTTTTGACACTGTGTTATTACAAGCCAAGACCTTGATTCAGTTTGAAATGCTGAGTGTTTTTCATTTAAGACATAGTTATGGATACTTTTGCTTTCTCTCTCTCTCACAAACATATGTAGTATGGTATGGAGCACATTTGCCATGTGTTCTGTCTACTCAATAATATAAGAGAAGGGCCCCCAGCCTACATTAGATGCCTGTGTGCAGCATCATGCAAGCTCTAGGCAAGCGAGTACAACAGTGGTGCCTGGTGCAGGCGTCCCAGGGTTAAACCTACTCTGGACACTATACAGAATCAGTGTGGGCATCAAAAGCAGTGTGTTATTGTCAGCCAAACTTCACTTATTAACTTTTAACCTGTCATTATATCTCAGTGCTTTCTGCCTCCACTCAGTCTGGTTTGTTTGTTACTTCATTTATTACTCTTCTGCATTCTTTGAACAAATGTTGACTTAAAAAGAAAACAGCATCAGATTTGTTCTTATTCTTCACATATAGTCAAAAAGCAGAAGACAAAGAAGATTTTCAGCTACCTTGTCCCCCTTCTATCACCGTGCCAAACTTATCCTAGGCAGAATGCCAGCACTAATGACTGTAAGAGACTTTTCTGATAAGTGTAAATCTTCTGAGCATAGTCACATTCTGGTAGCACTCCCAGTTCCCAGGCACTGGAAGGAGATGGCATACAAGCCAGAACATCTGCCCTTAGTGATTGGAGATTTATCAGATAATCTTCAGGGATCAGACATGTTTGTTGCTCGGCTGCTTTTTGCCACCAGAGCTTCTGGAATTGACCCCTGGTCTAATAAAAGCAGGGGGAGGGGATTACTTTAAATTTGAAGCAAACCAAAAGCAGGCCTCCTCCAACATGTAATTTGTAAGAATGCAGCAAAGACTCCAAGAAGCACAATCTGCATCACCACCCCCACCACAAAATTAAAGCATTGTCGTTAACTATGCACAGAGCCCGCTGAACTCAAAGCAGCCTTCCAAAAACAAACCATTCCTTTCTTAAGCAATCACTGCAAATTGCAAAAGCAACAAATGCTTTAGCCACAAATGAAGGAGCCACTGCCTGTCCACAAAGCTTCTTATGAAGTTTGCCACATACTAAGGAAACATATAAAGACATTTACTAGTGTTAAATTGGTGAAAGATTGGTGCTTTCTAGGAGGTACTGAAATTCTCTTTTTCTGGACGCAGTCATAGGTTGAAGATAATGAAGGAAAACCACACATTCCAGCTGTCAGAAGTATTTTTTTTTTCTCCATAATAGAATTGGTCAGCAGCAGTGTCCTTGAAGAAGTGGAATTAAAAGAAGGAAAAGAGAAGCAGCAGCATTCTTGTTGGTTACCAATGAGGGAAAAGACACAGAGGACACCCTAAGAAAAGTAGTACCACAGAAAGGTACATGAAAAGAAATATACCAAATGTGGACAGATTATGATGAAAAATCCTTACTACATCATGGGATTTATCTTCTGATGCAAGAGATTGCCCGGGACAGACCTCATTTGTGTGATGAGAGCCCTTCTGGGATAGGTCATGAAGAGGGATTTGTTGTCTTGCTAAAACAAGAAGCTACCATTCTGACTTTTCCAGATTATCCTTCTTCTGGTGTCACATTGAAGGAACCAAGACACTGCAAACTCCCAGCTCAGTGAGATGTCTGTGTATGTTTAGCTGCATTCTGGTAAAAAATGACCACCTGCTACCACACGGGTGACCACAGTTTCTGGGGACTGAAGCCAGCTCAAGGGAGCTCTACAAGACATGAAAGCATGCAGTGTAATTGGACAGGAGTGCCCTCTCCACTTCCAGGATGATTTAGCATTCAAGAACTCAGAACAACTGGGTCAGAACCCAATCACAAGAGCACACCCAAGAGAACTCTATCAGCCTCTGCTTTCTTAAGGGAGGTTAATTGCCAATTACTTTCTCTTCTATTACATGTCTGTAGATCTGAGTACTGGAAAGCATTTGGTCAGTTCTTGCACTTAGCTCAAGAATGAGGTTCAAACTATTCAAGTTTAGATACCAATGCTAAGCATCTGAATGTACATTTTAGGGGTCTAAGTTCAGAGCCCGTATGCAAGCTCTGCAAGGATGCTAGGGAGTGGCACCTCGTGGCTATAAAACCTTTCCAAAGATCAAAGCCCCTAAAAAGACATTTGTTTACACAGTGTTTTGGTATAATGCCAGAAAACGAGAACAGAAAGAAGAATTTGGGGGGGGAGGGTAGGGATTCAGGGGGAGAGATTCGGGGGAAGGGATTCTTCCTTTTTTTAAAAAGGAAAAAAAAAAAGAAAAGGAAGGAAGGCATGAGACAAAGACATCAGAAGGAGAAAGAAAATCAAAAAGTTGATAAGAAGAAGTGCAAAAATTAACTCAAAAAGCCTTCCCAAAACAAGAGAAAAGGAAAAACAAAATCTAGTGTGGAAGGGATGAAAAGCAAAAAGAGCAAAAAGGTTGGAAAAGAAAAAGAAAAAATGGAACAAAAATAGAAAATTACAGTATGGAGATGGAAAGTAAATAAACATACAAGGAAAGTAAGGAAAATGTTAGTGAGGTTTTGTTTCATCATTTATTCTCCATAAAAAGGGTAAAGCTGTGTGAATTCAGGAATTCATGAATGATACACTCTGTGTTTAGGGAAACAGTGGCCAAGATTCCGACTGAATACATAGCAGAGCTGTTGAATCATTTGGGTTTAAGGCATCAAAGAAAGCAACAATATTTTTTTCAGCATTCTTAGTGACAAGAGCAGCATCACTTCTCTCTCCAAAACACAGAATTTGAGACCACAGGCTCTCTCACTTCCTTTCAGCACAGCTCTCCAGAAGCTGGATATGGGTGGGCTGGGTGGTTGTCAAGTGCCTCACTGAAAGTGCACTCTGGTCTTGCTGAAGTCCTGGCATGACTGAACTGGAGATTTATGCTCACAAGGAGCATAATTTTTACCCTTTTTTACCTAAGATGCCATGATCTACGCGTCCTTCTCCCTACGTAACACTGCCTTTCCCACTTCCACTAGAAACAGGCAGCCCACCAAAACAGTTCCAAGCAGCATTGTCAGACTTATGGCTCTGTGAAGCCCTGTGAAAGCAAGAAGTACTGCTCAGAAGTCTTATCCCCTTCCTGCCTGCAGGATGTTAAACTTGCCCCAGGATATTCTGGAGGGAGCACAGCTCAGAGTCTGGTTTTATGTCCATGGAGATCTGGCAAGTCTATTCTGGGCCCTGCTGAAAACCCTTCTGACTGCCCTGTGGAAGCTCTAATGGATTTTTAATCTTTACCTCTGTCAGCACTAAAATCAGTCCCACAGATTAAAACTAAAAATCTCAACCAGCTAAATTATATAGGTCTTTTGTTCAAACATACTTTTAAGATTTGCATAATTTAGTATTGTGGTCAGTAATAAATGTAGAGAAACAGGGCTCCCTTTCAGGAACACCTAATCTTAATAAGGTGGTTATTCAAATGTCTACTTTTGTTTATGGAAATACAACATTTAAAAATAGAAAGTGGTTTGGGTTTTTGATCTTCTGTTTAAAAGGAAAAAAGTGATTCAGTAGAATTAGTAACACTTGCAGCATATCAACCCACTCTCATAGAAATGCAATTTAGCAAAATGAATGTGGTTGGAAAGTCAGGCCAGAATAACAACAGCTAACTTCAGATCCACCCAAGGCTTGTATGGGGGCCATACCAATTAGCATAATAGTTGTGTTTGTTGGGAAGTGAAGTCTTTGTGCCTGGGATGCGTCCCAATTAAAGAATTGTATTTGAAGTGGGATTTAATTTTAATGTTTCAGTGCCAGAACATTTACTTGCTGCGTCTGTTTTTATTTCAAGTGATGCCGAGGTTACATTTTCAACTTGGTACTGCTGTCATCAAGACTCTCCAGTGTTTTTATTTACTGTAAGAGAGTGACAGTGGAAGGGTAGTATGCCAAAAATCATGGTTTCCCAAAGTTTAACCCAAAACGGATGACCTAAATTGTGTAAGACCCAAGTCATGGAGAATTTAGTGGGTAAAATACTCATTATCATCAATGGGAGAACTAAGGAGACTGAAGAACTGAGTTCTTTTTCAACAAACTTTACACTGAGCTTAGAGAGGTCTGTACCATTAAATTATTTCAAAACAATGCAGATCAGATAAAAAAGAACCTCTGTCAGATTTGGATAGAAAAATTCATGCATAAAGTAGCCACTAAATTTAATCTTCTTTTCTGTTTTCAGAATATCAGCAGGGCAGCCAAAGTTCCCTTGAATTTACAGATTTATCAAATATACTTGACAAATCTTTTTAATAATTTATGGGCAGGTCACAAATATTTAAAATTTGTCTTTTCTTGCTTAGGTGTGACTGATCAGCTAAGTCATGAGTTGTTTACTTTCATCATTCAAGAAGAATGCTAGCCTTAAACCTCATATGTACTTAAAATGTTATTTCCATGAAAACAGTCTTTTGACACTGAAGCTATTTTCCACTAAAATATTTGTCAGGAAAACACAAGTGTTTGAATTTTCAGAAAAAAAAATAAACCAAAGCACAGAAGAAGTAAAGTCATTGAAATCCAGATCCACTGAGATTTTATTAATCTCAGAAAATTAATCCCAATACGTCTGAAAAAAATGTACTACTAGTACGTAAATAAGAGAAGCAGAATAAAAGCTATCAGTAGTTCCAAAAGCCACTTGAGTTCATGACATCATGAAGTTTACAAGTGGTATTTAAAAATCAATATGACATTTTATGGATAGATAATATGAGTTCAGGGAAATGAGCATATCAAGTTTTGCTATGTCAAGAAGATGCATGACATAATTTGGTACATGCTGAAGCTGCTAAAGAATTCATCTTATTAGAAGGCAATTAGAATTGTCCAGACATGTATAACCATGCACGTGTACGAACATCCTCTCTTGCATTTTTCTGATATGCACTAATATTTGAGTATCCTCAACTACTACTGGTTTAAGGTGTGGTATATTTCTGAGTTAAACGTGACGGTTTAATATTTATATTTACATGGTTCAGAAGAGACAGCATCAAGTCAAACATAAACCCAAGGTTTCCACCCCTGGGACTGACACTATCTGAGAACTGCCAACTTTCAAAGTGAGGGAAGAGTGTTGACGGACTGGGGATAAGGTCCAATCAAAGGAATTTTGTCTTATATGGATTCAGTTTTAGAAATTCCCTGGCTTTCCAGTACTGTAAATCAGCCAAACACACACATTGGAAAGATACCATAAAATATTTTTTTAAGTGCAGAAAAAGGTCTGCATGCCATCTAAATATATATGGTTCGACAGATCATGGGCTTGATTCTCCCCTAGTTTACATCACTGTGACTCTGCTAATCTCACTAGAGTAACTTCAAATACACATTTGTAATGGAGAATGGAATCCAGCTCTCAATCTGTGTGTGATATAAACTTGGTAAAATATATAAATCTAAACAGTTATTGGGCCTAGCCCCTGAGGTACCTGATTATACAGCAAGACGTAATTTGATTTATGAATGCTGAAATTAAATATGGAATGAAACCAGTCTGAAGCCATGTCAGAAAGACCTTTGTAGGAGTATATTTTCATCAAAAGAATTTGGAGAAGGTAAGGATCAGCAACAACTGATTAGCTCACAACCAGCAATATAAACAGCTAGAGTATCATTGACATACTCAGATAAGATTCTGAGTTTCTGGAGAATCATTCAGCTGTATTATTCACTCACTGCTTGTTTCCTGAAGTGCCCACAATATAAAAGATGCCATCTGAACATGGGAAGTACCAGTCCATTTACCAGTGATCTGAAAATCCAAAATTATTATATGAAATTCATTCTTAATCTAATTCTGCAAATATATTTCTGGAGCTAAATAACTCCTAATTAAAAATAAACTGCTATAAATTAGCAACATTGTCTCTTCATTATAAAGGAGTTGCAATTGCAAATTTTAATCATGGCAATCCATCAAAAGTCAAAGAGCTTAACTATGAAGAGGTAAACTGAAATAAGTAGAACATAGCTTCTTTCAAGTGAGGAGGGCCAAGGATGAATAATTGGAAATGGATGTGTAAGGTACTTAGATAAATATCATTTAATTATCAACAGAAAGCGTATTAAAATTGGAAGAATATTGATAAGATATACCCACTGTATATATGGGTATGTCAGATATAGCCATGTATATATATACACATGCATATGTATACGTGTGTGTGTATCTGGACGGAAGGACACCTGAATAAATTCAAAGCTGCTAAGAGCCTCAGACTGAGGTAATCTAAAATATGAAAGTGGACAGTGAAATCTCTTGGGATCAGCCATTTTCTAGAACTGCATAGTGACAGATCCAAAACTAATCGAAGACATTCCATATACAACATATAAAACTTTCCACTCTGAAACATGTAAATGAATAACATTGAAAAAAAAAAAAAAAAAAAAAAAAAAAAGCTGAAAGACCTAGCTGCATTTTTTTTCACTTTTTTCTCTGTTTTATATTTCCCTTTCTGCTGTTCTTACTCTGCTCTTCTACTCCAATAAATAAAATGAATTTCAAGCAATCTTCTCTTTACTTATCTGACATTACTTTTTCCTCTTCTTCTTACTAAGAAATACATGCCCACATGCCCACATGTGGCATGCTTGTTTCCCTTTCCCACTGCACCTTAACCTCTAGGTTCTGAGTGCATACATAAGAGATAGGAAGGAATCCCTTGTTTCAAATCCTACCTCCCGTGGAAGAATGCCAAAGGTATAGAATCAGAAATCTGCCAAGTTTTTGTTTGTTGTGTTTTGTTGTTGTTTCGATTTTTTTGTTTGTTTTTCCTGGAAAAAGATGAACATTGCCTAGGACTACATACACTTTTCATGGATCCTCCAGTAACTGCAGGACCTACCCTGAAATAAATATTCCAGGATTGGTGACCTTCTGACAGTTCCCTGCTAGGGAACCAAAGGAGGTTAAGTTAAGTCTGAATCCAAATAAAAACAAAACGCTGTCCATAGATAGCTGTGAGCTTTCAATTGCTCTCGTGGGACCCCTCATGTTACAGATTCTGGAAGAGTGAAGCCAAAAAAATAGGGCTTGCAAAAGATTACTTTCCAGTTTTGTTCATTTTCTTCACATTAATTTTGTAATGTTATCATTATTTATGAGGTAGCAATCAAGGAATTGTTCTGTATTGTGACAGGTACAACACAAACAAGTAGCAAAGATCTCCCTGCCCCTGAGGATTCACAGTCTAGCTGTCAGATAGGATGCTGCAGGTGCATAAGACATGCAATGAAGTTGAGGTTGGCTGGAAAAGTGAGAGAAATAAAATTTAAAATGGGTTGAGCAGAAAAAGCTGACTCTCCTCTAAGCCTATCATTGCCAAGCAGTTGTGATTTGTAGGCACAGCAGCTGAAAGTGTAGATTTAAGAGAGAATTAAACAATGCAGCAGATATTCCCATCAAACTATATGATTATTTTTTTTCTCGAGTTCATTTTTGGGGCTAAATTCTGACAGTTTTTTTGTGACTGAAAAATGAGTCAGTCCCTCAGAAAAGAACAATAAGGCCTCATGGAAATGACCAACTTCTAGACTGGAACAAAGGAGCACTGTCATCTTGTCACCTTCCCTAGCACTTCAAGGGACAATAAAAAATTTGTACATTCTTAGGACAACCTGCAGCTAAGCTAAACATATCACCCATCTGACTTCCAAGCATCCCTGTAAGTTCGGAGTTGATGTGCATTAAAGCAGCAAGGTTAGAAACCTGGAATGAGTAGAGTATAGAAATGCTAGCACGTTTTTTTTAGATGGTAATTAACAGCAAAAACCACTTAGATATCTGAGCAGTTGTAGAAAAATTAGGGGAGAACGCACATTTCTTGTGCATACCACATCTCTGGTATTGCTTACATTAAGCCATAATTCAGATAAGGAATGTGTTCATCAATATTTGTAGAGGGGGCCAAAGAGGATTCAGGTTAGAGGTTATGCATCAGGTATATTTTTTCCTATTATTCACAAGGAGCAATAAGTCTATTAAAAGTTAATGCAATAGGAAATTGGAAATTGTACAGCAACTTCTGTGTAGTGAGACTCATCTTTTTAAAGTAAGTTCAGAAGGCAAAGAGGAATAAATCTTTGTCGGACCTGTGGTGCCATAAAGCCAAGAAGATCTGTGGCCCGCATGTTAGTCCATGATTGTTAAACAGATGGGCTTTTGTTTGCAGAAGTGAGTTGAATGGTAGAAATAAATGACTGCTAGTGGTCACGTTTCAGTTTGTTCACAGGAACGTAGCACGGGAATGATCCTTCTTGCTCACAGAGTCAATCACCGTACAGTTTTTTTCATGAGTTGACGCTGCACTATCTCAAGACTTGCAAAGGTTACACTCCCCTGCTCTTTTAATAGCTCCAGGAGTGCAGAAGAGAATGTAAACATGGAGCTTTCCTCTCCCCAAACTCTACTACAGTAGGGCAGATTCCCTTTTGAAAACTATAAAAAATGGTACTCTGGGGCCCTGAGACCGGAGATGGGCGTAGAGTCACACCAGTAAACCTGCTTGAGGTTGTCAGACTACTAAAGCCTCACATTTTTGTGGTGAATCATTTTCAGATACAGCCAGGATGAAATAGTCTCAGGAGACTAGGATTTAATATCGATGGTTCGCAAAAATACCTAAATGAAGCCAAACTCCTGTACAGACAAGGCCCCAACTGATGTTTCGCCAAACCAGGAAATGCCTGTAAAGAAACACACATGCACTAAAAACAGCAGTCCCTGGGGCCCTCTAAAAGAGCCGTGGTGGAAACCGAGCAATGCAGCCGGTTGAAAGCATACCCCAGAGCTGCCCCATGCCTGCAGCACAACCGTAGGAAGAAGGCTGATGAGGCAAGGGTTAAAAACACTCCAAATAGCCAGCAAGCAAAAGAGCCAAAAGAGAAGCAATGTTCATTCCTGGTTATATATACTGAACTGACTGTATTTTAAAAGAAAATCCGGGGTTGATAGTCTGGGGTACGACAATTGTGATCTTATTAACTACAGGTCTGAGCCTAGCAGGGGGGTGGATATCTCAGCTGGTGCTGAGGAAATTACAAAAGCTTGCAGGATAGTCTGTGGGAGCATCTTACCACATCTTAGAGGCACTCGACACCCCTCAAACACCAGCCCCATGCCATCACCCCACACCCTGAGCTAGGGGGTGCAGGGTCCCGGGGAGCTGAGGTGACCTTCCCATGGTGGCTCAGCAGACCAGCGCTGGTGCTGGGGTTGGTGCTCCTCAGAGCCGGGCAAGCTTTCCTATTCCACAGCCGCAGCGTTATCCTAATTCTTCCAAAATCTTTCTTTGGCTTACTTTTCTATTTGTTACAGTGGCACCTGCTGGCAACAGCACGGGCAAAAGCAGATTTCTTACTGTTGGGCTAAGCGGATAAGTTTAATTATGACCCAAGGTGTGCAGTATTTCATTTCTCTCTCACACATGCTCTCACCCTCTCTTTGGGTCTAATATAACACATTATACAGAACACAAGGCGGCTTGTTAGATTACTGTTGGAAGATGCAAGAATTGGTTAATTTTGCACCGTTTCTCCCTGTCATTATAATCTTTGCCACAAGAATGGCTACATTCTGTGAAATGTTCTGTTCTCAGTGCAGTCATTGTCATGTGAATGAGCTATCACAGAATCCTAACGCCTGAGATGTTTTATTCTTACATTCGTGACATTTGTATTTCAGTGACAAAGACTTCAGCAAGAAAAGGGAATGGAAGAAATTTAATCCAGTCTCTTGATCATTTTTAAATTGTAATTTTATGGTCTTTTCTTTCCCAGACGCTACAGCACGGTTTCCTTCATATGTGAGAAGTCTGTATTTAGCGTAAGAATGAACTGATGAAATCAAACCTCTGGGATGTTTGTATTTTAATGGTTTCTGCATTAAAGATACCGTATCAGTGCAAATTGCTGATTGTTAGGAAAGGTGAAAACCAAAGAACATTTGTTAGTCAGTTTTTGCCACTTACTGCGTATGTGTTATCTTAAAACTCTGATGAGCTGAAGCTTATATTACACCAGTATATAATAAAAGATCAATTATTTTCAGA
Organism: Aythya ferina; assembly: GCF_964211825.1. Lineage (NCBI taxonomy): Eukaryota > Metazoa > Chordata > Aves > Anseriformes > Anatidae > Aythya > Aythya ferina. Next base: position 130,238,946 of record NC_140297.1, read on the forward strand.
CATTGATAACAGTCAATGGGATAGTTAGAACTAATATCAGAGGTAATTGGACAAAGAAAGAGCACCATGAATCACTGTAAATGTGCAATGATGATGATGTGACATCTAGGATGCTGTTCTGCTTTCCTGATTTCAGGGGCAAAGATTACCATTGATTTTAATGGGACCAGGATCAAGACCTCGGTCCAAAATCTCCTACCCAGTTTAAGTCTTTGTCAAGCCAAATGTCTCTGAAGTGGCTTGCATGAGTAGTAGTTTAGACAACCCAGCACTTTTTTCTTTCTCCTTCTCAAATATGTTTTAAGGTTAACTTGCAGTTTCTGCTGATCCTTAAAATTATAACATTTAGCAGACAATTTTGTAGGGGTTCCCTAGTACACACATCAATGGGTAAATTATTATGGCATAGCAAACAAAACACTCAGATCTGCAGGAGGAGGGAGGGATTCTGATTATTTTTTTCCAGCTATGGGTACAAAATAATTGTTCTTCAATGATCTTTCCTATGGTGTGACCATAAAAAGGTGTCTGAGCTGTCAAAATGGTATTCAGATGGCTGACTGTCAAGGATCTGCTACAGCATCACAACTGGAGATTTTAATTGCATTCAGACATCACACTGGAAAGTCGTGAGTGCATTTTCTTCCTTTCCTCTCCCTCTTGCATACACATATTCTTTCAGAGCATAAGCTTATGTATTCATATACATTTTCACAGCTTCAAAATTGTATAATATTTTAATCTGTGTGCATGTCAGGTAATAATTCCCCCTCACTCTCTCTCTTTTAAAATAAATGTTTGCAGATTCCACTTTTGATACCAGAACTGCAAGGCCTCATTATTTCGTATTTCCAGAGGTTACAGAGTTTTAATGTTAAAATGTAATCTTTGAGATAGTTTCATTTGCCTAGCCTAACCTCTATGATCAAATGAGTACCTTTTTTACTTTTCAAAATACTGGGATCTCAGGACCCATGCATTCTCTTAATCATTGCTCAATTTCTTTTATCCATGTTCCTTTTTTCCCTACACTCATAACAAGACTGCAGCTCAGACCTGCAAGATCTGAACTCTAGTCCATATTTTTAATGTCATGGTTCTATAGATAATATATTTTTTTGATTTTTAGTTCACAGGTAACCTACTTAAAGATATCTAGATATGTATTTCAAATTCTTAGATAAAATGTTCAAGTAGTTGATTTTAACTTGCAATAACAAAGAATTCAGAAAAGAAAATCCATTGGGAACAACCTAACAAGTACATGGTTATACTTTTCTACCTATTTTACAGGGCTGTATTTTACTGGGAATCTCCCTGTTTTCATGCACTGCCTTTTGGCTTCAGTTTTCCTTTGTTGTTTTTCTTTATAATGAAAAAATAAAATAAAATTGAGACTTCTGTTATCTAGAGAAAAGCCACTAAGTTCATTACTCTGAATATTAAATCTTTCAATTGAAAATGGATATTGACAACAATAGTTGAGAGAATACCCACCACGAATACAACCAGTTTGTACTAGCAACCTTCAAATTCCTCATTACTAGAATCAAATTCAGAGGGAAAAAATAACCAAGGTCTGGTGTTCCTGTTATGGTCTTGCACAGACACAGCTTTCAAAGCAGTGGTAAGATTTGATCATGCGGATTCTTTCTATATTTAAATGTTTTGATACAGTATCTCAAGCTCTAGTGCCTGCAATGGACGAGTAGCATGCCGTGGAGGTCCATGGGTTATTCCAACTCTACCCTGATATGCTACTATGATAAGAGGCAACACAGGAAATGTGTTTTGCCTTCTTTATGTGGCACCTTGTAAAGCAATAGAAATGCTTTCATTTTGAATGGAACACTTTCTCTACAACATTTGGGAAGAACAGCTTGAATAGGCTCCCCCTGCCTCCCCCTTACCCTGTTCAGCAAGCCTCACGTAAGAAATTTATTAAAAAGCCTGAGCACCATGCAAATTTACTTGCAGTTATGGGTAGTTGTTGGCTCCAGGAGAAAAATGAGGTGGTAAACTAACTTATCAAAGAATTTTGAAATCACATGCCAGTTTCTGCTTTTTGTTCACTTTCAGCTTTGTGGTAATCACTGGCTGGTATTCCAGATAGCCTAAACAGACAATATGGACGTATGGGGCAGCTGACGATAACGTACTTGGAATGGTGCAAAGTTTGCTGAAAATTAATCTGATAAAGGCACTGGAGTTTGTCAGGCGTGAGTTTGGGAGAGAAGTGCAGGCAACACTTTTTTAGGACAGTCTCCTTACTCCTTTTCATGTTGTTCTTTCACTATTTTTATTTTTATTTTTATTTTTATTTATTTTTTACTTTTATTTTTATTAAATTCTATGTCATTATTAATTTAATCTTACTCAACTTGGGAAAAATCTTCAGAATTGTACCATAGCCCCCATTGAAACATGCTATTATTTTTGAAGTGTCTTAGTATTTTTGTTTCCTAAACAAATTTTGCATAATGTGAATATTCTGCATAGGCTGCTGAGTTAAGAAAATAACCTGCTAAAAATCAATGTACAATATTGAGAAACTTGAATGTCTATTTCATTATAAGACTATCCATCCTGATTCCTTTCATAGCTCTCATTTTTTCTCTGTATTGCTATATAATAGCTTTTTGGTTACCTAAATGGGTCCATACCATTTCTAAACTTAAGTGCCAGTTCTGTACTACAAGGTAAACAAAACTGCAAGTCAACATCCTACAAATGATACAGCTATTTTAAATCATAATTTAAAAAAAAAAAAAGTTTGATTCTTTTGCTTACTGTCTCTGAGCCTTCTGTGGGCACTCAAACCATGTTTTCAGGTTTTCTTCTATATTCATGAAGACCAGAAACTCAATTTTATTTTGAAATGAAAGCTAAGATTATCAGATGATAATTGATTCCAAGGACTAGAACTTTAAGTAAAATACCAGTATCATGAGACCTGTGATAAAATCACTTCAGTTGGCAACAACTGAGGAGTCAGGCAGAAAGTATCACTATTTTAATCTTGTTATTATATATATAAAAAAAATCAGCACCACAAGTAATAACAAATATTTCTCCATGATCTACCAGGCCATGTACTCAGTTAAACTAACAATAATACCTCCATCTGGTGACTACCTCCATCTGTGCCTCCCAACCTATTAACACCTTACCAATATGCAAGAAGGCAGATGTCCTTGATTTATAGGCATATTACACCGAACACAGGCTCCAGCTATGTACACATCAGTGAAATAGGGATGACAATAATACTCATAACAACTATTACTCTGAGAGGCTGAATTAATTCCTTTTTTTTTTTTTTCCAAAACACATGGATATCTTTGCATAAAAGCCAGTAAAATTAGAATTTAATGAGCTATCTGTATGTATTAAAATAAAGCAGAAAGAGAGAGAGAGAGAGACAGAGAGAGAAACTGGTATTTGCATTCTCTTCAGTTAAATACCAATGCAAAGATGATGTGATATGGTTCAGATTTTTAGTCCAGCTACTCCCAGATAGTCATTCGTATGTTGGCTTCAGAATAACTTTTCAATATCCAAAAGACAATTTCATACATCATCTTCCTAAGGTTTAGAAAGCATATTTTCTGCAAGGATCTGAGTAATTAGGGGCAATGCTTTGCTTCTTAAACATATATTGACCTTAACTGGGAACTGAGGGCACTTCCCACTTTTATATCAGAAACAAAAGACCAAAAGAAGGGAAGGAAAAAAAAAAAGATGACAAAAGATGAGTTAAAGTAATGATTTTGACAAAAAGAATAAAAGTAATAAAGGACAGCTGAAGTAAATAAAAATAGAAAATGAAGAAGAAAAAAAAGAGCTCAAAGTGAAACAAAGGACACAGAAACAAAAAGCAAAAATTCTGGTGCAGTAGATACCTAGGGGTTACCTGAAGAAAAATAGTAAAATAAAATAAAATTAAATAAATTAATTAATAAAAAAAAAGAAACTAACAATCTGTAAGAAAAATAAAGCAGAAAATAGGATGACAGGACAGTAAGGTCAAAAAAAAAAAAAAAAAAAAAGACAAGAATCATAATGGTGATGAATAATATGTTTTCTACTTTTAACTACTTTTAATTTCCCTCAAGGAAAAGTTATTGCAAAACAACCTACTGTAAAATGATATAGTGATAAATATCAAAGGTTAAACCTCTTCTGGAATTCTGGAGGAAAACAAAAATGTGAGCCAATTCCTCTGTTCTGGACCAAGACAGTAAAAGCAAGAATATGCTACATTGCCCAAATAAGAAATGAATAAACTGTACTTACATCCTTTAACTTACTACTGCTATGATAAGAGTTCCTAAGTTGCATTTGAAGTAGTACATACCAAACAGTATATGCTTTTGAGAAGAACTGGTTTGACTCAGGATAGCAACTCTTGGTTCCTGATGGGACATAGACTATTCTTGAACTAGCGATGTTCTCCAGGAGTCAATACTGGGTCCCATCCTGTTTAACATCATTAACAATCTGGATGATGAGGCTGTTTATTGTTTGTGACATCAGCAAACTTGGTTGGTATGGCTGATGCACCACAGATGGCATTGCCATCCAGAGAGACCTCAACAGGCTGGGGAGGTGGGCTGACTGGAACCTCATTATGGTCAGCGAGGGGAAGTGTAAAGTCCTGCAGCTGGGGAGGAACCACCCCATACAAAAATACATAGTGGGGGCCACCCAGCTGGAAGTCAGCTTGGCGGAAAAGGACCTGGTGGACACCACAGCTGAACACAAGCCAGAAGTGTTCCCTTGAAGCAAAGAAGGATAATGGCGTCCTGGGCACCAGAAGTATTTCCAACAGGTTCAAAGAGGTGATCTTTCTCCTCTGCTCAGCACTGGTGAAGCCACTCCTGGCGTACTGTGTCCAGTTCTGGGCTCCCCAGTACAGGAGAGACACGGATGTACTGGAGAGAGTCCAACAAAGGGTCGCTAACATAGTGAAAGGACTGGAGCACCTCTACTGTGAGGAAAGGCTGAGAGATCTGGGACTGTTCAGCCTGGAGACAAGAAGGTTCAGATGGGATCTTATTAATGGGTATCAATACCCAAAAGGAGAGTGTGGAGAGGACAGAGCCAGGCTATTTTCAGTGGTGCCCAGTGTCAGGACAAAGGGCGATGGGCACAAACAGGAACACTGAAGGTTCCATCTGAACACCAGGAAACAATCGTTTCCTGTGATGGTGATGGAGCCCTGGCACAGGCTGCCCAGAGAGGTTGTGGAGTCTCCTCCCTAGAGATCTTCAAAAGCTGCCTTGACCTGGTCCTAGGCAGCCTGCTCTGGGTGTCCCTGCTTGGGGACCAGAGTAGGGGTCAGACCCGGTGAGCTCCAGAGGTCCTTTCCAACCTCAACAGTCCTGTGATTCTGTGGAATTAATTTTTAATTTCCACCTTTGACCTTCAACCCCAACTTGCTTCCTTAGTAGTGAGAAAAGTCTTTGCCTGAACTTTAGTCTTCTGTTCCAGCCTCCAAATTACTATTCATTTCCACTTCCAGTAGAAGGAATTCCCTAGAAAACAAGTATTCAGGAAAGTCAGCCATCAGAGACAAGCAATTTAATAACATACCTCTTTTGTTCTTTTATTGTAATTCCAAAGGATTTGGGACATCCTAGCTGTACACTAAGCTATTTCAGAAGCCGATGATCAGATCATATAATTGGCTTTCATGTCTTCCTTCTTTTCGGCTATATGATGTCTCAGGTTAGGTCTCCATCTAGGCTGGTGCAGTCTCAAATAGCTAAAGTGACAGCCTGCACGAGGCCTGGTTTGTCTGAATCAGACTGCAGGAATGTTAACATGCCAGGTGTGGGCCCGGTCTTTTACAGTACTTAGAAAAATGAGTCCTCAGTCTCAATTAATTAAAGTAATAGGTAACATTGCATACAATCCTATATGTGTGTATTTATATACATTAATACTATTCAAACAGCATAATACTGTAAAATTATTATTTTCTGAAGAACGCATTAAGCTAGTGATCTTGTATGTTAACAGCATATAGGTTTTATAGTACCCTTGGGCTCTCTGTTTCATGATGCTAAAACTGTAGTTTAAACACAAGTTCCTCTCCCTCCATATGTTTTAATTTAAATGTGAAAGGTATGGGATATGACCTTGTGTTCATTCCAGCAGTTGGATGTCCCTAAACCAAAAGGCCAGCCTATTAACAAATTGCCTAATAAAAATATTTTTAGGGAAACTAAGTCAACCATGAAGATCATGCAAAAACTTCCCTGTCAGACTATAAAAACTAAAAGCAATGTTTGAAAAGCCATAATAATAATTAAAAAAAAAAAAAAAGTGATTAAGGTGGTACACTGTGAAGCTTCAGCTCCCTTTGTCACAAAACACAGAACCTTCTTTACACCAATTGCTGCTGGCTTCTGTCTTAATTGGACAATTGCCATTGTGCTCATACTCAGAAATTCGGTATTTCAATGTTTCAAAGATTGACTGCTGCTGGCTTGCACCCTCCCCCATTCATTCATAGGGAGCTTTGAAAGGTGGTCTGCTTTGACATGTACATCATTAGACAGAAGAGGGGAAGCAAGGTATCAATATCAGAAATGAGCAATAGCAGGAAAAGAGTGTGGCAGGAAAAGAAAACAATTAGAAACAGCTTGGTGTCCTGAAGTAAAAATAATAATAATAATAATAACTGCCAAGTTGGGCTGACAGAATCCCACCTAGAGAAACGGAGAGGCAAAATACAATATATTCACTCACTGGCCGGCTTTATCAAAGAAATAACACAGGAAAGCCTGCTTATACGGACTTTGATGAGAGTCCCTAATGTAAGAATTCTTGGTCTGGGATTTAATGATCTTGCCTACCTTTTGGCTAAGGCTGTAGAAATAAAGTGTAGTTCAGGAATAGATAACTACTTTCAAAAAGCTCATCTCCAGCTTTATCCAGATTCTCACAAAAGTATTCCTTAGAACAGAATGCAGCATTCCCAGCTTTAAGAGAAATGGCGGCTTCCCAAAAGTAAATAAAAAAATTAGCATCACAGTCTCATTTAGAGTAGAAATGTGAGATCTGTCCTCAGACACACAGCAATCATAACTGCTTCAGACAGAAGTTATTTGCTGAACACTTCATCTAGGACCCTTCCACTTTTGTATACTAGTCATGGGATTTCCACAAATGTCCGGGATTGGGCTAATACTGTTTCTAGAGACATCAATAATAGAACTCCCATTAATTTTAAAGGCAGACAAGTTAAATCAATGCTAAGAGCTTTTGAAAATCCTCTCCTAAAGGTTTTATACGACATTCTCCTGCCACCTAAATTATACCAGACATCGCTAGCATCTCAGGTTGCATTCAATAATTTGTTTGATGTAGTGCTTACTCTGTTTATTTAAAAATAAAAGCAAAAGTCCCAAATGAAATAAAAAGTTTAACTGGTTTTTAAGCTTTTATTGAATTCTTCTTAGGATGTCAAATACTGTTGTTTGAAGTTCTGCAGAATCAATGAGCAGTATTTTGCTAACCTTTTCCTTGGTTCCAGTTTGCTTGGGTTCTCACTCACAAAATTTCACTTTCAGGTTCAAACTCACTTAAAAGTTCAGAATGAATTTCAGCCAAGTCTACTAAGTGAGATCTGGTTTATGTTAAAGTCAGCCCATAAACTGCTCAAAACTGGGCCCAGATTCTTTTGAAACTGGGCCTAAGGTCTGTGTAAAAGCAAACTCAAGAAAATATTTTGATGAACCTAGGCTCAATATTTCAAAGTCTGTAATGAAACCTGAAACAAACCAAATTCCAATTTGTTTGGGGCTTCATACTGCAAGTGTTGCATCGCTCTGTCAAACTGATGACATTTTACCACAACTTTTACAGTGAAAGATTTTTCTTCCCATAATTTCCCCCAAACTCCTTGGCTGCTGGAAGCAGTAATGTATTACCATGGATACAGATTACAGAGTGGGGTATGGGGAAGAGAGTGGAGGTTATAGCATATAAAGAAATTTCTTTGGAGTTGGTATTTGGAGCAGAGAATCAGACAGCACAAGAGCTTTCTTTTATTCAAATATGTGCAGATCGTAAAAAGGTTATTTTCCAGAAGATGAACTAAAATAGATTGCCTTTGTGTTTTTGTGTCTTTGGTAGAGGCATCTTTTTCTGGAAAGCAAAGTGAAAACCTTCACGTATTTACTTGTTTTGGTTTGGAAAAGTGCAATTTAAAAATTAGTGAATTAATTGTAAATTCTTTCTCCTTTCTGCTGGACAGGGAGGAAATAGGAGACTGTCTGGTCAACTACAAAAACAGTCAGCCTTGGCTACCTCAGCTTTCGACATGGTTGAGTGCAAACATGCTCATATACTTTGTTGTTCTGAAAACAGAGCCAATCGTGGCTTCACCACCACCATGTGCAACAGTTAAAGGAAGCCAAGAAGTGCAATCTGGAAAGTCCAAAGTGCATTGATGAGCAGTGAAGGGCCTTCCAGGGAAGCAGCTAGGCCCTCTTCCAAAGGACCTAGCTCTTCTAAAGACATGGACAAGTTACAGGACAGACATTATTTTTTTATTTATGAACTAATGGAGACCAACAAGATGCTCCAAACAATCCTATTAAAATAGCTTAATGAAAGAATCCCTAGTAAAGTCTAGCAATGAAAATGTTAAAATTCCACTGCGGTTCCCCATAAAGCCCTCTCTACTCAAAAAAAGTAAATTATAAGGGAAAATGATATTATTTTGATATGTTTATATCCATTCCATTCAATTATATAGGAGCCACACAGATATTTTTTCTACCATACTTTCTAAGCCAGTTCAAAACCTATTAAAATATTATTTTCTAATCCTTCTATAGGTTTGCTCTTAAAGTGATCACAAAAAGAGCTGGTGGTCAGTTCAGAGAAAAGGTTTATGCTACTCATTTTGCCATTGAGAAATGTGTGAAAAATATTTGCACACCTGCAAAGGTTCCATTTTTATACACACAGAACAGCTATTTTTGCTAGGGATGCTGAAATATCCTTCCCAAAGAGAGCAGTCATGAAGCCAATTAAGATCCAGGAAAGGCCTAATTGTGCTTCCATTCCAGCCCATGACAAGGCTTGCACTCGTTTAACGACAGCAGAATCTGTCCCAGAATAATTTGCAGCAAATGGAGCGATCGAAAATGGAGGGGTTAACAAGTTTATTTTAGAATTAACTTTTTCCTCAGCGAAGATTAATATGTCAAGCTGCACACTAAGTAGAGGTCAGTGCTAAAAGACCACCACACTAATCACGGGAATGTGTTCACTCAGACATTGATGTGTTGCAGCAAATGTTTCTGGAGGAAAGCTGAGAGCAGTTTCTCTGCAGCTGCTGGCCCGGCCGTGCTGGGTGTCTCCGGAGCAGGGCAGCTGCACAGCCACACTTCTCCTTCCCCTGACACAAAAGCACCCCAGACTTCAGCTGCACCAAAGTCCTGCCACTGTCCCCATGAAAGGTCAGCTTCCCACTCTTGGTTAAGGGAGAAACATGCACTGCAGGTGTGTGTGTTCCCAGCAAACAGCTTTGCTCTGGAGCTCAGCCAGGGCCAAAGAAAGGCTCCCTAAATTGACACCTATGGATGCTAGTGGTCCCCCTCAAATGCAGGGATGGAGGAGGGGAACACTGAGGAGTACAGTCCAGACCATAACTCATAAACAGTCTGCATGCATCTTTAGTTTAAAAAAATAAAAAATAAAAATATGTTTTCTGGAGCTCTAACACTCAACATTTTATTTATGCAAGAAAAATCTTGCAATTTTCCATACCATTAATACATTTTCTGTACCGTGGTGCGATCATGTTTGAAGACTTCTAATCAGTTCTGCTACTGAGGAGAACATCCTGAGCACAGAAAATGAGGCAGCAGGGCCCAGATAAGGAACACCCTCCAAGTAAGGATGAGGAGGATCCCCTAACCCTGAAGACAGTCAGCTATGTTGCAAGACAAAATACCTCTTCTTTTTCTTTGAACAGATGCTGCCATGTCATGGGCCTTACTGGTGCATTTGTAAGGGACACAATATACTCTTGTTATGGGAATTCTTCATGTTTTGTTACTTACACAAGGCAGCAATCCTGAATTGACTGCAGCACACGGGCACATTGCTACTTCTGCAGGATTGAGACAGCTGGAGCATGCCACTGTCAGCAGCTCCCCAGCTAAAGCTGCATGCAGGGGGAAAAGTTGTGATGGGTGATGCTTCTGAGTCAAAAAAGTTTGGAACCCACAGCTTTATTCAAGGCATAATTAGCCTACCACAGCTCCAATCTCTGCAGCTCAGGGGCCAGAAATTCTGCAGTTTTCTAGAACAGTGGCCAAACTTGAGAATTTGTCGTGTTTTACTGTATCTCCTGAACAGCCCCTCAGTCGTATCGTTTCAGCACTTGAAGCTTTCACACAGGGTGAAAGGAAAAGGTGAGGGGAGAAATATTTAAATCAAGTGAAGCAATGAAACTTGAAGTATATACAAACCTGCAAATTACCCTCACAGAGGTGTGATATCAGAAATACCTAATGTTTCCCCTGACACTCAAACTGCCTCCTCTAAGATGACTGTGTCCTTGCCAAATATTTATCACTGCAAAACCTTATAACACATTTTCACCTTCGTAAATATACGCAATTATGCTGATGTGCCTTAAAACTGCAAAAGGGGAAAGAAAAAAAAGAAAAAAAAGAAAAAAGAGACAGAAAAATGGTCTTACTATTACACCAATTCATTTTAATCTTAAAAAATGAGCAAGATTACAACTCATCCCTTTATCCCAGGATAACTTCTTGGTGTTATTTCCATCCCTAGAGAACAAAGGGTTCCTAGTCTGTATGCTGTAAAACAGGTGTGTGATAAGGAAAAAAAAAAAAAAAAAAAAAGAAAAAAAAAAAGCAGGGCAGGCTGCTGTAGGGAAGTCACTGGAACTGACAACAGCAGCATATGCATTTAAACAGATCTCATTCCTCCACGATTCCCTAGTAGACAGAGCAGAAGTTTGGAGGTTCTTTTGTGGGACCCTTAGTCTCAAATAGATATGCACAGTTTACACAGCTTGCTAAGGCTCAGGGATCCTCCAAAGCTGCAGGTTTCTTCCAACTGCTACAGACAGGTTTTAATGAAACCTGCTGAAAGACACAGATATGGAGGCTGACAACCACCAAGAGGCAAAAGGATAGAAAGCAGAACGTGCGCCTGCAAACAAACAGTCACGCCTCCAGAAACATGGGCACACAACACAAGAGCAGCTATATTGATTATCAGATAGCATTTGACACCGTTAACAGATAAGCTCTAAGGCCAAAGTTGTTGGTTATCACGTATGTATCACTACACACTACTTTAGCTTTAATAGTCAGTCTGACAGAGAGAGGGAGCGAGGCAGACAGACAGAGGATTTTAGAAGAGGGAGGGAAAGGTGCTCACCTCTAACACAATTGACAACTTTATTCAAATCTTTTTTGACCAAACAAAAACAAACCAAACAACAACAACAACAACAAAACACAAAAGACCTAACAAGACATCTTTCATGGAAAATTACTGAGTCCAAAAATAATATCCTTTTGAATGAGCAGTGGAGGTTACCACAGCATATAGTAAGGGAAATAAGAAAGCAATTAAGATACCTTTGTTAAGGCATTTTTAACCTGTCAGCAATATATGCCTTTTGTTCTTCAATTTTTTAGGTTAATAAAATCAAGGCCAGTTCCCTTAGAGATTCTGAAGCTATTAGATATCAGTAAAACTTAATGTACCACAGGGATCATGCAAGAAAAAAATGCACTTAATTGAGTGTTCAGAGCCAGAGCCACCCATTGTAAGTATATTCTGGCAATTGAGATGTTATTATTGCCAAGGCTCTGCCATATGATGATATAAATGCATCTTTCCTGAATGAGAGCTCTGAATACATGGATGAAAAGATGGCTGTGTTCCTTAAAAAATGGAGCTCAAGCTCTTCTTTTGCATTTTGTCATTGCCATCCATAAGAAGCAGTAGTGTAATTAATGGGGTTACATTTCTAACAAATTCCTAAGTAAATCTGGGGAAAAATGACTTTCTGAAATGAGATATTCAGTATTTCCTAGTCTGAATTTGCATTTCTAATAATGTCTCTGTCTAAATGGTAACCTTATTATCAGTCTCTCAGTACTCTGTTCAGTCCTTGTGAAGAAACAAAGACACTCCTTTCCTTCTTACTTCATTTCTCCTCTCTGGATGAATGATGTATGAGCTTTTCCAAATGCTTTCAGCATATGAGGGCTCTATTTAGCTATGCACTGGAAGTGTTAGGAGTGAATAAAGACAAAGAAACCCAAACAACAGCACAAACCATAATTCAGACTCTGATTACTGATCCAAATTAGACTGGACAAACCAGGAAGGGCAGGGGGTTGATACAGATTCTTTTAATAAGAGTGAATTATCACAAAATCCATATTTATCTGGTACATCCAGGGCTCCACACTATGATTTCTTGAGTTGCAGTAGAGAGAACAAAACATGATACAAAGCTAACTCCCCACATTTAGTTCCACGTTATTGATCTTCACTCAAAAACTTCTAACACTAAGCAGGGGTACATGAACTGGAGGAAACTTTTCCCTTGGGGGACACTTGTCCATGGCTCCGGTTCTCACACAGAGGGGTTTATCGAGCATGTACACACCTATTCCCTTAGGGACTGAAAACGTAGTCTCAAATCTCTTCAGGCTGAAAGTCTCACCTTGCTAGAGCACAGGCTTTGGGATAACTAGCAGGGCCCTGGAAGCCTGCCCCCACAAGCTGAATTTAGACAAGAAAATATTCCCAAGCTTCCCACTACATTTTTTCCTTGGGGGAAAAAAAAAAAAAAAAGGCCAAAAAAAGGCACACTTTTTTAGAGCTTAGAGGCATTTTCACAGAAAAGAAAAATAAAGTTTTTTAGACACCAGAGGTGAATTGTTTGCTGCAATATTAGTCTTCTTCAAAGTCATGATAATGCTGATAGAAAATGAAGCCATTAAAGAATTAAGGAATAGTAGTAGAATCAGAGTCAACACAGCTTCATGGAAAATAGATCTTGTCACTGAAATCTGATTTTTTAATGTAATTTGCAGTGTTCTTAGAAAAGATAAATCACAGAATAATAATCTTTCTAATTCATATAATCTATAGCATATTGTTTTATAAGGAAATATTACCCTTCACCCCCCCACACACTACTTGAGCATTGATCACAACATCTCCATTAATGCTACACTGTCTGACAACAGTATTTATAAGACTCCAGAGGGTATTTCCATCTCATCCCATGTAGGGGGATTTCCATTTGTACACAGCCTTTTCATCCAAAGTCCTCATCAGCTCTTCCTCATACTACTCCTTCTGGAAAGGTGTTTGCTTCATCCTGAACACTTTATCATGCAGTTCTGCCTAAATAATAAATTCCCCTATATACCTTGGGGGTATATATACACACACGTACACACACGTGCACACTTACTATAGCCCACCATTGTACGTTTGATGTTTAAGGGGTTTTTGTTCCCTTGAGCTTCCCACCAAATGGCAAACATTATAACTCCATATTCATTGTTACGCTGGGCCTCTTTCCAAACAGAGAAATACCAGATACCAGATTTGGGTGTGTGAAAGCTTGATTTTTTTGACTAATATCCTGTGGAAGCTTGGTCAAATCCTGTCACTGTTGTGTGCCTCAGACTGCACCTGTTAAATGAGGAGGCGAACTACAGATTCAAAAGGGCATCCTGTATTTTTTGACGTGCCGAAAAACACACAATAGAAAATAAAACCTATAAATAAAAGCTATGAGAAAAGGCATATTAGGCTTCACAATAAGGTATGTCAGAGGGTGGTAGGGGTCAGTATTGAAATAAATTTGGCTGTAGGCATTTCAATTTCAAGATAAGATATGTTGAGGTGGTTAAGGGAAACTGATTAGATTAGTCATTTATATTCATTGGTAGAGAACGTTAGCATGAGGGACATCTAGAAAAGGGGATGCAGTTAGCTCATATGTAAGTATTAATGAAAAAGATGTGTCCATCACTGGGAAGTCAAATTGGAGTCCATATCAAGCCTCTTCTCTCTGCTCTACCTGCCTTTTAACAAGAAATCCTACCTCTTTGTCTACAGCCTGACTCCCACTAGCTATGCACCTTAATTTCCACAGGACAGAAAATGTCTTTGGATTTTGGGGAGCTCACTACAGGAGGGAGGGGCAGGGGGAGGAGAGATGTTATGAAAAAAAACTTATTTTCTGTCCTGACAAGATTTTTCTAGTTGAGATTAGACACATTCTAAAATAGAGGTGGACTTCTGTTTTGCGTAAAAGATTTTCTTGATGGTCCCACAAAACTCCTGAATGGCCTGAAGAATCCCTGTTTCAGGATATAACCGGTCGTTTAACGTAGGCACTGTATGCATTTTTGTCAGCCATTGCACAGAGGATCTGCCACGCCAGACATACCAACACCCTATCTCATTTCACACTGGAGCACAGTTGGGAGGAAACGGTAATTTCAAGCCTGGGAACGTTACTGTCCTTGTGCCGGTTGCAAGTAACTGTGGTCTGCTGCAGTGATAACCCAAGGTTTCTGCTTACGTGTGCTCAGAGGCCAAGCAGCAAGCTGCTGACCCACGTGCTGGTGCCTGTACAGCGGTAATCCCTGTCTCAGCCTGCAGGCAGCGGCACAAGTGCCTCTGCAGCTGCTCACTGCCTGGCAGGTCCCAGAGGGTGAAATTAAAGACATTCTTTAAAGTTTCATTTTTATTTTATTTTTATTGTTTTGTTTTAAGGCAGGACTTAAAGCCCACAGCAGAACATCTGCCATCTGGGCTAGGAGTGAGCTGAAGTCACGCATCCCGACATTGTGACCCAGGCCTTTCCAATCAGAACGGACCCTGACTCCTGTTTCTTCTATGGATCAAGCATGGATAATGAAACATAAAGCAAAAGCATGTGTGGACAGTAGCAAAACTGAGAAGTCTTATCATACTGGTGTTGTTGCTGCTTGCTAAGTTATGTACAGGGAATCACATTATTCACAGAAGATCCAAGAAGCTGTTTATGGGAAAGGAAGGAATATATACAGCTTTCTCTCCCTTGGCCAAATGCAAGGAAATGCTTAATTAGCAAAATCTTGCCAGGCCAGAAAAAAAATGGGTTATCCAAACCCCTGTTTCCATGGCCAGCTCCCTAATTCTGTTGTTAACGTGTTATGGTACACTGAAACAGCTTTGCAGTCAGAAGAGGAGCACGACAGAAGAATCATTCTGTTTTCCAGCAAATAATTACCAAAACATAAAGATCTGCATTATTAAATTTCTACAAAATGAGCCTGTGGGTAATAAAAATATAAAGGAAGTTTAACAGGATCCAGGGATGGAATCTTAAGTTCCCTCATGTGAGGCAGGCACATTTCTCAACAGTTTTTCCCTAACTTCCATCAAATGTGCTTCTTCTTGTCAATCAGCAACTAGTACCTGATGTCTAGATTTTTTTTAAGCTGAGGACCGAGTTATTTTTTCCACTCTGCTGATGGTCACAAGCAGAACAAGCTAGTGCCATGTGAGATCACTAGAAAAAAAGACAAATAAAAAATAAAATACAAAGTCCTCTCTATTCCTACCTGTGTCTGAAGAGCTTGGTGTTTGTCTGTTTTATAACAAAGAGGGATAACTGGTCATAGGTATGTAGCATGCCTGAGGAGTGCCTTCTTCAGGTCAAGTTGTGTGTCAAGCCTTTTTAGACCTGGAAATACAGTTCTGGTTCTTGGAGGAACACGTACTTTTCAGGGATAATCTTTGCCTGCTATTGTACTGCCACAATCTTAAAGGAAAAAAACTGTTCATAGAATTTCTGAGACAATAATGCTTTTCTAGGTCTGTACTGTACAGAGAGAGAATAAATATTTAAGTGCATGAGACCTACTAGTTATTAACAAGAAATCCAACAAGCATTCATTTGCCTGGCCACCTTGACAAGGGTTAATCACACATTTCCATAACCTGCTTACATAGCTCTTCCCTATATACTGTGGATGGCTCTGGAAGGTCAGGCTTACACAATCCTGTGTGCTCAGACTCTAAGGCCCTGCAAAACACACATGACTCACATCTAATTGTTAGCATTTATCATTTTTATATTCTGAGTATACTCAGTAAAATGGGATTTACTCTGTTGATGCGACAGTTGAAATATTTTTTGCTTAGATGTAAGCAAAAGGTTATGATCGCTCAGTTTTCTGATTGGTACAGGCACATTACAGCACCGTGTTTCAAGTATAGAAGTGTTACAAGGGAATAGATGATAGAAATCTTTTGAACAATAACTTTGTATGCATAATATACACAGTACTGTACACACATACACGTGCCCCCTTGAATTCTAATATGAAAATACATTCACATCTAACACAGAACTTGCACTAAAAATGAGATGGAAACGTGCTTGTCTAATGATGAGCATCTGAGAGTCACAGGTTAAATTTGCTCACCAGTTTAACACAAGGAGAGAGAGAAAATAAGTGCAAACTACAGAGAGTTCCCTGGGCTAATTTTCTAACCATCAGTCAGCTGATTATTTCTACTAAAAGAAAATGAAGAGGAGAGATACAGAGAGTTATTATAATAAATATAAACTAGCTGCAGCTAGTTTAGCTAGGAGAAACTATATCAAAATGACTGGGGAAGTAGAAGAAAAAGGATGTGATCTGTCGCATTAATTGCACTATAATTAGTTATATACATCCTGCATCCACTTCTCATAAATGTGTTCCACTTTTTATATAAAAAATGCTCGGCATTAAATGCAGGAGCTGTTGTCCAAACTCATATCCATTATATTCTGAGATGTGTTTCCCATACGTTGCTGGCATCCATTAGCTTTTAGAGACTAATTAGCACAAATTCTAGACCAGTGTGGGCTGGACTGCTTCACTTCTCCTTTTTTTTTTAAAGATAGAAAAGGAACAGATGCATGTGTGCTTGTGTGTGCCTCTACTCTCTCTTCCGAGGGTTGTTTACACAGAGAAGCACTGAATAAGTTTACACTCATTTGAAAGCTGTATGTCAGGTCTCACAGTTGCATCCACATTGCCTTTCAGCCAGAGCTCAAATCTCAGTCCTTCCCACCAGGTGTACACATTTTTAACTCGCAGTAACAGCTGGACCTGCTCCATACAGTGCAAGACCTTATGTGCAGAGACTACAGTCTATCTAGTGTTTACAGTCAGGATCCAGGCTAACAGGACAGTACAGAGGTAAGCATGCCATGAATACAATCTTTCATTATATGCACATATGTATTAACTAAGCAAACAAACTTATTTACAGACGTTTCATTTGAGTATGGAAAGGAATATTCCTCACCTCCGATTTGTCCTTCACAGCTGACTCCTGCAGTACAGTATATACAGACAAAGCCTTTGCCATGACATCTGCCTGATCCCTGAATAAACATGGCTGTGAACACATGTGCTATTTCTGCTTCTGTATTTGTATTAGGGCAATGTATTCAACTATGAAAGTCGTGTGGCCACTGAAATACAGCCTGCTTTAAGGAAGAATTTTAGTAGAAGGAAGAAAAAGAATAATGTATTTACTGAACATTTAGAATACAGAAATGGTGAGTAGTGTTTTACCAAGAAAAAAGCAGAAAATACTATTGTTAATCTTATGTAGAATGATTTCTCAAATAGAGTATAAAAAACATAGATCTACAAAGACCAGTGTGGATGCAGCAGTAAAACTGATGTTTAACTATTTCTAACCAAGGCCCTGTACCTATAAAGAAAAGAGTTAAGACAGATTCTTGCACTCACATGAAGCTCCTGTTGATAAAAATATGACTTGTAGAAACCTTCTTTTATCCTACGGACTAAGCAGTACCTCCATTTGGAAACTGCACAGCTACAATTTTGCTATCTCCTCTTTCTATTGCCCCCTTTCTATTGCCACCGACACATAAAATTCCATGGGATCAGATATCCTCCCTTGTATGTAGTTTCATTACAACAAACCCCATGATTCACACTGGACATTAGACTTACTCTTCAGGCACATCGTATTTGATGCTATGCCAAATCAAACACTTTTATTTTGTATCAGATTTTTAAATTTCAGAGCTGAGCACAAATCACTTTTGTGATTTGTACCCACCGTTCTGTCCCCAGTGCTATGTCGCTTTTGGTCAGAGAGATTATAGTTAGTTTCCTGGTTGGATGAGCTTACAGTTAGAAGATAAACACTTACACATTTGAATTGTTATGTGAGAGTACTTGCCAATACAACTGCAAATTCACTTTCTGCAAATACGCAGCCAAACTAGCCTGACTACAAAATACTCATGAAATGGCACGTGTATCTGTAAACAACTGCAATTAAATATACAGGAGAAACCTAATGCAGAATATTTGCAATATCAATTCACCTCTATTTTTTTCCACAGTAAAAGCTTGTGTGTCTCTGTGATCCTGCTGTACAAAAATATTAATTCTGTATTAGTGTTAGGTGAAATGAAATAGAATCATCAGCTTCTGACTGAAAGCAGAAGAGGCAACTGTATTTGATATTTGATCACTGGTAAAAAAAAAAAAAAAAAAAAAAAAAAAACACCTCTCAGCCCCAAATTAAAAAGACCAGTAGATAAAATTCTGTTTCAATCTATTAAGTAACTCGCCTTCTTTCTTTTTCTTCCTTTTTCCCTTAGATCAGATTTCTCCTTTCCACGACCCAGTAATGGGTTAATTGCATGCAACACATGTTCTTGTAATCAGTGAAGTTTGTTTTCATCTAGGTGCCCTTTTAAGAGAACCTTGCTTGTCTTCTCTGGTGTTACAGCAGTAAGAAATTTAATTAGCAGGCAGAAAAGTTGTTACTGAAAGAGTCAAAACCTGAAGCAGATAGTTCCCAAATGTAAGACTTGTAGCAGGCCAACTGCACTAACTGAGCACAGACTCAGGTCCTTTGGGATGACCTATTCCCTCCCAGAGCTTCAGCACAGAGAGTCACCAGCTCTGCTCCTCATTACTATTGTCTCAGTTTACTATCCTAAGGAGAGGGGTAGTGGGAGGATGAGAGAGGTGCTAATCCACAGAGCAAAATACAAAAAGATTTACACCAGAGCTGTGTAAATATGGGCAAAGAAATGAACCCACCGTCTTTTTGAACAAAATCCTCTGTAAGTAATTTGCTTGATAAAACACAGCTCACATTTGGGCGGGGAGCTAAGTTAGCAGACAGAGTGGAAATAGCATGAAACCTCCTTTAAGATGGTTTGCATAATGTCAAATAGGTTAAAGAAACCCTGCTTCCTAAATTAAAGCCATATTATACTTAAAGGAAAAATTTACTTTGGACAATGGTAGTGGAAAGAATGACTGAATAATGTAACTGTAATTAATTGTTCACACATGAACAGTATATAATGTTTGTGATTGCCCAGAGTGTGTAATGTACATAGGGAAGTAATTGATGTGTGCTTTTGTGTTGTCTGGGCTATCGAACAGTGCCAAATGAGGGAGGGAAGGGGAAGCACGTGTTCAGAGTTTATGTACACAGGAAAGCCCATGGCAGCTTTGGAAGGGTCTCCAGGAACATGCGTGTCAAGTCATGAATTCTTCAAGAATAACAGCCTGGATCCCCCTTCTAAACCTGTCCCCCAGCAGCTTCTCCTCACCACAGAAATAAACAAATAAATAAATAAATCCAATTCAAAAATATGGTTATCTTTAGGGCACCTTATGCAGAACAAAAACACCTAACTAAAACCAGGACCTGGACCTTCCTTTGAGAAGAAAGCAAAGATTTCCAAATGCCAGTCTTCCTCCCTTGATCTCATATACTTCTGTTGTTAGTGAAAACTGTAAAACAGTATTTACAAGATTCTGCACAGCATGAGGCTGTTTGTATGCAGCACTGCGAAGGAGCTTGCTTGTTCTCTATACAACAGTGCAACCTAGTGGCTCCGCATAAAAGTTCGAGCATTCGTTTGCAAAGCTGTTTGACATCTTTGCAGATATTTTAGTATTTGAAAAACAGTACTTACAACAAACACTCTTCCTTTACAAGTCATTCAGTTATCTCGTTAGGGCTGGCACAAGAGAAAGGTCTTGTCGTTATTATCACAGAATTTCTAAAAAGCTGGCATAAATCTGAGCTTTGGGAGGGTAAAATGGTCTGCTGGCATTGGGTTGCGCCTTGCAGGCTATTACTCGGGTTGTGTAATTTATGCAACTGGTTTTGATGAAACTAACGTGATTATTCATGCGTGTAAGGATTTCTCCTTTGCTTAAGGGTTACTGGACCAGTCCCCAAGTCAGGAATTCTTCAGCTAGCTGTCATCAGTACCAAAGTAATGCCACTGACAGGCTTGAAGTCATCTGCATGAGTGGGTATTTATTGCAAACTGGTGTTAAAATCTCCCACATTACTGGGAGGATTTCAGGTTCACAGTATAGGGAATACTGCAAGGACAGCTGTAATGGCAAATATTGCAGTGTGGTAAACTCCATTAAAAAGAAAACGTTGTCCAAATAAAGGCTTGGTCCAAAGACCATTTAAAAGTCTTTGCAGGGAGGGTGCTTTACATGTTCTGATCTGCCCATTAGAGAAAAGCAGGGGGGAAAAAAAGCCTCATTTAGTGCTGACACAATGTTTTCAGCGCAGCCCATTTGTAATAAGATGCTCTTTAGCCAAATCATTTAAGTCATTTGGAAATCATTTAGAATTCTCTTTCAGAGCAATTAGTAAAAAGCTAAAAGCCTCAAATGGTTCTTTGTGGTGGTTTCATAATTATTATTTTAAAACAGAAAATATCACCTTAAAGCAGAAGAAGAAATCCATCCGTTACAATCGAAAGTATCTGTGCACGTTCTGGAGATCTGAGGGATAGAGAAAAGGTGACCTTTTCCAGATCTATGCATTCCATATAACAATCTTTTCTTGCCTCCCGAAGAACACACTGGGGAGGAAATCATTCACTATTCTTGTTTATATGAGATGTTATAGTAAGAATTAAATGTAATTTAGTGGGACAATAAAATCTGCTCAAGTACTGATATTCGACACAGTATTGTTGTGTTTGGGGTGGATTTGGGGATGATTAAATGAGTAAATCACACAGATCTGAAACATTTTTTTCACCTCCTCAGATGGCATCTTGATCGTGCATGCACTGTGAACACCAAAAGCCTATAGGTCAGACCTGAAATTATAGCTAAAACTCAGCTCCTGAGGTACATGGACTGTTTATATCGATGAAAATTTATGATCTCTATACCCTAAATCCCTGGCCTCTCTTTTACATTGACTTCTTTACTATTTGCTGCTTTATTTTATGGTGATCCCTTGCCCTCTATAAATATATCACGGTTATTTAACCCTAGATCCCAACCATAGTTTTCAGTATTTCAGGAGGGATCTATTTGTTACATAGTCTGCTACTGGGGGGTTTATAATCCTATACATTAGCAGCTATTATTTCACTGAAGTTAAAATTTTTCAACTATTTTCCTCTTGTCATTTAACTTGATGCTATTTGGTATTACAGCCAAGAACAGAAAACTGTCTGCTCTTTTTCTAAGATTATATTGAGGTAAAAATCTTCTTTAATCTCCTGCAGTGATTGAGTTATTTTCTATTAAATATTTATCCGTGGAAAAAATGAATAAATTTAACTGTAATAAATTACAGTTTGGCAGACTTAATTGCCTATTGTTATTTAAAAAAAAAAAAATAAAAAAATCAGCCTTATAAAAATCTGACCTAATCCTAGAAACATGCCATGGAGTAATTAAAGTTTTCTGTGGGGTTAGACTGCAATAATTATCTTGTTTTGACTGAGCTTCTTATTATTTTAGCCTGAAAAATAAAACTGAAAAACAGGAAAGGAATATAGATTTGCAAAACCTATTGTCTGATGTTAAAATTGTTAAGAAAATATGAGTCAGTATTATGCAAATTCTGACCTAATCCCAGCAACATATTGGTAGGTAATTGTATTTTTCTTTAAAAGGGGACAGACCCTACAATAATTATGCCTTGTTAGTGTCCACATTGCTATATTTTTGATTTATGTATTTTTGTGGGAGCTGACAGATAAGCAAGAAAAATTGACATATTATAAACTAATAAAAATAAATAATATCTGAATCTGCCTAGCAGCAGTGCACATTGGGAAGCTAAATCAATGCATTAATCACACAAATTTTGAGTAAAGTATAGTTTGTGCTAAATGAAAAAAAAAAAAAAGTGACCTATACAAAACAGAGCTAAATATTAAAATCTTCGCACTACTTCTCCTTGGATTCACCTTAATTCCTGAGGTCAAACAATGTAAGAATTTGACT
Source organism: Aythya ferina (assembly GCF_964211825.1). Lineage (NCBI taxonomy): Eukaryota > Metazoa > Chordata > Aves > Anseriformes > Anatidae > Aythya > Aythya ferina. The sequence continues at coordinate 130,261,316 of NC_140297.1, forward strand.
GATCCCATTTTTCTGGTTATCCTGCACCATATTGCAGGACAAATTTGTGATCATCTTATCTTTCTAAGGATTCTAATAATGTTCCACCTGTTAGAGCTGCCTGGTTCCCCAAGGAAAGAAAGAATCGCTTTGAAAGAAAAATTTGGTTAGCATTTCTCTCTTTCTCCCTTTCTGTGTTAGCACGTTTATTTTAGAGTGCTTGTTTACTAAAATGCTCTAGCTTTTATGTGGAAAAGCATTGCCTATTAAGTGCCAGAATTAAAAAAAATAAATGCAATTTTGGTATATGGTAACTGCTAGTTCTGGGAGTTCTGCTCTAGCGCACTGGTGTTGTGGACAAATTGACAATGTAAATATTACAGAAATGAGCTTAGGGCTGGGTGGGATCTAACAATTGATACTGTCTAGTGCAAATGGCAGAAGACTGATGAACTGTGAGTACCATACCTGGCTTCACACTTATGCCCATCTAATCTCATTGCATTGACGTGCTTATGGGCTGGCTGGGCCAAATCCAGATGTGGTATAATTAGTGCTGAAGTTAGCAGCATGGGACTGATTTTTTTTCCCAGTGACTGTAATTTAAATATAAAGAAAATATCAAACTATCAGGAACAAATGATTTACAACCTTTTCTCCTGCTGTCTGCAAATGCCACTATATGTCATCCTGTTTTGGCATTTCCAGAGTAATCCCTTGCTTTAAGGGCTTTAAAGCAAGGATTGCACAAGCTTGTTGAAAAGAAAAAAAAAAAAAAAAAAAAAAAAAAAAAAAAAAAAAGTAACAAGGTTTGAAAAACAGCTGAGCTGTAAGACAATCCTCTCTGCAGCACCCAGGTAAAACTGAATTCTTCTCACACTCTCAGGGTACATCTCTGCTCCAACACGGACTAGGAGTGCTCTGCGGCTCAGGGTGCCCACCACTGTGATACCTGTAACACCCTTTGCAGCCAGCTGAGCTCAGCATGAGCTAAGGATGCCACAAATTCCTTTTGGCATGCACTGGCAAAGTTAGGTTTTGATTTGTCATTGAGCTGTAACGTCCTGCATGGTGAGGCTGTGCAGACCCACTCCTTGTGTACCTCTGAGTAGCTGATAGCCTCCAAGAACACCAAACAGTGTGTAATATACATGGTCATGGTATATACTTGTCTTGACAGCCTCTTGAGGGCTGTGTTCTGCCTAATGTTGCCACACCAATACATATCATTGACTGTGTCATTTCAATAAAAGAACTAAAGGAGATCAAAGAAAAGTAGCAAGTGATGGGTTCAAAATTTAAAAAGAAATGCAAAATATAAAACTAAATACAAAGAAAGTAGGTTTTCACACAAAAGCATTTGCCACCATCCACAAGCCAGCTGTTAGAAGTGAAAGCAATCCAACTTAACCTGGATATTGGGAAGAAGCAAAGAGTACTCTAAGTTTGTATTAGTTCAAGAGATGACTGGACAAATTATTGCAGAAAAAGCTAACAAAAACTGTTACAAAAACGACCATACGACAGTGAATGCAAATTTAGGTTATATGAACATATAAATATTTACACTCAGATATATGTGTACATGACTGTGTACCTGAATGCACATTTGGCAAAAGCAAATAACTTCTAATAGGTATGGATTTAGAGGTACAGCAAAGTGCTTCTAATCTGCCATTCTCTTTGGTATTTCCACTGGCTAATTTAGCCACCGTGCCTCAACAACACAGTAGTAGGTGAGCAAATCCCAGACCTAAATGACAGATGGACCACTTGATGGGTAAGGAATTGGCTGGATGGTCACACTCAAAGAGTTGTGGTCAACAGCTCAATGTCCAGGTAGAGATCAGTAATGAGTGGTGTTCCTCAGGGGTCAGTGTTGGGACAGAAGCTGTTTAACATCTTTGTTAGTGACATGGACAGTGGGATCAAGTGCACCCTCAGCAAGTTTTCCAATGACACCAGCTTTGTTGTGCCATCGACATGGTGGAGGGAAGGGATGTCATCCAGACAGACCTTGGCAGGCTCGAGAGGTGGGCCTGTGCAAACCTCATGGAGTTCAATAAGGCCAAGTGCAAGGTCCTCAACAATCACAAACACAAATACAGGTTGGGCAGAGAATGCATTGGGAGCAGCCCTGAGAACATGGACCTGGGGGTGTTGGTGGATACGCCACCAACATGAGCTGTCAATGTGTGCTTGCAGCCAAGAAGGCCAACCACACCCTGGGCTGCATCAAAAGCAGAATGGCCAGCTGGGCGAGAGGGGTGATTGTCTCCCTCTGCTCTGGTCTTGTGAGACCCCACCTGGAGTTGCATTCTGCTCTGGGGTGCCCAGCACAAGAAGGACATGGACATATTAGAGTGAGTCCAGAGGAGTCCACAAGAGGCTGGAGTACCTCTCCTATGCAGACAGGCTGAGGGAGTTGGGGTTGTTCAGCCTGGAGAAGAGAAGGCTCTGGGGAAACCTTACAGCGGCCTTCCAGGAAAGCTGGGGAGGGACTCTGTGTGAGGGGGTGGAGTGATAGGGCAAGAAGTAGTGGCTTTAAACTTAAAGATGGTAGATTTAGATTAGATATAAGGAAGAAATTCTTTACGATGAGGGTGTTGAGGCACTGGCACAGGTTGGCCAAAGAAGCCGTGGATGCCCCATCCATGGAAGTGTTCAAGGCCAGTTTGAGCAACATGATCTAGTGGAGGTGTCTCTGCTTATGGCGGGGGGGTAGGAATTAGATGAACTTTAAGGTCTTTTCCAATCCAAACCATTCTATAAATATCTAGGTGTCCCACTGACAACACAGAGGAAATACAGGCATGAAGCCAAGAATGAAGAACTACATGACTCGGTGCTGTCCCTGAGATCATAGGACAATGATAATTTCAACCATGTTATTAAGTAGACAGCCTGCTTCAGGGCCTTTTATCAGTCACACTGCAATGTAAACCAGGCAGTATTAGGTCACGTAAGACAAGACCATTTACTAAAATATCCAGTATAAAAATGTATTTCATCTGTATTTCTCAGTTTTACAAAGAACAGCTAAAATAACATAATCTATCTCATTATCTGTATCTACTTAGTAAGGTCATAAAAATATACTGACAAAAGTCAACTAGTACCTCCATCCAAATCATACAAGCTATACCTATAGAATCACGATTACATGGTGTTTTTCTGACATTTCAGCACATGACAGTGCTTCTGCCAAGACCAATTTCTTCCAAGACAAAGCAGACAATGGGGTCCACATCAGCTAATCATGAGTCTCAGTAGGGAAGCCTAGAAGAGGCACCTACAAAAAAGATCAATCTGGAAGCCAGTTGGCGTCCCTGCTGCGTATCTGGGAATATGTGGATCTGGCAGAAAAGATGCAGGGAGGCAGAGCAGCCTCTTCAACCAGTTTGGTACCATGGGTACGGGACCAGCAGAAGCTGTGCTCTCCCGAATGTACATGGGACTTGGAGCACGACACCAATCGGAGAGGGGAGGAAGAGCTGGCAACGGAGGGAGGAAGAAGTCCTGGAAGAAGTCCAGAGGACTCAGTAGCAGTAAGAAGAGGTGATGAGGAAATAAGTATCAGCTCACTGTAACAGGTTTAACAGCTTGTTTTACAAAGTTGAATGTACCACCTCCCACACAGCCCTTGGAGCATATATTAATACAGATTTGTACAATAAGCTGTAATATAAAGCTTACAGAATTTTAAGATCAGTAAATCTACAGCAAATACATTATGCAATTAACTATTAAATGGTATGTCTCAACTACCTCTCTGACCCAAATACATAACAAGATTGCAGTCCTTCTGCCTGGGTGATGGGACTGACATATGCAGAGGGCAAAAGTGTACAGTACAGCAGGACATAGAAAAGGTCCAAAACAATCAGACCCACACTTCTGACTTGAGATACCTACAAAATCTATGCTACTTCTCTGAAAGTATACCCACATCCCCACCAAGCCACAGACCATTATAAGACAATGCTTCTGGAAAGCAAAGGCATTGCACAACTGTTATGATAAATATCTGCATTAACAAATAAAAAAGCAGCATTTTGATGCAAGAGCATTCTACATAACCTGAAACAGTTTGGGCATGGACCTATTTATAGTAAAGCATTGAGTTTAGCTATAACGGTAGTTGACTGGTTCTCTGGACCCCTATTCACTATAAGGCAGCATTACAATTAAGGAGTGATGAGTATTTTAGCTGACATAGCATTCCTGATATAGGCACAGTCAATCAAAGGAAAGGCCAAAGCAACAGCCAGATAAAAGACTAATAAAGCCCTGAATGCTAATAAAAGTCCACCAAAATCTTTATTAGGCTGGTGAAAACCTAGCTCAAAACATACAACAGCACTTACACAGAGTAACCTCCAAATGTCTCAACACCATTCACAATACATGTAGATGTCACACTATGCTGGTAAGGGTCTTGAAAAGTCACTAAAAATACAAAGACCAATCAGAATTGCAAATAGGCTGTTATCCTGAGTAAGCTTTTTTATTGTAATATTGTATGATAGAGGCTGCACCCCTCTGACTCCTCAGGAACAGTAAATCTTTAGCTGCCATTTCTACCTGTAGATCTCAAATTAGGTTGAAAGAAATGTCATGTTTTCCATTTGGCAGAAAAGAATGTTGAGACATAGAGGGATGTTGTAACATTTCTTTATAATTTTTTCATAATAAATTAACCCTCAGATCAAGGAAAGATGTTATGTGGGGTAAGCAACTTCACATACATATACCTTTGCTATGTATTTCTTGATATACCACTAGTTTAAGTTTCAAAGTCAAATAGTCAGGACATTCACATATTGGTAGCTTTGCTTCAGAAAAACACATATTCTTGTTAATACTATCTGTTTTGTTTTGTTTTTAAAGAAAAGCACAATATGACATAGTAAATTTTATATATTCGCTTATAGTGACAACATGTCCATGTCTCCAAGACATCTTTTGGGCAACTGGCAAAGAACAGTGCACCCTTCCATCACTTAGATACAAGTTTTAGTAATTATTAAAAGACTGTGCAAGATTATTACTGTTCTGTTATAAGAAGTAAATCCAGTGTAATGAACATTGCCATGATGAATGATATTTACACACACGAGAACAGTTGAATGTGAAGAATTGGATGAATTCTGCTGATATCAGAGCTGGATTTTTGCTCAGAGTAAACTTTATGCTTATTTAGTGTTTCACAACAAAGTCATGTGTTAAAGAAAAAAATGTCCCACACCAAAAAATATGCAGACAAATGCAGGTAAAGTATTTAGCAGTAAGAAACATAAATGCATATATATATTAAAGCTACATTTCTCTTTGAAATAATTACTTTGTGACTTCAAAAATAATTATCCCAAGATACCCTTTATATTTAAGATCTAGATACCTGTTCATTTATAACTGAAATTGCTGTGTAGTTATGAGGGTTTCCTCCAAGTCAGTCAACTATATATAACCAACTCAGACACTATCCTTCATCTTCAAAAACAAAATAATTCTTGCTATAAGAAGTATTCTATGTTTGAAACATAGAATGAATATTCATTCTATGTTTCAAACATAGAATACTCCTTTCAAATGTAAGTATTTCTAGGACAGAAACTTGACTCTGGAGTATCTTAAGCTGGGATGATATCCCCAACATGACAGTGAATGTTGTGTTTAAGGCTTGGTCCTTAAGTATGTTCATTTTGGGGCATGAGATAAGTGAGATTTCAGTCTTTTGCTTAAAATAAAACTTCTAATTACCCCACTGAACATAACATTGAAGCTTTTTATATAATCATCAAAGCTGAAACTGCATGTTCACCTCACCAAGAGGACAGCAAACTTCACCAACTCCCAGAATCTGGGATAGTCTTGGGAGAAAGGGGATCAAAGGAACAGAGAGAGACTTCCAGCTTGTGTGTGTGTGCATGCACATGCACACTACCTAAAGCTGGGTCATGACACAGCAGAGCACCACCTTCCTGCACCTAGAAAGTAAGCAGGAAGGTGGTGTCTGGTGTGTAGCCAAATAGTTCAGGAGTTCTAATAAAGAACTAGCAGCCATGCTGTTAGATGAAAGCAACTGGGTCTAGTGTGCTTTGCACTGTACATATCCTTAATGCATATGTACTTAGTGTAATGAGGCATTTAAGCATTCTTTGAGCATATATGCGAAATTAAAGCTGGTGAAAGCTTGCCTCCTTTGCAAGAATAATTCATGCCATGAGCTGCTCCTTACAGTTATCCCTTGTGAGATTGCACCAGATATTTTTTTTCCTGCCAGATGATACCACCTCTAGAAATATCATAACAGGATTTTTGCCCTTTCACATCACCACTTTCCATGTTGTGTACCTTTATGCAAAAAAAAGTTGACCCTGACATAGGCTGCCAATATAACCTCAGGTTATTTCAGTATTCTGGACTAAAACAACTACCCCCCAAAAAAGTGGTATTTCTTAGGGTGAGAGATGGCCACAGGCCTGAGTGCTTGGTAGTACAAATGCATACTCTAGTGAGAGCTAATTCTGAGCAGTATGGCCAAAGACCAGCGTACACCATTTGATTTTGAGGCCAGGGATTGCTCTTTGGCCCTATTACATTTGAACAACAGATTCAGTGGCTTTAGACTCCAGGGAGATGGAGCAATGAAAAGGAGCTTACCTGTTCTCAGGCAAATTCTATAGTTTAGGTCTTGACCCTATGGATTAATATTCCCATCTGACCATTACTATTGCATCAGTATTGTCCAAAGAACTGAGACCATATGACTCACTCTGTTAAGCACTATGAAAACATAAGGAAGACAGCCCTTTTCCAAAGTGTTTGTGATCTAAACACAGACCTCGAAAAGGAAGAGGACAAGAACAGAAAGATGGGTGGACTTGCAGAAGCTACGCAGCAAAGAAGAGTTGTCCTTATTTTCAGTTAATTATATTTTACTAATTCTGCTTCTCTGTGAGAAAAAGAACAATGGCAAACATTATTTGAGGTTGTGGAGTTAACATCCTTGGAAATACTCAGAAGCCATCTGGACATAGACCCTGGCAACTGGCTCTAAGTGGGGATGAGCAGGGAGTTTGGACCAGATGATCTCCAGAGGTTTCTTCCAACCTCAACTATCCTGTGATTTTATGAACATTAGTAACTCATTTGTACTTGTGTACAGATTTAAACCAGTAAACTTAGGTACAAATCTGCATATCTACTCTTTAAGTTTTATTGTTTGATACATATGTATACATACATACAAATATAGTGTATTTTTAAATACATTTAGTTCTTGCAATAAAATAACCTTTAACAATATTCTTAGCGTGCCCACCCTTCTTAGATTTAATAATATTGCAAGCAAGGAAAACATCTGACTTTGGAATTACATCAACACAAAGTAGTTACTTTTGGCCTTCATATATGATAGGATCAAATACAACATCTGCAAGTCATTGGCTGGAGCACAGATTAGAAGGAAAAAGGTCTAGGATAGTATGCATATGTACAATTCATTAGGCCTTAACTCCACTTAAAGCAGCATGCATTCCATGTACCTTGGCTTATAGCAAGTTACTATAATGAACAAACAAGGTGAACTGTGTTCAAATTAATACCTGTATGACTTGCCTCAGTTGGCACCTGCTAAGCACTACACATTCTGAAAACATTATTCCGAATGCTTTCAAGAACTTCTGAATAACTTTGCAAGTGCAGGTGTTTTCAAATTATGTATAAATACCTCAGATCAGTTAAATTCCCCAGAGACTATATGCAGCTTGTACGACTTTTGGGGTGAGAGGGGTGAGGGGAGTTAATAGCAAGAATCTGGAGATAATCTATTAATTTATGACATAATCAATTAGTGCTTATTTCCCTTGTACAAAGAAACTTTGTTTCTACTTAAAAAAAAAAAAAATCAATTGTAAGACTAGCTTTAAATATTTCTTTAAAGGCAGATACAGAGGCAGTTGAGGGGAGATCTGCATTACATTCTATTTTTTCCTTCCTTTTGATTGTCACTGCTAAAGAAAACCTGAGTCATGAAATAACCCAACACAAATCCTTCTATAGGGAAGAGAAGGTGTGAAGTCTTAAATTAAATAAAGAAATAAATACAGAAGGAGAGAGAAAATGAGAGATATTTCAGACTCATGCATGAAACCAAAGCAAACTGTACAGGCCAATTTCACAGAAAGTGCAGCACAGTTATGAACAACCCCTAGACAGTATAAAATGCAGCGTATCACATGTTGGAGCAGTCTCTGTCCTGTGTGGTCATTCTATCTGGGGCATGACACACTGTATCATTGGTCTACATAACAAGGAGCTTTAAAATTGCTAATCAGATATGAGATTTTCTTTATTTTGCTTATTTTACCCAAGTATTGGAAACAATCTTTATTATTCATGCACCACTAATGAGAGTTGCTTTTCTGTTGTAACTTATCAAGATAAAGTTATCAAACTAAAAGACAAGATTCATTTTGCATATCTATGTTTAAGCAATCAGTTCCTGAATAGTAAAAAAAAAAAATACAATTTTTAAGGTAATGTAATTTTTTCCAAATATATAAAGATATAAAACTTTCAATAAGAAGTTATAGCAATTCAAATGCTGCTCAGAAGCTGTTGTTATCCAAAGTCTGCTACATGTAAAACATACAAGCATTTCTGATGTTTGGGCTTCCTTCATCCAGTTAAGTCTCTTAACTACAAACTACAAACTGTAGTCCTTCCTTCTCCTTCTCCATCTCCCCTCACCCTGCATTTCCTTCATCCAGTTAAGTCTCTTAACTACAAACTGTAGTCCTTCCTTCTCCTTCTCCATCTCCCCTCACCCTGCATTTCCACCAAAAAATCAGATTCCCTTCTGCTACTCACGCATGCTTTGACACAACTCTTTAAAGTGAGCTGCAGTTGCCACTCCCACCCAGGAGCTTGAGTCTTCTACTTTACAATGACTGCAAAAGTGAGGATTCAGTTCAGAAAGCACTAGTACTTTTTTACCACAATCTGATTTAAAAAAATAATTAAAAAAATCATCCTTTTAAAGACTGGATACCAGTTCCTACCTATGGGATCCATGTATGTATGTATGTATGTGTGTGTAATATACATGTACAGATATATCTGTATCTCTTGATGCTTGGTGACAACTGACTTTTGCGGGGGAGCTCCAGAAAGGGCTGGAAACAGATGTATACAGACTAGAGCAAGGAAAGCTCTCAGTTATTCCCTGACTAGTATCTATGTCTGCCACAACACCTTTCAACGGCACACAAAGGTATGATTTAGTGTACATGGCAATTAGCAGATCAGAATTATACTTTTTTTTTTCTTCTTTTGTACAGACGATTATGTTCCAGATGGATCAGCTCTTTCCTGCCACCTGACAACAACAAAAGGTCATAGCAAGAACAACTTGTTAGCAATGGGATCACCTTACTTGGTGCCATTGTGCTTAGCTGATTTAAGTTGATGCAGAACCGTATCATGCATCCATCCTCTCATCACACACAAAAAGTGTAGTTATGCTTAAAGGTGAGTGAGGAGAATCAAGCTTCCTCCCCAAGACTACGGCCATTCATCTGTCTGTCTGTTTGTCAGTTTCATCATGATTTTTTCAACTCAGTGGATGATTTCAGTTGGGTAGACTTAACTGGAATTTAGAAATTTCTAAGCTGTGGAGCTTAGACAAGATTTGTGAAAAACCGTGTCTGCATTGGGTGGACTCCTAAGCAGCTCTGCATGAGGAAACAAATTTTAAAAAGCAGTATGAATTCAAGGGCTATGCATGTTCTTTCACCAATCAGCATGACAGGACAATCAACACAATGTGATTCAAAATCAGCTTGGCATTGTTCACCCTTAATACAGGCAGCAAGATTCCAGGTAGATGAGGATACTGTGATGGACTATTGGGGATATGAAGGAAAACTCGAGATTCTCATGAGGAAAGAGAAATTAAGTAGTAAGAGACATAAGGCGAAACTGAGACAAAGTTTCGCATATTTCAAATTATATGGACACAGAACACAAATCCACTTAATTACAATTACTGGAACTTCGTGTTAAATTATACTCATTAATTCTAGATGCTGGAAAAATACATTTAGTCTTCTACCTTTGTTTAGGAAAATGGATTTAAATACCATTGAAATAATTTTTATGGTTAGCTTTATTATGACATACCTACTCACATCACTCCATCAGCAACCAAATTAAAGTCTGTAGCACAAATAGTGGAATTAGAAGTTTTAAGGTACAGTTATTGGTGTTAAATCAAGGTCCATATCATAAAAAGGATAGTAATTAGGAAGCTTCAAACAACTAGAAAGCATGAAAAAACACAGGGAATATCAGAATGAAAACTTTCCTGTGAGTACTTTCAGTTTTGGCATTCATCGATATCTATGAAACAGCTGTTCCTGTGCCACATCAACCCAGGGAGCAAAGATACACACACACACACACAAATAATAATATTAACTAAAAAAAAAAAAAAGGAAGAAAAGAAAAGAAAAAAAAAAAAAAAAAAAAAAAGAAGAAGAAAAAAGAAAGTATTTTCAATTTGATCCTAAAAAAGTCTGTAAATTTTTGTGTGATCTGTTTTCTTTTATTTGCATAATCCTTCACAGTTCATTTTGAGAAGTGTGACACAACGCTGCCTATCTAAAAGCATATTGTCCTTTCCATAATAACTGCTCTGGGGCAGAGCAACGAGCAAGGAAAAAGCACAGACTAGATTTTCTGTGCAGAGGGAGAGGAACTTGTGTTATAAACTTGAGTGGATAGTGGAGTTAAGGAGAATGAGAAGTAAGGAGCCAACTGCCAAACCACGTTTAGGAGGCTCCACTCCTGGGTGATGAGCAGTGTGGGTAGGAAACAGGTTGTAATAGGAATTTCAGGGAACAGTTTAGCCAAACTGCTGACAGGAGGCAGTGTAATTTTTTTGTAAGGTGGCTACTGCTACACATTTAATCTGCCCATGACTAAATATCAAACTGACTTTGCATCCTGCCTAAATATAAGCCTAAATATAATATAGTACAGTATACCTTGCATATTTGGTGTGTAGAATAGTCTGAATGGGAAATATTCAAAACCTTGAATGTGAAATCTTAATGGACTCCTGGAAATACTAATATAATATCAGAAAAAACAGAGACCAGAAAATGATCATGTTCCTTTCCAAAGATTATACCTAGCCCCAAGACCTCCAAAGACTCAAACATGCAATGGTTTTTCTTTCTTATGTTTCACAAACTATTTAAATTGTCTCAGACCCAACATTATCTATCACTAGTCTGACAAAAACTTTGAAGACACCTATCTAAAAAGGACATCTTGCAGCAATTATATGTAGGAGAGTATAAAGCTCTGATCTAGACAATAAAAACCCTTTTCAACACCATGCCAGCTCTCCCAGCTGGGAGCAAGCCTAACTAAGGCAGTACTGAAATGATGTTGGCAGTCAGCAACCTCTCTAAGACTTTTGTCAGTGCTGCCAGCATTTGTTCAGTTGAATTGGTGTCATCAATACAGAGTGTAAACAAGACTTAAGATGCAGAGAGATGCAGAGAACATTAATTTCACACTGCAGTGACACTACAAGAGAAAATAAAAATGAAAACAATCTAACAGGAATGGTTTCATCTAATTGGACTGTGCAAAAACAATTACAGAAAAATAATTGCCTGATAGTTTAAAAGGATTGCTAATGGGCAGAGTTAAGGTTATCTGAGTACATTAGCTGTGTCCTTTTGCAGCTTAGATTTCTATTAAGATTTGCCTTGAATCTAAATTTCCAAAATTTATCCCTTCTCTTTTCAGAGGAATTAAAGGAATGCATTCCTTTAATGCATTTCACTCTAGCTTACTGATACATTGTCTCAATTCTGATTCTATTTTAATGTAGATTTAATCTAGGAATATAAACAAGATATTTTTGTTTTCTACTTATATTTGAAAGGTTTATATATGCAGATTCCATTAAAAGCACATTATGTTTTTCACACACATCCTACTGTGGACCAATGGATTAATAAACCTGTGTTTTTACAGTGTAGAAATTCCTTAAGACTGATTTATTTTAACAATCTGAACCTCAAGTCTAGAGCTGGATCTCAAGCACAATCCTGGAAATCTGGAATAACAGTTTATTAAGGTTTCTTACCACAGGTAAGGCCAGATCATGGCACAGATATGCTATTTTAGATTACTCATGTTATTGTATAACCTTTTTTTTTTTTTTTTTTTTTTTTAAGGAGGAGGTGGAAGGGAAGTTTCACTGCATATTTGACTCTATCTGATTTCATTTCTATCCTTTGCATTACATACCTATTTCTCAGTTTATTCTAGACAACTTCTGTAGAAAATGCATTAAATACGAGCATTTGCAATGATAAATTGTAAAAGTATTTTTCAATAATTCACAAACAATAAACTGCATGAAGAGATTTGAAGAAAAAAAAAAAAAAGAGCTACTTTTTTCTCATAGATAAATGCCCCTCCAAAATTCAGACATTCAGACATTGTACCTTACAGAACAGGTGATACTAAAAATAATTGTTTCCACTCTACAATTTATGATCAGCTAGTTCTCTTAGGTTATATCACATGTGGAAAAAACATCAACCTCTGGGAGCACTGGAACAGAAGAGTGGCCTCTTAAAGCAACACACATTTTTACAGATATGATACCAGACATCAGTTTGGATGGTGTTTATGTTTCATCATCTGACTTTTCACAACAGATCTAAGTGGAGTCATCCAGTAAATTAAAATTATACAATTATCCTTTATCAGATGCATTTTCTCTGCTTTGTGTGACTACCATCACTTTTCTCAGAATTATGCAGTTTCGTAGTTCCAGAACTTTATTTTCTAGACAGGAAAAAAGGATTATTATTCTTTATTCAACTAACTGATTTTAAATTACCCTTTACTTTTTTTTTTTTTTTTTCCCGAAACATCTCCAAGAGATGCTACATGACAAGCCATAAAGTAAAAGCAATCAATTTAGCAATAAATAAAATAAACTTGGTATTCAATTAACAAACACAGTCCCTTAAATGACATAGCAACATAAAAACATCAAATCTGTTTACCTTTTCAAAGGCTAATTTGCTTCCATTTTCATAATTATTTATTTAAAGCTGTGAATTACAACAGAGTTGTACTGATTACTGTATGAATATATTCAGATTATACATACACACACATATATACTGAGCAGGCACAGTAGCAAGTATTTATTAATAGTGCATTACTCCAAAAAAATGTTTGTATTAATTTACATATGTGTATCTATACTATGACAGCCTTAGTCACATGGCTGATGATTAATTTTAATGCATACAGCTGGAAAAAAAACAAACAAAAAAATAACAACTTTTGCATTGAATCTTAAGACCTGGAGCACACCTAAAGGATCTTCTGAAACTGTAGTGTCATTTAAGGACTTTTTTTATTTTATTTATTTAGGAAGGTGTCTGATGTTCAACAGGTGTGCCTTACAGATCTTTAAGCAGCAATTGCGCCAACATAATAATAGTAAGACATTTCTCATCTGTTTAATGAAATTTCATTCCTCTACAGTTTCAGGGACCAAAAAACGTTCTAAAATGCAGTAGGGTTTATCATGCATTCGCAACACAGTTTCTTATGTATCTTGGGGAGCACTAGGGAGGAAACTGGCATTATACTACGCCCACAAAGTCAGGGTGTTGGAGAGTGGTGTATCGAGAAAGGAGAAGAAAATTGGAGACATAAGAAGCTTTCCAGAGATCTCCTTCTGTACCATTTCTTTGCCTATCCTTTCAAAAGTAAAGGATCTCAGTTCCAGCATTACTATTGATTCCATATACATCACAAACATTGCTGATTCACAAATACATCACAAATACATTCCAAATACATCACAAAGAGATCCTGCCAGTCATGCTGTCTGTATTTTTAGCTTATTTTAAAGAATCTCAAAAGTGGTTTGTGTCCTGGGAATGCTAAGATAGCTACTGTCTTCTGGCACAAGATATATCTGAAATATCACTGGTATTTTCTGCTTTGGCAAAGAATTTAAGGACAGATGGAAGATTTTCTGAAGTCTTACAAGTTTCTTTTTCAACTTTGTCCTACACATTGTTAGGACAGGTTAAATGTGGACAAGAACTGAGTTCTGAATGAATATTCTCAAATAGAAATAGGGTTCCATTTCTCATTTACAATAAGGCTGCATCGTACTAGTCATTCTACAAATGAAAGTCCTACAGTTTGTAGGACAGTTTCACTTCATTTTGACTGTGGTCGTGCATCTCATTATTCATATTGCCTAAAAGTAAAGCACTGAGCAAGAAAAGTGTAAATTACTACTTCTGGATTCTAAATATTTATGTAGTAAGAACCACAGAAGTGTTAAAAGTAAATCATTTAGTATTCAAGTTACATGAATTTATGGAGTTCAGCCATCAGAAAGAATAGACATCGTTTTATTATCTAATTTTATTATCTATCTAAGTTTTAATTATCTAATTAAATAGAGAGAATTAAGATTAGTATGAATGGACAATGACTGAGTACATACAGTTGTGGAAACACCAGGAAGAAAAAGACAGGAAAGGGCCTATATCATGAGCTTGCATAGATGGCACCCACAGGTGTCATCCTAGCACACACTTAGGCTGAGCTCCACAAGGCACCCAGGTGGTGAACGAAGTAAACCATGATGCTCACAGAGGTGGGTCAGGGTGGAGAGAGTTATCATGGTCACTGCCTAGAAGGTTAAAAAGGTTCATCCAAAGCAAGAGGTGGTTACCATATGGTTACCAGTCTAAGAAAAATCCAAGAGTTTTGAAAAGGATTATTAAAAAAAACAGCTTCTCTTGTCTCCCTTGTTCTCCTAGACTGATTACCTGGATACCACCATCTTGCTGTTTGTGAGCATGTGAGTATGAGACTGTGAGCTCGGATGAGCACAAACATTTTTGTTTCTATTTGATTTTAAAATAAAATCATCTGCTGCCTCTATTGGGCTTCTCACTGAGATTTCCTGCATTGTTACTACAATGTTGCGACATTATTTCCTTCAATTACTTTTCCTTGGTTTAATTGCAGCTTTTATTTCAATCTAACTCCATTAACTTCATTTACAGCACAGCAGATTAGAGCAGAATACATCTTGCTATACAACAAATCACAACTGCTTCATGGATACATATAAAATGATTTAGTGTATTTTTCTATTAAGAGGCACTTAAAATATGAATATATCTGGAGGTTGCTGTCAATTTTTTATTTTTTTTTCAAAATAAACCTTTTGTTAATCATCCATAATGGAATACATTGCCTTTTATTTTCTCTGATACAAATATGTTTTCTTTGGTGTAGAGATGTGTTTTCTGGTAAGAACAGGAAACCCTATTTTCAACCTCAGCAGAACTACCTGGATGTAAATTAGAGCTTGAATCCATACTGTATATATTTATCTTCAGAATGCAGGTAATTTTAGTGTAGAAATGTCTGAAAAAAAAAAATGCTATTTCTTTCTTTTTTTTTTTTAATGTATTTTGCCAATCGGTATACTTAGAGATTGTACAGTGACAATCTGAAAGGCATGCTCTTCTTTCCCCTAGAGTGTATCTCTGCCAGTAAATGTTCTTAGCCAATGCACATATTGTTTATTACTCCCATCCTGCAAACGATGTCTGGGAAGATTTTGAGAGATCATAGGAAAACCCTGAGATTTGTCTCACAATCAAAATATTTGCAACCTAGATACATTTTCATCTAATAAAAATGTTATTCCATACACACCTCTGCAGTCACATAAGGGAAAGAGATTACAAGTTAGACCTTATTTTCTCACTTTCTTGACAGCAGTATTGCCAGCTGTATCATTTCTACCAAATCACCTCTGATGGCTAAGATTCATCAGTTGTCATATAGTATCTATGGAAATATGCAGTTTCAGACAAAAACTCTGCATTTGCTATCTCTTTTTGGATTAAATGTACCAAAATCTGAAACCACACATATTGTTTTGGCTCTGCTATCATCAGTTTCTTTGATGCGATGCATTTCTTTGGAACAAAAACATTGTTATAGGGTAATCTTAGTTCTCAACTTCTCCTGATGTTGTGCTGTAATTCTAAAAATTAGAGGAGATATATGCTGTGAGTAGGACTGCAGTATACAATCTGAAGAACTGCTAAATCTGTAAACTATTCTTCTCTCTTAGGCTTGTAAACTGCTCTTCTCCCTCATGCCTGCTTTAGTTGAAACTGAAACAAGTACTTACTTTCAAAGCAAATAAAATATCCTTTATTATGTACAGCATTTGTTCTTCTGATAAGACACTCAAATAATGAATAATGCAGTACCGATATCTAACTATTCATTTTTTATATTATTGTGAATAACCTTTGCTGAACATCCAGGTATAGACAGTGCAAATATATAATAAGCCTTATATGTAATGCATAAGAAAGATGGGTCATCCAAAAGGCATTAAGATAGCATTTTTTTCCTTTTCTGTGATGAATAGATAAGGTTGAAATACAAGTATTCTGCTCATTTGTTAAGAGAAATATGAAGACTTATCCTGGGATAATGGGTTCCCTTCCCAAATTAGAGAATCAAGTCTTCCACACAAAGAGATTTACTCTGTGCAAGCAAACAGCAAAACAGAAATTCACTAACATGGTATTAAAACATTAGGAAGGAGTTCTATAAAAAAGCTGTGGACAGTTATCAAAATAAATGAAGAGATGTCAGGCAGGATGATTAAACAGTTCACAAGCAATTCACTGGGGAAGAAAACTTCCAGAGATTCTGATTTGTCCCTTTTAACTCACTCCCAAAGTTGCTCTCAAACCTTTTGTTCTCAAAGTCGTATTTGAAAATCATGCTGCCCAGCTGAGGGCAGAACACACACTACATAAATAACACAAAAATAAACCACATCAGCACATGGTATTATCAGAGGTTGAGACTGAATTGTTGCACTGAGATATATTGCCTCTGTATATCAATTAAGGCCCTTCTGCAACAAGTACTATATTAAATTATTTCAACCTTTCAACAAAGAGCTAAATTGTCTCAGGAATAGATTGGCTTGACATTCTTTCTGCACTTACCTTTCTACAGGTAGTCAGAAGATTTTAGGGTCTGAAGCTACTGTTCCTTCCAGCATAGTCCATGAGACAAAATGAAAAGCTGCTCCCTCCTTGTTGCCTCTCTAATCAATTCTTCAGTGACTACACATTTTTTAATCTGCAACGAGGAAAAGCTAAAGTTCTATTCAACTGACACAGTAGTGAAAACAAAGGTTTTTATATTATGAATTGGATTCAATTAACAGTTTAATGAGCTTTTAGAGAGTGGCTAAAGTGGTTGCAAAAAGCCTTCCTCAGTGTCAAAGAGAAGATCTGTCTCAAAGATGTGTAAAATTAAAGCTCTGTCCAGAGAAGACAATCATAAAAGCATAGTAAAACTATGCACATTTATACCATTGTAGGTTGGCAAACCCTCCATCTTAAGTTTTGTATTTCTCATTGTATAGCTTCTTCTTTTCAAAATCACTCTAATCAGAGCTACCATTTGGGACATCAACGTTTAAAACAGTTAATTACAACTAAAACAGGTACACTCAACATTCATCACAATGATCAGCACAGCTCTACCTTACATGGGAAAAATTAAGAACTGGACTTGTTAGGCCACCAGAATGAGGAGTGAAGGGCAATATGATTTTTGTTTGTGAATAAGCAATGACAGTAAACATCAAATAAAGGAAATAAATAAATACAAACTGATCAGAAATAAAGTTAGTTTAGAGAAGAGAAGTTTCTAAATCGCTACAGTAATCAGCCTTCTCACTGGAATAATGGGGGTAAAGGTAAATATATATCTGAAAACGGCAATTTGTAAGTTTCTGCAAGGAATAAAGCTTGTCACAGCAGGTTATGCCACTGAAGAGGTTTTTCTTGGTCCTTTGTTCTTCAGCAAGGAATTCACAGAAACCCATGCACCAAATATACAGAGGCATAGGAAATGCTGAGAGTCTTGAGGAAATCACAGAATCACAGAATTTCTAGGTTGGAAGAGACCTCAAGATCATCAAGTCCAACCTCTGACCTAACACTAACAGTCCCCACTAAACCATATCCCTAAGCACTACATCTAAACGTCTTTTAAAGACTTCCAGGGATGGTGACTCCACCACTTCCCTGGGCAGCCTGTTCCAATGTCTAACAACCCTTTTGGTAAAGAAGTTCTTCCTAACATCTAACCTAAAACTCCCCTGGCGCAACTTAAGCCCATTCCCCCTCGTCCTGTCACCAGGCACGTGGGAGAACAGGCCAACCCCACCTCACTACAGCCTCCTTTAAGGTATCTGTAAAGAGCAATAAGGTCGCCCCTGAGCCTCCTCTTCTCCAGGCTGAACAAGCCCAGCTCCCTCAGCCGCTCCTCGTAGGACTTGTTCTCCAGGCCCCTCACCAGCTTTGTCGCCCTTCTCTGGACCCGCTCAAGCACCTCGATGTCCTTCTCGTAGCGAGGGGCCCAAAACTGAACACAGTACTCGAGGTGCGGCCTCACCAGAGCTGAGTACAGGGGGACGATCACCTCCCTAGCCCTGCTGGTCACACTGTTCCTGATACAAGCCAGGATGCCGTTGGCCTTCTTGGCCACCTGAGCACACTGCTGGCTCAGATTCAGCCGACTATCCACCATCACTCCCAGGTCCTTCTCTGCCTGGCAGCTCTCCAACCACTCCTCTCCCAGCCTGTAGCTCTGCTTGGGGTTATTGCGCCCCAGGTGCAGGACCCGGCACTTGGCCTTGTTGAACTTCATGCAGTTGACCTCAGCCCATCGGTGCAGCCTATCCAGATCCTCCTGCAGAGCTTTCCTACCCTTGAGCAGATCGACACACACACATAGCTTGGTGTCATCTGCAAACTTACTGGGGGTTCACTTGATCCCCATATCCAGAAATGCTGAGGAATAAATCAGTTTATTCCAGAGAGTACTGAAAGTCAGCTCCCAGAAGCAATGGATGAAAGACAGAAATCAGTCTTCAGAGTTTTCCTGTGAATTAATTTTAGGTGAGTCCTCATTTGGTTTACTAGCATTTTTGTGTTTTTCTGGATTAATCACATGCTACATCACTTAAATTTCTGCACACTTTGTACACTGTGACAGGTAACATAAGGCCAACACTGAGGCATTGTAATTCTCTAGTCGGTGGCATCAACAGACTTTTGGAATGCAACTTTTGATTTTTGTAATTCAAGTCCTACCAGTGATCTCTTCTTGTAGGGGACAGCCCTTACAATAAGGCAATGTTGCACCTGTTTCAGATAATGGAAAACTCATGTACACAGGTTTATGCCTATTTACACAAAAACACTCTCCCTGAGAAGGAAAGGGTTTCACTTCTTTCACCATTTGGAAAAGCTCTTTAATATTTCTTGATTCTTTATTGTATTCCATGCATCATCTAAAGTTATCATTCACCTAATATCTGAATTTATTTTCCGTTCCAGTACCTGTTGCCAGAGCAGGGAGTTTACTGTCATCATATTTATTCCCCACAGCAGGGTAGGGCCCAATATGAAAACACCGGGAACTTCTGATCCCTATAGTTTACAGGTCTCATCTACGGTATAGCTGTTCCACACAATTCTTTTGCTACAAGCAATACTGTTCTGTTCTTCCTAGTGAGGCATATAGGATGGAAAAAGGATGGCTTCTGCTATCATTGTTTCTTCATCCTTATGCTGACCAACATAGTTTGTTTTGCTTTGCTGTCAGAATACCTGAAACTTTTAAATTTTGCTACAGAAGATAATAACGGGGCAATAGGTTGCTTCAGATTGGTTGCTACAAAAGGTAGAACACCAGCCTCCTGCTTCTTCCTGATTACAAGCAGATTAAAAAGCAGGCATTATGAGCAGATCAAGATGTACCAATGTCCTAACAACGTGTTCCTTAAAACACCTTTTAAAATATTCTAGATTTCTCTTAATCAACAATTTCAAAAAAAAAAATTAATGAAGACATTGACTAAACCAGGATTTTTATGCAGGTTGGAGCCCTCTAAAATGAGGCACATGTCTTTTTATTTATTTTCAGCTTGATATGAAAGCAGAAAAGATCATTTTGATGGAAAAAGCAAATAGGTTTTGTTCTAATGTTTTCAAAATGAATCATTTAATCTTTGCCTGTTTGAAAGTACTAAAATAAAATGTGTTCTGTTTCTGGCACAAACTGTTCACCCATTTAAGTTCCTAAATACTTGTGGTCCTTCTGAAATTCATTTGATTTAATATTCCTGGAAAAAATCACTTAGCACTAATTTTTACAAGTAACAGATACAGTCAAGAGAAAACTCTCCACCAAACACACCATCTTTTCTTACAGCCCCAAAATGTGTTGTAATCTCCTTGAAAACACTTGCTATTCAGATTTATTTGATGAATAGGTCTTGTTCAGGAATTCAATTTGCTAACTTATAACCTTACTCTTGATGGGGACTACGTAATCAAAGTTGCTCATTTTGCAGCCACTACAGCATGAGCTTTTTCACAGCTTGGCTACAGTAGAAAGCTTTTTATAATAAGGATCTGGTAGACAGCAGTGTACCGGATATTAGACTTGTCCCAGAGGGTCCATTCTCCTATAGCTCTGCATGCATAATGGCAGAAGAAGGATATAGCCCCTTGATCTTTAGCACAGAAAAAATAAGAAATCAATTATGTCTGACTTTCTAGCAATGTGCTGCTATTAATTACATTTAATGGTTACAAAACTCACATGTAGGCATCCTTACGAAGAAATAAAGAAGCAAAGGGCCAAGGAGCCAACATGACCAAACAGCTTTTGTATTAATAACAACGTGTAAAGTTGCCAGAGCTGTCTTGCATACACAAAAAGTTAGTTCAACCCCACCCAAAGTCTGGAGAAAGCTTCTCTTGTTCTGTCTTTTCTTTTCTTACCACGCTGTGCACAACTAGAGAGGAATTTAGAAGAGTCTTGGAAAGTAAATTTGATGAATCTGTTTACCAATTGCAGCATATACTTTTTTAAGCATGGAATATTGGCTTGAGCAAGTAAAAGTTTAACACTATTTCATTTCTAGAAATATTGAGTTTTTTATTCTACGTTTTAGTCTAAATTGATGAGTGGTACACTAGTTTATTTTCTATGTTCATTCTCAGATATAAAATACACAAAATAAATATAAACAACACTTAAAAATGGAGCTCATAAAGTCTTTTCTTTTTAGCGTAAAACATTTATCCATTTGAGCTTCCAAATACCCATGGTTCTCCTGAAAACTAGCCATTTTAAAATTAATGGAAAAGAATGCATTCCTATGATTGTATTCAAATTATTTAATCAGTATTCTTAATGAGTGTAATTCTTAGTCAGTATTGTGATGGTTAACAGTATCAGTGAGTAGAACTAGACCAATCATTTTCACATAATAATTTATTTGCTGAAATATGTGAGTTCATCTACTCAAACACTATCTTTGAAGTAAAGTCAAATATGCTTGAAGGGGGGGAAATTGGAAAGAGCAGTAAGTTATTCTCCCATTTTCAAACATTTGAATTTTCAGGACAGATTCATAAGTGGTCACAGAGACTATTTTCAGCTGGATGAGGAAGAAGATTATCAATGTAACTTTTCATTTCTCTTGCTTTGGTTACACATCTTTATAGAAAATGTTCCTTGTTCAGCTGAGTACTCTTTACATACAAAAATCCCAGAAATATTTAGGATTGTTCCTTTAGGAAAACAGGGGAAAATAAAATAAAATAAAATAAAATAAAATAAAATAAAATAAAATAAAATAAGATAAGATAAGATAAGATAAGATAAGATAAGATAAGATAAGATAAAATAAAATAAAATAAAATAAAATAAAATAAAATAAAATAAAATAAAAATAAATAAATAAATGCGATCAGTACTTCTTCCATTTTTAAAAAATATCACTTAGCAAACAGCGACCAGACACAGCAGTCTACTCCATTCTTTGCACATTTAATGCCACTTCCTCTTATGATTGAGGTCCTTGTGGACCAAATGGAGACATTGATGTAGGAGCTACCTTCTCGTCATCCAGAACTTCTACTAAATTTCTATTCCCAGCAGTGACTGCGACTGAACTGGTAAAGGACAGCTCTGGTGCAGGCAGTGAAAAGTACTTAGCAAAGTACAGCAGCTGGGCTAATCTTTCCCTAAATTTCACTGCTCTTAGAGCTGCTGTAATTACAACAGAGTCAAAACCCCCTGGGTCACTGAGGTTACTCTTACGGTATCACAAGCAACCACCTCATGTAACATCCATTATAAATTGACTGCACTTCAGCTTACACACACAGTGTCACTTACAAAGGATTACAAAGGGACTTAAAACACAGGTGTCTGTTGAGTCAGGCTTGTATCATACATCTCTGAATAACGTCTAATAGGTTTTGGTAGTTTAGAGGACAGGGTTTCCTTTTAGTGAACCATCAGTTATGCTGATGGTTCAAAACAGCATATATCAAAGCAGTATATATCAAATAAACAATATATTTGAGAAAGAATGTAAAAACTGTCCTTCTTATAAAACCAGGAAAACAAAGCCATCCCCATTTTCTATGCTTTTTCTTGGGATTTTGGACTATTGGCTCATAAGGAATGTAGGGTCTCTCTCACTGAATCAAACTGGCTTTTCTCTGCCATCATCAGTGCCTCTCACCTCTTCTTCAGATGCTGTTTGTGAATCAAAAGAGCATGACTTCGAACAGACTGGAATTTGCTAGGAAGTAATTGCAGCTTTTCTCTGCTACTACAGGGCTCTTAGGTTAATGGCATGGTTCATGCATTCCATGTGCATTTAACCTAGACCATTCCTCAGTCAAGCCTTAGGCTACCACAGAAAGTCCAGTCTAACATTTACAGCTGGCCTGTAAAATCCACTGTTACAACCATACACTGGACACGTGCCCAAACTGCCACCGTCTTCTGGCTTGGAGAGGCAGATGGAGATATACGTTTGTGTCAGCTTGCATGGTCCACTTTCAGCATGTGTCCTTCAAACTTGGAAAGCTACAAATTGGCAAATCCCACCAAGTACCCCTCTTTCTGCATAGAGAATTACATTCATGGGCACAAAGGCAAAGCAAAAGGTCTAGACTTTTATCAGAAGCAGAAATACAAAGGGCTTTTAGGGCTTCCAGAGTGCACATGTTAGTGCCATCTGGAATCATTATAATAGGCATTTATTTGGCTCACACCATGAATAAAAAGATGTTTTATCTTTTTTTGTTGTTGTTGTTGTTTCTGTAACTATTCCAGATGCACTGTTATGTTCTAGGTTTATGACAATAAAGAGAACAAGGACCCCATTTGGACCTCATCCCACAGCTTCCTGAGTGAGGACAGAACATTAATTTTGCATGTTGGCATTACTCTGGGACTCAGTGCATGAAGATAGTTTGGCAGAAAGATGATATATATAAAAATCTCTCTCTTTGTTGCTTTCACGATTGTTCAATCTTCACCTTCAGTAATCCTCTTTAAAAACATTATTTTTAAAAAATCTTTAGGAATTCTGTATCTTCAGGAAAACTTTATCTTTTGATAAACCACAAAAAAACGTCATTAATGAAATAAGGATAGTTCAAGGCTGGGGTAAATATTTCAGGAAGAAGCAAATTCTGAAATGTGAAAGAGTTGAAGACAGTGGAGCTTGGGGATCTATTGGGAATGAGAAGGTCTCTGGGTTAAACAACCACTTATATTTACCCCTGAATACATATAACCTATACCAATCCTGAATGATATTATTTATAACTGAGCTCTGATTATACACAGGAAAATGTGGTAAAGTTTTTTTTAATTATTTTTAATTTGGACACTCAGTCTGACAATCCCAAGAAACAGCTAAAATTCTCTGCATGTAAATTTCTACCCTCAGCTAAATACCTAGGGATGTTCAGGGAAGAATTAATTGGAAGCAAAGAAAAAAAAAAGGAAAGAGAAAAAAGAAAAGAGTTGCAGTGCCCCAGTGAATAATTTATAGCTGTTTCCTTTTCAACAAAGGGAATGTTGAATGTTTTTGACAATAGCAGGTACATAATTGTTTTATGCTGGGGGCATTTATTGTAACTCATTCATTATATCATCTTGCTAGTTTTCATGGCATGCATGTATTTGTTCTCTTAGTGGAACAATTTGAATGACAACGAGGAGAAATAGTGGGGGACAGACAGTGAGAAATGATGTGTTAAAAGACTTAAACCAGTTTGATAGACAGCTTGAAAACACCATCAATACCAACAACACCATCAGCACAGAGAAAGTGAAAGGCCTAGATCCAGTGGTTGTCTTAGTCTGAGAAATGTCCTTTTTTTTTTTTTTTTTAAGAACTATCTTTTTTCATTGATTTCAGTTAATTTTGGTCGGAAAGGAGACTATTATACAATAGAAAGCTTAACACTGTGAAAGAGGGAAAAAAAGACAACATATGAAAAAATATGAGAAAATCTTGAGGGAAACTCAAATCAATGAACTTCCTCCAAAGAAATAACTAACCCTAGAAGTTCGACCCAGACAGTGAGACCATATATCAGACACAAGTCTGAGGTTTTTGTGACCCTTGTCATTGGGAAAACATTTTAATTACACTGAGTCATTTCCCCTCTATTTTTTTTTTCAAGTTGTAAAAAATGAAAATACTCTGCATTCTTTCCTCCCCAATCTTTCCATCTGAGAAAATGTAATTGTAATGGGTGGCAAAAAGACAATTAATATATATTAAAACATACAAAAGGCTTCTTCTAATGATCAAGTTAAGTCACCAGGTCCATTTTAAAGGTATAAACCAATATCATTTCTGTGACCTTAATGATGGTAACAGGACTTACACTAACTGATCTAGCAAACTTACTAAAGTCCATTAGTATTATTACTACTACTACTACTACTGTTATATCACTATAAACTGTACATCCAGTTTTGCTATCATATATATGGACATAGATACAGATATGAAGATACTTATGAATTATCTACTTACTACAGTTAGTATTCTTCCTGAGTTGTATTAATTTATAAATGTGTCTCTAAAAACTTGACCATTGCCAAGCAGTATTACCATTTCCGAATAAAAAAACAAGAACACAGACAACTATTTACCACAGCAGGCACAGTGCTCTTCTATCTGTGCTCCAGCAACCATCTCTTGATTCCCATCCTTCTCCAGTCCTTTTTGTGAAAGGACTGTGTCTTACACAGATTAACTCATTAGTTTTGTAGGACTTTCAAATGATTATATCTGATGTGATATTTTTCCATTTAGTCAACAGCCAGAAGTATTCCCTAATATGAACATACATCAGGAGACATTCCCATTGTCTTCTGTTTCTTTGAATCACAATGCCTCTGTGCTTTGGCCTTTGATGATTTTGCACTAGATTGCTACAACTTTTGATTTGATTTCAACAGTTTTCCATATAATATTTGGTTTTATTTTAATAAATTAAATGGCATAAAACAGAAAAAATGGACATTGAGAAAGATGGATTTGGCATGCAAAAATACAGAAGTGTGATACGTGTGAGTACTCATGACAAAGAAACTCACTCCTAGAGCCATTCTCCCACTTCAAGGACAAAGGGCATCTCGAAAATACTATAAAAATCAATGCAGGGTTTTGAATCCCAATTCTATTAGAGAGAATTCTCTATAAGAGAATTGTTTCTTATGACCATGCATGTGTGACTATATGCATGTAGCCTTCTCATATTGTGTCCAAAATATTTCTATGTGTCTTCCCTCCAAAGGAAAAAGAAAAAAAAAAAAAGGCTCTGGATGCATCCAATATTATGAATCACAACCATCTGTGTTGTAGTGCAGTGTCGTAAGTCATTGTTCTTGTCCCCACATATCCTTTCTCCCTCTTCACTGCTGAGCTAATTCTGCCAACAGCATCTACAATTCATACAGGCCTAATCCAAAATCCACACAAGTCAAAGTCACACCACTGACTTCAATGGAGTTTGTAAACTTGAGAAAAAAACGGACAGTGACTTTGTTGAGTTAAAGGGCGTGATTTGGCTTTTTTGATTCACACAAAACTTTCACTGTAATAAAGGGTGGGCAGGAAAAAAAGTAATAAAAACTCAAAAAAATGGAAATACTAAAGTTCTCAAAGAAATTAAAGAGGTAAGAAATATTACTGTAGAAGAACTTAAATCTAGGCATCTCTTGATGTCTGAATAATAGAAAGTTTGCACCCTCCCTGAAAGTGCCCGAACCATCAAGACCATACGAATGATAGACTGTGAGACATGCCAGGATGTTAATGAGGGTCAGGCTCTTCCCCTCCTCTGAAATCTATAGAGTGTGGTGAAGTTGTCACATATCCTGTGTCTGAATACTAGTAATATGGTAAACTTCATCTTGAGAAGCAAGATAGGACTATGCTTAACTGCTTGTTTATATACATACAGAAGACTAGAATCTTAACAGAAAATCCTCATTCCCTTAAAGTTAATTGGAGTCTTGCCACTGACTTCGGTGTGGCCAGAATTTCATCGACAGGCTTTAATAGGACTGACTATCCAAATAAATAAAGCAAGGGGGATTTGGCTGTCAGTGACCTATGCAAGATCTCACAGTCAGCAATAAAATCCAAAGCGACTAAGTCAGAACACTATTCTGAAACCACAAACTTCCTCCCCAAACCCAAAAATACAGGACGTTTTGATAACAGAAGAGCAGTAAGTACAGGAACAATTAAAGAAATTGAAAGAAACCCTATATATTTAGCCAGTTATTGTCAGAGCTGTAATATTTAGAATTTTGATATCTGTCATCTTTTAATCTCTCTCTCATATTACTTTTATTGCATTTAATTTTTTAGAAGGAAAGTTTCCATTTTTTTTTTGGTTCATTTTCTTTTAAGGAAAACAGATGGAGAAGGAAAATAAAGTTTTGAAGTTCAAATATAGTTTTAAAATGGCTGTTAACTGTTTAATATCAAAAGCAATTTTATCAACTAAAGGCATTTGATGCTTGCTGTTTCAGGTGTTAATTCCTTCTGATGAAACTAAGTTTTATGATTTTAATGAGAATGCTTTCTAGTTGAATTCTAGGACAGCTGAGTATTTGGTCAGAGTACCTGAAGGAAAGAAAAATCACTCCACCTCTACAACTTTTAGCTCGGGAAAAAATATTTTGGATAATCATGAGTGAAATAGAGGATAACAATGAACATGTTTTTACAAAATAAATTATAGAGAGTGCTACTAACTTCCTGTAATAAATGTAATATATGCACGACATGTGCGTACACATGCACACATATATGCATGTGAATATATGCGTGTAGATCTTCAAAAACAGAACGCGCTTTTTGGAGAAGGAAATCAAAGCACTCTTTTGTTTAAAGACTACATGATTTTCTAACCCTATCGGCTACAGTTACTATACTGAAATTTAGTTAGATGCCTAGTGCTCTTGCTTACGGATCTAATGCAGTATTTTGTGGATTCCTATTCAAACTGTCTGCTTTTTTTATTCTAATGTATCATGCCATAATTCCATGTAATTATGGGCACCCAGTCTTCCAAGACAAACAGCTGACACCTGGAGACATGTAAGGAATAACTCATAAGTTAAGGTTAGCTGCCCAACTCTCATTACAGTGACATTTAAAGTATATTCTGTGAAGTTCAAGTTAAACCAAAAACGTTATTCAGTGGTTCTTGGATTCAGAAATAAACATACAATAGGCTAGACAGAGATTGTCAGCCTGTCATTATAATACTGGCTGTTAACAACCACAATTAAGGAAGACTACATATCAATTATTATTTGTCTGGAACATGAACTTCCCTAAGCATGAAAGGAAGTGATGCAGCCTGTATTACTGTCTCCACTCTTCAGCTAATTAGTACTGTTTTTAATGGCTTCATCTGCCCAGGATCAATTGTCTAATGGGGAACAGTTCTCTGTCAGTTAATAAGGTGAGGAACTGTATAATATGATTATGTCTGGCTCCAAAATAGTGCTTCAAACAACACTAAAACAATCATGTGATGGAATAAATAGACTGAAGCAGGACTGCCAGATAATTCTGGAGCAAGCAGAGTGTTCCAGTAAGGGTACAAATATCTGATAAAAGAATGTGCAGCACACTGTAAGGAAAGTGTAGGACATTGTCTAGAAATGCTGGAAGTTTAATTAAGAGAAGGAGCCAGTGGCAGTATGTGTTTAAACTGGTGTTTAAAGAACATTAGCATAAGGAATGTGAAAGGGAAGGGCTCCATTTCCAAAAATACTTGCTGCAAAAATAAACTGCTTTGTGGTTGTCCTGCTTGGAAGAATGTGCATTTTAAACTTTCCATTCAGAAAATGCCAGCCAGTACTGAAAAGGGTAAAAAGCAACTTGATGATGTATACTCTGTGTGTCTCCAGGTTGCAAAATGCAGTTTATATATATGCACACATATATCATACCTCTGATGCTGCAGGATAATTGGATGTTCTCCTGATGGTCAGCTATAGACAGTTTGGTAGATCACTGCTCATCATGATGGAGGCATTGGACAACTCAGCACTGCTCTGCACAAGGCAAATCCAGGAGGTACACAAACAGCTGTATGACTTCAGATGACTTCTTTCTACTACAATTGATCACCATTACCCACAGGCTAATTGGCATTGTTCTTGGCATTTACAAAAAAAGATTATGCCAAGCCCTTATAAAAACAAAAAGCAGACTTTGTGGTATAGGAAATAATGAAGCTTTACAATTAAGCAAGCATAGATGTCATTGACTTTCCTGAATTCAGGCAGGAGGGGAGAGCAGTTTGGGAAAGCATTAGTGTAATATCCAAAACATGCATTTTTTTATTCCAGACCTAATTACCTCATCTGCTTTCTTCAGTAATGTCCAGTTTTTCCTTTGCTGTCCTTTGAATCACTGTTTCCACAAGAGATACAGGCTACACTCCCTGAGAAAGAAAAGAACATAGCCAAGTAACAAAGAGAAAAAAGAGGGGTATATTTAATAGAAGTTCTTTTGACGAAAGAGCTTCTCTCAAACTCTTGAGGTCTGCACCTCTGCACTCAAATCCATTAAAGGAAAATATCTGTTAAGATTTGCCCCTCCTTTTGCAGCTGACTTAAACTGTTTGAACGTAAATTGTGCACCTCAACACACAATTGCCTACCTAGTTTTTATGCCCACCATGGTGAGAAATCAGCACTTCAGATCTTTGGAGCTCAATAAACCCAGACTTCACTATGCAAACTGCATTGTAATCCTGCGTGAACCTATTGCCTCTAGAAAGATCATTGATAACAACATTAGGTGTCTAGCCCTTGCCTCTCCTCTGACTGAATGGAAGGCCTGTATCTCCCAGAAAACCATTTCAATAATTTGGACAGTAGAAATCCTACCAGTGGTTCAGGGCTCCACAGCTAAAAAGCCTGGATTCTCAGTGCACTGTATTTATACACACAGGGAGATGAAGAGTAGTCCATCATCACAACATGGAGACCACTTCTGTTAGACTACCGGAGAGAAAAAAAAAAAAAAAAAAAGGCTTATTTTTTTCAGAAGTGGTATGTGTATTGTAGTATTGTATATTTGTGCTGGGAAAAAGAAAGGTCACACTGCTTTTTGAAACGCTTAGCTATAATACATTGAAATGTTGCTCTTACACAGAGTACTGCAAGGATATAGCTTAAGCTTTAACCTGTACTGGTCAGAACACATCAAACATAAAAGCATTGCACAAAGACTGTAACAACTCAAAAAAGAAAAAAAAAAAAAAAGTTGATAATCATTGCTGTGGGGCAGCCCTGTGAAGCCCATATTTCCAGAAAGAAGGCGGCATTTGCATTCCTTGAACAGAACAGAATGGAACCGAACAGAACAGAGGAGTCAAAGGTTAAATGTGTGAGAGAAAAAGAACAAATTTTTCTGTCTGAGTTACATCATTCAAGAATGGATATAATTTTCAGCAGATGGACTACCTCATTCTTATTTTTACTTTCTATTTCTGGTTCAACTCACTTTCAACCAGCACTTCAGATTATTGTGGACAAGTGGAATTTGCATCCAAGGAGAGATTTTAGCTATTGCACATGCGAGTGTCAGTGACCTGTCTACTTCTCTTTTGCTAACTGCCACAGCTTAGAAAAAAGAAAGATCTGGTTGGTACTATCTTAGGTTCTTTAAACTCACTACTGAAGACAATTTTTTTTGTGTGTGTGTGTTTTTTTGTTTTGTTTTGTTTTGTTTTTCCTTAAAATGTGCATTACTGCAAATAGCTACAGCGTGGACTCAGTCAAGGCAGAACTGCAGTTACTCAGAGCTCTATGATGCTACAAAAACATCTCTGATTCTCAGAGATACACTCTGATATCCATTTCTAAGAATAAATATATGCTTAATTTTCAACAAACAGTAAGGGAGATTTGAAAAAGAGATGTCCTTTTGGAGTTGTAAACAAAGAAGCAGTTTTGAATAGGAAAGAAGATGGGGAGAAGTGCATTAAGGAGGGGGGAGAAGTTTTAATTGTCTCCATTTTCAAAATGTGCCTTTCCTTTGTCGCTGAATATATTTCCTTAAGTAACACATAAACTGGGAGGCATCAACATCAAACATGTTATTTAAAACTGCCTATTGGACTATTTATTACAAAAAGAAAATTTATTGTTAAAGTGTGCTTTCTGGGACAAATTACAGCTTAGGTATCTTGAGGTTCCAGGTACATTAACAAATATATGCAGAGGGATTAGGAAACCAGCTGCTCATTTTAACAGGAATTATTTTTTCTTATGGAAAGACTGTTGTTAACCTGGTATCTTCTTTCTCATACTCTCTCATATTGCCTTTCAACATTTTAAGGAGTTGGTTAAAAATAAAAAATAAAAAATATATAATAAAAATAAAAATAATAACAATGGAAGTTAAGATTGGCCAGCCATATGACAATATCAGTTAATGATTACATTTTCCTAATGAGATTTATGGATTTAGCTTAGGCAGTTTGCACTTTAAATAGGAAGTGAAAGTATTTTTTATAAGCCCAAAAGATTCATCAACAAAATGTGTGGCAGAAACATTTGTGCTTTTATTATAGAATATGGAAGAACATGCTAAATAAATGGATGCACTTTGTTGAAGGCATTTGAGGCCTAAACATCCATTCTTCAGAAACAGATTTTGTAATACTGAGTGATTGAACAGAAATTTTGTTTTTCAATACAACAATGCTTTGCAAATGCACAGAGGAAAGAGGTTGTTTCTGGGCCAGCAAATGTTACAATGAAAAAATGTACGAGATGTTCTTGCAGAAGAAATTATAAACCATGGACCAGCTTTAAGAAAGTTAAAGCTGCAATCATGTAGGCTAATCTTTTCTGCTGCACTATTGTCCAGTATCTTAAGTGAAACAAGAAGTGTTGTGACAGAAATTCATACAAACTTTTTTTTTTTTTTTTCTAAGAACAAACACAAGAAGAACTTGATGAAAGTTCTTGCCATTTTAATTCAGAGCTGTAGCCTCCATTTTGGAGGAGAACCTAAGGATTCTCTCATCTGATGTGGATTCACACTCTTGAGATCTAAACTTGACTCCAGCCTATAACCTAATGGTATTTCTGTTGGTATCTTCATGAAAAATAAATAAACAAATAAAAAATTTAAAAAAAAAAAAAAGAGAGAAAAAAAAAAAAAAGGAAAAAATTAACATTGCCCTCTGCATAGCATGTGGCCATGAGGAATTCAGCGTGTGGCAAAGGCCCCATCTTCAAGAAGAGCAACACAAAACTCAACAGCAGTAAAGCAAGGCCCATGAGCAGGCTATTCCTCTGGCAGCACAACTGACAGTGACTTAAGCTAGCTCATCAATAATGTCTTCTTCAAATTATGTTATAGGTTAGAAACACATAATGGAAGCTCATGAGGCTTAGTTCCTTCACAGAGCTCCTTCACTGATTGCTGTCAGGAAGGAGTTAACAGGGAAATGAAAGGGCAACATATATGTTTAAAGGTAGTGCTCACTTAGAAATAGGAGACTGCAAACCTTGCTTCTGTTGGGTGCTTTTACTACCCTCAAAGATGAAAAAGAGAGCAGGTGCTTACACAGTCTGAGCGGAAATCACCAGTATGGAGCAACTATTCTCACATTGACAAGAGGAGAATTCTGTCCAGGTGGTACCTTCCAGTTGCTGGTATCAACACTTCCTCGTGTTCCAGTGCCTCAGAGTTTAATTCTCCGAGGGCAAAGCAGATGTTTTTGACAAGTAGCAGGGATTGCTCGGTCCCCCAGAAGAGTGGAAGACAGTACGACTTCCACCCTCCTAACTCTGTATTTGTATTTGTGATGGGTTGGCCCCAGTTTGCAGACCAATTCCCACCCAGCTGCTTGGTCATTCCTGCCTCCAGGAAAACAGGGGGAGAAAATATGAAGAATGAGAACAAGAAAGCTCATGGGTTGAGATAAAGGCAGAGTGATCACTTACCAATTACTGTCACAGGCAAAAGAGAGTCAACCTGGGGAACATTAACTTTTGACAAGTAATTTATATACATTTAATTTATAATTTGGTTATTGAGAAGTAAAAAGACAATGATTAAAACACACAGAGAAAACACCTTACCCCCTTCCTAGTCCCAGCTTGACCTTCACTGCTGACTCCTCTCCTGCCCTGCTATCACTGCAGGTTACACCCAGGCCGTTCAGCAAGGCACCAGGCAGCACATGGGTGGGCTGCAGGGGTAGCTGTCAGTCTGTGGCAGTCTGTGCATACTGATCCTTCCTCCACACACTTTTTCCCTGCTCCAGGGTGGTGCTCCATGAGCTGCAGTGTGGACATCTGCTCCACCACGGAGCAGCTTCTTCTCATCCTCCTTGTTCTCTGACCTTGGTGTTCCTTCTGCTGCTTCTCACCCTTCTGTTCCCTCTTTCTCTCTACATCCTGCGCTTTTTGTGCTTTCTTAAATGTGTTTTCTTACAGGTGCCACTAGCAGCTGTGCCTCAGAAGGGGTGGTTGGCAATGGCTGGAACTGGATGGAACCAGCAGTGTCTGGCATGGGGCCACCCTTCCTTACAGAGGCCTCCCCTCACAGGGACTTCTCTTCACAGGAGCCACCCTGCAGCTGCCAGTGCCAACGCTGGGACACCGACACCCAGTACATTGTCACATATTCTACCTGTAAAAGGGATATTGCAGCCCATCTGTGCTGACATACATGACAAAATCCTCATGAAACTCCCCAAAAGCATGACTGGACACTACCTGAGCTCCCAATAAAATCCTGAGAAAGTAAACCCCAAAGTAAGGTGGGGAAGAAACTGTTATAGTAGCAAAATGACTGTGTGCAGTTTGATGTGATCAACAATTTCATTGGCTTGGAACTTGTTGTCTTCACTTTCTCTGTTTCATGAAATAGTAGGTGTGTGTTCCCATATTGTTGAGTGCTGTGTGACCCAGGGGATACTCAGGAGGGTGCTTTGCTTGACGTGTCCAGAGTCAATAGCTACTGTAGGACAGATCTTTCTCTGCTGTGCACAAAACAGCTGAGTTCTACCTTGGTCTGACTTACTATTCCTTTAATTCTCCCAAATTTCTGGGAGGAAATGATTATAATCCTCCATCTTTAGGCCAACAAGCAAATACGTTGTATGCCCAGCTTTTTGTTTAAGGATTTTCAGTTAAAAATGAGGGATGAGCTGTGAAAACCCCTGACACTAGGCCAATATGCCTTAGCCTTGTCTCCCTCAAACAGTCAAAAAGTACGCATGAAAGCATATTGTGCTTCTTCATGATATTTGAGATTTTCTGTATTGTTTCCCACTCTTCACCCTCCACCTCTAAGGAGGTTTCCCTGTTGTGGGTGCTTTTGGCACCAGAATGGTCATTCTTCATTCCTTTCAGAATTCCCTCCAGGAAAAGAGGGCCTTTATGAAGAACAACAATATCCAGAACTTGACAGAATTAAGCAAAGGCCCCAAAGTTTTGTTTGCACTGATTCACTCCAATGGAAAAAAAAAAAAAAAAAAAAAAAGTATTTTGGATGATGTCACACTGACGCCATTTCTCTTTCAGTGAAAAATCTATCTCAGTGAAAATCTTTCTGTCAAGGACATTTCCTAATTTAGGACAGGTTTCTACATGTATTGTAGACTAGCTACTAAAAGCGATTTTAAAATCATGATTAGTGGTAATCAACTCAGTTTAATAATTATGGTCCAATTCAGGAAGGTATTTAGGAAGTGAATCAGTTGAAGGCAGTGGTGTGTCAGTACCTACTTCCTAATCACGTGATTAGATGCCTTTTGCTTTCCTTTGCTCACTTGATATAGTACCTGGCCAGAGCTCAGGCTTCTGTTGAAGGATGTTTCTATACTAGACAGCACTTAAACATAATAAATGACATAAGCAAAAAATAAATAGTAAGATATTAAATATTAAGACAAACTTTCTAAGGACTAGATAGTGAATGACTGAGAACAAATTACCTGGAGAAGTTGAAGAGACTCCAACATTGGAAAATTTATGAACAGATAGGCATCTCTCAAGACTGGTATTGCTGACGCTGTCCTGGATACAGAGGACAGACAAAATAACTTTTGCTCTCATGCCTACTAACATACTCCCCTACCATCCTGTTCCATAAGAATGACCCGGCTGGCAATTTTCTATGGTCAGTGGTTTGCAGGTAACTAACAAAACAGAATTACACAAACCAGGGTGTTAACTGCATCTTGTTTACTTTCTACTAATAGTCTCAGCTTAGTCAATATCTTGATCAGTTAGAAAAAAACAAGTTTCTCATGTAAAAGCAAAAGTGCTAAACTGCCCGGGAAGGCAAGATAATCTGAATAATCCTCATTATTTTACTTCTATTAACCCTCTGGATATATACTGCTGTTTGATTTGTGTGACAGGATAGAAAAATTGTACTTGTCTAATAAATAAGTAAGAATATTAACTATTGTCAGGAGAGAAGGAAGGAGGGAAGGAGGGAAGGAAGGAAGGAAGGAAGGAAGGAAGGAAGGAAGGAAGGAAGGAAGGAAGGAAGGAAGGAAGGAAGGAAGGAAGGAAGGAAGGAAGGAAGGAAGGAGGGAAGGAAGGAGGGAAGGAAGGAGGGAAGGAAGGAAGGAAGGAAGGAAGGAAGGAAGGAAGGAAGGAAGGAAGGAAGGAAGGAAGGAAGGAAGGAAGGAAGGAAGGAAGGAAGGAAGGAAGGAAGGAAGGAAGGAAGGAAGGAAGGAAGGCTCTCAATGTCTCTCAACTGTCATGGTATGATTGTAGGTTAGCAGTACTTGAGCCCTGATCCTTTTAACAATGGTTGGCTGCTCCCCCTTTCTCATCTCAAATGGGTAAGTTGAAAGCCTGCCTCTCTCCCATCCCTCCCTCCTTTGTGTCTGAATGTGCATGGGAATAAAGCGGAGGTGGGGAAGGCTTGCAGCTGTAGCAGTGTGTGCAGGAGGAATGGAAGAGCCATTGTCAGCAGGAGGCCACAGTGTCTTCCCTGGTACCAAACACCTCTGAGAATGCTCACAGGATCCTCCTCGCTGCTGTCCCCTCCTGAAATCACACTCTCCTCTCCCTCAGGCCCCTTGCCCCACCGTGGGTCTATTTCCAAATGGGATGAACTGAAAACTTTTTAACGGTGCTAAAGAAAGTCAGTGATGAGGAGCAAACGAGGTTTACATTTGATTTAGGTCCTATTATTAGAGAACATTAGGTGGAACAACCAAACTCAGCAAGGACCAAGCTGTGAGTGATCTACACATAGGAAAAGCTTCAGAAATCTCTCTATAGGTCACTAGCAGTTTAACAACTGCATGCAATTATTTAGATGTATAGTTTATTCCTGCATAATTTATGCAGATCCATTTTCAGCTATTTTGCCCAAATACAAAATAATAGTTTCATGATTACAGCATCATCAGGGGACATCAAAGCACTCCACCAGTATGATTCACATCCCCATTAACGATAATGCACAAGACAAATGTGATTCTTTATTAGGTTAATTCTATTTTGCCCATTTTGCAGATGAGTAAGTGGGAGCACAGAGAGGTTAAGTGATTTGCCCCAGGTCAGAGTGAAATCTGGAAGTAAAAACAATGTGTGAGTATGGCCTAAAAGCCATATAGATTACAATTAAATAATGAGGTATTTAATAGTGAAGAAATTCTAAAAACTAGGGCTTCATACCCCACCTAAGTATGGATTTAACAGGTAATTTCAAATTCCTCATAAATTTTAAACTTCCTGTGATCACTAAATAAATCTGGCGAATGGAAAGAAAAACAAGAAAAAAACTTTTCTTTCCCTCTCTAAAAAGCAGGTAAGAGAGGAAAAAGCACTGCTAAAGCTGCAGCAAAGAGAAATGATCTGTCCTAAAATGACACTGCTTTTTTCACAATGCCCTATCTCAAATGTCCTTAAAAAACAAAAGCGACGCAAAGCAAAGCTCTGTAGTCTGAAGGGATGTAAAACTAAAGGAAAGATTTGTTCTATAAATAACAAGGTTTAACTGAGCTCCATTTATTTGACCCATTAATAAGGTGGATTCAATTAACTCAGTTTTAACTTAAGGGTCAGTAACAAATAAATTGTTAATTGCTGCTTCACCAAATAAGAAAGTTTTTAATAAATGCCTGCATAACTAGAAATATTGCAAAAAAGCACTATTTTTCTGGTGTAAAAGTACTTTCAAAGCAAGCCTTAAAACACACTGAAAAAAAATATATAGTAAACTAACACCAATATGCAAAAATGCAGATAGCTCACAGTTCTGAAACAACCAATGTTTTCCATATTTGTATTTGGTTTTCCTTTGAGAATGAAAAGCTAAGCCAAGTTTCTATCTTCAGCCATTTAAACGAGCAGAAAGTTTAAATGAGCCCACATGCTTCATATAACTGTGAAATAGTTAACTGGGCTCAGTTGTTTAGTTTGAAACTGAATTTTAAAAGTTTCAGTCACAAGAGACTGAGCAGTACAGAAACTTCCACTGTTGAATAAAAGTTAGTATTTATAATGCAATAGAAACTGAAAAAAATATAGGGGAAGCAGGCACTAACTCCTCCTATTTTTAAACTATCTAAACCGTCCCATTAGACCCATAAGAATTTGTCATTCCTTGAAGCAAACCTTTTATCATGTGGTAGGAAAAAAGTCCTCTGATCAGAAAAAGTCCCTTCTTTTCTCCCGTGTTTTAGTGCTGAGAAATGACATGTCCTTTTGCTGATTACGCAGGTGACAGGAAACATAGCACCATATGAGAAAGGTCAAATATACCCCTTGACTTGGGAGTGAGGGAACCTCATTCCCAGCACACAACCTTTTTTAATGCCATCTTTACTTCCTCTGTTGCTGTTTACAAGGAATCAAATTCTGGAATTTCCTGACAGTGTTTTCACGTTATTTCTATGTGCATTTTAGTTGTTATCTGTTCAACTGTATTGAGAACTCCTGGCCCTGTATGGTTGCAAAATTAACCACTCTGACACATCATTGATGCATTGCTATGGTCACTAATGCTAGGCAGTTCAGAGCTGCAGACTGAGGGGGTAGAGAGCAGGATTCCTTGGAGTGACATGTTTAAAAGGCTTTGTCTAAATGATTCTTCCAGAAAGCTCAGTCTTCTGTTTGAATAAACATATTCTTTCCCAGAGGGACTGGGTGTCAGCCAGATCTTATCCACACCATGATCAAAAGTTATTCTCTACTGACAAGCCAAGAATCGTCTAGCCAACATTATATATATATATATATGTATATATATATTAGAATATGAATTTTCAACGAAAAGTCCCCTTGTCAACAAAGGAAGGGCATTTTGTCATGAACTCCCAGAATAATAGTCTCATTCATCAGGAAGTATTGAACAGTTCAGCAATATACTCAGTACAGCCATGTTGTTTTTCTTGTATCTCATTTTCATATCTCAGATGAGCTCAGCTTCCTCTGATTCACAAAGTAGGGAGATCTACAAGGAGGCAATGGCTTTTTATATTCCCTTTCTCCCTTAGCTAATCCACTTATTTCAAGGGGGTGCTTATAAAACTGCTCATACAATCTATCCAATATTTTTGTTAGCTTTAGTTTCACAGCTGAAACAGTAGAGGCTAATAATGTTTTCTGGGTATTCTTGATGTCCATTCAAACAATGTATGAAAGACTGTGAACCTTCCCATCCAAACATATGTTTATGAATCTGCTGTAAAATTAGTGATATTATTAAGTTACCTGGCTCAAATTTAAAAGTAAATAATCAAGCTCATTACCTTTGAAACTAATGATAGCCCATTTTACCTCCATTTTCATTCACTAATAATTTCATTGGAATAAAAGTTAGTTGTTAAGTGTAATGCCAACATCAGATCTAGAAACATTGCTGTTTGAATTATAAGAGTGTTCAATTAAGTTAAAAGAAGGGAACTGATCAAAACTGAAATATGAAGCAATTAGATTACTTTAACATGATATATCTAATAAAATAATTTTATTTAAAGTTCAAAGATAATTTTTAAAAGCAGAAAGCAATTATTCATTACACACGGAAAGATAAATGCTTACAGACTAATGTGTATTCCTAGCTTTTGCAAGATATATTCTCACTTCTTGCTACTTGATGAATGGGAAAAAGGAATGTATCAGTTATTTGCATTGTTGAAACTATTGAACTATGTTTTCTGATTGAAAATTTTTTACAAGAAGTATACAATTCTAGAGGAATACCAATTGAGAGGCCCAAAATTTTTTGCATAGTATTTAGCTGAAAGCAATAATGCATATTAATTTTTATAATAAGTCAATTGTTGCTTTATGCATTTCAGTACAGAGCTGCAGCTGAGATAAACTATTTAGTCCACTATGCAAAGGTACAAATAAATACAAGCAGTAAATAAAACAAAATGCTTGCTGGGGTCAATGCAATCTCATAGTTTGCAGTTAATAAGTTCACTCATTTTATGCTATAGCTGAAAGTGAACAGAATAAGGCAGCTGATATACCTTACTTGCATTAATATGCTTGTTGTTTTTTCAACTTAACATTCAAAATATCTGGAGCTATTTCTCTTTGCAGAAAGAACTGTAGGATTTTTAATAATTATTAACCATAAATTATGGTGGTTTATATTCTTTTTAAAAGAATAAATCAGAAATGTTATTTTTTCCAAAAACAGTAACATTAGCTTTTGCAAAATGTTATTCACTCAATTTTGGATTTTCAGTAGTATATGACAACTCAAGACACTTTGTATCAGACATTCAGATGAGAATACATATCTATAAATGACATGAGAGTTGTTCAAAATTGTCCCTCCTACTGCAAATAGGATTTGCAAATACTGCAAATTTCCACACATTTCTCTCAACCTAAGCTGGGTTTATACTAGTATAACGGACCCTACGGATTTTGCCATTTAAATTACTATATATATTTTTATATGTATATATATAAATTAGACATTTCACAAACATTTTGCAAAATTTCTATTTCCCACTGAAAGCCATTCAAGAACTTGTCACTGTCACAATTGGAACCTGGAAATATCCTGTTGTCTTCTCTTTTATCT
The DNA here is from genome assembly GCF_964211825.1 of Aythya ferina. Classification (NCBI taxonomy): domain Eukaryota; kingdom Metazoa; phylum Chordata; class Aves; order Anseriformes; family Anatidae; genus Aythya; species Aythya ferina. The sequence goes on from NC_140297.1 coordinate 130,300,908, forward strand.
TCTCTTTTCTTTATTGATTGATTGGACAAGGAATTTGGACAGGTTCTTACACTCTTTTCATAATCAGTTTTTTTTTACTTTAATGCACATTATGCTATTATTATTAGCTATTATTAGCTTTAATGTGAATGCTAATGCTATATGCCATTATTAGTTTTAATGCTAATACACAACCAGAAGAACCAAATATTCACTTTCATTAAGCCTTTTAGGTCAGATTTTATGGCAAATGCGAAACAGCTTTCTGAAGTTGTTTTTGTGTACACCAACTGAGACTTTGGTCTCAAATGTTTAGTGAAAACACCATTTACAGCTTGGTTCAGAATCTTATGCATTCTTGGCAGCTCTCCATTTGAAAAAAAAAAAAAAAAAACTTTTGCTAGTGTAAAAAAAAAAACAACTTTTACTGAGATGTAGAAAACTGAGATGAGTGAGATGAGGTAAATGGGGAAAATGGGTTATGAATACAAACAAGAAAGGCCAAGACATGCTCATTTTTCTCCAACAGCATAAACCAGTTAACAGGAGTTGATAACAAATAATAGGCACTTTGGTAGATCTTTGCAAGATCTCTAAATCTGGGATTACATATGCATACATAAGAAAACAAGATGCAGGGTATGATATTCAGGGTCAAACAGTTGCATTTGCTTTCTCTGTTATACCTAAATATAATTATCAACATTATCATTATTTTGGCTTACTTTGGAAACATTATCGTATTTTGGCTTATTAAAAAATATTTAGAAGCCCCCCATTTAAAAAAAAAAAAGTACACAGATATTCAACTCAGTTATATAGGTATCACTGAATCTGAATTTGTTATACTAATGTCAACATATATTTCATACAAGTCATTTTGAATTAAAGTTTAAATGTTTATGTACCCCTATTACACTGAAAAAAAAAATATATTAAAACAATATTCTACTTTACATGACAGCACTATATATAACAATAATACATGTAGCATGCAAGTATCAAAGAACCTTTTTGTAAGGTTTTCCTCACCACAGTTATTTATGCTTGCAACAAGTTATGAGACCACATTGTTATATGCTTGGTAAAAGTATCGTATGGCCCCTGTTTAATTCCTAGAGAAACCTGTCAGAGGTAAAAGACGTGCTACAAAAGGGATAAAAAGTAAAGAACATGTCTATTATCAATTTAATGATAGGACAGACGTTCTCTTCAAAGTTTTTCCTGTTACGAAGCCTCACTGGTGAATAAAAGTATCTAATGTATTATTCAGATAAAGGCCTCTGAACCTTAGACAGAAGGAAATCCATACTGCCTTACATTGCTTTATTAAGTCTATATTAAGGGCTCCATTACTTTAAAGAAACTGTTTAAGTAACATTAAGGCTATGACCCAAACTGACAAAAGTAAGGAAATACAGATAACTGAATTTCCATCTTTAAAATATGCTGCTGTGGGGAAGAAAAAGGAACAATGGAGTATGAGACTTAGCTTCTCATCTTGGGCTGAGAGAAATATTTGGGGAAAGAAAAAAAAAAAAAAAAAGTAGAAAAAAAAAAAAAAAAGAGAGAAGAAGAAAAAAAAAAAAAAAACCTGCCTGACTCTTTGCTTGGCACTCAACTGAATACAAATAAAAACTGCTTAAAATCTGGATATCTTCCCATCGCCTCACACCATAGGGTCACTTGTAGATCTAGGAGCAAGTTTTCAAGTTGTTATAGGAATGCTAGGCAATTCCTTACTGCTCTGCTACAGCAACAGTTAGAATAAAGGACCCAATTACTGCTGTCAGGGCCATATGTAAAACAGTGCTCAAGGGTTTTCACATGTTCCCTGCCCAAGTATGAACTGTGAAATCTCCAGAGAGTAAAAGATCTCTCTCTACCTTCTTTTTCCTTTAACACTGGGGGAATGTGGGAAGGAGGATATAAAGGGAGAATCAGATCACTGACAACAAGATCAATAGTTTGCAAAGTGACCATCACTATACAGGAATAGAGAACACTATCAGCCAGATATTTCTCACCTGTAGCTCTTAGCCCAGAGTTAAAATTAATTTGTCTTTTTAACAGGTCACTATTATATTGTATGAATTCAACTGAAATTCTGACAAGTAATAAGTAAACTAGAAATATCTGCCTAAATCTTGCTTTTCAAGTGTGGTATTAAACTTAACTGAAATTCTATAACCCAATCATACAATTATACAATTGTATAACTTTGCATTGTATATATTTGTATAATATGTATAATAATTGTATAATATGTGTAATTATATAAAATAATTTAAAATAAAAATAAAATATAATTGTATAATACAAAATGAATATTGTGTAATATAATGTGTTTAATAATTGTATAATGTATTGTATAATTGTTTCACCTTACTTGAATGCCTGAAACAATCTCTGTCCCTGCCCATGGCAGGAGGTGATGGAATTAGTTGATCTTTCAGGTCTCTTCCAACCCAAATCATTCTTCTCTCTCTTGGCTGTTGAAGGCACTGATATACACCTAAATCAGTATTTTAGTATGTATTTAAAAACTTTGATTACAGACAAAGTATTTAAATGCTTGTGGCTAGGAATGTCTTTAAATCTGTCAGTAGTCAAACATGGTTTAGCCATGAACTTCAGCTTTATTCTTGTGGTCTCATTTTTGCATTGGCATAGCATTCTGCCTTCAATTTGTTTACCTCTTATACCAAGATTCCCCATCATGTGGACAAGAAAAGCAGAAAAGCTAAATAGTATTATCATAGCAAATAAATCTGCATCACACTATAGGATCATACACACAAAGCTGCTGCCCTTTCAATAACCAAAGTACTTGTGTTGCAACATTTTCTGTTTCCAAATTTACAAGAGACATTCTTCTATTTTCTTGTTTTACATTCTGTAACCTCAGCATTCATATTATTATTCAACATTATTGATAATAAATCTGGGGAACAATGTCACAAATTCCAAACAGAGAAGCTCTTGTTCAAATTCCTAGCCCTGCCAGTGGGTCTCAGCAAAGCTGAATCAAAAAACAAGTATCGTTATACACCTGTTTAGCAGTGGGAGTAATTAATAGATGAACCAAATCTAGAAATACACTGATAACTTCTCCATCTCCTCAGATCAAGACAGAATGACTTTTTGAAAATAGTTTGGCCATCTAAGTTTAAACTGCAGACAGGGCCAAATGGGTGAAAGTGAGAAAAGTGCAGTATTTACATATGATCAGACTCAGTTATCTATGTTTTTTTGGCCTTACAGACAATGTAATTATGATAAAAGTGTATGATCTTCAAACTAGAGGAGCATGGATTTGTGTAATTCCCACAAAAAAAAAAAAAAAAAAATCATGAAAATAGAATGCCTTTTTTGACAAGACATTCATTTAAAAGGACAAATGGCTAAGTGGATAATAGGATATATTTAAAAGGTTGAAAATGAGCAAACAAGCTCAAACAAATTAAAAATTAACTTCCTACAATGAGGCATGCATCTATCTTTCAGTTCTCATCATTTCCATTCTGACGGAGATAACACACAGGACATTGTGTGTCCAGACTGTAGTGTTCATATATACAACCCAAGCCTTAAACAAGAAAAAAAAAATCCCAGAGAGCTTTCTTGTACAGACCGGACCGTCTCCATAGATCCATTACAATGAGTGGAAATAGTCTTTCTTACCTCACCCTTGGCCAATATCCTTTGAGTCCCACATCTGCAAATCCTTTGGCAGCAAGATTCTGTTGAGCTTCCTGCACACTTCATCACTCACCAGCATTGTGGCTCCTGGTCCTGTCCCTTTCTGGGCTCAAAGATAACAGTTTTCTGAGGAGTATCTGCATTCATTACTGTCTTTCACAAAGACTATGCTCTTAACAAGCTAGTGAAACACATTCTGCATCATGGTACATACCTCTTAACCACCCAAGAAAGTACAATTCTGAAAACAGAACACTCTGCAATATTTCACCAATCTTTATCATGTCCACTGTAGTTTAACCTTTGAAAGAGGGGAAGAAATCACCTAGAAGTTAATAAGTTTATAGTTCTTTGTTTGATACATCATGTTGTGTACCCTGTCACAATAATTTCTTTTGTAAAATGGAAATAATAGCTCTTTATATATCTAAGTGTTTTGTTAGTAAATGAGTGATTAGTAAATGATTTTTTTTTCTGAAATTATGTAGAACTACAGCAATTGTAAGTATTCTCCCTATTCATTGTCTGCACCTGAAAACATAGGGATGGATCTACTTTTTTCCTTCTTTTTGAAGGACTCTTGCCCCTTTATTATATCGATGAATTTTTAAAGGAAAATGTTCTTGCTTATTCTATCTGCATAGCACATTTTATACCACAGAAGAAAAAAAGATGTAATCTTAAAGCAGAGACTTCTGTGCAAAACATGGGCTGCTTGCTCAACCTGGCAATAGAACTGCTCGTTCTAGGCCTGTTGATTGAACACTGGGAGAGACTTTATCCTGCAAGGTGCTGATAACCTGTGGCAAAATCAGGCCTATGTTAACATTTAAGCATAAGGGCAGTCCTCATGTAGGTTGTACAACAATATATGCTCACATATATACATACAAACATACTCTCATAGATCTCTACATATGAATACACACAGATAAATGGCTGACAGCTGGATACAAATGCAAAAATATGTCTCAGACTGGGACACTTTGAATTATTTCTATCATGAACAATGTAAACCATCTATTTGAAATGTCACAAAGAGAATTTTCTCACCAGATGAATTATTGTATGCTAAAAATCAACTAACACTGGTCTTCTTTTTGGAAAAATAAATGTTAAAAAGACCGCATTTCAAATGGAAGTGCTGACAGTCCTTTAACTATCGCAGCTTGAATAGTATCACCACTGTATATTAACAACTGTAGTCATAAGATCTCAACATTTTTCCCCTCCCTGTCTTTCCCTGGAGCTGCTCAAAAAGCTAAGCCCCTTTTCACATTCTTAATGACCAAAAGTTAAAAAAAAAAAAAAAGAAAAAAAAAAAAAGAAAAAAAAAAGACTTAAAAGTTCAGCTGGATTTTCTTCTGGTTTCCTAATGAGCTTAACATCTCATAAGACGCCTTTGGTAAAGGAGAAAATCTTTTCAAAAAGACCCATTTTCCTGCTGACAGTACAATCTTTCTGAAGTAACATCAGAAGACCATAAGGGTGACATCCAAGACACCTGAGCTGGTGATACAAGTTCTGTAACCAATAGATTTCTATCCCCTCTTTACTCCACATTTTCTTGCAACATAGTTCTTTAGAATAGGGTCAAAAGAAAAATTTCTGTTTAGTTGTTTAATAGAAATAAATAACTTTTTCATCAGATCTCTGCTAGAGTTTGCCCAAAGTCAAAGTAGGCTGTAATTTAATTTGTCATAAAAGACACGAAGTAGCTAGCTCTTAATAAAACAGGAGATCACAAAGTTATGTAGTTTCATGTCACCTTGAGTATTCATGAACAATGGTACCTGACCTATTTAATGATTTTTTGTGCTGTTGGATAACAGAGAATAGTCTCACAATAAATCTGAATCTGCACAGCTGCAGAAAGTAAGAAGCAGCAACTGCTGTAACACCAGTGAGAAGAAATGCTGTCTTCAGTGCGACGACTGCCTATTATAAATGTGCATAGGCGTTTATTATGCAAAACAGTTACTTACATAACTGTCATTACTCATGTCAGGTGTCTGATGGAAAACAGCAAGGCTATCTCTGTGTTTGGATTATTTATATGTCAGAGAAGTCACAAAGCTGGGCCTTACTATGTACTATGTATATGTGTACAGAAGAATATATGGGGAAAAAAGCCACTTGTGTTATGATTTGGTGGCAATACAATACAGGAAGAAGTGGTGTTTTCTGGTGACTTAAGTGTAACACCATGCTGTTACAGGGAGAGGTTGAGTTACTGGATCAGAATCATCAAATTCTGCAATATATTTTTGTGACAGAAATTTGTAATTTGTGTAATAAGACTTTAAGCAAGTTAATCACGGGTTAAAACAGAAAAAATAAGACAAGAAATTCAGAGATTCTTAGTTTTGAATGTTGGTGAAAGAACACATTTCATTTTCTATCTTTTTAAAACTTCTACCATTTTTGCAATGGTTGGTGTAATTCCATAAATTCTGTAGCCATGGAGCATCTATTGTGAAATAAGCCACTAATAATCATTTCAGTGTACCTGAGGGCCTATTTAAGACCAATGCTTTTCAGAAACAGAGCAGAACACCAGACCAAGCTGCATGAAAAAGGCAGTTTTCCTAACACTCACATTACTCACATGTACAAATCTGTCTTCCTGGCACAATCCCACACCTAGTGAAGTTGGGATACCACTTCACTAGAATAGGGGCAAGTCTGCCAGGTTGGTGTTCCAGAATAAGGACTTTCCAAAGGCCTTAAACTTGATCTGGCAGCTGATTGTCTCCAGAGGTGTGAATTAAATCTTCCCCCAGGTCAGTTTAATCCCTTGTGAGAAGAAACCTTCAATTATGATAAACTCTGCTAAATTATTTATGATATCTCTTTGATATAATGAATCTTTATTCAACAGCAAGACCTTTGTCTCAGGCTCACCCATGGAAGGGAATGGGGCAGCTGATCGTGAAACTACAGTAAGCGTAGGCTTCTGGAGCAGAAGCGTTAAACAGGCTGGTTCAGTTTTTCTCTTAGAACTCTGTTGATTTCAGAGGAGTTAACATGAGAAAGAATCTAGCTCATAAAACTTAATTCTGCCCTGTTTTACACTGAGTATGGTGGTGTCAGAGAGGCAACCATGTTTATGTATGTATGAGTATGCCAGGGCAGCATTTCAGTTCCTGAGGTAGATTGCAGAGTCCTATAGTTCTGCTATTCTCACGCCACCTTTTACTGTCTTGTTTTCAACTGGTTCCTGAAAGCTGTAGAAATGAATTTGTCAAAAAGAAAAAAAAATAAAAAATAAAAAATAGCACAAGACTGGTGCTTTGGGATATCCAGTCTTAGAACCTGACCCAATAAAAAATATATATGTACATTCAACTTCCACACCATTAAAGCCAGACATTTTCTTTATAACAAAAGTTGGCCCTCAGTTGTAGTCAATACCATACAGAGGCATTTAGAGAGTAACAAAATCTCACAGGAAATTCTTTATATAAAGAGATTCAGAAATGAAAATACCATGCAGGTCACAGTCATTGGCACATAATGGTACAGTTAAGCCATTCATTTCTAATTAGGCCTGTGATCAGAAAATAGGCAATTTTGCTTTCTGCTTCTTGGTGTGTTCAACAATTTTGTCAGCCAAAAACTGTTAGCTGCTGAATTTTTAATGATTCTTTATTGGATAATAAGGTTTTGTTTTCATTTCTCTCAAACTTCTGGAGCCTCCGTTAGCAATTATATTGGGGAAAAGGTTTCCGCAGTAGGTGGGCCTCACAGTCTGTCTAAACCATGGATTAACATTATGGAAAAAAAAAATAAAAATCGGGGGAAAAAAACAAAGAACACTTAAGAAAGGCAAGTTTGGGGTTTGGGTGTGTGCAGAATTAAGTTACTTCATTACATAAATTAAGCAAACCAAATGAATACATTCAGTATGGTTAAACTTATATGAATCTGCTACTCTTTGGGTCTGCAAGACCCAGCCACCTAGTTGAAGTGGTCTTTAATTAATGGTAATATAAAGCCATGCTTATTACTTTAGGAATAATATGAGGTTTTGACAGTAGACCTGGTCAAATCCCTGGCAGGTGCATGCCTGGCTTAAAAGCTCCCTCTGTCCTACAGTGGTGTTTTACTGACCTGTTCCAAGAACGCAGTCCTTTGTAATTCCTTTTACAGCAGGAATTTACATGTCCACATTTAATTCAAGTCTGCTTCTCTCATCACCTCAGGACTATCTTCGCTTCAAATCAAACCATTCTTTTCCTGTTCCTTTTCATTTCTGAGGCAAAGAGTTTCTTATCTGCTCCACAAGCTACATTTCTTCATTTCTTACGTTCTTCGTTTTAGGGGACAGCTTTGGGGCTTGTGGATAACCACTGCTTTGCTTTCTGGTGTCACATACCAGCCAGCATCTCTGGGATTTTTGAGATGGCAGATCAAGAAACAGTGTCTGTTTTGGGCATCTTCCTGAGTGCTGAAAGTTGAATATAAATGAGTGCCTGAATGGTTCTCAGGTTGGAGAGACAAAATGAGTTACTGCAGAAGGAATGAGGACAAAAAAAAAGAGAATGTGAAGAAAAAAAAAAATAAAGTTTGAATGCACTGAAAAGAGGGAGACAGTGCAAGCTATAGAATAAAGGAGATTTTAAAAAGCAAAAAGAGCAGGGTTTGAATTGGAATTGTATTGCAAAGCTTCCAAATCTGTGCACGTGTAGGAATGCAGACATAATATATGTTGGGCTCATAGAACCACCTATTTCCTGAGAAGCTCCCTGGCACTTTGTATTAAACACTCAGCCTCATATTGCTTTTAACTTTGTCAAACTTTAATGATTTCCTATATGGGTATAAAAAGGAATGATATATTGAAAAAAAAAAATCCAGCCACACCAGACGAGCTATTTGCATGCATAAGGTAAAAGAACAATTTGTTTCACCACTATAAAAATAATTTCGCAACCTTTCCTTTCTTGCAAAGACTCTGAAGTGGAGACTTAAAATTCAGCATTATTGTTGACCATTTTGACAAGGATATGATTGCTGTTGCAACACCTGGGCAAACATAGCCAAGTCTCTGAAAAGTCTTTTTTTTTTTTTTTTTTTCTTTTTACCTACATTAATTTCTCCATTTCATCAGCCAAAATGTCTATAGATTTCAATCCCACAAAGCATCCTCAAACACTGATACTTCCTAAAGATAAACTGTCTGCATATCCAGTAACCCCACAGAGCTCTAACTTGATACTGGACTGCATTTTGCAAAGATAAATTAATTTTTATGCATCTCGCTAGTATTATCACAGTCACAAAAATATGAAGAGAAAAAAAGAAAAAAAAGAAAAAAAAAAAAGCATATGAGGAAAACTTCTGCCAATGGGGTGAGGTGTGAATAAAGTATATTGAGTAAAGTATTGGATCACTGTCTGAATAAGTAGAAGGAAAACCAACATCAAAAATTTCAAGAAAGAAGAATGGAATTATAGGCAGTTTTAAATCATCATTTCATAAGTTAGATTTTTTGTTTTGTTTTGTTTTGTTTTGTTTTTTACCTTACTAATCAGCTGTAAAATATTGCCTGGTACATCTAATACATTTATACAAGAAAGTAAATGTAAATGTATACATAGAGTCAATGCACATACAGGCATACATGAGGGCACACACAGACATAGCAATTAAAACAATGAGTGAGAGTGATGCAATATAAGGGTGCAGGATAAATTGTGCCTTCCTCATTTGTAATTGTGGTACATCCTAACCATATGTTGAAGAACTATATAAGCCATTCAATTCAGTATATGCTGAATAGGTCACATTCAGTTTGCAACATACTCTGTGTTTATGTGTTAACTTCAGTCTGTCCAAAAGCACTTCCTTGGTTAGTGGAGCCCACCAAACTGACTCCAAAGTGGTAGATGAAAGGAAGTTGTCCTGTCACAACACAGCCAATATAGCATATGCACTCAGCTGCAGAATATGGTTAGAGGAATGCTCAAAAGCTCTAAGCTACAAGAAGTGATGGTAAGTGTCCATGGCTTGCTACAGAATACACGTGTTGTGGGTATTGGTACTCATATTTAAATAATCTATTTGATATTATAGCCAACAGAAAGTCTTCCTAAGGAATCAAGTAACATAAGGCTTGGCTGCTGAAGAGCTGTATTTAACCTTCTATGCAGTCAGGAAATTGAGATTGCCCTGAATCTCCTGCCCAGTGGCCTAAGGTTTTTTCACTTTTTGATTGTACTGGTCCACATTCTTTCAAGTCTCAGGCTTCTTCAGTTTCTGCTTCACCTGCTTTACCAGGGTAAACTTTTCTATCTGTGCTTTGCACTCCACATGCGACTTTAATAGGCTGCTAAGCTTGAAGCTCCAGATGGAAAGAGCTCAGTGAAATCAATGGGAAATATCTGTGTGCACCAAAGGCCAGATTTTGATCCATTGTGTTCAAGCAGAATGATCCTCATTAACCTAACAGATAAAGGCAGCAATGAGCGGCGCTTCTGTAATATCCTTGAAATCACTATTTCATGATACCAGTGAAAGCCCAGGGAGGAGGTTTCTTGGTTGCAATAATTAATAATTTACAAAAAGCTTTAACTAAGCAAGACATTGCCCACCTGGAAATTGGAATGAAAGGATATTAATGAAGCTGCAATGCAGATGGTCATGTTGAAGGTGATGAAGAATTTATTAGGGAGACAGCCATCAGAGGCTGTGTAGTATATGAAGCATAAAACTGCTATAACTAATGACAGCAAGTAGTTTAGGCAAGTAATGGACAGCATAGCTACAAAAGGGAACATGGAGATATATTATTTAGTAATAAAGTTCTCATAAAAATGTGAAATATGAAGTAGAAAGATTAATATGATTGCACAAGCCATCTTAAATATCCATATCCAACTTCTCCCTTTTAAAAGAAGTAGAGTGAATTTATGCCCACACAGCAACACGTAAGTCACAGCACTTATTTACATAGTTTATGCAAACTACTACAGATCTATGGGCTTAATTTATTGAAATAATGTTTGAAAGTGGTTTAATTTATTGCATTAACAATAGAGCAGATGCTATATTTCTACCTGCCAAGTGATCCAAGAAGTGTAGGTCAGGTTATCAATCATCATATCATACTCCAGAAGATCCAGGGACCTGCAGGTTAGCGGCTGCTCTGCTTTAATAATTTCAGTCTTCCCTGAGATTGAGTAATAATCTTTTCTTTACTTCTCCACTGTCGGAATTAATCTTTGAACAAAACCTCAGTGAAAGAGCTGGCTGCAGAAGACAACACAAATAATAAACATTGCTTGAGACACTGTCTCTGGCATTTTGTATGCAACTGGAGCCAGAAAATATTTTTTATTAAACCATCTCTTATACAGCTTTCTTTTAGTAGAACTGAAGAAGTATTTTAGATTTTGCTAACATTCGCATGCGGAGGAGGTGAGTAGGGGGAAATTGCTGAGGATTCTGGGCTATTTTTAAAAGCTGTTTAAGCCTGATTTTCTCTCACCCATCTGAATTCATAATACATTAGGAAATGTGTCTTTAATGCATACATTGATCAAGCCACATAATTAGAGGAAGCCATTCTTTTTTTTTTTCCAGTTCTCTTTAAAATGTATGAATGCTTATCCCAGACTAAAACCACTATACTTGAATGTGATTTTTTTGTCCAAACAAAGTAGTGTTCTAGTGCAGATACTCTGTAATGTAAGAAGGATTCCAAATTGCTGCACTTCAGTCCAAGGTACGAGTTTATCCTTCTCCCTGGATTAAAAGGAATAAATGATTCCAAAATATTCTTCACGTTATCAAAAGGGGGCATTTTTGTGCATTTGCCCAAATTTATGCATGATACTTGTCTTAAGTGAAATTACACTAATGTGAGATTGGTACTGAATAAAACTTGAAAGTATTTTCTTAAGAACTTTGACCTGATCATTCATCTAGAAGGCCAGTTATTCATCTAGAAAGCCACTCCTTTACTTGATAAGGTTTTAATTATGTTATTTTCATGTCATAGAATTTTCCTGTAAAGGGCTACTTTTGGAAATGGCATCAAGCACTGTGAAACACTGTTTGCATCTCTGGTTTTCTGAGACCCTTTTGGGAAAAAGCAGATATTGAATTGACATATTTTTGCTAGAGAATGGTAAAAATATGGGATGTGATAAGATACTCTGTCAGAGTTTTCTGAGTCCTCCATTTCAATGTGGAGAGTTAAAAATGGAGCTGTCTGCCAAGATTGAAGGTAAACCTTGTCTTCAGAGCACTCAATCACTGATACTAAACCAGCAAATAAGCAGTGAATACAGCATCTATATATGCATATAGGTATCTAGATAAATAAATTTAGCTTCTCTGAGAATGTTGTTTGCAGGGTACAGGTAGAAAGCTAATAATTGTAGCTTGCATTCAGAATCTTAAGCTTTGCCTAAAAATACAGATGATAGACTTTTGTAATGGTGGTTATAGAATGCATATATCTTAGTCTAAAGACTACCCCATGTGTGTTTGTTTTATAAAGAAAGGGAAAAACTACATTGAAAGTCATTTGCATAACTCAGAGACATATTGAATGAAATGTAAAGGGCTATTTTGAAATGTCAGCAGTAGTATTACACCCACCAATTCTGGGTCACTTACTATTGAGAGACTTACAAAATCTTCCAATGGCTATTAGTATGAATAAATCTATAGCTTTTGTTGCTTTGGGGCACTTGTTTGCAAGTCATAAAGCCTGCCATGAGGAATATTCCATTTTCTTTTTAAACTATTTATTTTCTTTCCTTCTTCCTCACTCTCTCACTCTCTTTCTTTTGGAGGGGTAAAAAGCTTAAAAAAATTAACCAACAGGGTGTATAATTTTCTTTTTCCATAGCACAATGAATTATTCTGCTACCTGGATGTAGTTTGTCATATTTAGTGAAGGGTTTTTTTCAATCATAAATGAATAAAATAGTTCATTTAACCGTTACTGGAATTTTGCTCTTTCCCCTTGTGAGTGGTTTTGCTGGCCTTGTAATACTGTTTTGGCCAGTTGAAATCTCATGAGTTATGAGTGTTATTTCCTTACAATTGCACATATTTTCCATATTTCACACAAACCAATTATTTATCACACACATATACATGTGTTTCAAATTATTTTTAAATTAGTTCCTTCCTATTTTATACAGTTTTTAAATTACTCTCAATGTTTTGAATCTTAAAATAAATGATCTATTCAGCACTTACTAATGTGTTTCAAGATTTCATGGAATAGCTGCTGGTTTGTTTACAATGAACACACTTCCTCACCCATGCATCTTATCTTCATGCACCAAGGGATACTTGGGACTGGCTTCTCCTTTTCGCTCCTATGAATCATGCAAAGTCTGACCAGTATGGTATAAACTGGGAATGCTTGAGGTTCAAGATATTCCTGTCTTCATCATCCATTTCTGTTCTGCCAGATGGCAAAGGCTGAACAGTTCCAAATGCCAGTACTGCAAACAGTGGGCATAAAAGAAAAATAATATATGGTTGACACACTAAAGGGATTTTTGTATATATATTTTCTATATTTAATATATTTTATGTGATGTTTTAAACTACATTAATATCATAGATATCTAAATGTTATATATTATTTCAATATATATCTGTAACTATCTTTTTTGTTTTGTGATGTGCCACCTCCGCAGATTCTGACTAGTATTGCATTGAACCTTAGTGCTGTCACTCTGCATTGCAAATTTGTGCCTATTTTTCTTTCCATAATCATTCATGAGCCCTTCTGCAGTGTTATTTCTTTCCAGGTTTCACTGTCTCTGTGAATATTTGACTTTTGAATTATATTTCCTGTAGACAGATAAATGTTTTTTTATTCCACATTGAATTTCATTTACCTGTTGTCTGTCCATATTTTAACCCTTCTAGCTCCATTTACAGTTTCTTTTATTTTTTTCTCAGCAACACTTTCCAGTTTAGTACCATTGATGAATTGCATGAATAGACCTATTACCCCACTTCAAAATCAATATGAAGGATGTTAAATGAAGTAGAACTTAAAACTAATTCCTGTCTTCCTTCACTAAGCTCCTCCCTTTTCAGTCTACAGCAATCTATGTTTTTTCTTGCTTTATAGTTCTGCAGTCACATTTCAAGCTGTGAACTAATTTGGAGAATAACATTTCATGAGACATTATGCCAAAGGTTTAACTAGAATTCAAGCTCCCACTGATTTTCTTTCAGTCATATTTTTTCTTTCAGCCATCATTTTACATGTGCTCACAGCTAAATATTATCATCGTTCTCTCTCAACGTGTCATCGTCAAACCTCATTGCTGCTCTAGATCTTCAGGTTCCTGAACATCAGGTTACACCTTTATGCTCTTGTTTCCCATAAGGAAAGTACTGCTTCAGTTGCAGACCACTTTCCTTGTGAGTGAAGGCAGTTACTCTGTCCTTCTCCATGAGGCAGTTCTTCTAAGACACAGGTAATGCAGAAAATTATTTCTCCTTTTTTCAGTTTGTTTCTCTGCCACTCTCTCCTCTGCCTGCTCATATAACTTGAATGAAGTTGGCTTGAGGATTAAGAAGGGACCTGTTCTCTGGACGGCTGAGTAACCAAACTCCCAGTGCGGTTTGTTTTTCTCAACATTTTTCCACTACGTTTCTGCAATACAGAGAGAATCTTCAGAAAATAATTGCCAAAATCACCGCTCTTTTTCCCTTTTGAACTTTGTTTTCTTTATGGTGTTTTGGTAGTTACCCAGATTTTCATGCCACATCATCGATAATTGCCTGTGGCAGAGTAAATGAATCTCCTAATTACTTTACTACCTGTTGGCTTGAACAATTTGTAAGTGTTCCACTTTTTCAAGTACTCTTTTGTCTGTTCTTTATCAATTTATGTTTGAAAATGTCATCGTTTGCTTGCTATATGAGCTTTTGTTTATGCTTCTTGCTTAACAAAGATCTTTCAAAGGACAAGTAAATTTCAATAATTTTTAACCATTACTAATGTTACCTTCTCTCCCTTTTTCTGAATGATATGTTTTCTTTCAAGGATTATTTCTGTCAAGGATTTTTTCTTTCTCAGAATAATTTTAACGCCCTTTTCATTTCCTTAACCGCTTTGGCATACAAGAAATGACACAGCTTAATTTTTATTGCCCAAATTTTCCTTCTACAAACTCTACTTTTACGATGCAATCTTCATAAATTTGGGTTTATTCATCTTTTTCCATTTTTGCATTCTGAAAAAAAAAATGTTTCAGAACATTTGACAGATCTTCTGAAAACAAACAAACAAAAAAAAAAAAAAAAAAACAAAAACAGTATATCTATTTCTTCTTCTTTGCAATCATCTTTCATAAATATAAATTATGTTGGTCCTTAATTAAAGTATGCTTAAAATAGGCTGCTCTTAAGGATGGCATGGTATCCTAATGGACATCATATCTCAGCCTATAGTGCTGCAGGTTGTGGTTGAACAATTCTTCCTTTTTACTTCATTAGGTGGAAAACCACTACAGACAGGCCTGTTTATGTTTTAGTCATAAAAAATTCTTACTGAGAAAGAGAGAATTAGAAGGATGTAAAATGTAGATTAAAGAATATGCAATTGTAATTCACTAATATTGCATCTATGCTGACTTTACATTTTTGCTGTCCTTCTTGACTTTTAGTTATAAATTTAAAGGTATGTTATAATATTCCCTTTAAAAGAACCACTCTTCTAGATACCACTTAGTCCTATTAGTACTATAGATATATTCCATCACTTTTGTATTTCCTTTTTGTGTTCCTTTTGATATTTTTTATATCCTCAGTGATATTTAAATATAGTAATTCTCCTCTTAGTCAGTGTTTTCTATTTCCTAAATACTTCATCCTCTCTTTTATGTCAGTTACATGCTAGGCCATACATGAGGTTGTAGGGTTGAAAGCAGTGGATGAATTATAGAAACTTAAGAATAGAGCAATTTCATGAAGAAGATTCATCTCAGAATGGCTGGAGATAAGAAACAAGATAAAGCCTGTCTATACTGCTTGTTATGTCTGAAAGGGACCCAAGACCAAGAAGGTGAATCACATGTTAACAATAGGGAACTTACCTAGTCTTGCCCTTAAGGTGGAAAACCACCTTAGCACTTAAGAGAAGGAAACAATATCTAAAAAAAAAAAAAAAAAAAAAAAAAAAAAAAAAAAAAAAAAAAAAGAGGGAGAGAGAGAGGAAGAAGGATAAAATACGAGTAGAATAGTGGAAGTGTAATTTTGCTTTCCTTTTGGTATCAGATGTGGAGTCTATGTGAGTTTCTAAGATGCTGAATTATCTTTAATTATCACTGAAAGGTAGGCTAACATTGAGAATGTGGTGAAGGTTATCAGAGAGATACTGACAGTGCTTGGAGCAAAGGACCTCAAAAAACTCCAAAGTGACCATGAAATTCCAAGACCATTTTAGCTGAAATATCATCTAACAGCAAAACAAATAAACATAAAAACAAACAAAAATCTGACCTCTTTGGAAATACTCAGCACATAATTACAGCCATAATTACTGCCGAAACTTCAGAAGTGAGAGATAAGACAAATGTTTAACATAAAGCCAACTTAAGAGTTGGAGCTGTTTTTAGAAACTGTATTGTAAAATGGTCAGAAAATTTTAAGGAAAAAAAAAAAAAAAAAAAAAAAGGAAGTTACATATCAGCCTTGAAAAAATAAAACTCAAGGTAAATGGCATAAGCCTTTACTTTGAATAGACAGTAGAGGTATTATTCACAGAATTGGTTCTTTTAAGGTCAATCAATATTGAAATATTGCACTTTCAGAAAATATGGGCAATCAATGTAAGGACATGGAATTTTCTTTTAAAACATGAGATATATATAGTTGAAAAATCTAAATATTAAAAAATCCAGACATAATTTAAATAATTAAAAAGCAGTCTATCATAAGACATGCCATATTGGAAGGAAGGTGGCTGTCCATCAGAAGTGTATATAGATATAAAATATTTCAGGATGCATGCCATATATATGACTATGATGTGTCCATCATAATGCTCGCATGTTCTTAGCCAGCTTTGCAAGGGATTTTAAAATGAGAAAGGATCATCAGTCATCTATTCTGATTTCCTGCATGATAAAGGAGTAGCATTTTCAAAGCGCATACATAATTTAGAAACATATAGACTGTGGGGTTCTCGTTAGATGCCCAACTCCTACTGATTCCACATTTGATAAATGACATTGAGTATCTTAAATCTGTAAGGTCCAGATCCTCAAAGGCACTTTGGAAGCTAATTCCCCCTACGATCAAAGAAAATCAAACGCCTAAATGTCTTTGAGGACCTGGGCCTAACCCATTTTTGAAAAATTTGCCCTTTATGTCTCTCTTGATAAAGATAGGTGCTGTTAGATGAGGGGCCATTTTCATTTTCCTTCATAAGGAGGTGATAATGCAGGCACTTGTCTTTAAGCATTCATCCAGGAAGTGGATGACTTGGAATCAGCCCTCTTCTCTGTCTGAAGATATTCTAATTACATCTTCTGCCTCCCAAGAGGATGCCCTATGCAGTACTCTCTGCTAAGCCATATTCTACACTATTCAAGAGAGGGTGCATTATCCACTGTCTTTTGCACAGCTAACATGCAAAAAGCAAATTCAAGATTCAGTGGGTCAGAGAGAGAAAGCAGAAATATGACACACATTTGGAGAACCCTGGTCCCTACCTGAGTTAATTCCTCATCTATATTATTGATATATTATGGAAAATACAGCTGTGGATATGGGAATAAGAGTTCTACCTGCTCCCACTTTCCAGGGAAGTGCCTTAGCAACTTGGCTGCTCTGTGAAAGAGAACTAGTGCCAACACTAGCACCAGCACAGTCACAAGGACCTTCTCCTCTCTCTTTTTCAGCTGTGCAAATCCTGCTCCTTTTCTGAAAGAGAGTTTGAATATACCTTCAGGAGAGGATGTCCATGAATTTCCAGTAGGAGACCTGAGCAAGGCTGCTAAACCTTGAGGACAACTAAAAATGTACTCTTTCTTAGAGTGTTTCTCACTGTCTGCTGTCAGTTGTGCTAACTTCAGGTGTGTCCTTCCTTAACTAGTTGACTTTTTGATTTTCATTCTCAGTAACATTACCAACAGCCTCTACAGGGTGCCTAAGGACCAAGCTCCATTGTACAAGGAGGTAGTGGGCGTTGCTGGCATTGCATCTAGCTTTTAAGATACCAAAATCCATTGTCAGATCCAGTTGTAAGGCACTAAGTAAGAGCTGCCCTTTCCAAAAGTGACCAGAAATGTGGGGTTAAGGATTCTCAGGAACATCCTGACATGAAGTTAAGCTAAATGACTGTCATCGTTGGAGTGCAGGCAACAACTTTTCAAAGGCACAGGAGCATCGACACAGTTTAAAAATCTCTTGCTACGACTGTCCCAAAATCTAAATACACTTTGTCTAGCAGGCAAAGCATTCCTCTCTGTGATCAAGAGAAATGAGAAAAAAACAAACAGGCTGCAAAATGTTCTGATTACTAAAGCCCTAGACGGGAAGCTCCTTTGCCATTTTCCTTCTGCCAGAAGTGCACTAACATAGTCTGTTTAGAAAGATCAACAGTAGGCTTTAGGCAAGACATGTAAGGGGGCCACAGTAGGCCTGACCCTACAGTTATCCTATGATTTATAGTCTTCTTACAGCAATGTACTGTATTTGACACTGGCTAAGGGGTTAATCAGTTCTGAGCACTGGCTTGGTAATAGGGTCCTGCCCTCAGGGTCTATTCAATCAATCAGAGTTGTCCAGTGCTGTAATGCCTCAGTTCTGTGTGTAGGCAGATGAGTGTGTTGTCTTTCAGCATCCTGGAGGTATACAGGCTTTGAGAAGCTTAGTCGAAATTCCACCTAGATCAGGGCTGTCAAGCTCATTCCACGGAGAGCACTGAGAATAAGAAGTGAGGTGACCATGTTGAAACAGGGGTCACCATCTTCTCTGAGGGCAGCCTGAAGCCTTGGACCTGCTGAGAATAGGAAGCTACAGCCATTTTGAAGGAGGAAAATACTTGGCCACATCCCCTCTGGAAGGAGTTATTCTTCAGGCCTTGTTGGATAAGAAGTTTCTCATTTTGAAGAATACAAAGGAAAATGGCTATTAAGTTGAATACATTTCTTTTCAAAAATAGTCAAAAATCCAGAAGGCATAAACTCAGGGGTCATGCAAATCTGGGTTATTTCAGTAGGGGGACTTGAGACGGTATTCACATGCATAAAGAGAGATTAGGTCAGAAGCTGGAAGAAACTAGCTTGGGTGTTTCTGTTGTTCTGTTGTACAATACGGCAGCCAGCTTGAAATAAAATCATTCACAAATTATTGATGCAGTTCTTCTGTACAACTTTTTTAACAGTTTCTAAAACTGATAAGTTCCCTTTAAAATAGGAGGAATTACCCCAGAAATTTGGGCTAAGATACATTCCAGAGATGTAAACTCCCTCTTTACCTGCAAAAATTAAAAACCTAGCAAATCTAGATTTATCTTCAAGAAAACTTTCATTTACCTTCCAGTGATAGAAAAAAGGAACTCAAGCAATAAAACTAATGAAGCCTGGTTTCCCCCCCAATAGTGTGGTTTCTTTCTTAACCCCTTCCTCTGTTACATGCTGATAATCATGCCTGCATCCCTCTGATATATCCATTGGACAAGACAGCAATGCATCTTCATCTGCAGGCTCACCCATCTACTTGTATGTCAAGCAGAACATGTAAGAGCTCAGTTCTGTCTGCCTAAGGAATCATGGATTTTCACAGAACTTGTGGGGAATCTTGAATATAAGGGGAATTTCCAGCAATGTCGGGTACTTGCAGTGCTGGAGGTCCTTCCATCAACTACCTCCTCCAGATGACCTCCCAGAATAGCTGGTACTCATAAACCAAGTGCCCCGAAAACACACACATGCTTATAAAACTGACTACATACAAAAACAATGCATTCCAACAATGCATATGCCTTGTCCAGAACAGCCTGGCTACTGTGGAGAAGTAAGATGTTTCAGATGAAGTGGTGAAGGTAAGAGCTGCTATAAAGCATGGAGGGAGGGCACTTTACTAAAACCTTTTGTTAATAATCATTCCCAAAAATATCTGAAGAAAAATAATAGCTCTCTACAGACAGCATTCTTTATTTACCCTAATTATAGTTCCGTATGAGATTACCCAGAAGCAGGTATCAGAGGAAAACTAAAGGAGCTTTCTGTGGTAATGGTACATATGTGTGAGGTCAAGAGTTTTTCAAAAAGCTTCTGAAATACTCTCTGAGCAGGGGAGGAGTGGAAATGTGATCCTTCTCTCTGGGTGGTAAATAGGAGGTGTAGGAAATTGTGTGTGTGCATATGGGGGAAGAGGAGGGGGGATAAATGTTTCTGTTTAGACCTCAGCACAGCTTTCAGCCAGTATTTCAAAACATAAATGGGAACACATTTGACACAACTGAATATGCTCTAAAATAGTACTGATGATAGAAAAGCTAGCATCTTTAGATTGAGTGTGGTATTTACCATTGGTTTCAATGGAGCCAGGTAGAAAATCCATTCTTACTAAAATTTTAAGTTAACAAAATATACATGTGAGAATCATGCATGTTTCAGAGATGGATCTATGTCACTTTAAAAATTTAGACTCACACAAGTTGCATTTGCTTTTTTCCTGAATAAACTCAGAACAATGCAATTATTATCTAGAAAGCTTCTGCATACGAATGACTGGACTGGATGCATTGCTGATCTCTCATGGTTTTTTGTTTGCATGGGTATGTCTTTCCTGGTGTTTTTTTGTTTGGTTGGTTTGGTTTGGTTTTTGTCCTACTCAAGTTGTTCTTTCTACAGCAAGTTGCTTGTGTTAATAACATTCATTGACATTTACAAGACACTTAGAGTTGTGGGTGTCCATGGATGGAGAAGTGATTGTTTTGCATGTGTGGCCTTGCAACTTTGCTTTACTTACAAATAAGAAAAATAACTTGTGATGTGACAAGGGTAAAAAAAATAAAAAAATAAAATTATTTTTGTCCACTATTGGTCATTTTTGGTGAAACTGCCAAATAAAATTTTAAATAGTATTAGATATGTTGGTAGGACTGTTTTTTTTGTTTGTTTCTTTGTTGCTTTTTTTTGGGGGAGGGCAAGAGGGAGAAGGGAATTTCTTCCTATACGTATGTATATTATTTTTGGTGAATGTTTTAACAATTATAATTATTTTCTTCAGTTGCTGTTCACACTGTTCACCACTGAAGGACAGGGGAGCTTAGTTAAATTTCCATAACCAGCACAAAATTACTGGACACAACAGAGATACGTTAGATAATTAAGCAATATTTTGCAACATTTCTATTTTTTTAATATCTTTAAGGCGGATAATGTGTTAAATGAAATATGTGACCCTTGAAATTCTGAGGTCACTTCAATGGTTGCTTTCTATGATGAGAGGTAAGAGAATAATAGCAATATACCAATGTGGTTGCTTCCAGTTTAAGCTCAAGATAACTCACTCACTGCTGAGGGACTGCAATTGCAATGCTTTTTGTGAATAAAATGGTCAAGGCATTATTAGCATCAAAATATTTCGGTCATTCTGTATGAGAAGAAATGACTGGGGAAAAAAAAACAACAAACAGTAAATGGAAAAAAAAAAAAAAAAAAAAAAACATGCTTTCTGGACAATGCCAGTTTTATTTAATGCTAAAAAAAAAAAATTTGCAATATACATGACCAAATAGATATGTAATGGAGGTAGCATTTTTAACTTAGGATGCAGCATCTCTTTGATATATCTTTCTTTGACATTGGCATTGTAATCAGCCACCAATGCTGCCATTTCAGCAGACAGTACAAAATTACCAGTCAAGAGAGAACAAAAGGAGGCAGTTGATCTTTTTATAATGCTTTTAAATAATGTTACAATTCACAAAATGAATGCTCATGTGGTGCATCATGTAGTACAGCACAGTACTGTGAAGCTTCCTTAACAAATAAAATATTTTTAAGCTAACTGCTCTTGTTAGTGGTGTGATGGATAAACTGGCCATGGTCTGACTGCAATGACAAGTCCTGGAGAAAAACAAAGCTTTCTTCTTTATGTAGATAAGCTTGTGTTTGTTTTGGTTTTCATACCTATCTTTTCTGTGTAAATACTTGAAATCTAAAGCTGCAATAACCCTTCACGTGTTTTTTTTTCTGTCACAAAACCTCCATTAAAAAAAAAAAAAAAATCTTTAACAGCTTCTTTTTCAACACACATCTGGGTATGAGAATATTGTGCATATGAGTCTATGGTTTAATGAAAAATATTTATTACCAAAAGAAACATGATTCTGTAATGAAAAAGGTATTCCAGTAGATTTTTTTTATATTTTTTTTTTTGGGGGGGGGAGGGTTTGGAGCATTATAAATAGAAACTAATAATGACCTAAGATCTTCAAAAGCAACCAATAATTTGGAAGACTTAATATTTTGTTGATTCAAATTACAATAATATAGAGGGAACTGGATTTTAGAAAGTACCGAGAGCTCTCCCTGCTGTACACAGTGTATTTTAATTGCAGCATGATAAGGTAACAGACGCTATGATCCATGCAGAAACCATTCCAACAATTAAGACAATGTAAATATGCTGCTGTTTTAGCTTTATGGTTACAGTCATCACGGATGTCCTGAGTCATTGCAATAGTAGAAAATCTGTTAAGTGAAACTGGCCAAGAAAGCACTGTCAAGTGCATTCTGGCCCACAGTTAAAGTGAGAAGCAAAATTCAATAGGTCTGTGTGAGCTTGACCTTGCAAACACTCTTAAATCAAAATTGAGAGATCAGTTTAACCCTAAATGACACATATCAGTCAGACCTCTGAGCGCTTCTCAGATACCTATAAGAACTTAAGCACTTTTTGCCCACACTGCAACACTTTGTTCTCCAGAAAAGGCAGAAAACATAAAACCCACACACCATTCTGAACATCAAAAGGAGGGGAAAATCCTTCCTGGCCACAGCTAGTAGCCCTGAAACATATGTTACAAAAACTGTATGAAATCCTCCTTCCATTCCTCTTGAAATAAAAACTAATTTAACACCCAAAGATTTCTGTAGGAGAAGGTGATGGTAGAGCAGTGGTTTGGGAGCAAGCCAGACTGTTCAATCCTTGTAGGCTGAAGTCCAGATCCCTGAGCTGGGAGGATGCTGGGTCTCTCCTGAGGCTGAGGGCTGCTGAATCAAGCTCCTCGCCAATGAAGTGTAGAGCACCATTCACCTAACAGGATGCTAATATCCGAATGAATGGCAGCTGAAAGATCCTTCAGGCTCTGCTGGGGATGTTTTGGCAATCACAACTGATTACAATAGCAGCCTGAATACCCAGTGCACAAACACTTATATGAACATACTTAAATGTAAGGGTTAATTATGCTATTGCTTCCATCTCTAAATGAAAAGTTAGAAAGTAGTGTTTGTTTGTTTTTCAAAGAAAATACACTCCTGACCCTAGACATACACTTTCAGAAGTACAAACAGAACTTGAAGTCACTGAGCTTGCAGTGTGTCAATTAAGATACTACAAAAAATGAAGGACCAAGTGAAGATCCACATTGTATATGTGGCACCCACATGGACAACTACTCCCAAAAGCACAGTACAGGAACTCCTCTCTTTATTTACCAAAAGCTTATGCCAGTCTCTAGCTATGATGCAGATAAACCCAATCTCTTGTACCTCTTTTAACATTTGGTAGACTTGTCAGTGCTAAGGTCGTGGTTGGACTTGATGATCTTAGAGGTGTTTTCCAACCTAAATGATTCTATGATTTGTCTCTCAGATATGCCATACATTAAACTCAAATGTTGTATAAAGCCCTATGTTATAAGTTAGGCCTTTTAAATATCTTTCCCACAGGCTGGGAAATGGTGACGATGTTATAGTCTGATATGGAGCATAAGCCAGTGGTTGTAATGGCTTGCACAATCCTGCATCCTGATATAGACTACCATAGCATGTCTCTGTGTCTAGATTTTTGCCAGACATACTTAAGAACACCCTAAGTATTTGTCTTTTTTCTTGAATATACATTTCTCACAGGCTGGGACCCACCAATAAAGCTGAGGAACAAAGCATCCAACTAGGACACAGGCTGTCAGCCAAAAAAAGGGCAAAGCATATGTATAAATTCAAGTAAATGTTTCACTGGATCTTTTTACTGCTTTAAGTTTTACTTAAGAGCTTTGTTGGACTGAGTCCTCACTAAACTTACAATATCTAGTAGAAAAACAAAGCTACTCACAGCTACTCGAGAAGCTGAACAACCACAAGTGGGAAAGGCCAAAAACTAAGCATCAGCAGTTAGGAAGCTATTATTACCTTTAACACTGCTGGAAAAATTCATTCCAGACTGGTATCTGGATTCTTACTCACACAGGAATAATGATTACATTAAGTTTTCTTAATATTGTAGTCTTTGCATAAATGAAATGTAATGTTAAAATGTCACCTATTGGAAAAAAAAAATGACTTAGTGTATGTTAGACAAGCATATTGACAGAATGATATTTCCTGCCTGAAATCAAAAAGAGATCTATGTTCCCATGGGAATTTATAATATAACCAAAAGAAAATAAATAGGCAATTGTAAGTTGGGGTGTGTGCAGGGGGGAATTTTACAATAAGGTTGTTACTATTTTATTATTTTTAGGTGAACTATTTTTAATGATAAAATCTTATTAAAAGAGCATGGAAAAGTGAGTCCTTAGTTTGTATATAATGTTATTTCTAGCTTTTTGAAATTTTTTTCCTTTTTTTCACTTTCCAGAATTTCCAACACAATTGCATTTTTATTTGTTTAAGAGGTGGAATACCTTTAAGAAGGCTAAAAATTGGGGCTGCTTACCATGAAGTAATCCCCATTTTCCTGCAGGGATTGGATGGTTTCCTCTGAAGTCCAGAGAAAATTTCCTAATATTGCCTACTACCTAAGCTAGTTGTGTTTCAATTCTGAAGGTAATTAAATTTTCTACTAAATGTTCATATAAAATATGTCATGTCCACACAGCTCCAGAGTCCTCTAGTGCTTGTAATTCTGCTTCCTGTGTACCTTCTCAGGAATAATTCCATCTATTTTAGTGGCGTGAATCACCAGAGATTAATTCAGCTTGCGGTGCAAATTCTTCATGCTGCTGCCTTCACATAAGTTGGTACCACAGTAAGAAAAGCCAATACGAATCTGACAGGGAGGTGGTAAGGCTGGAACTGCTGGAGCTTTAGGGAGCTGTGTTGTCCACTCATTAGTTCTCTTCTGGGTATAAACCGTGCTAGCTGCCTTCTGCAGCTACACTGTCAGAGGAAGCAGCTTCCATACATATGTAGAGATTATTTACAGAAGGCTTTTCGAGAGCACACTGCTCTCGAAAGAGCAAACAATCTTCTTGGTCAAAAGCTCCTCTGTGGCACACAGCCCATGCTTATGGAAACAAGATGGAAAGAGCCTTCATGGGAAGTATAGATCTTGCACCGTTCAGAGACACCTTCTCAAGTATTCAAACACATACACACATACTCCAACACAATTTTTCAATAAGCAGTTAAACAAGAGCATGCATTATGCTTTGGCAATAGAAAAACACAAATTTGAGATGCATATTTATAGTATTCACATCCTTAACAGAAAAATAATGTTTGGTTTTTAAGTTGGTTTTGGAGGAATTCACTTATAAGGAAGGACCAGAAAACAAAGTTGTAGTTAGCATCTAGGCACTACTAAAGCTACCTTCTTGGTGTAAGTCTCTGGATTCAGACATATATAACTTGGAGAAGTTCCAGTCATTTGGACTTAATTTCACAGCTCATATTCAAGCTAGTATTTCTTAGAGAAGTAGGAACAAAACATATCTACCATTTCTGATTACAAGGTGGGGGGAATTACACTATCAGCTATGCCAAGCCTTTTGGAATTGGGGCTAGGCACATGGACTCTTATGGAGAATCTCAAGATGCTTCATGTGCCACATCCCTTCTCTCCCACATTATATCACTCAAACAAAATGAAAGTTGTTGTTTTAATTTATTTATTGTTGTTGTGTGACCAGAGCACATTTTGTAGCATCAGAGAGATAGAAGAGAGGAGGGTCACACTTATGACCAGATGTTGTTCGTGTATTTCATACAATATAGATAGTCTCAAGACGTAAGAGGGAATACTTGCATTTTGGTTATGTGTAAATGTACATCAGGAAGAGTGGAAGAGTTTTGGAATGCTTGAATAAAAGGAGATGGATTGTTCTCATGAATTATAGTTAACCACCAGAAGTCAAGTCTCCAAAACACCATTCAATGACCTTCCTTTGTTTCTTCTTAGTTTACTCTTCTTCCAGCTTTTGCAATAGTTAAATTATGAATGTCCTATCCCAAGAATGCCCTGCGTTCTGGTGGTTAACTATAATGAACTAGAATTGATTTATCATGGAGACTGGGAAAAAATAAACAAGAAGACAGAGATGGATATGAAAACCTGGGTAGCAGAGACTACAGCCTAAGAAAACTGTCTGCTATCTCTGCCTGTACAGAGTCCCTACACGTACAAGGTACAAATAATGAGCAAATTTAGAGACTTTGAACCATACATTAAGCCAAACAATGAAAATACTTTTCCATTATTCTAGAAGCATGATTTAGAGTGTTGTTCACTACAGTACTCAAAAAACTACAAAAAGCTTTTGACATCATAATGCTCAGTGCTACAATACTTAAAAGTTATATACTTGGCATATTCAAACAAGGAATTCACAAAGCTGAGTCAAACATCCAACTGTGTCTTACATTGCCTAGAAGAAAAATTGCATCTCTGGACTGGGATTCAAAGCAAGCAATATGTGGAACATGACGATGCATGATCCCTCTCTGTCAGGCAGGTTCAGTGTGCCTAAATTGTCTTGCTTGGATTTAAACACCTGTTTCATGGCCACAGCTCAGTGTTCCACATGCCAAGTGCCTGAAATCACTTCCTGCACTTAGATACCGGTTTGCTCCCAGGGTAGTTTAAGTATTTGGCCTTAGGAAAACATGAGAAATAAAAGAAACTGCAGGACTAGAACCCATATGACACTTGTTGGCCAAATGCCCAAAAAACTATTTACAGGACCAGGGTCCTTACTATCTGGTCTGATGAGATTTTTTTTTTTTTTTTTCTGGCTGTAATACATCTCAGTGTTAATAGAAGGAGAAGCTCAGTCTTGGTCAGATCACTCCAGGGAGTGTTGGTACAGATGCCCTCCTATAATACAAAAGCTGGAAGTGAAAATCTTCTTACGGTGAGGAGCTAGATCAAAGAGGTCCTTTGGCAAACAACTGAGTTACTAGGCCATCAGGCAAATGTGGTCAGCAGCATCTTCTTCCCCTTACACCCATGCAGTAAGAAGATATAATCTCAGTGAGTCTAACTAGCTGCTCATCTCCAGGGTCTGACATATGTTTCTGCCTCAGAATACATATATTTAAGTATCTCATACACCCCAGAACACTGAATAAGGTTTTCCTGAACTTAAACTATCAATTTCAGCTGCAAAGTTACCTGTTTAAATGGATCCTGTTGATCTGACTCAACCTCTGGAAAAAAAAATAAAATGTGACCATGTCATTAAGTGCATTGTCCTACCTACATTTTGCATGACAAAAAGTTGCATATGCAGCCTGAACTGCATTTTTGACTTTTGAATACTTGTGTCTTCTATTGCAAAAGAGAAATATAATGTAATGCAGTAGGATAGATAGCTGAAAACATAGCAACAGTCTATTTAAATGGCATTAATATCAAAGAGATAAAGGAATAACTTTTATACAGTACCTGTGCAATGAGGACTAATAGAATGAAATAAAGAAAAGAGAAAATTTGGAGAAAAAGCACCCTGAGCATTAAAACTATTAAATTGCTGAATAATTTCCCAATTTCCTATAGGTGTTTCATTGCATTTTTATAAAAATTCCAGTCAAATGCAAATGATCTAGAATCACAGAATATCCTGAGTTGGAAGGGACCCATAAGGATCATTGAGTCCAATTCCTGGACTCAATCTGTACCAAATGCTCCTCAATTAAAGAGAAAATACTATTTCTTTCCCACTTAGGCATCTACTTTCTGTTCTGGTGGTTTTAATAATAATGAGGGCTAATAATTTATTTACAGTGACACAAAGCTGTAGGACTTTAGAAGAGGCAAAATCCAATTTTGCAAAGTGCTGAGATCCTTCTCTCCAGCTCTAAGTACGCAGAGATTAAAAAACAGATTCTCTTTTTGTTACTGTTCTTCACCATATTTATGATTACAGTTCAAAGTTAGTCCAGTGCACAACTGTGTAATAGTAATACTAATTTCTTGGCTTAGTAATAGCAAAAATCACATGGAAATGTAACAAATGAAGATCAAACCAAGACCAATCTCTCTGCTGGAGATACTATTTAACTAGAAGATACTGTGATTCATACAGTTTTCTACAAATAAGAAAGAAGTTGCTAGATAAATAAATGCAAAAATAGAACCAGTGACATTCAGGGCTATACATAGTTTCAGAAAGTTCAGCTGGATCTAGATAACTACTGAAAATTGTGGTGAACAAGTTTCCACTGAAGATCAACTTCCTTCAGATCTTTTTTTCTAATAAAAAATATTAATCAACAACCACTCCCATTGTGGCTAAACATTTGTCAAAATTTGGGGGGTTGTTGAAAAGCATATTTCCTGTGCATCCAGGTATTATTTGAGATAAAGCATTTTTACATTAAATGAATATACATATATATATAAATATATTAGGAAAGCAAAGGAATTATTGATTCTTCTCCACAGTTACTTTATTTTTAAAAAGTATGGTGTGTGGTAGTCAAAGACTTGGTGTAAAACCAAGGTATACTGCAACAGTATACCTTAGAAATCTTTATTTGTATGTGTCAAGTCCCAAGAAATGTTGATTGAGCACACTGTTAAGTATGTGGTCCATTTTGGTATTTACCTAGATCGACTGTTTGTGTAGGTAGGCAAAATCAACTTGAAGACCTAATTTTGTTTTAGCCTGAAGGTTCCATAGTTGCCTTAAATATGGCAATATCTTAGAACTCAGTTTGGAATTAAATCGTTTCAAATCTGAGTTCATTTGCTCCCATGTCAGTGGGTGTAGTCAAACACAGACCTAAGACTATATGCAGCTAAGCTGGAAGATTGCTGGGAGCTTGCAGCCACTTAGTTAAATTGGATATTACATATCCAAGACGTTTTTAGTTAGAACAAGTATTTGTAGGAAAGAATAGGTTAAATTCTTGTCCTGCACATGCAGCCAGAACAAAGGCAGAACAGAGTTATGCTGATATAAATCTGACTCAAAACATTAAAAATACTGAGCTTTTAAGCACAGTAGCTCTGCTATAAACTTAACATTTTGTAATAAGATTACTGAAAATACAAGAAACAAAACCCATCTTTCCAGACAGTTGCTACATTTGGGATTTTAAACAGGCTCTTGACAGTCAGATTACTGGTATAATAGGTAGCTTCCCTGCATACCATATTGCACTGGATGTTTAAGTTTGCTGTCATTTCATTCCCATGAATGAAGTTGCATGCAACAGTGTTGCATACATATCTTTGACAAGAGAAGTTGGGTCATAGGGATAATCAACCGGACATGTAGATCATTGGAAAGGTCCTTAACTTTTCTTATTTTGCCCTCTATTTCATAGTGAAAACCAGTGAAGGACTAGCTGGCACCACCTCAGAGTACATTGTGGTTTGTTTCCTCATTATGGAAATTTGTGGTTAACTTTGCATTTTGTTTTTTCTTTTCAACATTGTCTCATTGTTCTCTCTACTTGTGCTTAGAAGTATCTTGTTCAAAAAAGAAAAGATACTATTTCCCTGTAGAAACAAACCCAGACCTACTCATGAAGAGAACTATTCATAATATAGGGTTAGAATTAATCTGAAAAATGCCCATCTGTGTTACAGAAAAGACCTCTGATTCATGAAACTATACTGCATGCCAGTTAAGCCTTCTGAAAGAGCCAATGTTTTACTGTTTCAAAGTTTAGACAAACATTTGTTCCCCTCTAAGCATTAGTCTGGACATTTAGAGGGGTACTCATATTATGGCAGCTAATTTAGGCACTTACAACTATTCTATTTATCAGTTTCCAAAGGTTTCAAACTAATCAATAGGGAGAAATAGAGTCCTACAAGGGCTAAAACCAACTACAGGGCTATGTATCTCTCTTCTCTCTGTTTGGAAAGTAGTTAACAGTCCTGCTAGGGATGCTTGGAAACTAGAGAGAAGAATCCCACTGTTTTACTACAATAATATTATTCATTCAAGCTTCTCTGCCTCTTGTCCAAATAAGTGTTTCTTTCATTCCTCTTTTGCCATCATATCAGAAGGAAACTCGGAAAGATTCATGGAGGGCAAGTGCTGTGTCATGAAGTGAAAGGAAACAGATGGTCACCCATGACCTGAACAGTAACACTGCAAATAAGCAGTCAGGGCTGAACATCTGCACTCTGGTTTCTATAAGCAATGGAAGAGACGGGGTTCTTTGCTCAGCTTAATCTGAAAGTTTTTCATAGGTTTTACTTTATTTTTTATTTATTTGTAGATTAACATATTTATTTGCAGACTAAACTTTGGCTTCCATTTTACAAATATGTAAGCCTACAGAAATTTGAATGGAGTTTCATCTATACCAATAAAAGGCCAAATTTGGGCCCTGAGAACTCTATGTATGCATGTGTCTCTGTGTTTGTTTCTGTGTCTGTGTATAAACACATGAAAATCCTGGCCTAAATCGTGAACTGAAACAGAATGTCAAGCATTAAAAACAGAAGCTCACATGGTAAGCCAAAGAGGATCATAATAACTGTGGTTTATACATGGGCGATGGTGTATTCCAGGGATACTCAGTATCACTGTGCTTCCTTGAAGATAACAGGTCTATCAATCTCATCAGAATCTTCATTACACCATTCCATTATTAATTTAGAGTTGCTCTGAGTCCTTTGCTTTATATCTCTAGCAAGAAATATGCCTTTGCTCAAAGTGGTAATTCTTTTGATCAATATATAAATTAGCTTACTTGGAGTTGGCAATTTGCCTTATACAAAGAGTAGAAATATCACGTATCATAACAGTGATTCCTCTCTTAACAGTACCTTTTTTCACAGAGCAAGCAGTTTGGTTCGTTTGGTATTTTATTTAAATAGAACAAAACAAAACAAAACAAAACAAAAAGTGACACCGAGAATGAAGATAAGAAACTAACTACAACAGAATCTGCCAAAATATTAATCAGTAATTGCTTCTGCTTCATTGGTCTCATTTTCAATGACTTGCTTTGTGTTCAGTACTGTAGTTGTACTCAAAGTAATTATAAGTAGTTCATCATCAAACACATCTACCTGGACTTCTGCAAAGTATTTAACACTGTCCCACATGATATCCTCATCTCTAAATTGGAGAGACTTGGATTTGACAGATGGACCACTTGATGGGTAAGGAATTGGCTGGATGGTCACACGCAAAGAGTTGTGGTAAATGGCTCAATGTCCAAGTGGAGATCAGTAACGAGTGGTATTCCTCAGGGGTCAGTTTGTGGACCGGCACTGTTTAACAGAATTATACCATAAAATCATAGAATCATAGAACAGCTTGGGTTGGAAGGGACCTTAAAGATCATCTAGTTCCAACCCCCCCCCTGCCATGGGCAGGGAGGCCACCCACTAGATGGGGGAGGCCTAACAAAGGTTAAAAAAGGTTAGGGACCTGCCTAACAAATCTTTGCCAGTGACAAGGACAATGGGATCAAGTGCACCCTCAGCAAGTTTGCCAATGACACCAAGCTGTGTGGTGTGGTAGACACACTGGAGGGAAGGGATGTCATACAGAGGGACCTGGGCAGGCTCGAGAGGTGAGCCTGTGCAAACCTCATGTAGTTCAATAAGGCCAAGTGCAAGATCATGCACATGGATTGGAGTAATCCCAAACACAAATACAGGCTGTGTGGAGAATGGATTGAGAGTAGCCCTGAAGAGAAGGACCTGAGGGTGTTGGTGAATGAGAAGCTCAACATGAGCCAGCAATGTGTGCTTACAGCCCAGAAAGCCAACTGCATCCTGGGCTGCATCAAAAGAAACGTGGCCAACAGGGCAAGGGAGGTGATTGTCCCCCTCTGCTCTGCTCTCATGAGACCCCACCTGGAGTGCTGTGCTCAGCTCTGGGACCCCCAACACAGAAAGGACATGGACCTATTAGAGCAAGTCCAGAGGAGGGCCACGAGGGTGATCAGAGGGCTGGAGCACCTCTCCTATGAATACAGGCTGAGGGAGTTGGGGTTGTTCAGCCTGGAGAAGAGAAGGCTCCGGGGAGACCTTACAGTGCCTAAAGGGGGCCTACAAGAAAGCTGGGGAGGGACTCTGTGTCAGGGGGTGTAGTGATAGGACAAGTGGGAATGGCTTTAACTACAAGCGGGTAGATTTAGATTAGCTATAAAGAAGATATTCTTTACTGTGAGGGTGGTGAGGCACGGGCACAGGCTGCCCAGAGAAGTTGTGGATGCCCCATCCCTGGAGGTGTTCAAGGCCAGGCTGGATGGGGCTTTGGGTAACCTGGTCTGATGGGAGGCGTTCCTGCCCATGGCAGGGGGGGTTCAACTAGATGGGCTTTAAGATCCCTTCCAACCCAAACCGCTCTATGATCAAAATAAAAGAAAACATGTATCCATGGGGGTCTGCTCTTGTCATATTCATTGACCTGGATGACAGAATAAAGAGCATATTTATTAAAATTGCAGATAATTAAATTTGCGGATAGCAAAAAGACGGGAAGGGCTGCCAAGACTTTCAAGTTTGAGGTTATAATTAAAATTCATCTTGAGAAACTGGAGAAACAGTTCTGAAAAATGCTGTGTCAATGACAATCATATCAAAAAGATTCAACTTCGCAACTATTCATGATGCTAGAGCAATATCTCTTCAGAAGTTGGAAAAAGAATATAGGTTTTAGGGCCACCGTAAGATTACTAAAAGGCCTGGCACTATGAGATAAGGCACAAAATAGCTGTCTTCTTCATCATTTAGACTTTGAGCAAATGTTGTGTGTCCATACAGTCATTTTGCATGTTGGTCGTTGGCCTGTGCTTCAAAAAAAGCACTACTGGTTTTACAGTGGGTAACATTCAGCATATGTCAACAATGTTAACGCATTGCAAAAAAGGGAAGCACCATACTAGGATATATAAATAGAACTGCAACCTCCAAAAACTCAAAAAATTAGTCCTTTAACTCCACTCAGAACTGGGAAGTCTTAGTTGGTGTCCACTCATGGGGTCTGTGCCTCAAAAAGTTGCAGACTAAGTGGAAACTAGAAGAGAATGAGAAGAATCAACGGATGTCTAGAAAATAATACCTATGAGGAAAGATTGAATACATTTAGTTGAAGAGAAGATCAAAGTGAGAAAATGATGACATATGAGACATTAGGTAAACATGAAAGGAGTCACATACATCTTCCATTTCCTCCATCATGCAATGATATTTTCAAAAATCTAAATGAACCAGGTAGACAGCTCTCATTTTTAGCCATAATTCAGATACTGTGGTCAGTGAACACCCCTAGTGATTGAAGTGTTGGTTGTCTAGTTATTTATTTGAAGCCTAAATCATTAAAATTAAACTTTTTAAACTGTATTTGATTGTGTCAGAGCTCGACAAATTCATTTCCCCAACCTGTCTGCACTTACTAGTACAATCACAGGAGAATGGCAATTAATGAGTAAAACCCTCTCTTAAAATACAAGGATTTGATAGAAGGATTAGATATGAAAACAGTATAAGCAGAAAGGTACCACAGCAACAAGAGATCATGGAGAATTAAGCTGAAAGGATAATATCAGCTGCAGTGTGATTTCATTCTGATTTGCTGTCAGAAAGTATGGCACTGTGCCTGAACTACATACTAATGCTGAACAGCAACTTCAGTAACCTTACGGGGAAATCTGGAAAGTTCTGCAGGATTTAACAAATCCCAGGTAATAGCACTTCTGAAGGAATTGTTCAGGGAGATCTCAGGGGTTTGATGTGAACCACCAGTCTCCAGTCACTTGGAACCAGTACTCATAACCATGACGGATGCTACAAGTTCCTGAACCATAGTCCTTCCACTTAGCTCTCTATATATTCTTGATAGGAATGAAAATGTATTTTGGTTTGACCTAGATAATTCTATATTACATCTGAACAATGCTACTACACTTGAATAAAGAGCAGTGATTTTTAATGAAGTATATAAATTAATAGGGATGGCTAAAGTGCTCATATATTATTGTGACAGAGGCCAATATAATATGTTAGACAGACAAATGTATCAAATTTTATATCACCAGATCCATCATATTCATGAATTTGGAATTTGTCTTTTTTAATGCACAAACATCAAGAGTGGAACATGTGAAGGTTCACAAACACAATTTATCATACAAACAAACTGTAATCACACCAGATTGAACAAGGTTAGCCTTGGAAGGAAGAAGAAATGTATGACAGCAGGGAGGATTCATCTGATCAAATGTAGCCTCCTACAGTGTAAATCTGATCTAGCCAGCTGGATTACCCTTCTTGTGAGTAGAGAAAAACAAGTACACATAGGGTGTTATTCCTCACATCTTATTTAGTATAGGTCAGATTAATTATGTCATGCAGTGCCTTTGTCTTCCTTTAGACTATAAATGGAGCCTAGGAAAAGTAGTTCAAATGTAGACAGCCAGACTGCAGCCTTCTAAGGTGATGTGAGATGAATTCCACTCTTATCAACCAACTAGAGTCATGCAGAAAAAAAGGAACCAAAAGAAAAAAAATAGTTAAGCAAGAAGCTAATTTTTTTCTTGTAAAATTCTCAAATGAAACATTTGACAAAAACATATGCCTGCAAATAGCAAAATATGCTCAGATTTATTCTTTAACAAGCTTTCTAACAAATATTTTAATTTCTTTTTCATCCCACTTTAGTTTAACCATTTATTAAGTTGTTTCTTTGTTTGTTTGTTTTTCCTCTCTTTTGCCAAGTGAATCCAATGGAGATAGAAAACAAAGATTTGGTACTAATGAGAGGCTAAAAGTACAGATGGACTCAACTCCATCTTGGTGTGTGTCTTTGTTGACTTCAGTAGAATTCCGCAAAATGAATTTGACCTTGGATGTTTTCAATCAGTGTGTTCCAAATGAGAAAAAATTGTTGTTAGTAAAGACCAAAGAGGGAAATAAATCAAAGACACAAAGGGCAGTCAGTCGTCCAATTCTGTCTGATTCTCAGTGGGAATTGGGTGCTTAACAGCCCTTAGTATCCTTGAAAATCTCCTCTTGGGATTTGAAAATGAAAAGAGAAATGGGTGACCTCTTTTACCTTCCAAAAATTGCTCAGTGAGAAGTTAGGCTTTTCTGTTGTTTTCTGGGAAATGTGAGAGAGGGAAATAGGCTGAATAACTGTTGATAAATAAAATTTTCCTGTAGTCGATTAATCTAGCAAGTAATGAGTGTGTGTGTGTTTGTGTGTGTGTGTGTTGGCGGTGGGGAGAGAGTGTTTGCTTGTTTCAGTTTTCAAAATGTGATTTTGAGACAGTTTGCTTTCCTTTGAGCAGATAAAAATATTTAAAAAACATAAAATTAAAAAATAAAAAATATTTTTAAAAAACATAAAAATAAATAAATCTATGCCTAGATCAAAATAGTTCAGGTACTGAAAGGAGTATGTAAAGTATGTAAGTATGTAAGCCTATACTTTTGCAGGATTATATAGGTATTAACTCAAAAGATCAGCCCAGAGAACTATGTCTCTCCCTTCTCATTCACACATTTGATCCTCTGTTTATTTTAATCAACCAAATTAAAATTAAGACAATATATGTACACAATTTTCCTTTACATGCGGTGTGGGAGATAGGAAGGAAGAATCACTGATACATAAGGACAAAAGTTTAAGATTAAAATATGAATCTCTTTTCCAGTTGTGACGATGAGCTGGGTGTTGCAATGAATTCAAGTTCTGGACCCTTTGCCTTAACCCAACCATCCATACAGCAAATTACCTGGAATGATTAGATTGCAGAATTGTACCCATGGGCCCTTTACCCATTGAGCAGGAGGTGCTAGAAATTCTGCCACTGCTTCAGTAGGAAAGAAAAGAGTAGCTAACATTATACAGGATGTTTCTGTTCTGCAGCAAGTGCCAGAAAAGGCTGCAGCGTCTAATCCCTGCGAGGGAGTTCCCCTGTCCTTCCTCTTCTTTAAATGCATTTGATTGAAAGCTTTTTACTCATTCCTTGCACAAAAAGGAAGGTAAACACAGCTGTAGGATTTTAATGGCCTGAAGATAAGTGCACATATTTTTGTTGTTTTGGTATTGCGGACTGTTGACTGAATTTCAAAGAAAGCAGTAACAACAGAACAATGAGGAATTGTACTGACTCAGGAGAGACATTAATATTCAGACCATTCTACCAAATATGCTTGGGAATATTTTCAAGTATAATAAATTCACCACAAACTCCTGAATTACTATACATTGTACGCTACCATAGGCAGCCAGTGAAATCTAAGGTAACTGACCAAAAGCACAGATACATACTTTATAAATGATTCAGGCCTCAAGATCCCTTTGACTAAGTGAGAAGATGCAGCCAGGTATAAAATGAATAGAGGGGCAATGGCCTTTGTTAAAACAATATAAATGAACACAATCATGACATGGTTATGGCATGTGACTATAGTCAGAGCATGCTGTACATATCTGGTCATTACGTGCATTGAGTGCATTGTGCGAATGCTGACAATGAAGAAAAGGAATTATTTAAGGTCTGTGAGCCTATTCGGTTTTAAAGATCATTTAGCTCCACACAGTCAGACTACAGCTTGTAGCTAGCATTTGTAATTCTGGGTGACAGAAAACTAAGCCTGCCACCATACAGACACTTGGAGATGCTGTAGAAGTGTACCTAGCCCACAACAAAGAGATGAAAAATAGACAGGCTGCTGAAACAGACTGCATAGAAGGTTGCAGAGGAACTACGCCATAATTCACCAGGCGTATGTACAGGTAGCTGTAGTGCATGATTTATCTCTCGATACAAGGTTTTGCTGTACTCCTCTACCCTTCTCCTAAGGCTGTGAAACAAAGGATCTTCCCCACAGCCACTACCCAGACACTTCACAGCTCAGTATCAAAGGAATCACTTGCTGAAATTTTCTTCGGGAAGATGAGCAAAAATCTTTTTTGCATTGACTTCTCCTTTTTCTATTGGAACTCCAGTTCTGAAGAGCTACTTGACTCCCAGAGATAATGGATCTCTAAATATGCAGGAAAACAATTCTACTTTCTTTTCCTGGTAAGCATCCAGGCCTATTAGAGAAGTACTCCAGCTGCAGCAAAATCAGGTGCAAGCATAGTACAGGTTGTTTACTGCTTAGATCTGATTATGCCATTAATCTTCTTGTTCAATCCACCTCATCAGAATGTGCAAAAACTATTTTACAAAAAGAATAAACAATAGGTGCCAAATTGCAGGAGAACAAGTAATTATAAACCTGACAGCTGACTCCTTCTGGATGCTACCTCATGGGTTCCGCAGTGAGTGATCAAGTAGAAAACATTTACACTTTCTAACTTCAAGGAGGGTGTCCTGTCTTACTGGTACAGCCCTCTATGTTGTAGTGTAAAGAGGTCACCTATCCTGAAAAAACAGAGCTTATGATGGTTGTTCATTCTGGGACTGCCTGCAGCTTCACTGAAAATATTACTCACCCACACACAACTACTTCCATACCTCAGTCTCATAAAATAATATACATAGCAAGCAGAGCATGGACCAAAGCAATGAATAACTGAGTAAACCTCCATTCAGTTGCAGCCCATCTATGTTATTCATTGTCTGTTATATTCAAAGTATACGTTTAATCTGCACATAGAATTACTGCCAATTGTAAATAAATGGAGTAACCATTCATACAAATGACTGATCAGACATATTTATGCATATAATGCTTAAATTAAGTGCCTGCATCTCTGTCTGTATGAATCAGATGCCACTGTATTCAAGAATTTTGCACATACAATTGCATAACTAAAAAGTGTGGAGAAAAAAGCAGGTTTAAAATGCAATAAGATATAAAGAAAAACTGCTTTAAACGTAAAAACAGCATTTCAGGAGTGCATAATTCTAGTGTATTTAATTACAGGCAATACTGGAAGCAGTATCTGATTAGCTGGGTACTTAGGACCTCGAATTTCTCATGATGTTTTCAGCAAAGGGATTCACAAATATCTATCATAGCTTGCCTGGACTATAAACAGAAGGGGAAAGAAAAAAAAAAAAAAAAAAAAAAGGCACAGAAATTTGAGCACTTTCAAAGTAATAATCCTTGTATACAGGGCTTCAACATTCTTGAACAATTTAGAACATAAAAATAAATCCTTACTTTGTGAAACTGAAAATCTTCATGAAAACCTTAACTGCAGTCTTACGACTGCTTCATCACAGTGGAGTCAGTACCAGAAAAAAAAAAAAACAGATGATTCTCAGACGGCTTTTGCAGCCCTGGCTCGGTTCTCCAGAATGAGACAGCTGCATTTACAAGGAACCCTCCCTTTGTCTGGCACACTGTCTTTCCTTCCAAATCCTAAATGCAATGGCTTTGAAACACAAAATCTGTGATCAGATTAATTGCACAAAATCATCCGAGTGCACTGGTTTTCCAGGGGTGTCATGGTGACAGGGTAGCTGAAATTCCCAAATTCCACAGGTAGGAATACTCCAGCAGCTGGAATTCCTAGTGCTGTGTCTGACATGGATTTCACCAGCAGACTCAGACAAGTGACTGTAACATAAAGAGGAAAGCCTGACTGAAAATACATCGGGCCTTTGGAGAAAATTTGGATTTTGACCCAAGTTTTGTGTCTGGTCCTAGTCTATACTGGGGAGAATCAAATCATGACCTGACTTTTGGGCAAATCCCCAGCTGGCTTTTCCAATGACAGTTCTGGCTCAGCCCTAATCCATTTTCTAGCTTTGGAGCTACAGCAATGCTCTCTATTTCAGGCCCAGCCAAACAAGGCTAAATTTAGTCAGAAATATGCAGAAAAGTCTTCCTCTTCCAAGTATATTTTAACATAACAAAACATTAGAGATAATATCATAACAAATTGGATATTATTTAACTCAAATCCCTTACAGTACACTTTCAAGACATAGCTAGCAGCATTATCTCATCTAATGAAATGGTTTTCTGAGAGTTCGATGTACAAAGAATTAGAAACACCAACTGCATTGACATTAGTGCATGAATGACAAGTAATGACAGTTAAAGAGTCTCTCTCACAATAATCATGCTAACTTCCTTTGGAGAGCATTCCTTTAATTGAGATGTAGTAGTTAAAAGAGATGTAAGTTCTTAGGAACAATGCGAATATGTGCTATTATTCTGGGTTACAAAGTATCTACAGTTTGTTCTGAAGAGATCTTATGAATCTATGAAGAGTTCATAAGCAGAATTTTTATTACAGTTTATATATTTTCAAAGATTAAGGTGTACAGTAACTACTTTATTTACCAAGTCTTCTAGTAGAGGGGCAAACATAATAATAGCAATTAAAATGGAAAACAGCAGGAACACTGAGCACAGCAGTCTGGTTACAATGGAATTCCTGCTGGTAGGACAACAGGAACACATCAAACAAGAAGCAGCACTGAAGAGAAAAGAAGCCAGCAAAAATAATGAGCTTTTAAATTATAAACAGAAATGGACAACCTTCTCTTTAAACAATGTAAAAGGGGTGAATATAAAATTCAGTTACATGAAATAGGCAGAAAGCAACTATGAATAGAAACACCTTAGACAAGTTATTATAGAATGAGGGCTGTTTGCTGCATGGTTGTCAGTGAAAATGTATTGCTCTTATATTCCTTTCAAAATTAAAATGCTGCATCTGGGGACAGCTGTTGACTGATAAGGAAGGACTGCCTGGATTTCAGTGACATTATTTCTCTGCAACAGCATGTGGAAATTAATTTAGTTAAAGGGAAGACATGAAAATAAAACTGAAATAGAATGGATTTAAAGATGCTTTTTTCCAAAACTTGGAGTTTATTGTTATTGTTGTTATTATTATTACTATTACTATTACTATTATTATTATTATTATTTAGCTTTTATTTCCCTTCAGTTTCTGGTGCTGAAATGTTTCTTTCAGATGATTCCCTCCTGTTTGCAAATACGAATAACTGAAATGTAATGACAGTTGTGAGCATTAGGAAAGGTATTCTATACATATTTTGATTGAACATTTTACATTCTGTATCCTATTTTTAAAGGCTTTATAAGTTGAGTGAATATCAGCCAATACAAGATTTGTCTGGAAATGGACCAATAGCCAAACCTTTGCTGTCATTTGTGCACAATGCCTAGGGATTTAATGGAATAGAATACCTGCTGTATATAAAAATACTCAATTTACAACAAAATGAGATCAGGCTTTTTTTTTCTTCCCCCCCCCCCCCTTTTTTTTTTCCTTGCCCAAAATCAGGAAGAAAACCATAAACAAACCAATTCCCTACATGCTATATTGGATGATGGTTCTCATGCATCCATATTTTGGGGTATTTTCCTGGGAAAAAAAAAAATAATTAAAAAAAAAATGCTTCTCTGTTTGTTTTATCTCACTGAAATTCAGTATCTCTTGCTTGGGAATAATCTCATTAAATATTGCCTAACATTCTGTGGGAATAAGGGTTCATTCCCATCATTCCCAGAGGAAATCTTAATTATAGGTTGCCATGAGAAGCTGAATTATTAAGACAGTCATCACCTTACAGTTCTACAACTTTCCAATTTTAGTTATACCACAAAAGGTGGTTCATCTAGATGCAGCAAATGCCTGAAAAAGTATCCACAGATCAACAATCTATTATTTAACAGAGGAGACAGTACACTTTTTTCACACTCAGGAGCAGAGCTCGAAAACACAGTGACTGTGATCTCTAGATGCTCTTCTTCTGATGAAGTTTTATTTCTACAACAGTGCCCTACTCAAACACCAGTGTCTAGACTCATATGACACAACATTAATAATTTACTCTTTTATTTTTAAAGCTTGTCCCCTTTTACGAGTCAAGATGCTCTAAGCTAACTACTCAAGACACTCAATCTGTTTTAGATGAGGTCACACTAACTTTTGACAAAGAAGGGCTTTACAGAACTTTCAGACAGCAAAGGAATTTAAAACAAAAACAAAAACAAAAACAAAAAAAAAAACAAACAAACAAAAAAAACACAAACATTAACTTTGCAAAAGGGGGCACTCACAATAAATGTATCACACAACCTTAACTCTGCCCTTTCTGCATGTGAGTATAGCCTTTCTCAGTACATGACTACTGTTCTTAACTAAAACAAAAGCCTCTTGTTTTCTCACTCGGTGCCCAGGATGCATCGTGCTCAGTGAACACAAGCTGTGTGATACTCCATTTGACCCGTACAGTTTATTTACTGCACACTGCCAAAGCCCCTCTCCAAGCACTTCAGCACAATTCAATGTGCTCAGCCTTCTTCATTGTCTAGCAGGTACACGGAGCAGCTGATCATGAGCCCACTGAAGTCAATGAGGATTTTTCTACAAATTTCAGTGCACTCTGATGTGACCTGAAGGAGGCAGAGGTCCCATGGAAGAACAGAATAAGATCCTTAAAGCAGGGGTGGTAGCATGACACGCAGCCATGGGGCACAGTTTGAACATGGAGTGACTCCTTAGCCAGGTTCATTGTTCTTTGTTTACTCGTCATCTTATTTGAAAAGCAAAATGTTCTTCTGTGAGCAAAATATATCTCTGAGAAATAGCTTGAAGTCTATATGCATTGCCATGGGTAGCGTGCAAAGAAAAGGATTTGCTCAAAACTTGATCTTTTTATGTATCCACCTTCATACACACATACAGAATCAAAGTAGAGAATCTGGTTCAGCAAAAAACATTGTATGTGTGCATTATGATGCAGAGAAATAAAAGCTGAATTTCATGAAACAGCTGAAAAACAAATCCCTGATGTAGCCTCAATCCAAATCTCAGCTTCCTCATCTACCACAAAAACACCAGATTGCTTCTCTGTTTTTAAAAGTAAGGTCTTTTCAACAAAACGTCTTTCCTCCTCTCCTCTTCTCTCCCTTTCTCTTCTTGGGGATAGAAGCATACCAGCTTTTCCTGTTAAAGTTTCCAGAGTAAAAATGTCTCTCTGGCATCGGCCAAGCAAAAATCTTTTAAGTGAGTCCCCAAAAAGGAAAACGAAGAGTCTAAGAAACTCTATGAGATTGGTTTAGTCTGTTTAAGATAATGCATCTATACAAGATCATAAGAAAATTGATTCAGATGAAATATATATATATATATATATAAAACTATTATTTTCTTAGTTGAAGGCTGAGTATAACATAGCATTACTGATTTATTTTCTTTATTTTTAAAAAATTCTGAAGTCCTAATCATACAGAAGAATCTTTATGAAAGGATAGTTGCTCCTCACAATGTTAATAAGAAGTAGCTGGCTTACTTTCTTAAGATCAGGACCCTATCTATCCTGGAA
Source organism: Aythya ferina (assembly GCF_964211825.1). NCBI lineage: Eukaryota > Metazoa > Chordata > Aves > Anseriformes > Anatidae > Aythya > Aythya ferina. The sequence continues at coordinate 130,343,240 of NC_140297.1, forward strand.
AACTTCCATCAATATAGCCAGGAGTAATATGAGCCAGGAACGAGGAAAACTTGAATAACTGTGTCAGCATTTATCTGCCCAAACAGTGAAATTCAAAGTTTAACAAAGCAAGGGAAATCTTTTAAAATTCCACGTTAACTGTAATACTTTGGAAAACCTTTTCAAGTGAGTATTTTAGAAGTCAGTTAATAATTTGAGATAAACAACCCAAACAATTAAGTTTTGTAACTTGAAGAATTTAAGTTAAAGTGTTAGACACATAAAATCATTGAAGATTTTGGCTTGGCTTTGACTGTAACAAAACAAGTCTCTGACCTCTGTTTTTCCAGGGCAGACCGAAAGTCAAGCTTTTGCCAAAGTCAAACTGTTACGAAACACCAGGCATCTAACAGAACAGCTTAGATACTTATTCCGTATCCTGCATACCTATTATTTCAGAAATCATAGAAACAGCAATTGATCAAAACATGGGTCTTGAACCAAATACTAGCTGTTGCTAACTAATATATTCACTGAGCTATCTTCAAACAGTGCCTTTAAAGGCAGACCAGATGGGTTTGCTGTTGCTTTTTTAGGCTGGCATTGCACTTTTATCAAAGCTAGCGTTTCACTTACAAACAAAAAAGTGTTTGAGTCAGAAAATTTTTCTTTTGTCTGTAGACGATGAAGCAGGAAATACCGCTTTCCAGCATAATATGTATGTGCCACTCCTGAGAACTCGGTGGAAGACATAGGACTGCAGGAACAGGGGTGATTTCTTAACCGACTGTGCCACCATGAGGCCAAAGTACACAAATACACTAAAAACAGATAACTATCTGATACCGAGTGTTTTTAAAATAGCCTTCATAAGCACATATCTAACAGTCTTGTTTTTTTTTAGAAATTTAGAAATTTATAAAAAGTATGTATACATAAAGCCAACAGCAGAGAAGCACTATTTTATTCCAAAGACATTACAAATACTTAAAATAATAATAATAATAATAATAATAATAATAATAATAATAATAATATAACAATAATAATAATAATATAATAATAATAATAATAATAATAATAATAATAATAATAATAATAATATATGCCAACTTTGCATTTACCACAGTATATATGAGTTTTAAGAAATTACAAAGTAAGGGCTGAGAATAAAGACATAAGGATTATATGAATTAAGGAGGGCTGCATTAATGTGAATTTATTGCAAATTAAACTAAGGTATCTTCATCACCTATTACATTTATCACTGCTTTTTTAACCCAGAAACTACATGTCAATATATGAGAATTCCAAAGAATCCAAACAAATAGAAGTTCACAGATCACATTTATTTTATACTGATAGCATTAAGATGAGCACCATGCATAGCTGCACCCATGGCGCCTTGGCACAGGGAATAGGAATGAATTCAGAGCTCCCAACTTTCATAACATAACCTCACAGTTAATGAATTCACATGCAAATAAGAAGGGTCCCCAGCCCTTTTCAGCCATGAGGAGATCCAGGCCCATTGTCCAGGAGCAGACCTGCTCCACCATCTAGAGGCACATCCCAGTGAGGTTGGGATATGGACTTGCAGAGAGGGGAATGGCAGAGAACAAAGAAGGAGAATGTCTATTCATACAAAATAAATAGCAAGTAGAGAGCAGAGAGCAGAACTCAGGTCTTCCCCCTCCAGTTGGCTGCTCTCATCACCATGATATGGAGCCATACCCTCCAAGTTCAACAGGAGAAGAGTGGCACTTTCACCACCAGCTAAAAGGATTCCCTGGTGTGCAGGGCAATCTCTTGGAGAACATCAATTTGAGCCCTTTCAACTTTTTGAGTTGAAAAAAAAAAAAAAAAAAAAAAAAAAAAAAAAGACATAAAAATTGACAGTGAAGGCTGCCTCCCTGGGATGAGACAGTATACAGACTCAGGGACTTGCAGCGTGGCTTGTAGGGTGATCACCCCACTGCAGTCCTAGCTGTGCTGACATGCCATCCTTAGGGACAGCCCAGACACTGTGGCTGCTGTCAGCCCCATCTCCTAAGCCTCTGAAGAGGCCATGAGAAGTGAGGTGAGAAAATACATAGCAAGATTTACTGCACTCCTACTTCAAATCCCATATTCATTATTTTATTTTGGGGGTTGTGTATATATATGTATGTGTATATATACGGAATACGTTTCAGACACCTCACAAGAAAGGACATAGATACTTTATTTTAGGTAACTCAACATCATTGTCCATAAGCTAAGTATCTGCTCTGGGGACAGTCACTTTGCAGGTTCCATCAATGACACGGACAGAAAGGCTCAATTCAGAGGCCTGAACTTGCAGTTACTTTAGAGACATCACAAGTTTTCTGAAATACCTCCATGATTCTGACAAATGTAACACAAATCCACAGGCAACCTTCTGTAGAAAGAGAAAGTCTGTGTGGGATTTCTGGTAATGTCTACATTTGAGTAACAGAAGTTTGCCCTAAATCTTAACTAGCCATATTGAGAATCTAGATACTAAGGACTGATACAAACAAATAACTTCGTACAATTATATTTCAGTCCAGAACTAAATCCCATATTTTAGTTTTGAGCTGAAATATGAGAAGACCTTACAACCTGGAAGATCATTTAGATGGCCATTTAGTGCCTTTTGAGATGCCCTCAGATACCTCTCCTGGATCGTAGATACATCTCCAGAAGAGCTGGAACTTCCTGGAAATCCTGTGCCATCCTTGCTCATCAATGCAGATACCTCAAATAAAGTGCACTGCCTCAGATGTCAGCAAATAGGCAACTAAACAAAGCCTCCAATAAACTTAATTCCTCCCAGCCGAGATGAATGCCTGCTCATGGAAGCAGCAGCAGTAAACTTGGCAGACCAGAGACTGGATTCAAATGCAGTCTTCATGTAAGATGTAGACATAGATTAAACATCTCCATTTTTAAGCAAGGTCTTTAATTTTTATCTGTGGTTTTCAACCTGAAAGACCCAAAGCTTCTTAAAGAGTCCAAAACAGATAGCTAGGAATAATAAGCTCATATACAGAAACAACATACAACTCTATTTACAAGAGATTTATCTTAAGATGTAGGTCTCAAACCTCTAATGAAAATTATCTAGGTGTCCACAAACCAGGAGAAAGTGAACTCAATTTTGATGTCAAAGTGAGAGCTACAGCTGATATTCCCTCCTGAATAAGAAAGCTGGAGCAGAGCGTAAAGCAAATGCCTGAATCCCAACCTAGCTGATACCTGCAGGGTATCAGCTTCTCTGCAAAATGCCTGCTGACTGGATTAGCTGACCCTTTGCTCAGGGCACTGGTAGGTATGAACCCAACCACTGGTGTTTAATGCTTCCTCTGCATTGTATGGATAGCTGGGATCTAAGATGAAGTGGCAAAATGTTTGAGTGATGATTCTTATTAGAATCTTATTATTTGTCTGTTAACATTTCCCAAACTGCCACAAGACTGGTGCATGAGAAAGCTTCAAAGCTAAATAATTACCTTTAAGTTTTCTAAATTTTAATATTCTCTGTACATAAAGAAACAAAGAGGAGAACGTTTAATTTAACTGGGCTATACTATAGCTGTAATAAGTTAGAGTACACATTAACTTGAGGGTTTATTTTGAGAAACCTGTAAGTTTTTATTATGGAGAAGGGTAGTATTTTAAGAGGTTTTCAGATTTTATTAATTATTGTTTTTTTTTTTTTTTTTTTTTTTTTTTTTTCATAACTAACACTCAGAATACTCACACACATGCACACACACACAAAGCCTCGGTTTGAAAGCTCTGCTTTGAATAACAGAGCCACTGTCTTCCAAGTGCTCATCTCCTGCTGACGCTAAGATAAGTTCCTCGCTTGCCATCCTCCTCTGCCTCATGTTTGTGCAGCCTATCTCTGATTCCCTCTTCCTCTGCAAGACTTTTACATGGAAACTCCAAAGATCAAACCCAAGTGCTGAAAAGGCTGAAAAGAAGCCAGGAGAGTGCCATGGCACAGTGCACCATCCTGGCAACAACTGTGCAGTAGCTGTGGCACAGGAACACATTCACTGGTATTGCACACCATTTATGTAGGGAGGATTGAGGAGGTTGCATGTTGCTGCTGGAGAAGGAATAAAAAATAAAGCGGCCCCAAGGTTCTTCTTTCCTGCAAAGATCCTTAAGCAAAGATCTTATTTATTCTTATTATTATGTATAACTAAAAACAGTAGTCAAAACTAGTTTGTTTGTTTGTTTGTTGTTGCTGTTGTTTGTTTTTTAGGTTAAAAAAAAAAGGTCAAAAAAAAAGTCTTAATCCAATCCATTTAACTTTTAATTCTGAACCCTCTGGTTTAACAGCAATAGCAAACCACAGAGCACTGTAAGAAGCAATAGCTGGGTATTGTAGCAGAAGGCAAGTAAAGGTAAATCTTGTACTTAGGACTACAGATAAAATCAAAATGAAGTTTTAGAAAAAAAAAAAAAATATAGGGAACTCAGGTGTATTCTTCCACTCCTGTGAAAGTCTACTGGAGCTCTTGCTATGTATTTTTTTTTTCATCTTTACTTGAATCTTGTGGTAATGGTTACAAGATAGAGCACAGGAAGTTCCACACCAACAGGTGAAAGAACTTCTTCACAGTGAGGGTGACGGAGCACTGGAACAGGCTGCCCAGGGAGGCTGTGGAGTCTCCTTCTCTGGAGATATTCAAGGCCCGTCTGGATGCCTACCTGGGCAGCCTGCTCTAAGGAACCTGCTTTGGCAGGGGGGTTGCACCCAGTGATCTTTCGAGGTCCCTTCCAACCCCTTCAATTCTGTGATTCTAAGATTCTGTGAATATTCATTCAGTTCTTCAGACAATCTCAGAAAAGTACCATTATTTAAGATTACTGCATCATTTTAACATACATTATTTGCATTACTGAATAATGCACAGAACTATGTGTAGCTGTAGTTTACTTTATAGTAAGATACTTTTTGTAATATATTAATCTTGCCAGCTTTTCTGAGTTTAAGAAAGTGAGTTTGTCAGAACATGGTCATCAAGACTCAGTAAAGGGTTCTCTTTTTTTTTGTGCAGCAGACAGAAATGGGTGCAGCAGACTGATGCATTGTGGTGTATATAGAGGTCCTTTCCCACTTGGGTACATTAGAAGCTTATTAACATTTTATAGTCTTTCTTTCCAAGGATATATCATAAAATAGGCTGTAATTAATTCAGCATGAACATTCAGAAATGAAGTTGAAAGTCCAAAGTCAGGAAATGCAAGTAAAAAAATAGAAAGGCTAAAAAGCTTTTTTGTTTTCATTTTGATGGCAGCAGGAACATATATTAGGCTACAGATTGTTCAGTTTATTTTTGCACTTAGTTTCATTGAATGTAATTGAAATTCTCCTGAGAAAAAGGCAAATGGATTTGGCCCAGTGTGTTTCTGAACAGGCTGTTGTAAGAAAATGATACAGATGCTTAAATGCATCTCCAACTTCTTTATAAAGATATCATTTTCCATATATATCAAATTTCATGCACACTGATTGTCTCTAGACAATTTAGAGAAAGCTGGTTAGATTTAGTACACTTTATTTTGACTTTCTGTTCCTTTTTAAGATTTGACTTAATACAAGAGAGGCTCTTTGGGAATTGTTACTTCTATGTCTGGATCATCCTAACTTTTACAGCCTGTGTGGTCAAGTCAAACCACAGCCTACACTTTACCATTACAACATCATATTTTATATAATGATACACGGACAAAAATGTAGAAGCACTTAAAAAAAATGAAGCAATAATTATCATTATGAAAAATTGCTTGCATCATTGGTATTGAATTGCCCCAGTACGGGCATGCAAACCAGTCAATTTCTGCCAAGGTTACTTCAATTATTCTAAGATTCTGAAAACTCTCCAAATATATATATATTTTTTCCCTTCAACTCAAATAGGAAGAAAAAATGTTTCTTCTGTCTCATTCCCACACATGGAATTTGTCCCAAAACTATGTTCATCATCATCTGGAATGGAGAGCAATTATCTCTGACTTTACAAGAAGTCATAAAGCAGATAATTTAGGCCTTGCTAGAGATAGAAATGAGGATTATAGGATTTTTTTTTTGTTTGTTTGTTTGTTTGTTTGTTTACAGGCAGGTAACAAAGGTTTACAGTCCAAATCAACACACAGCTATTAATTATTAATGTTATTAATATTACTCATTATGAAGGGCTGCTTGATTGATTTTTAGATATCTCCAAAAATAATAATTTCACTTTTTGTCCTTCATGCCTCTTTATAACTAGATCCTTAGCATCCAAGTAGACTTATCTAGGAAGCAGAAGATAATATCTTCAAAAGTTAAAATTAGCTGTAGATCAATTTGCCTATACACAGTGGTGTAAAGTATCTTAAACCAAATTTTCTATCCATTTATACTTCACATTTTCCAGCTCCTATCTAATTTTATGTGAACCTGGCATCATCTTTCAGGGCCTGAAATTCCAAGTATTGCCTTTGATTCACTAACTTGGAAGATACTGGAGGCAACTCACTTTGTAGCAGCTACTATTTGTTTTTTTTTGAATTTATGTAGTCTCTTCCCTTTATCAGTTTAATTTTCTAGGCTGCTAATCAGTTTTAAAAGCTCAGACTGACTGTAGATATAAAATTTGCAGATGCATCACTTTATAGCACATGCTAAATCTGGCATGAGTCAAGATATTACACACAAACAGGGCCACCCTTCACTTCCCCATGGGATGTCCCGTTTCATCACCTCAAGCGAAACAGCTTCAGGTAGTTTAGGCCTCTAGGTAGGGTGAAGTGCTCTACACTGAGAAGAAGTGGCTGTAGGTCTGGTGGAGAAAGTAAGACAGTCAAAGTAATTTCAGTAGCTGAACAGTATTTGCGTACTTGGGTTACAGAGTTATAAGTGAAAACTCTAGTTACTAGAAAATATTATCTGCACTTCTAGCTTGACATTTGAATAGGAGGAAGAGCAAAATATATGTCATGTACCATATGTCTAGTCAAAATATTTCTCAGATGTTCTCATTAGAAGAAGTTCTCTAACGGTACGGTTAAAGCAGATCTCATTTCACCTATATGTTCCTAATATTACCTCAGTTCCAGAACTTCTTTAAATGAGGAATGTTCAGTCCTCAGCCTAAGCAAGAAGTGAAGATAGAAATCGTGCTGCTTTACCTCCCAGAATCACTCCCCACCCCACACAAACAACACATATGATTCCTTATGACAAAAATAAAGGCAATTAAAAGTTAAGTTCCCCAACAGTATGAATTATTTATATCTCCACTCACAAGGATGCACTGCATCATTACCACAATTACCATATTCCACAGACCGATCATCACCAGTCTTAACTCCAGACTTCCAATATATTTTGCCTGAACTTTCTATTCTCTTTGCTATTAACTCTGGATCATAGTTTAACTGCAGATCACAGAAGTTCCAACATGAGAGGATGGTAAAATTGCAGAGGGATATGTTTAATAAGTTCTCAGAGGCCTTAGTTTTCTTGCTTCTCTGTGGTTTGAATACGTCTGAATGAAGTCTCTGGCTCTGAAAACAGGGCCCAAAGTGCAGCTACAGTGAAAATTATTTTTTCTTCTATAGCACAAAGCCCTTGCTATTGTAGGAGATCTGAAGAAATAAGAAAAATATTTTAACTGTTGGATACCTGCTCTGAATTTCCAGTGATACCAAATAGAACCCAAAGCCACAAAATTACATTTTTAAGACCCATTTCTTAATTAGTCTTAGATTAATTTTACAGTTCTTAATCTTTTAATTAATCATAAATTTTAAAATGTCTTGATAAACTTTATAAAAGGAAACAAAATAGCACAGAAAAACTATAACAAGAAAACTAACACTGCCTAATGAGAAATATCTGCTTTTACAGGGAACACACCCATTCAAAAATACATACCAAGCCGCTTTAGCCGCTTATTTTCAAAAGGGATGCTTAGGTATCAGTCCCTGACTAAGATTGCAATTTAAATCCTTGAATCTTTTCTACCAAAAAAAAAAAAAAAAAAAAGAGAGAGAGAGAGAGAGAAAGAGAGAGAGAGAGAGAGAGAAAAAAAAAAAGTTTTAAGCAGATACAGGCGTTTAGCTGCATAGCAGAAATATCAGAAGTGGTATTACTCTCATTTTGCCACTTGAGGGCAGTCATTTAGTGTCCTCTACTAAAACGCTGCTCTTCGGGATCAATTTCTCACGTTTGCAGTTAGGCTGTTCTGAGCTGTGTCCAAACACACACACACAATCAATCAATCAATCAAACAAACAAACAAAAAACACAAACGTTTTCTTCTGTATAGCCAATCTGATCTGAAATTCATTTCAGTCAACCTTTGGGAGAAAAAGCTAACAATCAATTTTGCCTATAAGAATAAAAATCAGTGATAAAAGGATATGTGCTCAATCAAGAATTCAAAAAGAACTGTTAAAAGAACACTAAAAAAAAAAATAAAATAATAATAATAGATGGTTTCAGTCGGGTATGCCTGGTGGATTTGCCCTGACATATGTAAGGCATTTGTAAATAGAAAATGTGTGATGTTCCTATAAAGAAGAAAAGGAAAAAAAAAAAAAAAAAAAAAAAAAGAAAGAAAAAAAAAGTGAAGAAGAAAACTGAAAAATACAGGAGCTCTTGAAAGCAGGGCAGAGTTAGAGGGGAAGCCAAAACATTATGGATTAACCAGCTCACTGCAGAAGTGTAAAATATTGAAATAACAAAACAATTTGTAAACTCTTGAAAGGCACAGAGCAAATGAGCAAATGAGCTGGGCTACCAAGATAAAAAAGTCACACCAACTTAATTTTCATCTGTGATAGAACATGTGGCCTTGTGCATGGTCTTGGAGGAGCAGTGGATGTCATATATCTTGTCTTCTGTTGCAGCTTGGCAATATCTCTGATGGCTTTACTAAAAGCAAGTTATGAAATCATCGTTTAGCTAAAACCATAGTTTAGACAAAACATGTTTGAAAACATGCACATAAACAATACTTATCATAGAACTTACAATTTGAACACCAGAACTGAGGGAGCCCTTATGAAATCTGCAGATGGTAGGAGGCTTAGGGTGAAGTGAAGGGGTTTGTGTATCAGTCAGAAGTTCATTCAAAACACATTATAGATCTTTTCTTCTTTAATTAACTTATATGGAATTTCCCATTGATTCTGCCACTCCATTCAACCAACACTCCTGCTCTGCTCTCATTCCAAAGTCCCCTCCAGCCACTGCCTCACAGAGTTAATTCAATCACACGGTCTCCCGGAATTGCTTTGCAAGGCCCACACTCCACTTCTAACTTTTTTTAAAAACCCATTTCTGCTGTGCTGTGTTTTTCAATAGAGATAGTTAGCCTGGACATAGTTTAGCCTATACCCTTTAGATTCTGTGGATTTCATCCACAGTAATGTTGCAGCTAACTACTGTTGCAAGAAACTTGTTTTTGAAGGTGATTACATAGTACTGAGAATAATACAGTCTCTATTGCATTATAAATAAGCACTCACTAACAGATTCTTTAAGACTGTTACTCTTTTCAAAAGTTACAAAAACATATCATCCCAAAATACATTTATCCTGCATTCTAACTTACAAATCTGATTTTCCAGTACTTGCTCAAATAAAAATAGCAGTGAAATCTTTTCTGAGCAGAACTATGGTCTACTGTAACAGGCTGAAACATTCTTTCAAGATTTATTTTCTCTATTGAGTGACTAAACTTAATTCTACTTAGCTTGTGAAATGTGAAATCAGACACTTCCCAAGGCATTTTATCTCCGTATTGTTATACTTAAAATAATAATAATAATAATAATAATAATAATAAATCAAAGGAAGAGTTGGAAAAGGTGTTCAAAACTTGGGAGCTAATAAGGTTTTCACAATACTGATAACAAGCTATTTTGTTACCTGCATAATATTTTACTTGAGATTTAATTTTTAGATAATTTCAATGCAAAGTATGATGCTTTTCGACTTTTTCAAGTAATGTCATCAAATACTTAATCACAAGTTATTTCTGTATTCTGGTTTATTGATAGCATGTATATTTTTGTGTACCTGTTCTGGAGAAATAGAGCAACTATGCAATGTGATAGAAATATATCACTGTTTTTAGCAAAACTGATACATTAGCATTCATAGTTTTAAAGCATTCTTCCCTCTCCAGGATATTTCAAGAAATATTGTGTGAATTTTTTAGATTGTTAGCTAATGTAAGCCTACACTATCTTAAGATGGAATCCAATAATTCTGAATTGGAGGTATGCATTGTCTAACTTTAAGCAAACTTGGGCAAATTATGCATTGCTTAAAGAGAAGTAGTTTACACTATCTAAAGAAGACCAAATGCTTCTTTTGGAAAGTCAACGAAAACAGAAATTTCGGAAAGAAAAATAATATTTGCATTACTAATAGGTCTAATAATTCAATAATTAAGAACTTCATACAAAATATGAACAAAAGAATAAATAAATGATTGCATTCATTATGCTGAAGTGGGAGGAAAATTATAGGCCATTATATACTGCAAGAGACATCAATTCTTAGGATTAAAATGTACTTCAGTGAAGAGCTCATGTTTTTTGGATAAAAGCAGAGCTCTGAACAAATGCAAAAATCCATTTTTCTCGAAGTTAAAAAAAAACACTCTCTTTTACTTTTAAATATACCAATGCTCATTATATTTAAAGCTGTTTGCCCTGCACAGTGGAATTTACACTATTCAGAACACATTGCCTTGCTGTGATATGTCATCCATTTATTTAATCCAGATTAAGGGAAGCGGTGACAGAGGTGGTCGGGGGGGACCACTGTACTATGGCAAGTGTAATCAGCAGTGACAGAAAACAGAGTTTTGAGAGTGATCAAGAGCTGGATTTTCTATACATAAAAGTTAAACTTGCAAGTCTACCAGTATCTCAGGCTTTGTATTACTTATTTTTATTTTACCTTAACTAACAGAAAACTTTGAACAAAATTACTTTGGCTCTTGTGAACAATGAATCTGGATATAGCCAGATGTTATAGCCTTCAATTTTGCCTCCAAAGAAGGACAACTCTTGTGAACTTGCCCCAACTCTAAATACAAAAGAATGCTCTTAGTCATGAAAACTACCTTGTTTTCTATATATACCCAAGACCTTCACTGGTGCTAAATAACAATCACCAGATATTGCTACACAATGACCACTGCAATATCTTTGAGCTCTGAGTCCTGCTGCCAACTGCTCACAAGATGAGCTCTGAGCAGGAACATTTCTTTGATACCTCAGATGCACAGTGGTACAATGCTTTCCACAGAAGTTTCTTCAGTCAATCTTTGCCTGCCCTGATGATTCAGACTTGTAAAATCTCTGGGCAAGAAAGTAGCCCTTCAATAGTAAGTTGGCTATTGAACGCTCATCATGACCAAGGCATAGCTTTGGTGCTGTTCTGCAACCACATACAGTGCCTGGTAGCTAGCAGGCATGCTGGCATTAATTTGGATGAAAAAAAAAAGAAAAGCTAGTCTTTTCCCAGACTGTGCCCATGCTTAGTTCAGGGACAGTACCAGTTCAACTGGCAGAGTGGCTGGCACTATCCTGCTTGGGCAAGAAGTGGAGGAAGAATTCAGCCATACAGAGCAGTATGCAGTGAACAAGCCCCAACTCGATTCTATTACTACTGCAGGTGTAACCAACCAGATTATTTCAGTGTTGCTGTATTTCTTTCTCTTATTTTTTCCAACTCGTTAGAAAAGAAAAATGATGAAAATTATAAACCAACCTGCAGCTGGTACATAACAGCTTTTATGTGTCTCAGCACAAAAGACTGTAATTGAAAATCTTATCATCTTAATTTTATTTATTCCACAAACATATATAAAGTGCTGTTCACATGCTAATGATATTTGCCTTATTTCAGTGTTATACTACTACAGAATAGATTTAGTGCAATTTTGACTTAGCCATATCTTACTTCCTAATTGATGCTTGTGCAAGGTGTTCTATTGGTATGAGAAAAATACAAATGAACTGAATTCCAAAGCTTTATTTTTTATTGATAAAAATGAGAAGCCCATGAAGACTAACATTTGCCTAACATATTTCTGTGCTGTTCACCCATCAGCAAACAAGCAAAGCCCACGAAACAGTTTATGCCAATTTCAAAAACAAGTATATTTAATGATGAATAATGATGACTGACTGATAAGAGGAATATGAAGCAAAAATAAATATTAAAAAATAGTTTATTAAATGGACTGCCCTCTATTGAAGCATTACTTTCTGATTCTGCTTAGATGCTCTTATTTTGCTAGATCCTTCAACATAATTATTTATTCCCATGTTTCTACCTAATTTGTGCTGCTCTGCAGTCATTACAAGCCAGAGCCTGAGAGCTGCTTCACTTATCCACATCCTAAATGATGAGCTTTACTTAACATTAGCTTTAGCAAAACAGAACACCTACTTTTAGTTGGTTTATGACACAGATAATTAAATTATGGTTCCACCCTGTTTTCCTTACCTGCTTATTTAAATTCATGCAACTAATCAAAACAAATAATGAATGTTTACATATTTATTACTAGTTGAACTAGCAGATGCTGTATAATGTATAGTGTACATATATATATATATATATATACACATAAACACATACACATATATATATATAGTGTATGGATACCATAATAGAGTAAATCAGCCTAAGAAAACCTAGTCCCTTAATAAAAATCAACCACACAGCTTTAAAAGATGTCCTCTTTTTTGCTGTCTTAAACTTGTACCTAAAAAAAAAAATCCTCGATGTGGCTTCCTGTTTTGAGACTCTGCATGTTAGAACTTGATTTTGCTCTAAGGATCTGTTCTTATGTTGTAACTTTGGTAAGGAAACTGTCATAGAAAAAAGAAAATCTGGAAAGGTTAACTAATCACTGTAAAGACAGATAATACAAGCTATCATACATTTTACTACAAATGTTTAGTGAGTATCACATAGAGATTAAAGCTTTAGAAAGCCTGTAGGCTTAAAAGATGATGAGAACCTCCTGGAACAGCCTTCACTGTCTCGTACTAAACAACTGAAAAATCAAAGGACTTCAAAACCAGGCACTGGAACTACATAAGAGATGGTCTCACTTTGGGCTCACAATAAAGAGTAGGTGTGTGTGCCAAGGGATTTTCTGAACACAGTTTGAGGGGGAAGACTACTTCTCTCCCACTCTCCACTGTCACAACTGGGCAAGATCTGGAAAATCCAGTTAGTGAAGCAAAGAACTGGGGATGAATGATGCTGAGTCAGAGGTTCCTCTGAGATACTCCATCTAGGCTACCTTAGCCAGCCTTCATTATCCAGACAAATATGTTGCTTAATATTAAGTGCAATCTGCTTGATATTGAATAATATTGCATGTGCATACACCTCTAAAAGACCTTACCTTTCTTTAGGACCTTTCTACCAAAATAATTAAAACAACCATTGGAAAAGGTTCTTTTACAGAATTGCTACACAGCTGTAGCTGGGATAGCCTAATACAGTCAGACAGTTTGTGAGTAAATATTTATTTTTTTATGTTTATCATAGGCTAAATATCATCTATTATAGATTATTATAGATATATATTGGGACTTACACATAATATCCATCAGCTATAGAGACTGGCATAGAAATAATAGTTAAAGGTAGAGCCAGGTATTATTTATTTTAATCTGGTTAAACTTTATCCTCCTATGGATCATAAGTACGATGCTGGTAAAATGTTATTCAGTCATGCACTAAATGGAAGATATACCTTCAAGACAATGTTTTCCTCTTTTGTTACTGACAGACGTTTTGTGTGGTACATACGGTAGACTTTTTACTAAAATTATGAAGCAGTTTCTCTATTGCTAACAGGGAACTGTTTGACGTATGCAGGCAATGCAAATCCTTCAAATAGTTCTAGAATAGTATCTAGGAACAACGATGTTGGTTTTCTGTTTTGTCAGTTATTGAAAACAAATGTGAAAATGCAGATGCTCACAGGGTGGCTGCTGCAAAAGCAACTAAGTATACCATCATATCATTTAGAGTTATTCCTATGAATCATTTGATTGTGATTTCTAAGAGCACTGATGTCTAAAATCTTACCTCTTAGTAAAACAGAGCTTTTTTTTTTTTTTTTAATTATTATTAAGTTACTCATTAAAAACAGTTAGGAAAAAATATTTTCCTCTACAGCTATTGATATAATTTCTGACAGTTCTACTTTAATAAAGCTTACAGAAAACAAAAAATCCACTGTCAGATGGATTACTTTCTAAAAAAAAAAAAAAAAAAAAGCTGGAATTTCGGAAAAATAAAAAGCACACTACATTCAATTGGTCTGCACTTTGACAGAGAATTATTATCTCTGTCTTACAGTGTCAATGTGAATTCTTTGAGATATCATTCTGTCTGCAAATTAATGGCAAATGAAAATGAATGTTCACTTCCATCTAATTATTAGAATCATTCGAATTAGAATTATTAGAATTGTTCAGATGGAAGAGACCTACAAAGATCATTGAGTCCAATTACCCAACCACTTCAGGGCTAACCAAAAGGCAAAGCATATTAACGAGGGCATTATCCAAATGCTTCTTGAAGACGGAGAGGAATGGGGCATCAACCACTTCTCTAGGAAGTCTGTTCTGGTGTTTGTTTGCCGTCACAGTGAAGAAATTTTTTGCTAATGTTCAGTCTGAACCTCTCTGGCACGGCTTTGTGCCATTCCTGCATATCCTGTCCTCTGTTACCAGAGAGCAGAAGCCAGCACCTCTCTCTGCTTCTGCTCCTCAGGAAGCTGCAGAGAGCAGTTGCAGAGGTTGCCTCTCGGCCTCCTTTCTTCCAGACCAGACAACTCAAGTGTCCTCAGCCTCCCTTCACAGGACATGTCTTCCAGACCTTTTACCAGCTTTGTTGCTCTCCTCTGGACACTTTCAAGGCCCTTAACATCCTTTTCATACTGCAGAGCCCAGAACTGCATGTGATATTCAAGGTGAGACAACACCAATGGTAAATATATGAGGAGAATCACCTCTTGTGATCTTTGGCTGGCCATGCTGTGCTTAATACACCCCAAAATGCCATTTGCCCTCTTGGCTGACAGGGCATGCTGCTGGCTCAAGTTGAGCCTGCTGCAAACCAGCACCCCCAAGCCCCTTTCTGCTGAGCTGCTCTCCAACCACACAATCTGTACCTGTGTCCAGCACTGCTTCATCCCTGGTGCAGGACCTGGCATTTTCCTTTGCTGAACTTCTTGCCATTGATGATTGCCCAGTGCTCCAATCTACCTACATCCCTCTGCAAGGCCTCTTGTCCCTCAAGAGAGTCCACTTCCTGCAAAGCAAGACAGACTCCGACTCATAAATTCATCCTGTCAAAGATGTAAAAATACATTTCAAAATTTCAAGATAATGGGAGCTGCATTAGTTTGTTACTTTTGGATACCTAGAAATGTTGTGCAGGCCTCTTTATAGCTGAAAGGAACTTTAAATGCTTTGATTTTATTTAAGTATTTAAATGTATTAAAACTGGGAAAAATTTTAAATAGCAATTTGTATATATAGGACTTTTATATATAGGAAGAAGAAGAAAAAAAAAAAAAAAAGATGGTGTTTTTCCCATAATGACTTTTTAAATAAAATCTGTTCTTCAGTTTTTTTATAGCTCCTTGTTTTTTTTTTCCATCTGCCTGGAAGACTCTGAGACCTCTGCAAGATCCTCATGGCTCAAACAGCAATTTCTAACCATGCAGAAATTGATTTCCAGTGTTCTGTGAATTAATTAAGTATCAGTCAATGCCACTTTATTACTGCTGTATTCTAACTTTGCAAAGTTAATTATAGATCAGGAATCTGATTTTAAAATGCCTTTTTTTTTTTCCTTGTTAATAACAGTGTCCACTAGCTCAATAGATCATAGGGATAGAGATGCGGAAAAAATATTTTACCACAAAGGACAAGTTTATTGCTGCTTTCAGCCCATATAAACCAGACAATTTTCTGCCATCATTATCATCTCTTGACTTTGCCACAGATTTTGCCATGTGCATAGGCCTTTAAGAGCTGCTTCAGTACGACTTTTCATTTGATATAGCAACAAAAAGACTGCACATTATACTTCAATCTTCAAGAAAATTACACAAATTTAACATCATATGCTTTCCTGTAATTGTGTAGGGATCGATCTCCAGGCTTCCACTTTTCAACACCTTCAACTTTGACTCTTGCCAATTATATAAAGAGCTTAGAATGTCACTATAAGCACAGCACTACTCTGAATTTTGGGTTTATACATGAAGAACTTTGTTTTGTTGCTGACATTACTTAGGGAATCCACTAATTTATTACTCTTTCTTTGAATACCAAAAGAGTCAGACTATCACATCTGTCCATTACTTTCTGCATTACAAAAAGGGAAACCTTCTTGAGAGCATGAGTTCTGGAATGGATGGGTTTTGCCAGCCATACTTTGTACGAACAGCATCTTCACAGTCAGTCAACTATATTTGTTTTGTTTTGTTTTTAGCTTTCAAAAAATATAATCAAATAATAACCACAATTTGAGATTTTAGCTAAATGTTTGTTACTTCCCGTTACAGACAGTGCACATATATGGACTATTAATGTAATTATAATTATGAATATAAGTATTTTAAGGGCTTAGTCGGACAAGAAGGTGAAAGGATATGCCTAACTCACCACAGAGACATCTTATGATAGAAAAACTGCTAAAGTTGTTGCATGTTAGAAAGTTTAATTTAGTACAATAATAAAGTATGCAGTATTTTACTATTTTTTTAATTGTGCTAGCATTTACTACTTTCTATAAGAACTTAATAAATTTTCTAAGGTGGTAATTGTTATTAAGCAGCAGCTAGCCTCTCTCTATGTTATCTTTATTTAGCCTTCTAAAGAGTGTGTCTTGTTAATGAGACCAAAATAGGTTGTCACATTTTAATTCTAAAAGTTGGGATTCGCTACTTGTCCCCCACCACAAATCTCTTTCATCACAATTTTTCCTTCCATTTTGGATATTACATTTATCTATATATTTCATTTATATGCTCCAATAATTGTTGTAACTTCAACACATTAAGCTAAAACTGGTGATTTTATCATCTTTTACTACACACATTATATCCTTCTGAGGTAAATGGGCTTTTTCTAGCAACACGGACCTATTAATTAAACATTATTTATTTTTAAGTTAGTTTTCTAATTGTCTTTTGCTGCACTGTTGCTCTTCCTCTGAAGACCTCTTTTGAAGTGTAAGATGCTTCTTTGTCTATGGTACATACATTCTGCTGACTCTTGCAGTTGATGCAATACTTTTTAGATATGCTGTCAATTTACAGAGATAAAGATTTTATGATATTATGCTACTTGGTGTGGTTTGTACAACGTGACTTTCATAGGTTCCAGATTTGATCCTTGTTTCCCCTTTTGTTTTGAATTCCCTCTTCTTTATTTTTTTATATTCTCTCATGTTTATGCTAGCCAAGAACTTAACTTTCCTCAGTAAGTTTTCTTGTGGGCTGACAAATTTTCTTTGCTTGGCAAATTTTAATTACTTCAACAGAAGCTATTTCTTTGTATTTGGAATCTGGGACAAGTCACAATCTTTTATAAATCTGATCTTTTATAAATCCCCCAGCATTTTTGCATCATTAGGTCAGTTCTATCTTCTTTTTCTATCTTGCTTTTTTACAGACTTAAAAAAAAAGCTTCACTTTTTTGTATAGTGCTAGCTTTTAAATTTGCTTTAAAAAAAAAAAAAAAAAAAAAAAAAGCTCATATAAACTCTTTTGCCATATTCATTTTATATATGGCATACCTACAGGAGTCAACAACTCCTGCTGAAGGTGGAAAAATGTCCCCAAAATGACTACTATACCTCCTAAATCTTCTCTGTTACTCTCTTTTATGCTGTATGTTAGACATACTGTTAGTGCAAACTACTAATTTAGCTTTTTAGCTATTTTAGCTAATTTAGGGGGAAAAAAAAAAATCTTTAGCCAAAATACAGACTGATAGTGTGTGTTGCTACCAGACAACAGGATGTGTTTTCCAAGATTATTTTGCTTCTTTTCATTCAGTTTATATACAAAGGCTAGCGATAAAACAGAGATTCTGATGCAAGTAAAACCTTCAGAATGGTAAAGCACTGGACCTACAGCATTCAAGACAAAGACAATGCATGCACTGTAAAAATATTCATGCAAAGTGTTCGGACAATACATATATTGTAAATCAAACAAGGGAGGAAAGAAATAGAGCTGCCCAGTCCATTTTAAGAGGAAAAAAACACGCTATTGTTTTTCCATGGCATTGTTAGAGACAAAGAATGCTGAATAAGTGATAAACTTAGCTTTTGTGTGATTAAGTGCACCAGCTGTATTTCCAAATTTTATCAGTCAGCTGGATGATTTTCAACGGCCTTTCTGATTAAATGTTTGCCTTAATTCTTCCATGATGGTCTTTCACACAATGTAGATTTGAATAGCCACATACATCAGCTACCTATCGTAGAACAAGTGAGAGGTTTTTAACATCTTGCTGCTTCAAATCAACATCATTTGAGATACTAGGAGTCATTGAAGTCACTTATGTGACATGGCACACCATAAATTAATGCAAAACAGTCTAAAATACAAGTGTTCTAAGTGTCTTTGTTATTTGCTACATGTATCATTAAAATAGACTATGACTTTGCTATGAAGTCAGGTGAAACAGCCCTTCCCAAACGGTTATTTCTCTGAATGGTAAATAGAGAAATGTAAGAAGACAAACCTGGATATGCATGATAAATAGCACAGTCAGGGAGTGATCCCTCCACAAATGTAGATTACAATTTATTCACAAAAACAGGTACACAAATATTGCATAATACAAATTCTATCAGGACTTTTTTTTTTTTTTTTTAACTTGCTCAGTTTTAGTTTTCTCAGTTGAAGGTATTCTCTGTCAAAGAAAGGAGAGAGCTTGCAGGTTTGTCTTTTGGATGAATATGTCTTCTTCGAGGAGAAGAATGTCATATTTAATTAGTTTAAGGCATTTTGGTTCCAAGGCTCTTTTTTCATACACAGGATCAATAGAGAAATTCTTCCACCGTAACCCTCTTATATAAATGTTTCCTTCCCCGAGGCTGTATTCAATTTAGAACTGGAATAGTGAAGAGTCAATAAAGACTTGACAGAGACAAGCAGACATGGATAAACTTTTGGCCTAATGTTATTGTTGGTGGACCTCTGAGGAAACTTCAGCAAAGCTTTAAATTCACACCTAATCATCATATCTTCATATCTACCTATGTTGGTGGGCTGAAGAAAACTGGAGAAAAAAAGAAGAAGAAAAAAAAAGAAAAACAAACAAAAATAAAACAAACAAATAAGAAACAGAAACAACGTGAATCCCAATTACCTTTTATAAAAATCAGGACTGATTCTGGCTTGACTCCACTTCCTGTGACAGCCTAAATATGTATGCTAATGTTGAAGAGGTGCATTTTTTTTGGTGAATAATCTTTGAATTATGGAAGAAGCTTCATTAGGAAAAACAACCATATGGAAGGGCAACCTTCCTTCTGATTTGCTGTGCTTTGAGACAACACAATCATACCATATTGTATTACAAGTTCATTACATTGAATAAAATCAAACGATTTTTTCTTGGTATTTGCTAACTAAAATTAAAACTCTTCATACATAATGTAAGTAAAATGAAAGAATGTATTATATATTCAGGTTTGAGTGCATTTTCCTTAAAATAGAGTTGAAATAAATCTATCCTGCTACTTAGTCATATACTACTTAATCATATACTACAACTTGTTCAAAGCAAGAGTCTCCCTAATTGATACATGATCTGTGTTGAAAGAAGTGGTTATAGGAGCCAGAAATTCAGGTTTTCAGTAGAAGATAATACTGTTTATAATTCTACCTTCTTTTTGTAAATTCTGTTTGAAATTTCAGATGAGTGGTGCAATACACTATAAACTTACTCTATAAAAAACACCTCCCAAAGCTATCACCTCTCTCTCAGAATGTTGTTTGAACAGCTTTACATGTCATAAGGAACAAGCATTCAATAATATTTTTTTTAATAAATGCTCTCCATCTGGAAATTAAGACCAGCTCCACAATATTGACTTTCATTGCTGCAAAAACAGCAGCTGTTAAAAAAAAAACAAACTCAAATTTAAACAGTAATGAAAATAGAATTTAGGGTGAAAGTTAAAAAAAAAAAAAAAAAAAAAAAAAGAGTCATCTGATAAGAATTTGAGTGTTAAAAAAAAAAAACAAACACTACACACTTAATAGAAAATACAATGGTTAAGGCACTCAAGATTGTCAGTTCAGTTCACAGCTTTGTTGCAGATTTCTTGTTTGAGCTTGCTTGTTTGCTTTCAGTGTGCTCCCAGTCTCCATTTGTAATGCAGAAATGAAAGATTTCTTCTTCCTTTTTCTGTCCCTCTTTGCACTGAAGATTCAGACTATATCAAATAAACACCTATATATACAGCAGATATACACTCATCACTTTGTATACCTACAGGAGGTGACTATTGTGACATGTTTTTTAATGACACCAGAGCTGAAAGCATCAGTTAGCTGTTCTCCAAGCTGTAGGACAGAGTTACTCAAGAACTTCAGCACTAGACTGAATAGGGCTTAGGCAAAAGCAAAGCATCTCTGTTCCCAGTGATCGCTTTTTCTGAGTATTCCCATGGCCTAATTTTAAGCATAGAAGACATTCTAAGGATGATCAAGGAGGATAAATTGGGTCTGGAAATTTATCCGTGTCAGACTTGAGGAAAATGTAGAGACCAACGGTCATAATAAGGCAAAATCCAGGTGACTCAGATCTTGGCCTTAATGCCATGTGTATGTATATCAAGAACATTGAGGGGTCCAGATGACTTTTGAAAACTCCTCAAACCACAAGAAATCATTGTCATCGTCAAAGATTATCAATCTTGTGCATATTTTACCTTACATTGTGAGAATGCGTGTTTTGCATTGCACACCAGTATATGAACATATAGTTTTGGTTCTATAGATTCATTAGATATAGATTCATTGTCTATTCCAAGGTTTTAGATAATATCTAAAACTTTGCCCAACAGAGTTTTCTCTCAGTGAAAACTGCAGCGATAATCACAACTCACAACTCTCTTGGTGTATCAGATTTTTTTATTTTTTTAATTAAAAGCAGAAGTAACCAGCTACCATAATAAATATTGCTGTAGCTGCAAAATTAATGAAAGAATACAATATGTAAAAAACATCTGCAGGTAACCAGCACTAAACACTTAAGAAGGTACAGAAATGTTGCTGTTGCTGTTTGTAAAGGATTGTCTTTAATCTCTCGTTTTTTGATATATTTCATCAACATTTTGTCACAAACTATTGTGAAAAGCTTGTATTGCAAAGATATATTCCATTTTGGGTGCACTTTCAATTCAGAAAATGTTTTATACAATAATTAAATGGTGGTTTCTGACCTAAAGTCTCTTAGAGACATTTGAAATAACATAAATGTAAAAACTGAGAGCCTTTTCCCCAAAAAGGATGACCTTCAGCTGAAAAGCCATGCTATATAGCTATATGGCAATAGAGAGATATATGGGTGATATCAGTGATAGAGGGATGGTTGGACTAGATGATCTTGAAGGTCTTTTTCAACCTTAATGATTCGTTGATTCTATAGTATCTTCTAAACCCTCAAAACTCAGAATATAGGGCAAGCTAAAAATTGAAAGATAATATTGCTGTTCACAGTAACTGCTTTAGGAAACCACAGGAAGAACATTTTTAGGAAAAAAAAAAAATAATAATGGAAAGACTAAGTTTCTACTCTGTCCTCCCACCATTCTACTAAAATCTCAGAACCACTACTCCTTACTGGCTTTTAACCTGCTGACTGTGCAGTCTTGTTCTTTCTTCGATTTTTGAAGCAGTGTTCTTGATTTTACTTCACTTCCTTTCCTGTGGTCTTTAAAGTATCTGTCTTAACTGCTGCCTTCAGGTTTCTAGAGTCCTGTCCTTAACTCTCCTTCTGTTGTCTTTCTATATATAGTATTTCAAGTCAGTCTCCATGTTAGAGAATACTTCAAAAATGTTTGTTGGTTTGTTTGTTTGTTTGTTTTTCTATTTAGCCTTGCAATTGATGATCTCATTTAAATTCTTATGAATTTCTATGGATTATTACAGTATCCTTTTTGGTTTTGGCAAATGCCTTGCTTGTACAAAGTTTCAACACTGTTACTACAATGAACCTTCTATCTTGTCACGCTGATTGCAGAATTAATTTCTGTGCACTCATAGAACTCTCTATCTCTTTACATCAAGCTGCTTTACCCACTTTTAGAATGATCTTCATCAAATACTGTTTCTTAGTCAACATGATGAGATCCACTCTCACTCCTGCTTGGTCCATTTTGCAGGCCATTTTTTACAGTTTCAGTGCAAACATATTTGTGTTTTCACATGCAAAGCTTCTAGGCCTGAGATCTGAGATGAGACATATCATATCCCAAAGGGATTATCTCATAGCCAACTCCTATTCCCTTTATGTGTTTTTTTGTTTGTTTGTTTTGTTTTTAACCGAGTGTCCAGGCTGCTCCTGTTTTATGATTCCTGTCTGTTGAAGAAGATCAAGAATGATTTACCCAGCTGTATTCTGCTATCCAGCATCTTGATCATTTGAACATAAACTACACTTGGACATGTCTCGTTTTGTGCCTGTTTTTGTATTGTGCCTAGTCTAATCAGAACTTGATCTAGAATCAAAGCTTTCTTATGCTATGGTAATTCAAATGACACTTTTTATTGACACTTCTAGTAAAATTCCAGTCTCAAGAAAGAGGTAGTTTAGATTAATTTTGGATTATATTCTGTTCAGACTGGTAAAAAGTATAGCTGCTTACAAGGCTAAAGTGAATGAAACTGTAGTGCTTGGAATCAGCTGCAGAGGTCTGAGTTATAAAAGTAGAGGTCAAACACATTTGGCCTACAAATTGCAAGTTACAAGTCTGTGCTATCCAGCTACTTATCCACTTAAGTAATCTTTTATTGCCTTGAGATAGTTAGCATACACTGGCCAAATGTTCTTTGGAAATGGTGCATGCTCTGCTGCTCCAGCGTCATGTAGTTTAATACTACTCTGGAAGACACTGCCTGTCTTCAGGACTCATTTTATACAATTTTATTTGTCTAAGTGTTCCTATCTATACAATGAAACTCCACACATTATAAAATGTCAGTGTTCAACCTATTCTACAGTTTTATTCCCCCATTTGTAACATCTGAGCTCATTCGAACAGCAACTAAATGCCTTACAAATTCTTCTCAGTTAATCCTCTTTTTTTTGACTGCAAAAAGTGTTTGCAGGAGGCTTTTGTAAAACTGTACCTTCCACTTAGCTCTTGCTGGAATTTGAACTATTTTTCCAGTCTCCTCTTTCTTCCCATCCTACACAACAAATGGCCTATTACCCTATTGTTGAGAGAGTTATCTGAAAAGGTTATTGTTCCTTCTGTTTCAGGACTGACAGAGTTTGCTCTAGGATCATAAACAGATTCAGAGAAATCCTCAACCACAACAGAAGATTGACTTGAATATGGGATTACTATAGATGCCTTGAGTTTCTGAATGGATAGACACAAGGAACAGCTGATTTTTTTTTCCAATATACACTCAGAAATTAAAGTAAAATTAAAACAAAACAATTACAAGCTAATTACTTTTTATAAAATTAAGTGTTTTGGATGTAAAGATTCACTGGTATTGATACAGAATCACTAAAGTACCTTATTTGAGAAGAAACTATTAAGTTTTAAGCAGAAAGCCCCAACACCCCCAACATCATTAAACAAAAACACTGACGAGCTTTGGGCACAACACTTACCAGTAACGAAATTGCATCTTTTTTCTACTGAAAAAAAACATATCATGAAATATACAGATCTGTACAAAATTAAAAGGTCCCTTAGGAAACAGGCAAATGTCTTAACCAATATAAAAAAAAAAGTCCTAAGGATGACCACCAACCAACCCAAATGCAGGGACCAAGAATTAGTTTTGATAGCTGGTACCCAAAGAAAAAACAGAGAATTGCAAGTGTCTTGAAAATCAGAACTGTGTATGTTTAACTGCCACCTACTCACCAACAATTAAAAAATGACAATAAACCCACAGGCTTCTGTTATTTAGAAAATTAAGATTAGACACTATCCAAAACTGAATAGAATACTGGACTGAAAAGAATACTGAACATGAAGGAATACAGAAAGGGAAACAGAAAGCAAAGCTAACACAGAGAATGAAAATGGGCCTTCTTCAGTTTCAAAAATAGCTTTAGACAACGTTTTAGAAGTGCAGGCATGTTGCTGAGAAGTCTGTCTAATACCTTGGCCATGGGATGTGCTAGATTTGGGGTTAGGAAAAGTTATATTTTCTTTGGTCAGGCTGATAGGGTTTTCTTGTTTCTTGGCTATTTTCAACTATTTTGGAAGTGAATAACCTAAAATACATAGGATGACTCTGGCTCATTTCTGCTGACAAATTCTCTGTATCTGTAAAGGCATCAGGTTTTGGCCACTCTCATGGTTTTTGTTTCTCTCCTCCTTGTTATGCACTGCACACATAGTAATTTATTTATTTATTTATTAAATTTAAATTAATTATCTTATATACATTGCAGGATGATCTCTGCTGCATTGCAAACTGAAAAGCTGAGATGACAATCTTTTGGATAAATCTATTTTTAAAGGACAGTACAGTGATAAACTTCTGGACTCACTGACTCACTGACTCCAGATCACTAAAACAGGTATAAAAGAAAGAATCTGGAAGAAAATCAAGATTAAGATTTTACATAATTTTAAATCTGTACCAGGGCAGTCAATGAAATACAGGCTGTACATTACATGCTAGATGTCACTGCAGGCTGAACTGCAGAGAGTATTAGTAAGACAGAAGGACATCAAACTAAAAATGAAATGGTAGCCACTGCACACAGGTATATACTGAAAAGGGCCTACCTGTTATAAGAGTTACTCACTGCTTTGGACTAGACTCTTTTTGCTGTAAATTTACTGACTTCAATCATTTGACCTACAAATTTCAGTACTGTGCCAGCTTCAAAATGTACTTAAATGTCAGTAAGAAAAATTGTTTTTTCCAAATATTGTCAGGGTAAATCCAACCTGGGTAAAAAGAAATATGATGACTGCTCATTAGTCCACATGGTTTGGATAAGGAACTTAACTACTGAGACTAAGACATATTCATATCCTTAGAAGTCTGAAAACTACATATGCTCTGAGAGAACTGGGGAGTTCAGGAAAAACCACTCACAAAGCACACCCCACAGCAGAGTCAGTAGGACTTTTCATTAACTACTTACCTGGGTACCACTTCTGGAAATCCAAAGGTTTCACTTTCTGTGTTCTCTTTTTGTTACTCCATCTGGTTTCAGATGCATGGAAAAGGAAGTTGCGGAGTTCAAAATGCAGAGGGGATATGAGCTAGGAGAGGGTTCTGGTAAGAAGCGTATGCTGGCTCAGGCTTTTCAGAAAGGGATGGAGGGGTATGGTGATGAGCCAAAATGACATTTGGCAGTTGGGAAGAGATGAAGTGAGACTTAACTACAGAGTCTTTAATATATTTGCTCCACTATGAAATTTTTAGGAAGTGGAAAATCCCACAATCTGGAGAGGACCTCTGTTGAATACCAGCAGAAGGAATGAAGAACAAGTTCCATTATGAGACAAAGGGGAAGGAAAGCAAAATGGAATTCAAGAAGAAAAAAAAAAAATAGAAGCAGCAGGATGTAGAAGAGAAAGAGAAACCTGAACAAAGAGTAAAATGGGACATAATGTAACACAGAGTCTGGCAATGGGTGGAAAAATCTGAGAAAAGACAATGAATACTAGGTTAGCAGATTAAGATGAAGGTTCTTAGTGACTAACATCTCTGGGGACTGGCATGAAAAACCTGAAGGTGGGACTTAGTTTGAATGTTGAGGAGGATGCAAAGATGGCATTAGAAGAGGGCATGAACAATGTACGCCAAGATCCTCCAATTTTTGCTCTTCTACTGTTGACAAAGAGTTGTGGAATCCAGAGACAAAGCACTACATCTCTTTAATATCCATTCACATAAGTAAGCATACCAAAAAACTATGTTGGTATCCAAGTTGTCACTGACAGACTGTGTTGTTTGTGTGTTGTTTTTTTTTTTTTTTTTTTTCCTTAAAATAATAGTTTCCACGTACTATATCTGAAAATGTGAAAAAGCTACAGTTGACAAGTCAAGCACTGAGAAAGAATTATGGCTAATGCCAGAACTGAGAATGACAGTACAATCTTAATTTCTCTTTTTTATAGCATATACACTGTAACAGCATTATATTATTATGAGCTGTTCTTCCCATTTGGAAGGATGCTTTATATTACAATGTCAGTAATGCATTTTTAAGCACAGAAAATGCTACTATGGGCCTATTATTCCTACAAAGTTTAGAAAATGTATAATCAAGCAATGAAGTTGATGGTGGAAAATGAGAAAAAACAAGCATCATTGCTATTAAAGCGTTAAGAAAATCAGACTGTTTTGTACTAAGACAATGCTTGAAGCCACAAGGGGAAAAAAAAAGGAGAACACATCTGTTCCCACTGACGTCAGGAGGCTAAGGGCCAGGCTCTACCCCTGTACATGTACAACTTCCATTACCTTCAGCTGAAACAACTTGTAACTTAGGGCAGAACTGGTCTTATGCATAAAAGTCAAACCATCATATTAAAGAGACAAGTGACATAAATTACTGTAAGTGCATTCTGGAAGTGGCTAACATTGTACAAACTGAAACACTGACATCGCTGCCTTGAAAATTTGACAATCCTAGTCTAAGAAAATATGCAGCCAGCATTAAAAGAAGGAGACTTAGAGACAGTGGCAGAGGCTGTCTGCAACCAGAGTTTGGTTGTTCTAATCTTTTCAGAGGCAGATCATTTTACTTTAAAATTCCTCCTGCTGAAGATTAGAAACTAATGTAGTGGCTTCAGCATGACTTGTTTTCATTTTAATTCATATGGTTTTGATAGAATTATCAAGCAATCAGGCAGAATTTACTTAAATCCCCGAATCATTCACACACACAACACCCCCCACCCCCCCCCCCCATTTTGGAAATGATTGCAGATATACATCACTATTTTAAATATATTTTATTGATGATGGTTTTGGTTGTAAGAAAGTGTTGCTGACACTTCAGTTTGTCTTGCAATGTTCTTTTGTTCTTTTTCAATGTCACATTACTTCTGTGTCCCTTTTAAAAATTTCTGCAATACACATTACATCCCATAAACACAAACAATTGTACAAAATATGTTCATTTACCTAAAAGCATAACTAAACATAATAAGCAATAATGGTAATGAAGGAATAAAGAAAGAGTGAATGAAAGAATGAAAAGGAATTGAAATTGTGATCTTGGAGAGAGAACTTAGTCCATTTGCTTTTAAATACCTGCTGAAACAGAATAAAACAATCATAGAACCATAGAATCATTAAGGTTGGAAAAGACCTCCAAGATCATCTGGTCCGACCATCCCCCTACCTCCAATATTACCCACTAAACTACGTCCCTAAGTACCACGTCCAACCCTTCCTTGAATACCCCCAGGGGCTCCACCACCTCCCTGGGCAACTCGTTCCAATGCCTGACTGCTCGTTCTGAGAAGAAATGTCTCTTAATTTCTAACCTAAACCTCCCCTGGCACAACTTGAGGCCATTCCCTCTAGTTCTATCCCTAGTTATCTGTGAGAAGAGGCTGACCCCCAGCTCCCCACACCTTCCCTTCAGGTGTTGTAGAGAGCAATAAGGTCTCCCTGGAGCCTCCTCCAGTCTAAACAACCCCAGTTCCCTCAGCTGCTGCTCACAGGACTTGTGCTCCAAGCCTTTCACCAGCTTTGAAGCTCTTCTCTGGACACATTCCACGGCCTCGATGTCCTTCTTGTAAGCATAAAAGAAAAACTGCATTTTCTTAACACTAAATTTACAGCAATTTTTCTTTTGCGCATAATTTTATTTCAGGGACCTGAAATCATTTTATCTAGGAGGTGTCAGAGGGATCAGAAGGACAGTAACTTACTGGGCACAGTTAAAGAGTTCATACAATGCATTTTTACATTATTCTTCAACAACACCAGTAAAACTGGTTTGCTACACAATATGGGCTGCACTTCCAATGTTCTCCAGAGGAACTGTAAAAACTTGTTTGATATCTTATATTACATTGCTGGTGACAATTGGCAATTGTTTTTCCTGGCATTTTCTGAATATTACATAACATTCTTGCCTACAGCTGTTGTAAAAACTGGTGAAATTTCCTAAGAACTGTTTATTCATTGTATTCCTATCTTTTAAACATAGTCTGAAGAAATCCAAGAAAAAAAAATAATCAATTGTTATTTAAGTGTATATAGTATTTAGTTTAATATGAAATATAGTTCCGTTTAATAAATGTAGTACAAGTTTAATAATAATAATAATAAAGCTTATGACAAAGTATGATAAACTGGTTATAAGTATTATCTATTCTCCTGGGGGAAATAAAAACAAACAAACAAACAAACAAAGTTTACTGGCTTGCACTGCAGAGACTCCAAAATCTTTAGAATTCTGGCACACACAAACCAAACCTACCCTGGATAACTGTCCACAAACCAAACCTACCCTGGATAACTGCCACATAAGCAGGCTGGTAGGAGGTAGGCTATTTAGATCAAAAAAAATCAGGGTGATTTTTTTCAGACAGGTGATCAGAGTTCTTGTTTATACTTGTTTATACTCAATAAAATCAGTTTTCCTAATCTGAGGACTATAACCTTTGAAGATGCTTATGTGCAGTGGTACTTGTATCTTCATATGTTCTCCATATAATATAAACTTTCATCAGCAAGATACATTGTAAAGCAGATCCACTTTTACCAACCCTTGTGGTTTGAACCATTTTTACCACTCGTATCAAGCAAAAGCTAAGCCCAGGAGACTTCATTCAGAACTTCCTGAACATCCTAATGCTTGTAAAAAGTCTTATGTGCATAGGTGGGCATACACTTACATACAAAGTATATGTGAGCAAAAGCATGAAGAAGTATTTCCTTACAGAGGAGCTTAAATAGCTCCCATAAATTATCAAATACTGCTATACAATCTAGTGCACAGATTTTTGATGCATTATATGCCTAGGTATCACTGACATGAAAGGTCAATGGGAGCTAATCTACTCTGAAGGTGGACCAAGAGACTGGGAAATACAACCCAGTCGGCAAACTTTCTTATCTATACTAGCCTCAGTTGGTATCTGCTAAAAATACATTTTGCTTTCTCAAATCTTACACCATCACTAGCTCAGAGTCATCCAATGATCATCTAGTACTTCTGATTTTTTTCTTTCTTTTCCTTTGCAATTTTTAGACAAAGATTCTCTAGTGTATAGTTAAAATGTTTTGTGTTTTTGCTATTAAGACATCATCCCAATTCTGTGATTTCACTCCTCAACCAATTAGTAGGTTATTCCAAACCCACTCTGTATTGATAAGGTTTCTTTTAATTCATTTGTACTTACTTGCCAAGGCCACTACTGAAAATAATAAACAAAATAAAACCCAAGATTGCTCATTTTGAAATGCTACCACTAACTTTTCTCCAGATTGACATCTTTTCCTAACAGTCATTTTGTTTTGTTTTGTTTTGTTTTTTGACATCTTCCACATTCCTGGTCTATTACACATATACATGTACTTTACCTACTTTTAACCACTCCTTGTTTTCTGCAGTTTATCAAAATGGCTTCCATAGTAAAAGCATCAGCAGATTTCAGTGTTGCATGCTGCCAACATCTAGCTAAAGTAACTAAAGTTCCCTAGGTCTTTTATCTTCTCATATCTTAAATACTGGTACTGTCTGACAGTCTCCAAGGAGTAGAGTGCCACCCTGACTTATAAACATTTTTTGCGATTTTGTACACTAGTTTTTCATTACATTTAGACAGAGATTTATTCCTCTGATTTGAAGACACTCTTTTGATTTTAATTTCACTGTGAAAACAGTAACGTTAATTTCTAAACATTTATTCCATTTGCTCCACCCTTTGTTCCAGCCAGCAATTACCAGAAAAGCAAACTACTCAGTTTGAGGGACAAAGCGTACATTTTTCACCCCATCCTCACTGAAAGAGAGCTCAACTTCTTCATTTCAGGTTTTCTTTATATTTTTACATGTGATACACATTTTACTGTTTATTTCAGTATTTATTTTAACAATCTAATTCAAGTGTTGGCAAACGTCACATCACCCTGGTTATTTCTAACCTTTAAGCCACAAATATCTTTTCACTTGTGAGTTGACAGCTTAATTCTAATACCTTGTTTGAAGTCACTCTCTTTTCAGTTGTCTGGAGTTATTCCTTACACATCGTTCTTTTCACATCTTAGAAAATTTCCCAAGATTTCCCCACACTGAGTTTTTCAACTGATTTCACTAACTAGTTTCTTCTTTTTATTTCCCTGCAGACTACCCTTTTAAAGCTAAAATGCTTAGTTTATGATCATTTGAATTTATATTTCCATTTATTTGAAACTAAGTCCATGATTAGTAAATCCAATATTATATTCCCTTAGTATGGGCTCTCTGAATGTTGCTAGATGATTGTTTTTCTACTAAAATCAAATTTTGTATGTGTTTGCCCTGTGCCCTACCTCTTTTCTTGTAATCATGTGGAACAGTAGTAATTAATATTCTTGGGCCAGGAGCATTTACTTCTCTTGACTCTGCAATTTAGTGTTACTAGAGAAATAGTACTAATTCTTATTTTAGCACAGATCAAGTATTTTATAGGACACTAATCATTTAGTGAATTAGTTGCTGAACCAGATAGTAAGCAAGGCTGCCATGGCTCCATATTCTGAGGTCCATCCTCTCCTCCATCAAGTCTGAGCATGCATTCCTGATAGGCAAAAACACACTATGTATGTATACAGTAAAGTTATGAATGTGCACTTGGCCAGTCACTCAGTTCAACACAGACACAAACACTCATGCAAACAGAGATGGTGTGGGACGTGTAACACTGTCCTCTCTGGCATGGGTCCCTATGACCTGAGGTCTGACTCCCATTGCTGGCACTTACACCTCATACACACAGAGACCAGGAAGCCCTCTCAGCTAGCAAAATAGAGTTTAATGAACAGACAGGACAGACTGCAGTGATCAGATGCAGGGCACAGACAGACGAGCGTACTAACCAGCCGGCTATTTACACAGAACTAACACTGTTGATCCCCTCATCTCACCGTTTTCCAAATCACCTTGGTATCTCCCTTTCCCCTGGCCTTTCACTCTTCCCCTAAACACTCCATAATAATACTTTGTACACTCCCCAAACTTTTTTCCTATTATGCACCCCATAACCTCCCCTGCCCCAGCAGTCAGTGAGGTGATCCAGAAATCCTTTCAGTTGCCTGCTGGTGCTGGGTCCCTATAGCCCCATGGGGCTGAGGCTGCCTGGGCCAGCCCCACCTGCCTCTGCGCTCCTGTGTGTGTGGAGATGAGCCCTTAATCACATAACAAACTGTAAACAGAGATTAAGCATCAGTGTTGAAATGCTGCCAGTTCTGCACATTCAGATCCACAATGCCAATCAATATAATAGTCTCAAGGCAGGGAGTAAACAGGAGCTGCCCCAAATTAGTGCAACTGTGGAACTGCGCAGGCACTGGGAATCAAATCAAAGATCCCAGCACAGTTAAAAGCCTTTTCATAACCACTAGAAATATAAATACAAGGAATTTCCAAACAGGAACACGGGCTCTTAGTTTTTCCATTTCATCTGAGAGACCGAGATTAAGATCCTTACCTTAATGAGACTCTTCTCCCCTTATCTGCTTTCCTCTGCCACTACAGACAACCTTCCTAGCTATTCCTGGGGCTGTTGAAGCAGCTCCTCTCGAGAGCTTTGCTCCTGTCTCAGGCTTTACCACCATGGCTAACAGCAGTGCTTCCAACTCGTGCCTACTCCAGA
Source organism: Aythya ferina (assembly GCF_964211825.1). Lineage (NCBI taxonomy): Eukaryota > Metazoa > Chordata > Aves > Anseriformes > Anatidae > Aythya > Aythya ferina. The sequence continues at coordinate 130,375,350 of NC_140297.1, forward strand.
ACTTCACTGGTACACTGGCTACCCGGTCAATAGGACCAAGTGCTTTGGGAACACCTGCGCTCACAGCATCTGTGTTTCCCTGGGAGCTCTTCCATCAGGATTTCTCCTTGTTTGCTTCGCTTGGGCAATGCCAAGAGCTCTCGGGCCAAGTGACTTGGCCACACACCTATCTGTTGATCTGCACTGGACCGCCTGGTGCTGTTTGTGCAGTGACACGGCCGTGCTGGTTCATGGGGTTGTAAACTGTGGCTGTAGTCCAGCCTTCTTTCTGTACAAGCCTGCCAGCTCCCCAGTGCACGCACGGCGCTCTATAAATAACAAAAATAGATGTGCTGCCTACTGGTGGATCTTAAAAATATCAGGACACCCTCGTAAAAGGGAGAAGCGCGTCCTGGTGACCTTGAGCCAGGACGGTGGAGGACTAGGCCCTCCTTCTGGCCTTCAACCCCCTGCACGGAGCAGGAACCCCCGAGCCAAGCAGCTCCCCACGGCCCCCCAGGGAAAGGCGTTTTTGGGGGCGCAAGGCGTTTTTTTGGGGGCGCAGGCTGCGAAGCGCTTGCGCGCCCTGAGGCCGGCGGGAGGAGGAGGAGGGGGGAGCCGGGCGCCCACACGAGGGATTACAGCGGATTTTCCTTGAAAAACAGACACACGCACACCCCGGGGGGAAGGCTCCCCCCACGGCTCCGGCCTCGCAGCGCCGCGGGACCCTGCCCTGCCCTGGTACGGTGCCGCGGGGCCGGGCGCTGAGGGACAGGGAGCCGGGAGGGGGGGGGGATGCAGCGGGGCGGCCTCAACCCCCCCTCCCCGTCCTCGGCGAGAGCGGAGTGCGGCGGCCAGAGGAGGGGGCGGAGAGGATGACTTCATGCCGCCGGAGCGCCGTGAATTTAGGAGCAGCTGCCGCCGGCACCGCCGGCACCGGGATGTGGGGGTGAAGAGGCAGCGGGAGCTGAGGGAGGGGCTGCGCGGGGCGCCCCGATCCGCCGCCACCACCAGAGCCAGCAGCGGGAGGCAGGGAGGGGGGAAGATGCGCTGAGCCGGTCGCTGCAAAGGTGAGCGGGGGGCTGCGGGGGGCTGCGGGGAGCTGGGGGCCGCGGCCGCCTCCTCCGTCTCCTTCACGCTCTGCTTTCTGCCCCGCTCCCTGCTCGGCGGCACGGATCGGGGTGTGGGGGTCGCAAGGGCTGCGGCAGGTGCGGGGCCGAGCTCCGGGCCGCCTCCTGCTGCTGCTGCTGCTGCTGCTGCTGCTGCTCCCGCCGGCGGCAGGGAGACATCTTAGGGCCGGGGGGGATGAGGGGAGCGGAGCTGCCTCGTACACCACCCCCGGCCGGAGCTCGCCGCGCAGGGAACTAAAGGGAGAGTGGGAGAAGTTAGAGAACCGGCCCTCGCACCGACATGGGTGCTGCGGGCTCCTCACGGGCTCCTTTCCGTGCTCCGTGCGTTTTTTTCCATTGGTGCCGGCCGGTGGGAGGTTTGGGATGAGAAATGCCGGCGAAATTCCCAGTGCCCTCGTTGGCTAAATGGAAGAATTAATGAGTTGTGTCGCCATCGTATCAACATCTAAGTGGGAAAACAGGAGTACACGCAGCAGTGTAGCTTGGCCACTGACATTGCGCCTTCCTCGTGGTATGTACACGGGTCCTGGCAGTACACGAGTAGTCGCTTGGAGTTGAGCGAAAGGGGAAAAATCTGCCTGGCCTGTGTCCTTTTCTGGTATGTTTGTTGGGTTTTGGTTTTGTTTTTCCTTTGTTCTGCTCTCAGGAAGGATGCTGAAGAGATGGCATGTCAGTACAGGAGGCCAGGGTTGGCATGCATAGGCAGATCATTAGCATGAGCTCTGTTTGCATGTGGTAATGGTTAATGGCTTTATATGGTTTGGTTGGGAAGCGAAAAGAATGATTGTGCCTCCGGTGAGAGGAAGGATAAGGTACTAATGAGAAAAGGAAGCAGGATACCGGAACCTGAAAGTTACTTTGTTCAATGTCTATTTACTTACACATTCATTGTAAAGGATCCTGTTATGCTGTGCGCTCGTTGAGCAGCTCATGTAGTTGTGGGTTCCTCAGTTGTGGCCAAAGCTCCAGGCCACGGTGCTGGAATGATAAAAATGATACCTATGGAGGTAACAGGCAGTTAGATGCTTGGTCTCTTGTTATTTCTGGGAAGATGTTTAAATTCATGTGTTTGCCTCAGTATTGTTGCTGGGTAAGCAGAAGGCGAATGATGGCTACGGAGGCAGGAAATGCATATAAAGGACAATTGAGGCTTCACAAGGCTGAAACAAAGCATGACTGGTGAATTGCACTGTCAGAAATCAGTTCAACAGACAGATCTTTACTGTGAACAACAGTCATTAAGTATGACCCCGTATAAGCTATTATAGTCATTAACTATGGCCCCATATAAACCCCGTTAAGCACTCCATGGCACATCCATTGTATGCATTTCAAGCCAGAAAAAGTAATAACACGTTCCATCAAATCTACTTTTTATCTACCAAACATATACCTTGTTCCTGTAAAACACCTGGGAGCCTGAATTATCATCTCTCTACTTTTTTTTTTTTTCTTTTTTTTCTTTTTTTTTTGTCAGAAAAGAACGTGGTTGTCTGTCTCAGCAGTTGCAATGTTGCAGTCATCTGTTGATTTCTGCTGTAATGGCCTCTGGCTGGAAAAAGAAACCATGCAGCTGAGTTCACATACTTTTCATATTAGTCCACCCATTCTATATTGAGTCCATTGCTTTGCTGAAGAGAGCATCAAGTAAGGGTTTCACATTCTGTTGTTGTAAATGTGGGGTAGTATGAGTACTTGCTAATGTTGACAAAACATTACCACAGTAAATATAGCTGTTTGTGCTTCCTGGCAAATGTAAAGAGGGTTTCAAAAGGATGTCAGTAATTTCTAAAACAGTGTGGTGCCAGGGAAGAAGGACTAGTTGGCCAAGAGTCATTATTATATATGTGCACATACATCTGGTTGGTTTGACACAGGAAACTTGCTGTTGTTTATGTGTACTCCAAAGACAGACGGTATAATCATATCAAATGCAAGAGTGCATGTGTCTGTAGGAAAAGTACATATGTAACTACCAGTTTGGATTTAGTTAAATGGCGTAAATCAACTTGTTTCTTAACTCCTCTTACTCCTTTTGTTACAGTAAGTTCCTTACCTCTACCAGGCAAAGAAAAGGATCTTTGCTGTGGTTGATCTGGGGCAAGAGCCCCACTGCCTGGAAGAACAGCACAGTTGCCCAGCTGGATGATGCCAGACAGACTGGGTGGCAGCTGAGACTTAGCTGCCTTTTCCTCAGAGGGTCTGCTATTTTGGATTTCTTCATCTGGGTTAGTTCTGCAAATATGTAAGACCTTAATTATCTCTGAGATTTCTAGGCCACAGCCAGCCTTTGAACCAGCAGGTTCATTTAACCAAATTTATGAGCAGGGGCCAGATGGATATGTTTGCATAAAGCTTGTTTCCTTAGGAGAACAAACTGGAAAACCTAGTAACCTTGAATGCTCTTGAAGCTACAGAGGCTTGATGCTCCTTTCCAAGGCTGAAATGAAACAGTTCAGTTAATGCATTTTCCTTACTATGAGAATGTTTGAGGCTGATATTTCTAAGTGCTATTTGAACCAACTGAAGTAAGCACCTTCTAGATCAAGCAGGTAACAGTCCAGTTATGTTGTTACTAGGCTTTCAGTCGAATTATTTTCTCCATCTATGAATTCCTTAGAGTCCAAGAAATAAAGGAAGATGAGCAGAGTGTGAGCAAGCAGACATTAAATTATATATAATACATACAAACACACACTCTACATGAGCAAATAGGAGTGTTTTAAAGGTAGTGATACCATTGTTTCTTCATGACAACAAATGTATTAATGCTTGAAATGCATGCCCTGTATGTGCAGTAACTAGCATTTCTAGATGAGAAAAAAGTTCCATCAGAACTAAATGCCAGGTATTGACTTAAATTTTATCAGTTTTATCTAAATTTCATCCAAACCCACTTGCATAGTAAAATCTTCTGCTGGAGTCTTTAATTACTGTCAGTAGAAAGTCTGCATGTGAGTGGTCAGTCAAATGCAAAGGTAACAATTGTTAAGGAGAACTAAGAGTTCAATTGATTGATATCTAGTGGTGGGAACAAGACAGGCATTAAGTACCTTTGTACACAGACCTAATTGACCTACATCAGAACTTCACAACCAAGATACTGAAGCCATGAATTTAGTATCTGGAATGTAGAACAGAGTTCGTATATGTTTATTGCAGGAGCAATCTGATTTGTGGTCCTCTTCAAGAGAGGTTTATGTGAACGCAACACAAGCATGAATCCATTTATTTGCATTAATTTCATGATGCATTGATACACTAGTTTCAAGACAGTCTTTGGGTTTATACTCTTAAAAAGTGTCTAACATAATAAAATAGATTATCTTATAGTATAAGAACTGTGTGGTTCCAGTATGTATCCATGTCTTTAAATATAAAATTATTGGGAGAAAGAAACATAAAACGGAATCTCTTATAGGAGTGTTGGTGGAAATGTCCTAGCCAAATGCCAGATCAGGCAGTCTCATTTTTCATCCCTTAAAGTTTGCAGAAGAACCAATGAGTTACACTGGTTTTCTTTGTGCTCCCTAGCGTGCTGCCAATATACTGCATTTCTGAGCTGCCTGACTTTCTGTGGCAGTAAAATGATTCCACGGTACCTCTGTCTTTCTACCCTGGGTGAACCAAGTGTAAAGTTGTTGTTGTTTTTTTCCCCAAACCTTTTTGGAGAAGAACTTCAGTGGACAAATTCTGATGTCTTCCCAGGTGTAGTTGTCTCTAGTGGAATGTATTTTGTTTTCTAACCATTATTAAAATCAGTTTTAAAATAGGCTATGTTGCTGTTCTTTGGCTTTATGGGATTCATGGGCAGTTTAACCTGTCCCATTTCAGAAGTACTTCAAAGCAACATGCTGGTCTCTGCACAGTTATGCATCCCTTTCTGCACTAATGTCCCCGTGATTCATCAGAAGTGATAGGCAAATAGGTCTAACTCCAACATACGGTCTTTGTTTCTCTGACTGCTTTTTTGTCACATCTTTGTTCTAGAAACTGTTCCAAAAGACTCAAAGATACATTGAAGTTATCCTGGCAGCTGTTAGCTAGCCTGTAAAATGTGCTGCAGCTTTAATGAGATCATATACATCTTAATATATCTATATAATTATATATATATTATATAATATATAATATATGTATTTGCTAACTATTCACTCATTTGCCTTCTACCTCCTACAGAATTTCCATTTACACATATGGTGAGCACATAACTCTGGTGAAACGATCTCACCACCTGTTGTTTTAAAATAGCACAGATGCTTATTAATGGTCCTTCCATGATACTGTTTATAGTACATGTTAAACCTCCCTTAAAATACTGTGGATCATATTGGTAAAGGATATTATTACTTCAGTAGCAGCCTTAAATTGGCTCCTGTTCAGCATCTCTACTTAACCTGTTGATTGCTCACAGGTAGGACAGAGGCAAACTTAATGGGAGACTCAAAGCTGTGATCCCCAGTGAGAAACATGTCAGTGAGTCCCGTACAAGGTATTACGTGAAAATGACTGCTGCTATTTGAATGCCAGAGTAACACAAAGAACTGCAAAAAGTATGAGTACACAACTTCTCTACACTCAGAAGTCTTGAGCTCAGTTGGTCTGAACTCCTTCAGGCCAAGGCTCAAGAACAAAGTCTTCACCAAAGCAAGGGAAAGTGAATAAACTGAAATGTTGACACTTGATCATCTCCTTATTGTATTTTATATATTCTTTTCCTTTCATGGAAAAGTAATTTCTAAACTGACTAGACTAAATTATGTACCTAAATGTTCCATCAATTCTGTATTTTCTTACAAGTGACTTGGAATCTTAACTTTTCTTCCAAAGAGTTTCCAGAGTTGTAGTTCAATGCTGCTGCTTGCTGCTGCTTTTTTTTGTTGTTCAACCTGATCAAAGTAGAAATTAAAAATGCATTAGATGCATTTCTACTTCAAAATCAATCATCTATCCACAAGGGGGCCAAGAAGAACTATTTATGTTAAGTGGTATTTTATTACCATTCTCACTTCACTGAGATGTAAATTTAAAAGGGTGATCGGAATAAGCAGACTGTGCTGCTTTCAAACTTCCTGAAGTGCTTGCTTAAGGTGCAGTAAGTTCTTGATGTTTGTATGTTGTTTATGAATTCCAAGAAAACACTGTTACACACTGCAAAAAAATACATAGCAAGAAAAGGAATGAAGGATACATCTTATTTAAGTTGAGCAAAACCTCTTAGTAACTATTAGTGACTGTCTTTTTTATTTTATGAATATTTTAAATGAAATATGCATGGAGACTTTTTTCCCATGGTGCTTGACAGATGGCATTGACTGGTGCGGTTTAGAATAGCTAGTAAATAAACAAAAATAGTTGTTCACACCAGAATATTAACTGTCAGATGTCTGCTCAAACTGTCTAGGATGGACATAAACTTCTTCTCATTTAGAAAAGTTGTGCATTATATCAGTATAGACCTAACCTGTAATAATAGAAATGTGCTATTGGAATAAAACTGCTGGCAAACTTTCAGTAAAGGATGCTTGGAGAAGTAATACATAATAGAGAAATAATACATAAATTCAGTAACATTCTTCTGATGGAGTCTTCCAGCACTTGGTGCTCAGCATTGATTAACAGTTTTATGAGCTCAAAGTAATACTTGCACTACTGTATTTAATTGCAGGAGATATAGTGTCCTCACTGAATGAGTTCAGTTGCTCTGATTTATGTTCTCAGCCTCCATAGTGTGGCAGGCATATGATGCCGTGCTTGTGTGAGTCTCCATTTTGCCTTAAATTTGTTGCCTAATCATTTAATTGGTGCCCTTTAGATTGTCATGTTGTGAGAAATGTTAAGCAAGCATTTCCTTTTAAATTTCTCACCTGTCATGATTTCATTTTATCTATCACATTGTCTTTTTCCTCAAAAACAGTCTTCCTGGTTTATTTACTCTTCCTGTATGAAACTCTTGTTTCATATCTGATTCTTCATCACGTTATTTATATGCTTACTACAACTTTATTTCTGTTAGGCACTGGTAACAATGTAGGAACTCCACTTAGTGGTGTGGTGACTTTTATTTCTGTTCTATTCCTTTTCTTTTTTTCTTTTTTTTTTTTTTTCCCTACAGTTATTAATTCTGCATTTCATTTGAACTGATCTCTGGCATCCCCATGAAGTTCACTGTAGGATCACTGCAATGATATGTCTGCAATGAGTCTGGAAGAATTAATTGAGTGTCATTAGCAGGAGGCATGGATGTTGGTAGCTGGATCTCAAAATGTGTCTCTTACAAATGCATAAAAATATCAAAAAAGTGTGTCTTAAAAATGTAAGAAAGAAAAAATGCAGTGTGTAGCCTTACAGAACAAGAGAAGTTCAGCCCTTTCTTTGTTTCATATTTCTTATGTTTTAAAATAGTGGGATGATGGCAGGTTACGGATTTGGGCTGATGTTTGTGAATTTAGACATGGCGAGCTGGAAATGAGTGAATAGGATCCATTATCGCATATGAGAATTGGAGCATGTGGAAAAAAAAAACGTACTCTGAAAGGCAGACATAACATGAAACACTTTATTAATGAAAAATAAATAAATAAAGCCTAAGAATAGACTGCTGCATTTTAAGTAACTGTTATTTGTAAGGTCTCATGGAGTCAAAGCGTGATAAGAAATGTGAATGGAGTACGCATGAATATAGAAGCTGCGTGACTTGAGAAAGACATGGCTTATCAATTTTGATTACAGCATGCATTGAAAGCCTAAGGATACCAGAGCTTTTTGTCAGTGAGGTAAGAGTATTTTATCATATATTTGCTTCTAGACAGGCAACTAATGTTAACATTCATTTCTTAGGCAAACACCAGAACGTTTTCCAAGCAGAATACCGTGAATAGGAAGTGCCCTGAGTTATCTGAATAACTAGAGGACTTCTTGAATGTTTCTTTGGTGTGTAAATTTGCCTGTGAGGAGTACAGGTGTTGATCTGTTGAATGGCAGCTGAAACATTATAAGGCATAAAATAGAATTCTATAATGCCAGTGTCATTCACTCTGAGTGACAATGTACAAAAAGGGCATTGCCAGCCCTGCATGTCCTTTTTAGAGTGTAATTGTTATAGCTGATACTACAAGGGCCTGTCTGGGGCAATGGCAATGTTCTACTGAATTTTTACAGAGGCAGAAACACTGATAAATGGTGAATGAGGTGCACAGCTTCCACAGAAAGTATCATACCCACCCCCATGACACATACAGCACGAGGGTATTTATAGAAGACAAACATGATAGCCATGCATCCAGAGGAACACAGATACTGTGTATAAGAATAAATAAATAAATAAATAAATAAATAAATAAATAAATATAAGCATGTGACATCACTTCCTCACTAATACTTTCGCATTCATTGCATGTGGATACAGTAATAAGCTTTTAATATATCAAAAACTGATGATGCTGATTAGTGCTTAAGGAAGGAGTTGCATGAAGATATTTAGCATGGTACGATACACTAGCTAGTTGTCACTCCAGAAGTGGATACTTTTCAATTTTACATTCTTTGCATGTTGAAACAATTACCTTACAAACCAAAGAGCAAGAAGAATAATTTGTGTTACTTTCATTTTCTTAGATACTGGGGAAATGTATTATATACTTTTAATCATGGAGACCTCAAAACACTTCACAGTATTTCCACTTTCATTGACAAGCAGGGAATGAAAGGTGTAGTTTAAACATTGTTTTCCCCCAGTCGTATAGCCAGTAGAACTGCAGGGAGTTATTTATGCTAATCTCCAGAAAAAGGTACTGATTTCTGATGACTGCTGCAGCACACTGAACCATACTATTTCCTCCCAAGCAGAAAATTCTTTCCTGTTACTTTTATGCCTCATGTAAGCAATTTTGAAGGCTGTTCATCCGTTACTGACTGCAGCTCTGCTTCTTAAGCAGTGTTTCCAGTGGGACAGCACACTATGCAAATGTATTTTGTGTAGGTTTATTTGATTCTTCAAGTCCACCCTTCATTATAATTTATGTTCTTCCACCTTCTCCCCTCTTCTTGGTCTGGCCAGGCACTGATACTCATTTTCCAAGTATATTCTTTACTTTGTCGATAAGCCTTTTGAGTTTATAGTTGGGACTATCTTGGCAGCACACTATTTTATAAATATTTGTTCTTAACTACTATATTGTAAATTTTTTTGGAGACTAGCACTTGAAAATGCATCTGATTGCTTAAACAAACTGCAAGGCACAAAATTAGGAGGAAGAACTTTTTTGAAGCACTGCGCTGGGATCAGCACCCAAATGACCGCCACATGTGGTGGTATGTTGCATTCATTTCCCACAGGAGTGAGAGGAAAAAGAGAAGGTGCCACGAATCTGAGCAGTTTGCCCCCACTTGCCAAGCTTTTGTGATCTGAGCTGACCACTGAATGCTGCGCTTTCTTTGAGCATTAGGCACTGAGCAAATTTCAAGAGAACTTATGCTTTAGCACCTTGACTTTATCAGTTTCCCGCTATGTGTTAGTAATTTACAAACGTTATTGCCATTTCTGTTAACAGTGGCCAAAATACTAGGCTTTCATTTTTACCAAGGGTTGTTTCTCTTAAGAGATTCTAATGTATGTCAGGGCATGCATGTGGACTGGTTGGAAAAGATAAATAGAGGAGTTAACTGTCACCAGAGGAATGCAAGAGTGGATCTACTGAGAGTCTTTCTGGATAAGTCAAATGTTGGACTAAAAAGTTTAATTGTACACGTTAGTATTTATGTTGATTATTGTCCAATGGGTGAGGTTTCTTCTCCCTACCCCTCCATAGGCAGTGCCTTCTTTGTGGAACTGATGAGTGTGAGACAGTGTGAGGAGAGACGTGTTGCTGGGTCACTCTATTCAATTTGGAGTAATCCAAAGTAAACATGGCTGTGATCTCTGCTCTATAGCTGTCCTTCTCTTTTTCTTTTCTGCTTTTGTATGTATTTGGGTCAGATATGTAAGTCAGATGCTTCTGTCTTAGAGTTTTGGCTTAAAGCTTTCTTAGAGATTTTTTTCTTTTAGGTTCCTACTGCTTTCTACAACTAGCCAGATCATTTGAAGTCAAAATCTTACACTTGGTGAGGAGGCTGTTTGCATCTAACCTAGCTGAAGTATCACAAAATGAAAAAGTATTCAGGGAAGCATGAAAAGATCAAGTGGGATTAAATAGCAACGTGAAAGTGTTTATTCCTTGCAGGAGCAGTGTTTCAAAGCTAGAAGCAAGAAAAAGAAAAAAGCATTAATTGAGGGAAGTTAAAATATAACATAGAAATTTTAAGAGAAGGTTCTTCAAATTCTTTCATCTATTAAAAGCATTAAATTGGAGGTCTTTAGTTTACAAGTTTACATGTGATCAAATATAAAGAGAAATAATGAAGAAGCCTATTAAAGATAGGAAAAAGAAAAAATGTTGAATGAAGCAACTGTTATACATCTCCCCAGGGCCAGCTGTCTATGAAAAGGGTGTCTTCCCTCCTACCCAGTGTGTGGTTTTAGACACTTGATCAGAATTGTTGGTTATTTAAGGTGGCATGGATGACATCTGAGAGTGAGACACAGATGAAGTCAGTTATCTGTATGCTTCTGTAAATAAAATTGCATGTAAGGCCTTGCTGACTGCTCGCTTGTCCATTAACTGAAGGGACTACCCACAAGTTTAATCCAGGTCTTCTTCCTTCACACACTGCTTATTGTTCAAAACCTAACCAGAGCTGAACATCGACCATTTTCTTTGTCTCTCCTTTCCTATTTAATGAGTGTCTCAAGATCCCCTCATAAAACTTGATGAAAACACCCTGGCTTTTGTAGTCACTTGCTTGGTTTCACCTAGGAAAGGTGAACACAGCAATACCTGACAATAACCAGTTGCACGTAAAGGATCCTTTGTTACCTTCTGAAAATCCTTGTATCTCTTAACACAAGGGGAATACGAGACTGGAATAAGGTCTAAAACACCCATCTGAGTGCCTCACTGTCTGCACTTGGATCATCCACAACACACCTACTTCAAGTGGATGCCTGTTTTTCCATGGAAACTGGGATGGTGATGGAGAGAATGGGAGTGTCTCGGTTTCATCCTGACATTTAATTATGACAAATCTGCAAAGTAGTCATGGAGGATGCAACTGTAATGTAACTGGGATCTCATTTTTTTTTTTTTTTGTCTTACTGACCAGCATGTTATGCTACTTTTTCTACAGGCAAGCTTTTTGTTTGTTTGTTTCTTCTGAGTTTCTTCTCATCTCAGAATGACAGAAGTCACTCTACTACTTCACTGAGCAATACTCCAGCCCCTTTGTTTGCTGGAGCAGGACCTTTCAGATGGTGTGGCTTACTCCTAGCCTTCTGATGGAAAATACCCGGTTTGGCAAGTAATTTTTATTTCTGCAGTTGCTTGGAGGAGGATGTGCTTTCTCATCTACTCTGAGCCAAAGGAAAAGTGCACACTTACACATGTGAGGCTTATCTCAACATCCAAACATTCTGCCAGGTGCTGTGAGGGAGCTAAAATGGCTTTGCCAAGTTGTCATTTATAGTCTTGACTATTTGAAGTGCCTTTATGACAAGATACTTTATATCATCCACTGAAATCTGAGTCCTTTCCAAAATTTCTTAGCAGAAAAATCAGGCAAGAAAGAAATTTTTATCTCCAAAGGCATATTTCTTAAAAGCTTTTGAAGTCCATTCATTTCTGTGGAATTCCTACCGCATCCTTCTAATCTTCTAATGGAAGGGCCATCTGTGACCCATTAGCTAGTCTGTTTCTGTAGCTATGTTTATACAAGCTACCAAAAAGAGTGGAATTTGTTTGTCACACATTGTTGGGTACAGCTTGCTCAAAAAACAGCAGTGCCACCCGAATTTAAATGGAACTGCCCACCATTCGTTCTTTCATGCTCTTCTACTCTTCCCTCAACTATTTTGGAACAGTACAAATAACAGTTACCAAGAAAAGGAAAGCTAATGTTGTCTTTATTCAAAATGGATAAATATAATGACTTAAAATTTCCAAGGTCTATCAGTCTGATACCAGGCAAAATAGTAGGAACCATGATATTACTTTTACTTAAATCTTTGGAGGATAATACTGTAGGTAATGCCAATCACTGATGGTTAGTGAAGAAAAAAAAAAAAAAAGAAAAAAAAATGCCTTGTCAAAGGGTGGTGTCCCTCAGGGGATCTGTTCTGGGACCAGTACTATTTAATATCTTTATCATTGACACGGACAGTGGGATTGAGTGCACCCTCAGCAAGTTTGCAGATGACACCAAGCTGAGTGGTGCAGTTGATACACCAGAAGGAAGGGATGCCATTCAAAGGGACCTGGACAAGCTGGAGAAGCGGGCCCATGTGAACCTAATGAGGTTCAACAAGTCCCAAGTGCAAGGTGCTGCACCTGGGTCCGGGCAATCCCAGGCATGATTGGGTGAAGAACACATTGAGAGCAGCCCTGCAGAGAAGGACTTGGGGGTTCTGGTGGATGAAAAACTCAACATGAGCACAGTGGTGAGTGCTTGCTGCCCAGAAGGCCAACTGCATCCTGGGCTGCATCACCAGAGGAGTGACCAGCAGCTTGAGGGAGGGGATTGTATTCCTCTGCTCTGCCCTTGTGAGGCTCCATTTGGAGTGCAATGTCCAGGTCTGGGGCCCCCAGCACGAGAAGGATGTGGATCAGTTGGAGTGGGTCCAGGGGAGAGCTGTGGAGTTGGTCAGAGGACTGGAGCACCTCTCTTATGAAGAAAGGGTGAGAGAGCTGTGGCTGTTCAGCCTACAGAAGAGAAGGCTCCAGCGTGACCTTACTGCAGCTTTTCAATACTTAAAGGAGAGTTACGAAAAAGATGGAGAGAAACTTTTTGCTCGGGTAGACTATGACAGGAATTGGGGAATGGCTTAAACTAAAAGAGGGGAGATTTAGATAGTTAAGAGGAAGTTCTTCACTCAGAGAGTGGTGACGCCCTGGCACAGGTTGCCCAGAGAAGCTGTGGATGCCCCATCCCTGGAGGTGTTCAAGGCCAGGCTGAACAAGGCCCTGGGCAACCTGATCTAGTGGGAGGTGTCCCTGCCCATGGCAAGGGGTTGGAACTAGAGGATGTTTAAGGACCCTTCCAACCCAATCTGTTCTAGGATTGAAAGAGGATGTGATGTGCTGGCTCTATGTGTTTTTGGAGGTTGCAAGTTTGGGTAAAGGAAGTAGACTTAGTAGTGTATTTCATTCAGTGAAATCTGTGGTTAATACCACTTTGTGTCTGCCAACTCAAACACCTCTACCACGTTATCTGCCAGGTTTGCTAGTTAGTTCCAGATGCCAGGCAGATAGTTAAAGCAAAATATATATGTTACATTCACACCTGTGTCTTACCCACTGTAACTTCTTTGTGCCTGTCATAGAGGTGTGATGAATGTCTTCCCAGCAAGTCCGTGGCTGCATTTAGATCAGCGCTAACCCAGATGAAGCAGCTGTTTCTAGGTTCACTGTAAAAAGATTTCTAAAAAATGGTGTAGTTACAGGATTCTTTACCTGCATAGAAAATACCAAAGCATACCTACCTGATGAATATCTGCTGAGTGATAAATGGTATTCCCTTTCTTGCTCAGTCTCTGCGATGGTCTGCAATATTGTTGGGTGTTTCCTTACTTACCTTTCTTCTCCCTGACTTCCCAATTCACCCTAAGAAAGAAAAGCAGAGGGAGGTTTTTCCTACAGCAGAAGGTTGAAACAGAATTCAGTTGTACTCTGAGAGAGTTGAGCTCTGAATATTTGGAGAGCTGCATGACTTTGTACAGCTTCTGTATTTGTTTCACAGTGTTAAAATTGTTTTCTTATTGATAATTTACCTTGGCACACAGACACTCCATTTTTCTCTTAAAATAAAACTTTGAAGCCAAAGAAGTGTGAATTGGCTGTTCAAAAGCTTTGATATCCAGGATGTTGTTTAAATGTAGCAAATATATCAATAGTATCCTAACAGACGTCTTTATAGGGCTCGCTAAGTATGTTTAATTGTTAGATGAATTCAAGGACAGCACAAACAGAATTAAACGTTCTCCAAGGCCATCTTAAAGGCTTCTATGTCATGCTTTTTTTTTTTCTTTTTTCTTTTAACTTTGTATGTTTAATATAGACCACACTTTTTCCAAGTGTGTTTGATGGCTACATTGCAAAGCTGATGAAAGATCTGTGCAGCCTCCTACCAGTAATTTTACAGGAGCCTTAGTTTAATAAAAAGCTGGGAAGGACAGTGCTTTAGTGGCCTGAAAGCTTCTGAAAAATCCATTTTAAGCCCTTTTTTTTTTTTTTCTGTGACATTCAAGACTTTTTTTTAGCTGTTGTTGTTCTGTTTAACCAATAGAATAAGCAGAATTCTAAGGTTGCTTGTAAAAATGTTGAAATTTGGCCTTTATGAATCTGTTTACAACCATCTGGCTTCATGTTCATCATAAATTCATGTAATAAATCCACCAAAATGATCCTCTCTTGGTAGAAACCTTTGAAACTGTTGAAACACTGAAACTGGGCACTTCTGTTTCTTTCCATATGAGACATTACTTTGCTTGCCTCATTTTAATGCTTTATACCTAATTAATCCCTTGTAATTACGTTGTGTGTCTTGGTTCTTTCTACTCTGTATTGGAAAATAGGAACTTTGTTTCAAATATATTTTTGAGTTTTGAACTTTGGTACAGACTGTTCTCCATTGCAGCTCCTTGTTCCATCTACAACAGAGTGACATTCTTCCAGACATCATCAGCATGTTTCCTGAAGATGAAGAGGGGAGTTTAATGTCGCATTATCTTCCCTATTTCTCTTGCAGTAGATGAAATGAAAACCTGACTGCTGTGAAAACAGAAGACTGCCAGCTGTGCCACATGCGTGCTATCTAGTAGCATGAAGAGAACCTCTTGTATAAGTTGCAGTTAGAGGATTCTGGCTGGGTCTTTCAAATTAATTATTGAAAATGGCATGAGAAACACAAGATGAAGAAATTAGGAAAAAACGTCAGCAATTAAAATGAGTATGATCTTTCAAAGAGTGTCTGGGAAGCAACTTTTAAAAACATAAAACAACAACAAACAAATTTATAAACTATTTGTTTTTTTACTGCTGTGGCCAGAGCTCTGTATGAGAGGTGCTTTTGTGGAATTCTTTGTCTTCAGCCTCTAGCTGTTCCAGCTCACTCTGTTCTGGTACTCCTCCCCTTTCTTTTTGTTTTCTCACAAAGGACAGAGATGAAGGTCAGCTCTGTGCTTCTGGACCGTATGTCAGAGTGATTGCTTCACACTATATATCTTCTGGTTTGTTTGTTTGTTTGTTTAAAAAAAAAAAAAAAAAAAAAAAAAAACTCAAAGGTTTAAAAGTTCATAATTGCAATATACTAATGAGGAAACCTCACTGCAAAGAAGCATTTTGTATGTACCTTCTTCCAGATGCTAACAGATAAAATTTCTTACTGCTTTTTTATTTTACTACTTCAAAAATTGATTTCAAAACAGAATCTTATTTCAATGCCTGCTTGCCGTGTGTATTCCTAAGACTGTTTCTTGTGTTCCAGTTCATAATGGAAATCATCATTCTGTCTCCTGTAGTATGTTATCCAGTTTGTAGATAAGATGCATATGTTAGACTTTATTCTATAGACTATGTAGATGTACTGGTAGTAAAATACATAGCAGTGTGTCCCAGTTATCACCAAGCTCAAGGCCAAAGTTTGTGTGTTCTTGCAAATTTAGGAGTTAAATATGCAAATCTTCATCTTCTCTTGAGAAATTAAATGTTTTCGACTGCGTGGGTAGAATCTGATGAGAATTCAACCAGCAAAACTTCTCCAGTAAAGTTAATTAAAGCTGGTATCCTGAGAACGCTTTGCATTAATTTTGTATCAGATTATACTTTTACTTTCTGCAGCCTTAATTAATCAAAACTTAATGGTTACTCAATCTGTAGCAGTGTTCTGGGCTTAACGATATCAAGGGGCATGTTCCTAATTGAATATTGGGATCTGGGGAGAGGAGCAGTAGACACTGGTCCCCTTTTCCAAAAGAGAAATAGACTTTGAGGTATGAGCAGGGGAAAAAAGAAAGAGGTAAATGTCAGCTTGTCCTTGAGGACAAGAAATGGCAGCAGAATGAAGACAGCAAAGTAATTAACAGGTCTTTCTACAAGAGAGAAGGTGGCCTCTACTGTGCCTGGTTACACAGACTGTAATTTAAAACAAACTGTCTTGATCTCACAGCTGGATCTTCCAGTGACTGGTTCTTGCAGGCAGTCTGAATATGTAAGATGTAAGCCTGTGAGCAGAGACTGAGGTAGTCATTGCCTGAGAGCACAAGCTGAGATGACAGATTGATTTGTGAAGAGCTAAAACTCTCATCCATGGTGGCTTAAGGCTGTAGATTAAGCCTTTGTAGATTAATGGTTTTGGCCTGTAATGTTAACATTTTGAATTGCACCAGGATGCAAAGGAGAGTCAACTACAGTCTGAACTTGGGCTGTTGCCCTCCAGCAACAGAGCTAAAAACAAAAAGGTTTTATAAACCTTTGCATAGGTGTTCAAAAAGTAAATTCCTGGTTACTTGAAGCATGCATCAGGATCAAGAAACTCTAGAGCTGGCCAGACTAAGGGGATCATTGTGCCAAGACTCAGTTCCATGTGTAAGTAGAGGGCTATATTCATCTCTGTCATGATGCTGATGATAGTGACAACTTTTTAAATGTAATAAGCATGGATTAAATAATATTTCTGTCAACTAATATCCTTTGCTTTTCTGCATTGCTTTTAACGAAACTGGGCTCTCAATCCAGGAAAAAAGCTGGACTTCGTCAGCAAAAAGAGTGAAGCTAGCAGATCAAGAGAAGTGACACAATATATATATATATATATATATATATGTATAGATTTTTTTTATTTAAAGACATGCATACAGATGCCTTTTGAAGTGTCATGTAAAATAATGTCGCCTATGTTGGACCCCCAAGGATCAAAGCAGTATGTTGACATGCCAAGTCAAGTCTAGTGATGGCTACCAAGACCAATTAGGAGGCTGGAGCACATGATGTACAAGGAGAGGCTGAGGGTGCTGGTTTTCTACAATCTGGGGAAGACAGTACAAGAAGAAGAAATTGTCATATATAAGGAGCAGTTATGGAGAAGACAGACTTTTCTTGGAGGTGCTCAACAAAAGAGTCACTGGTCAAGTTGCAATGAGAGAAATTCTAACTGCATGAAAGGGAGCTGGGGTTTGTTGGACTAGATGACCACCAGATGTCACTTCCAGTCAAAGTTTCTCTATGATTTTGTTGATTTACTACGTGTGCCTGTAGAGGCCTAGCAGTCCTGATTCAGGGTTGGGACTTAAGTTTAAGGTAATACCTTCTCCATGGAAATAGGGAATGAGAGAATGGCATTTTTTGTCTTCAATACAGTAGCCCCATATAACGGAAGCAGGAGACCTGTCCTGCAGACTGTCCCCAAGCTCAAAGGACCTGATCCTCTGTCCCAGCAGATGACAGAACCATCAGCATACTGATTCTTCATCAGCAGTTGAAACTGGTTTACTGTGTACAGGCACAATTATTCTCCTGGTTCTGTGCCTTTTTGCAGATTAGAGGATGCCTGGCTGTCATATGATTGCTGCAAAACAGGAAACCTCTGCTTCAGAATCTTGCTCCCCAGATTATTTTTGTTGTTTTTGATTGCCTCTAGAGTAAAATAGATGAACAGCCCTGGAAGACCTGCTAGCTTTAGGTGCCACATGCAAAACAAGCTGTTTTGTCACTAGATGTTTATTTTACAGGAATATCTACATGTAGATCATGCAAGATACAGAGGTTCAGTTAGACTCCCCCACAGAAGGCCTCTAAATCCAGCAGAACAATATGCAAGTGCCATGGCAAAGTGGTTCGCATGCTTCTATGGCAAGCTGGTGTTCTGGACCTGTAAAACATCTTTGTGAAGAGATTGTTTTTGCTTTACTTAAGCTGCCATGTCAAGTGAAATTGATACTAAGACAATGGGAAGCAAACCAAGTAAGCATTTTGAAATCTGTATTAATGAGCTTGTCATTGTTTAATGTACTTTCGCTGGTGCAGAAAAATACAGATAATGTGACAACAGGCATTGCAAACTAAACTTATTCTTCTATCAAGTCCACCCACATAGATATTCAAGAAAAGCTCCATCACATGCTGAAATCTGAAAATCTAAAGCAACCTTCAGAAGTAAATTAAATTAATTAGAGTACACTTAATACCTGTGTATCATTCAGCTTTCAAACAATACTGGTGTAGGACAAGAAACAACAAAAATCAAGCAAGGAGAGTAGAAGTTCATGGCTATTTTTGTTTGTTTGTGAATGGTGCCAGAACAGTTCCAGAAGACCTTGTAGCTTCCTCTACTGAAGGGTATTCACCTTTAATAAACTGAAGGTGAACAACTTACTGCACGGGCTTGTTAAGGAAAGCTACTGAAAAATACTTGTTCTGGATAAAGAATCAGAAAATAACTTATTTTTGCTGGTATGGTCCATAGTGTCATAACATAAAATAATTGCTTTTTATAGAGCACTGATTTTTTAGTCTAATTGTAAGGAACTCTAGTTCATCTTTTGTCTTTAATTGTTAATGATTCTTGATTCCTTGGAAGAAAAATAGTATAGGATTATAGCTACTAGATTCTATGCTGATCTACTTGATTTTAACTGTAATTAAGACGGTATTTTTGAGGGTTTGTCACAGCAATACCCTTGGAAGTTGGTTTTTTTTTTTCTTTGTGTGTCTTGAGGAAAAAGATACTCACCCTTCTATTAGTGTAAGGAGAGTAGTTTTCTTAATGAAAGACGTAAGCTGACTAAAAGCTACTTATTCTTCTAGATGTATCTTGTCAGCCCCTATTTCTAAGAACCTTCTCAATCTAGCATCAGGTGTGTTTCTGTCTACAGAGATCCTGTCCTATTATTGTTGTTTCAGAGTGCCCAGGATTAACAAGAAGAAATGCAGAAGAAATAAACAAATCTAAAGCTGAGCAGAGCAAAAATTGTCTCAAAGTGGTAATGTTTAGTTCTGTGATACTTGATTGCTTCTGTAGTTACATCTAAAAGGTATAATGCTATGCAGCTTCACATAAAGTTTATGCAGTAATAGAGATCACTGTAGTATTTGGTTACATGCTTAATAATCAGGCTAAAACAGTTTGTCTTTGGCAACCTGATCACCATCTATATTTCATCAAATCAGAGGTGGAGGGTTGTTTGATTTAGTTTATGTAGTTTATATGCTTTTTGTATGGTATTTTTTCATTGTTTGTTCTTGTTGATTTTATTCAAGTTATCAGTTAACTGGAAAGTCAACTGAAGATGTCTCAAATAGGCTTCATGGGGTAAGAAGAATTATTTTTGTTTGGGGTTATGTGCGTGATAAGCAGGAGTGTTGTGGTTTGGCTGTGGCTTTTTTTTTTCCCTTACTTGTTTGTTTTCCTTGTGGGTGTGGTATAGGGGTTTTTTGGTGGTGGTGGGTTTTTTTGGTTGTTGTTTGGGTTTGGGGTTTATTTTGGTTGTTTTTTGGTTTTAACATAAACCTCCTTTCTGCTTATATTCCTAAGGTGTGTAAAGATGGCTGTCTTTGTCTATGCTATTCAGGAATGGCATAGCTCTTTGCTTTAATTTTTTTGTCTTCTAGTTATGTCTTCGATTGTCAGACTCAGAGACTCCGAGCATTTTTACACTTACTCTCTGCAAACTACTTGTATACTTTTAAAGAAGAAAGAATTCTTCTGTATTTACTTTTTAGTGGGAAAGATAAAGTTTGCTTTCACTTTCAGTTGAACCCATTGGTTTTGGTAGTCCTTTAACCAGTATACTGAGGTATACCAAGCAGGAGGTGAATAATAATTCACCTAGTAGTATCTTTAACATACCTAAGAAATCGTCATATCACATAACGTGAAGTTTAAAGTAAACAGTCAGATTCCCTTTGACTTTACAGATAAGTTTGCTTCATTTGGTATATGTATCAAATGACTAAATGATTTGTTGTGATTCCCAGAAAATTTCTTGGCACGTGTAGATCACGGCTGTCTAGATACAAGATCATTATTCCAGTAATGACATCATGTTAAATAGCTCTGTGGAAAGGAGACACATGCTGAAACATGGATTCAGCTGTGTTTCACATAAAAGTGTTCAGTGTATGTCCATCCAAAGGTCAGTTAAGGGGAAAGAGAGGTTTCTATTTCACTTAGCCTATGGAATCTTGAATATGTTTTTACTTTCTGTGTTTCAGGTATTAGTACTTTTTTTAAAAAATATAATAGTAGTTATAACTGAGGTTTTAAATTTTCATTGTTTTTAATATTTGAGTAGTAGTATTTCAATAATCCCTGTAGGGTGCTGAGCAAGAAGAGAGAGGCAAAATATAAAAGGGGCAAAATATTGCCTGATTCCGAAAGTCAAAGATATTCCTGACAAAGCATGAATGAGCAAATTGCTTAGGGGGAAGAGGAGCATTTTGGAAAGAAAGATTTAAAGCAGAAAGACACTGAGGCTGAGCAGTCTATATCCAAGAACTGTTACCTGAAGGTTATTTCAATAACACTGTACTGAAAAGATTTCTAAAATGAAGATGCTTCATGGTTTTTCCATATTTAGTTCAGCTCTGATTTCATTGCAGTCTGATGAAAGCGTAAATATGGA
Organism: Aythya ferina; assembly: GCF_964211825.1. Taxonomy (NCBI): domain Eukaryota; kingdom Metazoa; phylum Chordata; class Aves; order Anseriformes; family Anatidae; genus Aythya; species Aythya ferina. The sequence goes on from NC_140297.1 coordinate 130,396,167, forward strand.
TTATTTGTTACACAAACAACAGATTTATTTGTTTGAAAATACTGTTGCTGTTTCTCTTGGATCACGAGAAGGCCATAGGTAGCAGGGCTGAGCTATAAGGTAATGGAAAGATTTGTTTAGGATAAGGGCAGAAGAGATCATTTTTGGTGTTAGTTTAGGATGGCATATTTCAAAGACATTGAGCAAAAAGTTTAAAATCTACTTATCTAAAGGTTGATGATGAAGCACATATTCACTGAAGTTTTTAATCCAATATAGTCATGTTAGAAAAAGTGGGCATTAAGTGCTTGGTAGTAGAGAGAAAAATGTCTCCCCTCCATCCTTGTTCCCGTAATGTTTTTTTACAGTATTGGTAATTCTGACTCAACTGAAATTGTACTGTGTTTTCATCAGTGTGAACAGGTCTTAGAGTTAGCACTGTATCTTCAAATTTAATGGGAGATGTCCTACACGCTGTTCATTCACCTGAACTTGTAAATGGTTAGAGTTAACCTACAAGCAAGCATATCACCTCGTGTAACATGCTTGAATTCTTGGTACTTCATGCTCTTCTGACCAGCATTAATTCAACTGAATAAGGTGGTGTGATATAAAATGATAATAATAATTATATAATTTTGTTACTATATTGAATATTTTCTTGGAAGCAACATACAGGTTTGAAAAACTAGTATATACTTCTCTTCCACCTTTTTTCCTCTGGTACAGAAAACTGAAAATGTCAGAGAAAAGGTACCTCATCCTTTCCCATGTAAAACAACAGCTTCAATCTTGGGAAAAACAAGTTGCTTTTGTTGTTTATAGAAATCATGGCTATAAGATAAGCATGACGGTAATTGAGAATTTCTTGGTATATGGTGATAAAGTCTGGTGTGTAGAGGATAATGCCTTAGTTGTTGCTCATGGCATTAACATACCTGACACACAGCCTTTGCTTGGCATGAGATTGTCGCACATCAGCTGTGTGGTGTTAGGGATGTGTAACAAATGAGTTTACCATGTGCCTGTGATTTCCTAGTCTGAAGAGGAAAGAAAGTGACTGAAGAGCAGTCTCAGCAAGTTAGGGAAGTTTAAGGGAGACACTGGAAAGCCTACTTAGTGCTTGTCACGGCCATTTATATCTGCATAGTGTCTTGTGATAAATACAAATTTTGTCTGTGGGTATACTGGGTGTAGGTGTCAGGGTATTGGTAATGGGGTGGCTGCATGGGTGACCTCTGTGATGAAGAGGCTGGGGTCTGCCCTGTGCTGGATGTAGATGGTTCCAGCCAGCTCCACAACAGCCCCACTGCTGGGTACAGATGGACCCATCCACCAAGCTGATGCTGCCCACAGGAAAACTGGGCGTCTCTGGTGCCTGGAGCACCTCCTCCTCTTCCTTCTTCTCTGACCTTAGGGTTCCTTCTGCTGTTTCTCGCTTCTTCGCTCCTCCTCTGCCTTCTTTTTTAAGAAGGGACAAAAAATGTCACACAGGCAATTATTGCCAATTAATAACAGCCTAGAGCAGTGAGAACTAAAAACAGCTTCCCCTCATCCACTCTCTTCCACCTCCACCCTGGCACAGGGGAATGGGGGCTGTGGTCAGTCCCTAACGCTTTGTCTCCACTGCTCCTTCTCAGTCTCTCTACTCCCCTGTTCCACGTGGGGTTTCTCCCACGGGATGCCGTCCTTCCTGAACTGAGCCTGTGGGGGCTGCCCACAGGCAGCAGCTCTTCAAGCACTGCTCCCACATGGCTCCGTACCACAGGGTCCATCCCCCAGGAGCAAACTGCTCCAGGACGGGTTCCCCATGGGTGGGTGGCAGCTCCCTTCAGACCCCCTGCTCCTGTGTGGGCTCCTCTCCACGGGCTGCAGCTCCAGGCCTGCTCCTGCAGGGGCTCTCCATGGGCCACAGCCTCCTCCAGGCCACATCCACCTGCTCCACCGGGGGCTCCTCCACCCATGGGGGGGCTGCAGCGTGGAGATCTGCTCCGTGTGGGACCCATGGGCTGCAGGGGGACAGCCTGCTCCACCAGGGGCCTCTCCATAGGCTGCAGAGGAACTGTTCTGGTGCCTGGAGCACCTCCTCCCCTCCTGCTGCACTGACCTTGGGGTCTGCAGGGCTGGTTCTCTCACATTTTCTCACTTGTCTCTCCCAGCTGTTGTTGCCCAGCACATTTTTTTCCCTCCTTCCTTAAATCTGCTTTCTCAGAGTTCCAACCAGCATCGCTCATGGCTCGGCCCTGGCCAAAAGCAGGCCCCTTTTGGAGCTGTCTGGAGCTGGCTCTGATCTGACATGGGGCAGCTGCTGGTCTCTGCCAGTCAGAAAGCTGAATGCAGGCTGTTAACATACAGATCAAGGAGAATAGACCAGTATGTGACAAAATACAGTTCTTTATCTCTTAACAGAAGGTGAAAGGCTCCCTGTAATCACAATTCCCTTCAGTTGCTTTTCTTTCTTTTGCTGTAGTGCTGCATGGTAGTAGGGAGAGCTAGGTGGGAGCCAAGGCAACTTTCTCTGTTCCGCTTCTATGAGTGGAAATGTTCGCTTGGGGATGTTAGCATTACAGTTCCTAAATTGTGCCTGCAGTTCAGTCAACTCCTTTGAAGGGCTATATGACTCTTGGCTATGTTACCAGCAAAAAGGGAAACATACCTGATGTGAAATAAAAATTTAATAGTTAAAGTACAAGACATAGTTAAGTTACAAAACTATTAATACTTGTCTGTATTGATAGAGAAAATCCTTGATACTACAGTTCAAATTTTTGTTTAGGAATATTTACTGGTATATACTGCTTTCCTCTGGTGATATGAACCTTCACATGTTCATCTAGCTCTAAAGATAGACAGTTTTAATTAGAATGAGGGAGAGGCTTACAGCTGGTTGTCAGTATCCCAAAGTCTTTGCAAGAAAGAACAGTAGTTATAAAAGGTGGTTCTTACTCTTTGCCAGGAGGCACTTGATGTTGATTGTTTCTTCCTGCTCAGTCTTAAAAACCATCTAGGTTTATTTTTATATACTTGCCACAGTCTGCTTGTTTGTCTTTTTTCTTCATTGGTTATCCGTTACTCCTTTTTTTGTTGTTTTTTGTTCTCTTATTCCTAAAGCTTATTTTTTACGTAACAATGCAAGGCTGTGCTTCTGTAGTGACTTTAACAACTATGTATTTTCCTATTGCTTTAGATTTGGAGTAACATAAACCCATTTATACAGTTACCCTCTATCTCTGAGGTTATACAGACAACCTGACTCCTATGGAAAAAAAAAAAAATGGTATCCAAGAACTCACTTCTGTGGGTGATTCTTATTTTTGAGAGGTTTTCTTCCCTTTGCCAGGATTTCAGAAATGGAAGTCCTTAGAAATATTCTGCCCATGTATATATTGTTATTGTAAGCAGACAGCTGGTACTTCTTTTATTATCCACCGTACACCAACAGGTAGATGAAAGGAAGGAGGGATTCTGTGCTTACATGGTCTCAGGTCAAGTATGAAAGTATTCATGTCCTCTGACAACATGAACTGGGAACTTAGTGCAGCAGTAAGTTCTTCAGTCTCTGCTCATACCTATATATTTATGCCTTGGCTCATATCCAGAAAACATGCCTTGCACTTCATTATATTTATTGTTTTTATGCACTTGGTTAAGAATTGCATGTTCAGATTCTTTGTAGGCTTTTTTAGCATTTCTAAGTACTCAGCAACTACTGTGAAATTGTTGTGAGCTAGAATTAGGAGCTTGGGCTGCAGAAAATTTATTAGTTTAGTTGGATAACTTTTATTGGCATGAGTATAAAATATCTACTGTGTGCCACTGCTTTTTAATGGCCCATATATTAAGGTGCTTGAGTATTTTGTTACAGTTGGCTGAAATCACTGAGCTCTGCAAGAGTCAAGGAGTTCTACTTTGTTTATATGCTTCCACCATCCCTTCTTGTAAGCACCTCTTCCTTCATTTAGGCCTTTCTTCTCTTAGATGAAGAATTGGGGCACTGGAGGCACAAGACTCAAGTTACTTGAGCTTTAGTTTGACTTGAAACTGGGGACAAAAGCAATATTGCCCACTCATATTTAAAGCTGTAACTAGCACAGAGTTTTTATGTAGCTGTGGTTTGTGGGGCCTCTGTTTTCTTCAGTTGCTGTGGGGTGTCATATTTGTCTGGGTACCTGGGTTGGCATCTACAAATATATCTTAAGTCAGAGTGCCATGGACAGATTTTGTAATGCAGCACATTTGCTAATGAAATATTAGTATATGCAAGCTTTTTTTTAGTTTCCATCTGGTACCAGTACACAGAAACTTGTCATCATTGTTAAGAGGATCTTGCTCTATAAAATGCAGATTTTTTTTTCAGTCGCAACTGTTCAAAATGTTCCTGGATCTGAAGGGTTCTTCAGGAAGAGGGGCTGTTGTTTGTTTTGCTTTTTTTCTGTCTTTGCTTAATTAGATTCTTCTTTTGCACTCGGACTTGCAAACGTTATTTTGAAGGTTCCTGTCTTCAAACTTACCATGGCAAACGTGAGGACTTTCTTTTGTCTTTTTATGTTAGAAATTCTTTATAAACTGTCCTATAACAGAAATGCCTATAAATACTACAAAATATAAAATGCAGATTGGAAATGCAAATTGGATATTAGTAGGACTTTCCTGCTAATGCCCTTCTTTCCTCCAGATGCTCATGCATCATTTTCAGGTTTGAGACTGCTTATGATAAAGGACATCCTTCTAGATGTTGCTCTTCAGGTCTCAACTTCTTGGCTTTCAAAATAGTATTGATTCTGATTTGAGTCTGAGATGTGCTTTTTAATACCAGTGGTTTTAAAGAATAAACACTTGAAATACATCACTCAGGGGGTGTCATGCTCACTAAACCTTGCACAATCATGTTCTTGAATAGCTTGGCTTCACTGCATGTCTGTGGCTATGCATATGCATATGGAAAATTACTGCTGTTTACCACTTCATGTGTTTGTTGTTGAGAAGGCCATTCCTGTGCCTACCACGGAACTTTATTGAAAGAAAAAGTTGTCTTTAAGACTTGAAGGTACTGTAAACAGTAGGAAATTGCTGCTCTCTTTCCCACTTTCCTTTAAAAGACCACAGGCAGACTTGCTTCTGCAGGGACCTTAATTCATACCTTGTTTTCTCTGGGGCTGGGAAGCATCTTTCCTCTTTCTGCATCAGTGCTGGCCTGACACATAGCTCTCTATAGACATAACTGCTGCTGAGCATGCTAAAACAGACAAGGGAAAAAAAAAAAGTATGACGTAAGATATTTCCTTTCAATAAAATCGCTTTTGTACTATTAGACCTTCCTTTGTCCCCTCAGCCTGGTGCATTTGGCCCTCTTGGGATGACTGACTGATGCTTTAACAAGGCTTTAACAAGAGCCCTCTGTTTATATTGCTCTACATATTGTTACAGAAATAAATTAACTTAAGCTTCCCAAACGAGCCAGCAATGAGAAAACAAAACACATTGGTTTACCCTTGCAGCAGCAACACTAGAAGGTCATAATGAGAAAAATGCCGTCCGAGGCTGGAAAAACTGAGTATTTCACAGGACAATTTCTCAAGGGCAGCACAATGTTACCTCAAAAAGCAAATGCAGCCCCACTGCATGGCATCCGTCACATAATATTAAATACGTGGAGTCTTGCCCTAGGGATTTCTGAAATCAGCTTATGTTGTAATGAATGACAACTTGGAATATTCGCATACAGGTTTTTCCTCTTGATCTGATTAAATTTATAATGGACTTCATATACAAGCACGGTGGTTTTTTGTGTGTGTTTTTTTTTTCCTGTCTGGTGACTTATTCTACAGTAGGTAGCAATTTTTTTTTTTCCTTTGAATGAAATAGAGTAGGAAAAAGAAAGCAATTAGGATTTTTTCCCCAGTGAAGAAATATATGGCTCTAATACACCTGGAGAACATCTGGCAAGAATATAGCAATGCTTGAGATTTACACCTTCCTGGGCCAATGCAGGAGGTACGTCATCAATTTTGTAAGCAATATCGTTCTTTCTGTCCTCTAAGGTAGTTAGCAAAACTTTCCGGGTGACCGTCATCTAATCTTATGGCAATAGTATCAGTGGACCACTATAGTGAAAGAGTAAAGTATTCCTGCTGGAAACAAGTCTAAAAAAAGCGCATGTGAGACGATTATTTCAGGAAGCCTTAAGTAGGCTATGCTGTTGCATAGCAACAGAAGCAGGCAGTCCTTAGACTCCAAAGCAGTCAGCGGACACATGGGAGCAGAATGCAGAAATGATGGAAACCTTGAAATATGTAAGGCTGAGACTAAGGGAGACTGAAGTGAAGTGATATGCAATATAGAATGTGAACGTACCGTGGGAGAAATAATAAATTGAACTGCTTTTAAGTCAAACTGAAATGCTGTCAGCTAAACTGGGCTTTTTTTTTTCTTTTTTTTCTTTTTTTCTTTTTGTAGCTTCTAGATAGTCATTAAAAAACAGCAGAATGTCTGCTGGCTGGGAAAGCTAATTCAAATGTAAAGTAGATGTTAAATGCCTACCACAAGAAAAAAAAAATGCATGGAGATGTTGGATTTTTTTTTATTGACAAGCCAGAAGTTGATGAAATAAGCTTTGAATGAAATATTGATTAAGGTATTGTGGCACAAATTGGTTATTATTAAAAAACTATTTGTCTGACGTTCACAGGTCTCCAAGTTGGCCTATGGTATTTATCTCAGCAGATACTGAGAAGTACGGTGTCATTGAGTGTATTCTTGGCAAACTCCAAGCCTGCATGTGAAATGTGAGATCTCAGCAGAAGCACATTGTAGTTTAGCAACTTTGCAAGAGGTAATCTGTTTTTTATTAAAAGCAAATAAAGGAGCCAGTATTTAATATTTGGTAGCATACAGTTGTGGATGATCGTGCCAACAAAAAGACAAATTTCCTTCCTTTCAGTGCTGTTTTTATCACTGCCCTAGAAGATACAGTAATAAGCTGAAGCTCTTCTGTTCTGGATGCTGCAACACATACTTTGATGGTGAGTCATGACTGCATGATTTTAAAAGGTAGTCACATGCAGTTGAGCTATTGCACCAGAACCTGCTGAAAAGATTAGTGATATAACAAATCTCTCTAGTAGATTAATGTATTAAAGATTTGAGGAAAGTGTCTTGGAAGGGGACTGTTTTTTAAAATACTAAGAAAGAGTTTAAGGATTTATGAACTGGAGCATTTATGTATCTTGAATACTGTTAGCTAGACTAAACACTGCACTGAAACATTAAAGAATCAGAGTAAATAGGTCTGGAAGAAACCTCTTAAAAGCGTCAATACATCCTCCATTCCACACAGGACCAATGCATAATCTGTTTTAAATATTGTCATGATGCTGGTATTTAGACACTTTCTTTTTGTTGTTCTAACTGAATGCTTTCTTCTTATGTTATCTACAAGCTGATACTGTAAGATGCTGTAAACACATCAATCAAATTGTCAGAATGCAGAACATCACAAAATGCAAACTTTGATTCACTTGGGAATGGGAGCAATGTAACAAAGAAGGATGACTCTATTAAGTGAAATCTCTTGCAGTGAGATTAAAAGGCAGAAGGCTTTCTAAAATTATATTGAATGAGATTGTCTTAGAGGAAAACGGCATTGGAATGATACTGTATTTTTCTGGAAATACAGTATATTGCTGTAAGTATGTTAGATTGTTGTCCAGTGCTGAGAAGTGGAATTAGTCTATTCCAGGGAAGGATAATCAAGGTATTTTTAAGACAGAGTCATACAGGAGCAGGAGAGCAATATCAGTTTTCATAACAAATAGGCTTCATGATATTAAAAACAGTCTTTTTCTTGAGTAGCAATAGAATGATGCCATAGAAAGAATTATTTTTAAATACTGTAGGCACCGGACCACATTATCCTCCTATTGTAAGAGGTCTGAAGCTTCTTCCCCTGCTTCCTCTCTCCTAAAATACATACAGTCCCCTCATTCAAATCAGCAGCCCTGTGTGAAGTCCTTGACTCAAATTAGCCCAAGGTTCCTCTTGGAACCTTGGTAGCTGGAGGGATCTACCAAGGTGGAAGCTATCTTCCTGATTGTTCAGGTTTGACTGGTTTCTTTAACCAAACTCTCAGTTCTCTAAGGCAATTGCTGCTCCCTACATCTCCACCTGCTTTTTGTCTTCCTGGCCTTGTCCTTCAGACAGAGTACCCTTTTGGATGGTATCTTCCCACCTGAAGTTTGATTCTTCACACCCATATCATGAGTTTTGTAATTCCACCATATTTCCCCAACCCAGCAGATACATAGATAACTGTTGGCAGTGCTGGCTAATATCTTTTTGCTAACCATTACCTTTACTGACATTTTAAAACAACAAAGAGCAAGGTTCACGTTAGTTCTTACCATTGCATAGCAAAGCTAAGTATTTGGTCAGTTTGAGTATATGTTAGTATGGCAGAGGCGGTCTGTTATTTGGCTTGTAGCTAGATAAAGATCATAAATCTTCGTGCTAGTTTCATTGTTGACTTTTAGGATTTGCAGCAACTATAGTGGATGGATATTACTTTGGAATCTTCAGCTATTCAAATCTACAATTCAGCTGCATGTTTCAACCCTCATAAATGAATTGACATTTTCTTGCACCATGGAACTATTTCTTAAAAAGCACAGCCAGGTCCCATTTAACTGGAGAAGTACACAACAGTGTGCTGCATATTGGCTGTGTACCACTTGTTGTTTGATTTTTTTTTTTCAATGAGAATCAAATAGTCTATTTATTTATTCTCATGTGAACTTTAAAAGCATACTAATAAAGCAACAACTAGCAAGGTGTATAACTGCAGAGGAAAATGATATCAAGGGGGATAGGTCATTTGTGGATAAGCATTTAAATGTGCAACATTTAAAAACTCAACAGACCAGAAGAATTCTTTTAGATCATCTCGAGTAGGATGAATGTAATTTAACCTGCATAGGTAGTAAAGATCTTGGCTTACCTATTGGACTTTTTTTCTACTCAGTAGGAAGAGATAAGCACATTGAAGATGCTAAGTTGCATTCATTCTAAAACAAATGCTATTATGGATTGAATGAATCACCTCATATAAGTACCTGCCTACATATGTATGTACAGGCATTTAAAATTTGTCAGTAAATTTCATTTTGTCCCTTCCAAAGTACTACGCTTCTGTCAAAAATTGGAAGTTTAACTTTGATAGCAAATCATTTATCTGAGTGGCTTCCACATTATCGCCAATAAACTGGTTGTTTAAAAATTCATAATAGTCTGCAGGTAATTCACAGTGTTATTTTGTTATTAGACTTTCAGTTAAAAGTTGGCTAAATTTAAAAAAAAATAAAAAACAGTGAAAGTTGCCTGTAAGGATTACAGTGGTTCACAGCAGTCTAGTCCAAAAAAAATTGCAACTACTGATCAAGACAGTTCAGGTTTTTTGTTCTTTTTTCCTCAAAAAGCCATATAGATGCTGGTGTATGTAGCAGTGAATAGAGAAGATGTGGCTGTTTCAAAAAAAACTCATTACAGTGTTATAACAAGTTCTTGAAAAGAATAGATATCAGAGACTCAGCTGTGTTTTCTAATGAGAATTGTGTTGGTCAATACCTTTAATGTACTGTCTGTGCAGGTTAGCACTTGTGTGTTCAAGAGAAAGAACTTGCTTGCAGCATTAAAGGCAAGGTTAGGAAGATACAGAGAAGCTTCATGAACAAAACCCATGTGACTTTCTTCCCTTCAGTGAAAGTCCTGCTGCATCTACTCTTGTTTCTGCAGAAAGGAAGATCGAATTGAAATTAAGTGGTAGATGAGAGACCAAGTCCTTATGATCATGGGCATCATGGATTTTGTTCAAGCATACACAGAGTATTGAAATATCTGGCATATAGTTCTGTAGACTTCTTTAGGCAGGCTATACTAAAACATTACTTTCCCAGAATGGAAACTCATGGAAACTCAAGGGAAAATGGAAATTCAAGGGAAACTTCAAGAGAAGCTCATGAGGTGGCATGGAAATTCATATTTCCTTTACGTGATACCCCTCTGACTTGAAAGCTAAAAAAACCTTTAGAGTTAACACTGGTCGCTCAACTGTGTGTCTGTGCAAAAACAGTGCTCTTCTATAGCAAGATATATAAACTCTCATGGAGAAAGTGTACTTCTATTTAATTGTTGCTCTGTTTCATTTGCTTTCAACATAGCAGGCCATGAATTAGATGGGAATCTTAAAGTGTGCAAGGTGCTGGGGATTAGAACTATCTCCTCACTGGAAAGAGCCCTGTCTCTAAGCTAAGGCTAGATTTGGAACCAAAATTTATTTTAAAAGCATAATTATACACCTTCTCTAAAACAGACATGCTATTAAATGACAAGTTCTCTTGGCTTTTTTTGTTCTCTTATGAAAGCTGAATATAGATAATTACATTTAAATAATGTGCTGATCGTGATACAACATTTAGCAGCCAAAGCCTGAGAGAGCTTTATTTGAAAATCCCTTATTCAACCCCATCATTAAGCACGTATGGAGAAAGAGGAGGAGTAAACATTGAAGGATTGTACTTCTTAGTCTTACACTGCAGCTTCACCAAGAAAATGGCTCCCCTGTGCTAGCGGGCAACATATGACAATCCTCTAGACAAGCCATGTGTCAAATGCTCATTCTTACTGTCAGCCTTTTTAAAATAAAATATCCTTGCTAATTTATATTTTTCTATTAAATGCATTTGTAGTTCTTCTAGGTAGTTAGTCCTTTAAAAGTATTAAAATTCAACCACCCTAGGTACCTATAGCCCACAAACTACAGAGGCTCTATTTTATTTTATGTTGGTATCTCACATAATTCTTTCACTTCAAAACTCTTGATAACAATGTCACCGTGTAAAACCTTGTTTCATTGAGTTACTATGGGATCTAGTCAAGCTGGGATTTAATTTGTGAAAGCTATCACTAAATTTTAGATTTGACTGTTCTTTCAACAGAGCTGAAGTACATAGAAGAAGGAAAACAGCTGCAGAAATTTGACAGTTACCTTAAGAAACTTGGTGGATGTGTTATATATAGCATGGAAATGGAAAACTTAACACAGGAGTTGGATTGTGGAGTGTTCAGGGAGCTTTCTGAAAACACAAATTCTGATTCTTTCTGTGTGTATTAAATTACACTGTTTTTGTCGTCCTTCCTTACTCCTCCCAAGTTCTCCGGTTACTAATTCCACTCCTCATGATACTTACCAGTAAAAGCTATACATTTGTAGGACATAGAAGTATGTCCTTTGCAGGTTTACTTGTTATTTTTAAAAATAACAGATATCTTATTACACAGGCTAAAATCCAAGACAGCAAGTCTCCTGTGATCATGCTATGCCTGTTTATTTTCTTCCTCTTCCTCATCCTCTATAATTGTTTAAGAGCCTGCAAGAAATTTTCAACACGACTTCCTTTTGACAGAAGTCAAAGATACACATATTTCTAAAGTTTTATGAAACTAGGAAGCTGAGGAAAAGAAGGATACTATATGAAAATCTCCAGTGCTGAAGTTCAAATTCTAAACTTCTGTCATGCAGAACGCTGGGGGAAAGGGAAAGCACAGCTGTGGCAGATTTCAGATGGTATCTTACCGCTCACCACGTTTTCCAACCCTGTGGTAGCAGGTTTCATTAATTTTTATGCTCACACAACTGCTTTCTTGTTCTAGTTCCTGCTTTCTTTAGCTTGCTAGTTCAGCTGGCAGAAGCGGTAAAGTTTGCAGCCTTCTTGTTTCAGTTCAATACCATGCAGGAAAATACTGTTTTTACAACTTCAAATAAATAAATACTAGAAATAACAGGACCAGGACCACAATCTTTTACGCAGGAGTATCTGTCAATACAATTAGGAAATTCAAATTACGTTTCACAGAATTATTAGCAAACTCTGTTCCTTCCACAGAGAATAAACAAAAAAGGTTTTTTGGAGTGAATGGTAATTCCTTAATGACTGGTTCAGTGAATGTATTAGAGACTGCTGGGCATTGCGCCATTCACTGGAAGGGGAGCTCTCGGCTGATGTCAGTGGAGTTCCATATTTATGCAGTAATGTCTCAAGATAATGCCAATACATAACAGAATGGTGTTTGACATTTAAGAGAAGATGCAGACAGGAAAACTTGGAAGTGTTAATAAATGTGTGTTTGGTAACATTATTTTTTTGATCTGAATGTTTTTAGTAATGCCATATTGAGCCTATAGAAAACAAGCCTTTAAAATAAAGGTTCTTTGCAAGCACATTTTTGCATGGCTTTATAGCTTGTTTCATGGCTAAAATTAAATTAGCAAGCCTGAGAATTCCCCAGGTGCTCTCCTAGTTTTATGTAGTGTTTCATGAAGAATATAATCTCTCTGAAGAGTTTTCTGTGCAGTGCAAAGTTTGTACAGTCCAGGGAATTGCTCACTGAGTACAGAATTCCTCATTTTGCTGCCGTTACAGCTGTATAGCCTGTTTCATCTCAGCCATAGACTTCTCTGCTCATTCTGTTCCTGATGCGCTGATACGCAGCTGCCAAAGTTATGAAAGAATATTCTTCTGTGGTGGGTTTGTTTGTTTAGTTTGGTTTGGGTTTTGTCTTGTTTCTTTCTTTCTATTTTTTGTTTATTTGTTTTTCGCCCTCACTAAATGAAATCAGTAACTTGGCAGGAGTGGTAGCAGTGATGACTTTGGACTCATGCTATTACTACTGACAAAATCCAAGCTGCACACTGCTGACTTGTAGGTCTTGTACCACCTTTTCTGCAAGCCCACTGCAATAACAGGAATGAGCAAAGATACCTCCAGTAAGTTTCACTTCAGACCTTTTGCATTCTGATCTTGCTGGACGATATTTTTCAGGGAACAGGTCCTCACTGTTACTCTTCACTTTTGGATGTTATGTGCTTCATTACCCCATCGTTGATATATTTGGTGTCTGCTGCGCCTCGGGGGAAGAACAAATGGTAGATGTCTCATTTCCTTCAGTATTCTTGCAGTGTTTCAAAAAGGGAGCACTGCACAGGAAGAAATGTGCATACTCTCATGCTCATGAAGACATTTGTTAATTGAGAGGCGCCACACCGTTTTATGTTTGTCAGGCATGCTTTCAGTCAATGCTGACCTCTTTCACTTCCCTGGATGCTTGTTGTTAGGTTTTAGCTTTTTATTTTTTTAAAGTAGTTTCCTGTTTCATACTGATTGTTCATAGGAGAAAAATTATCCCATTGGCCATCCGGTGTTTGACATGGGACACCAAAACGTGATAGCCCCGAACTTCTTTGTAAATACATCACTCTTGCAATGATATATGATATAGTTATATTTAGTCTAAATAAAATACGGTTTAGAATCCTTTTTTGACTTCTCAGACAACTCCTTTGTACACCCTCAGACAGCTGACTGAAGCTGGGGAGGTAAGGAATAGCATGAGGATGAAGAATGGACAGAATTTGTGAAGATTGTTCAGAACTAAGTGTGGGAATGAGTTGGCTGTTGTCGTGTATCTATTTAAACAAGAGTGTAAAAAAAAAAAAAAAAAAAGTTGTCTTTTTATTGAAAGAAAGTCAAATCTTTTGCTGCTGCTAGTGTTTGATGACTTTAGGGGCTTCTTCAGTGTCCAGCGAGTGCATATGGTAGGATCTGGATAAAAACATTTGTACACTCTATGCAAATGTAAATATTAATCTTCTCTGGAAATAACAGCTAAGCCTTCTCACTGCATGCAGTTGCGTGCAGTGTTTCCCTTATGGCCATTTTCTCTCTCTGCAGTACAAAAAAACAGAGAAGTACTGCTTAGAAATGAAGGCAGCATATAGCTGTGGGGGTGCTGCTTCTGTTCCATGGTTCCCTAGTGCTGCTTTTCTTCAGAGTACTGCACTACCAGAAAGCTTCCCTGATCTCCCTCCTACATCCAAACATAAAATGTGAGGGATGTTGCATTTGAAGCATGGTAATCTATTTTTTTGCAGAAAGCCTTAGATGAATGCAAATGGAACTAACAGTAAAAGTGGGATCAGCAAAAGAGAGTGTTCTCCCTGCAAGGTTTATAGTTATGCTTCTATAATTTGGGGGTAAAAATAAATAAATAAATGTAGCAGGTTAGAGCTATAGCAGATGTTCCGGCAGGGTTACAAATCTTTCTCTTACTGAGGGTGAAACACAAGCTTCCTTGTATCTTTGGCAGAGCTCACATGAAGGCGTATCATCACATTATTCCATAATGACATGAGAAATATTTATTTTCCAATGGAAAAAGGGTTCTGAGCTATAGCTAGGTTACAGAGCCTAGCTTTTTAATCCTGCATTAGTTTGGCTCTTCTTGCACTTGATTAGCCTGTCTGTACTCATCACAGTAACCTTACGGTAATACATGCACCTTGCTGCAGCAACCACACAAAAATAAATTCGTTGAGTCTGAAGGGGTGTATGTACAATGCTGAAATTAACTGTACTACAGGAAAGGAAAATGCACAAAACATCTGTGTGCCTGTGCACTAGCATGCAGGTCTACATGCAAAGTGTTACTGATTTGTACTTTCTTAATCCTTATGCTTTGCTTTTGTGCAGAAAAGAACTTTGTTCCACCCCCTACCTACCTCCTAGTTCCCAGCTAATATTAAAAGCAGAGACAGCTCTATAGAGAAATTATGTTGCTGAGGTCATTGCTTTTATAAAGTACTCACCAGTGTTTTATGAAGTATGATAAATGAAGTTGTTTAAAGTACTGCTGAATACGGACTGTATAAAATCCACAGATTTTTTTTCTTTTCACTCCGTTTCTGCTGTAGTTTCTCCAAATGTTTAGATTGAGGCATCTCCTTTTGCTGAGTACTGCATATGCCCAGTCTATTCCACAATGAGACCCCTCTAGCTCTTCTATTCTCCTTTCATACTATCTGTTTTTCTGGTGTTCTGAGTGTTGGTGTTTCCTTTTCTCTCATCCAGGTACTGCTATGTGGATATTTGTTAGCAATGACTGATGTGGAATCTACATATGCAGACTTTATTGCTTCAGGAAGAACAGGTAGAAGAAATGCACTCCATGACATACTTGTGTCCTCTCCAGGTGGGAACTCTAGTGAACTAGCCTTAAAGTTATCAGAGCTTGATATAAACAAAGCAGGTAAGTACATTTTGGTCTGCTAATGTATTTATTTAAAACTTAAAATGAAAAAAGTAGTACACAAAAAATGGCTTATGTGCACGAGTTATTCACTTGTCCCTCAACAACATTTTTTTTTTTTTCTGAAACTAATATGAGCAGGGGTTGCCTGCAATAAGAAGTCCAGTTTTTGTAAAAGGGAACCTATCTGCAAACGCAACATACTAGTAAAACAAGAAAACACTTTGTGCAGTGAGTGCCTAGCGCATGTCCATGTTAGGATAAATTTCATAGAAAATTAAGTACAACAAAGAAAATAACAAAGTCTTAATTAATACCCAACTTTTCATAGTATCCTTTAAAGGAAGCGCCTTGGTTTGAAGCCAGTAGAAGATGCCATGTGTCTGCTTAAATGCTTGCAGAGATTAGTTTTGTTTTCATCTGCCAGAGGACAGCTCAATAGCAATGCATTGATGTTTCTTTCATTTGTATCTTTGTTTCCAGATTATGTTGATGCTTTGTCCTTCTTTTAAGGCAATTAGCACTAATGCAGTCCTAAATCTTACTCAGCCTCTGATGTTAACAAAATTTTTAGCTGGTTGTACACCTTCAGCTGAGAGAAAGGAGGGACAGTGTATGGTGAAGGGCCTTACATTAAATAAAAATAGTAATATGACTATGTATTTAATATAATGTTATTTGGTTGGAGGTTAATGAACAGATCTCATAAATTCTTGAAAGGCCTTTTCAGATTTTGGGAAAGGAGTCTTACACTTAATAACAGCAGAAGAATGTAGACACAGCAAAAATACAGTGTTGATAAGCAGCCGTCCTCTCTTGTACACATATTTGTGTGAGAGAAAAGGGCAAGAGTTCTGAGAGGTGATCTTATCACTGGAAAATCAGATGTGGCAGTAAGATGTTCAGGTGGTTGTGGTGCTGTTTGGGTGGTGGTTCTCTTTTGGCTTTACCAGACATACATCCTAGGTCATTCCTTCTGGTGTTGCCAGCTTTGGGCCTGTAGCTTCTAGATGCATGCGCTTCTAGTTGTGCAAAGCATTTGTTTTTCTTTCTGTTTAAAAAGAAAAGTGTTATTAATACATGAGCATGCATGTAGGTGTGTCTATTTGTTCTAATGTGGGGATATGTCTAAAATGTTGGACAAATACACAAAGTAGGTGGTATTTAACTTGCATAGTGTCAACCTTCCCCCTTGCTTCATTTGTTCAGTCTCAAATTTACACTTATCAAAATTATTTTCTAAATGGACAAGATCAAACATATACACAATTCCTACTTTTCAGTTAGCTGTTGGGATTGATTATTAGCCAGAACTGTGTTCTTTTGTGGGCTATAAAAAGAATGTGAGTTTGTACTTGTAATATATGTCAGTATGCATTTTGCACATGCAGCTAGCTCTGTAGCATTGAGAATGGTTTAAATAACTGTTATCCTAAATGTTAATACATAATTCAGGAGTCTTTTCAGGAGACCTCTTTTGCAGCTTGGGTAACAGTTAATCATTGCAGAAACATATACAGAGTTGCTCATAAAGTTGCATTAGGTGATAGATGCACAAAAATGCCAGCATAGTTCTTTGGCGGTGCAGTTTTAATTAGACACAATGAAAATATACTTAACGTTTGTATTGTTAGTACACCTTGGTGCCAGACAAAAGCCTCCAAACCACAAATATTGGAAAATGCATTGCATTATCATTCCTGTGAGTATTACTGTATTATCCTGTCATGTCCTTCCAAACTGAAGAGAGGATGAAAAACATTTTGCATCCCCAATTCCAGTTCAGATCATGTTAGGGCTTGCAGGATGTAGATTTGCATCACACCTGATAGGATTAAGAGAAAAACAAATGTTTAGGGGTTACATCTTATTTCTTTCAAGGTGTATGTCAATCAAACACCTTATGCTAAGTGGTACCTCATTATACAAATACATATACCAAGTTTTGATTCTTTTTTCTTTTTATCCTATTTTTATTACAGCTATATACATCTTCTTGCAAAAATGCAAGCACAATTGCACAATTTTCAACTGCACAGATTAATGACAGAGTAGAATAATGCAGATAAAGAAGAAAAAAAAAGGTATTATAAAATATATGTAAATTAAGCTACCCAAGCATATTTAGTGTATCCACTTTGAAAAGCATGCAGGTACATTTCCTGTTAAGACCAGAAACAGCTTTGAAAAACAATAGGCAGTGAGGCCTTGTTCCAAGACAATGAATTTTCTGTCATGCACTATTTGATACCTGAAGTGAGTGGTGGTGATCCCCTCAGTGATAAGCCAACTAAAGATAAACAAGAGTTGACTGCATATAATGTCTGTATAATAGTCTCACTTCAGAACAACAATTCCAGTGTTCTTTGTCCATAATAAGTTAACAACCTTCTAATATTCATATTCATGGAGTGAACATATCTACTAAAGCGTGTACTTCAGAATACAGGTTTCAGATTCTCTTTGGCAATGTATTTTATCTGAACTTAGAAGCCTGGTGTACATCTCATGAGTAGAAAAGTGAAATAAATAAAAATCATGGGATGTCTTTATCCTTAGTCTTGACTAAGAAGAGAAAGATTTCAGTATGGAAATCACCAGGTAACCCAGATATCTGGTTATCTCTCACTCTTGGTATACAGTACAATTCCAAGGAACTTTATGTTCAGACAATCTTAGAGGTAATCATAGCTAAAAAATGTAGTAAGGCGAAAATATAACGAAGAATGAAGACCAGTCTTTGCAAGTCTAATCTCTAAAACAAGCTGCTAGTTTTCCTGGTGTCTGAAGATATGCCAGAGAACACATTCAGTGCAGAAGTGGGAAGGAGGCTTCCTTGTAAGAGCTGTGATGGTCCAGCCATCTACATAAAATGGGGATAGTGGAAGTGTTACAGTACCACACTGGAATGAAGGACTGATTGCAGAAGTTTGTCATTAAAAGTGATTTTAGATCATGGTAGAAATGTTTGAAGTGTAACCTGAGAGAAGAAAAAAAAAAAAAATCTGGACATTGACAGAACTAATAACTGTTGCTAGCTAACCAACTCTCACAACTGTATTATGGCTTAAAAATATTTTATTATTTGGTATGATTTTGTTTTGTTTTAATAATACCTGTTGCAATCAAAATGCTGCATTAAAATCACAACTCTTACTTCTAAGAGCTTACAGCAATCATGTTTTGAAGGAAGAATAGTTCCAGAATGTTCTTCATCAATTTCTGGATTTTCCAAGCCTATTTTAAGTTTTTTAGCAAGGGAACTCTGTCAGCAGAAAACAAACTTTGTAGTACCAAGAAAGTGTATTGTAGATTAAATAGATGTAGACTTGTGAGTTTTTCAGAGAGTTTGTAAGAGCTCACTTGTGAGAAGTAAATTTGAAGAACTGGCAGATTAAAATCCTAGTGCTTTCTTTAAATTTTTGTGCACTACATTTAATGTTTAGGTAGTGAAATATCTAGACTTTGTGTCCAGGATGATTTTTCTTTTAAGCACAAATACATGCAAGTATTTTTCTCTTGAGTTGTTGTTGTTTGTATTTTTGTTTTGCTTTTAAATAAAAATCCTTTCAGGAAAGCTTGAGTTGCCTGGATAGTATGAGGGGTATTCAAAACTCTGTAGTTGTCAGTATCAATAGAGGATAGAGCAGGCAAACAGGAATCAAAAAATGAAATTCCACTCATCTGTTCTTTTATAGTATCAGAACGAGTATAAGAGGCTTTGTAGAAAGTACTTGGACAACTTGGGCAAAAGGGGTTTCTATCCAATAGGAAATCACAGTGAAAATCACAGGAAATCAATCCTATTGGAAACCTCTGTAATGTGGGAGACAAGGAGAAATAAGGAGAGGTTTCTGAGAACATGGATTGCGAAGCAAATTGTTATTTATAACTTAACCCTCAGCAAACAGAACAAACATCACTGTTTTAGTGGGTTAATCAACCTTCAATACAACTTCTCATCAGATTGAATTCAGTAATAACCAATAACTTCAGAGGCAGTTTGCAGCATAAGTATTCAGTCCATGCTCAAAACAGAGTTACCAAGTCTGAGTGTTTTGCAGTGTTCTCTTTTCCATTACCAATATCCTATTTCTTCTGTGTAAAAAGGAGAAGGTATTTAGAGGGTTTGTTTCTATACACAGAAATAAGGCTGTAGAGGCAGAGTTTAATTTAAAATGAGGAAATGATAAATATCTGTGTTGAGAATCCTGCCCTTATTCTAAAGACCTGGGTTTGAATAGTGGAGTAACCTATGAAAGAGACTTAAAAATTAAGAGGAATAATGCCTCTTCTTTGACCTCTTTGCAACTTTGTCCTTGGAACTGTCTTCTCTTAACTATTGTGCTAAGCCAGATCAATGCAAATGATTCAGAATTTCTCCAAGATACAGGGTACATCTAAATCTTAAAATGATTTCTTTACTGTTATGTATTGATACCTAATTATTGTAGCATTCAGAGATCTGTGGCATATTAGTACATAGCTTTCAGCCATCTGGACCTGCTAGGTCTTTAATCATTAGGCAGAAGATAGGGTACAATACAGTACTTTGCATGTAGGTATTTACAGACCATTGTCAAGGCACCGATTAGCTTTCTGTAGAGAGGCTTTGAGTTGTCTGCTCACTGTGTCATTGTGAGATGTTTTTTATTCCTCAGATCGTTCTGTGGTTTGCAGTGAGACAGCTGGGCTGAAAGCCTTGGGGCATGGCACTGTAAACAAAGGCAAAGGATGAACAGCGCTTTAGCAAACTACTTCGCCTATTGAAGCTGTACCTCTTTTTAGTAAACTCTGTTCAAACTTGGTGTGAGGAGGCTTTTCTAGTCTATTTGTGGTACTATTGTCATAGTACCACAGTAAATAAATCATCAAAAATATACAAATATTTTAACTTCTTTCATTTATAACCACTTTAGGTGTAGGATAGCGGCTGATGGAGCTAGGGATTTGTATTTGAAGTCATAGTATGAGTATTGTAGCAGTAAAAGGTTTTATATTCAATGCAAGATTTTTGTTTTGTTTCAGTCGATTTACTTTGTTTTGAGACTGGTGGAAGAACAGTTGGGGTTCTGGAAGCAAGATCTCTCTGTTCTAGGGTGGATCACTCATCCTTTTGTTGTATCTTTTAGAAGGAGAAGGAGATGCACAACGAAATCCAAGTGAGCAAACGGGGGAGGCCCAAGGGGAGGCAGCAAAGCAAGAAAGCTGACATCCGACTTTGACCGACTGGAGCAACTGCTGGATGTTTTCAGGCTACAAGAGCATGCTGGAACAAATTTGTTTCCATGAGCAAGCTGGTGGAAAAGCAAGTGCATGTGTCTTCACTGCTGGAACCCAGTCAACACAATGCTAAAAATGGGGGTACAAGCTGTGGCAGAAGACAGAATTTTCTCTACCTCTGTCATTAGCAATGGTTGAACATGTATTGATTTTTGGGATAGTGTCATCAGATGGATCCCTTCATAATGACTACTTGATGGGAACACTTTTAGAAAGTAGAACAAACAGGTAAATCTTGTAGCAAATGGCCTTTGAAACGTCAGAGGATCTAATTGTGTATCTTAAGCAAAGGCTTGTGTGATCCTCAGAGTTTAAAATTCTCTGGCCAAAGTGTTCACCCATTAAAAGAACTGTAAAGAAAGCACTGTTTTTAGAACTTTGCGTCTGTTTTACAGCTCTGTTATTTACAATGGTTTTTGTATTGTACGACTTAGATGCTCCACACTGCCCCTTCTCAACTGCTTATGAAGAATATTTCTGTTACTGTGAATTTTTCTACCACGCGTTTTGAAAGGGCTGGTTTTTTTTGCATAATGTGGTGATGTGCACATGATAGATTTAAAACGTCAACCGCTAAATTGATTATGCCTAAACCTAAATGACTCAGCAACACTCTAATTTGTTACTAGATGAGCCTTCAAAACGATTTATTAATGTGAATACTTCGGTGTGTTTTGTGTCCTTGGTACATTTTTGCCACTTGCCTGTAGTTAGTTGCATATCAGAGACTCAGACTGAATCTTTGATGTTATTCTTCCCCGTTTTCTAATTTTACTCCCAATTTCTTAATCTTTCTCCAAGCTATTTTTTTAAAATGTTAGTCCAAGTATTTTATTGTAATGGTAGTTTTAAGAATACATTTATAACCTTATATGGGTTAAAATTCAAACAAATTCCATGGTGCTAGAGATTTTTCTGGTTCACATTGTTAAAGATGGTCCTTGTATACACATGGGAAAATAAGTGGCATAGGTTATGGCCAATTATCTATTTTGGAATGAGTTTTAGATTGCAGGATAGTCCAAATAGTGGATCCTCAACCAGATCCAGCCAGGGGAACTACCTATTTCTACTCCTTGGCTATGCCTCAGTTAATCAGGCTGTTGAGCTTGCACATCCACTAGCCTGTTACTGATGTACCAGGCACAGCCAAGAGTTAGAAGCTGCCCCAGGAGCCTTTTGGTCAGGTTGTGGAAAAGGACGTTGAAAGAGTTGGAAGCTAGCACCCAAAATACTAGATTTTTCCTATTTCAGCTATTCCAAAATGGCAGTCTGAACTGGACGTTTATTGAAATACCAGGTTAGCTTGTCCATCCAGGGGACTACTTAAAACCTATAAATTAATACCTATAAATTAATAACGTATTCTGCCATAGCTATGCTGATTGGTTTCCTTCCTACCCCTGCCCCAGCAGACAAAGCCATACATGAGGCTGAACTCTGCAAAATGGGGACGTTATACTTGTGTGTGACTGAGGTGAGAAAAGAGAGTGACTGACTAGTAAACCATGGCAATCACATAAGCACCAATTGCAAAGTCAGAAGAATTTTTTTCTTTTTATTAACGGGAGGTGATGTCACTTTCTTTATATATAATTATATATATATTATATATATTTTTGTGTTGTTGTTGGTTTCAAATGTTATGCACTTTTTAATGTTTGTAAACTTTTACTAATGAATAGTGTGATTGCTTCCTGAATATATTAATCATCAGTTAACAAAACATATTTGTGGCCACAGTTATTTGTTTCTACCATATGTATCATAGTATTTGTCACATTAAATTCTTTTGTGAGATGTGTGGAGAAAAAAAAAAAACAAAACACTTCTGATCAGTATTATGAGCTCATTTATTAATGTTAATAAAAAAACAACCAAGCAGTATGCTTGTGGTTCATTAGTGTAATATTAATTCTCACCTCTTAAAGTTTGGAAGCTGAATGCCTTGCTGTCTTATTAGCTGTCAAGTGCCCTATATTCTTGGTAACAGAAGTTGTCCATTTGCTTTGAAAATATTGTTACCCTTGAACTATTTATTCATTTGTTTCTCCTGGTGTTCCTTTCAAAGTTAACACATTATTACTGATTCCGCCCAACTCTACCTTGCTCCTGAATCAGGTCTTCAACCTGATCAGAGAAAAGAACTGGTCGTCCTTTTGTCCTGAATTGCTGGTTAGCATCAATCTAACACTAACACCAGAAGGAAATAAGATCTTGGGGTTTTATATACATGAAACACCATCAATAAACTTTCATGGAAAAAGTTAGTAATGGAATAAGTAATACAGTACGTTAAAGTGTTGTCTTTCCTCATTTTCCTTACATACTTTTCTTTCTCTTCTTCCTTAGTCTTTTCTGTTGTGAAATAAAATACATTTCAGGTTTTCCTCTCTGCTTTCCACCTGCTTATTCCTTCTGTTTCTCTTCTTGTTTTCCTTTGTGTTTAAAGCAAATATGGAGGCCTTCACTATTTTTTGATGCATCTCTTTATGATGGAAAATAGCACTGTTAATTTTAGTAGAGCAAAAGGCCACTTATGTTCCTCATTCCCTGAGAAGTATATGAGTGCTTCCTTTATCAGTTGAATTCTGCTCATTCTCTTTATTTGTTTTTTTTCCAGCATCTAAAAGTAGGCTAACTTCATGTGATCCAGTTCAAATACAGAGCTCTATAAAGTTTTTAAGGAATGTTCTTAGCCACTGGAATTTGATTGTTTATGCCCCTGCATTATTAAAGTGCACACTAGCATGTATTTGACCCATGCCAGCTAAAATTTCAGGGCTTGGGACTGTTCATAAACTGTAGAAGGTTCTCAATACGTAGTTAGCATGTGACCTTTCTGCTTTGGAGGTCCTCTTTGTTAGTGTAGGTAAAGATCGTTCTTTAGTGTCTATTCTCAGTGCTGGAGAACAGATCTTAGGAATGTTTATTTTACCAGCACAGTAACATCCTTCAGAGCCCCCTGAATGTTTATATATGGAGTTCGTCCATTCCAAATTATGCTACTGTATCTTGAGTACTGTTACTACTCAAGCAATTACAATAGCACTGGTTCAAGTATAGTTACACCTCTATTGCAGTGTAATTGCACCACATAACAGGGATGTTAATGGTAGAATCAGACTTTGATTGTGTTATTTTCCCTTTTTTAGTCATTTTTTCAGTAAACCTTCCAATCTGACTTCTGCGTATTTTACTGCTCTCATGATAGGTAAAATGTTGAAATGCTTCTTTAATCCAGAATTATGCTAGAAAAATCTGTCCAAAAGCTAAATAAACTCAGCAGAGTTAGGTCTGGACTATCAGTTTAAAGGAATACACCTTACAGGTTTTTTTGGTTGGTTGGTTGTTTAATTATTTTTGTTGGTTTTTGTTTATTTACTTCACTGTCTCTGTAGGTGTATATTTTCAGTGTTTCCTTCCCCTTGACAGAATCATCACTCCAAAAAAATAGTTGCCTGTGGTAAATTTTATGACTATGTTTGCAACCATACTTGGAGGTTTTACCTTCTAAATCTGCTTTAAACATAGTGGACATAAAACTAGAATTGGGCAGAGATACTGTCATTTTTTTCTATTTACTGCCTTTAGTGTGTTCATGGGCTTTAAACTTTTATTAAAAGATACCATGGTTTCATCAAATTATAATTTTAAGCCAAAAGTTCATTGTGATCTTCTATACAACAATTATTAAATAAATATCAGCCAGTATATCTGCTACTTGTCCCTGGTATTTCCCTTGTCACTGTTTTCTTTCATAGTTTTAAAGTTTCAAATGGAAAAAATGTGCCCTGGTATGAGTGGCAGTTCCTGAGGAGTTAAATTTCATGCAAATGGTTAATGAAATTATCTGGTGTCCAGGAGGGAGTGAGTACCAGAATAGTTAACCTGTGACTTCATTGTATGTATCTCTTCCTCCTAAACACTGAAGAACTCCAGGTGTGCTTAATGTTTATATTTAATGTTTTAGAAACGTCAATAATGTTTTCACAGAAGAATAGAAGTTGCGGTCAAATCTGAGCACAGGAATATAAGCTGAACTTTGATAGTTTGCTTTTACCTCAGCAGTAGACTCCTGTTAAACTGCTGTATTTTTGCCCTGACTTGTTCATTTGTTTTTCTCTGCTTCTCATTGTACCCTGTTAATTTTCTGTTCTTTGCTTCCCTTAAGTAAAATAATACCTGAGAAATAGATAGATATGGAATACTGTATTGGATTTTCTGTATAGTTAACTGACTAAAGTCTTGTAGTGGAAAGGATGCTTCTCTTTATTATTTTGATCAATGCACTAAGTTCTTAATGCCAAAGAAGCAAAAGATCCAGGAAGGAAGCATGAAGTCAGGAAGACAGGCCAGCAATATTAGGAGGACAACATCTCATAATAGTAAGACAGGTGGAAACCAATGCAGAAAAGAGCTTCCTTTATCACACAGTGGAAAGTCATGCTGTGCTGGTTTCTAGCTCAAACAGGGAAAGTGTTCAATTTTAGGTGGCATTTTGACATCAGAACCAACTTCAGATTTTCAGCCATACACTAGAAAAGAATCAGACATAATTCTGAGGCTCTTGCCATGGAGACAAGTGAGTATCAACAGGTTCTGATGAAAGAGAATGAGAGACTCCTGGACAATTTAGAATGCAGGGTAGTCTCTGAAAGGCAGAAACTTTAACACCTAGGAAGATGATAGAAATTAAAGTAGCCGGAACCTTCTCACTGTTCTCTGCAGGCTCACAGGCTGACTTTCTGACCTTTTATCATGATAAAGGATACTATGCTGAATGCTAAGGACAGAGATGGCCCATACGGATGTTTAGTACCTATCATTTATGTTAAGTACTGCTAATATCTTGCTGAGAGTAAATAATAGTCAAACACAATATTCTGGTCAAAGAGGATAGCAGGGTACTGAATCGATTCCTAAGTATGTGACTAAGCCTAATTCTGAGTTAACAAATTGTGAACGAATCTTAAAAGCAGAGAGTAAAGCTTCTTGACGGCACAAGTCAAGAAGCATCCCAGTCTTCTGAAAGTAGCAGAACTTCATGCTCTACCCTGTTATATTGATGTTTGCATTATGGATTGGAGCTGCTGAGTTCTTAGGATGGATGCAGGAAAGCCTTGTCAACTCATTATGTGTGCATGTGCAAACGATCTCTTGGTATTTTCAGGCATTATGCTTCAGTGTCATATAAAAAGACCGATGCTGGTGATGTCTAGTTTGCAGGTTCTTAAGTAAGTTTTTGTTTTTGTTTTTTTCAAATTAGCATCAGTATACATATTAAATCCTATTTGCCATTAAGAAATTATCTGGTGTTAGTCCATGAGTATAGTGTAACAGCTATAACAGCTGATATCCCAATACAGACTTGACCAAGTCAGATCATCTTGAGTGCTTCCAGAATGTCTGAGACAAAAATGTTTGCAAAAATCCTTCTCTCACTAGCAGGCAGAAAGTAAGTGTTTTGTATCTTTTAAATAATAAATCTATTGTATAGATCACTAACCAGTTAATGATTAAATCTGCTTTCATTTATATATATATATCCTGACAAATCAATCACTATTTTTAAGATGGAATAAAAAGAAAAAAAAAAAAAAAAGGATGAGAGGGGAAATAAAAGTCAACTAATTTATAGCAAATAGTGACACAATCATCTGAGAGACAGAAGTGAGATATTTGTAGGGACATCTGATTTTGAACAGCTCTGCAAACCAGTATCAGGGGAGTAAAGCTACATGCCATTCAATCAGTACTAGTGTTGCCTGAACACTATATTTGCAGGTGAGTTGATTTATTCTACATCTTTGGTGTTGCAGTAGAAAGTAAATTAACTCTCATTGTGTTCATTAAACATGGATATTGCAAACATGCACAGAGCCAATTTTTAAGTATGAACAGGTCGTGGCTTCCAAGGCAGCAAAGGAGAAAGCAATCATCATGTAGCATGCTGACAGGTCTGTTTCATTACTTTCATTTTATTCATTTATTTATTTATTTATTTATAAGAGGATACATATAATTGGGCAAAGAAATTCAGTATCACACTGTGTGCATCAGCAGAACCATACATTTGTCTTAACAGAGTTCTGCTATCACATGGGACCACAAATTGCAAGTATATCAAGGTATTTACCAAGTCTGCTTTATCATTCATTTTCATTAGAGTTTCACCACATTTTCTACTAGTTCAGTCAACTCATTTGCCTGTAAAATGATTTCTGCTGTCTGCATTCCTCTCAGTTCAGTTATTTTACTGGCTATTGATATAGGAACACACACTGTGAAAGCTCGTACAGTAATGATACCTATCTTCTGCTTTAATATTTCTCTTTATCGAACAGGACATCTATGACTCATTGGTGTCAGGACCTACTCGGAAACTTTCTGGGTCTGCCTTTTCTGATGGGCATCCAATAACAACTTCTTTATGAGCCATGATACATTTTTGGTGGAAGGGTGTTACAGTTACAAATAGAAAGGACCAAGAATATAGGTAAATTCAGGAAGGAAAGGGTTTGTGGGGTGGCAGAGTTGCAGGTTTATTCAGGTACCCTGAAAGCCAAATTTTCAGTGAAATGTTAACTTTTTCACTAAATTAAATTTGACAAATAATTAGATAAAACAAGAAGTTTGGCCACGACCCATACAACAAACCATTGTATTTGGAAACCATTCTTAGACTAGTTGATTTCTCATTAGCAAAGATAGAATGCACTTTATCAAACCAAGTTAATTCCAAGATGCAAGAGAAAGCAGAAATAGCCAATCTGACTGTGCAGGCATTAAAAAAGTGTCAGTCCTGCATGTCCCCATCACGCACATCTGCAGGTAGTGCTTGCAACTGTAGTAACACACTGAATGATAACTTCTGGCTCAAAAAGGGAGACTGTCAACTAGATCTGAAGCTATGGAAGCTATGGCAACATTATACACAGGGCTGATCATATTTTATCAACTTTTTTTTTTTCCTATCTGATGTTTAAATGAAATCAGATTTACTCTAAGGTATGTTTGTAAATGTTCATGTGGTGATAAATATTGGCTCTACTTTAGGTAGGTGTAATTTATAATGTCCTAAAGGTAACTCTACGCCTCTCTACATATTTTATTCCCATTTTTACACCAAAAATACATTAGATATTTTCCAGTTACATATCACAGAAAAAATGGGGATCTGCAACATAACAATGCTGTGATATTTAGCTTTATTCATTTATTTACACATTCATCTCTTTTTACTAACCATAGAAGTTGCACACAAATGCAGATATGACATGTTACATGTTTCCTTGAGAGATCTTCATTTCCACAGCATCATCTTTGATCCTGCAATGCAGTCAAAATGTAGACTGTGTAACATCTCATTATAGTCATCATTTCCCTAGCAACAGAATGATATCCTCAATACATTATACAATATATTTCAAAGAACAGTGTATGCTGTAAGGAAGAAAAAAAAAAAAAAAAGAAAAAAAAAAAAAAAAGGATGACTTAACAGGTATTTTTCATCTATAATTTTCCTCTGCCAGGGAAAGAACTAAGCACTCTCTCCAAGCACAAACATGATATCCTTATTTGTTTGGAAGTACAAACACCAATGCTGTATAATAATAAACATTCCACAGAAGCTCCTACCACTGTGGTGTTGTTATGGAGCCCCCTTCAACAAAGTAACTAAAAAAAATGCAAGCACCATGGAAAGTAACCGATAAATAGCACACGGACACCTCCTGGTGGCACTGGATAGTATTTTAAAAAGAAGGATTAGAAATTAAACCGACCTATATAGATCAGAGGTCTGAACAGCCGTGGTGGAGCTGGGAAGATGAAGGCATTGAGGAGAGAGAAGATAAAAGAAAAACAAAAAAAAAAAAAGGGGGGGGGGGGGGGGGGAGGGAGGAGGAATGAACAACGACGACATTTGACTTTTGTCCTTAGCCTCTTAAAAGAGATATTATTTTTCAGAGTTTTCCCAGGAAACCATCCATACCCCTCAAAACTAATCTCCATAACTGCTGGAAATAAACCTCGGGTTGTAAAGCAGGCGTTGCAGCTGATTCCAGCTGATGAACAGAAATCAGGAGTGCAGTATTCCCTTGTCTTCATGCAGCCTTTGATTGCTAGAAGGACAGCCCACAGAATTCCAGCCTGGGCTCACCAATCTGACAGCACAGTCAAAATTGTACATTCCTGGTGACCTGTACAATCAAAAAAATATGAATCTTAGTATATATCAAATAAGTTTTAAATTAAATGAAGTCAGTACAGCAGAGAATGCTCTTCTGACAATTGTGGGAAGTTTGTGCTTACTGGAATTCCTGAAAAACAAATTAATAATAATACAGAAATATCATCAAGGCAAATTCAGAACAAGAAGGGAGATTCCAAAGCACGACAGGGTGCTTCTGATAGACCTTTATTTCCTGGTACTAATCCCATGAACAGGGCCAAGCAACTAGATGTTAAAGAGGCCAATAATGAAGGGATTTGGTAGCTATTACCATAAGTAGCCCAGGATGCTTCAAGGAGAAAAGGAACACAAGAGCTTTTTATTGGAGAAAAAATAGAAAAAAATCATATGCAAAGATGGATAAGGAGCCACTTCATTTTAGTAATCTTTAAACAAGCCTGCCATTTCCTCACAAAGAGGCTTAGTGTTGGAAGATAGGAAAGGACACAATGTGCTAGTAAATTATATCACTAATTCCAGGCATGATACCAGAAAAGACTGCTAATACACACTTGCTTGTTACTCTGATATACAAGAACAGAAGTCTCAGAAAGCTTGAAAGCTTATTTTCTCCAGATTAACAATATAAAGCAGCAATTGAGAGTCCTACCACCTTTTCTACCATACCTGCCAAATTGTGTCCTGCTGGTGACAGTCTCACATCTGAATTTTATTTTTTTCTTTCTTCAAAGGGGGAAATAGAACATTTTAAAATGCTTTTACAAAGGACTTCACTGTCCCGAGATGGTCTGTCAAACTCAAATGCCTAAAATGGAACAGACAGTTAAAAAATTTCAGAGAAAAGCTTCTTCACTCCACCAACACCACTGCACGTTTATACAGATACAGCTAAGAAGAAGAAGAAAGCTTCCTACTGCCTCCAATCCAAAGTAGTTCTCTAGCAGATCACCCTTAAACCACAGTATTCTTTGACAGCTTCTAGCTTCATTTCAGAGTTAATACCACCACATTTCAAGAAAGTTTGGCAGGTATTAGAATCTTTGGAGAAGCCTAAAATCTAAACTACTTTCTAAAGGCAACACATGTCAAATTAAAAATTGTCAGTGACAGGATTGTCCATTCATCTCAACCACAAAATATTTGCTTATGATAACATGCCGTCAGTATTGCCACAACTCTGGTGAGTAAAACTATTTGCTACCTTTTCTCCTGATGTCTGAAAAATGACCTGGTGCTACAGCGGACCCCATGTTAGGCAACATTCTCATCAGAAATTCCATTTCATATTAACAAATTTCTCATTACCCTGACTATAACATGTTCCCTCTTCAAAAGTAAGTTTTTAGGCCAATAACTTTTAGGATTATGAAACAGTCTGAATGAGACAAAGGCACATAGAAAATTACATTTTCTTCAATATGTGTTCTTTCACTAACTCAGGATGCCCAGAAGATCATAATATTATCATTTATGCCAGTGATTGTATTTTCTTATACAATAGTACTTGCAAACATAGCAAAACGTTACATTTCTATCACCCGAAGAATAGAAATTGCTGTTTAACTGTTCCAAGCACAGTTCTGCCACACACACAGCCTTCTGCAATGGAGTTATTGGCATACCTAAATGTACGTAGCAACCTGTTACCTTATCAATTGTGGATACTCATTGTTTGGGAACACATGCTTCCCTAAAACTTTGTTTCCTTTTCCTTTTCCTTTTCCTTTTCCTTTCCCTTTCCCTTTCCCTTTTCCTTTTCCTTTTTCTTTTATTCCATTTTTTTTGAAAGTTGAAAACAATAAATCTTCCAGATGAAAGCTATGTGCAATCCTAATGTTTATATAAAAATATTCAAGGACTGGAAAAAATAGACGCACATACCTTTTTTTAGTGTGTTTTGTACTGGTTACTGGCCTAACAATGTCAAAGCAAAGCAAGTTCCCATTTTCAACAATACGGCAGAATCCACACCCTTTACTAAACAGTATTCTTTTACCAAATTTGGGGGATAAAATACCTGATGTAATTGCCAGTTGTTTTTATTACCTGTAAATGTATTTCTCTGAAGACATTGCCATTGTTGAATTTATTATTTAGTAGTGGTCTAAGTATCATTTATGTTGATGCAAAGACTGGACACAGATGCATCCCAACATAATATTTCTCTAAGTGTTTGACTGGCAGGAGACCTGCTTTCATGTCAGCTACCCACGAGGCCAGTCATCATTTTCCCAAGAGCTCACAAGCTCTTGTTTGTCCCTCCCTGCTGTCTTCCATGAAACATTCATGCTCTGTTCTCTGAAGCATTATTCTGTTTCTTTGAAATACTTCCGTGATTTTTACTCATGTGTTGTGAAGTGAAGAAGACATTTAAAACATGACTTATATGTCCCACATTAAAACTGGATGTTGGTTTTTCTCCATTTCTTTAATTTCTTTAGGGCAACTGAGACTATCCAGTAGATATTCCAGTTTGCTAAACATTTTCACAAGAATGCTGAATGTGAGTGAATGAGAAGAACTGAGCAGCTAAATTCAAGCTAGAAAAGAAGCAAATAACTACTTTGAGGTTTACACTACACCAAAAATACAAAAAATAATAGGTAGATTGTGCTCAGTACATTCTGCAAAAATAACACATTTTTTTAAAAAGGGGGGATCTGGTTTGTACAGATTATAAAGCAATATCAGAAAAACTCCTGTTATCAAAGTCAATAGACTTATTATAATAGACTAGTATAAAGCTCATGTGGAGTAATAGTGACTACCAGCAGCAGATTCAGCAAGTCCATCTTTGGTGAGGGTTTCAATCACAAGGAAAATTAAGGAAGTATATTTTGCCCTGAGCTTTCATTAAATAAACTGCCCCAATTCAAAAACAATTAATTCCTACCTCCAGCATGGGTGCCCAGTCAACAGGGAGACAGAGGTTTCTCCAGGGAATAATTAAAAAAAAAAAATAAAAAAATCTAGATTAGTTTCTCTGAATTGTCTTCTGCAAAAAGACTCTGGGGAGACGATCTGGCCCAGCCTTCCGTTTCTGGCATGAATATGCCACTACACTTATAATCAGAATAGAGAATCAGAAAATTCACAAAATTTGTCTTTTCATCTTAATTTTTTATTCATTTTATCCTTTTGCATGAAGTGAGATAGCAAGGGCTCATATCAAAAGTGGATCAGCTATTTCAAAAATACACACCAGTTTCACTATAGCCACATGGTGAATATAACACTTGAACTTGTGAAATATGTAAAGGGGAGCTACTGCATTTTCTCCCTGGGTGAATGAGGCTTTGCATAGATTGAAAGAGGATGATTTACAATGCAGTTGCAGTTGATAAGCACACAGAAACTACTACTCAACACATAGGAATCTACTGAGCTGAAAAAAAAAAATCTTGGAAGATGTAATCAGAGCAGTACCCCAAAAAGACACTCATTTGAGCAGGCATGCAAGGTGTCAAAAAAAGAATATTAATATCTCTGGTAACAGGCATCTGGAGTCTGCTCACTTTAGCATCCATATTGCACATAAAAGTATGCAACTGAGCTTCCAGTTAAGTGTTTTCAGTAGTAGCAGACAAGTCTCTACTTTTAAACCTTCAATGATATTGCACATGAACATGAAAATTGTTCTTATATGAAAACTGGAAAATCATTTTCATGTATGATAAAACTGTTGACTGGGTTGTGCCACTTACTTGATGTATAGGGTCATGATGAGAATATTGTATTTCATATTACATTTCTCTGCACTTCCACAGTAGAAGGAGGAGGGAGATGTATGTCATACTGAAACATATTTTCTTTCCATTCACCACCATGTTCCTTACTATTTTAAGACCTGAATAGTTCTGCAAAGTGAATATAACATATCAACTATCATAACTAAATAGATCACTGGCAATGTCTGGAATTGAATACAGTATTTAGCGTGGGGGTTCAATATAATTGTGTATAATCTATTACTTTTTTACCAATCCATTTTTTTATATATGAGTAAAGTGATCTTTTTCCTGGCTATTTACCAGATATGGACATTTTTCTCTGCTTTTTCCAAGATCTTCATATAGACACTTTCCTCTCTTCTTGGTATGCTTTACAGAACCCTGAAACAACAGGAGACATCAGAATGGTTTGTTGTGCTGTAAATTGACTTGTATTGTCAATAACTTCTTTTGTCATTACTTCTATTTTTGTCATTGTGCCACCTATATATCTGTCCCTGATATGATCCCCACAAAAAATGAGTAAATATTTTTCTTCCTCAATAGCATTGATTTTCTGTGTTTTGTTCTGCTCTTCTTTTCTCTACCAAATCATGCATTAGCGAGTTGAACACCAATAGCCCCACTGCAGACAGCAATTGTTTTATTTTTAACCTATTACGTTCAATACTCACCATGCGAGTTTGTACTTGTCATGGTGGATAACTTGGCCACAACCATTTCTATGGGCAGAGAAAACTGAAAGAGTACTTCTAACAAGAATGATTTTACCACAAGCTAGGATTCAGTCTTTAGTTTGTTCTATTCTGCATTCTTAGTTTCAAGACTCTTTGAAACCTCTGCTTATACGGTATACTTTGTTTGCTAGATTGTAATGTTCCTGTTGTTCCTATTGATATTCCCAGAGCAATCTAGCACGTTGTGATAAAGTATTTTGCCTTTTTTTCTTTTTTTTTTTTTTTAAACCAGTGCACCCGAAAACTTTACCTGAAAACTGCAGATCTTTTGCCAACATCTTCTTTGATGAAGAAATGAAGAATTACGAAAGAAACTGTATGATTTCTCTATAAATCCTTTAATTTCTCCTTAAATCCTAGAAGTCAATGAACTATTGAAATACTTCTATTTTCTATTCTTCCATCTTCTATTACAATTCAAATTGCATTGGAATATATAGTCATTCATGCATTTCATTTTACCATATACGGAAAAATACAAAAATATATATTTCATTTAAAAGACTTCTGCTAGTCTCAAAGATCTACTGTACAGCTCACTTGAGACTCTAAATGAGAGGAGCACAGTTTGTAGTTTCCTTTCTTGAATACATTGTAGGGAAATTTCAGCCTTTTTACTTTATTTTCCACTTTCTGAAGACTTTGAATACATTGACTTTGAGTCTGAGGTATCTACTTTTAATACTTTAAAGATTAGCCCACTAGGGCCTCTTTTAGTTTAAAAAAAAAAAAAAAAAAATCCTTTTTGAACTTTATCTTCACACAAGGAACACACTCTTTCAGGGAAGTGTCTGCACTGTATCTAACAGCTTCAAGGTGAAAATTCAGATTTTGTTATTCTTCTGTTTTGTCTACAGCACAGAGAACACTTAGGAAGAGTTTCAGAAATATCTCAGTGAGGGTTTTTACATTATATGGAGGTTTGCCAACTAAGAACATCAATCTGTTCTACTACTCAGCCAGGAGTAATAGGTTTTGCCCGCTTAAGAGGTGAATGAGTTCGGAAGAGTGAAAGGCTCCCTTTCCTATTACTTGTTTCTTGAATCTTGTGGTCCATCAACAGCTATCCATCTGCAGCTATCTATATCTATCTATATCTATCTATATCTATATCTATATCTATATCTATATCTATCTATATCTATATCTATATCTATATCTATATCTATATCTATATCTATATCTATATCTATATCTATCTATCTATCTAATCTATTATCTATATGATTAGATATAGATATTAGATGCAAGAAAGATTATTAGATATAGCTAGAGATATACTAGCTACATTTATATACATCTTTATCATATATATGTAACTGTATATATAGAGAGATTATAGATATACATTATGTATTGCATATCTTTGTCATCTTTAATGAGTTGAACAGCACAACTTCTCCAACTGGAAAAGTCACTTGACTCACCAGCTAAAATCACATTGTAATTCAGTCATTATTTTTTCAATTTCAGCAAAAGGAAAAGCAGAACACGTTTTTTCACGAGCATTACAATGCTTTACTACTCCAGGCAGGCTGAGATTCCTTTTGTCTTTGTTTAAAAAGATAAACTATTTAATTCAAAGGTATGTATGATCACATGTGTACTATGGAGATGTAACATCATGTTACCAAGTATATTGCAGTAAAGATAGTACACCTATTTCAGATACATCACAGGAAAGTAAGCAATTTTGTCTTAAAAGCTTTTATGCTGTAGTTTGACAGCTTAGGCTTTGAAATCTGCGATTTCTATGAACTAGTCTGTCAGGCTGCACCATTAGGAAGTACAAAGTACATGCACCATTTAGGAAGTACATGAAGTAAAGGTGTAGTACATACCCGTGAAGCTTCACACATAAAAAATAACTAAACTAAACTAAACTAAACTAAACTAAAATAGTCAACCCTTTCTTTCAGTAGTTATCTTTTAGCCATAAGCTGACATAATCATTTTTCCTTACCAGAAAGCTGAAATAAATGTTGGGGGGTGGGAAGGGAGGGAAGAGTTCTCCCCAGAGATTGCTTTTGACTAAGCTCTAAATGCGAGTTCTGAGTATCAGCCTACTGAGATAAGAACTGCCTCCTAAAATCTTCGTTCTTCCAGAAAGTTGGGTTCTTCTCTTTTAGACAACTATTCATAATAAAATAATTTTTCCCAGCTGACCTTTTAAGGCCAAAACTCAAAACCTTAAATAAGGCATCTGAATAAAGCTGCAGGTCTGGATACTGTGTTTCTTTTTGGCTGAAGGTGAGATCTCTTACCCCTTCCTGCTGAAAGCCACAGAAGCCTTGCAGCATTTTACTTTTTGAAGAAAGTATGTCAAGCATACTTGAAACAAAATAAGGACCAGATGATCATGACAGTACACCATGTGTTACTCTAACATTCAGTAATACTGGTCTTCCTAGGAAACCATTTTATCAAAGGTTGCAACAAAAATGCCTCTTTCTCCAGTCCTTTTTTCCAACAGTTTGAAGATTAAAGTTTTGACCCCCGTGACATCAAAGGTTTAGAATAAATCCTATCCTTTGCCTGAGGCTTTGAATCTCCACCATCTACCTTCTAGGCAAGAGACTATTCTAGTGCAGAGACTTCCGAGCCCTCATTTTAAAGGTTTTCCCCACTACATAAAAAGAAATGAAAGGCTTCACCTTCTCCCAGGTGAGTACCCTAATCACAAGACTACCTGACAATTGCTCCAAAACTACACTGGTTGTTTTCTTAAAGGAAAAAGAGTAAAAAGAGCAGGATCGATAAGCTGATCTTCAAAGGAAAGTACTGAAAGAGATTTACATGCTTAATATGAGCAGTCAAGCCAAAGAAGAGAAAGGCACCCCCAAGCCCAGAGGGAGAGATTTACATCCCTTACAAGCAGGTCTGAAGCACCCCCTGTGTATTTTCTTCACAAACTCATGTAGCTCAGTTGTCAGCACATGCCTTCTGTAGACCCCACTGTAATGGGTTCATGTGGCAAGGTTTTGGTAGTGGGGGGGGCTGTAGGGGTGGCTTCTGTGCGAAGAATCTAGAAGCTGCCCCATGTTAGGTATGGCCAGCCCACTGCTGGCCAGACCCAAGCCAATTTGCGCCTCTGTGAGAGCAGATTTAAGAAAAAAACAAAACAAAACAAAACAAAACAAAAAACTGCTGGACAACAGCAGCTGGGAGAGTGAGGAGTGCGAAGCAGCCCTGCAGACCCCAAGGTCAGTGCAGCAGGAGGGCAGGAGGTGCTGCAGGCAGGCAGCAGCAGTTCCCCTGTGGCCTATGGAGAGGCCCCTGGTGAAGCAGGCTGTCCCCCTGCAGCCCATGGGTCCCACATGGAGCAGATCTCCACGCTGCAGCCCCCCCATGGGTGGAGGAGCCCCCGGTGGAGCAGGTGGATGTGGCCTGGAGGAGGCTGCGGCCCA
Organism: Aythya ferina; assembly: GCF_964211825.1. Lineage (NCBI taxonomy): Eukaryota > Metazoa > Chordata > Aves > Anseriformes > Anatidae > Aythya > Aythya ferina. The sequence continues at coordinate 130,432,636 of NC_140297.1, forward strand.
TGGAGAGCCCCCACAGGAGAAGGCCCCGGGCCAGAGCTGCAGCCCGTGGAGAGGAGCCCACACAGGAGCAGAGGGTATGGGGGGAGCTGCCGCCCATCTGTGAGGGACCTGTGCTGGAGCAGTTTGCTCCTGAGGGATGGACACCATGGTACGGAGCCGTGTGGGAGCAGTGCTTGAAGAGCTGCTGCCAGTGGGCAGCCCCCACAGGCTCAGTTTGGGAAGGACGGCATCCTGTGGGAGGGGCCCCACGTGGAGCAGGGGCAAAGAGTGACCATGAATGAGCGGTGGACACAGAATCACAGAATCATATAGGTTGGAAGAGACCTCCAAGATCACCGAGTCCAATTTCTGACCTAGTGTGGGACTGACTGCAGCCCCCATTCGCTGTTTACCTCTGCCACTCAGGGGGAGGAGGCAGAAGAGAGTGGATGAGGGGAAAGAAAAGTGTTTTTAATTTGATTTTAGTTTCTCACTGCTCTAGTCTGCTAGTGATACACAATACATGACATTAATCTCTCTACACTGAGACTATTTTGCCTGTGACGGTAGGTGGTGATCTCAACCCTTGAGCCCTTTCCATTTTATTTTCTCTCCCTCTTCCTTTTTAGGAGGGGGAATGAGAGAGTGGCTATAATGGAGTTTAGTTGCCCAGCAGGGTAAAACCACCACATATGCAAAATGTTTTTATCCTAAAAAATTATCCTCAGCAGAACCCTTCAAATATATTTCAGAGCTCAGTTCTTTCCTGAAGCATATGAACACAGTATCATTATTGCTTACAGTGTCACAGCCAGATAGCACCATCTGAGAATAGCATATTGTTCTTAGAGTTCAGAAGACCAAGGAATAAATTGGAAACAAAAACAAGCTGACATAAAATCTCCAGACAAAACTTTGATTATTTTATTCCCTTTGTATTTATTTGCTATTAAGCTTTGAGACACTATTTGAGGAGTTATGAGGAGGGAATACAATTATTATTATGGTATTGTTATACCTCAGTATATTAGATGATAATTGATTGTTAATTCTAACAATAATAATAATGAACATTTAATATACTAAGGTATAATAAATAATACAATACTGAGTTCCTTTTTTTTTTATCATGTCTGCCAGACTTCCTCACAAAATATTTGCCTAAATAGAAACATTGTGTCATCTCCATAAGAGAAAAAATAAAATCACTGTATGCATCTTTTTATTACATGGCATGTAATTAGTTTAATATAATTGTATTTATCAGTAACAGACATCTACTTCATGCCTCCAAGTTTTACCCTTAGGACATATTCACATGGTGACTGACAAATCCATGAAACTGGGTGATGCTACCTCTCTCCTTCACCCTCATCTTTTCTTTACTGCAGAACACCTGACTTTCTTATCACCCAGAACAGAGGCTTTTTAGGCCAGAAAATGTAGTTTCCTTCTAATGGAAGTCATCTGCACAGTGCAGCAAGGTAGAGGGAACATTGAGCTGGTAAACACAAAATTTTTGCCTCTATGTGGGGCTGAGGGGCACAAGGACATAAGTCTGGGTCCTCCAACTTAGACATTCAGTGCTGTATTCTAGGTGAGTTCATCCCACACTTGCTAGACCCTTAAAGATCCTTTCTTAGATATGGTATCTGGTACACTGCGGGACATTTTCTTCTTAACTCTGCGTATGTAAAGTGGAAGGTAACTTTGTCAACACTTCCCAGCTGAACACAGTCATAGTAGTTAGTTGAGATCTCTTGGAGGAATACTTCATAATTTGAATGCTTTCAGAGTGATGACAGAGGACGCTTGGAAATTCACAAGGTCAGAGAACACAGTTAGAAAGTGTGTGCAGAGATCTGGAAAACCTGACATACAACATGTTTCTGGTTTGATTTCTGGCTTACAGTATTATTAAAAATATAGTAGAACAATTAGATTATTATGTATTTATTTATTTATTTTAGCATTTCTGCAAATACCTTACCTCAGACTTCCCCGCCTAGTTCTTCTTTTTGAAGTGTCTCTTGTTAGCAACTCCAGCTCTAGAAGTGCTGAATTTTATCTCTGACCCTGCTGGGTGCAGAATGTGTCCTCTCCACTTCTGCTGCATCTGGACCTCAACAGCAGCACACAGGCTTTTGCCTTTCTGCTGTAGTACCTTGGTAGGTGTGAAGCAGCCAGACATCCCTGACTGAAGCATCTGCCAAGAATTATACAGTTAATTTGGAATTTTGTTTTCCTGAATAACCATAAATGAGTTTTCCCCCATGTACATTTCACTTTGTCCCAGCTCATGTTTTAAGTCCTGCAAGGCTGAGTTACAGAGCAAGGTACTGTGAGAGTTTTAAAAAGCCATTTGTAGTCATCATTTATGCAGTCACATAGCAGAAGGTAGCATGCTATGTAGCTATACGCATCGAAATGTTGCATAGTGTGCTTTATTGTTACTTACTGGATGGATAACTAATAAGGCAGTCATGGGTCATGACACTGACTCTTCTTTTTATTCTCTTTTAAGATAAACGCTTATTTTCAAGGCATCTAAGTCTAATACATAGCATTTTGCTTGACTGTATTGCACCAAGGAAAGAATACTTACAAAGCTGCTCCTGTATGCCACTGCTCTGTACCTTCTTTGAAAATGCTCAAAACAACTGCAACTTCAGTTTCTAGGAACCAGAGTAGAAAGCAGAAGCAGCACTGCCAGACATGTCCTCGCAAGGTGTAGGCTTGCAGACACCAGACTTCACAGCCCCTCTGGTGGCACAGGTTTTGCCATTGACACTTTTGTAAGTATTAATTTGTAAAAAGCTGCTCTATTACCTTCACATTTCCTGACTCACAGCTAATGAATTTGGAAGGACCGACTAATTAATATATATATATATTACAATTATAATAATTGTACTTGGTGATATATGCTTCTCAGCACATTTTAGTGAGATTTTCAAACAGAATAATTAACTTCACTAAGTAATTATGTCTTACTGGTTAACTAAACAGTGTAGAAACAGGACAAGACTGTGTAGCAATCCCTTCCTGCACTTTTAAAAAGCTCTGGGAGAGAATGTCTTTGTTGTTTAAAATAATATTATAACAGCTTGCATAATAGGTAAAAGAAATACTCTATCAAGACCAGTCGAGAATTTTGGAAGGGTTATTAGGTAAAGAGCAGTACTGGCATTTGTCCACATCATTATGTTTCACTCTCAGCTCCTACTTACGAGTTTCCTAACCTTCAATTTAGCCTTTAGGAATTCATCTTTGATTAAAGCATATGGGCATTTATGTACAATTTCTTCAGGCAATATCTTTGAAATGAAGGTGGGGTTTGCATTCCAGCTGGAAGAAGAAAGAACAGTGTAAGAAACTGTAAGAATGCGAGGTCAGATCTCTGAGGGTTTTGGAAGCATGTCCTGAACACAGAAAAGGATAAAAGAGAGTGTTAGCATCTACCAATAACAAAGGGTCACATTTTTCTATACCAATTACATGGGTGTAACCTTCCTTAGCCAGAAAGTCAAGCACTGAGGTCAACATCTTTTAAATACAAATAATATTTGTTCAATTATTAAACAAGAAAAAAAAAAAAAAAAAAAAAAAGGCCTTCTTACAGAATTAAAGGCAGATTCAAATAATAGATTAATATTCTAATATTTTAGGGAAAAATTCTTCACTGAACGGATTGTGAAGTATTGGAACAAGCTGCCCAGAGAAGTGGCTGAGCCCTGAAGGTCTTCAAAAAAAGTGTAGATGTAGAGCTCAGTGACATGGTTTAATGGTGGACATGGCAGTGCTAAGTTAAAGGTTGATCTTAGAGGTCTTTCCCAACCTAAGTAATTCTGTGATTCTATGATTTTTTCTGTTATTCACTCTTCAGGGAGTAAAATAAAATAAAATTCTAACAAATATATTAACCTAATGTCATAGCATTTCTGTATTTTTGACTATATGTATATATATGTATGTATTCAATTCTTTTACACAGAGGTAACATGTTGTTAAAAAAAAAAAAAAAAAAAAAAAAAAAAAAAGGCAAACCAAATCTCTCTTTGTTGTTCTGCCTTGTGGCAAATAGATGAATAGCCAGAAACAGGGAGATCAAGACTTATAAAACCGGTACTTCTCACCTACTCTGAAGCATGGAATAACATCTTAGTATTAATATTACTGGAATTAGGGAGTTGCTGTAAGAAAGCAGCAGAATAAACTTGTTTTACTGTGCTGATGACAGTGCATGTCCATATTGAGTCACCAAGTGTTGCTTCATGGTTGGACAGTACTCTACAGGCTTTATTATTTAGCATTCAACTGGACCACAAAGTTAATTATACCTTAAGACGTGTGCTTCCATTCACGAAAAGATTCTTCTGTTTTCTGCTGTTTATTTAAAAGAACTGTAGCTAAAAATGAGTACTGGAAAAGGAAGTACCTGTCTTTCTGAAAATGAAGACAAAATAATTTCCTTGCCAAATCCTACAATCAGATCGTTGTTTCCTACACCTGTAGAAAGCCTTATTTCTGTCAGTATCACTCTCCAAAGAACTACTGATACCGGGATTAGGACATTAGTCATCTGTGCCACATCAGCATACAAATTCAGCCCCTCTGCTGTTTTCATAGTGCTTTAATGATTCGTAGGAATATTGTGGATGTTTCATAACTAAACAGTATTTTATATTAATATTGTGTTTTCTCAGACTGGGAGTAGCTGGAGTTCAAAAACTGCAAACACAAGGCTTCTGATGGGACCTGGAAAGCAATATATTATTTTAAGCAAACAAAAAAGGAGAGTTTGCATTGAAGGGTGTGCATATGTCTTTTCAATAGTTATGCAGGTGCAAGTAAGAAAAATGCAGAGCTCCTGCAAATTAATATATCAAGTGATACAGTAATTTGTATTACTGTAAGGATATGGAGTGCATGCCAATCAGTGTCCAGTACCCATATCCCCATAGATGCCTGTATCCATATAGGATCCACATAGATATAAGACAGGGAATTCAACCCTTCTGCTAGAGCTGATATTTTTGTATATATACGTTCTTTTGTATATTTTGTACTATACAAAAATATCACACAGTAATTACTGTGTTATCTACACAGTAATTGTACATCAAATGGCAACAACAAAAAAAACAAAACAATTACCTCAAAGAATGTTAGTGACAGCACTAACAGTGGTTCTAATTTTTGTTTCTGTTTACAGAAAAAAAAAAAAAACATTTTGTTAGCAATTACCAGATGTTTACGCAGAAGGCATGTTAACTGAACTGGCATACACCCAACTATAGAATACACAAAAAAATGACTGATTAAGATAATGGATGATTAAACATGGCTGATGGAAATGTCATTTGTGGTTTCTATGGAGGACTTATATAGAAACACATAATTGGGAAGAGCTAAAAGTGGTAGTTCAAATCCAAGGTCCAAGTTACCCAAAGATGTTTGTCTGGACTATAACTACAATACATTTTGGGTCTGAATGTAGGAAAACTGGATGACCTAAAAGAAATATATCCACCCCAAATTCACTGTAGCTCTAGCATGGAAATGCTAATGTAAGGGTATGTCCAGACTCTACCACACTCTTTATTGGACTTGTTTGGAATGAGGCACCAAGCCTTGATGTGCCTTGATATTGTAGGACTGGTCAGTAGGTAGGATGTATCTACATTTAAGTATAGGCTAAAGGCTAAATTCAGTAGGTGTACAGACTGCTGACTTGTAAGAACACCAATGGAACTTGCTTGACAGTGACTCAGCCAAAGCAAAACTCAGCATATATGTGCATTTACTGCATGCATTTTAAAACCTATATAGTCATATATTTATCTGAAGTGCAAATAGCCCTAGCTCCCAAAGCCTTGTTGAACAGACTCCATGTATCACAAGTACACATGATGCTTTTATATTTGACACTGGACTGATGTGAGAAGCTGGGGTACTTTGACATGCCCCAGAATCTCCTTTCACAAGGTCAAGTCACACTTGTATGCAGTTTTAGCTTCATTTAATTAGCAGGAAATAAAGTTGATAAATGTAGTCAAGTCTTTGCTGACTCTGCTCTCCCCAAATTTTCCAAATCTCTCACAATGCAATGCTTGCAGCCCAGAAAGCCAACTGTATCCTGAGCTGCATCAATAAAAGCATGGCCATCAGGTCAAGGGAGGTGATTCTCCCTCTCTGCTTTGCTCAGGTGAGACCCCACCTGGAGTGCTGTGCTCAGCTTTGGGGTCCCCAGCACAAGAAGGACACAGACCTATTAGAACAAGTTCAGAGGAGGGTCATAAAGGTGATCAGAGGGCTGGAGCACATCTCCTGTGAAGACAGGCTGAGTTGGGGTTGTTCAGCCTGGAGAAGGGAAGACCCTGGGGAGACCTTACAGCAGCCTTCCAGTACCTAAAAGGGGCCTGAAAGATTCAGAGAAAGTCAAGTCAGGAAAGAAACACAAGAGAATATTTTCAAGCTTTTTAAAGGTGTAATAGAATTCAGTGGGGTTTCTACCTGAATTGTTGGTTGAGAGGCACTGTTAAACAATGTATTTCTGTTCTATCAGTAATGAATTTAGGCAATTAATTAAGATAGTGAATAAAGCAAGAATTTCAACCCAGCAGAAAACAGATGAATTGGTCCCAAGAAGAAAAGGAAGGCAGCTGGAGCTGCAGGAAAGAATACTGTGTTGTGATTTTTTTTCAAGAGCTGTAACAAGTCAGTATCCTAGAGCTGTAAACATTTTGTGCCGTCTTAGGAGTAGTTACACACACATAAAAATCATATCCAAAAATGCACATTTGGGATTTGTAATTATTAAAAGCATTACAACCAATGTGTAGGGTTTTATTCTCAAAATCTCCTTTGGTACTTAGAATTAAATAAATGCCAAACTCACATAGTTAACTTTTTATTTTACAACAAAGATTCATCTTTCTTTATGCAAAAAGAAAGATGATTGTGATGCCAGGACACAGAGTGGGAGTCAGGGAATATAATTTCGACTCTTAACACTGCATGTGGATTTTTTTGTGTGTGATTTCACTTCCCCTTTCCGAGTCTTACACTGCCAACTTTGGTAATATTTTGAGATCAAAAAAAATCTCCTTAACTGCTGGCCATTATTTTTGTAAGTAGTAGCTTCTATATCCAAATACTTATTTTTTAGACTAAATATTTTAGACCAAAGATCAGTTTAATTCAGGCTCTGAGTTCAATGTCTTACAGTACAGAATAAAAATAGAAATCCTCAGTTGATTTCAGTTTCAAGACCAATATATGTAAATCTTTTAAATAAATATGAAATTTCACAGTTAACTGGACAGACTGAGACTTTAAGCTACAACTAATCAAATACTCTTCAGTGAAACAAATAGTCAAAGATTTTTGTACTTCTAAATTCTAAAATTTGATCAAATGACACAAAATATCTATGAATACATTCTGAAAATTATTTTTCACTAACATGAGTCCCTCCTGTTACTGATATCTATGATGAAAAATGAATACAAATTGTTGAATTGGTCCAATATGATGCCATCGGTATGGTGGACCCATTGCCCAAAATGAAAGCATTGACTAATATTTCTGTGTTTCTTCCTGTAGCCCATGTATATTTGGTGACTTCTTATAAAGTTGTGGAAAACAAAACTCCACACCATAAGGTAAATCTAAATTTAAAAATAAAGTGCAACATTGTATGTGTTCTTTGTATTAGAACGTACAGGAATTACTCAAGTCACTCATGAGCAACATGAATACTGTTGTAAAATCTAGTCTGTGCCAAATGTGTCAAGACTTTTCAGTAAACATTCACATGAATCTGGAAGTATCAGTAGTATTGTATCATATAGTGATTTATTTATTTTTTTTTATCCAAGTGTCTAACTACATGGCAAAGTTGACTTGTACAGAAAAAGCCATCTCAACCTAGGTCAGACCAAAAGTCACCATACTGACTGTCAGTTTCTTGGTAGCTTTCAGTATTTTGATCTACACCCAAAAAGCAGTTTATTGCAATGCCTTGATTTGCTGTTAGGAAGGCTGAAGAACCAGCTTTCACCCTGCACCATAAGTAGGTGTATTCAATGGTACTTCTTAGTACTGAAAAACATCATGGTGAATGTGGATATCTGGAAACTGGATAAACAAGAAAAACCACAAATCATTATAAAATGGAAGGAATGTTCATCATGGCCATGTATCAAATGTTTCTTAGAAGAAGAGACAGAAGGACAGAAGGACAGAGGATAGAAAGACATATATGGAGTGAGATTGTAGCCTTGAAAGGAAAAATACCATGAGAGACAATCACCAGAAGGTCATCTACAACTAGAGAGGGCCTGGAGAATCCATCGGTTTGGCTCTTCCTGTTCAATATAAGGAAAGCACATCCAATGTAATGACAAAACTAAATGTGCTTTTAGATGATTGCTTTATTTTTTCCCTTCTTTGCCAAAGCACTATGTAAAAATGCTTTGTTTTAAGAGGGAATTTTACCACCAAATCTGTGACTACATTCCTAAAGAGAAGAACTGTGAACGTGTAAATTTAGTCACATAGCACAAGGTGATGAGGGATGATATGCACAGTATAATTTCTCTTTTTTTTTTTTTTTTTTTTTTTTTTTGTCTAAGAATAGAAGAATCTTGAGATCAAATTCTGGGACAGAAAACTGCAAGAAGCTGAGTATCTTAAATGGTAAATAAATAAATAAATATATAAATAAATAAATATAGCAAAATATGTGTTTTGAAAGAAATTCAAGTCCAGTTCTGAATGATTTTATCATTGGTTACTGTGATTTAACACAACATTTTCCTTTGAATATAGAAAAAAAGAACACTATAAAACAAAAACAAAAACAAAACAAAACAAAACAAACAAAAAAAAAATTAAAAACAAGGATTAAAGTGCCCAGTTTAACTTATCAACTAAAAAATATCTCATAAAAGGGTGAAACTACCTCATTCTATCCACAGGGCCACAATGCATATATATAATTTTAACTTTAATTGCCTTGTATGACATTTGGAGAATTCCAGAAGACTAGAATATTTCACCATCTGTGTGGGCAATTGCTTTGTAAAATACATAAATGCAACCAATTTTTACATGCCTTCCCAGAAAAGTCAGTTTTCTAAGCAAACACTTAAGGAACAGAAACACATAAAGTGCTTTTCACAGAAATTCATATAAAATGGCTTTGTTAAATCAGCTTTATAGCATTGCTTTTCTTCTCAGTAATCTCAGTTCTGGCTTGTGCCATGCCTTAGAAAACAAGATCATATCCTAAGGCAACAAGCTCAGCAGTGGAAGTGTGTTGGAAATAAAACACAAATGGTGCAGGGGATTTACCAAAAGTCAATCTCTTTGGCTTACATATTCTGCACTCTGATTTTCCCACTCATTTTTTTAAGAACTACCCTGCTAGTAGAACTGTGAAAACTAACAAACACCCCAACATTTGAAGACTGTTACATAGATTGCAGATGCTGATACATAAAAAAAAGAAAATGGCAGAGCTACTATAGGCTATGAAAATTTAACCATGTCTCTAAACAGAATTTAAAAGCAGAGATTATATAGAAAATTGTGTGTATTGTGTTATTTGAAAGTTGAATGTAAAAATGCAGAGTTGTAAAAAAAATAAATAAATATGCTTACTGCCTGAATAAAGCTCTTTCAAATAGAAAGGTACATCTGAGGGAGTGAGAGGGCAATCCTGTTTTAGAAGAGAAAATATAAGAAAATATGTCAAATATAAGCAATCTGCAAACAAAGAACTTAAGAATCCTCCTGTTTCTTCAATTCTGAAACTTTGGCTTTACACTACCAGCTTTATAGACACCACAAGCACATCTTGCGTAGGAGAAGAAAACTATTATTGTATCTAGGGAAGAATGACACCATACCCTGAACTGCATCTCTCAACACCAAATATTTGGTCTTGCTGTCTTCTGGAGCTCTGGTTTCTCCACTCTGCTCTGGGTGGTACTCTGAGGAGTGCAGAAAGACTGATAAGAGAACATGTCTGGCAGAAGCACAGTCTGGGAAAATTACTTCTCTAAAACTTGCTACTGCTCTAACTGTTCAGGATTTTCCACTGCTGCTGTTTTGGTCCAGCCTCTAAACATTCATCTGTCAGGTAACATCCAACAGTTTGTATTTTAGCCAGACTGAGAAGCAAGAAACGGAAATGCCTGCTTGTCATTTTGTCCCTTCAACTATTAAAGTAGCTGCTACAAAACCGTGAAAAAAAATAATTGGAAAAAAAAAATCATTGAAAAAAATAAAAATAAAAACCAGTCCTATGAGATTGATTGTATAATGGGCCTGTTAAAGTTTCATATAGCATTTTAGATACAGCTTAGACCTACCCTACACACGGGGCTGTATTTCAATTACTTTGTTTTTTTGTGCTTCTGGATCAGAAAAAAAAAAAAAAAAAAAAAAAAAAAGTGGCATTTTAATGGGGAAGGGACATTTTTGTTTTTGAAAAACAAAAAAAGAGATCAGGAAGAATATGTAACATCTGAGGTAGGAGATGAGAAACTTGCAGGCTTATTGCCTGAGAAAACCTCTATACTATCTTCTTTTTAAACCACCACAAACTACCAATGGAAGTGTCAGTTTTGTCTTCCCCTAAGTCTCTGGCTAGCCCTTCTGATTTGATGCAGACATCCTTCCCTGTGCTGGCACAGCAGTTCACTTAGCCATGCAGGTAATCAGAGAAATGCACAGAACAGATGATGGTTGAGTGTCACTTACCCAGTCCTAACTGGATAAATCCCCAAACCACCTGAGTACATCAACACTTGGGCCAGCACTAGGGTCAGAATGAAGAGCTGAGAAACGATGGTCATCAGAGGACAACTGTTTTTGGTGGTGGTATTGTTTTACTGATCGTGAACATATGGCATTTCTCCAGCAATAGACAGCCTGACGGAAGAAAATAGTTTTTCTTTTGTCGTTTGGTATCCAACTGAAGAATTACATCCCCAGATAAAGTCACAGTCCTTGGCCTCCTCTTATTACTGGCTACTTGGTTCAACAAAATATATCTAACAGCATGGCATTCCAGAATTTAAACTGTTATTTTATTGGTGTTTTGGGCGTTATTACATCTCATTTGCTCTAATGCTTCAAGTTTAGATGCAGCTTTATACATTGAGCAATTCATGTTTGAGGAATTCATGAGCAAAATATGTTCACTCCAGCAATGCTCACCAATTTTCATTGTGGCCTCTGGTCTTGTTCTTCCTGATGTGGGAGTCCCAGAGCAAACAAAACCATAAAGAGTACTGAAAAAAAGGCTGGGTTTCTAAAAAGATTGATAGCAAAATCACAATACTCCAGTTCTGAATATAAATCAGGACTATAATCCACAAAAGAAGAACAAAAGGCACTCTTGTAGTAATTCAATTGAGGAATTATTTTAGTAGGAGAGTAATCATTCTTGTCTGCAGTCCTCAATTAATGTTAATTGTAAGAAAAAGCTTATTAGGAATATTTAAATTTTAAAGTCCCCCTGTGCAAGCATATCTGAATTCCCAGAAGCTAGTTTTAGTGCAAAGTGTATTAATTAAAATGCCACTTTGGGAAATCCTTCTTTATCCAATGTTCATTATTAACATGAAAGATAGTGAACGGGTTTTGATTTTCTATGAAGATCTTAGTCATCATGAAAAGGATTCGAATGGTGACGAAAGGCATTTGAAATGTTAATGAAATTCTGATCATTTTACAGGACTTAGTCCTTTTATAAAACTTCTGACCAAAATGAAGGATTTGCAAAGCTTTGCAAAGATCTAGGACAATGTATTGCCAAACTCTGGATCCCAGGATTTGTACTTTCTGAAGTGACTGACGAGTTTTGAGTACTTCACTTTAGATGATCTTCCATATTAAAATATACAGGAAACCATATTTATTCTACAGCTCCTATTGGCCTGCCCAAACTATTTGTAAGACTCACAGTTCATTTCCTGCAGCTTTCTTTACCTGGGGTGACTGTTGCCCATATGAATTGTTCAAAGGCCCAGAATCCTATTCCCATTGCATTCTACTAAATATATTCTGTGATCAATATGTGCCTTTTAGATGATCATAATCTGGTTATCTCTATCACATGAGGATCTCCATGACAAATAGGGCCGGCACAAAAGAAAGGACTAGAGTTCCTTGTGTGATCAGTCACAAGTATCACACACAAGCAGCAAAGAGACATCCTCATGTACTAGTAATGTACCTGGGACCTGTGCATACAGTCCTCAGGTTCTTCCTCAAGAGGCCTTGACAGATTCTGGTAGAAAGATTTGGTATCACAGCTTCCCTGTGAATTTTGAAATTCAGGACCCTTTCAAACCTCAGACTGAAATTCCCAGTCTCTTGTCACTTTTGAAAATGTTGCCTTATGCAACCAAAAATACAGACTAAGCTGCGATTTGCATTTATGCCCCCAGTTGGTAGGGAAATTGGGCCTTCACAAATTTGTCACAAACTCAGGACTTCTTCCTGTTAGCAGCCCTCTCTTTTATATCAACTAAAACTGAGAAATTTTCATGACTGACCTACTGAAAGAGACCTGAGCCTTTTTGGAAACTGAATCTGAAGCTAAGGTGGTACCTCTACACTCCTGTCTGAGCTTACCACAGTGTAACTCTCATCTCTCTTCTTTGGAATTCCTCCTGGCATTTGTCCGTGTCTAGTTGTGTCTATGCTAGTGTTTATATTTCCACTCTTCTAATAAAGTATGATTGAGAAAGATGTGGCTGCTGCACTTTGGGCCATGTTTACTTGGTCTTCCTCAGAGATACCAAAGATTCTGAACAGGCACTGTTCAGACTGTATGACTGTCTAGAAGCAAAAAATCCTACCCTTGCTGCCCCTGCTAAACAACTGATATGGAATAGGAACTAAATATAGATGTGGTGCCTACAAGCTTACAATAACATAGCAAATGTAACGTGAGATGCATTGAGTACAAATACTCCCAGAAGAGGTGAAAAACTCTAAGTGATACAGTAAGATCACCTCTGAGGGATGGTTTAACGTGTTGATCACATACGAATTACGAACTAATGAGAAATAGGTGAAAAAAAAGAAAGGTAACATGATGAGTGTGGAAATGGGAAACACAGTTTATGAAGACACCTTAGAAGAGCTCTACTTTGTGTTTAGCTGAACAAGGCAAATACTGAAACAGAATGTATGCTAATTGCCTGTAAATACATGAAAGAGATAAACAATGAGGAAAACATTTAAGCCAGAAACCCATATTGGCACAAGAATGCATACTGCAAACTAGCAATTAATAAAGTTATCAAAGAATTTAGATAAGAAATCCTGAATATTATAGGAATGTCTTTGTAGAAGAGACATGGAGTAGTAGGTTTACAGCAAAATAGCAAAGGCTTGTGTTTTTTGTTGTTGTTGTTGTTGTTTTTTGTTTGTTTGTTTGTTTGTTTGTTTCAATATGAAACTAAGGTAAATTTATGAAGGCATTCATGTGGCACAGTAGCAATGATAATAGAGAACCAGTTCCCATATGTTCACAATCAGTTCCCGTATGTTCACAACAACTGAAAGACCCATCATCAGGAGTCTTTTAAGATATGCTGTCCATTGCACAATGGATGTTCATACACCAGCCACAGAAGCCCAGAGAATCTCTTAGCTTTGCAGTAGCACCGTCACTTGCCCACTAGCTTTATAAGCCAGATCTTATTTCCTTCACTTCTCAGATGAGTAATGAGATAATGAAATAGATCAATGGCACCTTGGCAGAGCAAAACTAAACAGGACGTCTGTTTCCAGTACAGGATTCAGTCTGAAGACATCTAGGTTAGGATTTCACTACTCTAACATGGGTGTTTATTTGTCTACTGAGCTACTCACATGACACTAACAATTGTTCACTTTATAGTTGGTGCTGAATTAGTCAGTAAGGCTAATTTTCCTCTTGGCTGGAGCTTAGGCTGTGATTCATCACCTCCAGAAACAGGCGTTATGTTTGGCTAGACAGATCTCACCCTCCTTCCCATAGACTGCATAAACTACAGAGACAAAACTTTATTGGATATAATGGGAAATCTAACAATTAACTTAGCTCACCACGTTGAAGACACTTAAAGATGGGTGAGATGAAGTTACCTCCTGCCCTAATTTCTAATAAAAATAACCTCAAATTTCAAAGAGAAACAAGGAATCGAAGTAAACCAAACACTTCTCTCATACAAAACCCTTCACTAAATTGCAAACACAAGATAAAAGTTATGCTTATGGTTTCATTACAAAGGATTTTCCTGCTGAAAGATGAAATTATCCTAGGCCTCTTCTTTTGAACTTGCAGTCCAAATATGAAAATATCATGAAAGGAAAAGAACTTCTGCAGTGCTACCATCATGGTTAGGTAAGCAGGCAGCTATGGCAAACTTTGGCTCATTTAAGTTTTATGTCAAAGCTTTAATAGATAATTTGCAAAAGTTAGGACTCTGCAACATGGTGGCAAACTAGTTCCTTCTAGCAGGGCCTGTAATTTTACAAGCATGATAGATCAAAGGCAAATTTGAAATGTATTTTCAGCATGGTTCTCAACTACCATGAAAAATTGTAGCATTACTGTACATCTTCAAGCTTTTTGTCTCAAAGGGCGACTTAAACACTATGTTTATCATGGCTTGCATGCTGGCTGTTTGGCATGCAGCACATGGATGTTTGTCCTGTGCTAAGGCAATGCAGGGAAGACAGCGTGGCCAAAATCTCAGGTGGAATTTAAGTTTTTATGTATTTGTTTGGCTTTGAGGTACATTCCCAGGTGTGATTGCGACCATGGCCAGGGTTTTATGGACAAGAAAATCTGTATGGACTGACTCGTCTGGAACAACCAGAGAAATGGCTGTTAAGTGTATAAAGACAATGGTAATTTTGGTAAGGTTTAAATATAAATAACGCTTTAAAAAAATAAAAAAATAAAAAATTGTCTGTCAGCCCCGAGGGCCGGGCCCGGCCGCGCCGCCCTGCCCAATGGCAGCGGCGGATGTTGGCGGGCCGGGCGCTGGCGGCGTTGCCACGGCAGCGGCGGCGGGGCTGGGCCGGGCCGAGCCGGGCTGGGCTGGGCCGGGCCGGGCGGGGCTGGGCGCCGGTGGCCGCGGTCGGGGCTGCGCCATGGAGGGGCTGGAAGGTGAGGGGCTGAGGCGGGCGGCGAGCGGTGGCTGTGGGGTGGCGAGCAGGGGAAGGGGCGGCGGCCCCGCGCGGAGCCCGGCGGGCAGGGCCCCGCTTTGTCTCCGGCCCTGCCTCGCCGCCGCAGCCCGGCCGCGGGTGGGGAGGGAGCCCCCGGGTCGCTGGGGTCCGGGGGGGCTTCGTGGAGGCGCTGCCTAGTTATCTCTGCAGGCGGAGGGTTGAGCTGGGTGTCAGGGAGCGCTCATAACGCTGGGGGAGCGGTCAGTCCGCTGTCTGTGTGCTTGTCGATGCTATGAGCAACTTTATGCTGTGCCAGGTGAATTCAGGGGTCCTTGCTCTGCGGAGTATCTGTCGGTATCGGTTTGGGGTTCCAGAAGTTGCAGCTCGCCTTCAGGATATGTCAGTAGGTCTGTCATTATGGTGCTTTATGAGCTGCTTTAGCCATATTAAAAAAAAAAAAAAATGCAGGCCTGTTCTGAGTAGCTGTCGCAAAATAGTTATTAAGGCTTCCACCCTGTGCCTCACTAAAGGTAACTGAGTGTTTAAACAGGAGGCAGCACCAGCTGGCCTTTGTTCTGCGTCCCTTCTAGTGCAGTTGGAGAACAGAGGTAATTCTCAATGAATACCTGTCTTCTTTCCTTAATAGAGCTCACAGTCAGACTGTTCATATGCCTAGTGACTTCAGCAAAGCAATAAATCTGGACATGATTTGGCATTCAAATCCAAAAAGGTTCTCTCTTATTTAATTTACTCTTATGCCTTGCTTACTATTAATGCCTATTAATTAAATCTGAGAGGCAGTGTCCAGTGCTGTATCAAATAATTCCTTTTTTGTCTCTGACTGATGACAGTCCCATGCTGCCTGTCCAGAAAGGGAAAGCCTGCTTTAATTTTGAGTCAGCAATGTGTTTGACTGCAGCTGGGGCTGCATATCATCTGCAGCTCATCAATCAATTGGTTTGGCTGTGAGCTAGCTTAGCAAGGCCAGCTATGCCAGCTGTGTTTTATAAGCTCTGGTACCTTCATAACAGACAGTGGGAAGAAAAATGATCTACAGGTTACAGTGGAAGCCTGAGAAATGTTGTTCTTGGGGTAGAATTTCTCAGTGTTCTGACTTCTGGAGCTGGTTTACCTTCTCTTTGTATTTCAGTAGGCACAGGGAGTGGTAGGAGGAAGAATGTTAAATTGTAGAGCTAACTCATGTTTGCTCTCTGATGCTTTTCTTCAAAGTACTTTCAGAAGCTGGGCTTATCAAAGTAATGTTGTTTTCCGGGATGTGGAATGTTCTTTCTGAACACTCAAGATTAATTTAAGAATAGCTTAGGTAATAATACGTTTCTAAAACTCGAGATGACCTTTGGTTGTGAAGACTCGCATCCCACCCTGTTATTCAGTGTCCTTAAGTATTAAAACTCTTGAAACTGAGCAATATAATTCTCTGTATCTTTGTGGGTCAGTTTGTACTTTTTTTCTTACTTTAAACATTGCCAAAACACAAAACACTTTTTTTTTTTTTTTTTTCCTCTTCAAAACATGATTTATCGGTGTTGCTTGAGCTGCAGTGTACATAAGTAAACAGGGCTTTTGCACAGTTTTTCACTTTAAGCTGTCTCTGCACAAAGATTGGGCTTGAATGTGGTTTGTGTAGGGAGGCAGCCTCAAGAAAGGAAAATGAAGGCAAAGCCAATAGCAATAATGAAATATTTCACTTGGACATCATGCTTTTGTTGTTATTGCTTTACTGGCATCAGCAGAACGTTGCTGCTGGTTGCCATTTTAGATTAAGTCTGTACTTAGGAGCACACTTCCACAGTCATATTTATTGCATGTTGAAGCATGGGCTGCTCCTGAAATCTGTCTCTGCCCATTCCCTGTCTTGGGTTGGGGCTTAGCAAAATGAATTCCCAGAGCTGATCTGTACAGCTGGTGCCGGCAGTTCTGAGTGTGAGGGATGTAATTACGGTGGGGGGCAGGACTTGGGCTTTTGGCTGCAGCCTGCTGGCATGTTTTTATGACTGTGGAAGGCCCCCTCAGGCTGGGGATGCTTGGCCTGGGCTTTCAGCCTTCCAGAACTGGTGCATTAATTTTCTGAAGCTCAGCAATATAGATGTGGGATCTATTTCTGATTGTGCAAGCATGCTTCTAATAAGAAATAACTTTACCCAGTTAATAACAATTCTTTCCATAATGTGGAGAGATGACTGTGTTTTAATTGGTTTGTGGATGTGCACTGGTGACATTTAAAAGCTGATTAATATTTCTGATGTTGTGATTGCATTTTTCTTGCAGTGTGCAAGTTTAAATGTTCAGTGAAATAGCAAAGTAAGTTTCTGTGTGACTTAAATGTATCTTTCCAAATTCACCTTTTCTTTTTTTTTTTTTTTTTAAAGTGTGCTTTATTATTTTCTCTGTATACCAGCATTGCTGTATTACTACACTGATACTGAAAGTGAAATTTAGGATTGTGAGCTTTGTAAAAAGGAATTAGTGTGCACACGTCATTACAAGTGACAAGTCTGATGTATACTTCAAACCTTAAATCTCATGTTCCTAGTGTGACGTTTGTTACTCTGTCACTTTCTCAGTGTTTGGCTGTATCTCAATTTTAATTTAATTTACTGGTGAAAATGCTTAGAGCGGTAGACTCTCTGTGCCTGCAAAATACAGTAAGGTGAGCTGAAAAGCCCTGTCCTGGGCAGTCCAGCACGTGCTGAATGGCAGGACCGATTTTGACGGGCCAGCATGTGCTTGTGGCTGTCACTGCTGGCTGGCAGGGAAGAAGCTGTCACTGTCACATCGGCATGTTTGACTGCTCTCCAGTCTGTTGTTTTTTTTCTGGGAGGATGCCGACAACAGCTGCTTGAGCTGACGAAATGCCTCTTCTCACACTTGTTCGCAGCCCATCTCAGCGGGTCAGTGCTGCTGCTGCCTGAGGAATAAAGGGCACGGGGCAGCTGTGTCTGAGGGAGAAAGTCCAGCTCCCTGTGGTAGGTAATGGCTGTGTTTGCCCAGCCCCAGTGGCCACCTCCAGCCCCCGCTGCTGCAGCTGGGGCAGGCTGGTTGTGGCTGGAGAAGGACGGGTGGCTGCTTGCTCAGGAAATAGCCTGCAGTCTCCAGCCCAGAGCTTTCCCTTGCGGGTGCCAAGCAGGGACTGCTGTGATTAAGCATTTAGTCTCTGAGCAATCTGGGTGTGCCCTGGAGGTCTGTTAAGAATAAGGCTTGCTGTATAGCACTGTCTCCCAGGAGCTGGGACCTGTGCTGAAATAGCATTTGCCTCTGGACACTTCGCTTACCCTGATTGTGGCTGACGTGCCCCACCCCAGATGGTTCAGGCGTTCTGCTGTGGGGTTTTGTGTGCTTGGTTTTACTCATACATGCTTGCTTTCACAGAATTTCTGAAAGAGCCAGTGCCCACTCTCCTTTCCTTTTTTTTTTTTTTTTTTTTTTTTTTTTGTCATACTGCAGGAAATTATTTCTGTTTGAAAACAAAATATTAACGTGAGTTTGCTTTCCCTTTAGTGTACATCTTTGTCTTGCCTCTCTGGATGTGTCCTTACTTTGGCAGCCATTTTCTGAAGCTGCATTTAAGAGAGCTTTCTGCCTTTTTGTTACTTTTTTTTTTTCCTGAAAGTGTGTTTCAGGCAGAATTAATTTTATGGTACTGTTCTGAAATAAGCAAGCTGGAAACTACTAAAGACATTTTGAAATGTAAAACTATTATTAAGGTATATATATTTTTAAAAGGTATGTGTATTTTTAAGAATCTGTTACTCTGGTAGCTATTAAAGCACAATTATAACTATGACTTTGCATCAAACTGCTCTTTTACATATAATTGCACCTCTGCTGATTGATCTAATTTTTACATTTAATATGCTGAATAACTGTGGACATTTTTTACTTTTTCCAAGGCAATTATATTTTTTGTTAATATTTGTTTTGGAGTAGAAACTGAAACAAAGTGTTTTACTTGAAGAACAATTCTGAAAACTAAATGTAGGCTTCTGTGATGGGGGAAGTGTGTTATAAGAATATATTTCATTTTTAAAGGAAGGGAAGTAAAATGCATATACAGGACTTCAGCTGCTTCACATTATTGTTTCTTCAGCATCTTAGAGCTAGTGGATCATATCCCTGTGTATTTTTAACTTAAATTGCAGAAACTGGCTTGATCTCGCCATTGAACTCAATGGGTTAAATGAAGTGGGAAAAAGAGTGTATTTTACCTGCACACTATGGTGTGGTTATTATCAAAAGCTACTGTTTCATTTCATTAAAAGCTGGTTCCAGGACTGTGTTCAACAGGTGATGGAGGAGAGCTTACTTTTTAAAGAAATTCCTTAAAAATAATATACTGAGTACTATTATTATAGATGGAGCTTATTATCAACACTGTTTTTACCACGCTGTTGTAGGCTGTTAACCAGGCAATATTCGGACAAACAGGCAGGCTTAGGTAGGGACTGTTCTGTCCAAGTGCTTTTGAGTAGTAGTAATGCGTGCAGTTAGTAGGAGCTGCTCTGAGTTGCCTTGGCGTAAGGTCAGAGCCAGAAGACCAGTCTGGCTCTGCTGTCATGGTGCTTGCAGCTGAATGCAGGAGGGCAGTGAGCTCATGATGCCAAAACAGAATTCTTTAACCATACATTGATTTTTTGCAGGTCACGTGCTTGCTAGTGGTTGATGTTAAAGCTCATTAACAGAAGACCAAATAATGTATTCAGAAGTCAAATCGATCAAATAGCGCTATTTAGTTGCTGTGGGCTTTGCTGTGTTTCCGTATGCATTACAGGGGAAGCTCTTAGAGATTTTTTCTGGTTAGGTGACATGATTGAGTGCCTCTCCCAAGTGCCTGTATGTGAGCACTCAGCGTGAGGAGTGGTATGGAAGGGAGGATGCTGGAAGATGGGAGAGTTGGAGGTCTACACACAGTTACAGGGCTATGGTCTCTCTGGGATCACACGCAGGTGGTTGCGACTGCAGCGCTGCGGTGGCTGGATACGGGCTCTTCAGGAAGAACCAGCTGGATGGCAAGCGGGGAGGCTGCCTTTTATGTGGGAGAGCAGCGGGAGTACGTGGAGATTTACTGTGGGACAGGTGAGGAGCCAGCTGGGAGCTTATGAATCAGGGTTAGCAGGCAGACCAACGTGGGACGTGTGTGTCTGCTACAAGCCACCTGGTCAGGAAGAAGGTGAGGTCTCCTTCAGGTACCTGGAAGGAGCCTCAGATTCACAGGACTTGATCCTCATGGGGGACTTTACCCACCCTGTTACCTGCTGGAGGGGTGGCACAGCAGGGCACAAACAGTCCACAATGCTTCTGGTGTGTGTTGCTAACAACTTCCTGACCCAGGTGATCAAGGAGCTGACAAAAGGAGGCACTCCTGAGGGACCTCGCAGCCACAAACAAGGAAGTGTTTGCTCAAGATGTGAGAGTTGGGGCACCCTTGCCTGCAGGAGGGACCATGAGGTGGTTCAATGAAAGATCCTGAAAAGAGTGAGTGGGGCAAAAAGCAGGATCACAAACCTGGACTTCAGGTGATTCTGACCTGTTTAGGGATCAGCTTTGAAGAATCCCATGAGATACAGTCCTAGACAGAAGAGGATCCAGGAGAGCTGGTTATTTTTAAGAATACTTAGTATGACATCAGCATGTTTTCACATCAGAAGTTACACTTCGAACAAAGAAGGGAAGAAGGCAGGGTAGACAGAGAAGAAGGAAACACACCGTGATGTGAGTTGTGCATGTGCTGCTATTACAACCATTCTTGACTGCGTGCAATTCATTTCTCAGTCACAAAAATAACTTCTTCATAGAATCCTCCTCCAGGTTGTCACTTTGAGGCAGTGGGGCTCTCCTTGATATTATTTTCAAGGCAGTAATACAGAACTTACCATCACCAGACTTGTGTACAGTGCAATAACAGCAATTTTGACAAATATAGTATACTTGCATTGTCAGGCTGGAGAGCTAACATAAAAACATACGAGGTACTATGAAAGCTTTACTGAAGCTTTTCAGCTTGAAGAAATTGAAGTTTTGCTGCTTTCTGTTATCTTTTGGAAGCAGAAGTGACAGGTTTACACAAGATTAAACTCCATTGTCAATACAGAATTAGATGAAGAGTTCATCAGTCTTTTCTCTAAAATTAAGTGCAGATAGAATTAGACAGACAGAAGTAGATTGGTTTGCTCTTTATTGTGAACAACCCAATTGCATAAAAACTTTAAAGTATACAAAAAGTTTGAATAGGAAGAGAGCTTACTATGATTTCCTCTTCCTTTCTCTGACTCTTCCTACAAACTATCATGGACTACGAAGGATTGGCTTGGTGGGTAAATCATTCCCATCAAACAGTCTTCAGCAATGTATTGCAAGTACTGCCCATTGTTAAGCAGTTTGATGTCCTTTTTCATTTTTTTTTACCTCAGAAATAACTTTATCAAAATATCAAAAACTTACAGAACATCCTGTTTTCAGTCACCGTTGGTGTACTTTTTTATACTTTTGTACATGAATCTTTTTGTTATTCGGTGCTCATAAAAATTTGTGTACTAAGCTGTTTGGACAAGCGTTTCACTACCTGTATCACTGCATCAGTATTTTTGGGGGATGAGTCTTGTTTATGCTATTTGTCACCGGTCTTTTCTGTGATGAATGCTGTTAGATACTGTGTTGATTTAAAAAAATACAACCTGGTCAGTGCTGATTAGAGGACATAGATTGGAGAATGACAGCGTAGATGCTGTGGCTTGATGATGCAGTTCCGCAGTTACTGAGGGCGCTTGGTGTGCACTGAAACTTTTTTGTACCTGAAGTGTACAGAACTAAGCGGAAAAAATGATTTGCTTTTAAAGATGGGATGGGAGTTGTGCTAAAAGTAATAAATGAAAAATTGCAGAAAAATTTGGCGAGCACTCTTTGACTACTGACTTTCAACAGTTATAAACCACTGGGGTTTGAGTAGGTGATCTTAAAGCTGGAAATTGTGCTGGAGTGTTTCTGCAAGTTTGACTGCAGTGAGGCTTGGTGGTTCTGAACATCACAGTTGTCTGACCAAAGACATTTAGTACTGTCATTGCTGCAGATAAATTAAAGGTTTTGAAGGATAGGCAAACAGCTTTCACAACATGACAAAATGCTGTTATTAAGGCTAAGTGCTGCTTTAATCTCTGCAGCCTTGCTTCTTTGGAGCATTCTGCATTTTGTATCTAAGCACAGACAAAACATGGGAACACGAAGCTTTCCAAAAGAGAAAACTGTGACGAAACTTCAGTCAATAGCTGTTCAGCAGTACTGAAGGCTTCTGCTCCCTCCAGGTGTGGAGTCTGTTTACACTTCTTAAATCTAAAACCTGATAGTAGGAGCTAGCATTGTGCTAGCTTTGACTGTATCAGATCAACCTTGTATGTTGCCCCACAGCCCTATATGGGTGACCATATTCAAAAGGAAAGCGTTCAGTAACTTCCCCACAAGCGGGTAGGAAAAAAATGAAAGATCATTGTACTCAGCAATTAGCTCATGGAGGCAGAGCTCTGACAAGGAGTTCAGAAATACAGGTGGTAAGAGTCTGAGAATTAAGTAAAGAGTGTTGGTAATAAAACTCCCAGTCAATTTGTTTAATTTGGACAGCCAACATCTCAGTAAGTTGAACTCTCTTTTTAAGAGCTGGTTTCAGATAGGCAGTAGGAGAGTAGGGTATAAAACTGTGCATCATAGTGCTGGCATCACTTCAACAGAAATACTTCTTGAGTTGGTATAGACATAACCATTCTGAACCTAATTCTCTTCTCCTGAAGTGTGTTTATCTAAACGGTAATAATTATGTCCTTCTCTAAGTTACCTAAATTTATTCATGTTTAACACCAGCATGTAAACTGCTCATGATAAGTGATATTACAAATGGGGAAAGGAAAGGGAAATGTAGCTGCTGGGTCTTGGTTTTTGGGTCTTCTGTGGTTGTGTAACCAAAATAAGGGCATTCTCTGCATTGGAAAGTAGCCATGGCAGGAGGGATTTCCAAGGCACAGCCATGAAGCTGGCTAGTGAATTCCTGATTCATCTTTAGGGTTGTATTCCTCATACAACCCGGAGGACGTATGAAGTACTAGAAGAGTAAGCTAGTGCTCCTTAGCAAATTTGTTGCTCGTATGATTCATCCTTATTTACTATCATTTGGGAGGCTTATATGTACTGAGGAATGGCATATCAGGAAAAGAGTTCTCCAAGACTTCTAAATTCAACCATCCACTGCTAAATTTTCAGTTGCCACTTCAGAGAATACTTTCCTGAAGTTATTAGTGATCTCAATACAACCTGTTTCTTCTAACTGTTGATTAGGGAGATAAAAGAAATAAATCAGTTCATTTTTTTCTCCTAGAAATCCCAAAGTTTTCAGCTATACATTTTTTTGCCTTTGTTTACTCCTTTTTCATTTTATCAGGCTAAAAACACTCAGGATAAGATTTTTATGTTCTTACTGCTTTTTTTTTTTAATCATAGTTGTGCTGGAAAACTATGGCCAAAAATAATTAATTTCAATGAAAAAGATCATAGAATCAATGTTGGAAAAGACCTTCAAGATCATCTGGTCCAACCATCCCTTACCACCACTGTCACCCACTAAGCCATGTCCCCAAGCATCCAACCTCTCCTTGAACACCCTCAGGGACGGTGATGCCACCACCTCCCTAGGCAACCCATCCCAGTGCCTGACTGCTCTTTCTGAGTAGAAATGTCTCCTCATTTCCAATCTGAACCTCCCCTGGTGCAACTTGAGGCCATTCCCTCTAGTCCTGTTCCTAGTTACCTGTGCAAAGAGGCTGACCCCCAGCTCCCCACACCTTCCTGTCAGGTAGTTGTGGAGAGAGCAATAAGGTCTCCCCTGAGCCTCCAGACTAGAAAACCCCAGCTCCCTTAGTGGCCCCTCATAGGACTTGTGTTCCAGGCCCTTCACCAGCTTCGTAGCTAGCCCTTCTCTGGACACACTCCAGGGCCTCGATGCCCTTCTTGCAGTGAGGGGCCCAAAACTGAACACAGCACTTGAGGTGTGGTCTCACCAGTGCTGACTACAGGAGGAAAGAGAAAGGCTGCCCCTCGGTGACAGGGACTGCCCTCCACCTCCCATCTTGTTTTCTGGGTTTGTTTTTAACACTGGTTTTGAGGTAATTTCATTCTATTCTTTATGGAAAAGAACAGAAGCAAGATGCATCTTCAGACCTAATTTCCATGTGCTTTCTGGTGTAATCAGGTAGGTGCGCACAGAAGTTACCATGTACCAAAATGGCTGTTTTGCAGTTAAAATAATAATAATGAATAGGGTGGTACCTACCACACAATGCTGCTTGTAATAACAGAAAATTACTCGGATACAGAAACTCAGTCCTAGTATAAGAAATTGGCCATCTGTAATTGCTTACACACTACTATTTTGAATCATCGTAGAATCATTAAGGTTGGAAGAGACCTTCAAGATTATCTGGTCTAGCCATTGCCATACTACCAATATCACCCACTAAACCATGTCCCTAAGTGCCAGATTATCCTCTTTATTGCTAGTGTATGAAATAGTAACTTTTAACATTACTGAAAAAATGTGTAAGCATTTTTCTCTCCTTTATTTTGTTCATTTGTGTCACTCGTTACTTACATAGCTTCTGTGTAACGAGTATACAGACTGACTGCATTAGGTATCTAACATGAATGTCTTCAGAAAAAAAAAAAGCTTTCTACCAATTCTTTTCCAACTTTAACAATTTCAATCCCATGTTTTGTTTTAAATAACAATTTCAATCCCATGTTTTGTTTTAAAATTACCACGTTTCTTGTTGTTGTAGCTCACCTCTTTGTAAGGGAAGACTTGGAGCCCAGGAGAGAGAAATGTTAAGATTTTATGGATTTTCTTTCTTTTTTTTTTTTTTTTTTTTTTTTTTTTTTACTTTAAAAAAGGCGAAAATGAGAAAGGAATGAAGGGATGAGTGTGCAGATCTAAACAACTGTGGGCTTCCCGTTTTCAGTACAGCTTCAACTTTTTTTTAAAGTAACTTCCTTTTGGTTTTGGGTCAGTGATCTGTACTATGGGGAGGAAAGGGGTGGCAGTAACAACAGCTCCTGGAAAACATAGCTTTGCCTGGCAGCGTGGAATGCTTCAGGGAAGTACAGCTCTGTAACTGTAGCTGCAGGCAGTGCTAACTTGCTTTCCTTACTACGTGTTGGTATGTCGTGTGTAAATACTGCTAGAGCACTGAGCGTCTATCAAGTCACAGAATGGCCGAGGTTAGAAGGGACCTCTGAAGATCATCTTGTCCAACTCCCCTGCCAAGCAGGATCACCTAGAGCACTACTTTATTTTATTTTATTTTATTTTTACCCTTTTTTTTTTTTTTTTTTTCCATGGGGAATTTAAATGCAAACTTGAATTCCAGAGTTGAGTGAATATAAGAATGGGGTGGAAATCCATTCTTCATTTACTAAGGCAGATTTTTGAAATAATTCTTTCAAATTGTTAATCTTGTATTATTTTAAGATCACTATTTGTGATTTATTTCAGCTACTTATTAAAGTAACAAGTGGCATCACTTTGTATTTCCCTGAAATACATCTCTTACTTGTTGGTAATTTCTGCAAAGCTGAGAATTAAATTAGAATAATGTGATAATAGAAAGTTGTTGTGTTTTTTCTTCTTTTCAACAAGACTTTGCAGTGATGTCTGTTAGCATTATTAAGAGTACATACCTTGTATTTTTTGATTGGGAGAATTGAGGAAAGCCTGTGCCATTCCAACTTCACCCTTGGGAAAAAAAAAAAAAAAAAAAAGATGAGGGCAGGTTCCAGCCATCTGAACTATGTACGAGCAGCTTGCATGTTGCTACTTGTGACTAATGTTGTGCTCGTGTTTGAGATTTTTAAAGAAAGAGGCCTTTGGAAAAAAAATCAGACATGATTATTTAAAATAGAGAGGGGAAAAAAGAAGTTCCCATTAAGTGTTGCTAACATGAAAATATAAGTCAGATGGAAGAACAGAAGGAAATCAAGATTTATCTGCAATGTCTTCTCTTTCCTAGTTTCCCCTTACTTGTGTGCACGTAAATATGCTTGCATTTAGATGACAGAAAAGGAAATTTAATTATGACTTCAGCTTTAGGACTCAAAATTGCTGTCAGTGCAGTCCTGCTACGGTGTGATAGGAGCCTATTCATGTCTACATGGAGAAGGTGTATAAATAATGAAAATATGGTATGAACAGAAATGTGTTAAACTGCAGAACACATTTTGTATGACTTGTTCTTAAAACTTGTTGTACTATATTGATACAATTGATACATCATGCATGTTTACATACTGATAATGTATTTCATTTGAGTAATTGAAAAAGACAGGAATAGATGTAATAGTTATGTATTAGTACCAGAAATCTTATTCAATTTTAGCCTTCAAATTTTGGGAAAAAAATGTATTTCTGGGGAACCATGGCTGCCTGAATCTGCATTTGCTTGCCTTGAAACATTTTGTTAGTTAGTTAGTTTGTTTGTTTGTTTTTAGGATTGGTTCTACAGTTAATTGACAAGTATGTATGTTTAGCTGGAAAATGGTTTTCCACTGAGGAATCGGGAACAAAAAATGATCAAACCTTTGAACTTCCCGATGTTCTTAACTTTTATAGTTTCAACCATTAGTTTGCCTGAAGTACAAGTCTATAGAAAGTGCTTCTGTTTTTCCAGGATAAATAGAGAGAGCTGTATCATCTGCAAATGTCAGTTTCTTCCTCTGTACTCAGTCTAACCAGTCTTAAACTTGATCCAAATTTACTGCCTCTTGATAGATGTATACACATGGTATAAAAATATTTCTACAGCTCTTGTACAGTACTAAATATAGTAGATACCTGTCATTTGGAAACTATGCAGTTTTCATCTCTTACACAGTTCCATTGCTTAATGCATACTATATGAATATACCTGCTTGCCTAGACTCGGATACTTTGGCTTGTTAGTCTTTTATTTATTTCTATAAACCAGTTGTATGTCAAGTATAATGTTTACATTTTTGTACCAGTGCTTGAATTGCCACTTCTGAAATGCTTATGTAAACCATCAGTAATAACCCGTATAAAGTGGATTGTAAAAAGAGCCTTCAAGAATTTTTCTTTTGAAGAGCAAGTGGAATAGTTTAACTTAATAGAAATAAGTAATGGGATGTGGCTTCCATGTGATGCTGTAACAGGTGATTCTCTTTCAAAGACCCAGAAATATCCAGTATCATTGCTCTCCATGTCTGTTTGAGCTGTCGATATGACACACAGTGAATCAGTCATATGCATGCTGACATCTCTTTAAAAGTGCAGAGTGTCATGTTGTAAATCATTAGAATTCATGCCAACTTGTTACTGGGCCTGACTGCTTCGAAAAGTATGTAAGGACTTGCATATTAGCTTTCCCTTTCTGATCTGCACAGCCTCTGTATGGTTCAAAGAATGCGTACTTTTACAGTGACAGCTGAGGTTAGCAATCCAGGAAGATTTTTTTTTTTTTTTTTTTTTTACTGCAAATTTAAACATTCTTGTGGAAGTATGCTTTTTACATTTTTTTCTCCTTTTTTTTTTTTTTTTAAAGGTGAGGTTACAGTGCAGACTGGAGATCTGTTGCCATGTAGGATTTGTGGAAGGACTTTCTTTCCAGCAGCACTGGTAAGTAGCATGCGTACTGTTGGCTTCCAGGTCTGATAAGTTAACAAGAGTTAAGCAATGGTTAGTATAGCTAAATAAAGTAAATCTAGATGTTTGTTTTTTCAAATACTTAAAAACCAAGACAGCTGGAATTCTTAAGTTCCTTAAAAGAAGGTGAATTTTATTTCAGCATCCCATCATATTCTGAAAATTAGGGTCCTTATAAAAGCATCTGCTCTGGCCCCACAGAATTATTCCTGGTCTCTGCAAATGTAAGCCTGAGCATCGTGCTATCTTATCTAGTAATTGAAGTGTTCTGCTAGTTGTCTTCAGAATGCCCTCCTCTTCAGTCTCAATAGAAGATGGATTGTCCTTAATGTTAATATGAATTTCAGACACTCTGATCTGTTTTGCCCCTAAAATGCAAATGCTGCCTACCTACCATCAGTTTTTTATTTGCAAGGAACATTTACAGGTGCCTCCCTTTTTTTCTTCCTCAGTTCTTGAGTTTTTGTGATCATGTATATGCATTTGTGAATTCCTGTAGTTCTGTGCAAAAAGTAATGGTTGGCATAAGTATTTGAGTGAAAGCAGTCTGATTGTACTCATCAGGAGAAAATTCTGCATTTTTCTTTATTTCTTCTGCTTATAGAAAAAGCATGGACCAATTTGCCAAAAAACTTCTGCAAAGAAAAGGAAGACGTTTGATTCCAGCCGACAGAGAGCAGAAGGAACTGACATTCCCACAGTAAAACCTCTTAAGCCACGGGTATGTTACACTCTATATGTAAACTACTCTGGTGGTTTACTCTGCATGTGAACATTTTAGGCAAAATATGTATGCTTTATAATAAGGTTTGTTTCTGCTGGCAATTTATGATAAATCAAGTAGGATCTGGAAGAAATTTAACCATAATATTGTGTATTAAAATAAAGGATGTATACAGTAAGAACTTCAAACACATAAAGTTCTTTCTTTTTTGGCTTCTTAGCCAGAACCTCCCAAAAAACCATCCAATTGGAGACGAAAGCATGAGGAGTTCATAGCAACTATACGAGCAGCCAAAGGACTTAATCTTAAAGATGGTGGAAAACTCCCTCCACCACCTCCGCCATCATATGACCCTGGTATGTAAAACAATTGAGTTTCTTAAAAGACTTTTTTGTAATTTAAACAATTCGTAAAAATTTGAATTGAAATGGATTTTTTTTGGAACACAGTATTAGTGAGTTCATAAAGATTATTGTATTTCATTGCAATGTACTGAAAACTACAAAGGATGCTAGCCAGTCACAAGACAGCATCTGCTTAGGGATAATCATAAAATAATTCAGTTGGTCTTCCCATGTTGACTGATGCAGTCACTCCATCAGAGAAGGCCACTGGATTGGATTTTCTATAGAAATAGTGCAGAATAGCCTGAAGATGTTGAGAAGGTTCAACCCGATTTACATTGAACTTGGCTGTATATGTATACTGCCTGTTTTTAATTTGATTAGTTTGTATAATGCTTATATTGAATCTTAACAGTTCTTCTGTACTGACTGTATTGTCTGGCTCTGGGCAAACTGCTCCAGGTGTCCATGCTTGAGCAGGGGGTTGGACCAGATATCTCCAGATACCACTTCCATTCTCAACCATACTGCAACTGTAATAGCCAGGTGGCTGTCTGGTGCTAAGCATTTTACAGAGGATGAACATAAAATCCTCATACTTAAGAGTACATGTTAATCCTTTATTGTCTGATCTATTTACTTTAGTGGGCTTTGGAGGTCTTCTGTGGGAATTCAGCCCTGCCCTAGTTATAAATGGCCTTTTTTTATAATCTAGGGGTTTCCATAGTTGCTTGCTTCATGGATTTCTTCTTATTAATATTACTTTTTTTTTTTATTTTCTGTCTGGGCCTGTCATAGTTTGATCATGGTTATTAGTTCTTTTACTTCTGACTTTCCATCTATTAAGGTACAGTTTATGTTTGAGTGTTCTGACGGTAGTGGAGTTTATGTAAAAATAAACGATTGCTGTTATCATATGAGGTTCCCATGCCATCGCTTCTGTGAAGGCTGTGTTCTTCCCGTGGCCTTCTTGAGTCACGATTCATAGTTTGCCAGACATTAAACATTTGACCTATTTGAAATTTTGTTTGTTGTAAGGGCTAACTATTTAAACTAGATCAGCTGTATTTGGAGTAGTAACATGTAATCTCAATCTTATTTTGGATTGTATAATGTCTAATTCATTCTGGAGGCAATGACTGTTGAATCTTTGTTTTCTTTAATAAATTTCTAAAATCACCTGGGAACATACTAATTTAAACTGCTGTGTTTGTGTTCAGCTCTTCCAAAGTAGATGTTTATGATTTAGAATACCATATTCTGAGGAATTAATTCAAAATTCATATCTCTAAGCAGTAAAATATCTATCTGAAACTGCAGCCCAAATACTTTACTGTTGACAGGCAGTATGTTTTAAGGGGTATATTTCCAACACACAGATGAGGGACTTTTTAGGATTTTAAATACTTAGCCTTTCGTGTTGTTTTGGTTTTGTTTTTTTCCCCCCCCAATGTTAATATTTCCTGCAAGCATTACTCTTCATAGTATGACTAAATTTATCTTGGGGGAAAAAATAATGCAGACAGCAATTATCCTGTCTCCTAATTTTGGCTGTGTTTTCTTTGATTCAGGTCATCTTGTTATATTTCTGGTTCTATTAATTTATTTTTAAATGGTCATTTCCAGTATTTCAGTTGGTATTACTCAGTTCTTTCAAAATTGCCAGAGGAATAATTTGTTTCTTTAGCTTATCTGTATGGGAAAGGTTTTAACGTACTTTCATATCTTGAACAAACTGAACTGTATTTGTGATTCTTTATTAAACCTCTTCTCTTCTCTACTTCCTGACAGCTGAATTCCCAGCCATGTCCACCTACCTCTTTGGTCACCTTCCCTGCTCAGTAGCATCTCTCAATGCGTTTCTGATTTTACATAAGTTGTTTCTGATTCTCAACCACTCTTGTCCTTCTTATCCATCAGCCTGGTGTGTTACATGTGGACAGTAATCTTTTCCCTAGTAATCTGTGTTTCATTTTCAGATTTAAGCGACGCTGATTTTCTTTGGGGCTGATGTTGGTCTTCAGAAGTCTTTTAAATACTTTGTGTTTTTTGTTTGTTTTTAAATAACACTTGTTAAAACGCATTATTAATGTTAGGATTTTATGTTTTTAAGATTACATTCAGTGTCCATATTGTCAAAGGAGATTTAATGAAAATGCAGCCGACAGACACATCAATTTCTGTAAGGAACAAGCAGCACGTATTACTAATAAGGGGAAACTGGCAGCTGATACCAAAGGGAAGCTTCCTACTAGAACTCAGGTGAACAAAAACATTTTTCTTAAATTGTAATTTGCATTGGATATAAAATCAAACTTCTTTAATATTTTGTTGCCCTTAAATTAACTATTTTATTCTGTAATGTTGTTGTTTTAGACACTAAAATATTCTTTTATTAGAACCAAAGCATGGAAGAGGTGTTTTGTTTCATGTGAGAGTTGCAACTGGAGATTTGTAAATCAGATGGCAGCAGTTGAAAAGCTTAAAACAGTCATAGATGTAATTTGGAGATTTGTGAAAATGACAGATAAGGGTAACAGCAGGAAGTGTAATTGTGAAAATGACAGATAAGGGTAGCAGCAGGAAGTGTAAAAGTAGTTTTTGTTGACAGAGTTTAATTTCTGTTGTGCAAGTCTTCTGAATCCAGTTCAATACTGTTCCTTAAGTGGACAAATAAAAATCATAGAATCATTAAGGTCGGAAAAGGCATCCAGGATCATGTGGTCCAACAGTCTACCTACCACCAATATTACCTGCTAAACCATGTCCCTAAGTACGACATCCAACCTTTCTTAAGCAACCCGTCCCAATGCCTGACTACTCTTTCTGAGAAGAAATCTCTCCTCGTTTCCAACCTGAACCTCCCCTGGCACGACTTGAGACCATGAGACCATTCCCTCTAGTCCTATCCCTAGTTACCTGTGCAAAGAGGCCAACCCCCAGCTCCCCAGCTCCCCACACTTCAGGTAGTTTGTAGAGAGCAATAAGGTCTCTCCTGAGCCTTCTCTTCTCCAAACTAAACAAATAAAGGTACAGAATTATTATATTTTTGTCTAAATAGAGGTTTAGAGAATTCAAGCAAATCAGGGTAAGAATTGCAATAGTTAAGTTGTGATTAAAACAAATGAAGGATTAAAGTGTGTGTGTCTTTAGTTGGTGGCGAAACTTTTTCTGGAAGCTTTGAAGAGTAAACAGACAAAAGCAGTTAGTCTGGTGATTCTTGCACTTTATTCTGAAGTATGTTGGACTGGCTGAAAGCACATGTGAGAGCAAGCAAAAATGATTTTGCCCTTGAATGTTCTTTTTAAAATTACCAGGTTATGAGGTGGTAATGTTAAGCTTGTGAGATATGTATGGAAAAAAGTAAAAGCAGTAGAAAAGTGGGAAAAAAAAAACCACAAAACATGCAGTTAAATGAAAAACAAAACAAAACCAGTAAGTTGGACAATCTTTCCTACTAGTATAATTTCTTTATAATAAACCAGACCAGCAGAAACTGTGTGACCCCTGTACCAGAAACAAGTTAGTTACTAAGTAATCATAGTTTGTTTTCTCAGCATGCCTGAGATAACTACCTATCATGTTACATAGATAGTTTGATTTAATTGCTTAAATTTCTAGGCTGTATTTTGTTACAGTACAAGCCTGCTGCAGTTAAGAAGGCGCCTTCTGCAGGATCAACACCATCATCATCACGCTTACCACAGCCAAGTGGTGTTAGCAAAACAGTTGTAGGTAAGAAATTAATGTTAGCAATTTTGCATTTATTTTCTAAATACTAGTTATCAAACTATGTTTTGAAAATTGTATAATAGCTGGAAGGATTTCTACAGTGTTGCCCAGTGATTTAAAATGAAGGAGTAAAAATTTCACAGGAGGAGCTTAGTGTTTCATGACAGGATAAGATGGCTTCTGTCTTTCAAGATAGCATTTTTATATCAATGTTTTTCGTAACCTGTTTTTTTAACTACGTATGTGATGTCTATCACAGAATGCTTTGGGTTGGAAGGGACCTTAAACATCATCTAGTTCCAACTCCCCTGCCATGGGCAGGGACACTTCCCACTAGACCAGGTTGGCCAAAGCCCCATCCAAATTTATTGTTGAACTGTAAGCATTTGTTTGCAAAATAAGTAAACAAATGGAATGGCCACAGATTGGCCCCTATCCAACAAGACTATTAAGCATGTAGGGCTCACCTGCAAAATCATTCTGTGAAGTAATGCATGATTGTATCTACTTCTGGTCTTTTTACATCAGATTTTTTCTATTGCTGTATTCTCTACTAAATTTGTACGCTGAATGTAATCATAAATTTATAAAAATATTTTGCAGATTTATTCTTTTTTATGATACAATAAGGTTCAGTATGTACATTTACTTATTCTAGACTTCTTTCCTTTTTCTTTCTGAAGAAACAGATTCAATTATTAGAATATTTTTTCCCAATTACATATTTGCTATACGCTTTTGGAAACATACTTGTTTTGTGCTAGTATTTTGTTACTTTTTAATACAAGAAGTATGTATTATATGTGTATAATGTATAATATGTCTAAAACTCTTGTTTTGAATTTTACAATAAATATATTGTTAAATGTATCATTCCAATAACAGAATCTTATGCTTTCTTATATTTCCCTTATTACTTTAAACTGTAAGGTGCCTCTTCAGGTAAAGCACTGTCTTCGTCTGGGTCCAGTGGGAGCAAAATTCAGACATTATCACCAGCGCATAAAAACTCACTGGGAATGGTGAACCCACAAGCAGGGTAAGTTCCTACTTAACGTTGTCTTTTATAGCTTATTTTATACTTATGTTGTGCTAGTTTTAGAAGTGTCTGTGGGTTATGTGTTCTTTCTGTTTTCTGCAAGCTTCAAAAGTGCAGTGGTTTGAATTCATCCTTTATTTATAAATGCAATTAATAATTAAGGAATATTGGAGAAAGCAAAGATGCATTTTGTAATGTTAAAATAACAGGAAAGGAGGTAAAGTGATAAAACTAGATATGAAAAATAGCAAGTTATAGAACAGACAAAAATGGTTGGAGTCTTTTTTTTTTTTTTCTTTCTAAAAGTGGAAGGACTTAAAGAGAAAAGGAGAAAACTACCAGGCATACTACCAAGTTACTACTTCTCTCATTTCATGAAAATAAAATAAGAGGTCTCTGCCATGGACCACAAGCCAATTGTGACAGGATCTTTCCTCTTAACACAAAAGGATGCACATCTTCGCTCCTGCCTGCTCCTTAAAATACATGAGGCAACCAATGAATGACCAGAAGTAACGCAATAGAATCCTGTGCTCTATGACAGCAACACAAAATGGTAGATGTACGTTACTAGAATTCCCTAAAATTGCGGATTTAAGACTGGTCATTATGGGTAATGTGTTTAAGGCCTCTGGAGGCTTTCTGGTCCAATTCCTATGCCCAAGCAGGAGCACCCAGAGCAGGCTGCCCAGGACGATGACCAGGCAGCTGTTGAAGATCTGCAAGGAAGGAGACTCCACAACCTCTCTGGGCAGCCTATGCCAGGGCTCTATCACTTGCATGGTAAAGACATGCTTCCCGATAACCTGATGGAACCTCCCGTGTTCCAGTTTATGCCCATTTCTTCTTGTCCTGGCTCTAGACACTATGGAAAAGAGACTGGTTCTGTCTTCTTTGCACTTCTTTTCAGGTATTTATAGGCATTGAGAATCCCCCCTGAGCCTCCTCTGCGGGCTGAACAGTCCCAGTTCTCAGCCTCTCGTCAAAGGAAATTGCTTAAGTCCCTTGATGATCTTGGTAGCCCTCTGCTGGACTCGTTGCATTATGTATAGGTCTCTCTTGTACTGGGTGGGAACAGTACTACAGGTACGGCCTCACCGATGCTGAGTAGAGTGGAAGGATCACCTCTCTTCATTTGCTAGTGATACTGGAAACCCTGCAAGGATATTCTGTAAAGTTTTCTTGGCTTCAGGAAGCTTGAAGAGCATTGAGGATCCCCAAGAAGCAGTGAGAGAAAACAAAAATAAAACAAGAAACTGATTGCAGTTATATCATTGGTGATTGAAGATGACTTCTTCCTATAAAGTATGAGTATCAATTTGGATGAACTCTGTATAAGATGGAGAAAAACAGCAGCTTAAGTTTGTGAAGAAGAAAAGACATTCTGAAATAACTCATGGGGATGAACAGCTTTAGTTATTGCATAAAATTTGTGATTTTTCATTTATCACTCTCAAGTCTTAAGAGTTATGCACAAGTGCAAATTACAGCTCTTATCCTTCAATCCGAACACCATGTAGCACGAGGATGCAGTTCTGTGCTTCCTTGCTCTGCCCACTCAAACTGTGTGGTTGAGGTGCAGGCCTGAGGGAGTGAATGTCTCTGAGGTTTTTTCTCCAGTGTCCCAATAAGCTAGAGTAAAGTGTCCTAACCATGAGATATGGTTTTACTAAAAGGCAAACATTAAGTGAGGTAAAGAGCAAAGGCAGCGGCTGCCTCCTCCAGCTGCTCTGGCCCAGGACTGCTTCTCCTGTCACCTGTGGGCCTGAGATCTCTGCCCTGCTGGGTTGGAGTATAGCTGCAGCTTTCCATGTTTCAGGTTCAACCCGCAGTAAAGCTGAGCTTGTATCCCAGGCACACACAAAGATGGGACGTTGACAAGCTGCTCACACAGGCTGCCTAGCCGAGGGTTGCCTTCAGCGAGACTCACGTAAAACAGATGTAGGCACCAAGATCCCTTCCTCCTCTCTGGCTGGTAGTGAAGGGAGTTTACTAGTACAGGCACACATGAAGCACTGTCAAGGTTCAAAACACACACATTCATTGATCCTTTGAGTACCAGCTTGGCCCCTCTGTACACCCAATATCCCTGCCCAGATCCCAGGCCTGCCTTGCAGCACACACACAGGAAAAATAGTGTGAATACAGAGTTAAGAAAAGATTTAATGATTCAGTTGTAGGGCTTGGCCAGACAAGAGTGATTGGCCCTGTTTTACATGCAGCCAGCCAGCCCTTTTATACTCTTTCCTATGTATTCCCCTTTTGTTCTACCTGTTTGCTCTTCTCCTTCTACGTCCCTTATGCCTTTGCAGAGCTCTGCAGTTTCCTGCATCATTCCAGTCTGGGGCCCTGTGATTCTTACCAGCTACAACATTCATCCTTCCTGCAAGTGGTGCCTGTAGCTTGTTAGCCCACCAAATAGTTTGACTGACAAGTTTGTTTCTTGTGATTGTCTACCAACTTAGAAGTCCTTAATCAGATAACCCTGCTGGAATAAACATTCCTACATTCTCACCTGCTCTACTACGTTAATGTGACTCACCAGACTTGATTCCTATCACTGCCTCCCTTTCTTATTATCCCTTGTTGCATTGGAAAAGCTCCTTGACTAGATACTCATAAAGGAGCAAACACTTACATACCCTTTCAAACACTTTCATACCCTTACAGCAAGCTTATGCAAGGTGGCCTTCCTGATTGTAGAAAGAGTTCGGAACAGCAGTCTTAGCAGAGGGGACAGGGCATGGTGCAGATTAAATTGACATTTCATGAACATCAGAACTGTGGAAAATGAAGGGGAGACACTGAGAGGTCAGGATGAAAGCCTTGGAAATCAAAGAGGAATGTTATTCTTAGTGTTAGATGAAGAAACACATTGGAGCTGGAACTGGGAAAGGAAAAGGGTTTTTATTTTGTCCTGTATTGTGAGACCTTTGGTTTTCTTTGCCTTGCATCAAACTTTTGCTTTTCTCTTCTTGCTGCTGTCTTTTCCTGTATCTTCCCTTCAGAACAGTAAAATTGGGTAGAAGTGATTCAGATCGTTGGGAGGGAGTATGGTAGTTTTACTCAGCTGGGTAGCTGAGCTCCACCATAACCGCTCTCTCACTCCCCCTCCTCACAGGGAAGGGGGAGAAAAGACACAAAAAGGGCTTGACAGTTGAGACAAGGATGGGGAGATCACACAACAAGTATTGTAACAGGCACAACAGACTCAACATAGGGAGATGAAAGACATTTATTACCCATTACTAACAAGCTAGAGCAGTGAGAAACAAGAACAAACAAACAGAAACTAAAAACATTTTCCTCTCATCCACCCTCTTCCACCTCCTCCCTCCAAGCAGTGCAGGGGAATGGTGGCTGTGGTCAGTCCCTAATGCTTTGTCTCCACTGCTCCTTCACGGTCATTCTCTGCCCCTGCTCCATGTGGGGTCCCTCCTAGGGATGCTGTCCTTCCCAAACTGAGCCTGCGGGGACTGCCCACAGGCAGCAGCTCTTCAAGCACTGCTTCCATATGGCTCCGTCCCATGGGGTCCATCGCCCAGGAGCAAACTGCTCCAGCACAGGTTCCCCGTGGGCAGCAGCTCCCCCCAGGCCCCCTGCTCCTGCGTGGGCTCCTCTCCACGGGCTGCAGCTCTTTCCCGGGGCCTGCGCCTGCGGGGGCTCTCCATGGGCCGCAGCCTCCTCCAGGCCACATCCACCTGCTCCATGGGCTGCAGCGTGGAGATCTGCTCCATGTGGGACCCATGGGCTGCAGGGGGACAGCCTGCTCCACCAGGGGCATCTCCACAGGCCGCAGGGGAACTGCTGCTGTGTGCCTGGGGCACCTCCTGCCCTCCTGCTGCACTGACCTTGGGGTCTGCAGGGCTGCTTCTCAGTCCTCACTCTCCCAGCTGCTGTTGTCCAGCAGTTTTTTTTCCCCGTTTCTTAAATCTGCTCTTATAGAGGCACAACCAGCATTGCCTATTGGCTTGGCTCTGGCCAGCAGTGGGTCCCTTTAGAGCTAGCTGAAACTGGCCCTTATCTAACATAGGGCAACTTCACAGAGGCCACCCCTGCAGCCACCCCACTACCAAAACCTTGCCACGTAAACCCACAGCTCATCTCTGTGAAAAGTGTATTTAAGAATAATCATAATCATCATAGTCTTCACAAAGTTCATTTGCATCAAAAAGAAAAAATTCCCCACACTGTAAGAGACATATTACCATCACAAATTTGACAATTTACACTAACTCTACCCCTTGTCCATTCACCACATTACTACAACACATTCTTCACATTTCTTTCTTAAATTCTTCACAACTATTACATTCATCAACAACATCCAGTCCATGTTTTTCCCATTAGTTCTCTGAACTATCATCCTTATCTCAAATTCCTCAAGCCCCACGTTGGGTGCCAAAAAAGACTGTGGTGGAAGACTGTGGTGGTTTTACTTTGCTGGGCAGCTGAGCTCCACCACAACCACCCTTATCCTACCTCCTCCTCAGAAGAGGCAGAGATGAAAGTATGCTGGAAAGAAAAAAAAAGCTCGTATGCTGAGATAAGGATAATTTAATTAAAGGGAAAAGGAAGAGGGGACAAACAAACAAACAAACAAAAAAGAACACAAGCAAAGGCTGCACAGAAGTACACAGAAATTATTTTCTACTTCCCATCAACGAGTGATGTTCGGCCATGTCCTAGGAAGCAGGGCTTCAATACGTGTAGCGGTTGTCTGGGAGGACAGATGTCTTCATAACAAGAGCCCCCTCTCTCCTTCCCTTTTCCCACCTTTTATTGCTGAGTGTGTGACACCATATGGCATGGAATATCCCTTTGGTTGGTTTAGGTCAGCTGCTCCCTCCCCACCTCTTGCCCACTCCCAGCCTGCTGGCTCTTGGGGCTTGGAGGGAGTCCTGATGCTGTGCCATTGTTCAGCAGCAGACACAACACTGGTGTGATACCAGTGCTGCTCTAGCTACACATGCAGAGCACAGCACTGTATGGGCTGCTGCAGGGAAAGTTATCTCCACGTCTCAGTCAGACCCAGTACAAGTATAAATGCAATTAGTGTGTTCTGCCTGCAGTCCTTCTCACTTCCCTGTTCTTAAAAACAAAACAAAACAAAACAACAACAACAACAAAAAACTTCTCATCTTTTTGTCTTTGCTAAGCAGTCCATGTGATTTCTTGGTCATTATACTAACTGGCCTTCTCATCGATAGAAGGCAATTTAATGTGTCC
The DNA here is from genome assembly GCF_964211825.1 of Aythya ferina. Taxonomy (NCBI): domain Eukaryota; kingdom Metazoa; phylum Chordata; class Aves; order Anseriformes; family Anatidae; genus Aythya; species Aythya ferina. Next base: position 130,471,578 of record NC_140297.1, read on the forward strand.
CTTTCCTAAGCATTCTGAGACCTTATGATTCTTTCCCTTTCTTTTGGCTATGCTGTATTCACTTCTGAGAATAAATTTGTCATGAGTTCTGTTGAAGCAAAGAGATGTAGGAGTACCAACAGCATGGAAAAGTTAGGTGTCTCAGTTTGGTTGCTAGTGACAATTTTGGCCTTAATCCTCTCACCCTCAGTATTGGGAGAGAAAGGGAGGTTTGAAATGTTTAGGGTTCTACTGAAATACCTCCAGCGTTTATACTTACAGCGTTTATACTCTGATAAAATTCCATCAGAGTAGGGGCTGAGAGACTAACAGTCAGTATCCTAAAGTCAGAATGAAAATAGCTCTTCCTTATGAGCTGCTAATGATCTGAGTGACTGAGCGTGGTGTTTCAAATATCCCGTTGTAAGTGCAGTTTTTCGGATGTTCAGAATGTTGAGAGACAATGCTTTTTTGTTAGTTTTGTTTTACTTGTTTTGTTTTGTTTGTTTGTTTGTTTTTAATATTCAATATTCCTACATACTTGTTTTGACTTGGTTGAATTCTAGTCTTAGGTATAAGAAATGAGCTCCTGAAGTATATTCACTCCCTGATTTTGTGGGGTTTTATGTATGAAGTGAAATCTTCAATTTTTTGCTTAGATTGTTGTAATTCCAAATTTGACACAGAGGTAGTAAAGCTTATAGAATTACAATTATAACGTGCAATGTCAAGGATGAATTAGATCGATATTAGTAAGGTGGGCAGTTTAATCAAACACTGCTCCTTTCTGTAGAATCGTGGCACCAATTCATTGTGATGAATATGTGAAGAGACAAGAAACAACTTTGCTGGCTAATGTAACAACCGACCACATGTGATTAAAATACACAGGCATGCAGTTTTCCTCTTGCTCTTTAGGTGGTAGTCTTGAACTGCTGTCTGAAACTTGTGACGGGCATCTAAAGCTATTGATGCACTTCTGTTAAAGGTGAAGGCTAAAACAAACTGGGTCTTTCAAGTGTTTAGCTTTATAAAGGAAAAATTCTGTAGTTTGTTTTAATATGAAATTCAACTCCAATATTACACTACTAATTTTTATTTTATAGGAACAGAAATGCAACCAGATTATATAAACTTCCTTTTTTGAATACTATTTCTCTTCTTTTTCTCCCCTAGTAAAGGAAGGACTACACTACAACATCATCAGCATAAGCTAGGTTAGCATTAGTGAGACTGAGTTGGTACATGTAGGTCGGGATGGGTCAGCTGAGCTCAGCTGTGAAGAGTTTTCTTTTTCTGCCTGAACAGGGTAACATGTCTGGTTAATAAATATGAATGGAAGTGTGGCATAAGGGTCACACTGTGTCATTTTTGAGTCCTGGAGAGGCAAGTGAGAGCGCAAGAGTAATGGGTCTCTATTGCAATCAGTAGGAAAACCTCCATTCACTTGAGTGAATACAGGATTTCATCTTTTTCATGTTGAAGAATAGGGAAAAGAAAAGGTAATTCTATGTAAATTGCTGGGCTTATATTCTGACAGTGAGTGATGTTAAAATCCAAAGTTAGATGCATATTTTATAAGAGCACAAAATTTAGCAGCATGTATTGCATTTTTTAAGGGCTAGGGCAGTTCTTGTGAACTGTCAGAAATAATCTGAACTTCAGGGGGATAGGACGAGCCTACCCAATTTTTCCTAAGGCTAAGCAGACAGACTCCACCCCCCCGCCCATGTTTTCCATAGCAAAAACACACTCTGTGGCCAGCCAGAGATCTTTTGCACATACAGATTAATTTCTCATCTCTGTACATTTCATATGTGAACAGTAATATTTCTTTTATTGTGGCTTGGAAAATTGTTACTTTTTTTCAGTATGGCAAGTGTACCCTTAGAAATGACTTATTTTATTTTTTCAGATGAATTTTACTATTTGATGTTAAGCCCACTCCCATGACTGAGAGTCATGTCTGTCAGTGGCATACCCAGTACAGCTGAAGTGCAATGTGAACTGCTCACCTAACCAGTGCCAATACATTTTAAATTCCACTTATGTTTGCATACAGCATGTACAGCCTTTAAAAACAACATATCTTTAGAGTAGTTCACTTCCTTTCAATAAGACTATAACTTACACAGCTTTGTTCAGTGAAATAAAGGTAAATAAATGTTATAGTGGTATTTGCATTTCAGGAGATTCTCTCTTTTTTTTTTTTTTTTTTTTTTTTTTTTTCTGTGTGTGTCTTTAAGTGTGGAAGGGATACTACAGTTCTTCCTTTTGGCAGTCGTGACTGCTGCTAGGTTACTGTCTACAGTATTCTACACTGAGGGTGCCCAGAGTTTCCACATAACGTTAATCATTTAAAGTTCAGAAACAACTAAGAAAATCATGACAAGTAGGAGTAAGTGTCATGCAGTGTCAAAAATCTTGGTTCTGCTTCTCAATCCTTGGGAAATATGTATTTGGTCAAACAGGAATTGATTAAGCATTTCCGGAGTTAGTTGGTTTGAACAAGAACATCTGTTTGGGAGGAGCAGTGGGAAGAGGAACAGTAGGGGAATTTATCTGATGTCCCACATTGTCTGGGGGCTAAATTGTCAGACCGAAATCTCGGTGTTCCCTTCTGGTTTCATAATGAAGGAATATCATTTAGTGTTGTTGAATTTTGTTCCTTATGAGGAGGTTTCCTTTGATTCTTTACAGATGTAATATGAATTGCAAGGTTCCCAAGAAATTTCCAAAACCCAAATTACCTTGCAAAATTTATAGGTTCAGTGACTTTTAATATGATGTTATTGCAGAAGCAACATGAGAAGTTGTATGATATAAATGTTGGAGGTACACAAGCTCCTTTTTTTTTTTTTTTTAGATATTAAAAGCTATATCAAAAATAGTGAGCTTCCTTGACAGTAATTAGCTGTTTAATAATTTTCCTGGCATTACAGTTTATTAAGGTTATACAACAAGAGTCAGAGAACTCCACAGTAAGTTTAGAAAGTTATTTCTCTTGGTATAAAAGTATAGCTTTTTCATTATTGTTTTTGTTCATTTGTTTTCCTTATAACTTCCCTTGAGTGGTAGAAAACTTGTAGAAAAGCTAATCTTCAGCTGCCTAGACATTTCCATCAACTTTGGTTTGTTTGTTTATAGTTCTCTGATTTCAGAAAGATCAATAAAAATGCTCAGATTGTTTCATCATGTTTCACTTGGGGCTTATATACTATTTTTTGGCAATAAGAAGAAACATTTTATTACATTACCAAGATGGGAGTGAAGATATAATTTAATTTTTGCAAGTTTACTGTATTGACATAATAATGCAAAATTTCACATGAAGTCCTGATCTTCCTCATATAAGCTGTGATTTCTCAAGAGATACAGTTTTTCTTACGATCACGTGTGGGAGGGAGGGATAATGTTGTCTTTTTTTTTTTTTTTTTGGTTTGTTTGTTTGTCTATTGTGAGTGGGTGTTTTGATAATTAAAACAATAGTTTTTCTTTCAGGTTTTCTCTAGTCTTTTTTTTTATAACCTCTATAAAAGAGAATGGAAGGCATATTAGTCTCCTTTGGCACAACATTAAGCCTTTACAAAAAAAAAAAAAATATATATATATATATATAAAAAATATATATTTCTTCTTGTTAACCCTAAAGTCCACAAGACTTGTACTTACATCTTTTACTTTCTGCCTGTGGTCCAATTACCTAAAGTAACTAGAAAAATAAAACTAACATTCACATTTTAAAGAAACTGTACAGCATTGCTTTCAGGGTAGGGTGTAGCTGCATTACGTGAGTGTTCCTTAGGCTTCCAACCTTAGATGCTATCGTGCTGGGGAAACCTGGTGTGCTGGCTCTAAGGAACAGTACGGAGCATCGAGTAGAGTGGAGACACCACGGCTAGGCTCTGTGACCAGGTGGGGACTCGGTTGTTCTTGTGCACACCGAAACTGATAAGCTGCACTTTTTGCTACTCTGAGCCAAGGACCTGTCATGTTTTGACAAATGCTGTACGCTGGTGTACTTTTGCTCATTATAATATCATTATAATACCAAAACACACCTCCATCCCAAAAGCTACCCGCCTCCAAGGTGCGACCACCCCTCGCTGAGCATGCGCTCTGAATTTCTCAGAGCCTATTACTTTAAACGGAGACAGGAAAACTTTTTACCAATCATAACTAATGATTAATCATTACTAATTATAACTAATCATAACTAATGATCAATCATTACTAATCATAACTAAGATATGCTTGACTAGAGTCACTCAAGCTCCACCTAAAAGATAGAAAATAATATAACTTGGCCTAAGAGAGGGGGGATGTTAGGGTTGATACCATGGTCAGGGGAGATACCATCCCGAGGGAATACAACATCCTTAGAACCTCCTGACTCCTGGGACCAGTCCCAGGCTGAGCCTCTCTTCCCCCTCATTGGGACGCCTTTGGGTGAGATTTGAACACTTGGTTATCAATCTTTCTAGAGTCTTTAATCCTCTTAACGTTGTAATTTCTGGGCTGCGCACCTGTGACACCCGTAACACCTGTCTCACCTGTAACACCTGTGTCACCTGTGTATTTCATGCATACTAGCTTGCTTTTGCAGACAGTCACTATTGCCAGCAATCCAAAGAACCTGTGTACCTGTTGCTGTAATAAATCATACTTGATTGCATTGTTCCTGGCAGTGATAGCTCTCATTAAACGAGACTAGAGTAAGGGTGGTTATACGTTATTGGTGAATCCGTGACTGTGATAGTTCACTGCTCTGAATCCAACCAGCCCCCTAACAGTTAATGTGTTATTGGTGAATTCTGTGATTGTGATAGTTCAGTACCCTGAATCCTAGCAGGCCCATAACAGTTAATCGGCTACACCCCTTAACGCAACACTGCCATCTTAATAAAGTTGGTATATGTTGTAAATATGAGCCTCCTTTTCTCGGTGTGATGAATTTGACATTAGAAAAGGTATTCTTAAAACAAAAAAGCCTAAATGTGAGAGTGCTGTGCAGACTGTAAGGAAAACTAGCAACATTTTTTTTATTTGCTTTTTAATATATATTTTGGAGACCTAATACAATTATAAGTCTATGAAATATTCTTCTTTTTAATGTAAGAACACACACGCACCCCATTTGCTTGCTCGATTATTAAAGTCTGATTTGTACCGGGTAAATGTCTTTTTTAGTAAATAGGAATTCTCTGGAAATACAAATATGTAAGTACTTTTTTTTTGTTTGTTTGTTTTGATGATAAGGAGATTGCCAGACTGCTATGTAAGTTATGAGTACCCCTTCATTTATTTTAATAGAAAGATGGACAAGTTAGGCCAACCACTGCAAACTGGAAGAGATCACAGAATCACAGAACTGTAGGGGTTGGAAGAGACCTCAAAAGATTATTGGGTCCAACCCCCCTGCCAAAGCAGGTTCCTTAGAGCAGGCTGCCCAGGTAGGCTTACAGACGGGCCTTGAATATCTCCAGAGAAGGAGACTCCACAGCCTCCCTGGGCAGCCTGTTCTAGTGCTCCGTCACCCTCACCATGAAGAAGTTCTTTCACCTGTTGGTGCTCCATTTTGTGGCCATTGCCTGTTGTCCTGTCCCCACAAACCACTGAAAAGAGGTTGGCCAAATCCCTCTGTCTCCCACACCTCAGGTATTTATACACATTGATGAGATCCCCTCTCAGTATATAGATATGCAAAGGTTTTATGACATTGATGAAAAAGCAAACAGTACCATCAAAAGACCAAATAAGTTACTGCCTATAAAGTGGTATTACAAATCTGCTTGGTTTATGCTTTACAGAAACATTCCTCAAAACCATTTGAATAGCAAAAGTGTGACCTTGAAAGATACCTGCTGCCCAGTATGTCTTCAGTATAGATGTTGTGGGAATATAATTAGTATAAGTATCTCTTAGGTAAACTGCTTCATTGTAGGAATGGAAAGATGATGAAAACCCCTTTTTCAGATTTGATTTCTTCTGTCACTGATTCTAGACTAAGAGTAATATAGCCTGTAAACCTGAGGTGAAAATGAAGTTATATGATGCAGAGCTGAAGTAAACATTTAAGCCTGTAGAACAACTGATAAAGGTACAAATATTTGCCTTACAGGCAAGTGTTTTATGACGAAGGGAATTTATTGTGCTTTTAAAGTCAAATATTTACTTCCCCTCCTTTTGTAAGGTAGCTATGATGGTCCAAGAATGTAAGCAAGACGGACTTTATGATGGAAGATTAAAATCAAAGCTGCTTTGAAAGAAAAGGTGTTCCAGTCTTTTAAAAAGGAAATAGTTGTATTGTAGTTAACACTTCCATGTAATTTGGAAGGTGCCAAATTCAAATGGGCTGATTCTTCATAAATAATACCTCAAAATATACTGCAGAAGTGTAATTAGGAATAATTACTAAAATAAATTCTATAAATTCCAATTATATAGCCCATATTTGGAATACAGTGGTTTAAGAGATAGAAACATGTCTAAATCTTGTAATGCTGTGGCAGTGTTGTAACCAAAGCCGAGATATTTTGTAGACAAGGCAAGAATGTTTGAACTTGGATTCCTATTTTAAGCAAAAGGAATAAAGGAGAATGGGTAGCTTTTTAGAGAGAGTTTTTGTGTGTGTGTGTTCCTTTTTATAGTTGGTTAGTCATGAATGCTGTCTGTGTACCCTCAAAAATAGGTCAATTTTTCGTATTACAATTCGTTACTAAGATGTTGAAAATTCTGGTTGGTGAGTTCCTAAACGTGCTTACAAGTATCCCTTGTCTGTAGAGCAGGTACTTGACTTTTCTTCTTGACAGAATTTCTTTAGGAGTATATGCCTTTAATCTGCTATTCACATCCTCACTGTTTATGTTGTACTTATTCAAAGACCACTGGAATTGTGGATTGAACATGTCTTCCTTGAAGGAGGTTGTTCAGCATATTACGTGCTGACAGCACTGGACAAATGCGAATGGCTACTAGCCATTGTTAAATTCAGCATAGCCATGCAGATGGTGACAGTTTATAGTAGAGGTTCTTGGACTTTGGTATGCATGTCGTTAGTCATTGGAGACATACTTAGGATTTTGCACTGAAGTATCAGCAGTTGTGAGTGATGGTGATAGCTATCAAGAATATCTGAAAATGCCTTGTCTAAGAAGCAAACTTGATATGTTGATATTTCATTGCAAATACAACCAAATTGCAAGTGTGTGAATGGCAAAGGTAAGCTTCTCATACAAATTTGTTTAAGCTTTCAAGTTTGCATGCAGTAGCAATTCAACTAGATGTATAACATAAGTTGCTTAGGAAGAGAGGTCACCTTCGGTCTTAATTCTTCTGAAATTGTGACAGGATAATAAATGTCTGTAAAGGTATGTCAGACCTTTAAGGATTAAAGATAGCACTGTGACAGCTTCACCTGCTGTCAGGCTCCATCACTATTTCTCATTATACAACTTTGAACAGGTGTATATATACATGTATGTTATATATAATTACATATGTATACAACTATACACACATATATATAATACATTATATAGTATATAGAATACATAATTATGTATGTAGTTTTGTATTTAAACCTACTGGACAAATGGATAGAAATAGCAGAAGTTGGACAGACTGGGAGACCAAGCTATAGTGGCAGAAACGGAGATAATCAAGAATGTCAGGCAATGTTGGAAGACATCTGTCTCCATAGATCAGATTGCAAATTATGGATCCAGTTTCAAGATTTATAATAAAATACACAATAAACCTGATGCTAATTCTAGAGTCCAGATCTGGGATGCATAAAGTTGTAGACAGTGGCAGCTTTCTGCTATTGATTTACTTTTTGAAATAGCAAAAATCATTGCAGTTAACTATAATACTAATATTAAGCTTCTATTGCAGTCTGAAAATAGGTCTTTTTTTTTTTTTTTTTTTTTTTTCCCCTGCATTTTTAGAAAGAAAAATGTATCTGTGTATAAGCAAACCTATTTTTAAGTATTTAGGAGTTAGGATGCCCTGTTAAACCTTAGTAAAGTTCTAACTTTTCATGTAACTACCTTGCTCAACAGACAGGATAAACAGTGCACTTTCAATGTGGTTTTTGTTTGTTTGTGTTTTTTTACTTTTTCCTGGTTTCACTGGTAACCTATGTGTCATATTATACATTCAAATCATATTCTTAAGACATTGATTTTGGGGAAACTTCTCTAATATACATATATTATTAAAGTATCAGTTGACTTTTTTTAGAGACCCTAGTAGAGTAAGGGTATATTATTATACATATTTTAAAGAAGTGAACAGCTGAAATACAGGAAAGAGAAGTGGACTATTTTTCACGTCAATTTCTTTCAAATATCTAGGACTTTTTTTTTTTTTTAAGTTTTCCTTGCATTATGTAGGAAATGATTGATTCAAGATGTATCCTGAACAGATTTCAATTTAAGATATTAATGCTCTCAGTTTTGAAAAAGTAGTGTGTTGGTTCCAAATTCGGAAATCTGGAGAAAACTGGTTCATTAATAGGTTAGAAAAGTTTGGTTTAAATTATTTGGAATTGTCTAAACAGGAATTGGGACGTAATTCTGGTCCACATTGTTTGATCATCACTGATCCATGAGATCTACTATTTCTGTGTCTGCAGTTAACTTTTTATACATTTTTATACATTTTTCTAGCTTCCATAACAAATAAAGTAAAAGTCCAGTATATTTTTCTGCACTATTGAGCTTTAATGAATTTTACCAGTATTTAAAGCACGGTCTGCCTCCAATCTAAAATGAGATGGAGAAAATAATGCATGATAGTTTTTTTAGTGTCTGTACTGTTGTGTGTCCTTGTAACATCATAATGTAAGTTACACTTAGAACTTTTATCCTGTAATTCTGTAGCTTCTGAAAAACTGACATGACTTTTAGTGTTATATCAGAATTAAAACCTATGTAGTGTTTTTCAATCTACACAATGTTTTAAATAAAATCATCTTTAGAATCTGTTTGCCAGGTAAGAGGGCTCAAAAGAGAACTGAAGGAGAAAGTTGGTGTTCTGCCCAGTGAGACAGAATTTTTGGTAGTTCCACTTTACCCGTTGAAAGTAAAAGCCATTCTTGTTAAACTTGAACACGTTTTCTAAATATAATTTTCACTTGATTTACTCTTAAATTTAGTTCCTGGTTTCCGTTTTTATTCTTAATCATTTGATCACTTTTCCACTGAAGTGTTTAAGTGACTAGTTCTTAGTGGAAGGAACTGAAAAATCATCCTTAACTTATATTCACAACATGAAGGAAAATGGGCTTTTTGAAATGAATCGTCTCAAATTCAGGAGTTATGACACTGATCGTCAGTTGTGTCATTGCTGTATTTGAAGTTATTGGAACTGAATAATTTTCTGTATATTTTATTGGAAGTTATTGGAACTGAATAATTTTCTGTATATTTTGAAAAGCAAGCCAAGAGTAAGCTGTTTATAGTTTTGAAAGGAGCAGTTAGGTTCATCTGGAAAAAATCACTATTGGGGTTTTTGTTGCTGATTGGGCTCTTGGTGACTAACTTTTTGTGAGATCTTGTTCTAATATTTCGTAATGTCCATGAGATTGTCCCAACTTAAATTTCATTTATGCATCAGTGTTCAAGAATGTGAACAGAAAAACTTGGTGGTCAGGCACAAGATGTCATAGTCATTCCGATGCCTTGCCAAACAAGAATAAATCCTGGTGAGTGGTAATTCTCTTGAGCAATGAAGAAAAATTCTGTCCTTGATCACTGATGATAAAAGAATGCCCCTTCCTATCTTTTTTCCTTGTACTTCTGAGATTTTGCAGGGGATTCTGGTGTTCTTACCACTGACCAGAACAAGCACTAAAATGTTCTGCATGTTTAGGACGTGCTGTTAATTGCATAATGACTTATAAAACCCATGAGTCTTGAGGAAGGTAGCTTTCACAGCTCTGTGGTTGTACTATTGAAGCCAACTTTGAAACACTGTGGCAAGCTAGAAAAAAACTAGGCCCTAATGTCCAGCTGGACAGACCTTCCTTCCCCTCCTTTCCCCCTCCCATACATGTGCTTTGGAGAAAGGTCTGCCAAGCTGAGAATTATGCGTCCTATGTCAAGTCTGTGGCTATTAAGAAAATGTTACTTGTTTCATATTTGTCACAAAATATTGGAAATATGGTATCTTTTGTAAATTCTTTTTTGCATTGCATTCAGGTACCCTGTATTTTTCTGAAAGCCCTGACAACACTATAAAGTGACTTGTAGTCTGTCAAAGAAGACCTTAGAATATACTAAATGATCAATAGTGCAGGTTCTACCTGTATTTTGGTGTGATAAAAAGTGAAACAGGAAGGGACTGGCTGTGCAATTTAGCTTGGCAGTGTAAGATTTGAATCATATTTAGTCCAATGCAGGCAAGTTCATGGCAAAGCTTTTCTGTATTTTAGGAAGTAAGTTGTATTATTCATACAATGAATTGATTGTTATGGATTGTTAAATTAATTTTTGTATATGAATTAAAAATGCCTTTCCTTGCGTAAATTTGTGTTTATATAACTAATCGGATATTTGTTCTGTTTTAGAGGTGTAACTAAAGCACGGACAACCCCTCCTAGTGTGGCAAGAACCATGAGTACGGGTGCTCTATCAAACAAAAGAAAAACAAGTAATTCAGACAGTTACTCAAGGTAGCTTTTTTTTTTTTTTTTTTTTTTTTTTTGCCAGTAGTAGAATCTTCATTTAAGGGGAGTACTCACTGCAGAATAAGTAGGGGAAAATGCTGTTCTCTGCAGTTAATGGATGATTCATGGTCAATTTTATCTGTCCCGTTTTAGATGCTGAGAATGTATTTTCCTTGTTTGCCATCTAATAGAATATCACTCTCAGATAAGATGGGCACAGAAGACTTTTAGAAATGTCAAAAACCTCTTAGTCATTGACAAATTGGGTGAATGATCATTCAAATGGCCAGTGGTTCACTTGAAGTTAAATGAAATCTACATCCACAGCACAAAAAGAAATTGTCCGGCACATGCCCTTTTAAAGAGCAGGGGGAAAATTATATTTCTTTTTTAGGCTATTTGCCTTTCCTGTTTTGACAAGCTAATTTTTATGTTTCCAGATTATCTGGTTAACCTAACTAGTGACTCAAACACTTAATTGTGCTCCTAAAACTTGGGGAATCTGGGTAAACTTACAAGGTAAAGGGCAAATAAATGCAAGGTGTAAGCATGAAAATGACAATAACAATAGCAGTAATTCCCTAAAAGGGTTTAAATAGTTTTGCATCAAGTTATACTGAACTCAGTTACAGTGGATGTTTTTTATCTTTTTTTTTTTTTTTTTCAGGCCTGATGGTAAAATAGGGTATGACAGTGGAGACTACTCAGTCAATGGAGGAAGTTCAAAAAGCAGTGAAGGAAATTCACCTGTACAGTTATCTAAATTCTGCCATGAATGTGGAACAAGGTATCCAGTGGAATGGGCAAAGTTTTGCTGTGAGTGTGGAATTCGAAGAATGGTTGTGTGAACACATACTTAACAGCAAAGAGAAAAAGAGAAATTGGAAGCATCTGCAATGTACTGCTGCATGGAAAGCTAGAGCACTCCTTCCAGTTAGACTTCATGCTGCAAACGTGTTGAAACATCAAATTGTAATTTTCTGAGTGCAATCTTCCGGTTACGTAGTAATTTATATATAAATATATATACTGTATATAAAAATAGCAGGTACCTTAAACTGTGCCATTCATGGAAATATTCTTTAATCTCTGCTGGAAATATTTTAAAGTATAAAAACATGTTAATTAACTTAGGTAGTGGAAGTGGTTCAGTGTTACTTTTCTTATATAATCCTACTAGATAAGGCATTATTTAAATCACTTATGTAGGTTAACTCACCCATAGGGAACTAACGATGAAAAACTTCTGTGTCAAAAGTTTCTTGGTGGAGGCATTTCCTTCATATGTAATACTAAGTACATGTTATCTATGTTCTAAATGAAAACAACATAAATAACTCCCTAGAAATTTCTGGTTAAAAGTGCAAAAAGACAGGATCCCTTCAAACTATTTAAACTATTACTTCACAGTAATATCCTAACTGGACTTTACAATTACTTCCAATGATTTTTTTTAACTATTCAAAGAGGAAAGTCTGAAAATTCCATTCACATATAAGAAAAACAAAATTTGTGCAGCTTTCCCCATTCTGTTTTTGAATTAGAACTTGTTAATATTTTTATGTATTTATAAGAAGAAATATGATATCCTCATTTTCATCAGTTCCTTTTGTTATGAAATAGTTGTCTTTGTCTTCCTGTGTTCTTCACCGTGACTAGCATGTGTAAAAACTCTTTGCTTTTGTCTTTAAAGGTTTCCAAAAGTCCTACTCTTTTTTTCTTCCCTTGTCTCCTGAAGGAGAATCTGTAGTTACTGTACCTAAGTGTTGAACTTGTTTTAAAAACAACCTTCTTGACGTATCCAATACAAAAAGACATCCATAAAATGTATGCTATTAGAAGAGTAGAAATTGATATAAGTAGCAACTGCTTTTATACTTATCCCTGTGCAAACAGCAGGTCCATATTTCTGGAGTTAACACATGATACCTTTTTTCTCTTCAATTCTGTATATTCATGGGCTCTGAAATCAGCCTCTTAAAGTTAGTAGCAGACTTCACATCAGTTCATTGGTTAGAAGAGTCAGGCCCTGGAAGTTGTTTTTTTCATTCTTTTAAAATAAATGACACAATCTATTAAAGCCATTCACAAGCTGAATCACTTAACTTGTATCTGAATGTAGTAATTTGTTTTGTGAAGTTTTATTTTGAAATACTGACATCATTTTAGCTATGCGTGGAAGAACAATCTGAAAGACCTTAACTGTGCCTTTCCCACAATACACTCTTTTTGTCAGAAATGGTTACTTTGAGCTCACCGTTTGAATTGATTTTTATACTTTCTTTGTCGTTTTTGCAAAATCTGCTGCAGTGTTGCATTATAGCAACTTGAATGTTGTTTGCATTTTCAAAACATGTGATTACTGTCAATGGGGCCTATTATGGAGAAACCATGATTTAAGACATGCATCTCCAAAACAGGTTCTAGTCCTGGAGGATAAGAGATTTAAGAGGCTTGATGTAGTCATCATGCAGGCCGTAAACTATTGATATTTCAGAACTATTTCCATAGAAATAATATAATTCGTACAATATGAATTATATGAAATTGTCTTATACTTTTTATACAAAATTATTTCTAGAAATTATCTTTTCATTCAATGTAGTCTTGTATTATTGTAATTTACAGAAGTTGATGGCTGAGCATGATAGGATGGATGGCTGTTAATAAGAGACCTGACAAACCCTAGCCAGTCTATATTTTGCATAATTTAGGTTCTAGGATCCTTTTTGGCACATTCATATTTGTACTTGGAAAAATTACAATCCTGCATCTTCAGCTTAGATAAGTTTGCTTTCGAAAATTTGTCCTGGACTTGGGCCATTGAGGTCTGGAGGTCTGCAGACTGAATTACTGGAAGCTGTAAGTGTCCATCAGAAAAGATAGAAATCTAGCATAGGTTTGATTGGTTAGTGAATTCATCAAAGAATCATTTCCTTTATCTGACGTGATGAATTTCCAGTTTGTTTCTGCTGGAAAAAAAAAGCTTTTCACCCTTCACTGAAAATGCATTCTACAAGGGAAATGTTTTAAGGAAATATATATATTACAGGTTTTCAAGAATTGATGGAATGGTTGAAAAATAATATTGACCATTTAGGTTTCCTAATTTTAAACCAATTCACATACAACAACGATAATTTCTACCTTTTGAGCTTTGTGTAACTCTTTGCTTCCAACGTAGCATTTAGGAAATTACTTGAGTGACATATTTATATTTTTTTATGCTTCTATGATTTATGGCAAGAACTAGACAGGCGATTAACCTCAACTGAAGGAAAAACTTTAAAAAGATTTCCTGAACTTTTAATTTGGCTTTACAGAAAGATCTACTGAAGTGTAAATGACTGTTGATAGTAACATTTGGTAATGTGTATGCAATAGAATCTACGGTAAAGATAAGCAGAGAATGAAAATATAATTGACTATGCAGTTTTTTACTGTATAGTGAGACTACCAGAAAGCTGGCATATTTCTACTTTCAATTGGTTATGTCACTGAATGTCAGGTGTTGTTAACAACAGTACACACATTACACACATTGTCAGAATAGATCACAGTTATTCCAACTAAATATTTATTTGCCAGTAGATTTGTTTTAATAATGCCCTGCAGAACTGAATATGGAAAATAAATTGATTATAGCATTTAAGGAAAATATAAACAGGTAAGGGAGACAGTAAAGACTACGAATTTTGAATCTTTAGGTATATTACATTTGTGAAGAAATTCCTGAATTCAATTTATTAACAAGACCTAGGTCCAAAACATCGTGCCCTCCTCCTCCCACTGCCCTTATGCCTTGCTTTTTCATGAGAATAAAAATCATGAATACAGATGCTGAAAGGGTAGTGTTCCAGAATGCCTCAAGAATCAAAATTTTGATAATTGTTAAGATAGAACACCTAGATGAACTATATAGCCCTGATGCACTTCACTGAGGAGTCTAAACTTAGCTAGTGTCATCTTCTGGATGCCTTGTTGAAAGATATTTAACTTAAAAGCCTAAATTCCTTAGATTTAATGTGTAAATCTATGATGATATTATTGCTTCATTTACCATCTGTCTTTCCAGTTGTGTGTTTGTGTGTGTGCACATGTATTTTGTGAGAACTCTTGTTATACAAATAAAAAGTGGTTTCACTAAAGCAGAGTTAATACAAAACTGTACTGAATGCTACTAGGGGATTGTGAAGCCCCAAACAGCTGACTGATGTACTTGCTGTATACTGAAAGTGAAATTTATTAACATGATTTTAATGTTACCTACTATCAGTGTCTGATCATATGTCAGACTTTCTTTTGTTGTTTGCCACTATATCTTCCTAAATTGCTTGCTAAGAGTCTTTCAGTCAACAAAGAAGAAAACAATAGGGAGGGGAAGGGAATAAGGAAGAAAAAGAAAAAAAAAAAAAGAAAAAGAAAAAGGAAAAGAAAAAGGTCAGTGGTAAAAAAGCAAGAAGGCTGTTGCTGTGGTCCTGGCTGACTGTGTTTGCATTCCTATTTTGCTTTTGCGAATACATGATTTACTAGGGCAGTCTACATAACAGAAAGGAGTGTAGGAGTATTGGGCCTGTAGTGATGCAAGTGCAATGGAAATATACTAGTGTCAAAGGTGAAAGCAGCGTAGTAGAAGGCCTAGGATTTATATAATGTACCTTTCAGAAGTTTATGTATAATACTGTTTCCAGGTCTAAAACAATCTAAGGTATTTCTAACCGCACAGCAACATAAATGTATGGTTATGCAGATAGTTAGACTCTTAGTCTCCCACACCACTACAGGAAAGTGGGCAGCAGGAGGAGGAGCAAACTTTAGCATCATTTCAAATTATACCTATGAAGTAAACATCTAGGCAGAATTTTTCAAATTTGCCAAAGAGACTTGAAGAGCCATTAGCCTCCCACAGGTAGATTTGAAAAGCTTGACCTGAGGGATTGCTTGGCCTGGGAGGCAGCCTGGAAGCCTGGGGAGCTCTCCATGGTGCTCTTAACACTGACCCTCAGGTAGCAAGGTACACAGGCTAGGAAATCCAAAATGTATTTTAAGACCTGAGCTAATCTTCACCCATCATGGAAGTTCTGTCATCTGGGTGAGACTAGCTCTTACTTCACCATTGCAACTAAGAGTTAGTGTCTGAACTGCAGCGTGTGAAAAGAACAGTTCCATGATGCACGCTTATCAAAGTCAGCGAGAGGAGGTATGGTTGCAGTAGTTTAAACACTAAGGATCAAGGATATAGCAGTGCACCTTGATGTAGGCTATGTAAGTAGTTTGAGTATAAAATGAAATGGCATTGTCAACATATTATAAAGTTCTCAAGAACTGCTGGTTTCCATCACATGACTTTTGCATCTGTGCAATGAACAAATCTTTTTTATATCTTGACAGAAATTTGTGTTTTGTGAGAGTACTTGTTACAACTTTATTTTTTTTTTCAGTATGACTAAGCTATAGGTAATCATAGGGATTGTATGAGACAGTGTTATTTCCATCTTTGAAATTGTTTTTGGTGACTTTGGTGAAAATATTTATATTGCCTTGGAATAAGTACAGCTCATTCCAACTTGTGATTTTTTTTTTCTAAGTTGCTGAGTAAGGTTTGAGTTACCTAGTTGTGTTGTTGGAAGAAATGTTAAGTAAAAGATTCTTAGCTGTATTCAGCAGTTATTTGGTCCTTGCTTTCCTTCCACTATTCACAAGATAAGGGATTAATCTTGCATATTAATGGGAATTTTTATTTTCTTTTTGTATATGTATTGTTCAGAATACCCATTTTCTGGAGGATCCTATTTAGCCCCATTTCATGTTTCCAGAAAACAACCTATTCATATATTCTTTTAAATAGCTAGTACTTTTTCACAAAAGTAATCAATAGGGAAATCAGTTTTCTCCAATATGAACAGTAGCTTTTGAGACAGTAAATCAAATATTCAGGTTGATATTGTTGAATAGTGAACTTAAGGTCTAAATGCAAGTGCATGGTTTTTCATTGTTCTATATTTGTATTTGGATTTCTGGCAGAAGTGCAGATGGATTTGGGTCTGATCTTGTAAAGTGTTAAGTATTCCATGTCTGTTACAATACTTACTTCATATAATTGCTGTAACTATCTAGGTGTTCATCCTTCATATGATACTTAGTATATATCTTCATAAGTTTATTTATTGATATTCTATGTTTTTAAATGAAGTGTTCATTCATGTATTTGAGGTGATTTTGTCAGCATTACATTTATTATGTTTGCCTTGTCCTTCAGTACACTGAATATTTGTGTTTGTGACCATCTAGTGTTTCTTTTCTTTTTTCTTTTCTTTTTTTTTTTTTTTCAGAACACCTGGGTTTCCACCTTATTTGATATATTATTTTAAACCACCAGTTCTGTTTTAATAAATGTAAATCACTACCTGATGCTAATTTGCCACTTGTTAACAATAAAGGAAATATGCCAATAAAACTTTTGGAAATCCATGCATTTTTTGTAGCCAAATGTGAAATTGTCTTTAAAAAATAAAATAGGGATAGGTAAAATCATTTTAACCTTATAAATATTGTCATGTCTTTGGTCTCAGGGAAACCATACCTAATGGGGGAACTTATCGAAAGTCTACTCCTAGTGGTTTGTAGAGAACCACCTAGTTATCCATTTCAAAGGTTAGGGTTTGTTTTTTGTTTTTTGTTTTTTCATTGACTTGCAAGGTGAGATCTGTCTTGCTTAGTCACCTTGAAAAATAACCTTTACCAGATATTTAAGTTAGTAAGAGCTGCTCATGTAAATTTAATTCTGTTATTCCTTTCCCAACTATATGGAGTGCTTAATTAATATAGAGCCTATCACTGTGATAACCTGTAGTAAGTCATTGTTTTATTTATTTATTATTATTATTATTTTTAATTAGGCTGAAAGGTATAACCTGTAACTAAACCTGATCTAGGTTTGTTCTGCTTTGTGAGGACCAATCACTGCTTTGTTCATGAAATGATTAAGAAGGAAAAAAAAAGAAGAAGTTATATTTTTCCTGTAAAGTTCACTTATGTGACCAGAAATTGTAATAAGGACTTGGGTTCCTCATTTTATTGGTTAAATAGGGCTGAGTAGAGACCAGTTCCTCTTTTCTATCATCTTTTTAGGGGTAAGTTCCTCCTGATGTCTCTTTTGTTTACTTTACCACACCCTCTTCAGAGGAAAACAGATGTATTTTCCATTCATTCTGGATAAAACTCATGTGCCAAAAGGCTGCAAAATCTTATCACTGCTGAGATTCCATGATAGCCAGCCACCAAGTTTGCTTCCAAGTTTTAGTTTATCATGAACTATCCCAGTCAGATAGCAGGAGGAGAAAAAAAGGAAAAAAAAAAAAAAAAAAAAAAAAGGAAGAACCAAGCAGATGCTTCATGAATCCTATCATAAAGCCACCATCTCTGTTGCTCAGCACAAAGCTGAAGAGGTGAAACTGGAAGGAAAATTAAAATCAGCCAGGAGTGACCTGTAGCTGAGGAACTTCAGCAGTTTAAAAGTGTAAAGTAAGATGTCAAACCAGTGACCTTCCTTAATCTATTTCCTGAACACCAGAAATTCTTCTCAGCAGAGCACCTAACTTGCTGTTAGAAATTATTCAAATGTGCAACATTATCTTGCCCACATGGGTTAATCTGCTCAATTCACAGTCCCTCATAACCACAGTGCTAAAATTATTTTCACTAATTTTAATACCTGTTTTCCCTTGCTTCCTTTGCTACCTTCCCATAAATTCCATCAATTTCTAAATTGTATGTGTGACCTACTCATATTCCTTTTTTACAGTGTCATAATTTTAAAACAAACTAAGAAAAAGATGGTAAAAAATGAAAGGGAGGTAGGAGTGGTGGTGATACCTTGCAACGTCCCTTAGCCCATCTCCTGCAAAGCAGTTTGGTTTTACCACATTCCTAATTTCAGTGGAAGCTGGGGAAGGTTCTCAATTAGAAGGAACAAATCAAAGAGCACAAATCACTGGGTTTAGCAGTTAGTCTTTACATAAAAGTGATGACTCAAGAAACTTGGCAGGAAGAATCAGGCAGGCAAGATATTTATTAAGAGAAGCAATCAGGAAAACCACAGTTTCATAACCACTCAATTCAAATTTCTGTTCTGGATCTCTCTCTGTGCAGTCTTTCCTCAAAATAGGCCAGAAACTGATTGGCCTCAAGATTTGTGAGCTGCTGCTTAAGTCATTTAAGCCAACTGAACTTTGTGATTTCAATTTTGTAGTAACTAATATTGCACCTGTGTATTTTTCTTTTAACTCACACTGCCCTTTCCTTGCCAAGTGATAGCAGTTATTAGGAAATAAATCTTGGCTCTCAATTGTTCCTGAGTTTCCAAAACATAGTTGGTATTCTTCAGTCATTCCTCAGCCAACTGGGACTTCTTTCAGTAGAAGTGATTTCCTCAGAAGTCCCTACAATAGTTGTGTTCTCTGAGCTGCAGTACAACATTGGGAAATCTGTTTCCTTTTCCTATTACATAAAAGGGTTGTGGGTTGGGCTGATTTTTTTTAATGGCTGTTTTTATTTTATTTTTTTTGTTTGAATTTAAAGTTGCAATCCCTTACATCAAGAGCTAAAGAGAGTCTGAAAATCTCAGTCACATATTTACAAAGATCCAATTCAAAGATACTACAAATTCAAGAAGTTTCCTCGCTATGATTAGATACAGATCCCTCACCATTAGCAATAGGGCACACTGGGTTTAATGGATTCAGTCAGCAGATTTTACTCCAGTCAGAGGAGGTACATACAGTTGTTTGAAGCACATCCCACCATTTTTTCAATCTTGTGTTTTGAATAGCAAAGATTTCTCTGAGTAGTTCCACAGAAAAATTTCACTCTGAATCAGGAAAGAACAGGCTTAGTTGAAGATTTCACAAAATATTTAGTCCAAGGTGGACAGCTGGTCTGGAACTGTGTACCTAAATTATACGGTTATAAGCAATTAAGAAACAGATACTTTATAATAGGAAAACTCATGCAGCTGGATCTTACAAAAGCCACTGTGATTTTAATGACCAGCTGTGGAAAAAAAAAAAAAAAGCTAAGAAAAGAGTAATAACACTCAAAAAGCCAACAGCCCAATTCCATAGAAGACAAATATTTTATTATCAAAGGAGTTATATCAAAGTAAGAAACTGCAAAAGAGTTATAAACATCTATAAAAATACCTCTATTTATCCAAAATTAAATATGAACACTTTATTAGTTAAATGCCAATATATTATTCTCTGAAAGTATTCACACATTTTGAGTCATGTTTTTCTAACACATTAAACACGTTATATAAAACGATTGCATATAAGAAATCACAATCTGAAGGTAAGAAATTCTAGGTCCTCTGTCAGCTAACTCCAATAACCAAATGCATAACGCTATTGCTGTTTCCAGTCAGCTGAGCAAACTTACATTCAGGCACCCCAATTCTCGCCTTCCGTATGCCTTACTGTCTTGCCTCTGCTTCAGCCAGCAGAAGTGTGCTACATCTCTCAAAAATCACTACCCTTCCAAGGCTTTTAAAATAGTATACCTTTTTCCCATTTTTCAGACCTAAATCAATTTGCAAGCCCATTAGATGCTCACACTGAAAACATTATTGCATCAGCAGAACAAACTCAAGAGCTGCTGCTTGTTTGGTAAATTGTTCGTTTTGGTTCTTGATGTTTTCTATAGTTAGAAAAAAAAATCAGCTGCTTTTCCATACTGTTTTTGTTTTGAGGTTTGTTTGTTTGTTTTTTGGCCTGCAGCTTCTAAGATTTTTTTATAAATTGCAGTAGACGTCTAACTGGATTGCTTTCATAGGAAGGTATTATAAAGTCACTCAGAAGATCAGAAAATTCGAAGTACTTTCCAGAGTGTGAAGGTGGGACACAACCTTCTCTGGAGTTTTGTGTTTCAAACACTGGTCTCTATTTCCCCTTCTTGGAGTTCAGCAGCTTGGTTTAGCTGTTTCTGTTTATTCCTTCTCCAGGATCAAAGTACAGTAGCTTTCCATCTGAATTCCGGTATTCATGTAAGTGAACAGAGTTACTCAAAGGATGCATATGAAATGCAAAGATACAAAGTAATGCCACTTTGATAGAAAAGAGCAGGATTCATCTAGAATCACCTGGAAATTATTTTTTCAAATTTATTCCAGCAGGATCGAAGGCTAGATATATTCTCTTTCAGTTCACAAAACTCGTGGTTACATTTCTTTTTTGACTGTTCACCTGTTTCTCTATCTTCATTATTATGTGTATTTATCTGCGTGCAAACCTGAAAAACAACAGTTTATATTGAGTTAATTGAGAAGTGTTAATTCTTTTTATACAGACGTATTTTAAAGCAAACTAATTTCATTACACCTCAATAAATAATGCAGGTATCTTACATGGTAACTTAGCCAGAATGCTGGGCTCCTCACAAAATGTGCTGTGGTGGGGCCCAGCCTGCATCAGTTCTCACTGTGAACACAGCCCTACTGCCACCACTTCCTGCTGATCTGGGAGAGCGCAGCCTTAATGCTCTGCAAGTAAAGGCATCTGAAACCAGTCCGTGCAATTGAGAATACCTACATCTTCTGTCAGCGGTTTAAAATCTATTCTCAATTAATTTAAGGACACGAATAACAAAGCCAATTAAACTGTGAGCCAAACTTCAAAAGCTTTGCCCGTATGTGTGGTACCTTGAGGCTGATGGAGCCAAACAGTCCTGTTCCTGATGCTGGCCCTAAAGGTCAGGGTCTCACCAGACTGGGATTCTTGTGCACATTCTATGATTGTGACTTGACAGAATCACACAGAAGGGTTAAGGTTGGAAGGGACCACTAGAGATCACCTGCTCCAACCTCCTGCCCAGAGCAGACTCTCCAGGCAGCTCTTGAGGATCTCCAAGGAAGGAGACTCCTCAAACTCTCTGGGCAGCCTGTGCCAAGGCTCTGTCACCCACACAGTATGGAAGTGCTTCCTGAGCCTTCTGTGTTCCAGTTTGTGCCCAGCGCCTCTTGTCCTGGCTCTGGGCACCACTGAACAGAGCCTGGCTCCATCTTCATTGCATCCTCCCTTCAGGTACTTACCCTTCTTCAGGTATTTACCCTTCAGGTTATATTGATAAGATCCTCCCTGAGCCTCCTCTTATCCAGGTTGAAATAGTAGATATTATGGACTTTTATAAGACATTATAGACTTTTACAGACTGTCACAGACTTTTACCAAATGACTTTTATGTAATTGGTCCTTAAATAAAACCAGGCATCCACGGAGTTAGGTGACACTCTTTGACTTCTATTACTGAACTAGGAGTCTTTTTATGGTTAGGCAAATGTTAGATTCACCAGAGTTGTCTAAGCAAAATATAGACACCAATGATTACTTTGAAGATCTGGTTTTTAGGTTATAGGTTTCTCCATATTATGGAGAAAAAAAAAAAAAAAAGAAAAAAAAACAAAAGAAAAAAAAAAAAGAGTTAAATGTAGCCTTCAATCCACCTATGTAAGCCAACCACAAAGATTTTTTGGTGGCTGGCTTTGGTGCCTGCAAGGAGGCTTTTTGATGTTGGCTAATTAGGTAAAACTGCAGGCCACACTTAAATGAACGCTTTTCCTTCTCTATGGTAGAGCACTGCACTAAATTTGACTGACATACTAAAGAGCTGATGCTGCCAATAACTAAAAATCTAAATACTTTCATATCTAACTACTCTTTTTGAGTTTGAGATATAGTGGATAAAAATAAGATCAATAATCAAAGGGATTATGGAAAGAAGAGAAACTCCCACTGATTATTTGTTGAAATAAGCCACCTTAAACATTAAATTCAGGGTAGAAATCCAATGTGAAGTAGCAAGTGTGATTTTATGTATATAGAAGTTAAAGGCAATATTTGTATAAGTGCGATCTTTGTCTTTTACTGGAGAATTAATTGAAGTCTTTCACTACTAAACCAGACCACATATCTTGACTACAGACATCCAGATCATTGACTTAAACAGTCTTTGCACCAGGTTTAATGTCTGTTACAAGACATGCTATACGAAGCAAAATTTGTCATGCATGTAACATGTGCATGATAGATGTACCTTTGAGAGGTAGATGTGATAATCTGTGCTGAAGAGCTCTGACGAGTAAGGCACATACTTCCAGCAAACTATAGACCATCACTAACACTCACCTTTTCTTTTTTATGTCTTTCACATTTGCACTGTAGAACTTGTAATGTCCCACATGAGACTAATGCTGCTTTCCATCTAAATTCTTTGATGATTTTTTGCTTATTAAAGAATTTGAGCATGTTGCATGCCATACTCTGTAGTGATTCTATTTCCTGTGAAGAGAGCAACAAAAAAAAAAACTTGCTGAAAAGTCTGTGCACTGTTAATTCCATGTAGTGTTTGTTTGTCTTAAAACAAAAGCTCCATCAGTAACCATTAGTTTCTTTATATGGCATAACAACAGTCTGTTCCAATAAATCATGACTAATCTGACCCAATTGCCATCTCTTCAAAATATTTAAAACATCAATTTGTAATTAGCAATAATAATACTAGCAATAATATTAGCAAGGATATTAGGGATAAATCATAGCCTTAATGAAAGCAGCTGACGCAATCAGGAAAATGCTGACCAATTTTTGAACTCGGTCCTTTTACCAAGTCATGATAAAATCCACAGCTACAATGGACAATTGCTTTCAGTTATTTAAGATCTGCCCAGACTATTTTTTTAAGCTCTCAGATCGTAAGTGGAAACCTTAGCTAACACGATTTCTGTAGAAAAACAAAAACAGATGTTGGAAAAATTTTGTTTTCTTCCACTGTCAAAATACAATCAGCGTTCTGTACTAATTTGTATTACAAATTTAAAGCAATTGTTGCAGTAGAAAAAAAAAATAAAGATTTCTGATGTGGTATTGTTTAATGATTCGATTGAAAAAATATCTGTTTACTGGACAGATTCTATGATTCCAAATTCCTAAAAGGAATATTCCTGAACACCATGATTTGACAATTAAAAAATGTTACATTCTTCACTATCACAATGTGTTATTCAGGGAGTGGATTGTACGAAGAATCCTTTGGGGTTCGTATTCTCTAAAGTAATTTTTGAGAAGCTAAATTTTACCTGAGTATCATTGCAGAAGAACACCTTGCTATGTTCATGTTTTTTATTCTTGCAGCACCTGTCACGATACTCTGCAGACATATTTACCTGTAAAATATAATATATGTTTAATCACGAAAGTATTTTTAATCAAATGAGCCAAGTTTCTCACTTATAGTTGGTGACCTTAACACTAAATTGCTCTGTAAGATCTCTGTTGTAGCAGGGTCAGTGTACAGTTCTGAGCTTTCCCTTGGCAAGCAAGCAAAGAAAACCCCAATTACAGCTACAATTTGCAAAGGTACTCACAGAATCACATAGAATCACAGCAAGGCTGAGGCTGGAAGGGACCTCTGGAGGTCAGTTGGTCCAAGTTCCTGCTCAGGCAGGGACACTGAGGGCAGGTTGCCGAGGACCACATGGAGGCAGCTTTTGAAGATCTCCAAGGAGGTAGAACAGCCTCCCTGACAATGCTCTGTCACCAGCACAGTAAAGAAGTGCTATATTCATTGCACATTACATGCCTACGTTCAGGGGAAGCTCCTGTGTTTGCGCCCATTGCCTCTTCTCCTGCCACTGAGCACCGCTGAAAAGAGCCTGGCTCTGTCTTCTTTGCACCCTGCCTTCAGGTATTTATTGATGAGATCCCTCCTGATGAGATCCTTCCTGAGCCTCTTCTTCCCCAGACAGATCAGTCCCAGCTCTTTCAGCATCTCCTCACAGGAGAGATGCTCCAGTCCCTTGCTCATCACCCTTCACAGGACTCTTTCCTGTAGCTCTCTCTCTCTTTTGTAATGCAGAGCCCAGAACTGGATGCAAGTCTATTCATTTTAAACCTTCATATTCCCTTGAATCACTTGGTCTTTTAGCATTTAAAAAACTACAGGAATATTTAAATCTTCCACAGACATCAAACACAACATTTGTCAACGTTTGCCTTAATAAAAAGCCCTAGGCATATTCTAGCATTAACTTAACGTGGATTAACAGAATATGTATTTTGAGATAATCCACACTTGCTCCCTTTGTGTGGCCATAATATTTTATCAGTAGTTTATTCTCTCTGCTTTTTGTTCTGCATTCATGGTTGTCATCCAGATGACAATTGAATCTAACTCAACAAAACCCTTCTGTTTCTTCTTCAGCCTGTACACAAATAACTTAATGCAACCAAAAAAAGCTTTAAAAGAGAAGACAGCTCCTGTCAATACTATACTTGCTGTCCTCATTTAGGTGTGCATATGAACGAACACATTAGCCAACCTCATATGCAGGGCTTTTCTACAGATTTTTGCATAAAGCCTGTATTTCAGAAGCTCATCCAAGATGAACAGCACTTTCTACAGGAAGGGTTTTCAAACCCAGGAGTTTAGGGAGCCAAATATTCACTGACACAAAAAAGCGTTATGAATATAATGCTCATCTCTACTTGTACCACAACAGACTGAAATTTTGCTGCAGTCATAGAGCACCAAGATTAAAATAAAATAAAATAAAATAAAATAAAATAAAATAAAATAAAATAAAATAAAATAAAATAAAATAAAATAAAATAAAATAAAATAAAATAAAATAAAATAAAATAAAAAATCATCCTGAAATTCAGTTTTATCTGTGGCTTCATTCTCTAACCACTAAGAAGTCACTGACTCCATCTGTGGCATATTGTAGTAACCATTTCTGAAGGCAGTTTATTTGCTGTGGCTAAAGCAACTCAAGAGAAATCCTGGCCTCAAAAAGACATTCGTGAAAATCAAATTAATTTCTGAAGGTCTAGTATAGAACCCACTAGTCATGTCCATGACTGTGTCCAAACATCACATTGAGGGACTGAAAGTTACTGAGTTTGCCTATACAATTGCAGGAAACTTCCTAGTAAAGAGTTGCTATGACCCAAGGGCAACATCCCTAATATTTTGAAGGTTTATTATTATTATTATTATTATTATTAAAACAGAAAACATCCTCCTGGCTTCCCTGGTCCTGCAGCTCCAGCAGAGATGGGATGTGCCTGTCCTGGTTTCAGTTATTAACTGAATTAATTCTGTTCTAACTGAAACCAGGACAGCGCCTCATGGTTCTCCACTGCAGGAAGACAGCAGAATCTGCTTCCCAGAGGCTCTTCTTCCTGTCATGTTGGTACCCCTTATAGATCACCTATTTGATAACTGCTCACCAAGAGCTTTTTATTTGTTATCCAGGAAACACTTCTCTTTGTCACAAAAAAAAATGATGACAGACTAAATATGCTATCTGTACTAACATGGCCATGATTTTTTGCCCGTCTTTGGTGCCTTGTTGAGGACAATGTGATTTCTCTACAGAGAAGACAGAAAAGCAGTACCTTTCTCTTTGTGTAGTCTCAAGATTATCACACACATGATCAGAACGTTTTTGAAGATTAAATGATCTTTCCCTGAACCTAAAGGTATTTCGCTTTCAGGGAAGGGTTGATGCGTCTTGGTAAAGAAAGGTTGGAAGCCACCAGCATAATGCTCTGAATGATGGTAGTGGATGCTAAGTGTGAAGAAATATAATAGCTCTCGATTTCACCTTTGGAAAAACACCATCTATCACTCACACTTCATGCAAACAGATCTTGATTTATGACTGCAACAGAATGGTGAGTTCTACTTTAGCGACAAACTGTCAGAAAAATCCCCTTTTCATAGAAATGCCTCTGCTAATCCAAGAGTGGAAAGTGCTTTCTCCCATGAAAGCGTTCTTGGCAGATTAATTTGTTAATAATTCTTGATGAAGGTAAGTTTGGGGCATGAATCTGTAAACTCTAGCAGTGCGCATTTGTATAGCTGTAATAATTGTGGCTGATAAAGCCATGATGGAGGAGAGGTTGCTACTTGCAACTAAGAAAGTTAACTTTTTCTCTGCTGCTATCTTGAAAACTTGATTCTTTGTTGGTTATATAAAATGTATTGATAGGTAAAATAGAAATAAACTTCTATTGTAATACGGGTGAATTTTACATCACTTACATTAACTATAATTGTAATAATTTACTACTTAACCTTTAGAAAGGTACCTTGGTAATTCTGAATGATTATGATGATAATGATATGAATATCTAGGACTATTAAAATGATAATAACATCTGTTAATTAAGCAAAAGTCTTAAACAGTTGAAAAATGAAAGATTTCAGTCACTCTCCATAAAAAATGTTTCAATACACATAAATATCCAAACAAGCCTACTTATCTAAAGTTTTAATAGCAGGGTTTTACCTTTAAAATGGTCAGTGAATGGGCTCACTGGCTGGAATATAAAATAGAAATTGTTTTGAAAATCAGCGACTTGAATTTTGTGCCTCTGTTCATTTGTATTCAATGGACTTTAAAACTTTAGTCAAGAAGCCTACAATTAGTAGAGCAAATTGCAGCTTACGGAATGCTTTTTTCTCTTGACAAAAAAATAAAAGACATGTAGTAATAAAACTACCTTAGAGAAGTGTTGCTCTTGTTGTTGTTTTAAGTATATTATACTGCTTAGGTCCAAATGGTACTTGTGTCTAACTACTTGGTGTACAAACACAAACACATGTATCACAGTATTTGTGCAAGCAAATAGGCAGCATGTCCTCAAATAAAGCCACAAACCCAGTACCACATGCAATTTTACATTTGTCTTTTATCAAATGTTAACATTAGAGCTTTTTTGTTTGGTTATTTGTTGTTTGTTTGTTTGTTTTATTATTTGCTATCATCTAAAAATAATTAATGTTTCAGGTAAGCCAAAAAACTATTACCTACCAGCTCATCGATGTCGTGGCTTAGTATATTCTCATACTTCACACGGATCTCCGCTGTTTTATTTCCCATTGTACAACTAGATGAATTCACTGGTGACAGAACAAGGAGTAGTGGCAGAACCCGAAAGATAGATCTAAAAAAGGCTGGATTACAACAAGAGCAGTTAAGTACACATTGCATGCCATAAAGTATATCCTGTATTAACAAATATATTCTGTAATCTGTTAAAACGGTTTAAAGGGAACCTCTGTACAACCAAATGATTTGTACCTCAAAGGAAAGATTCAGCTCCGGAGTAAAACTCTAGCTGAGTGTCTAAAACTTCCTCACACTGAAGGGTGATTTAGCCAGTGTGGTTGAGAGCCTTCAGCTATTAAGCTGACCAGCCACTTCATGTCAACTTGGGTTGAATTCCTCTCCAGTCTTTGTAGAAAGCATTGATGAGGTCTCTCTATTGACCATAATGGGGCCATAACCACCTATCAGTACATATGTAGACAAACGAGTGCCCTAGTGAAACAGATGTAGACATTTAAGTGTCTGCAGCTGAATTCCACCTAAATTAGTGAATTCTCCTGCAATGAATCCTACAAATTCTCACAGACTCTGACACAAACAATGATGACACAGACTGATTGGATGTAGAAACCCGTATTAGTTGTTAGACGAGACAAAGTAGCAATACAACTTTCTCTGCAAGTTTTTGCAATCTTTTGGAGCAAGCCTCATTGTTCCTGTTTCTCCCCTCAGTGGACCATCTTTCTTTGCTCAAACCACTGGTCTTCTCTCCTTGCATGACATCCAGGAAAACAGGAGCTTTGAAAGGATGGGCAAAGAGAGAAAGGACCAAAATACCGGGTCAGCCTGAAGGGAGTGATGGTAACTAGAGGCTGTTTGTGACTAGCCTAATGTTGGGAGTGAGGAAGCTAATAGGAAGCTAGTATCTGGGCACTGGCCTACAGCTGGACTGAGCAGGATGATGGAAGCTTGTAGGCGGAAAAAAAAAAAAAACATGTTGGAGGATGATCAAAGACCTTCAGCAAAGCAAATTTCTGCAGTATTATGAGCTGTTTCTACCCATCTATGCTACTCAGTAAGAGCAACAAACCTACACAGGGTAACTAGAGACACCAGAGCTGCCAGGAAAGGCAGAAGGAATGCCCTGACCCTACACCCTCCTGCCTTCCTCTTTGGTGAGGATGGGAGCACTGGGCACAGCCAGACACTCAGAGTTGGGCATCTCTGGACTTGGGCATACTTGTGAATTCCAGACTCAGAAAGAAACTTTGAATAACCACAGAACACTAGAGATGAAAGTAAAATATGTATCCCTGAATATGCTTTTAAAATACTTATTCTGGTTGCACAGCTTCAAAGAAGAAAGCAGTGAAACTTGACTGTAATCTTTACTGAGCCACATAACCTCCAACATGCAAGAACCAGGGTCACACCATGACTGTCTGCTGTTCATAGAAAGTCCCTCACAGCCCAGCCCAGCCCTACTGCATGCTGCTGCTTCAGAGCAGAATGTGTATCACTTTTCTGCCTACCAAAGCCTTTTTTTCTGACAGAGTACTTTGTGAACATGCTATGATGTACACCTCTGTCCTAGAAACAGGCACCTCTGTCCTAGAAACAGGACTGGAGGATTTTCACCTATACAATTCCTTTTTTTTTTTTTTTTTTTTTTTTTTTTTTTTCTTGTGGCAAGCTGCCTGCCAATTTTGGATGGGAAATTAATTTGCCTGAAGACCGAATGATCTAACCTTGTCAGACACTAATCATCAGACCTGTCTATAAGGATCTCAAGAAATCTAGCCTGAAGAGATTTGATCCTACAGGCAGTAAATACAAAAAAATAGTGCCTACGCAAGGCAGATAGGACCTCCAGATGGAGATCTGACTTCCACAGAGCTTCACCTTTGAAAATCTCTATGCTAGCTACCTCTACTCCAAGAGAATTATCAGTTTGTAGGACAGGGATTTGTACGACTGTGATATCAAAAAGATGTTGCAGAAGCATGCTAAAAGTCAATTACAGGACAACATTTTTTCCAGCATACCACTGCACCTCTTGATTCCAGTACAAATAAATAAATAATAATAATAATAATAATAATAATAATAATAAAGGAACTGTAATACACACTTCCAAAAAAGTGATACAAACAACTCAGCTATGTTGCTTCAGAAGGACACTTCGGAGACACAAATAACAACCTTCTAAATTAAAGTCACTGTAACATATTCCATCACTTTTAAAACTTTTTTTCTTTTTTTCCGGTAAGAATGGAGTGACAGATGAAAACTGCAAAATCACTTCTCTTCCTCTCGTTTTACTTTCTCTGTATTGGTCAGGCGGCAAATCTTTTAAATGAGGAAATGCCAGAATTAGAGCAGTTAATTCTGAAAGGGATGCTGCACACTCACCAAGCCCCTTGACCCACAGCAGGATCCCAATGCAACCAGTTTAGATGTTCCTAAACGAGTCCTCTGTTAGATGAGCATCTTAACGAGTCCCAGCAGCTTTGGGCTGATCTAGTACCTTCCCAAGAAGCAGAGCTGATAGTGGCCATATGGCTAGCTCTTCCGAAGAAAGGAATCTTACATTGCTGGTAAACCCCACTCTTTCAGCAAACTCCTGAAAAGCTCCTAAGTTTTATGTGGAAACCCCCAGCAAATTCTCCAAGGAAAGCCGGGAAGACTCAGCATTCCAGTATTTCCAAATGGAAAAAAGCCCCTCTTTATGGTCCTAAAAATCCCCTTTTCCTCTGCTTTGTGCAAGCGACCCTCCCGCTCCCCAGGGCTGCGGGTTCCCCTCGCAAAACCTCCCGCGTTATAGGGTGGCAGCCGTGCCCCTGCTCGCCCGCCCGACACCCGCAGCGACCCTCGACGGCAGCGGCCCGGC
Source organism: Aythya ferina (assembly GCF_964211825.1). NCBI lineage: Eukaryota > Metazoa > Chordata > Aves > Anseriformes > Anatidae > Aythya > Aythya ferina. The sequence goes on from NC_140297.1 coordinate 130,502,010, forward strand.
GGGGGCTTTCTGCCCGCCCGCCCCCGGCCCTCGCAAGGGGCGCGGGGCTCGGCTGCAGCCTCCGGCTCTGCGCGGCACCTGCTCGGGGCGCGCCCCCGCGGGGCTGACCGCGGGTACCCGCGGAGCTCCGCGCGGCTCCCCCAGCACCACCACCCCCTTTTTTCACCCCCCTTTTTCACCCCCCTCACTCTCCTCCGGCCGCTTTCCCGGCAGCGGCCGGGCTGGGAACGGGGATCTTTTACTTTCATTCTAAGGACAAAATCGGAAAAAAAAAAAAAATAATAAAAGAAAAGCAAAACTGGGAATTTCCCCGGGGCCGTCACCGCGGGGATAAAAGGGCACCGGGCGGCACCGCGCAGCCACAGAGGAGGCGAGGAGGCGGCAGAGCCGGCGGAGCGGTGAGCGGTGCGCGGGTGCGGAGCGGGGGGGGCGCGGCGCTGCGCTGCGCTCCTTACCATGGGACATGGTCCGCCGGGGGGGTGGCAGGGAGCAGCGGCGGCGGCTCGGCGGTCATGGTGGCGGCGCCGTCTTGCCCATGGTGCCAGGGGGCGAGCCAGGGGGCGAGCAGAGCCGCGAGTGGGGGGGGAGCGGGAGAAGCGGGGAGCTCAGCACCCCGGGCGGCTGCCGTCGGGGGGCGCGGCGCTGTCAGACCCGGCTGCGGCTCGGCCGGGCTTTGCTTTTCCCATGGGGCTTCCGCCGGCCGCAGGTACTTTCGCTTTCTGCTCCCGGAGCTGCCGTCGGGCTCTCCGCGGGCGGCGCAGGGCTCCGCGGCCTCAGCGCGCAGAGGAGGGTGCGGGCGGCTGGCCGGCCGCCAGGGGAGGAGGCATCCCGGGGGAGGTCGGCGGCAGGTCCCGGGCCGGCAGGAGAAGGAGCCCGAGGAGCGGGGAGAGGCCGTCGGGGCTCCCCGAGGGCGGCGGCTGCGGCGGGGCAGAGCCGGCGGGGGGTTACATAGGGCCCCGGTTACACGCCCAGTGCCGGGTGCGCGGCCAGGGACGGAAGGATGGACCTTGGCAGTGCGCGTGGAAAGAGCCGCTCATCCGCGGGGAGGAAATCCTAAAAAAAAAAAAAAAAAAAAAAGGAGGGAAGAAAAAAAAAAAAATGGATTCTGGAGTGGCTCTGTGGGAGGATTTGGCTGCCCAGCGTTCTCCCGAGAGCTTGGTGCCTGGGTGGGTCGGGGAGGAGGGACTGCCAAGGGGCTCCCCATCAGGTGCTGGCTCACCCAGGGTGCCTGGCATCAGCTCGGGAGAGCAAGGTGGATGGTTTTCTTGGGGCTTTGTATTTTCCCCAGCATTGGAAGAAATCTGGCAGGATTGACTGAAACCAGTGAATGGCTCGGGAAGGTGTTGTAGTGTAGACTCAGCTCAAACTCTAACAGACACTCTTGTAGCTAGATTTTTCCCTAGGTAGGGAATTTTCCTAGGTAGGATTGCAAAATAGGTTTTGCAATCTATAAATGCAAAATGTGATGTTTTGTTGCAAGTGAAATGAAATGTATGAAATGTCTTTGTAGTGTCCCCTTCCCACTGCCTCCCACCAACATACTTTTTGTGGTTTGAGGTCTCTGTCCCTTTTTCATCTGCCTCAGCAGAGAAGGCTGACTCCAAAACCCCTCTGTCTTCTCGTAAGGCTGCTTATCTAAGAGTGGGGCATGAGTACCAAGGAATGAATTCATGGACTTGGCAAAGGTGTAGACTCCTCAGGATGTTTTCCACCCATTCTTGCTCACTGGAATCGTGCCACTTCATTCATGTAGAAGTGCTGTGCCAGTACTTAGCACTTTTTACTTTCAGGGTGATTGTCTCTAGACTGCACTCTGCTTTGGATTGGGTAAACATTTCTCATTAGGTTTTCTGTGGAAAATGTTTTAGTCCTTCATTATAAGTATTATGACAAGATTGAAGAGTGAGGATGTTTTCCACCCCTTCAGCTTTGAGCGAGTTGACTTTGGTAATAATTTCATGCCACTAATGTACTGTTTGGTCAAGGGACGGTGGTGATGAGTACCAACATAGCTCCATACAAAGAGCACGCATCTGGCTTTGCTTGTTCCCTTAATGCGTGGCAGATTGTATTTGACAAATGGGTCAGATCTTGAATTTGGACAAGGATTTTGCCCCACTAATAGCTTAGTTATCTTGTTATTAAATGTTTCCTAAGTTGTCACTCTTTTCATTATTGTTTATTAAGTCTTCTTCTGCCAAGTGTTGTCTGCAGACATGCCTCTGTGCACATTTAAATTTGCTGCTGTGCAATGTAAATTTATGCCTAACTATTTTTGTGGTCTGGCACTTAAAAACTCAAAGGTTTTGAAAAAGCTTCAGAATAAAGCTCTATACATGCAAAAGTATATCCTCAAGATCAACTTTATTCCAGGTACATCCTCCTTCTGATTTTTTGTAATTGTACATGTGTGCTCACATGTGACACGAGGTATTTTATGCAGGTGTTAGTAAATTGTCAGGGTGTAAAACACACGGGAAGACTTCTTTAGCTAGTTTGGTTGTGCTAGTTTACTGGCTACCTGAAACATCAGAAGGACCGATAATTGTTTCAATTTAAATTCAAAACAAAGCTCGTTGTGATTCATGGGAAAAGGCAGCATAGTAGCTTTACATATTAATAGGATGATGACTCTAAATAGTGATGCCGGAGTTTAATAGCAGTTCTGCTGTTTTCTTTGGTAGTGGCAGGGTCTTGTCTTGCCGTTTTGTAAGATGAAGAGTCCGTGTGCTGAATGGATGTGGGACTTTTCCTTTAGTCAAAATGAGGAATAAGTGGCGTGAGCTGTGCTTTGGCCCTAGCCCTAGACCATGGTATACACTTATGATGCAGATGTTATTTGATGTATTTGTGTGGGTTCAAGGTTTGACTAATTTTTATGTGTGTCTGTGTTTTTTTTTTGTTTTTTTTTTAAATGTTTGGAATCATTATATGGATTTTGTTTTCAAAGCACCTCTTTCAGTGATGTAGTAAGGATTTTTTTGGAAAAGATTACCTGCAAAAGGATCAAATACAAATCTTCAGAAGAGTATATTCAGCAAATATAATTGCCTATTTTTTTTTTAAGAATGAATGGACACCACCGAGTTGAAATATTAAAAGAAAGAATTTGACTGATTATCCAAGTATCATCTTACCAGCCAGTTTTAATCAAGAACTCATGAAAGGAGTCTTGAGGGACTGCTATAAAAGTTTTTTTTTCACCTGAGCCCAAGTGATGGTGGTTTGCCCATTTTGCAAAATGTATTTGGTGCCGAGCTGTAGCTAGCGAGCTCTCTCTCTGGAGCAGGACAGAGCTGTGGCTTGGTGGGTGAAACCTTCGGAGGGAGAGTCAAACTGAAACACTGCTGTCAAGTTGCTCATACATTAAGTGTCCCACTTCTTTTTAATACCCTGGCAGTTGATAGAACTATCTATTTTAATTTAGACATGCTAGGTTCACTATGTAAATTATTTGACTGAGCAAAATTCCAAATAAATGACTTCTGGAAGGATGCAGTATAATGCAGGGCATTAGTGCAAAAGTGTGCAGTTTTCTCCTTCATCCACCTTTCAGGAATAACTTTTAAAACAGTAAAAGAAGATACTTTGAATTGCATTGCTAACAACTGAAAGGCACCAGTAATTTTATCTGTTCATGGATGAACATACTTCATGGTTCTGTTCCGTACATTTTTTGAGGATAACTTCTCAAAGCTAATTTGATTTTAAAGGAGATCTAATTGTCTCCTGACCTGGTAAAATCTGCTGCTTGGACAATCAGCTATTTTGGCATTATATATTGATATCCACTGGAATACCAATATTCCTGGATAACTACATGATTGCAAAGCACATGATTTCTTGTTAAGATCCCATTCTCGTAAGACTAAGTACTTCTGGGAATGTTGCTGGCTTTCTACAGCTGTTATTTGTCAGCTTGAGAAGATCTTTACTTGTGCCTTTAGATTGGACTTCAGGCTGCTTGCAAAGTTGCACTACCATTAATGAATGATTTTATTATTGGGAAAAGATAGTTTAAAAGTTAGAACATTTTTATTTTATTATGGAGTAAAATGTAAATGCAATAGTTGTCATGACTTCGTGCAACTCATGGAAGTGTAGCCACAGCTGCGAATGCACTTATTTTTAAAAGTTAATGTGTCTGGTACTTATGTTATCCTCATCTAACTGCAGGGGAGGGGGAAAAAGTATGTTACCTCTATCTCCTCCCACCCACCAGAAAAACCCCAAACCACAAAAGGATCCTGGATGAACCGCAGTTCAGAGTTTATTGTGCACCCAAAACTTCCCCTGGTATCCATGTTTGGGAAGTTCAAGTCTTCTGATATATTTAAACAAGAGCAAGCAACCTAATTGTGTTGCACCAGAACTCCCATTTTGTTGCACTGCAGTTGCTACTTTTTCTGTACAAATCACTGGAAAAACACATGAAATGGCTGATACACTGTGCTTCAGTGCAGAGCTGTGACTTGCATGCACTCAACTGTAAGGTGGCTATCTGTGTTTTTTTTTGTTTTGTTTTGTTTTGTTTTGTTTTTGGTGTGTGTGAGAATTCAAGGTAATTTTATCAACGGAAGCTAGGAAAGAAAAGAAAATATTCCTGGAAAACTATTAAGATAAGGGTTAGGGAAACATGTGAAGCTCACAGGAAATTTTTGTTATCAAGCTATGGAAAACCTATTTCTTCAACAGAAGGTAGCAATCATTTTATCTTCTTGTTTTGCAGGACAGGAAGATGCCTATAAAGATTTTAGCACCAAGGACAAGATGCCAAATAATATGATTTTAGCAAACCAGCGGTGGGATGGGGGTGCCTCCTGAGGGCAGCAGTGCAGAGGTGGAGGAGATCTCATAGGTCGGGGCAGTGCTGATGGGGAAGCAGCTGCCGGGCAGGCGCAGGGTGTCCAGCAGGCATGGGGATGCTGGTGCCCCACCAGGGCATCCTCACCTCGGATATAAGACAAGCGCTGAAATTGGGGGGGAAAAATTGGAATGGGAATTCGTAGCTTCAAACCTGTACTTGGAAGGTTCTAGGCTCTGCTTGCCCCTCTGCTAAAGTTCTTTGCTCTTGAGTTGCTGTGATCGTTATTTGATGGCCCATAGGAAGAGGGATGCTGGTTCAGTTCACCAAGGGGAAGGCTCCATTTCTTGTATTTATTTATTTTTAGAATACTTCTGTCAGAAGGATTCTAACAATGATCGAGCCCAACTGCCTGACCGCTTCAGGGCTAAACAAAAATTAAAGCATGTCATTGAGGGCATTATCAAAATGCCTCAGAAATACATCCCCAAACTTCTTCAAATGGGCAGCCTCAACTTTCCCAGTGCTCACACTCCCCGCTCACCCAGCTGGGCAACAGACTCCACGGTGGCTGGGTGCTGGGGCAGGATGTGGCCCTGCTCATGGACTCTGGGGCAGCATCCATGAGGCAGGAGATATTTCTTTTTTCATGGGTCTTGAGCAGCTTGAGCCCTGTGTTGCAGTGACGGGCTTTGGTGCAGTCATCCTGTTAAGCAAGTGGAAGTTTTCGAGCTGGTTTCTGCCTGTCTCAGTGCCTTGGAGGAGGCTGAGTGGGAGAGAAAAAAAAACATTCCAGATGCGGCAAACTGCAAATCTGACTTCTGCTTCAGTGAGCCATAGAAAAAAAAAAGAAGGGATTGGAGCAGGAGGGCTTAGCTAATGCATTTTCTCTTGCTTTTCCTACTTTATAAAGTACAATGTCATGTTTGTTTGTTTTTATTTTTCCTTTTGGTAGTGGCACTGGTCTTTGCAAATATTCACCTGTACTGAAATTATGAAAATGTCAATGCATTGGGAGTTCACGTAGGTTTGTTGTTGTGTTTCTAAGAGTGCTTTCCTAAAAATATAATCATTTATATTTTACTATTGGTGCAAACTTACATATTTTCTAGTGATGGCTCTTTTTTATGCTATGTATATGAGTACAAAAGGGCATTTATTTAACTTTTCTTTCTAATTTTCTGTTGTCTTCCTTTCCTTGCCTTCCTTGCCTTCCCTTGCCTTTTGCCTTGCCTTTTGCCTTGCCTTGCCATTCCCTGCCTTTCCCTGCCTTTCCCTGCCTTGCCTTGTCGTGACTTGCCTTGCCTTGCCGTGACTTGCCATGACTTGCCTTGACTTGCTTTGCCATCCATCCTTAAGATAATGTAGTTAATACCCAAGACAACCTGTCCATCTTTTTCTTTTTCTTTTTCTTTTTCTTTTTCTTTTTCTTTTTCTTTTTCTTTTTCTTTTTCTTTTTCTTTTTCTTTTTCTTTTTCTTTTTCTTTTTCTTTTTCTTTTTCTTTTTCTTTTTCTTTTTCTTTTTCTTTTTCTTTTTCTTTTTCTTTTTTTCTTTTTCTTTTTCTTTTTCTTTTTCTTTTTCTTTTTCTTTTTCTTTTTCTTTTTCTTTTTCTTTTTCTTTTTCTTTTTCTTTTTCTTTTTCTTTTTCTTTTTCTTTTTCTTTTTCTTTTTTCTTTTCTTCTTCTTTTTCTTCTTCTTCCTCTTTTTTTTTTTTTTTTTTTCTTTCCAAAAGGGAACCGGGATTCTTTCTCCTGATGTTGAAAGAAGGCAGGGAGGAGACATGATAAGAACTTCAGTGGAAGGAGGTAAAATAAAATATCTCCAATTTTGTAGAACCAAAGTCTTCCCTAAGAAAAACTGTCGGGCCTTAAATCTTGGAAATAAATTGCAAGGCACTAATGTTTATTTTCTTCATGCTTTGGATGTATAATAATAAATGTGTGTATCCCATTACAAGCATTCTGATTTTTTTTTTTTCCATCTGACGGTTGTTTTTTTCTGTTTGTTTTATTAGTAGCATTTTGTATAATCACTTCTCTGAATAATGTTTATTTTAGGAAAGGTTATTCTGTCTTTCACACATAACAAAAAAACTAAATTCTGACTTTTAATGAACTTCTTCAAGGGTAAAAATAAATTTTAATGTTATGGCTTCTGTGAACTCCAGTTTTGTTTTTCTTTTGCTAACTGTACCCTCCCCATCCTCACAGCTTTTACTTGACTTGCTTTTTAGTCCCAGCAGCATGCTTAAATCCACGCACTTAAAAATTCTTACAAAATGACCTCTTTACTACCAAGCAGCTGCATTTATTGCATGGTAGTAAATAATGAAGAGGAAATCTGTTTTCCTTCAGATTGATGTAAATCTTTCAGGCTGATATAAAAAAAAATCAATTGATACAAACAAACAAATAATAATAATAATAATAATAATAATAATAATAATAATAATAATAAAAAAAAAACAGATTACTTATTGTAAACTTGGATTTTGTGGGCCTAATCCTGCAAACATGTGCCTGTTTGGCCCTTATTTCAGCATGCCTGACTTGCATGCTTATTTTTAAGCAAAATATTAGTTTATAGGTTTGTAGCTCAGCTGAAAATAGAGATTCTCTAGTTTGGAGGTTTTTTTGCTGCTGTCTGCAATTTCCCCTGAATATTGCAAACACATATTTATTTTTGAATATCCTGATAAAAAATGTGCCTTTCTTCATTTGTAATGCCTGGGAGATAAATGTGTGCATAGAGTGGGAGGGAGATGTTAAGAAAGAAGCAAAATTACCATCAAAATATGGAGTGTTAATGCAATTTATCCGATAAACATCACTTGGCAAATCAAAGCTGGTAGCGCATGCTGGGAATTGAACATCTTATTATTTATATATTTTTTAACAGAGAAAGTACATTTAAATATCACCTGAAGATGTAGCAAGCACATTTCATAATAAGAGCAGTGTGCAGATACTACAATTTTTGTTTTATTTCAAACATTTTAAAGGACTGACTTTGAACTGGTGAATGGATATGTGTGCTTGTTCTGTTTGGGACTTTTGGTGTCTTTGGTTTATGTTCTGTCCTTCAGTAGAGATAATATGGGTGCTCACAGATGTCAAGTGACCTGAAGTGAAAACATGTGAAGAACTGTAAATTGTTCTAATCTGCAGAAATGGATTAAATGGTGATGTAGACTCTAAAACTAAAAGGAAGAAATGAGTGACCAACAGTACCTTTTTATTCTTTTGCATGATATTCAAAAATTGTTATCGAAGTTTTCAACAGTTGCATTTTTCAAAATGATTGTGAATGAGCAAGGCTATATATGATTGCCCAAGCTCTCTTTCCCTCACACCGCAATTACTACATTTTTAATAAGAATTGATTTTGGAAATGCTCCAGAATGTACCACTTCATTTTGAAGATCTGAGTCTCTTTTGAGGTAGTGTCCTATAAAACAGGTGTTCTGGATCAGCAAGTTTTAGATTCTTGTTTTCTAGAAATGCTGAAGAAATATTCATCTTATTTCTCATCCCTGTTTTATTTGTTTAATTTCTGGGCCATACAGTTTTAGAAGGAAAAATATCATGCTCATAATTCACAGGCCATTTCTCAGGCAGAATTCCATTTTGTCACATTTTATTTAATGTGTTTTTATATGGGTTGGGAGAAGCTGTGTCATTGTCAGTGTGTGTCACACCCAGTGTTGTCTGTTATCTCCTCTGAAGCAGATGATGCAATTTAGTGCCTTCTTCTGTGTATGGTTAAGATTAGGGCATGGCTGTGAGCAAACTGACTAAAGATGGGCTAGGTAAGACCACGTGGCTGTGACACGTAAGGGGATGGATGAATGGGCATTGTAGCAGGGTGAACATGGGCCTCTGGGAGTTTTTGTCCATCACTGGCAACCTGTGCCCCTAAATCAGGAGTGGGTTTTGAAAATTGTAGAACTGTTGCATATTCCATGGAGGCAGATCTATGTCATGGCATAGATGTCATATCTATAGATATCATGGCATCATACACATGTTCTTCAGTTGCTTCTCAGGAGCACCCTAGAAAGTGAGCTCAGTGCCATAATGTTTTCATATTCCTAAGATCCTTTAAGGCATTCCTGGTATTTCTGTTGCACCCATACATAGGATACTTCTGAGCAAAACAGCAGTCTCAGGTCTATGTTGCAGCCTTCTTGCACTTATCCTGTTCCAGCCCAATATTCCTTGTTACCTACGCTACTTATGAATGGTCTTGTACAAATGTAAACACTACCCAATGGTGCTTATAACACAGCATGTGAACCTGGGCAGAAAGTTTTCCCCAGCTATTACTGGCATGTATACTGGCAGGTCAAACCTTCAAGCATTTGCTTTCGTGGGTTTGGAGTGGGGCATTCAGGAGCAGCATGGACAGCTTCTTCTAGCTGCGAATCCTGGAGCACAAGCTAGAACTGCTGCCCCCTTCGTTTCCCTGCCATGTAAAACTCTCCTTCTTTCTAGGAAGAGCCTCTAGGCTATAACCAGAGCTCACCATTATTAATTTGGCAAGCAGAAGGTACGGGAACTTCCTGGGTTTGTATTTTCAGGAAAAGAAGTTCTAGGGAAGTGATTCAGGAGACAAGATGCAAAGAAAGCACCAAATGCTTTAATTCTAATAAAAGCAAAAGTGAAATCTCTATTGTTATATAAATCAAGACACCTTGGCTCTTAGCACTTGGAGGTGGTAAACAGGTAATTTAACCATAAAAAGTAACACTGGAGGTTTCAGTGTGGTACAGAGAAACCCACTGTCCCCACGGCAGCCTGGGACCTGGAACCCCTTGTCTACAGCATGCCTCTCCTGCTGCCTCACCACGGCTCAGTAAAGTAGCAGAAGCAAACCCTGTGCTGCATGACCAGGTTACAAAAGTCTTAAAAAGCCAAGTCTGTCCCAACTGACGCTGTGAAACAAGTTTAGGCTGCGATATCAGAAAGTTTTTCCTTGAAGCTGGACTGCATAAAGTACAACATGAAGGTATAACGGCGCATGGGCACTACTGTCACCACCACCGGTTGGACTCCGTCTCTCAAAAACTGATCTCTCTTGGGCTAGGTCTCCATGGACTTTGACATATGGGTGTAAGTTACCAGCAGTTGCTGAGTATGTGGGAAGTGCTAGCAATCATCAGCTTTTCCACTTCTGCGGATTGAAAAATTGTCAGCTTCTGCCTCTTTGTCCTTTGCATTCACACTCATTACAGTCCACATTCCCCTTGTAACAAGCATCCTCTTTTCATCTAGAAGCCACCTGAGGAAGGATACTGGAATAATATGAAAGCAGTTGCTAGAATCAGGCTTACGTTGCTGGAAACCTGCCTCTCATTCACTCTGTCATAAGGTATCTTATTAGCTGTTGATCCAAAAAGAGTCCTTTGGCTGTCAGTAACTTTTGGTAGGCAAACCACTTTGCAGTCTGCCAGTGAATCTGCATCTTCCAGTGAACTTTCAAGCTTGTCTAGATCCAAGATGGTCTGCTACCCAGGCAGTCAAGAAAGTAAGGGTAAGAGGAGGACATCCTTCTGGTCCCTGCCCAGGCGGTGTTTCCAACACGAGCTTCAGACAGTGTTCAAGACACTTTCCTTTCAAATGGGATGCCTGCTTCCAACCCTTGATTCTCAGGCTTCAATGGCATACCTACTTCCCAGATCCTTCTGGTGCTGATGAAATTTCTTCTTTTTCTAGAAGCACTTCAAAAAGCTTCACTGCTGTCAAGATTGGAGTCACTGCTACTAACTCCTGGAGCAAAGGTTGGATGAATGCCTAAGGAAGAACTGTGGGGAGCAGGCAAACACAGGGCAGGGCCAGAACAGCTAGTAAACAAACATTAATTGATTAGTCATGGATTCGTTCCATCCCTCTTCAGCGCTGCACTCGGGGTGCATGCCAGGGATGCATGCCCTCGTATGCCAGCCTTAGAGTGCTGAGAACAAAGCAGCTCCAGATGAATGCTAAGGTGACTGGTGTTCATGGGGAACTGAGGTGTGACAACATGATCTCTGGGCACAGGGAGATAGAAGGCTACAGCAATGAAAATCATAAAGGTGACAGACATATTTCCTTTAAAACAGTGTTAAAAACCCAACAACCAAACCAACCAACCAACCAGAAACAAAAGAAAACAAAACTGATGAATAGCAAGAAGGTAAAGTGGGCCTGAGTTTCTCTCTGCAATGGTAATTAGAAAGAGATTGGGGATCCTCTTTGAATATACTTGAGTACTGTTGTGTTTCTTTTGCACTAGCCAGATTTCCTATCTCTCCCTAAGAAGCCTGCCAGAGCTAATCAGCCTGCTGATATCTGTGGAGGTAGCGTGAGACACAGGTGAGTTGGACAGAGGTGGGGTCAGTTCATGATTTGCCTGTGCTGACAACGCTGGAGGTAACAGCTGGGAGTACGTATGTCTATCAGGGACTGAGTCACTGCTCAGCACCTTGCCCTCATCCCGTGCATTGCTATCACTGCACTTGGAGCAAACAAGTCGCTGCTTAAGAATAAAACATTAACATGCGTGTGCGTGTAGTGCTGGCTGGCATCATGGGTATCAACCCCAGTCAGTTTCTGCATAGGTTTTTGCTTAGTAAATTACATCTCCGAATTTTGACTGGCAGTTTGAACAAGGGCACCAGACAAACAGGAGGAGGACTGGAGCAGGAGGGTGGCAGTCACCCTTATCTCTCAGCCTGGCAGCTCTGGGCGTGTTGCTCTGGAGGTGAGACAGGCTTTGGTTGTGCTATGCGAGGTGAGTGCCAAGCTACCTATTACCAGCAGTGCTGTTGATACAACAGTCAGCAGCTAAACAAAATGGTAAGTCAGGTGTGAGGTGTACCTGAAGAAGAGGAAGACTGGGAAGGGGTTCCTAGCATGCAAAGGTGTTGTTTCTGCTGCACTCTTCTGTGGATCACGTGGCTTTTTCTGGCACAAGGCTATAATCTATACAGTCTCAAAAAGCTGAAGGTGCAATCAAGAATGGAGGATACTTTGGCCCCAAGAGAATCAAATTATATGATACCTTGATCACAAGGAGAGACGTGGCTGCTGGTGCTCCCTGCAGTGGCCATGCTTTTTGAAGATAAATTGTCCACTTAAAATTTGGAAATACTCCTGTAAGTGAGTCACACAGTATCTCCTCACACAGTAACTTCTATTATTCAAAGAAATCTCTGTAATAAGCACTGAAGATTTAGAGGATGTAAAACAAATTTACGTAGTCCACACATTGGAAAAGTGAATAAAGCATGTTTCACAAAGACGGATGTATCTAGTTTTTAATATTATCAGGATATTTTGCAAAACATTCTTTAGTAAAAAAAAATGTCTTTACCAAAAATAAGGTTAAAGGGCTTTGATTCCAGTCCAACACTTTATTTGGAGGGGAGGAAGTGGACTAGAGCACATTAGGCTGGACACCAGTAGTGCTTAGTTTTAATTTTATGTGAAACTGATGACCCAACAGCTTCTTGGCTTCTGCTTTATTCTTGTATCCCTTAATTTTTAAACTGAATAAAGGCATGTCTGTTCCCAGACTAACAATATTATTGATAGGGTATTTTAGGAAAAGTTAAGTAAAACAGAATAGTCGACTTCTGAAAGGAAGACAAGTACTGAAGACAAATACTTGTTAAGACGTATGTAACTTGTTCACTCTGTCTGCCCACAAGCAGGAAAATAAAACTGGCATGGCTCCACACCAAGCATTTCTAGTGTTCCAGTTAAAACTTGGTATGATCTGTCAGCTGTAGAAAATGTTTGTGCTGGCTTTTGCCGATATTTGTCAGTGTTTGCTGTTTCTGCCTGCATGTACAAATGTTTAAGAGTGTAGTTTCCTCACTGTTTGAGGATGCTTGCAATAGGATGGGAAGGGAAGATCTCTGCTCCTGATCAGCATGGAAAGCACATGGCAAGGCTTGTTGAAAAGTACTTCATTGCTCTGCATAGGTAGGGGCAAAATAAAAGGTGTTGCATATGATGAAAACATTTGCATGCTGTTGCTTGTAATATGTATTTTGTCCTGTATCAAAAAGCAATCTCACTACCCTTTCTCCTTTTCAATAACTGATGAAGATTTTTTTTCTTTCCTTGTTCTGTGCAATCAGGCATGCAACCACATTTCTGTCCTTATAGGGACATGAGTAAAGATTGATTCAGAGGTACATACTTCTGAATAAGATATGCAAAAATGATAGTATTAGTAAGAGTGCCAAAGTTGGAAGATGGTTTATTTGATCTGCAGAATGATAAACTGATGAACTGGTAAGTGTGATACTGACTGAATCCAATGGCATGCACCACAGCAATTACACTTTACAGCAATTACACAGCAGTTAACTACTTTGTCTAAGTGCCACTGTCACTTGCTACTGTCATTACAATCAATGTGGCTACCTGTGCAGAATTACCACAGTCATCCTTTGAGATGAAAAAAGGAGTACGTAGATACAGTTATTTTTTAGCTAACAGGTCATTTTCCTCCCACCCTGACAAAATGACCCCAAAAATGCTCTACAGTTTTGCAAAGAAATGCTTCACTGAATGGTTCACTGTTTCACAAAGTAAAAAGTAATTACAGGATATGACCTGTTAGAAACTAGAAGAATTATTTATGATACTCGGTGGAGGTTCAAGTCAAACAGGTCAGTAAGCCCAAAACTTCTGAATTCTGCCACTGAGGTATTGAGTAACAATGAGAGTCTTAAAGGATCTGGTATTTTTGAATTGAGGTGAATAACTGTACAAGGTGCCATGTCATTTCAGATGCTTTGCTAGAACAAAAACTGTCTGAGCTCAGAAGGAAAGATTTATGCAATAAATAGGCTTTTTGCTTTTGACCTCCATCTCCTCTGCAGAATGCAGCTTTGATCTTACTAAAATCATATTTGAGTTGTCTCAATTCAATGCTATGAAAGATCTGAGTAGGTCTTTAACAAATAAGCTGCCTAAATTCAGCAACTTGCATAAATGAGAATATATCCTCATCCTCATCTCTAAAATTATGAATGCCTGCCAATCCTTATCTTCAATCTCCTAATTTAGGTAGGAGGAGCCAAGTTCAGTGGTTGAGAGAGACGTGTTACATAATGCTTGTTTAGTGTACCAGATTTTGGTCAACACATACCAGCTGAAACTTGGCAGTCTAAGCAGGCTGTGAACATAAATTCTGTGCAGACATGTTTACCTTTTGTTAGCTACAAAACATGTTCAGGGGATTACATCAAATACAGTGCTCTGATAAATGCAGCTGTATTTTCTTTCTGATTTGTAAATTGAAGTGGCTGATGTTTCACACAGCAAATCTGTGCACTAAAGCAGGTATGAAACTTTCCCCATAGCAGATAACTGGCAGAGGCTATGTCTTTAATGGATACCCAGTTTAATACAGTCAGATAAGCTGTGTACTTGTACTAGTTTTGGTAACTATAGCTATGGCTGTTTGTGGTTATAGCACTGTGGCCTCTTGTTGCATGGAGTTTCTTAACTTCTTTTCTGAAACATTATGTGCTTCATGAACAGATTAGATGACTTTTTATAGTAGCTTTACATATACTAATTCCTTCCAAATACACCAGACTTCCCGAATGTACCAAGAATTATTGGAACATGAATAGCTGACTTTTTTGTAGCACTAGTACATACGTTAATGTGGAAGTTACGGCATGTAGTTGGGTAAGTTTCTTTCAGAGTTAGACTGTAGAAAATACCTACTGTCTGAATATGACAAAGCTGAACTTCAGTGCCTTTTAAAAAGCACTGTTTTTTTTGTTTTTTTTTTTTTTTTTTTTTCTTATTTGCTAGTATTCTGTTATGCCTTATATATATATAATATATATTATTAAGTTATTCTACAGTTGATTTTAAACCAATAGCAACCAATACTGCCAGAGTACTAGCAATATTTTTCATGTAGTCTCAGACTATAAAACATCTATTATATTTACTTTTTCCCTTAAAGCTTATTCCTTTTCAGTAAGAGGATTATATAAGAAATCAAACAACACCCATTATCTACCCTTTTCTCTGCCAAAAATAAATGAGATATTAGCTCTTGTGGTCAGAAGAAAAAAATTCAAAGGCTCAATAGGATAAATAAGATTAGTTAGAATCAAGTTTTCCAAACCTTAGAACTGTAATCAACTTAAACCAATTTTGGAAATGTTTAATAGATGACAGTACTTTACTAAAGAGAGCTTATTTAGAGCCAGTTAGTACTTAGCTTGTAAGCAAATACATTGTGCAAGGAGTCCTTCCCTACATACTACACTGTCACTGCAACCTCCTCTTCCTAGCCTAACGCTGTCTGTCCATCAGTGCTCTCACTGTTTTTTCACCTTTATACCCCACCATGTTGGGTGATTTAATTGCTTGATGTGAGTAGCAAGACAGCAACTGAAGATGCATCAATGAAGATGCAATTCCTGAAAAATTTGTGAAAATAGGTGGTTGGGTAGAAGAGACCCAATACCTGGACTGAAAGAGAGTCTTTAACATGAAATTGCATATTATGCACCAGATAATTGACACAAGAGAATTATAAAACCTGGCAGTTCACAGCAAACCAGATACACAAAGCAAACCATGGTTTATGGTTTATTCCTCGTGCATCTGCTTCTGTTTTCTGTATATGGTGCAATGCAACCATTACATGCAAAAGCAGGGCTTAGCGAACTGTTCTGAACTGTTGTATCAGAATTGCATTGATTTTATTTTATTTTATTTTATTTTATTTTATTTTATTTTATTTTATTTTATTTTATTTTATTATTTTATTTTATTTTATTTATTTTATTTTATTTTATTTTATTTTATTTCATTTATTTATTTTATTTTTTTTTGTGATGGAGCAGAAGTCATTTGCCCTTTGCTAAACAGGAAGGGTCAAAAGTGAATGGTGCTATAGTGTTCTCATGGTTTTGTGTCCAGGTCTGTATTGCCCTGATGAATTATGATTGATTACATCTATAATCATGTATGCATATGTATGAGTGTGCAAGTATGGATAATGCATGTGTAAGTTTTGTAGAGCTTAAAAGGTCTACTGCTGTTGAAATGGTCTTTTCTGGAGCCCTTTTTCAGTCTTTACTTCTCTTTCAAGAGAGTTATTATGTGGGTTTGAAAAATGTACTAAGAAAGCATCTTTGTAGACACAAATGCTCTAAATATTTGTTCACTGAAGAGTTTTGGGATCGCTGGTCTGCACAGCACTTGTAGGTGGCCTTAAGACAGCTGGCTGATCATGTTCTGCAGGCGCTGCTCCAGACACTAAGTGCTTACAGGATGGTATCTCAAGTGCTTCTGCAGGGCAGATATGGATCTTCTGTAAAAGGAAGTAGTGAGCTCTGTTGAGATCCAGCCCCTGTGATAAAAGCATTTGAGAACTTTTATTCTAATATTAAATAAGGATAATCCTCTCCACCTCAGTAAAGTATAGCCACCCAAAGCTTTTTCCTTAATAAGAAAGCAACGAAAGAAGCCTGAACAAACCGTTTATTTTGTATTATTTTATTTTGTATTATTTTATTTTGTATTATTTTATTTTGTATTATTTTTATTTGCTCTTTCACATAGCCACTCTACTCTCAGGTGTTTTTTTTTTAATTATTTATTAAATTTATTTAGTCTCCTTCAGAGGTGGCATGCCATCACTGTGGTCTAATACATGAAATAATTTTTAATATGCTTTCCCTAGCATAATTAGTGAGGATTATTTTATATGAATAAAACTCCAAGCTGCTGAGTTTTTGCCTCTATAGAGTCATGTCTGAGTGGTGTGGTACATTTCAGCAATTCTTCAGGCTTGAAAGCTGGTGGCATAATGTAAGGCCAGAGTTTCTGTAGGTTAGCCTTTTTTTTTTTTTTTCCTGAACCTGTCACTGGAGAAAGAACAGGGAAGGAGGAACAGCAATAGGTAGAGCAGATGACTCCTGAAAGAAAGTCAAACAGTACTGTGACAAGTAGCTAGAAGAAGTAGGGTAGTCCTGTACAAGTTCTGTGTGTGCACCCGCTTTGCAAATCAGAGTTCTTAGTAGAGAAGCTTGAGCTTGAACCGTAGAATCATAGAAGGGCTTAGGTTGGAAGGGACCTCAAAGATCATGTAGTTCCAACTCCCCCACACCACAGGCAGAGACACCACCCACTAGATCAGGTTGCTCAGGGCCCCATCCAACCTGGTCTTGAACACCTCCAAGGATGGGGCATCCACAGCTTCTCTGGGCAACCTGTTCCAGTGCCTTACCACCCTCTGATTGAGAATTTCCTCCTAATCTAAATCTCCCCTCTTTTAGTTTAAATCCATTACCATTCATCCTGTCATTATTTGATTGAGCAAAGAGTTGCTCTGCATCTTTTTTATAAGTCCCATCTAAGTATTGAAAGGTTGCAATGAGATCACTCCGGAGTCTTCTCTTCTGTAGGCTAAACAGCTCCAGCTCTCTCAGTGTTTCTTCTTATGAGGGGTGCTCCAGCCACTTGATCATCTTTGTGGCCCTCGTCTGGACTTGCTCTAACAGCACCACGTCCTTCTTGTACTGGGGGCTCCAGACCTGGATGCAGTTCTCCAGGTGAGGCCTCACAAGGGCAGAGCAGAGGGGGACAATCACCTCCCTTGACTTGCTGGCCACTCTGGTGATGCAGCCCAGGATGCAGTTGGCCTTCCGGGTTGCAAGCATGCAGTGCTGGCTCATGTTGAGCTTTTTGTGCACCAGAACCCCCAAGTCCTTCTCCACAGGGCTGCTCTCAGTGATTTCTTTTCCCAGTCTGTACTCACTTTGACTTGTTGAACCTCTTTAGGTTCGTGTGGGCCCACTACTCAAGCTTGCCCATGTACCTTTGGATGGCATCCCTTCGTTCTGTTCTATCAACCACACCACTCAGCTTGGTGTCATCTGCAGATTGCAGAGCATGCACTCAATCCCACTGTACAGGTCATTGATATAGATATTAAAGAGTACCAGTCTCAGGACAGTACCCCAAAGGTACACCACTCATCACCAACCTCCACTTGGACATAGAGCCACTGATTACCACTCTCTGGGTGTGACCTTTAAGCCAACTCCTTATCCACTGAATGGTCCACCCTTTAAATCCATCTCTCCAATTTGGAGATCAGGATGTTGTATGGGACCGCGTCAAAGGCCTTGCAGAAGTCCAGGTAGATGGCATCAGTCTGTCTTCTTTTGTCAACTGATGCAGTCACTCCATTGTAGAAAGCCACCCAATTGGACAGGTATGATTTGCCCTTCGTGAAGCCATGCTGACTGTCTCAGATCACCTCTTTTTCTTGCATATGCCTTGGCATTGCTTCCAGGAGAATCTTTTCCATGATCTTGCCAGGCACAGAGGTGAAGCTCACTAGCCTGTAGTTCCCCAGGTCCTCCTTTGTAACCTTTTTGAAAATGGGAGTGATGTTTCCATTTTTCCAGTTGCTGGGGACTTTGCCTGCCTGCCAGGACTTTTCCAATATGATGGAGAGAGGCTTAGCAACTACATCAGCCAGTTCCCTCAGGACCCTGGGATGAATGTCATCAGGTCCCACAGACTTGTACCTGTTTAGTCTCGGACCTGCTCTTCACTTACAGTAGGTGGGACTTTGGTCCCCCAGTCTCCATCTACAGGTTCAGGAAAACATGACTTTCAGTGAAGACTGAGGCAAAGAAGTTGTTGGGTACCTTGGTCTTTCTAATGTCTGTCATTACCAGTTCACCATTCGCATCCGTCAGAGGGGATACACTCTCCTTGTCCTTTCTTTTCAGAGCTTTGGGAGGATGGGTTCTTGTCCTTGTGACCCTGAGCTCTAATCCTCCAAGTTCTCATCAGACAGGAAAGGATTTCCCTCTATCACTGACAAGATTCCTCTAAATAAAGGATTAAAGAACAGAGAATTGCACTGAGAAGAAAAAGGCGTAAACAAAAATGGATTTCAGTACTTCAGTGAAACCTCATTCACTAGAGTTGTTTATACATGTAGTTTTTAGCTTATTTAACAAAAACCAAAAGCAGATTCTTTCAGTCTTGGACATACCACAAGATAAGCATCTCTAATGATAAATTACTGGGAGAAAGATGACAAGCTGTCAGCACTGGATAAAAATTGTGTTCCTATTCAAAAGTTACAGGAGTGAAAGGTACAACAAAGACTTCCAGGAAAGAGAGAATCAAGACATGAATCAGCAGGCATGAACAAAAAAATTAAATGTCAAAGACTAGACATCTGTCATGAGATATGTATTTCTCTCTCATCTTTTATTTCAGCCAAGACTTTCTCAGACTACTCTGAGGTCTACATTTGGAATTGTAGTGATTAGAAGCACCTGACTATGCCAGTACTTTTATTCAGAAATGAGGAAAGAAAACAAAAATATGCCAAGATGTAGTTTTATGGCATTCAATGTGTTTTTTATGACCTTCATTAGCCTAAACATGATATTGTAGTATAGTAATCTTTTTCACTTTCTCTTTCCACTCTTCTTTCTAGTCATTTTTAAACTAGGGAATTTGATACACTCTTTCATAAAACATAAACTTTTTTTTTTTTCTGATTATTTTAACATATTCATGTTAAATATTTGCTGTATGTGAGATGCAAACTTCTAGATATCACGTGAACAGTCTTAATTTCAACAGGGGGTTGTTTTTTTGATCTTATTCTGTTACTGACTCTGAACTATTTGGAAATAATCTTTGTAGAAGGGAAGACAGGAAAAGAAAAGAGGAATAGAAGGTGAGGATGCATACCTCTAAACTAGTCAAGTAATCCTGATTTTCAAATAAATGCTGGAATAAAAGTTCCAAACACCTGTAAACACTCAAAAGATTAAAATGAGGTGAATTCCAGTCAAAAAGTCATGTCAAGTCAATATTATTTCCTTCTTTGATAGGATAATGGGTCTTTTGGACAGATGGGGAGAAGCAAATTTCATTTGCCTTGGCATTATTAGGGTTTTTGTTATGTTTCTTATGATATGTTAATTTAGTAAATAGGCTAGAGGAATGAAAATGTATAGCTAGCTGAGTGCAAGACTTTGAATTCAGATTTCAAAAAACCTTGCCACGAAGTTTGTATTGAAAAAAAAAAAAAAAAAAAAAGGTACTGGGGAGCCCTGTGAGGGTCTGAGGGTCTTTTCTGGGTTTGATACTAATATGTATTTTTTTTTCAATAGCATAGATGCTAGAGAGGATGTGATGGAGTTCTCAGATGTGGAGGAGTCGTGGAGTTGCCAAAACTGGAAGGGGTATAAAGCATGCTGGAGGACAGGATAAATACTGAAAATGATCTTGATGAGGTAAGGTAGTTTGGGGGACAGGAACAGAGAAATAAGCATTTCAATAGGAAGATGTGCAAGATCTGCTGCTAGTAGGAGTAAGACAATGCAAAAGCAAAATACAAATGTGTGGATATGCTTCTAAAGCAGACAATGAATGAATATTACCTTTTTCTGTACCATCTCTTTCTGTAGTTTTGCCCGTGCAGTATGTGTGTATAGAGTATTTTTTATTTCCTGTATGTTCTTTGTCTATTGGATCTGCCTTTGTGGCTTGCCCAGCCTCATTCTGTATGTCATGCTTCAAAATTTGTTTTTGCTTCTCATTCATTTCCTGCTGTATGCTTTGTAAATTCAGATTATTGAGGACCCATGACTTTGTCAAGCTGAACTGTTTTTAAGTTTTTAAGTTTTCTTATTCTGCCTTTTGAATGGTGTAGTTGCTTTATTTTTTTTTTTTCCTTTATTTAAAGTGTGCTACTTTTTTTGCCAGTAAAATATCTTCCTTTCCTTGAATCTGGTATCTTCTGTGTTCATGTCAACTGATCTTGTTCTTCCTTTTTTTTTTTTTCTTTCTTTCTTTCTTTCTTTTTTTTTTTTTTTTTTTCCCTAGATATATTAAACTATCAAGTAACAATTCTGCTACTTGATTTGCCTTTGCATGCACAGCTGGTTCTCCTAGAAGCATTACTGAACATTGATGGTCTCCCTTTCTAGCTGATTTCTTCATCTTTCCTTTCAAAGCTGGCCTTCCCAAATCATTAATAGAATTTTCTTTACTTTCCCAGCTCTAGGAGAGAGATTTTCAGACAACTATACCGGTCACTTTTCTGACAGGGTGCTGTCTATTCTCACCTTTACCTGAGAATTTCCAGCTGAGCACCTTCTACTATCCCTGTGGAGCCAAAATGCAGAGCCTGTGGTCCTCTGACATGGAGCAGCAGCTTGTCTCCTCCTCCACCCCAGCTGTCTTCTCAACATACTTACTCTGTGCACATGCAGCCTGTATGAATTATCCCATCCATTCTCATGCTAACTGGCATAGATAATCACACTTAATATTTAACATGTTCAGGCTCTTCTATTAAGTTTCCCACTTTTCTTTCACTGGTACAGATGTCTAAAGTGTTCTGTAGATGGACTGTTTGTTTTTGTTTTCTTGCTATCTTGTATGACTTATTTTAAGGAATAATCATTGTCAACTTTCTCACTTCTTCCTGTGTCTCCCTTTGCTCCATTTCTGCCCAGGCTCATGTAGTTATAACATGTTTGGGTTCATGTCAAGGGTTCTAGGTAATCTTACTCGTTCTTACTGACAATAGCCTTTGTTGTATAGTTGGGGGGAAAAAAAAAAGGCAGATATAATTGGCAGGTCATCAGGAAAGATATTTCCTGTGAAGAGAGGAAATATTAGTCGTAAGGCACTGATGAAACACAGATGTGGAAGAAGGATACAGGAAAAATAAAAGCTGACAAGAATCAATGCAGACACTTGGTATTAAAGGGGACGGTGATCCTCTGGTGCAAAAGGAAGCTAAAAGGCTTCCTCTTTTGCCTATCAAAATAAAGACAAAGAAAGGGATTGTTATTCGTACGTAAATCTAGCAGCTGAACAAAATGGTAAAGGGCTAAATAAGCTAAAGGATGGTGGATGCTGGAACAAATGCATGTAAATAGGTTACAGGCTACATGCCGGAAGATGGCTGCTGACCAAGGGAGAAAACAAGTTGCTAGAGCAGCTTCCACTAGAAGAAGGGTTTAGGAATTTAGAAAATTCTCTGGCTAGGAGGTTGCTGAAGACATGGTAAAATGGTCCAACAATACACTACCTCTCAGCCCTATGCTTTAGAAAAGATTTAACACATTAAATTCTGTCTCACAGGCTCACTTTATTTTTTTAATTTTTATTTATTTATTTATTTATTTGACACAAACATCCTTACATCCCCTATGTAATTAACAGCAGGGACTGATTTAGAAAAACTGCACAAATGTACCTGGCATGGTTCTTTGATGCTGTGAGATAAAAAGAGTAGTTTTCAGAAGAGAGAAAAGAGTGGCTCTTGGTTTTAAGGATTATCTAAAGGGCTAAGTGGTAACTACTATTATGTTTGGTTTATTCTTTGTCTCCAAGGATTGATTGCTCATCTTAAAAA
The DNA here is from genome assembly GCF_964211825.1 of Aythya ferina. NCBI lineage: Eukaryota > Metazoa > Chordata > Aves > Anseriformes > Anatidae > Aythya > Aythya ferina. Next base: position 130,524,253 of record NC_140297.1, read on the forward strand.
AAAATCAATGGTTGCCTAGTGACAGGCAATTATACTATAATTTGATTTCTTGTGTACAGATAAAATATTGTCTTGGCGCATAATGAGTCTAAAGTTATGATTGTATCAAAGTTTTGAGATTTTTAAGCAAGACATGTACATTGTTTTTGGCATTTCTATAAGCCTCTTGCATAGTTAATGTGTGGAAGAATTACATTCGAGGGTAGAATAAGGAGATATTGTTTGGTTGATTTAGCTTTGTTTTTATCCTATAATACATTTATTTTTTTTTCCAAGTGAAAATAAATAAATAAACATAAAATCTGTGCAGGTGTTCTCTGCTGTGAACCCTAGCTGTCTGAGCATCACTGACACTGGCAGAATCAGTTGTCTGCTACTTATTTATTTCAGTTCATTTGAACAGGAGAGTAAATTCCTGGTGGATGTGAATTTGCTGATTGTGAGTTCCCTCAAAATAATGAAATAAGACATTGGAAAGACAAGTCACAAGAACTGCAATAAAATTGTGTTGTTCTTATTTACAAAGATTTGTTTGGGCTTCTGCAGATTCGTGTCATTGTAAATTGGATCCTTTCCAAAGGATAATTGTTTTTCTGAAAATTAAAGTGAAAGTAAAATACATAACAAAGGAAAGAGAAGATATATTGCCACTGTATCATCCTTAATTTATGAGGAGCATGAATTTGAAAAAGATGTTTATTACATGCTGTCAGATTTCTCTAGTACAGAAGTTTCAGACCAGAATTATTTTTGTACTGGTTCTGGTCTGTGTGTGCGTTTTCATGGGGGAGGTGTGCAAGGTCTCCACTGTTTCTCCAGGAACATCATTATTACTTATTTTGGTTGCAGTTTCTGAGGGAGCAGCTGTCATATTTGCTCCATTTGCAGGCGTGAAGGTGAAGTGCAGCACCTGGCTGTGCTGGAAACATTTCTGCTTCACTGAAAGTCAGCGTAGGCTGGGAAAAGTGCAAGGAACTCTCTTCTGAGGGGTACTTATGTGTAAATTCACCCAGCTTGCTTATTATGGCAGTCTTGTGGGTGATTCTTTTTACTTTTCAGCTGGAATACCTATTACCACTATATAGACAAAACCCAAACATTTACATGATATAAAAATTGCTTGCTTTAGTTTATTAATGAACAACAGGAGTAGTGAATGGCATTTTAAGTGCTACTAAACACTATTGTTATGCAATCACTTTCCATTGACTTCCACATACGGTCTGTGAGGATGTAGTGATGAACGCGACATCACATGGTAGAATTCTGAGCTTAACAAAATGCTGTTTATTTTGATATGCTGTTTCAGTTCATACCTTATATGAATAGCATATCAAAGTCTTCATATGAAAATGAAGCAGCAAGATATTTTCTAACCAGTGATACACAACATGGGAGCACCTTGTAAGGATTTAAGTCTAGATGGTGCTTTTTTTTTTTTTTTTTCCCTCTCCCTTGTTTCACTTGGCTTTTTCTTCTGTTTAATGAAGAATCATGGGATCATGATTAACCATCAAATAATCATGAGAACTTAGCAAGGTGATGTCATCTTCATATTTTATGCATCTATGGACAGCTGAATGGAAATCAGAAAGAAGCACAGGGAAATGGGTATTATATGTAGGTGGCATCATCTATTATCTTACAGCAGGTACTATAAAAATATTTGAAACATCTCAGAAAGGAACCATAATAAAGAATTTCAAATACTGTCTTCAGAAGAGCTCAGTGGATTGTGTTTCTCCTGGAGGAAGTTTTTGTTTGGCTGGGTGCCAAGAGCTGACGCAGAGCAGTAGCAAGAAGAGCATCTTCCATCCTGTGGCCAGCAAGGTGGGTGTCACACAGCCAGAGCTGGGAAAGGAGAGAGGAAAGTCCTCCCGAAACCTCGCTGAGATCATCATGGGAAAATGGGGAATTGTGCTGATGAGGGTTAGAAATTAGAGAGTGACGTCCTTCTAATTTGCTTTACATAAAAGTTTATCTCAATGGCATCCACACTTTAGGTCCAGGTTATACATCAATGTGTAACTAGTGGAGCCTGTTAATAAGGAAAACGTTTCCTGTTGTTAATTATCCACGAGGGGGAGCTAGAACTGTCTTGAAATGTCAGCAAGAAAGCCTGCCAAACAACACAGCCTAAACCCATCCTTGAAGCGCTTGTAATAGCTTTCCGTGCAAGCCAGCTGCTGCAGAGAAACACTTCGGAACAGCCGGGGAACTGCTCTAATCCGGTGAAACTGCAGTCAGAAAGCATTTTTTTAATTTTTATTTTTTTTTCCTATATACCTGGTAGGTGCTACACCAAGGAATTATTATTATTAGCAGTGCCAAAAAATTCTGCTATGGCATTAAAAAGAGTCGCACTGCCCTGCCTTGTTTGGATAACTAGCCAAAAAAAAAAAAAAAAAAAAAAGCCTTTCCTCATCTACATTTATTGTGGTGTATATCTGAAGCAACAGAGGCAGGAGGCAAACCAGGGTGGGGGGATGGGAATGACTGGAAATTAAATATGCACCTCGCTGTGCAGTAAAAGGTAAGAATACTTTTTGAACTTGTAAAGCTAAGGACCAGGACCTTGTAGGAATATGTGTGCTCATGGGAATAAAAAAAAAAAAACAACAACAACAACAACAAAAAACATTTACAAAATACGTTTGTGTTTGATAGTGGATTTCTGAATGACTTGGGGTTTTGAAATCAACAGCAATAAAAAAGACTAAATTAACTGGTCTGAAAGAAAAGCCAGAGATATAACAAAATGATAGGGCTAAAATGGGGCAACCTCTACTTCCTCTGGCAAGTCAGTGTCCCTGAACAAGGCCAGCTGGTAGGCTGCTAGTGCTGGTTGAACAGATGAATTTCAAGCTGAATACTATACCAGGAATGTGAACCTAGCTGAATAAACATACAGCTTCTCCAAGGAGATTTCTGAGTCAGAGAGGTATCTGACATCAAATGCAGATGTTTGCACACATGAAGACCTATAGGTACATAAGAATGAGAAATTACTGAAAACTTTTACATTGTATACGTTGGGCAAAGTATAGAAATACTCTTATTTTCAAATCAACAACATTAAGCAACAGGAGTCTCATTTTTGCTCTGAAAACTGTTGATTATTATGTCATCAGAACATCAGAGAAATATTTTACAAACCAACAACCACTCTGCTTTGGGCATGAGGTGGAAGGGGATTTCAGGATTTGACATGTGTGTGTGCGTGAAAGAGGAGTACCCCACTTACCGTTTACTCAAGAGGATCTAAACAAAAATTAAATTATTGTGCTCAATGACTGGCAGCTGGCTGCTCAGCACAGTGTGCAAAGCAGGCTGTCATGCCATGAGGCTCCACGGCAGTTTTGCCTTGTGTGTGATGTTAGTCTTGGTCTGAGCTTGGTGCCTAATGCATCCAATGGGCAGCATGAAGAAGGAACAAAGGCTGGGTGAAAGGATGAATGGGAATAAAATCCTTAAGACGGCAGATATGTTCTTTACTGCAAATTCTTATTTTCTTATTTATGTGGGAGAAGGGCTGTGTGTACGGATATGCAAACACTTGCTGTATCATGCCCTGTGGCAGAATTATTGCAGGGCTTCCTTTGTGCTTAGAACAACGTCGTGTTGGGGAGAAGGGTGGGACAAGCAGCATTTCATTTATTTGACTCCTGAAAATTTCACGTGACACACATAAAACATAGTCCTCTGCATAACTAAGGACTAAATTTGGTAACTTTGGTATTGCCAAGACTGAAGAGCTTTTGGTCAAAGGCTTCTCTTAATATGTGTTACTGCAGGTCGCTCCACCACTTTGCCCTTTGGTCTGTGAAAAGCAGCCAAATGCTGAAACATGATACTCTTGAGGATTGTGCAAACAAAGGGAATATTTGCATATAGAGAATAATATTGACATTTGTATGTACACAGTGCCACTTTAAATCACACTGAAAAAAGTTGTAATTCAGGCTGCTTTGTTAGGTTTACATGCTGTATAAATTATGACTGATTCTTATAAAGAGAGCTCAGGAACAAAGTAAGGCATGACTAAAACTTAATCGAAGTCTAATATTAACAGGTAATGCAAACAACTGGAACATTATATAGCACTCAATTGCATTTAAAATATCCATCCAATTATTAGCACCCAACAATTTGAAAATCTATTGAGATTTTTCTTCAGTCAGCTTGTTTTATCAAAAACATCCTCTAAGAGCCAGTACATTGCAATTATCCGCTTTTCTGATGCTAGCAATCATATGACAGAGTAGTTGTGTGGGTGGAAATATATTTGAGAAAGCATCTTAGCAACTGTCTTAATTGTTAAGTAAAAATAACTTTCTGTCTGGCAATGGAGAAATTTTTTGCCAAATACCAAGACATTTTTTTTTCCAGAGATTATTTGTGTATAAATATTGTGAAATCATAAAGTAAATTCATTTTCAATGATAAATATATCTTCTTATTTGTTCTTTTATTAAAAAAGGCCAAAAAAAATTATATGTGATATATTCAGCATGTGTCTTTAAAAAGAGAAGGGGAAAAAACATAGGAGCCCAAGAGTCAGACAATATAACAGTATAGTTATTGGCTACCTCTTTTTTGTTTTAAGTGGCAAAGGGAAACCAGAAGCTGTACTGATCTTTTTGAAAGAATAGATCCATGGGGAAATAATTTATTTGTAGGCAGGGAGATATCAGCTGTCCTACTCAGCAGTTAAAAGTAGTGAAGGAGGGTGTTTAACTTATATTACCCCAGTGACTAAAATGCAGCCTCAGTACTGGTGTTTCTCTGAGGCTAAGGGTGCACTTTCCCAGAACATCTCATTTACAGATGCTATAAAATACTCTTCTGCAATTAGTTTATGCACTTGACCTATGTTAAAGTAGAAAGTCTAATCCAGTAAGTTTCAAAATATTCTTTTAGTTTGAAATACTGATTTTTCTTTCAGTATTTATTTTTCTCACTATGCATATTATCCCAAAATTATATTCTATTTATTATTGTATTGCATAGATCTCCATATCTGCTCTATATTGCCAGGCAATACGTTTGTCACTATTGCATTTCAAAAATTCTAAGTAGACTTTTTGTCTATTTATGTGAGAAGCTTTTCTGGTTCCCAACGCATATCTGGATATCAACAGTAGTTATAGATAATCAATATGTCCATTATATATATAGGTGTAACTACAGTATGATCAATAGTACTTTGGCAGCTCACTAAGCAAATGAAATGATTGTAATGTATGATAGGTGATTAATCTATGAAATCTAGGAGTCCCAAATTCAGTGTAGTACATATTTATACCAAGAGAAAGAAAGTACCAGTCATATAAAATAAGGATCCTGATGTTATGTCATAAGAGTGAAAACTTCCAAAGTAGTACCTATCCATTAGCAGCTTGTCTTGCTATCTTGGTTTTCCTTACCAAGGATTGTGTGACTGCAGATTTTCTTTTTTGCTTGTTAAAACTTCTCTTACAGAGCCAGCCAAAACACCACGATTGTGAAAGTTACTATTAAGAATGAATTAATGAGGCTGTAGTCTGATTTGTGTTGTGCAGGGCTCTCATTCAAAGGAATTCAAATGAAACTCATGTAAAAGTGAAGGGGGAAGGAGAACTTTACTACATAAGAAGTAGTGAAATCACAATAAAATTGCTGAATTGATATAAAAATGAAATTGCAATGGCTAAATGGCACAGTGGATAGTAAGCACAACACCAAGCAGGAAGGAAGTCTAGCTTTACCACACTGAGTTTGAAATCCAGATAAACATTGCATTCCAATGTAAAAATCATAGAGTTAAAAATAACTCCAGTTAAGCAACTTAAGTTAAGAGGGCCGTGGTACATGTCCCACTGATTTCTGTATAGCAGCCCACAAGTCCCACGCCCGGTAACCAGGAGGTCACTGCAGCCCATGTGCTGGGAGCTGAGGCTGGGGAAGGTGGGATGCGCTGCCCTTTGCCTGAAGCCAGGTCCCAGAGTGAGGGGGTGCTCCCCGCCTACCCCATGCTGAGATAAAGGAGGTGCTGCTGCCAGAGCCAGGGCACTGCCAGCCAGTGTCATAGCCAGGAAAAATACTGAGCAGAAATTGAAGAGGAGTCAAAGGGTGAGAGTGGCAGCTGATTAATGCTGAGTACTGTGCAGCGCTAATGTCCTGATGGTTAGCTAGGGACAATACAGCATCCCCAAATAATGGCAGTCAGCAAGCAATTCCAGAGACTTTGATATGCATTGTGCTCTTTAAAGTCCTCACATGTACCCAATATAAAGGTAGCATTTTTGCTTTCGCATGTTGGTCTATAATGAAAGCATAGTTCCCAACTGGATTATCACTAGTCATGTATCAGAAATGAAATCGAGTTTGTAGAATGAAAAAAATTATAAGGATCATCTCCATGGTTTTGTAAGGTTAACAGGATACTTCAAATTGCCAAAGGATATTTTAAGTCTTTTTGTGTGTGTGTGTGTGTGTGTGTGTGTGTGTGTGTGTGTGTGTAGGCTCATCAGCATAGGTTATAAGTTGCTCTTAAATTTGCACATCTTCCAGTACAATGAGATATCATGGAATCAAAATTTATAATCACTACTAAATATCAAGTACAAAACGTCTGAGGTTTCCTCATTGGTGCTGCATGTAAGTAGCGTTGGGCAAGCATTGATTCACTGGTTATCTGTATCATGTATCTACAGTTCATCATGATTTATATGGTACACCTGTGATCACAGCAGATCAAATGGGTGTGAAGGATGGAAATGTGATTGCCTGCTCCAGCTCTGCCAAGGATCACTGACCAGGCTGATGGGTTGTTCAGAAGGCTCCAGAGCATCATCTAACCAGGTATTTGCTAAATTTACAGAACCAGACCTACTAAAGTTAGACGGTCTCTCTAATCATGGAATCACAAAATGGTTGAGATTGGAATGGTCCTCAGGAGGCTATATGGTCCAATCTCACTGCTCAAGGCAGGACACCTGGAACTGCTTGCCTGGGACCATGTCCAGATGACACTAGACATAATGGCCTTCAGTTAAGAAGCACAAATCTGATGAAGTGTCAACTGTAGAAGTCTTAATCCAAATCAGGACAAGCACATATATGAAAAAAAATATATTATTATTCTTACACCTGAATTGGTATGATTTGATTGCCATTATAATTTCTACTATAATATATCGGCATCTAGTGGAATATTTTTGTAACTGCAATGTGAATTTTGAGCAAATTTATGTTATTGTAGAGCTTTACAGCATAGCCACCAATGGTAAAGTATCCTATTGCTAGGATAAGATGTGTTTCTGTATGTAATCCAGTGGCAGTAAAGTCTTGCAATGGCCATGCTCACTAGAAGTTCTGTATTTCCTTAAAAATAAAGTTGTGATTGCAAATAGATTTCTTGGTGATGCTTGGAGAAGGTGAATTCAATGCCTTTTAGCAATTAGAATTGTTTGAATGGCTAGTGCCATTAGAATGGTTTATTTCCAGTAGCCTGGAAAATAAGAAAATTACGTGACAGGGAAAATATTACTCCTGTATGAAGATAGATGAACTACTAAATATTTATCTCAGATTAGCTTCCAGGGAGGGAAACCTGCTAACAGAAGTTGTATTAGAGTACACAGACATTCAGTTATGTGAAATAAGAGAAGTTCAAAACGTGAAGTAAAATATAAACAGAGGACTAAGGAGAATCCCCATCCTTTACTGGATGTGGGGAGGAACTTAAGGAGTTACAAAAGATAAGGAAAAGGCTGAGGTGCTTAATGCCTTCTTTGCCTCAGTCTTTAGCAGCAAAACCAATTGCTCTCTGGATACCCAGTACCCTGAACTGGTGGAAGGGGACGGGGAGCAGAATGTGTCCCTCACTATCCATGAGGAAATGGTTGGCGACCTGCTACGGCACTTGGATGTGTGCAAGTCGATGGGACTGGATGGGATCCACCCGAGGATACTGAGAGAACTGGCAGAGGAGCTGGCCAAGATGCTTTCCATCATTTATCAACGGTCCTGGCTATCGGGGGAGGTCCCAGTTGACTGGCGGCTCATCTACAAGATGATGCCCATCTACAAGAAGGGTTGGAGGGCAGACCCGGGGAACTATAGGCCTGTCAGTTTGACCTCAGTGCCGGGGAAAGTCATGGAGCAGATTACCTTGAGTGTCATCACATGGCACTTACAGGGCAACCAGGTGATCAGGCCCAGTCTACATGGGTTTATGAAAGGCAGGTCCTGCTTGACGAACCTGATCTCCTTCTATGACAAAGTGACGCGCTGGGTGGATGAGGGAAAGGCTGTGGATGTGGTCCACCTTGACTTCAGCAAGGCTTTTGACACCGTCTCCCACAGCATTCTCCTCAAGAAACTGACTGCTCGTGGCTTGGACTGGTGTACGCTTCACTGGGTTAAAAACTGTATGGATAGCCGGGCCCAAAGAGTTGTGGAGAATGGAGTCAAATCCAGTTGGAGGCCGGTCACTAGTGGCATTCCCCAGGGCTTGGTACTGAGGCCAGTCCTCTTTAATATCTGTATCGATGATCTGGATGAGGGGATCGAGTGCACCCTCATTAAGTTCGCAGATGACACCAAGTTAGGTGCGTGTGTCGATCTGCTCGAGGGTAGGAAGGCTCTGCAGGAGGATCTGGATAGGCTGCACCGATGGGCTGAGGTCAACTGAAGTCCAACAAGGCCAAGTGCTGGGTCCTGTACCTGGGACACAACAACCCCAAGCAGAGCTACAGGCTGGGAGGTGAGTGGTTGGAAAGCTGCCTGGCAGAGAAGGACCCGGGAGTATTGGTTGATAGTCGGCTGAATATGAGCCAGCAGTGTGCTCAGGTGGCCAAGAAGGCCAACAGCATCCTGGCTTGTATAAGAAGCAGTGTGGCCAGCAGGGCTAGGGAAGTGATTGTCTCCCTGTACTCGGCTCTGGTGAGGCCGCACCTCGAGTACTGTGTTCAGTTTTGGGCCCCTCACTACAAGAAGGACATGGAGGTGCTTGAAGAAGTCCAGAGAAGAGCAACGAAGCTGGTGAGGGGCCTGGAGAACAAGTCTTACGCGGAGTGGCTGAGGGAGCTGGGTTTGTTCAGCCTGGAGAAGAGGAGGCTCAGGGGCGACCTTATCGCTCTCTATAGGTACCTCAAAGGAGGCTGTAGCGAGGTGAGGGTTGGTCTATTCTCCCATGTGCCTGGTGACAGGACGAGGGGGAATGGGCTAAAGTTGCACCAGGGGTGTTTTAGGTTGGATATTAGGAAGAACTTCTTTACCAAGAGGGTTGTGAGGCATTGGAATGGGCTGCCTAGGTTAGTGGTGGAGTCACCATCCCTGGAGGTCTTTAAAAGACGTTTAGATGTTGAACTTAGCGATATGGTTTAGTAGAGGACTTGTTAGTGTTAGGTCAGAGGTTGGACTCGATGATCTTGAGGTCTCTTCCAACCTAGACAATTCTGTGATTCTGTGATCTTCTTTATTTAATAGTAATGAGCAAGCCATGTATATGCATACATAAAAAAAATCAGATCCTAATTAACAGAACCTCAGAAAGTAAGGCTGAAAGAGACCGTCGTATCTGTACTCCGAAACCAATGAACTATGTTAAAAAACTACTTTTGATCTATGACAAAAAAAAAAAAAAAAAAAGCCCCTCTATTTCTTTCTGAATAAGAACAAGACAGTCTGGCTTTCTTGCAGGAATTCTCACAAGGGTGGTATGATCTACTAACAATCATTGTGCTAACAAACTGGGCTTCAACACCTGCTAGTGGTGTTGATATAATCAGAAACTTTCAATAATTGGTTTGAAAACATGACATAAAAGATGTGAAAACTGAATACAGGTAATCTGAAAATTTGAAATGAACAATTCAAGTAGATTTAAAATGAACAACAACAACGAAAAAGCACTGAATAGGAAAATGGTAAGAAAAACAAGCTTTTTCTAAAAGGAGGTAAGTGATTGTAAGCTGTTCTGTATAGTATAAACAGTGACTCAATAGGTTGCTGTAGTGAATTCAGAAATAAAAGAGGATGAATAGGCAAAAATTTGAAAGGATAATAAAAATTGAAGCCAATTATTCTTTGTTATTCTTGAATTCATTGATGTACACATAAATGAATGTGTACATTCATTATGTACATTCATTACTCATAAATTAATGAGTGTTATTGAAAAGCATGGTTTTAAAGAAATAACCCAATAGCTATTGCCTATAAAACTCTAAAGTATGTGTTTAGTGAATAACATCTCAGGTAACATGATATTTGTTAATATTTAATGAAAACAATTGTAACCTAGCAAGCCATGTTTACTGATCCATATAGTAAAAGGAAGATTTCTGGTAAAGACATATAAAGCTACTTCATTGTTTTGTTAGGAAATCTTTCTCTTTGTTTGGATGCCTACTGCAAATTAAGGAAAATATTTTAATAAAGTGAAAATAAATTATGGGCCAACTAAATCCCTGGCATAAGCTCTCTTGCTCTCTTATGAGCTTATGCCACAAGACTGCAGTACTAATGCTTTCAGGCTAACATTACTTTTGAAGAATATTGAAGGTTAAGTGGATTCCTTCTTTTCATGCAAAATTCAGCTTAGTTTTAATTATTGAGCTATGACTAATGCCACCAAAATATATATACATGCATTTGTACATCCTTTTTTTTTTTTTTTTTGAATGTAGTTTATACTGTGTTTCAAAGGAACATTTGTTTAACGGCAGTAAGAGAGCATGTAGTAATGTGTCAGTATGACACATGACAGTTTATCTGGCAGCATGAGATTGATTCCACTCTACACTATTTTGTATCTGATGAATCATACAATGTTATAGTAGGCCATGGGATAATCATCTGATATGGGTATCGTAATTTTTATGTTTTTTAAAAATAGTTTCTTTTTAATTAAATTAACATTTAATTTCAATTCATTAAATAGCTTCATTTTAATTAAATGTTAAATAGCAGATTATTTTTCTACTTTTTTTTTTGACCTCTTCTGAAAGATAATTGCATGTTATTTCAGAGTATTCATGACTCCTGAAGCACTTTTTTTTTTTTTTAATGAATCAATAAATGTCAACTTATATGAAAAGATTGAAGTGGGAAAGCTGAGTAGTACACACACAGCATTTGCAGTAATAATTTGTTCAAAGCATTCTGTGATGGTCTCAGAAAGGATTAGCCTAATTACTGAAAACTAATCGATTAAATCTGTGATCTTAATTGTATAATTTTGATTAATGAAAATTAATAGACCATTTAGAGATTTAATAGCAGCAAGTCTGGTTTTGCACAGTCCGCACAATTTGTTTTTCACAATTACTTTTTGTATTTCAGTTACACCAAGTGGATCAGGAATGATAGCTTCTTTCACTTTTCAAAGGAGCATATACACAACTGTGTGTTATTGATTTGGCATAACTTACAGCTCTTTTAAAACTTGGTAGAAAGCTACTGGCTAGAAAAAAAAAAGCGTAAGTGTGTAATTACACCCATCAGACCAAAATTATGCTTCAGTGCTCTCTCTTTTCTGGTGCTTTTGTTAAGAAACGCAACAGAAACTGCAGTTACCAGCATCCTTAGATATTGACTGTTCCTTACAGCATGGAGGTTATGTACATGTGTATATACACACAAGCACTTATAGTTTACCTTTCATCTCAGTTTCTGACAGAAGCTAGGAAATGAAATGTAATCTCTTACAGCTTTGTGTTTGCGTTATCTGTTGTGGGTTGGGGAAGATCCTGGGTCACTGTCCAAAGGTACTGTCACAGTCCTTGTCGTGCAGGCAGATAGGAAGCAATTGCACAGTGGGTGCCAGGCTGTTTACTCAAGAGCACATCAAGAACTTTACCTGAAGTTATGCCCTATGGGGCAAGCTTTTGCCCCTTGCTCACCTCCTGGAGGTGATGTCCTTGCAGGCTGACCCCACCCGAGCATCTTGGGAGCCTTCTAGCAGCAGTGGATGCATGGATGCAGTGGGACTCTTCAGAGGGGTTGAGTGGGCAGAGGTGTCCATAGGGAGGAGGCGAGGTGTTGGCCTCCCATGCAAGGCTGGAAAGTTCACCTCTGGTACCAAAATCCAGACAACAGGAATCAGCACTTTTGGGTGGTGAAGAGGTTGTTTCCACTTTTCTCCAAATCTTTGTGCAATTCCATGTTCATCACTTTCTTTTTTTTTTTTTTTTTTTTTTTCCTGATTATTCCAGCTACCTCACTTTTTGAATCCATGATGTTTGTGAAGTTAAAATAACATGTGAAATAAAACCTGTTTGCTTATTCTAGAATACATTCGCAGTGATGGAAGTTTTTTTTTGTTTGTTTTTCATTTGTTTTCCAGATGTTCATTATAGAAATGGGCTCTTGCACTAGAGAACCGCATAGCTGCATTGGTTTCAGTCTTCAGAACTAGAGAAAAACAGATTTTTTTTCTTCTCTGCAGGGGCACTGGAACTAAACTACATGTATGTCCTCCAAAATTGCAAATGGCAAAGGATGATAGTTGTCATAGGAATACACATTTAAATGACATATACTTAAAAGCTCTATAGCCCTTGGGGAATATCAGGAGAGGAGTACTTTAGAAATTTTAGGAAGTTTTTTTGAGTATTTGGTAAATATGAGCAGAATAGTGCCTCCTGTTTTATCAAAGCATCACAATGGGAAACGTCTAAAAAAGCAACCTACCTATACTCCAAAAAAAGTTAGAAGGGGAAAAATAAGGCCTTTTCCTATTACTATGGGGATGCTCCTGTGTCCTGAATAGGACAGAAAGCACATATGTTCCCCCTCTGAACCATTAAAACCACATTAAAATTCCCAGCTTTGTCTAGATTACTGTTTTGTAAACCACTATATTCCCTGGTTTTAGTATTAAGTCTGCCAGGAGCCTGCCTCATTTAGCACACTCTTCTCTCTGTACAGTTAAAAATGGGCCTTGGGTCAGGAGAGTGTTAGCAGCACAGGTTGGTCAAACTGAAGAAAACAAAACCTTATTGTGTCCATGGGTTATTCCCATTCTTGTGTTTTGGCCGTGTAGAACCAACTCGCACTGTCAGTATTATTTAGCCAGAGAGCTATCTTTCTAAAGCAGTGCAAGATACCATCCCATGTTCTACAACAGCTGTCTAGCTCAGCTGAACTTCCACTACTCTTTCTGGATTATAAGGTAAGAGCTAGCACTGCTGCACACAACAGAGGAAGATAAGAACAGATTTTATTGCATATTTATTTCAACAATGTTGATTGCATATGGCTTTAATAGGCACCAGGTAGTCTTAATATTCTCATACTAATTCTGGCTCTTGTGAAAGAGAAGGTTCTTTAAAAACTGAATATATGGAGGTTATAAAGCCGTGCTGGCAGCAGAGACATTTCAGGAATTATAACTACTGTTTGTGAATATGTTCCTGCTTATACTTTCCTGCAGCAAATGTACTGATTGTTCCTGGAGCCCTCATGGGAAAAGAAGTGCTGAGTGACTTGTGATTTACCTCAAGTCTGCAGAAAAGCTTTTTTTTTTTTTTTTTTTTTTTGTGCCATAAAAGTAAACTTTAACCAGAGGTGTTTCAGAAGTTTTTTTCCTATCCAGTACTTCCCCGACGTTGCTGCAGGCACTGCTTTTCCTTGGGTATCTGCCAGAAACCAGGAGCAATAATTTTGCAGAACATGCCCTACTAAAACCCGGCAGCTGTCTGAGGAGTGTACAAATTCACTGTGTTACTTGACCACATAATCACGCCTCACCTGCATTACCAGATTGCTGGTGCCCTGGCTCTTGGCAAAGGGTGTTTTTTTTTTGTTTGTTTGTTTGTTTTTTTTTTGTTTGTTTGTTTGTTTGTTTTGCTTTGTTTTGTTTTTCCCAGAGCTACCTCTTGGCTGGGTTGCTGCCCCTGGGATCTGGCTGTGTTTGAGCAATAACAGCCCCGTAGAGTGACTGGGGGTTGTGGAGGTGAGAGGGCTGGCAAACTGTAATTTCCTAAGTGGAGATGGGTTTGCTATCATGTGATAAATCTTTTTCTCATATCTGCTGCCCAAAGAGTTGGTGATTTTGAGAAATAATTAATTTCTATCAGTCCTTGAAGCCCTACTGGAAAAAACAGACAAGCAGGATAGAAAACATAACCTGGCAAGGTTTCTGGCATATGTGGGCCCATGATTCAGCATTTCATAAACAGATAATTATTTAAGTCTGTTTTTCTTATTTTTTTTTTCTTTGTGTTTTATATTGTTTTCCTTTGAAAACAAAGCCAGTGTTTTACTAACAAAGTGTTTACCTGTCTTTTTTTTTTTCTGCTGACATTCAGTTCAGGCCAAGAAATTTGCATAAGCATTATTATTATTGGCACCCCTAGAGACTTTTATGATATTGTCAAGAAGAAAAGACTACCAAGAAACACAGCCAAAGATGATAAAAAGATGTCTGCATATGACATCTAATAAATTTGTCAGCAATTAATTTCTTAATAAAAGACAATATACAGAGGAATACCCTTAAGATATGCTACTGGAATTCCTGTGGATATTTGAATCTCTTGAACACTGTTCTGGGAACAGAATTTACATTGAAATGCATGTATCTTTGTGCTAATAATTCAATCTGAAAAGCAACCCGTTGGTATTTTTTTCCTCTGTTTGCACATACTCTTGAAGCATTTTTGGTGGCAGTACCAGTAAGACAGTCACCCCACCAGTACCTGATTCTTATTGGGTGGATTATAATGGGGGAGTGGGGTTTGTGGTGCTTTAGTGGCAGTTTTGGAGCCAGACACTCAAGCATCTCCCAATTTAGGGGGCAATTCTTGCCACTCACAAGGCCCCTGTGATTAAGTGCCTCTTGTTCCTTTTAGGAAACCATTTGCTGTCCTGCAGTGTTCTCAGATTCACACACACTTCTGTGCATCTCCATTTAATTTGCCTCTTTCCCTGCTCAGCCTGTTGTGTACCATAATACAGAAGAGCAGACTGAACCATGCAGTGATTTATGAGTACTTTATGGACAGAGGCCAGGATCACTACAGACTCTGGTAACTTTAGTAACAAAATACTAAGGAAACATTACCTAATTTTCTAGCTTCTAGATTGATCTCAATTAGAAAGTAACATGTTTTAACTAGTGTAGTCCTTGGTCTCTTTTAGCACAAATTTAAATAGTTTAAATAGTGAAATGAAAGGACATACTTTTCATTTTTTATCATAGAAGTACAGCTAGTAAATGTGATGACTGTATATCTCTGTAGGTGAAAAATGACCAGCCCATGATGAGCAAATGCTGGCAGAAAACATAGAAGCAGACACATAATTCACAGGCCAGACAGCAAGAGATAAGATGCTGCATACGAATAGGAGTATGTGGGTGTGAGAGTGAGTGCTGAAGGAGAGGATTTAACTGCTTCACTGAAAGTGCAATTACACAAACAGCTCTTCTAGCTGTATCTCATCTATAGATACTACCCAATGGCATAAAACTGGTCAAAAAATAGCAAAACCAAAACAAAAGTCACACCACCACAAACTATATGAAAATAGCAAGGTGGCTTCCAGGCAAAATAAATAACAATCATCAGTTAAAAGTACCAATATATGGCATCTGTCTTCTAAGTAATCAGTTTTGTTTCTGTTTCTTCCTCAGAAAGTGTATTTTTGCCTCAGATACACAGAGTTTTTGTTCTGCTTTCAGCAGACTTTTCAGCATGTTCTTCCTTGAAAACACATGTTCTGGATAACAATTTCCTAGAAATGTTAGCTGCCTCAATGCACCTTAAATTGGGTTAAAATAGACCTTCTTCCTTTAGTTTTCTTCAATTAATATCCTTATTAAAATCCACTGAAAAATAGAGTACCAATATTTATTAATTTCCATTAATATGCTATGATGTAATAAAATGTAAGCCTCTGGGTAGCAATCTGGTAAAAGGTCTTTATGGGCTTCTGATATGAGCTGAAATGAGAAGAAGAGTGTTCCAGTTTCTGAAGCCCCTTTTTGGTGGCTGTAGAGGCAGCAAGCAAGACTTTTCACTAGAGTTGTGAGAGGTGGAGAATGAGGCTGGAAATGAATTTGAGGGGATTTTGTTCCACCAAGAAGCAGATTCAAAATTTAAAGTTGATGCAAACTTATTTTGTACTAATCTTTAATTCCAGCCTTTTGCATTGATTTCTCTGGCTTTATGGCTGATTCCCAGGATCAGGCTGTAAATGCAGCATGCAGCGTTTGAAGCCTTAGAGAATATCTGAGGACAGACTTAGGGAGGAGCCCCTTCCTCTACCATGCACCTCTGGTTGTTCCCAGCTGTGGCATGTTGAAGCTGCAGACAACTATAATATAGGGCTGGCACGACTGGATTTTCAGAAGTGACAATCATGACCCCCTTCAAAGAGTTTTAGGGCAAAACAAAAGAGATTTCAGCTTTCACCTCACTCAGTCAGTGCATTTGCCATTGTTTCTAGTGTTGCCTGTCTATTCTACTCTGTTTATTTCAATAGCAGCCCCTATTGCCTTGTTTATGTTGATAGCTTAAAAAAAAAAAAAAAAAAAAAAAAAAAAAACAACAAAGATTAAAACATATATATTTATTATGGAATAAGAATTATTGTTCTCCCAAAGTCACGAACCTACAAGAAAAAAGAACATTTTATTTTCATGGCCCAGGCATTCTGTGAAGGACAATTTATGAGGAAGATTCATAAACATTATTCATACTTCAGCTTGCCAAGCTTTGGTCCACTTACTTGAGCTTTGTGGAAGTAGCTGATTACACTTTAGATTTGTAAAGCTAGTCTGGATTTCCTGCTTATCTGTTTACTTTAACTGACTTTGATGATCCAGCACATATGTCCTGATGCAGTAATACTGGATTACAAGCCATCTAGTTTTCATGCTGGAGAAAAATTCAATTACTGTGACTCTTTCACCCAGCTGTTAAAAAACTTGGCGGGAGTTATCCATGCTGTCTTTCAAAAGAAATTAAACTCCTTCAGTGAAGGATTCTCTGTGCTTTTGCACATTTCACGACTAACCTATATTCCACAAGTTTCATTGAGTATTTAAGTAGCAGTGTAGGCCAGCGCATAGTCAAATACACTTTTCTGGAATTCTTTTATTTATTTATATATTTTTTAAATATTATAGTAATACTTTCCATCTGGTGATACTTACATTGTCTGGTTTTGATTTAGCCAAATGACAAACAAACACATTCTTAAGTGACTAGCTCTTCATTCAGAAGTCTCATAGCCTAGTTTTCCAAACTACATATCTGAACTATTCAATTTTTATTAGTGTGACTAACATTAGATTTAGCTAATTATTTATAAAACAGACATAATTTACTGAATACAATACAATTTTAGTATATAAATGTAGAAGTCTCAGTCAGGATCTGCTTTTCTAGCATTAAACTGCAATGCAAATAGGGACTTTATTTTGCAGAGTGGTTGTTTCACAGAAAAATATACAGGAAAAAGCTGATTGAGATCCACTCTGTTCTGTCATGCCCCTACAATTCACAGATGGGGAAGAATGCATGAACAGCACAATAAATTCCAAGGAAATGTGTGTTCATTAACCTGAAAGAGATGATTTCAACACATTTTTTCAGTGTACATATATAGTTTGTTTTGTATCTTCCTGTCACAACACTTCTTTTCTTTGTACTGTTGAGATACGTCTTTCAGATTTAGACAAAATAACGTAGTCCCTCCATAGTTCTATATGTGCCCTTGACTATGAATTCTGCTTGTGGAAGAGTTCATGACTTTTCCTGGAGTAGACAGAGCTGGGAAGTCATTCTATAAACAACTAACATTTTGCCAAGAGGTAGGAAACTAGAGCATCACCCTTGCTTAGCAGTTCCCCGCGTTCCTGCTAGAGCCTGATGAAGCAGCAGGACATTCTTGCAAGAATCATGGAATCATAGAATCATTAACATTGGTAAAGGCCTCCAAGATCATCTGATCCAACCATCCCAACCAACATTGCTCACTAAACCATGTTCCTAAGCACCATGTCCAAACTTTCCTTAAGCACCCTCAGGGACAGTGACTCCACCACCTCCCTGGGCAACCCCTTCCAATGCCTGACTGCTCTTTCTGAAAATAAATGTCTCCTTATTTCTAAGCTAAACCTCCCCTGGCACAACTTGAGGCCATTCCCTCTAGTCCTATCGCTAGTTATCTGTGAGAAGAGGCTGCGCCCCAGCTCCCCACACCTTCCTTTCAGGTAGTTGTGGAGAGCAATAAGGTCTCCCCCGAGCCTTCTCTTCTCCAGACTAAACAACCCCAGTTTCCTCAGCTGCTCCTCATAGGACTTGTGTTCCAAACCCTTCACCAGCCTCATAGCCTTTCTCTGGACACCTTCCAGGGGCTTGATGTCCTTCTTGTACCGAGGGTCCCAAAGCTGAACACAAAACTCGAGGTGTGGCCTCACCAAAGCAGAGTACAGGGGAACGATTACCTCTCTGGTCCTGCTGGCTATACTATTCCTGATAAAAGCCAAGATGCTGTTGGCCTTTTTGGCCACCTGGGCACACTGCTGGCTCAGGTTCAGATGAGCATCGACCAATACCCCCAGATCCTTTTCCTCTGCACAGCTCTCCAGCCACTCTGCCTCAAGCCTGTAGCGCTGCATGGGTTTGTTGTGGCCAATATGCAGGATGGGGCACTTATCCATGTTGAACCTCATCCTATTGACCTCTACTCATTGACCTGGCCTGTCCAGGTCCCCCTGCAGGGCCTTTCTACCCTCTGGCAGATCAACACTTCTCCCCAACTTGGTGTCCCCTGCAAACTCACTGAGGGTGCACTCGGTTCCCTTGTCCAAATCATCAATACATGGTTTTCAGACTTTCAGGCTTTGTTACTGTTCAGTGCACCACTTAAATGCATTTCTGACCCTGCATTTTAAACGAATTCTAACTACAATCTAGGGATCTATATAACTGCACTTAAATTTAAATTCCATTAAGTGACTGAATGGTTTATCAGTGTATACAGACAGCAAAGGCTAATTGATGGTAACCTTACTTCTTTGTATGTCAGAAGCATTTTAGCATTTTCTGATGTTCTGATTGTCTTTTGAAATGTCTTAGATTTTCTTCTACTAATCTGTGTTAAGATATATAGAATCAGTTTCATTTAATTTTGCATTTCTAGCTTTTAGGGAGACAGCTCTGTTTAAATGCTTTACAACATTTTACAGGTATGGTTATCACTGCTTCGTAGAGGGACCCAAAGCAGAGGAAAATGAAGTAACTTGACCAATATTGTATGGGAAGTCAGTAATAAAACTAAGATTGAATGTCTTTAGAGACTCATGCCTTTCTCTAGTAGCTAGTGCCACAACCTCTAATGGACAGTTATAAATGTGCAGTTTTGTTAAATTACTTGTAAAAATGCTTTCTGTACTTTCTGTAATGCCCATCTCAATATAGTTACAATGCTTGGATCTTACTGAGACTTTGAGCAAACCCATAGGATAACATTTATGAACTATTATGCTTTCAGCAGTTTTGCTTTTATGGCTGCTCTTAGCTACTTTGTGCAGTCACAGCAAATATATAATAGCTGCTAAAGTGTAAGTGGTGGTTACCTTTTGTTCTCTTTATAATGTTTCTTTCTTATAAAGTTGAGTGTTTGCTAATAGTTTTGGATGAGAACTTCAAAAGTTGTATTTAATGCCTTGAGCTAAGTAAGGAGATTATATACCAAGAGCAATAGCAACTAACTGAGTAGGGTTTCCCTGCTTTTCAATATCTCAAACACCCATTCACTAGTCCTTATGGTTGATTTGTGCCATAGGAAATGCTCATGTTTTGTTAGTGGGTTGAAAGAGCCCAGACTGGGCACAGCAACAGGTTCTAAAACTTTCACAATATGCAAAAAGACAAAGACAATTTTCATCAAAACTCCTCATTCAGGAATGCTTTTCAGTAGAGAAGAACTCTGTTTAACTCTGAAGTTAACTAGACCCAAGCTGAGGGGCCCCAAAGGGAGACTTATGCAATTGCAGTCACTCTTTAAAAAGTAATTTCTGCATCTGATCACATGAAAGTTTTTAACTTTGATATTCTTTCCCATTCTAATTGTTTGTCAGCCTCTTTGATAATGATAATTATGTCAGCCTCTTTGATAATTTGTTTAATAACTTCAGGGATCTCTGCACAGAACCTGCCTCTTCTTACTGTCCCAGCTGTACAATTAGTTCAGTCCCTGTAATACATTATACCTTACAACTGCTGTTGGGGGTAATCATATATAACATGTAAACTGTAAGAATTGTCTAGTGGATATTCATATCGTACCTACTGGAATGTCAGTATGCCGACCAAATGCCTTAAATGAAACTGTAGATAAAAGAGATGAAAAAAATATTAAAGTGTAAAATCTGTGTATAAGTATTTATTCTGTGTTGGTTAAATTCTTTGCCAGGTTACATAGTCTAACTTCAGAGATTTTTAAGGTTTAGATAAGGTAATTGATCTATTGAAAGGTGTCTTTCAACAGAGGTAACAGTACAAATAGTTATGAAGGCTCTAACAATAGTTGCTAATCTAAGCACTATGTGTTAAATGAAGTGGTGATATAGTATTGAGTCATTATAGATATCAGTTAAAAATTAGTCTTGCTTAAATGAAAACAGTAGACTAGTTTGTATTGAAAGAGAAATAATGAGGGAAATAAGATGATTTACACATGAGGGAAATAAGGTGATTTACACATTGGCTATATATTTGTCTGGCAAAATGTCTTTGAAAGATATTTTAAAGAATAAATTAAAACCACACTGGTCTGAAAGGCCTATAGTAAGAGACAGTGAGAGATGCGGAAGTCAAAATAAATTTAGACTGTCTGCATTCAGAAACCTTGGCTATTGTAAGAGCTGATTTACATTAGAGATTATCAACCAAGATCTTGTAGCACTACGTGAAAGTGCTATTTAATTTACTTAATTTGGGTTATCTGAAACTTTGGCATCTGACCTAGACCAGTTGTCTAAAATCAGTTGTCTGATCACTGGGACGAAACAGCCACCCTCAGAGGCTGATTCATCTCAGCCCAAAAGAACTTTGTGAAACAGACAGGTATAAACCGTGTCTTTGGAGGTGTTTGGCTTCTGTTTCAGGTCTAGATAACTAGCTTTAACTGCAGGGCTCACTTCTGCAGTTAGTAGTATAGTGGTAGTTAAATCTTAGTTAAAATAGGGGTAGTTAAAATTAGTCAAGAAAAATCATTCCACTCTCTTCTGACTGTAAGTATTCAAGGGTATCTGTCCAAAAGCATGCACAATATAAGAAAAACCTACAAATTTTTTATTTTAAAGGCATGCAGGTTTCTAAAGACAAAGTGTGGTACAAAACAGGATGTCAATAGGCTGGATGGTTTACAGCCTTTGACTTCAAGGTTGTTGGAATTTGTGCTTGATGAGAACAAGTTTCAAGTGAGCTCATGTGGTCCTGTTGAATTTGCACAGGAGGTGTTAAGACACATATTTTAGCAAAATAATGGAGTTCCTTTGAAAGTAATTGTCTTTTCATTTCCAGGAGTTTGTGTTGTTCTTTGAGCATGAATTCTACTTTCATATATAAAACCTTGCAAGTTTTCTTCAGAAAAGATTGTTCTCCTTTATGTGTTAAGTGATCAGTCTTTGTATTTGCAATGAGTCTGCTTGAAAATATTTTTTTAACCAGTTTAATCTAGGATAAGGGTAAGTTTGCAAACACAAGATTTTTGTATATACTTTCTGTTATAAAAATAAAATTAATAAGATCTGGTACGAACCTGTAAGTTATCTAGAAATAAAAAGTGAGTTTGTAGGGTGAAAGAATAGCTTTTATTGGAAGAGCTCATAGAGCAGGAAGGGAAGAAATGAATGAACATTCCAGTGCACAAGTCTCTTTCAGATCTATTTTTTTCAATGTTAATCTTTTTTCCTTCTAATATATATTACTGAGCTAATTTAGAAGTCATCCAAGCTAGAGCCCTAGCTGGGTTTGAACATTTCACTTGTGGTAGGTTAAACCATGTTTCTTTTCACCAGAATGAAACTGTTATAAAAATACTTCATCTTTGGGATCGCTCTTGCTTATAAAACATCTTAGCTGCTGGAGGTGCTGGATAAGTATTTAAAAATGCTCCTATACATGGCATATTATGTAACATTCATAAATAATCATTAAACAATAATAATCAGGCTTCTATCCTAATTTGTTCATCTCTACTGGATTAATTTTAATATGCTACAGAGTGAGGTATTTGTCAGTATATACACTTTTTTTTTCTCTCTCTCTCTCTTTTTTTTTTTTTTTTTTGTAATCTGTCCATTTCACTTGTGTTTTAAAGATGTGTTTCAAAAGATACACTTAATATTTTGTATTTACACAATGTTTAAATGAAAAATATATAGTCTCTTAAAGGAATCCACTTGTACTTCATACTGAAATGGAAAATAAGTTGCGGGAAATAGATTGGAACTGCATATTGTGTGTCCAAATAACTGTTGAAAGAGCCATTTATAGCTGCATTTTCCTATGCTTTTATAGTGAACACAAAAAAAAGTAAAGAATTAAAAAAATAAATAAATCAGAACTGTGATTGAAGATAAGTAACTGCAGATGCAAACTCGAAGTGTACTTGTGTGTGGAATGGGTTATATTTCTATTTCTTTTTCTGCACATGGAATATCCAGGCTGTATGAAGACATCTGCAGGTATGATAATCCAGGTCAGAATATGTAACTGACACCATGCTGACACCAAAATATTAAGTAAGTAATACTGTATTCTCTACCCACCCCAAATAATTTAACACTTCCTTGGAAAAGAATATCAGCACTGTAATTGTAATTCTATCACACAATTATGGTCCTTGGATTAGGAAACCTAATCATTCTCTAATAAAAGGCAACAAAAAAAAGAACTTTTGTTGATTTAAAATTAAGAGGAAACTTGATATGATGGAATAAACAAAGGCTATCAAACTAATTACAAACTGGAATATATTTTTGACAGTATGAAAATTAGAAGAAATCATTTCCAAATGTTAGAAATACAATTAATGACTGGAATAGTAACAACCAAATTTTACTTGCTATGCCAAGTTTTATTTCCTATCTTGTAAATCACAAACAAATGTTATAAACAAGCCAACTGCTAGAGATGTGGTTAATCAGTTTTTATAAACATGCTGATGCTGGGTGACTAATTTCAAGCAATGAACGTAGAAAATACGGAGAATCAGAAAAGAAAAAGTTCCATCTTAATATGAATTAAGAGTTGGATATTTTTTTTCTTTTTCCAAGTTAGGTAAAAGAGCCTTGTAGAAGTCCCTGCACAGGAGCTGCATTGTAGTCAGCTCCAGCAACATCGTCTGTAGCCAATGTCAGGATCTCTCCATCTGCATCCCTTGATGTTGCTGCTTCAGCTGTGCCGTATCCTAGCAGGGGGCCCCAACCTGCCTGTGCACCCCATCAGTAGCACTTCTGCATCACAGTGCAAGGAGCAATACTTCTGCCACCCACAGTCATCCTTCTACTCTGACCTCACAAAGAAAAAATGTTCCATACAAAATGAATCCATAGTGAAAAAACAGTGAGTTTACCTGAACCAAATAGTTTCAACTCTGGACTCTGGTCAGAGTAAAGTTTCGGAAAGGAAACATTTCAAAAGATTGCCTTTGAATAAACATTATGAGATATTATGATATTATGAAATATTATTGCATGGGCAATGGAAACATCACCTGAAACATACCACTTCAATAAATTCACACTCTCCCTTTCAGAGGCCTCCATGTAAAAAAGCCTAAATAAATTGAGGGGGTGGAGGAAAATGGCAGCTATCATGGTCAAGGGACCAGATTTGATCTGCTTTCTGGTGCCTAGGGGTCTGACTGGGCTCTTGTATAACTGATTTTACAGAATGCTGGGCTAAATATAGGACCTGCCAACTTCAAATGAACTTTAAAGTGTAATCAAAAATACAATTCTGAAGTTATGATTTTGTGCCTGGACATACAAAGAGTTTTTATTTCCTTCTTTGAAGATCTTTGGAGACTTTTGCATTCTTCGTCTTCATAAAATCTCTCTTTGTATACAACAGCTTTCTTATATAGTATTTGCCCCTGAAACTGTGTTCTAATCTAACATAGAAACCACGAGACTTTGAGTAATGACCCTGTGTTTATTCTTTGCTTTGATTGTCTTCTATACAACAGCTTCTCTGGGGAAAAGACAACAGTATTCTGAAGACACTAATGTAGGTTAATTTAACTTAATGTCTCACTTTAGCCCATAGTACTTGCTGGAAGAAATATTAATGTGGGAGTTTTTCAATTCTCAATGTAGTCTTTGTCAGGAGTATGAGATGTCTGAAACAAGGTAATTAAAGAATCCTTAAAAATGTTTCAGTGTTATGATCTTCTTTCATATTTTATAGTTTGTCTGAAATATTTCAGCATATCTTTCTGAAAAGGAACTGAGAAGCCAGTCACATTAAATAGCATTTCTTTTATTCTAAACTAGCCCCCTGGTCATACTTGATATCATACTCTGTTGAGTTTTGTAGCTCTAGCTCTGAAACAGTGCTCAATACTTCACTACACTAGCATAGCAGAGATTGCTTTATAGACCTGTTTTGCTGAATAAATTTCTGCAAAGGAATATATTTGCAACTCTAAGAAATCTCCTCAGTAGAGTGACACTTTTTCCTCCCACTCTTAGGACATTTTCCTAATTTAAAAATGCCTCATCAGTAGCTCTGTATGTTGGTATGCCGCTATACTGCTTTTTCTTCCATCTCTGTGCTTCATGACGAGCAACAGTCTTTTTACAAAACTTTCCTCTAAATACAAAACTGTGTTTAACTCTTACCTGTATGTTTCCCAAGGACTGTGAAAATATGGACTCTTCTTTACTGACATTTTTTTTTCCCAAGAGCAGCATAAATGTAATTCTGTATTCACAAAAATGACTGGAATATAACATATAACACCATCATGATATCATGACCTTATCTTTTGAAACAACTCACACATATGTCTTCCATTTGTACTATACCCAGAAATGTTTGTTTATGCCAAACTGTGTTTTCTTTACATAATTAGTTACCGCTGCTTTCATGGAGTATTTCATCCAGCTTTTTCTGATTATCCTCATATGTTCACAAACATATATTTGTCCCTAATGCTTTCTTTAGATGCCTCGTGTCTGAGTTAACATGTATTGGCAACAAAGAAAAAATTGACTGCTTCTGGAGATGTAGAGGAGGTTTTGCAATGATTATTTTGCAGTAATTGCTATGATTTTCCCTTTGTAGGCATATGGAAACACAGTGAATGTAGGAATGAAAATGCTATTTTTTAATCAAATGGGTTATTGGTGGCTGCAGATAATGCCATTCATCCATTTGCGATTGTTGACAGTTGTAAGTATGCAGCTACTTATGGCAGCATAACAACAACAAAAAGAATGATAAAGATGGCATCTTTTGAAAATCTCAGCACTGTAATTTCTGTTAGAAATATTCTCCTGTACAAATAAAAAGCTAGTCTTAAAAGTTTAATTTTAAGAGTTTAAAAAATAAACAAACAAGTTTCTTCCTTTATTGGTCTCATGTATAGTCTCTGTCATTTACTCACAAATCCTGATGAACAGCAATTAAAGAGTAACTGTTTTGGACAAAGAGCACACACTGAACCAAGTTTCCCAGAACGGACCTAGCCAAAAGCCTTTCTTATTTGCACAAACAGATTTCATGTTTGTGTGCACAAATTGTACCATAAAGGGGCCACAGAATCAAGGTGGCAATCATCACAGAATCACAGAATCAGTTAGCAATCATGAATGCTAAGGGCCTGGCACTCATAGCATGTGCATTTCAGGGGAAGTTTACTTTGCTTTATAGTTTTACAGTCTGTGGGCTGAATATTTTAGGGATTGGAAGAGCATTCTTTGGGAGCACATCTTCAGGTTTGTTTACATCTGAAAGAAAGCAAGCTGTCTGGATATGGTTTCCTCTTAAAGGAACCCATCTGGACATGGTCCTGGGCAGGCAGCTCTAGGTGTCCTTGCTTGAGCAGAGGTTTTGGACCAGATAACCTCCAGAGGTCCCTGCCAACCTCAGCCATTCTGTAGTTCTATGAATTCAGGCTGAGCACTGAAATCCTGCTCCCTGTGTGAATCAAACCAGTAAGTGGTGATGATCAGAAGATTCGTCTCAGCAGCACATTCCTGAACAAAAATACAACATTAATTTGGGACACACAGAGTTAGTCAAGCATTCAACTGCCCTGTTTATCATACTTGTACTGAATTCAGGATTGTAATTATTTACAAAATGAATAGTCCAATGTCTATTCCCTTTTCACTGCCATATGTAAGGTTATTTTTTAAAAAAAAAAGTCTTTTTTTTTTTTTTTTCTTCCTTTTCTCCTAGAACAAAAGGGAAGCATCCTAAGGGACATACAGTACAACTGTGAGATCAGGCCACTCTCTCAGCCAAGTTTCTGGATGAGTGCTTTGAAAAATAACAGTCCTTTTCCTAAAACAATGGATATAATCCTGAGGAAAATTGTGCAATCCATCAATCCTGTGGAGAGTTATGGTTTGAGAAGAAGTTTAGAGAGACGGAACAAACAGAAGAGGAGGACTCTAAATTGGCAATAAATGCTATTAAATCCTTGTAGTTCTTGCAGTTTGACATCTGTTAAGTGTATTATTTGTCATTTAGCCACATATGCACTGTCAGAGTGTGCTCAGGGAGCAATTGCCATACCATGCAAGTTATGGTAGTTATTCTGCTCTGAAATACTAAAAAAAGAAAAATAGGCAGCTTTCCTGTTCCCTATACAAGGCTGAACCAGGTGGGGAACTCCAGCCATTGCCAAATCATCACCAACCCCAACGGATTTGTTATGGCAGGTTATAAAGAAATGAAACGTATTTGGAAGCAAAAAGGAGGGGAAAGAAAGGGAGAGCAATACACTTGTAGATGGTTTTCTTCAAATATTTTAGAATAGGTGAATATGGTGTTAATTAAGCTTACATTTTCAGGTATGGTTTATATGAACTAGGAAAATCCTAGCCTCTTCATGCATTCAGGCTTAAAGAGATAATATTGTAATCCATAGAGGTCAGGCTTGTTTTTCCTCAATTCAACTAAAGGAATAGAAAAGTATTTTCATAGCACCATTCTTGAATTTGAAGAAAAATAGAAAAAAAGCAGGTTACACTTATAGTCAAATTTAATGAACTGCCAATAAGCAAAGCATTCAAGCTTTGTCCTACTGAGTATATGCATCAATCTTACCCTGAATCAAGGTCAACAAACTGTGGTGTTCAGAAATGCTGAGTATCACTGCATATGCTTTTTAATGATAATGATAGACTTTCTCAATGACATAGTATATTATACGGGCAGTTCTTAACATTACAATTTAATGTTAATATTAACAAAACAGAATATTTTAAATTCCTTAGTTTTTGTCTATTTGTTTGTTGTTGCTGTTGTTTTATTTTAAACCTGGACACCTGTCTGTTACATTCAAAGTTATTGCTTATTCTTATCTTCAGAATTTTGTAGAAGTACAAGAAAATGTAGCTGAAAAATGCCCTAAAAAATTTGGAAGTCTTGCTTAAGACAATGAGTTGGGACTTGTTTATGAACTGTCTTTTTGAGAACTCACCTTTGCAAAGACCAAGCAACATCCAAGGGAATTGTTGCATTTTGAAGCTTTTCTGTGGTTGGTCCCCTTGGCAGAAATGGAAGTTTTCTGAAAATGTCCTTATGGTTTTTGTTTGTTTGTTTGTTTGTTTGTTTTTCACAGAATCACAGAATTTCTAGGTTGGAAGAGACCTCAAGATCATCGAGTCCAACCTCTGACCTAATGCTAGCAGTCCCCACTAAACCATATCCCTAAGATATGGTTTTCTCCTTATGAATTTTCTCCTTATGAATATCAGAGTGTAAAAAAGGAGGTTAGTTTTGTAGAGATATATATTTCAGCCTGTGTATTCTGAATGCTTGGCAGAGAATACATGAATATCAAAGGCTACAGTGATTTGGCAACTAGAAAAGGAAGGAACATATTTTTGCTAAAAGGAAATGTAATAAAATATGTAATCCTCACTGCCTTTGTAATCACCTCCCATGATACACTCTGTTGATTGGGAATTATTAGGCTAAGAAATAAAAAGCATTTTCTACTTTTCCTGTGACCTGTCTTCTCTGAAGGGCTACTTGTCTACCAGTTCTGTCATTTGTGTTATATATCTGTTTGCTAGTGTTTAGTGCAATTATAACATCTCTAGTGAGTCCCCTAAACATTAATTGACAAATTTGTCCCTAAGGCTAGGGACTAAGCCTAAGATTTAAAGAGGTTGTGAGGCACTGAGATTTTACCTAGAGTCCCTTTCAGGGCTGTGCATCCCTTGATTGTCTTCCACTATACAGTTTGACTTTAAGGTACTATTAGATCTTGATCCAGCTCTGCTTTGCCTTAAACATAGACTCAGTGTCTCTTTTGACAGTAAATTGTACAATAAATGAACTGAGCCATTGTACACTAAATAAAACTGAGCCAACTACTTCCTCATCTCTTCATACTGGCAGATGATATAAGTTGGATTTTTCATGATATTTTGCATGAAGAAAATTGAGTTTATAAACCTATTATCAGAGATGTTGCAGATTTTTGTCATTCATTGATACTAAGAATATAATACAGGATTCAGATTTATTTGATTATATTCTGCAATTATCTCTTTAGATGCTAATTTGAGTCCTACTATTCTCTATTTTCATTAACATTCCCAGAAATTTTCTCAAATTCTTGTCTTGATATTTTATCTTATTGTAATGTAGGGACACGTATGTTCAGTAAGTTCAGCAGATCTTTTTTTTTTTTTTTTTTTTTTTTTCCGAAGCAAGTGAAACCTTGTTGTAAATAACACAAAGAGAAAAACAATAGATCTATAAATATATACTGTGCCCTAGTGTATATACACTGCTTTAGTGTCTTTCTTTCTGCAGAGAAATGTGTTGTAGGTCAGAAACTGTTCACTGAGTGTGGTTTCTGTTTTGGGCTCAGGACAAAAAAAAAAAGGAAATCTCAGTGCTGAGACTGAATTTAGATTCTAGTTCTACATCTCTACCATCACAAATAGCTCACACTTGGACTTAAACACTACCCATAGTCACTTATTCTCTTTAATTCCTAGCACTCTCCAAGTAACAGTTTAAGTCCATGGTTATGCTGAAAATCTCTGCTTGGGCATGGACAGGAATAGCACGGGCTAGTGGAAGGAAAAAAGATTTCATCCATTTGGATGTAAACTGTGGTGTTGCTTGCACGTCATTGTATTTACTGTTGTTGTTATAGCTCCAGACTTTATTTCAGCCCTCTTAGTATTTTGTCCTACACAGGAGGAGCCAGATTAATGAGAGATTAACAGATATGATTGCTTTGAATGTAAGATTTGATTAGGAAAGTGGTATAAGAAACAAGTTCACCAAGTTCATAAATAGCAATATTTAAAATCCAATAATTTCTGCTAATTACCTTAATGAAATTTATAAGGAATCTGTTGTGGTTTAACCCGGCCAGCAGCTAAACACCACATAGCCATTCGCTCACCCCTCCCTCTCTGGGATGGGGGAGAGAAACGGGAAAGTGAAGCCTGTGAGTTGAGATAAAGACAGTTTATTAAGACAGGAAAATAATAACAGCAATAATAATAATATCAATGATGATAATAGTACTACTAATAATAATGTGTACAAACAAGTGATGCACAATGCAATTGCTCACCACCCGCTGACTGATGCCCAGCCTAACCCCGAGCAGTCCGGCCCCCCTCCCTCAGCTAGCCACCCCTATATATTGTTTAGCATGACGTCAGATGGTATGGAATACCCCTTTGGCTAGTTTGGGTCACCTGTCCTGGGTCTGTCCCTCCCAGCTCTTGCTGCATCCCCAGCCTGCCCGTTGGCAGGACAGAGCAAGAAGCTGAGATGTCCTTGGCTTGGTGTAAGCACTGCTCTGCAACAATGAAAACATCGGGGTGTTATCAGCACTCTTCTCATCCTAAGCCAAAACATAGCATTCTACCAGCTACTAGGAAGAAAATTAACTCTGTCCTAACTGAAACCAGGACAGAATCCCTCCTCAGGAATGGAAATGCCTTCACTTTCAAACTGGACACCAGAGGGCCATAGCTACAGAGGACAGGTCATTTGTCATAACTGCACTACATTTCTGGTAAGCAAATAGGCAAGCACCCCCAGGATAGAGTTTGACTGCTTTTTTCTTTATACAAATGTATTTGCCCACATTTTTCAATGAGACTGTGAATACACAATTTCTTCTGTGGGAAAATAGGTAAAGAATGATTATTTCTTGTGTACTTGATCTTTTTAACATATGATGTAGTCACTAACATACAAGTCACTAACATACAAGATCTAACAAGATGATTTGGGATCTCCTCTCCTTTTTTTTTTTTTTTTTTTTTTGTAATTATTATTAGCAAGGTGTATATACTTCTTTTGTCAATAACCAGAAAATATGTGGCATTTTGCTTCACTAAATGTCCTAACAGAAATAATATGCATTAAAAAACACATTCAAGGAATATTTATGTTGCACACATGTTTTATTGAAGCATTTCTTAACAGAATTGTCTTTGATTTCCATCTCTGATCATGATAAAGATCATGGTGTTCCTTTCCAAATGTCAAAACCGTAAAAGGTGTTAAAATATTTTCAATTGAGACCAAAAAGTGTTTGTTTTTTCTCCCATCCTCAGAAATTGTTGGAATATTGGGGACAGAAATTGGTTGGACAGAAACATTAGAGGAAAATAGGTACCATTCACCTGATAGGTAGAACAGAAAACTTTCATATAAAACAGCGTTTGGAAAAATTCTAAGTCTTATCACACAAAGATGAGTGCTGGTTAAGTTCAATGCAATGAACAGCTATCGACATACACGGCCTTTTCACTTTTGACAATTATTTCATGAGAAACATCTGATTTCTGTGAACATATTTAAATCACTGAATGCTTGCTGAATAGTTTGATAATTCCCATCTGCAGGTTGTTCAGAAACTTTCTAGTTGTATTTGCTCCCTTGGGTTGTGTGATTAATTTTATTGTGAATTACTCACAATAAAAACAATCAAGCCCTATGCCAGGGTGCCGGTGCTGTAGGTATGGCCAAGTACATGTATGCTTTGCCCATAGCAACTTGAATTCTAACACAGAGCATGTCACAAGAAGCTCTGGGAACAATCATAGACTGTGGAGAGCACACAGCATGTGCCATTGAGCATACAGCTGTAGGGCTATGCTTTCGTGCTGTCCAGACTCTGTCTCTTTGCCAGTAGTTGATTTCAGTGACGCAAGTCCTGGATAAGTATATGTAACTTGGAAGTACTAAATCATCTGAGATTGCTTTACAGGCAAAAAACTCCAACGTGTGTGTTCACAGATAGGTACAAAAGTATATGAATATCTCAGTCTCTTCCTCACTCTCCCATTTGTCATTGTAATCACAACTTGGGTCTCATTTTGCCTCCCTGACCATGGCAGTTTTGGCAAGAGGCTGTGCAGCAGTCCTAGGTCTTCAGTTGCAAGCAGAGAAGGGCGAGGCTGAAAATATTTTGCTATCAGCAGTTACTAGGGTTTGGACATAACTCAATAACAGAGAATTGTTTGTAATTGAGAATTAAGAGCATTTATACAGACTATCTAAAGTTGCTGAGGATTCACAAACTGTCCTGTCAATAGCTGTTGTCACAATGACTGCAAATAAAAATCATCCCACAAATAGTAGCCAGGCCCTTGTTCATGAAATATTTCAATCTATGTATTCAGCTGTCCTAAAATTACTTGTGCAATAAGTAAGCTATTAACTTTTGTATGGAGAAATTAACCAGCTGGATGTGTTCCTTTAGTGATGTCGCAATCCGGTTGTTCTGTAATTAAGATTCTGCACGACAGTGATAACTATTAAGGGAAATCAGTTTGCTGAGGACTGGAGGCAAGAATAAAATTGTTCCTTTTGGCTTGTGACTGTGACGTTACACATGAACCTTGTCCTTTTGGAAGGCTTACTCTGTTTCTGACAATACCCATGCTGCTTGATCAAAGCTGGGCTTCAAATCCAGTGAAGAATATCTGCTGTGTTGACTCATAATTTGCTATGCTGGGCACGGTCATGCTCTGATAGTAAAGAAATAGAAGCAATAGAGATTTGAAAAATATTTGTAAAATTGTCCAGATGAGGTAAGTATGTTTACTTAAGTAATTCCTGCAGTGGAAGGTAGTAGTCATCCCTGCACCGTTTTGTTTACTCTGACTCCTAGATACTTGTAATTGCAAACAATTATCAAGGATTCCCATTGACTGACATAAGTCATTTCAATATTAGACCTAAAAATAGTGCACATCTGCAGTTTAGCACAGTGTAAAACAAAATGTTACTGCTTGAGATTTTCTGATAAATAAGAGACAAAACAAAGCCACTTCTGCTCATTAACAGTGTTAAATGAGTTAACAATAGTTACCTTAATAATTAAATTATTATTATTATTGATAAATTGTTAAATTCTTCTTCTTCTTCTTCTTCTTCTTCTTCTTCTTCTTCTTCTTCTTCTTCTTCTTCTTCTTCTTCTTCTTCTTCTTCTTCTTCTTCTTCTTCTTCTTCTTCTTCTGTTCAATAAACCAGAAAGTCCCAGCCTACAGCTTCAGAAACTATGATGTTTTGCTTTCTGCAGATGCATTTTCTTCCCTAAATTTATGAGAAAAACAAAGTAGTGCTTAATTTTTTTGTTTCCATTGCCTGAGAATCAGAAAATTTGGAGTCAACCACCACAGGCACAGAATATGTTTTAGGGCCAGTTATCATAGTTATGGAGAATGTTTTAATGTAGCAGGTATCCTAAGCACTAGTGACAGACAAATGCTACATCAGGCAATAAAATGTTTTTGCCTTATATCTTATTTCTGTGAGATGTCTTAATTACCTACCACATTCCCCAATTACACCCCAAAATGCATCGTTAACATGCCATTTAACCAGCTGCTACGTATTACAAGATATTAGCATATATATATATATATACAATTCAGAACTTAATTTGGGTTTTTGAAGCATGAAATATTATATAAAATATTAATTTTATTTTAATGGATGGCCCTGGGTCTGACAGATCTGTTGAGACACTGTGCTTCATTCGCTGGGATACAAGGAAGGTTAATTGAGACAAGGAGATGAGAGAGCAATGAGGAGAACTGATAAGCAAGTAATGGTAGAACAGTGTTTAGCCAAAATGTGCAAAGGAGAGAGGAATGAATGATAAGGGCAGAGGAAGATAAAAGGCTCTGCCTGTCAGCAAGAAAACCAGGTTCATACTCTAGCAATAACCTTGATTGGGTTCTAGAAACACTAATTGGCACCTGTCTAGTGATTCTGTAAAACATTTCTGAAAACAATGCTGAATCTCAGTGAATGTGGTTTCAGTTGTTCAAGGTTGGATGCAACCAAATTTTAAGAATACAAGTTTACATGTTATCTGCATTTGAAATCCTTCATGGCAGCAGGTGGCTATGCTTGAAAAATCTTTGTGTCTGGGGCTCAACTTTAAGCCATCTTAAATGGGAGTATGAAAGTCCATGTTAACTCTGAGCTCTGAGCTTACATAAGCTTAAGTAAATTTGCGAAGCATTCTTCCCCTCCCTCACATTCCTTTTCTGGAGTTGATGGAGGAGATACTGGTCCCTAAAAAGTAATCCTAACAAATTACTGGGGAGAGCTGCTGAGACAGAAATGGGATAGAACATCACCACTGGTTATTTTGTTAAAAGAAAAATTTTGCTCAGAGAAACAAAATCTGCATTGCAAGAAATTGATTCAGATGCATCAACTTCTTACCAATGAGCTGCATCATAATGTGGGACTAAACTGTTCTCATACAAATACCCTATTTTGACTCTTGAACCTATTTACAAATAAGCCATAGGTAGAAGAAAGTAGAGCTCAAGGAGTTAGTACAATGTAAAACTCAGAGTGTCTGCATTTGTATTCTGCTGTTGCAAGAACCAATATTGTCACAGAAGGTGTTAAAATCTTCTGATAGTGATTTTTCTCTAGCAAGACAAATGGTTTATAAGAGCACCTGATTTTTATTGATCCATGAATAAATCAGTCGCTGCTTTGCTTTGGCCCTGGCTTGAAGATATGATAGATTACTATGGATCTGAGCAAGAAAATTAGCTATTAAAAATAATGCTTTGAATAATACTTTAAAAAGATTAAACAGTGGTTTTCCATTCAACTTCTACAATTTTTATTAAGCAACCACTGTGATAATTTGATGCACATCATACACATCATACACCTGTTATTATGCTATTTTGTGTTAACAGAAGCATTTACCTCACATCTGGACAACCCATCAGTCTAATACATGCTGTTGATTGTGATCCCCCCAGGCACATGATGAATAAATTTATCAATGCCTGGCTACTCTGTAAGGAACTGGCAATGCAGATCTTGTGTTTTGGCAGTGACAGCTTTGCTTTCTTTGTCGAATCTACTGAGGAAGAGTGCAGATTTTGTCTTGTACATGAAAGTATTTTTGTAACTCATGTTGCAAGCTATCATTCACCAGGCTAAGCATCCATAGCAGTGTTAGACTTTACTGAAAAAAAAAAAAAAAAAAAAAAAAAAAAAAAAAAAAAAAGATGTCATGAACAGTTCACATGCCTTTCAGTATATACCGGTTCTTTTAGAAAACAATAATCTGGGTTAAAGTCAATAGCTACATATCAAAGACAGAGAAAACTAGACTTTAAAAGTTCAGGAAAACACTTTTACAGGTGCTCTGTATGGAGTAAATGAAGGATATAAGTGGCTAGTTGCATAGTGGGTGAAAGACCCTCAGGAACAGGCAGGTAGAGGTTGCCTGCAGTGGGAGAGAAAAGTAATACTTTGTCAGAGCTGGGCATATATTTCTTTCCCTTTCTCATGACCTTTTCTAGCTGTTACTTTGTTATTCATCACAGTTCCCAGTTATGATTCAGCCATCTTGCTGAAACACATCAAAGAATATTGCATCACAGACATGAGCCACATATCTTATTCATGTGATGTGTTCTAACCTATTCCACAACCTTTTCCATCAAAAAAAAAAAAGGGTTTTGTTCTTTTTGTTACAGAAATTGTTAATTTCTTTATTTCTCAGGCATGTAAAAAACTAAAAATATATCTACCTCTCTCCAACCCATGGTTTGTCTGGTTTGGTTTTATCAGTTTTCTGATTGAGAAGGAGGACACATTTGCTGTAGGGATTCCTTCTTGGCTCATCAGGGCCTGAAAATTGGTCAGCCTTGCATTTGTGATCTTCTTCTCAAACTGTGTGGTGGAAAAAGACACTTGCACCCAATGCAGATGACTTGCTTCTTTTGGCTACTCTGTGTTATTCATGACATTTCTGTTAGTCAAAGGAGGCAAGCATGATTAGATCTTGCAATTGTCTACAGAGATACTCACAGAATCATAGAATATTCTGAATTGGAAGGGACTCACAAGCATCATTGAGTCCAACTTCTGGCTCCACACAGGACCACCCAAAAACCAAACCATATGTCTGAGTGTGTTGTTCAGACAACTGTCTTGAACTCCATCAGTATTTCCAGTGCTCAACCACCCCCTTGGTGGAGAATCTTTTCCCAACACCTAGCCTGACCCTCCCCTGTCCCAGCTCCATACCGTTCCCTCGGGTCCTGTCACTGTCCCCAGAGAGCAGAGCTCAGCACCTGCCCCTCCGCTCCCCTCGTGAGGGAGCTGCAGGCCACCATGAGGCCTCCCCTCAGCCTGCTCTTCTCTGGGCTGAACAAACCAAGGGACCTCAGCTGCTCCTCATAAGTCTTCCCTTCTAGATTCCTCACCATCTTTGCAGTCCTCCTTTTGACACTCTCTATTAGTTTTATGTCCTTCTTATACTGTGGCACCCAAAATTGCACACAGTGTTTGAGGTGAGGCCACACAGCACAGAGCAGAGCAGAAAAAAAACCCTTCCAGCTGGCAGTGCCAGGCCTGAGGCACTCCAGGGTACAGTTGACCCTCCTGGCCACCAAGGTACACTGCTGGCTTGTGCTCAGCTTGCCATCAACCAGAACCCCCAGATCCCTTTCTGTGGGGCTGCTCTCCAGCCTCTCTTCTCCCTGTCTGTACATGTTGCCAGGGTTGCCCCTGGCTATACAAATATGGAATAATTAAACTCATAGGACTGCCACGAGGACATAGTACTATTGGATCAAGATTAGAAACTCTGAGTGATTTAGATGTAAATGTGTGTGATTGTCCCTTGATTAAAACCATCAAGACAGGAAATAATGAAAGCATAGTCATAGCACTGACAGGGCTGGACTTTATATCATCCTCAGTCTCTAGTTTCCAGTGGCATTTTTCTTACATTATCAGAAGCAAACAAAAATTCCAAGAAACAAATAAGGAAATAATTATTTTTTCATGCTTTTCTAGTGAACTTTTGTTATGAAAAAAAAAATAAAATAATGTCAGTTTAACCATTTGTGAACTCTGCATTGATCTGTTTTACATCTAATCACAAATACTGAATATCAGCTATGTCAAAAACAGTTCTTTCTCAGGTTAAGAAAGAAATCTCCTGCAGATAATAGTCTGGATGAAAAATAGAGGAATTATAGGTCTGTGTAGGGGAAAATTTCACTATATTACAATGAGAAAATGAAAATGAATTGCCAATATCTAGCTTGAAACAGATAAATTTGACAGTCAAAGAACACAGAAACACTTGAATGAGACAAATCAAGTGATGAAGGACTCAAAAAAAATTATTATTACTTTTCCATATCTTCGTGAAACACAGCAATATATTGAATTAGAGGACACTACAATGAAGATCGATAAGAGGAGTATTATAAATTATATGTGGGTGTGGCTGTGTTTGGGTGTTTGTGTGCATGCAAAAGGAGAGAAAAAGACATAAAAACTGCATTAAAGACATAAAAACTGCATTATTTTCTACCACACAAATAAATAAACCTGTGGGTGACTGTGGGTGCAATAACTGACCAGAAGATGTTATGAATGTGTACTATCTTCTGACGTGTTTATTCCTTTTCTCTGACATTATTATCTGGTTTCTAGCCAGCATATCAAATTACATGGCATTATAGCAGCCCCATAGTCCACTAAATACAGAAATGCCAGATATCTTTAGAGTCCCTCCTTAATAAACCCTAATGCTCATCATTAGTTTATAATGTAAATCAAGTCACATTAACACATCAGAGTGAAAGAAGGGAGAAGCAACTGACTTACTGTAATACACATTGCTAGTCTATCACATGACTGAGAGTTATAAACTATGTAACTGTTAATTTGACAAATAACAAAAACGAAAGAAATTTATTGACAGCCAAATTTTTTACCTTTGTTTAATTTTGCAAAGTGATGATAAAAAGAAACTCCTAGATGTCTAGGAAACACTACTCATTGTTAAGCTATTAATTCATTAATAAATTGGGCTCAGATTTTCAAAGTTGCTTTTTACCTTTAAAGTGTTTTCTGCTTATGCCAATTATTTCAATATTGACACAGACACACTTTGCTCTAGAAAAGATGTTTCAGTCACTGTTACGTAGCAGGTGTCTTAAAGATTCTTATTCTTTTTTAAACAACAAAAGCATAGAATATTTAAAGCATTTTTACTGACTTCAGTAAAAAGCCTCTAATATATTATGTGCTTAATATACATGAGAGACATGATGCCAAAGGGCAGAAATTATTAAAAAAAAAAAAAGTCAAAATTAAGATTTCTATAATGAATCCTTTCTTCCTTGATATTTTTTGGATGTTCCTTTCACAGGGAAATCTGAAGACAATTTGTTTCATTCTGAATTGGAACAAGACCATATTTTGCAATGTTGGACGGTTTGGGAAAAGCGTTTTAACTTATCCTACTCCAGGGAGAGAATTGA
Organism: Aythya ferina; assembly: GCF_964211825.1. NCBI lineage: Eukaryota > Metazoa > Chordata > Aves > Anseriformes > Anatidae > Aythya > Aythya ferina. Next base: position 130,562,267 of record NC_140297.1, read on the forward strand.
GAGCAGACTGTGAGCTATGAGACAGCATGCACACTTCCCTCAGTTTGGCATTGCCAGCCACAGAAGGGCAGTTTTGAGAGTGTCAAGAATGCACAAATGACAGTGGGTATCCCAGGTCTTCTGAAGCTATTACTTTTCCTAGATCTAGAACACAATTTGCAAGAAGTCCCTACTTCTCTACCTAGATTATTTTCCTGTTTTTATTTTACTGTGTTTTTTTGTTGTTGTTGTTGTTGCTTGTTTGCTTGCTTGTCTCACATTAGGTATTCATTACCTATGACTATGCCTGAGGATTGAAATGCTGGATGGAATCAGTAAACTTACAGACCAGTTCATGATTCAGCTAAAAATCCTCTGTTGAAAAGTAAGGCCAAATAACCTTGCTAACCTACTCAGTAATTTCAAATATGTTTCATAAAAAATTCTATTCAAAGAACAGTTACAGCCACACATGGCTTGTGGTCAGAAATTCTTCTCCTATGACTCTGGGTAGCTTGAGAAAATAATTTCTTTTTGCCCTGTGTCAGCTGGGTGGAACAAGAAAAAGTAATCCACTGCTATTTATCCTCTACTCACTGAATACAAGAGAGCAGCTAGCACTCCTCATTTTGATAGCAATGATGGAGAGTAAGCAGTGGTAATCTGGACCACATCTGCATGTCCATCTTTTTATACCGGATAATAGATTGGGCTAGTGCCTGCTTGTTTGCTAGCGTAGCTCTTTACACTCATATTGCCAGTTTTCTGATACATGTAGCTGAGCACTTATGACCTTCAAAGGCAGTTGAGATTGCAATGGCAATAAAACCCACTGCTCTGGCAATTTACAGGATTGGGCAATTCTGGAAAAATTTACATGGCCAAATTGCTGTCCATCATCAACCACATAAGGACAGTTGGATAATGCCATTCTCACCCCTCTCAACTGTAAGTGTATGAATGCATTAAACATCAAGGATCCACATTTACTCCTTTGTTATCTCCAATTATCAGCTAAAGATTCTGTCATGGAGAAGAGAGATGTTTGGCTTCAAGAACAGGATTTGCTTAAATCACAGCCTAGATGTCTTGAGAGTATTAGTTTACTTCTTACTATAGCCTTTGGCCAGTATCAAGTAGACATGTTACACAACTAACTAAACCTGTCTTACATGGTGCAAGAATATTCTCCTGATTCAGGTAGGCAATAGGTACCCTTTTATTTTCCAATATATATATTTCCAATATATATTTATTCTATTATCTGCAATCAGGTTGGAAATACTTTAACTACAATAATCAGATGCTTTTTATACACACTTAAAAATTTTTTGTAAGCAATACAACCATAAATCATGCAATGTTGTTTCTGCTCCTCAACTCAGTATGTATTACAGGAGATTACTGATAGATGAGTAGCTAGTTGGTATATTTTTTCATTAGAACCCAGAGACATAAACTGTGAATAATGAATAACAATATTTTGGAAACCATAACAAATTGAACTAGAAGTTTTTATTGCAATAATACATTTTTATGTAGAAATGGGTTACAACTTGAACCACTTTCATTAGAAAGTTTATTTATTTATTTATTTGGAGTAGAATAAATATACAACATCTAAGAAAGTAATGTTTTTAACTGAAAAATACAGTTTTATGACCTAGTTCCTGTAAGTCTGTATTAAGTCATACCGATGTATTAATTCAAAATCTGAAGTCTTTTTCTGAAAAACAGATCTCTTCAAACATAATTTATTTGTAAATGCAAAATTAATGCCTTCTAAAAAAAATAACTATGACCACATCTCAATCAATGTTATATATGCAATAAAAATACAGTAAAGAAACGTTATTTACAACCATTGAATCATAAAATCATAGAATGGTTGGGGTTGGAAATAGTCTGCACTATTTCCAGTCCTGGAGTTATCTCAGGAGGAATTAGTTCAATCCTGGCTGTATTTTGTTCTTAAAATGACTGTTGCTACCAATTATTTATTTATTTGTTTATTTATTTATTTATTTATTTATTTTATTTTTCTTAGGTTCTCACGGACATCCTCTTGTGTATCTTGTGATTCCCCTTTTCTACTTCTGGCAATTCATCCTGGGGATGGGCTCATGTAATATTTCTAACCTTAATGAATAAAGTTTAGATCTGAGTGATTGTGTGTATTATAAATTACCCATTTCATTATAACATGAATGAATAGCTAAGTAATTTGGTGAACAGACCAGGGAAGTGTTTTTGGAGAACCAAGATCTGGAAGTTGTGCTTTACCAGTTTTGCCCAGATATGGCATTCAACAAGTAATTTCCCTCCAATTTCTGCTTATGCTCTTTGTCTTAAGGTGACAATCGGAATAGACTGACTCTTAAAACGGTGTAGAGAACCTACATCCCAAAGGCCCCTGACTTTGCTTATAGCTACCAGAACATGAATGCTAGGCAATGACAACATGTTAATGCTTCAAAGGAGACTCAGAAATTCAAATGAAAATACTATCAGTAAATAAATATCTAGGGTGAATATATTTAATACATCAAGATCTAGAAGAGCTCCTTTCAAACTTGTTCATGCATATTGCTCATGGATATACTTTCACTTTATAAGGGTGAAAGTAAAAATGCCAACAAGTCAAATTTATAAAGACGTATCTCACAAAGGTACCCAAAGCCTAAGGCAAGACAGCTCATGGGGTACCTGAAGTAGCTGGAGTAAAACAGGCATTTAGCATTGATTTCCAATAGAATTTCCATAGAAAGTCCAAACAAATTAAATACAAGACTTAGCTGGACAATTTTAAACACTGTCAAGTATTTATCTACACCTTAGAGTTTAGAAATCAGATCACACAGCTGAAATCTTAAGAAGTCCTTTGTTTATGTAATAACCACTTCAATTGTGTAAGGTAATTTTTAGGCACAGCTGAATATCAGAGGTGCCAATTTTCCTTTTAATACTGTAAAGGTTTTTTTGAGTGTGATGTCTTTGCTGTGAAATGTTGTGTAATGCAGGATTGTATTTCATGGCACTCACAATGCAGGATTGCACTTCATCACGCTTGTAATGTTCTGATTTCAGCTGTCAGTAAAGTCCCCTAACAACTAAGGATCAGAAGGGAATCACGAGTTTCAGATGTTAGTATTATTATTTTTTTATTATTATTTTTTGTTTTGTGGGTGTGTGTGTGTTTGAGTGTATGTGAATGCTAATACCTTTGAATCCCAGGGTAATGTGTGTCTTCACAAATTCGTCAAATACTTTCAAACACCAAGGGCACAAACACAAAATTTCCTTCTGCATTTTTTCCCTCTTCATAGAGGTGAATGTTCACGTGAATCTTTTATTTTCTCCAGGACACAGTAAAGATATATGGGGCTGTGAATATGTTTTTATATATCCAGATTGTCCATGAGATTTTCTTTGCTTATTCATATTCTGCAAAGGAGTTGGTTCTAATTACTGATGGATTAGTGTGCATTCCAAATCGCGGTAAAATAACTGGGTGGAGAGAACAGCTGTTGATACTTCCATAATAATTTAGAAAGCTAGTGGCTTGTAGCTGCAAAACAAATGAGCCAGATTGTACACCGTAACTATGTTGAGTCTGAATGTACATGGAGCAAGTTTTGTTCCATTACACAAAGAATATTACTGCATGAATGTTCTCATTGATCAATAAAAGTAATTACAGAGCACAGTACTGTCGATAGGAACCTGACAGAACTTTTTTTCTCTCAAATTTCTACCCACCTCTATTGAACAATTTTTTCTCCCTAAGGGGAAGATACTCTGAACTACTGGAAGTGAGCTCTAGTTTAGTTCATAACGGTAGGCTTTTTTTTTTTTTTTTTTTTTTTGGTAAGCAATGTATTATATGACAGAGATTATCATTGTTTGTCAATAGGTATATTAATTAATAACACTATCCTCAGTAACATAGTCATGCAAGACCAGTTATTTAAGGAATATTACATTAAATTTATGAGTTACTGTGTGTATCACTATGAAGTATTGGAACAGGCAGCTCAGGGAACCAGTTGGATCACCATCCCCCAAAATTTTCAAAAAATTTGTAAATGTAGTGCTTAGTGACATGGTTTAGTAGTGGAATTGGCAGTGCTAGGTTAAAGGTTGGACTAGATGATCTCAGAGGTCTTTTCCAACCTAAATGAGTCTATGATTCTATTAATCATAAGATATCTGTTTACTGCTATAAACTCCTTCATATCACACAAATATATTGACTAATAACACTAGAGCTAATCTATGATTTATTTGCAAATGTCTGCATTGCCTTTTAATTATTATTTTTTATTATTTAGCAACTGTATGTTTTCTGTAGGAAATCATTGGCAACATCTGCTGTTCATGGAGCCAGAGATGGCCTCTCCAGACAAAAAGGGGCTCCAGCCTCCACTGAGTTCCCATGGAATTTGTGGAGGAAGCTGGGGTGGGCTGGCACCTTAGACAGGGGCAAGATCAGGGCACAGCTCTGTGCTTGCTCAGTGGTGACCAGGTTGTACCACAGTGCTCCTGGGAATGCACCTGGATCCCAGAGCCTCTACAGGGCCTAGAGAAGACAATCAGAGATAGCCTGCCATGGTGTGAAACCATAAATCCCAGCTCCCCAAATGCACATGACCTCTTTCCCCCTATCCATTTTCAAAACTAGATACAGAAGCAAGTTGTTAATGTCAGAAGACCAAGATTAACAGAGCACAAATGTCTTTTGCATATGTTGTGTTCACTTTTTTGATCTTTGAATTTCTGATTTTGAACACATATGTTGTGTTCACTTTTTTGAAGTTTTTGTTCTCCTAGTGATCAGAGGCAAGCATCCGTAATTAAAATTATCCTACAGTATAATTCTTGAGAAAAGGGTTAGAAAAGGTGTAAAAACATACTCAAGTGAATGAAAACAAAGTTTTATGGAGTGGAACTTTGTTTTAGAACTTCACAGTGAAAATCTGATAGTAGCTCAAGAGGAAGAGATAAAACACAACTTATGTGGACTCGGACTCCCACCTGTGATATTTGATATTTTAGTTCCAAACCAGCTCATAAAGAGCTGTTGATACTTACAACTTTAGAAACTGATTACTTGTGGATGCAAAGTCTTTGGTTTTTATTCCCTTCCCGTGTCTTAAACCTGTGGATTTTGTAGTTGTAATTATATTGAGAGAAAATCATAGAATCATAGAATATCCTGAGTTGGAAGGGACCCATAAGGATCATCAAGTCCAACTCCTCACACTGTACAGGACTACCCAAAAGTTTAGACCATGTGACTAAGTGCACAGTCCAATCGCTTCTTAAATTCAGACAGGCTTGGTGCAGTGACTACTTCACTGGGGAGTTCAAGTGTGCGACCACCATCTCGGTGAAGAACCTCTTCCTGATGTCCAGCCGAAACGTCCCCTGCCTCAGCTTAACACTGTTCCTGTGGGTCCTATCACTGGTGATTACGGAGAATAGGTCACCTGCCTATCCACTCCCCCTTGTGAGAAAGTTGTGGACTGCAATGAGGTCCCCCCTCAGCCTCCTCTTCTCCAGGCTGAAAAGGCCCAGTGACCTCAGCCGCTCCTCATATGTTTTCCCTTCTAGGCCCTTCACCATCTTCGTCGCCCTCCTCTGGACACTCTCCAACAGTTTCATGTCCTTTTTGTGCTGTGGTGCCCAGAACTGCACACAGTACTTGAGGTGATGCTGCTCCAGTGCAGAGTGGGACAATCACTTCCCTCGATCAACTAGCAATGCCATGCTTGATGCACCCCAGGACATGGTTGGCCCTCCTGGCTGCCAGGGCACAGTGCTGGCTCATATTCAACTTGCTGTCAACTACAACTCCCAGATCTCTCTCTGCAGGGCTGCTCTCCAGTGTCTCATCGCCCAGTCTGTACGTATAGCCAGGGTTGCCCTGTCCCAGGTGCAGGATCCGGCACTTACTTTTGTTAAACTTAATGCGGTTGGTGATTGCCCAGCTCTCCAATCTGTCCAGATCTCTCTGCAAGGCCTTTCCACCCTCATCCGAGTCCACAACTCCTCCAAGCTTGGTGTCGTTGGCAAATTTGCTCAGAACTCCTTCTAGTCCTACATCCAAATCATTTATAAAGACATTGAAGAGGACTGGCCCTAAAATGGAGCATTGAGGGTCTTTTAGAGGAGCATTTTCACCTCTAGGGTGAAAACTGGCCTAGGGTGAGAGTGGCCTTTGTTCAATACTTAGTTGGTAATTAGGTAGGTTACCAGGAAGTAACAATTCAACATTAACTGATGAGCTGATCAAGCATAACAAAATCCATTAGTGTTGCCAGACATTGTTGTGCTGCTGCTTTTCTGAGCCAAGCTGATCCTCAATTTCCAACAGGCTGTGAAAATATTCCAATTATATAGATATGTATATACGTATATACATACATACATACCTACATATATATATATATATATTTAGTGAAGCCTTCAAGACTGTAGCACTGAAAGGGGCCTTTTGAATCTTTGTGTTCACTTCCCCACAGTCACAAGAACCTGTGTAGTAGATGTTGAGACCAGAAAGCACAAGGGAAGCCACTGAATACTCCCCCGGATCTTCTAGAAAATGTCTGATCTTCAACATACAAGGCTTCAAAACGGTGCACTGTGAATCTAACTGAACTACAGATACGAACAAAATTCCACTTAGTCCTCTAGGTACTAAGACCAATGTATTTATTCTCTTATGTCAGATGAAAACTCTAGGGAAAAATAGTTCTTTTTCTCTAAGATTGTAATGATAAGCATTGTAGAAAGTAGTGGGAATTCTGTATTATAGTGCTGTGGGAAGCTGTGTCCTTCAGGTTTTATGTTCTCAGCAGGATCATGTGGCAAAAATATTGAGACAAAAATATGGAAGGTCAATAATTTTGCAGCCTGGTAGCTATCCAGTTGTATATATAACTCATGATCCATCTCTTGTTCCAGTGGAAATTTGTAGTAAATATTAAAAAGGCTTTAACAAGAGCAACTGACGGTGGTCCAGGACAGGACACCATTCTACGCCAGAGCTTATTGCCTTATTCTGACAAGTAGGAGATTTTGGTTTAGTTTGCTGCTACCTTAGCAAATGCAGGAGAAACCTAAAGTTGGATTTTTCCACTTGTGAATTAATATTTGAGTTGCTGAATTGTTTGTATAAAGGCAGGTATCTTTCTTTCTTTCTTTTGAGCTTTAAGCAAAAAGATGGAAGTGATTATCTCAGTGAGGTCACAAAATCACAGAATGTCTGAGGTTGGAAGGGACCTCTGAAGATCATCTAGTCCAACTCCCCTGCCAAGCAGGATCACCTAGAGCACATTGTGCAGGATGGCATCCAGGTGGGTTTTGAATATCTCCAGTTCTCTCAGCCTGTCCTTGTTTGACAGGTGCTCCAGTCCTCTGATCATCTTAGTAGCCTTCCTCTGGACTCTCTCCAGCAGTTCTATGTCCCTTTAGTACTGGGGAGCCCACAACTGGTCACAATACTCCAGGTGTGACCTCCCCAAGGCTGAGTAGAGGGGGAAGATCATCTCCCTAGACTTGCTCACAACACTCTTCTGAATGCACCCCAAAATACTGTTGGCCACAACGGCACATTGCTGACACATGATCAGACTTCTGTCCACCAGGACTCCCAGGTCTCTCTCTGTAGAGCTGCTCTCCAACAGGTCAGCCCCCAGACTGTACTGGTGCTTGGGGTTATTCCTCCTGAGGCACAGAACCCTCAGTTCTTGCCTTCAAAGCCTGAGCAGGGGAAGGCGTCTCCTTCCCACAAAGAGTTTTGCATTCAAAACCTGGAGAATAGCAAGTCTCCCTAACTCTCCTATCTCCTACAAGGAGCATCTGTGTACAGTATGCTGACCTTTGTGGATCACACATTCAGTGAGAGTTTGGAGCTCCAGTCTAATGTTAACATTTTCTGAGTGGTACTGCCAGTTTAAAAAAAAAAACATTCATCTTTGCTTACTTCCAACACCTAGTTCTTCACTTCACTCATTCCTCTTAAAGTCCTCTTCAGTTTTGCTTATGTCATGCTCTGCATGAAAGAGCAAATGGATAAAAGAATAGGAAACAGATGATTTTTTAAATTATTATTATTTTTTCTTTATGAAAGGTTTTTCTCTAATGAAATTATGATGAGAAGCAAGACCCACAGGTATTCTATTCCTCCTGTGGCACTGAAAAAAAAAAAAAAAACACAAAACAAAAAACAGTGAATTATGTAGGAATGCAGAGCTAGCATTGTGAAGCTGAGCCTGTATCTGAATTATGATTCCTGCATTAAGAACAAGAATCACTAAGACCAATGACAGTCCCGAAGAGGTCATTTCTACCTCTGTACTAAATTTGGTAACAGTAGCAGTCCAGTTTAGAGCATTTTGTAGTAAGTATGTAAGTGAGCCTTGAATATTTTCTGTTATACAAAAGGCAAATATACGTAATATGAAGAGCTCAGTCCTGCACTCAGTTTCATGAAAACTGAAATCTCTAGTGCAACTCCTTATCTTCAAACAATTTGGATCATGTAAGGAACCTCATGTGACTTCTGGTCTGAGTACAAAGATTGCCATCTAAGGTCTTGTACTGTACAGGATTATATTGTTACAAAGGAGAAAAGACTGATGTTGTTCATGCCAAATAACACTTTCTTTTTAATCTATATCAAGATGCAAATAACCTAAAGGAATTTACATCTTGTATGTAGTATCATGTTGATGTAGGGTCCATGTAATTGCAATGAATCTAGCTAGAGAGACAGGAAGCATGCTGTTGCTGATCTTATGACTCATTTTTTCAACAGCTATAATTTCTAACCTCTTCTGGAGCTTGACATCTAAACACTGGGATTTAGCAATCCCAATTCTTTCCTCAACTCTTTTCATTTCTTACTAATTGGAGCAAGCAAAAAATAATTGTTTTATCTTGTTTTAAATTTTATTTTCTTTACAAATTACATGTTTTATAGACTAAACCTTTAAAAGTGTTAGTTGCTTCATCATTTCATATTACAAGTTTTAAATTCTGATGTGTATTAGAACCTGAATATAGTGAAAAATATGTAGGGTGACACTCATACAAGAAATTACTGTTTTTTTTTTTTGTCTTTTAATTCTTAATAAAGAAGAGCTGCATTAAATGTCTGATGCTCTGAGTGCCAATCTGCAATAAGTCACATACATATCAAATTGTGTTGCAAGAATAAATTCTGAGGATTAGAGACACAAAAGGACATCTTTACAGATTCCATTTCACAATCACTAATCCAAAACATTTGATCTCCAAGTTTATGCCCTTCTTTAAAACAATCAGGATATGTATTTGCATTACCTTTTCTTGGGAAAATTACCTACAATATGTAAACAAGGTATTTATCCCTTATGAGAGGGGTAATGATTCTACATGTATTATACAGGCATTAGTAAATTTAGCAATGTTCTGTACTTGTGAGGACTTGAATTAAGCCTTTCAAAACAGAACAAATTTCTACCCAAGCTGTATGTTTACTGATTCTGTCAGGGTAATTCACAGATCATCATTTCCTTTTGTAATGACATCTTTACCCTTTCTTTAAGCTGTTTTTTTATATTTGTTTTCTTTGTATTTCCTCTGCAGTCATATTACTAGCATAAAGAGGAAGAGGAAGCGAAACAAAAAATAGTTGCTGGTCTGCCCTATTAAAAATGTGGAAGGTTGGCTACAAGACAATAAAATATTGTGGGAAGAGATTAAACACTAACTGGTTAAACAGTAAGGTGAAAGACAATTTTTTCAATTGAAAAACCACTTTTTTTTTTTTTTTTCCTAACTTCTTAAATAATGACAGAAAAATATTTAAAAAACAAACTTCCATACCACTGTTTTCATGTCATGTCTTGATGGTTTACTTTGAAAAGATACAAAGGACCAGGATAACTTGCCAGAAGGTTATGCCAAATTCAATTAATGGCACGGAAACCAGGATGAGTCTGTTTGCACATAGCAGGAACATGTGACACTGCAGTCATTCCTGCAGAAGATGTACATGTGCTTCACAGTGTCTGGAGAGCAAGTTGTTGTGAAGAGTCTTTCCATGGGAAAAAGATAATCCTCCGTCCAGAAATTAGGATGCAGATCTAGGATGGTAGTAGATCCTGATGATATCTACTTCCACACTCAAAGAGGTCTGAGAGAACCTTTCAGTGGTCAGCACCAGCCTGACTTAGAGCAGATGTTTGAGTAACCAGATGGTAATATGCTCAATGACCACTGTTCTAATTTTTATTTATTTATTTATTTATTTTTATAATGTGACGTTCAAACCAAATCTCCAGAGGTAAATACTGCCACCATTCAGGAAATGTGGAAGTAAAGAAAAAGTTGGATCAGGCTATAAAAATCTGACCCAACTCTGAGAAACAGACACAAATAAAATATATAGAGGGAATGCATTCTTGAAGATTTATTTACTTTTTAAAATTTCGCATAGCCAAACCAAAACTTGAAAATAAAGCCAAAGCGAGAGCAAAGTGGCTGCTGGAGGCTAGTTGGTCAAATCTACATTAGAATTGTGACTCTTGCCAGCCTTGTTACTTTATACTATTTTGCTCCCTGGTGTTTTCTTTTCTGAAAAAAAAATAAAAAAAAATAAAAAGCTCCAAAAATCTGTAAAAAATAGTAAAATGCAACAGCAGAAGCCAGCCTTGTCCCTATTGAGAATCTTTCCTTCACCCTCATCTGATATTGAGAAAATTATTCTTCATTTATGATTACAAACTATGTATTCTGCTGCTTGCAGTCACTCCTTATTTCTTATAATAGAGACAGACAGGTAGCTGATATCTCTGCCCTTGATATTGTTCCACTAATATTTATGTATTTATGTTTTTTGTTGTTGTTGTTTGTTTGTTTTTAATTATTATGAGAAATTGCAAGGTGGAACATTGTCTCTATATCTAGCTTGTCTGGAGAAAGTTTAGGCTGCTCGCTCTGTCATAGACTCTAAATGGAGTCCTCAATTTGGATGAAAAAAGGACCATTATGGGTCCAGGCTGAAATTACAAATTATATAGAATTGGCAAGTGCCTTTTCTAGTTCTTCTTAATAAGCAACTCCAATAAAACAAAACAAAAGTAACTCCAGAGATGTACAAATCTCCTAAAAGAGCTTGACACCTTTCACTCACCTCAAACTTCTGTTGGTAGGGACCTAAGCACAATAAAAATACTGAAATTTTCATTGAGGAATCTGCATGCATGACAGAGGTAGAGCATTTGTGGGATGAAGAACAATGATAACTTTTGATATTTTTAAAGATTAATAGAATTTCCGTGATAGAAAGAGAGATCAGAGGTTATTTTTTAAAACACGTAAATTGGGAATACTTATTTGGAAAAAGGAAAAAAAAAAAAAGCATCAGAAGACAAAAACAAAACAAAACAAAAATGTTATTCACTGAACATTAACTATCGACAAAGACTTGCATTTCCTAGGAAAACACTCCATCTCTGAAAGCAGAAGATAGGGCATATATTTCCAACTAAGCTTTTTTTCAAACAACAACCAGGATTATCAGCCAAAGTAGTGTGTTAACATGGAGGTCTTAGAATGGATTTGAGAGCTAAGATGTAGCCACAAGTAAATTAGTATTAGCACTATTATCAAAGGCAGTTTTAGAGCAAAGAAAAACTACAGAAGCCAAGAATATATTGTTTTAAACAAGTTAGCATCAGACTAAGTGACCTAGCAGCATAGCAGATGTTTAGATGTCATATTTGTTTATAGAGAACGCATTGGCTTTGTCAATAAACATTCCTAATTTAGCATAGACAATTAAAGTAGTATTAAGAAAAGTTGTATTTGATTAGCAAAGAACGAAAATGTGTCTCCCAAAAGACTGAGGAGCTGTTTTCACAAAGGCTTGGCTTTCTTAGGAACTGCATCCTTTGAAAAGTTTTCTCAGAATTATTTGTTTAAAATGGAAGAAATGCATCAGTACATGTTTTAAGGTCTGTAATAATGCTCCGTTCTCACCCTTTTGAGACATTGTACATTCTGAAAGCAAAATCTCTATATCGACAAGAAATCCATTCTAATAGAATTTAGACCACAGTAGTGGACCACAAAGTGGATTGGACATACTCAAAAAAAAAAAAAAAAAAAAAAAGGAATCAAGAGGAAATCTTACATTACATTAGAATGTAATCTGTAGGAAAAAAAAAAATCATTTTGCTGTTACTACCAACAAAACTTACAGTACTTGTCTAAGTGACATTGTTAAAATGCTGAGAGATCAAGACATTTAAAGCTATCTTCAGTGTTAATATTAATGAAAATGGACCTTGATTATCATATTCTTTTCTTCAATTAAATATATAGAAAAAGAAATAGTTAAATGGTGGTTAATGATGGCAACCTTAAGCTATTATTTATAGCAAATGCATTTTTGTTTTATCTAGCTTGTCCCCATGTAGGAAACATCCTGCTTCATTTCTGTTTACTATTTTTAATGTTTAAAGAAAAAGCATAAAAAACAGTCTTGGCTTCTATCTCTAATTAAAAATTGAATTTATGAGAAATATAACCGTAGGTGACAGAATGTATTCAGGTATTCCAGGAACACATTCACAGTCAAGTCTCAATTAGATGAGATAATGTGTGAAAGGCATAGACTGAATAAACACAGACTGTTTCATATTAAGATATATATTCCATCAGTGATGCTGCCATAGAAAAAAGAAAAAAAAAAAAAAAGATTAAAAAAGAGGGATCCAACATTAGCTTCAACTGTTGTGAGTACTGACCTGCAAAGATGGTTGCATTCTTTCTGGTCCAAGCTGATTCATCTGAAGTCAATTGAAATGTTTGTTTATATGTGATGCAATTAGCCCATGATTTGCCCATGGGTAACTGCCTTACCTTATGGGCAGACTACTTTGTAAGAATTTTAATGAACTGAAGGACACTAATGAATACTCTTCAGGAGTACAAGCATCTTTTCCAGCCAAAGTAAAAAAATAATTCTGTGAAGACACTGTGTATAAAATAGCTTCTACCTCCCATTGTACTTGGAGTGAATGAAGCCAGAGGCTCTCCTTGTCAAATATGGTCACTGCTGCCATCCAGCACCTTCTTATTAGACAAGTCGTCACCACAAAGGACAGCAGCTTTTGCTGTCAAATAGCTGCTTTGACAACAGCAGCAGAAGTGATCATCACCCTTAGACACTTCTTTTCCAGTTCTGTAGCTATGCTTTACATGCATGTTTAAACACATATGCTTGTGGACAATAGTAATTGTGTAACAAGAAGTCAAAGAAAGGGCAATCCTTGCTGCAGCGGGAAAAAGTGATACATGACCTAGGTACCTGAGGGACTCTAGTATTGCTTGCTATCATGTCTGCTTGCATTTAACTGTTCCTGAGTGATTAGGCATTTTTGAATTTATGCAATTCACAAATAAAATAAAAATAAATTCACATTTAATATGCCAACATTGTCTTTAGATTTCTTACTTAATTTTGTTTGCAAAATCTTAATAGAAAGAAAAGAAATTCCTAAAGAAATCAAAGGTTACAATGGAATTAAGAAAGAGGGTACCTACCTCTCTATAGTTCAGAGTAAATATTATTGCCAACATGAAAACATTTAGAAGCATGGAAGTACATTGTTAGGAAACTTCTGCCCTGTAGGAATATCACAAAAGAGAGGAATTTAGATTTAGTTTCAGGAGTCTGGGATTAAAACTTAAAATATCTTAACCTTCTCATCTTAATTGTGTGGTTCTTCACAGTATAATGATCTGGGCACTTCACCTACAGTTGTGAAAGTTGTGAAGAAAATGATTCATTGGAGAAAGCTTACTCATTCAGTACAGAATAATTCAATGAAAACACATTGTAGTGAGCATCCTCCTGCTGAAGTCCTGGAGGAGCTTTCTCTGGCTTCCTTCCCCGGGACAGAGGCCCTGGTGCTCTCAAGGCTGACAGCTATGTTAAGGGGTGCCTCTGGATAATGTCATCATGCTTGCAAAGCTGAAAACAGCTCAGAATTTCCAGTTTGTGGGGAAATTTAATTGATTTGGTTTCAATTATACAGACCCAAAGGGCTCATATTTCTTCTTCCCTGTGTGAATGGGCAAAGGAGAGTCCATTTGGTAGAGCTCATCACAGTTGTCCTGGAAAGGAAAGAAATGCAAGTCAGCATGGAGCTGATGTGAAGTGGAAAGCTGTGAATTTCACTATGAATTTATGAATCAAAATGTATATTTCTTGGCCTATATCTGAAATTGTAAAATCATGTTCTTCCCCTTTTCAAGGACCGCCTGTAAAATACAGCAGATTCAAAAAGCAGATTGCAGTTTCTTTCTTGATGGAATATAGCTAAAAATTAAGTACATTACCCAGAAGTTCCTGTCAGGTAGAAAAATAGAGGTTTAGTGAAAACTGGAGATATTCTGGGGAATGCAGAGGGTTACAAACCCAAGCTAAGGTTTGTATGAACATTATTGGTGTTTGTGTAGCTCCAAACCTAATCATGCTGCCAGCAATTCATTTGCTTGTACACAGACAGAATGAATTGTTATACTTGTACTGGACATACCTAGTTTTGAAAACAAAGACTTTTACTGCACTGCAGAACTGCTTCTAGGTCTTAGAATGATTTTAGAAAAAATTGACCTGAAGTGCATTTCTCCACTCCCTCATCTTGCCTCCCCAAATCAGATTTTCAGTTTTCAATATCTAGAAAGCAAAGGATGTGAAGTCTTCTCACTTAAACACTCCAATGGCATTTGAGAATGAAATCCAATAAGATAATTCTATCTCTCTTCAGTCAATATTTATATGATTGACTCAATTGCTGAGCCAAGTGATTGGCTTACCATCTTCCATACATACAAGGTGACAAAACAAAAAAAAATGTAATAAAGTATGATGGTTGCACATTTGTTTAGAATGCTGTATACTACATTGCTGTCTTTTTTATCATGAAGGAAAGCATTCTTCCTATCAGATTCAACTGAAGAATTTAAAATACTGGCTGGACTTGCTCAGGACCAAAGAATTCAATGTAGTAAAAGACAGGTAGGATTTAAACTGCACTCTGGTTTTGACAGAGGCATTTGAAATATAACATGCTGCATCAGCTTTTAAGACTTAGTTAATATTGGTTTGGAGTTTATTTATAAGACCATTCTTAACTTTCACTTCTCTCATTGGCTCTGACAATGGAAGACCAATGCTAACAGACCATTAAAATACCTTTTTCAGGGATGCTGGAAACTTAATCTCAAATGATGCATAATGGCAGGAAGTTGAAATATATTTTTCATGATTTATTATAAATTACATTGGATGAAATTCTTAAAATAAAACATATAAATATTTGTGTGCTCACAAACTACATTAGTTAGAAGATCACTATTCCTAGAACAGATTGAAGTACAGTCATATTTTTTGCTTCAGAAACTTGGACTGCTTTCTTAGTAACCTTTCTATTGTTGTGCCACTACAGCACATAATAAAAAAGAAATATAGCTTTATATAGCATGGTTCTGACTCATCTTCTGAGACAATAAGAGAGAAGGTCATAGGTGATACAGTTCTATTAGTGTTTTCTTGTTTAGGTCACAAATCTATTTTTTCCTATTGATTTCATGTAAAGCCACTGATTAAAAACATAAAACCCAAGTGATTTATCTTACATTAAAATGATTGTAATAAAACCCACAGTCTTCTCTTTGTTTGGAATTAGTAAGCTCTAACCTGAGCAGAACTTTTAAACACATGCTTAATATCAGATCTATTTATTTCAGCAAAACTCTAAAGCATCCTTTTGGTCTGTTCCTTTGGTCTTTATTGCACAGATGAAAATAAACGTGGGTATATATTAAGGTACAAGGGCAAGCTGTTACACTGGAGAAGCTTTGGTACATTATGGCTACTACAGTACAAATACCTTCTCTGCAGTGGAATTGGTGACTAGTGTAGAAAATTAAATACTCTGGAGAGTAAACCACCAATTTATCTTTGAATTATACTTGGAAATTGCTATTTTTTATAAAAATTGAGACCTGTCTGTAGCAATGTTTTCTGCCTATAAATATAAATTTTATAAACTACAGTAAGAGATTCAATGAGAATCATGGCTAGATATAGCAGTTCTCCAATGTCATCTTACATCCTGCAAAACCAGGACAAGCCAGATACTCTCAAACAATTCCTGGATGACTGCCAGCTCAGAGGAGATATACTGTTATCTGTGAAGCTGAGATATCATCCCATGAGTTATTATTTACCTTATCAGAACCTGTTCTGTCATCCTTGGATATAACATAAATAAAAACTTTAGTAAGGCCAACTGAAAAATCAGAAATGGCTTTTGCTAATAATTTAGTATTCTCCTGTAACATTTGCACGACCTCTCCGTCTTGTTGTGCTCTTCTGGTAGAAGAGTGATACTCACAAGGAGATCAAGTGCCACGTTCATTGTCTTGAAAGCAAGGAGAAGACTTCTTTCCTAGCAGCCAAATAAAGATGCCAAGTAACACAGATGGAAAGTCATCTTTTTTTTAAAAAAGATAGATAATTTTTACACTTTTCACACTGGATGCTTGCTCTGCTGTTTCACATAGTATGTGTGTTTGCTAAAAATGCAACTTATACATCAGAGCCAATGGAGAAGAAAAATGAGCCAGCTAAAAACCTACAGAAGTGATCTACAGCTTGGCCTAAAGTGACAACAGTGCCTTCATGCCAATTTTTCACTGTGGGCAAATGAGACCTCTGTGACATGATAGAGAATTCCTACGTGGGAGCACAATAGCAGTTTCAGCATAACAGGATTCAAATGGAAGGCATATGACTCTTGATTCTTCCAACCAATGCTACCAAAAGGAAGTACTTCTCATCACCACAAAGCACAGTTCACTACTAGTTGCTTTCTTGCTTTGCATGCCCTTCTTATCTTGTCTCCTGAGCACTTTTTCCATTCAGTATTCAGTCACATTCTTGTACAATCCCTGATTAGAATCTTAGTTCACATTTCATGCCAAGAATAATTATTAAATCTAGAAAATGATTCCAAAAAAGCATGCATGTCAGCTCTTTCTTATCTTACAGGTGGCTGCTTGAACCCCTTCATTCCAGTTTTATCTGTTTCTGAAGTATTTACTTCTTCCTGTAGTAACGCTAAATTTTCCTTCTCTCAAAAATCAGTCCCTAAACTCATCTTGAAATAGTGGTTCACAACAAAATTACATTTGATTAAAAAAGTAGGAAGCAAGACTGAAATTCAGTGCTTTCTTTACAGCAAAAAAAGACTTGTTTATATAATATTTTTTACCTCCCAATGTCACTTTAGGAATGAGTGATATGTTTCTTTCAACAGTGCAAAAAATAAGCTAAGCTCTGATTACTCCTTTTAACAGGCAGATCTTAAAAATACATACTTTCAGGGATTTATATATTGAGAAGGTTACTCTCTTTATGCTGGTTAATGAGATAGGTATCTTCTCACCTGTTAATAACAACCCTTCTAATTAATAATATATTCTCATTGGTTTGGTTAATATCTAACTATCCACTCCACTCCCTAGTCTCTGCAGATAGATTAGTACAATTGCCTGCAGTAAAGAGCAAACATGCATTAGTCATTGGGCTATTCTGAGAAAGACAAAACTAAAATGCTCTTAAAGATAGCCTCAATTATTTCAACTATGTCTTCCATTTAATGTGGAAACTTGTTAAAAATAGTTAAAAAAAATAAAGAAGAAATCTACTCTTTTTCCCTGGAGATTACTACTGTTTAACATCATTTTTATGGTTATTTCTTGCAAATCCTTCATGATCCCTAGGGCCACCCTAGCCATGAACCAGAATGCACTAACAAATCTCTGGTAGCACTGCTGAGGTAACAGGCTTTTCTAAAAAAGGTGACAGTTTTCTATGAAATATGACTTTCAACTTTGGACTAAAGAAGGAAGAAATTAGGAAAATTGCCTCAGGCAGCACTCTGAATTATACTGATGCTGTTTTGGCTCACAATGCAAGAAAAGAAGGATGAAATAATGGGTCAGAGGGCTTGTGGCCAAACACTCTTGTTTTTGTGTTTTTGGACTTGTTTTGTGGACAAACAAGTCCAAAGGTAAAGAGCAGTGGGTGTGTAGTGAAAAAAGTTAGCACCTAATAAGATACCAGTTTTCACTGGGGAGTCCCATAGGAAATGGTTATAAAATAAAGCTAGCTGAAAAAAAATAAAAAATATCATGGTTAGGATGTGAAACTGTGCCCCTAAGAAAATCAAGATTCTTGAATCTGTCTCATATCTGCCTCGGATGGTCATGACCTGCTTTCTGGAAATGTTGGAAAGTCAGATTACTTTACAACTGGCTAAAAGCAGCACCCAAAGAGCATGGGAACAGTGTCAACTTGTTTCTTCGAACAAGTGATCTTCAAAAAGGATTTGAAAGACAGTTAATGTTCATGGGTTTTGCACAAGATTTTTCAAATCTAGTGTATTAATCCCGTGTTCCATGGTTTCCAGAGTTCTGTGTTTTTAGATCCCTCTGCTACATAATTTCATATTTGAAGTATGTTTTTATCTTCCTTTAAAGAACAGGAGAAGGTGAAAAAAGTACAGCTTGACAGGTAAAGTGAAGTACACTGATATTCCTGTTGGCACTATTTCTTCTGTACTGATTCTTGGATCTTGTTTACATATTTTGGTTTAAACTGTTCATTGACATGGATGGTGATCAAACAGCAATTTACCCCAGGAAAAACTGGATGAAACTGTTGATAGGGTATTTTTTAGCCTTCCCCTGTAATATGGGGTAAGACACTATTTTTGTAATCTCATGGGGAAGGGGATTTTCACCTGACAATTTATGTGTCATTGCTTGAATATAGGATGCTTGTATGTCCATCTCCCTTATGTTTTCTAGGAAACATATTTTATTTGTCATCTTTTGATGTAAAATGTGCCACAGTGTGCTAGCAAGACCTTTGTGATTTGTTCTTTCTGAGAGATGCAATTTAGGTGTTTTGTGGGCTTTTGAGGTTTCAATGCCTTTCAGGTTTTCTACATTGTGACTGGCTACCATTCATGACACAAATAGGATGTTTCAGCTCAAGGTTCAAGCAGCCTTACAGAAGAATTTAGAAACAGATGAAACTTTCAAATAAATATCAGCAGTTTAAATGACATCCACATTTAATTCTAGGCATAAATAAGTAAACAGATATTTTCACATTTGCACAGGAAAATAAGTCAATGAACAAGGAAAATTACATCAAATGAAAATATTCTGCAATGAAGTAGTGGTGTCTAGAATAGGCACAGTATACTGAAAAGGATCTACACATACTGGCAAAGCAAAACTGAACTGATTTAAATACTGGATAAAGCTCCTGATGAGCAATTAGCTTGCTGTAACCTCCCTGCAAGGAGGAGATGAATCAATGAATTGTTTTTTTAATTGATGATAGATTTTATGTCTCACAAAGTCAGACAGAACTTAAAAATAATATCTGAAACATTTTCAATTTTTAGGGATTTTTTAATGACAGTGGATTTACCAAAGTTGCACAAAAATTATTGGAATTCTGTTTAAATATAATACATCTATTTTGCAGCTGTTAGAAGAATGCTTTACTACACTTAAAATGTGACAAATAGAGCATACCTAAATTATTTAGCAATTTTTATCAAGAACTTAACTTGGTCAAATTTTTGACTTTTGACTTTTTTGACTTTTTTTTGACTTTTATGAGAACTCTGACTGAGGAATAACTCTGACTAAAAAACCAAGAAAGGATTGCAGAATTTGACATGTGCAGATAATTCACTCCCCTTGTAAACACTTATAGCAAGTGCTTACACTTGTTTACACACCACTTTTAAAAAACAGAAATGTAAGCTTCAGTTACATTTGCTGGGTTCTATAGCATCTATTTTATCTAGAAAATGTATTTGAGGGAAATCTCTCAAGATTTCCTGAGTAAACTGATGATTTCTTTTGGAGAGAGATTACTGCCTGAGAAAACTATTTCCAGTTCATTAGAAGTCTATAAAAGGGAACAACTTAATTCTTCAGGTCCACTCACAGATCTGATTTTATTTTTTAGAGCTTGGAGCTCTGAGAATGCAGAGGGGTGGAAAAGGGGTGGAAAACTTAAATACTTTAAGTAGAATCTGCAGACCATAGGGGAGGTTAAGCCTTATCATGAGCATCTTGTGTTTGACTGCACTGATGGATAAAGAGGGAAGGTAGGCAGAAATCTATCCTCCATATATTGTAGGTCGTAAGAAACTTTATTCTGATGCACTGAGGTGGAGTTTGCACAGGGAAAAAGGGGGTATTGTCCACTCAGGTCCATCAGGGCCATTTTTGGCCAACTTTAAAAAAAAATCAATAAAACTTCCTGTGAAACTCTTATGCTAAAATGTGTCTCAAACTTAGGAATTATATTTTTCAGATAGAAAATGCTGAAAATACAACACCTCAACTTCCCATCCCCAATTAAAATCAAGCCACTCCTTTTATATTTTTTATTTTTAGGAAATCACCTTCACCTGTAAGAAAGTTCAAGTTTACTTCCATTCAAATTTAACAGAGAAGTCCTGGGGAGTGTTCTGTGTATGCTACATGCACATACAAACACAAACACGCACATGTAAGACCTATCTACCTGTCTATCTATACATTCTATATGCATGTTTGTGGCAGATGCACTCAACTCATTGACCAAACTAGTGGTAGTTTGTTTCAGGGGCTCTAAAGAAAGTAAAGACCCAAGCCCTGACTGGAACATAAAGTTTTTAAATTCCAAGTTGTTTTTCGAAAATGCATGCTAGAAAAGGTGATATTGTGTGCTTTGATGTTCAAGAGCTTGGAAACCAGGGATCATGGAATTACCCCGTTAATAGCAGGAGGGTCTTCCAAGAGTAATTAATCAAGGAAAAAAAAGAAGTTGTGGGCACAAGCAGTCTTATGCTTACCTTTTTCATCTGTCATCATCTGAGTAGGAACCAATCACTTTATTCCATAAATATGACCACCTGAGTGAGCTTTTTGAGTTCTCCCTGCTCAGCAGCTGGATGAATGGTGTTAATCTCCTCTTGACTACATCAAAGATACTCCTCAAAGCTGTGAGGCCCCTTACCAGGTGCAGATCTTTAGTAAGTCACTGATACCATGTAAAACTTGTACCATAGGGCATTAAGATCTTGTACTGGTAAATTAGAATCATTATCATATCCTCTGTGCAGTAAGCAATAAGTTGAACCTTGCCATGGGACTTTGTTAAGAATCACTTTTACAGTATTTTACTTTAATAAACCATTTTTGCTATTACATTTGTCTGTGATTCTTTAGACAGTTTAATTCTTGCCTTCAACAACATTGCAGCAGCACTACCCAGCTTGTTGCAGGTTTGTGAGAACCATGTCAGCACTGCATAAAGAAGCCCAGGTAAGCAGCTTGTTGGTGTCCCTGGGATGTACCTGTGATGCCTGTGAAATGTGGTATGATACATTGCAGCAAAACACATTCTGCATCCTTGGAAAGTAAACTGAATCATCCCGAACAAAATCTGTTCATACATCTTTTGCAATAGGGAATTTGAACCTAATGGAAATCAGATTCCTCCTCACCTTTGCTAAAGACAACTAGGGATGCCACGTGGTTGTTATATTCCCATTACAGTGAAATCCAGAGTGGGAGGTGGAGAAGCAGAGGCAGAGTTTTCCAAATGTTTTCAAAGTTAGGACCTGTTACATACAGGTGGCCCAGAAAATTAAAAAGAATTTCCAAGCCGGGAACAGTGAAAACCCACACAGTCCTAGGTACAGGCCTTGTTTGCCACCTTCCTATTTTTGATATTGTGCTGACAGTTTTTTTGGAATCCATTCTACACGGAATCAATAAAATAAAATAAAATAAAATAAAATAAAATAAAATAAAATAAAATAAAATACAATGATGTATAGCATAAACTACAGTCTCCTATTATAAGGAGAAACTCTTATTTAACACTACCTGTTAACAGTCAGCTAAGGAGATTGGACTTCTTTCCTTTGAAAAAGCTGTAAAGAACATATAAAATGTAATGTACTCCACTTTCATTTATATGTTCAAAAGTAATCTTCACTCACAATCTCCCAAATGTTTTGGAGTAAGAGATTCAGGTATAAACTATATATATATATATATATATATATATATATGTATATATTAAGGTCATATTTAAAGGAATAAATGTATCTCAAGTTTTCTTCTAGCAGAAAATTCTGGAGAGCCAGAGCTTCCCTGTAAAGCAGTGCCTAGTTACTGCTACAAATTCTTGAGTTGCTTAACAGTCTTGAGCAAACAATGAAAGATCCTCCTTTGCAGCACTCAGGACAACACTGAGACATCCCCTGGATGGGCCACCACTATAGTGTTCAGTTTCTGGAAATCTTTGCAATACTGTCATTTTCATGGTAGGCAATGGTCCATGGGAGGCCATTGTGAGCCCATCCTTGCCAACATTATGCCTTTTGCAAGGGCTCTTGCTGCTGTGCATATAAAGTTAATGCATTTAGATGTAAAATTGAATTTGACATATATATATATTTTTTAAAGGCTTGTTCTACACCTTTTTGCCTGGAATAAATAACACACCTACCCTTTCTACTTTCATCTTGAAACCAAAATCCATCCATTTGCTGTGCAGATTTATGATGCCATTCAGTAATGTGTTGAATCACGAAGCCCTAACACTGAAGTTTCATCCTCCTTGTCAGGAAAAGCTTCAAAATATATCCTGTGTGCCCCTCTCCCACCTCTGCAGCCCCTCAGATATCAGGATGGGCTTCAGCAAAAGATAGAGGTAGAGAATAAAAGGCAGAATAGGTTTTATCTGTAAGGTGCTGTAGCAACAGTAAGAAAAGATTGTGAATGTGCCTCAAAATGGATGTAAAAATAACTCATTTCTACTTAAAGTCTCTCTATATTGCCAGAGTGGGATAAAAGGGTCTTACATAAACAAGAATCAGACCTACCAGGGCAATCTAGCTTCTCCTACAAGAAAGCACGTGTCCTTTGAAGTCATCCTGATTGCATCCACTTGCATTGTGACTGTTCAGAAATTCTCTTTTACAGATGAATCAATTGTTTGGTAAATGTGCTCAGACTGTAAACATATTGTTTTGACAAAGATAACATAAATTTGCATCAAAGCAGCTCAGTCATGAGCTGTGTGTAAAACCAGATATTCTAAAAACAACCCCTTTCCAATTTTTGTTTCTGGACAATGTTGTTTGCAAATTTTTACAGCTGCCTTTATTTTTATTTATTTATTTATTTATTTTTAATTTTGCAGTTTATCACAGTACATGCTGTAAAACACCGTTATCACATTTTTTTCAGAGTTTCCTCATGGGTTGCCTTCAGCATCTCATATAAATGAATAATGTTTCTCAAATTTTCTTCCTCAGAACAATCCTATTTAATACACATGTTTATTGGTGCATTTCTGTCTTTGGAAGACAAATGGGATATAATAATAAATGTGCACCATCTGGGATGTGTACAGGCTAGGTAAACTGGCAACGGGTTTTTGTTTTTTTTTGCTCACAGCTGCACAAACTAAGTGAAATTTAGGCTCCCTACTTGCAACCCATCATTCCTAAGCATTTGTCTAAGGCAGGAAATCCTCAAAAGTGACAAAAGATGGGCAAGGGAAGAAGCTTATAAAGATGGGCAAGGGAAGAAGCTTATCGCCAGGGACATTGACATGTCTGATGTCTGTTTTCTGAAAGCTTTCAGGGTGCTTTGTGGTCTCTGTGTGAAAAGTTAGAATATGGCAGAAGTCTGCTAACATGAAATTGTGCTGAATATTTCTCATAGCACATAATGTGTGGAAAGCTTTGGACCTCCAAAGTCTTACACATTTGCATCAGGCCCCTAAATATGGAAACACGAGAAATTGAAATATTTTTGAGGCTTCCATGAAGCAGAGGAAGGTCATACTCAGGGGATGTGATCACTGGGAGAATCAACTTCATGTCTATGTTGTCTTCAGAAGACCTTGGAGGAGTAGAGGTGAGATGAAGAGAGAGAAGAGATTATCCAGGAAGAAGAGGGGGTCATAGGCTGCTCCACAAAGACTGGCCAATTCAATTCAATTCAATTCAATTCAATTCAATTCAATTCAATTCAATTCAATTCAATTCAATTCAATTCAAAGACTGAATTGAAGATGGGGTGCAGCACAGCAAGCAGGAGAGCAGGCCTTGTAACTGCAGCCTCCACCATGCTTTATTTTGTCTTATGCATTACACTTTTTCTTAATCCACTTGCCTGTCTGAACCTCTGCTGTAACACTAGTAAACGAACCTCTTCTTCGCTATATACCAAAACTTCTGTCATTTGTAATAGGTCTGTGTTATGGAGCAGCAGATCCCTTGGCGGACACTTGCCTCAGGAGACACAACACAGTGCCACTGGAAAAGCCAAGTACCATCTTCAGAAATTCCTGAAGTTGTCAAAGATAAATCTTCATCACACAGTGAACAGGCAGTGCTTAATTCCTCTGCTGAAATATTCCTAGATACATTAGCATGCCTAATGCTCCAGTTTTGACCTGAAGATTTCCTAATTTTACCTGGATTCTGTGGAAGTAAGGTATTGTTACACCTGCATTTACAGTGATCCTGACCATGTGACTAAGTAGACAGCTTGTTTACATCGCCCACAAAAAGATAGTTGGATAAACAGGATGGTGTTTTCAGTAGCAAACCAAAGCTCCACAAACATGGATATGCAATCTAGAAAAAAAAAAAAAAAAAAAAAAAAAGACAGTTCTTGTACCATCAGCTATCCCATCTGCCCTGGAAAAGGTTTCTGGGACCTTGAGTGTCCTAAAAAATGGATGACATGATCTACTGTAAAATCAGAAAGAGTTTATAAGCCACCTCATAAGATGCAAAACATCTCAGAGATAGGTCTTAGTGAGTCCTAATCCAAATTGCAGACCACATTTCTGGAATCAGGACACTGCTGCAGGAGGCAGAGTTGTAGCCTGTGAGTCTTTATCTTCATCTGCAGGCTATACAGAGCAGCCATGGACCTATAGTTCAGGATAGTGCAAAGACTCTTTAATAATAAGACACCCTCAAGACATCAAGGAAAGCAGAAAAGATTTAATTGATGAAAACAGCTGGTTGCTTGTCACATGGTCAAGAAGGAGGTGGAAGGTGTTTATGCCTATCTGTGAGATGGGCTAGCTCCTACAGAGCTTCTAACTCAGAGATGATAGAGTCAAACATGTATTTTGTTTTGATGCTTCTAAAGAGCTGTTTATTTGTGAAAAAAATATCAACGTAGTTAAACCCTCAAAAAAAAATAGTCTACAGTAATGCTTCATATGCTGCAACTCATATTAAATGGAGTGTTGCTGCCTTTCAGCTGGGAAGTGCTGGACCTCATTCAGTGAACTCAGACTGTAACCCTGCTGTTTTCACGTCTGTCTCTTTGTAAGAGCATCCTGTCTGAGTCAGTGATGTGACGCTACTGGGCCTTTCAAAGTACTGCAAATAGCATGGTTGCCACAAAACAGCTAAGAAGCTTTGCTTACACCACACTTAGAGCTGTTATACCCTGCTTCAGCGCTCTGATGATGATGAGGAGCAGAAGTACCACTGGCTGGAGAAAAGAAGAAGGGGCATGTAGCCTAATTCCAGATTTTCCAGCTCCTCACTGTTGGGATAGGGCCAGGAGAGCATCAAAGCCTATGAGACTGCAGCTGATCATTCTGGTGTCGGCTGGTGCTAGGGACCTGGGTAAATATACTGATGATACCATGGGTCACGACAAGGTTCTGTTGGAGCAGAAATATGTTGCTCATAGTTACTTAGTCTTGAGCAAGTGACTGATGCCAGGAATGAAAGAAGGAACATGAGACTATGGACAACACTGTTAAACATTTGTCTGGACTGGGAACCAGTTTTCTTTAGTGAAAGACTGTGCTAACTCACCTGCTTCTTGAAAAAGTCAAGCGTGAAGCCTAAACTGCAGTTCACTTCGTCATTTTTTCTTTTTGAGAAGATCACAACACATTTGAATGATAATTTACTGGTCTGGTTTTGAGCTCACATATAGTAGAGCAGAACCGGCACACTAATTCCACAAAAGCAACAAAGCTGGATTTCTGTCACCAGGGATATATTTCTATAGCACCAATAGTGTCTACTGAAGCAATCTGGTTATTTTGTTATTTTTGATAGTTTTACAGCCGTTGGAAATAGCATGAATAGACCTTAATACAAACCATTCTGGCACCCTGCCCTTTCCTGCCTCAGGTCAAAATGAAGATGTCATGATGTTGAGTGCAGCCTAAGTATACATTCATGTGAACATGCTCATAACTTAAAAGCAGACAAGATTGTTTGCTAGAAATTATTTAAAAACATGTTTTACAATGCAAATATATGTTCTTTTAAAGTGAAATTTATTAATACAACTCAAAAGAAAGGAGGAAGAAGGAGAAGAGAGGAAAGGAGAGGAGAGGAGATGAGACGAGATGACACGAGATGAGATGAGACGTAAAAGACATTTTGAAATTGCCATATATGGACATCCTTTAAAGGTTCCTTTTCTGGAAGTACTTTTTCTTTGGAGACTTAATATGACTACAATGAAACTATATCAAGTGACTGAAATCCAGTTAGACAGCAATGTTTTAATAGAACAAAACTTTTTTTTTTTTCCCCCCTCTTTGGTTTTGTTGATTTATGGAATATTGTCATAGGATTTTCACCCTGTTTGGAAGTAAGACATTTTTTCCAGTACTTTGGATGTTTTCAAGCTAGAGAACTGAATCACAGAGTCACAGCATAGTTGAGGTTGGAGGGAACTGAGTCCAAATCCTCTTCTCAAAGCAGCGTCAAGTCAAGCTAGTTGTTTAAAAGTTTTTGTTTACCTATGCTAAGTACCTTAGAATATGCCTTAGAACACGTTCTTTTATATATATATATATATATAAAATTATATATATATTTATATAAATAAATAAATATAAAATTTATATAAAGATATATAAATTATATATATTTATATGTATTATATAATATATAATTATACATTATATTATATATTATTATAGTATATATATTTATATAATATTGTCCTGGTTTCAGTTAGCACAGAATTAATTTTCTTCCTAGTAGCTGGTGGAATGCTGTGTTTTGGCTTAGAATGAGAAGAGTGCTGATAACACCCCGATGCTTTAATTGTTGCAGAGCAGTGCTTATACTAAGCCAAGGACATCTCAGCCTTTGCTCTGTCCTGCCAACGGGCAGGCTGGGGGGTGCAGTAAGAGCTGGGAGGGGACAGACCCAGGACAGGTGACCCAAACTAGCCAAAGGGGTATTCCATACCATCTGACGTCATGCTAAACAATATATAGGGGTGGCTAGCCGGGGGGAGGGGGCCGGACTGCTCGGGGTTAGGCTGGGCATCGGTCAGCGGGTGGTGAGCAATTGCATTGTGCATCACTTGTTTGTACATACTATTATTACTTTCGTATTATCACCATTGTATCATCATTATTATTATTGTTATTATTATTTTGTTATTTTTTTTTTCCTGTCTTATTAAACTGTCTTTATCTCAACTCACGGGCTTCACTTTCCATTTCTCTCCCCCGTCCCAGAGAGGGAGGGGGGAGGGTGAGCGAACGGCTGCGTGGTGTTTAGCTGCCGGTCGGGTTAAACCACGACAAATATATATTTTATATATTATATATGATATATTATATATTACATATATATAATTACATATATATAATTATATATATATAATCTATATATATGTAAAGATAATCAGGAAGAGTGAAAAAATATGGGTCTAGTGAGACATAACAGTGAAGCAAAAAGTCAGTCAATACCCAACTCTTACATGTATATGCACATTCCTTCAAGCATGAAGTAAGCAGAGCCTGCATTTTGTCTTGTAGAGTGTTGTTGCAGTTACAGAAAGATTTTGCTGGGGTGAAGACTAAATATTCATTAACAGCAGTGTTCACTGTTCATCTCCCTTAAACATTTGTGCTTCAATTTCTGTATTTTCTGTTGCATTTCTGTTGCATAGAAGTGATACTAGGCTGTACATTTCTCTAAGGAAAATTATGGTGTGCTGAAGGACTGACTCTAGTCTACTAGCGAATAATGTGTAGGGGACTAGAGTGCAGACTTTCACACTTTCCAGCCAAAGCAGTGTTCTACCTGCCACCTCAGACTCTGGCTTCACACAGTCACTGTGACCTGAAGCAATGCAGGTTCTGCCAAAACAGCAGACAGAGAATTGTTGATGGCTGATTTTGATTTTGTTTTATTTTCTGCAGCATAACCTAGGACCATAACCTAGGACCATAAGTTTCGCAATATGAAAGTGCTGGATTTAAATAGATAAGCTAAAAACTGTTATGTTTGTACTCCATTTCAACATATCTTGAAACCACTGGAATTCTGCCACTGACTTCACTAGAAACAGAAATTCTCAGTTTGTTGAAGCCTTATTATTTTTTCTAGTGTGGCAAGAATACTGTGAGAAGAGGCATTTCTATGAAATCCATTGAAAACTCAGTAAAGGGGTGAAAAGTGCTTGCTTGAATATTTATGAGGAGATTTGTCCAATCTATAATGTAGGGTGCAGCCAGAATAACTTCTTGCAGTTCCTGGGATCTATCCTCAAAATCCCACCTACAGAAATCATACTTCTAATTCCACTTATTTATAGTAAACCATGTAATATAAAACCATATTAATTCCTTGCTATGCCATATCTTTTGGGATTTTTAAACTTACTGTGTATGTCAGATGTTTTGAAAATACTGAAGACAAAATGAATGGTTTCCTAATGTTAGATGAATTAGCACCTTCAAACGATTACTCTTATTCTTTGTTCTATTGTCATTATTCTATCTAAGATAGTACACTTCATAATATAAAATTTTATTGGCAGATAAAAATTTTAGAATGTTTTCAATAGCATTTGAACCCAGAAATAACTAGAAAGAAGTCATACTTGTGAAGGTTTTACTTTCTTTTAGCCCATAACCTTTATCATCTGTATCATTGGTATTGTACACATTTTCCATAACACATTTAGCTTCAGGAAGAAAAGGAATGTGTTTCAGACATAATCATGATACAGCAACTGAAACAGATCAGGGACACAGTAACTTAGCAATTTATTATTATTATTTTATTTTGTACATGTAAAATAAATACATTATCTGTGCTCAGAACATGAGCAGTGAGGTTTAAGGGGAATTATGTCTGTAGAATTCAAAAGTTTTCTTTTGATAATTCCTTTAGATGGGCAGGTTTTGCAGTATCATAGTCCCTGAAGAAAAGGGACAAGGTGAACTTCTCATAAACATCCCTAAATCTGCCTGCAGATCACATAAGTTAGGGGAAACCCAAACTGCATGATGTAGTGCCCTCAGTCTCCCCTACAACTGTAATTTTGAATCATCGTTTCTTGCAATATATATCCACATGTTGGCTAAAAAAAATGTCCATACCAAGGGTGATTGGGTCTGAAGTTTGAGAAGGGATAAAATGTATAACAGAAAAGTATGGAGAAAGGTAATGTGAGAAAACCTTTGAGGTTCAGTCTATGGTTAAAAAGCCAAGAAGAACGAACCATATATAGATTAAAGGAGGGAAAGAAAGCTGTTCTGTTTTAGTGAGATCAGTGAACAAGTTGCATACCATCTGCAATATAATGTTACAAATAGCTTACAGAAAATAGCCTGGTCTAAGGAACAAGCTTCTGAACAGATTCTGGAAGAACAGTTATACCAGTTGTAAACAAGATTTTGCAAGATTTGAAAAAGCAAATTTTCATGTAATACCAAGGAGAATAAAGACAGTCAGGGAGGATGACAATGCTCATCCTTCCTGAGGTCTGGCTGGCTGCAGAAACACTGTTAGACAATGTTAGACGTTCTCATGTCTGTACCGCTCATCAGGAGGAAAACCACAGCTGAGTGGATTTTTGTAGTATTCATTTAGAAGTAGTAAAATGAAAAGTTTCAGGATAGATGTTAGATGATGTTATCATCAGGACAGGTAATAAATGTTACAGGAAAGTTGGTATTTACCACAATTCAAGATCAAATGAAAAGTCGCACTGCCAAAGGAAGAAAATGTTCTGTTCAAGCAAATGTTAAAATATAGAAATATATTACACCTGGCAACTTGTCACATTTCATGAAAGTATCTGAGTGAGCAAGTGAGTTCATAACACAAGCTGGAAGGATGTCTTCTCTGACATCTGATTTGATAGAAATAGCAGAGGGTGGAAAGGGTTGCAGATCCTTGTAGAGAGACTGTGGGCATGCTTATTCCTTGCTTATTCATCCTAGAAAGAAAACAGAGAATGAAAAAACAAGAAACTGAAGGAGGGTGACATAAATGAGATGGCAGATAAAGCCTTGAGGTAGCAGATAAACCTCTAAGCAAGCATTGAACAGCTGCACACACAGTTTACAAAGAGCCAAATCTGGAGTGAAGAAGAAAATGAAGGGAAATTACCCATATTCATCAGTGGAAGTTTGTTGGACAGCAAATAACATTTGAGGATAATGCATAACAGATGGTAGCTTAATAGAAAGGGAAGCAGTAAGAAATTTACAGTGTATAAACTGTTCAATGGAATAACAGGGCAAAAGAAAGTATTGAAGAGAGTGGAATGCCTAGGAAATGTAGAAAGCTAAGAAATTGTGGTCTTCTTTAGGTAACTGATCATCTGTAGTGGTCGGATATGTTCATGTCATGATGAGATAAGAGGCAAGCATATGCACAGACAATAACGTATATAAGAAAAGGGAGAAAAAGTACAGCAGGATAGAGGACATTAGCAGAGGTGCAAGGTCAATGCACAGACAACCAATAAAGACATAAGAAATAAATTATCTGTAGGATTGCATCAGAGTCCTGGATCTGAACCACCAGAAAAGGAGGATTAAAAACAAATGAACTATATGGCTTACCACCTGTTAGTTAAAGAAAAGGAATAAAATCATATTTCGACTCCTTCCAAATTGCCAATGTAAAGAGGCCAATAAGAAAAGGATAGTACTATAGTCACAGAGAAAGTAAATATGCAAAAACGAAGGCAGTTACAATTAGTCCCTCTGTGATGTTTTGGCTGTCTGGCATAAACATAACCACCCCAAGCCTTGACACTGTTAAGGTACTTGTTTCTTTAGGCCACACTTTACACTTGATAGGATGGTCAGACCAAGACCTACAACTTTCTTACCTTTAGATTCATTTTTCCCAGGGAAGAGGAAAAGGACCTTGAATAACAGCCTCCCATTTCCTGTCAAGGTGTTCTTAGCACATAAAGTGTGCTTAGGTAGGAAGCTTTGCTATTAGGGTTTCTCCATTTGTACAAATACTTGAATCCATACTTACTGGGCCAGAGAGGACAACTCTAACCCATCTGTCATGACACTAAGTTAGGAGTATGCATTAACAAAAAAAAAATATTTGAATATTAAACAAAAACTGAAATCTTCCTGAGGTAGCCTAAATCAAGGATTAAGCTCCAAAAGCTTATGTAAGATTTTTGAGCTGAAGTGAGCATGACTAGTAGTGAGCATCACTAGGCTGAAGTGAGCCTGAAGTTGCCAGGCTACCATTGACTGGGTGATCACACTGGAAGAGTTGCAGTCAATGGTTCAGTGTCCAAATGGAGATCAGTAATGAGTGGTGTTCCTCAGGGGTCAGTCTTGGGACCGGTGCTGTTTAACACCTTTGTCAGTGACATGGAGTGTACCCTCAACAAGTGGGTCGATGACACCCAGCTGTGTGGTGCAGTTGGCACAATGGAGGGAAGGGATGCCATCCAGAGGGACCTGCACAGGCTTGAGAGGTGGGCCTGTGCAAACCTCATGAAATTCAACAAGGCCAAGTGCAAGGTCTTGCATCTGGGCCGGGGCAGACCCAAGCACAGATACAGGTTGGGTGGAGAATGAGCAGCAGCCCTGAGGAGAAGGACCTGGGGATGTTGGTTGAGGAGAAGCTCAGCATGAATCAGCAATGTGTGCTTGCATCCCAGAAAGCCAACAGTATCCTGGGCTGCATCAAAAGCAGTGTGGCTAGCAGGGCAAGGGAGGTGATTCTCCCTCTCTGTTCTACTCTTGTGAGACCCCATCTGGTGTGCTGCAGTTAGCTGTGGGACCCCCAGCACAAGAAGGACATGGACCTATTAAAGCAAGTCCAGAGGAGGGCCATGAGGATCATCAAAGGACAGGAACACCTCTCTTGTGAAGACAGGCTGAGGGAATTGGGATTGTTCAACCCGGAGAACAGAAGGCTCTGCGGGGACTCTTTGTCATGGAGCATAGTGATAGGACAAGGGAGAATGGTTTAAAAATGGTTTAAAGAGGGCAGATTTAGATTAGTATTTGTAAGAAATGCTTTACTCAGAGGGTGGTGAGACACTGTCACAGGTTGACTGGAGAAGCTGTGGATGCTCCATACCTGGAAATGTTCAAGACCAGGCTGGATGGGATTTTTAGCAACCTGGTCTAGTGAGGTGGGCCTGCCCATGACAGAGAGATTGGAAGTAAATGATCTTTAAGGTCCCTTCCAACCCAAACCATTCTGTGATTCTTAGTTGATAAAGGAAACAAGCATGTTTAAGCTTCAGTGACTGTGTCCAACCACAAGTACTTGTCCCCCTAAAATCCATAACAGAGAAGCATCTATACTCCATATGCAAAACAGAGGGATAATAATGTAACATCCACAGAAATCAGCCTGTGGATCAGTAGACAATGCATCTGATAGAAAATACCAAGGGAAGTAGTGTTTTTTAAGTATCACATCTGGATGTGTATCATGCCTAGACTGGAACAGCATCACCTTGAATTCAGAGGTCACTGCTCTGATTTTTCCCTTGAAGCGCTATTGTTTTTTGTTATGCCACAGATGAAAGAGCTCCCTTCTTAATTCAGAATCCAGAGATTAAGGTAGTTAGTTAAGATATGAAAGCCTTCCTTGCAAGGAAGCCTTTCTGCAAGACAACATTTTAATAGTCTGGAGAAGAATGGATATCATGAAAAAGGAAATTGGAAAAGCTCAGAAATCTTGTGGAATAGATGCCAGTATTATTTAACTTTAAGAATATAAATAATATTTGGGAGGCTGTTTATTTGGCAAAAGGTGAAATTAATTAGAGTGAACTTCGAAGCAACAAGAATCAAGTTGGAGTCAAGCTGAAAATGCAAAAATTAAGAAAGAAGCATTTGATAAAGTGAATTCCTTATGTCTACAGCTAAGAATATTTTTTGCATCTGTTGTATTCATTTCAGCAAAGAGTTATTTAGCTAAATGTAGGAAACTAACAATTCCCAGTGTATATTATATGTATATATATATGTATATATAATATGTAACCCATACATTTTAAAGGGTCTGTATTCACTTCACTGCATCTACAAAACTGCTAATAGCAAGTAATATTGGGCTAATATGTACTAATGCAAACACATCAGAAACCATTTAGACCTCCAATCGATGAAGCCTTGAAAACAACACAGTTAAAACACTACAGTCTAAGTTTAATGATATTACACTTGTCCTATAGATTGTCCTAGAACATAGAACTAACTTTTCCATATTAAAAAGCCAAATGGAATTACTACAGAAGCTTAAGTTACAGTGAAAGCCAGAAAGTAATCCAAAAGTTGTCTCTATTAACACATCAGCTTCTCAGTAGTGAGTACTGTAACTACTCACCTAGTTTCTGAAAACTTTTTAATACTATTTTTGTTCCTTTTGGCTCTGCAAATTTTTAGCAGCTAAGCAGATTTGGTGGATCCTATTTTGCCATGAGCATCTTCAACAGAACTATGAGCAATGAATGTGTGGTTGTCACTAAGGTCCTAATCTAGCTTGCTGAAACTTTGTAAATGCTGACTGGCAGTGAGCTGGGTCAAGATATGAAAATACAGTCTGTGATTAAGTATGAATATAAACAGTTAAAAAAAATCTTTAAGCAATTTGCTTCTGTATGTCAACACTAGAACTATCTGAACTGTCAAAATGGATTGCCTCCACAGAAAGGTTAGACTCCATGGTAAGAAATGTATTTCAATTCACTAACAACATCAAGGCTTATTGTTAAATACAATCATATGCATGATCTCTTTTGTTAACTGAAGTGGGTTCTCCAGTCAAGTAATCTCACTGTAGCATGGAAATTTAACAAGTCAGTGACTGTGGATCCATTGTGGAAAAAGTCTCGTGGCTTTATAGCAGAAAATAAGTCATAGTGAAGTTATTATTAAAGTGTATACAGTGTCCAAGATGTATTAGAAAATGTGTGTAACAAAACTGTCGGTCCTTCTGAAAATGGCTAATAGGACAAGCAGGATGATCACAGATTGGTTTATATCTGGTAGTCTTTAAAGTTAATGAGTTCTAATAACAAATGAAAACTTACACCTCATTTTTAAGCAAACATGGGCATATGATAGATATCCACAGAGGAAGTAAGGGAACAGAAGTGTTGGTGGAGGTTGCCAAGGGGCAGCTGAAAGATAGACAGTCCAGAATAACCAAGCTGCAGACAGGCTACTTCTCCTGGAGTGGAGCCTTCACTTATGTTTGCTCATTGGGCCAGACAACCCTTAGGACCCACTGAATGATGTTTACCCACATTACATGTTCCTTCTCTACGTAATGTTCCCACTTTTCTTCAATTGTTGTGTTTTATTTTGTTGTATTTTGTTTTATTCTGTGCCAGAAAATTGCTTTCGTTTTTTTGATCAAAAACTACTTGCATAGAAAAAAATGGTTCTTTATTACATTATATGGTCTTCTTAGTCAAATAATTAGTTGGACTATCTTAATATTCAGAACAGCACAATACCTAAGATAGTGACTTTTACCCAAATATTGTGTAATGAAGTATTCATATCAATTGTCTTTTATACTTTGTAAAGGTGAATAAATCAAGACCCTATGGTTCTGCATCATAATCATGAGGGAGCTGGGATTATTCAGCTTGGAGAAAAGGAGGTTCAGGGGCGACCTTATCGCTCTCTACAGGTACATTACAGGAGGCTGTAGCGAGGTGGGGTTTGGTTTATTCTCCCACGTGCCTGGTGACAGGATGAGGGGGAATTGGCTAAAGTTGCGCCAGGGGAGGTTTAGGTTGGATGTTAGGAGAAACTTCTTTACTGAAAGGGTTGTTAGGCATGGGCTGCCCAGGGAAGTGGTGGAGTCATCATCCCTGGAGTTCTTTAAAAGATGTTTAGATGTTGAGCTTAGTGATATGGTTTAGTGAAGGACTTGTTAGTGTTAGGTCAGAGGTGGGACTAGGTAATCTTGGAGGTCTCTTCCAACCTAGATGATTCTGTGATTATGTGATTCTGTGATAATCCATGAACAAAACCAATTGGTACAGAATGCAGAAACATTTGCTTCCATGCCAGAAGTGTTTTATGACAGTAATATGTTATTATTTTTCTGACTACCTTTAAGATTCAGGTACTCTCAAAGACAGGTAAGACAATATACATGTATCTTATGAGTAATTTTTATATTGTGCATTATATAACATGAGGACCTTGTCAGGCTTTCTGAAGTGCTGGTTGACTGGCAAAATGTAAAAATATCTGTAAAGATGAAATTTGTTTAGTCACCTTTCTCCCTGATCATATTTAAAATTTCAAATTCCTAGCTATGTGACTAAGTAAGTCCTTTCCAATCACTTTCTCCATTCTGAATGCATATTCTTCTGAATTCCTTCTTTTTATTCAGATAGCCCTGTAGGCTGTTTTGACTGCACAAAACCTTCACACATCTGGTATTCTCTCTGCTGCTTTCCTTTCCTTCCACTGGGCTCCATCATAGCTGTTTTTAATTTGTTTGTTGCCTTGGGCTGCTGACAATTATAACATAAAAAATAGAGTCTTCGTGTACATATCTAAATGCAGAGCAGATTCTTAAAGCCCTGATGTGGGCTTATTGCTGATTTTTTTTTCCTCCTGTCCAGGCTCACTCATTCACTACATCCTACCAGCAGACTTGCTCCAAAGGGAGGGCATGGCTGTGTGAAGCGGAGGCCTAGGACCTCAGCAATGGGCAAGAAAGTACAGGGGGAAATGGGTTTTCTCCCTGCGCCTCTGCCTGTCCCTGTGCCTTGCCTTACGTCCCTGGACTCCCTGGTTCATCTGCATCCCACCAGTATCCTGCTCCTGGGGGTGAGGAGAGGGCACACTTCATGACCAGGTGGCCACACATAAATCAGAGGCAGGTAAAGGGGAATACTCCAGGAAATGTCTTCCTATCTCCAAAATATCACAGGTGAAGCCATATTCTGATGATAACCGAGACTTCAGGTATAAGCTATAAGGTTGGTCTATCCTGTTCTTGCATTAAAAGGCTTTCAGAGAAATCAAATTTATGTGATCGGTTCTCTGCCAGGGACACCAGTCTTCCCCATCTCTCCTGGCGTACCCCAAAGCATCTGGCAAAATCCATACAGAAGAGCCTGTCCTGCTTTACCACACACCATACAAGCATGCTAGGGTCTGAGATGCTTATGTTTTTACTCAAACATATTCAAAACCAATCCATTCCCATAACCATAATTATTAAGTTTAATATTGTGCTTTCTTTAATATGCAGTAAGAAGTATTCTCTGAAAAGAAAATGCTCTCATTATTTCCGTTTCACAGAATCACAGAATTTCTAGGTTGGAAGAGACCTCAAGATCATCGAGTCCAACCTCTGACCTAACACTAACAGTCCCCACTAAACCATATCCCTAAGCTCTACATCTAAATGTCTTTTAAAGACTTCCAGGGATGGTGACTCCACCACTTCCCTGGGCAGCCTGTTCCAATGTCTAACAACCCTTTCAGTAAAGAAGTTCTTCCTAAGATCTAACCTAAACCTCCCCTGGCGCAACTTAAGCCCATTCCCCCTCATCCTGTCACCAGGCACATGGGAGAACAGACCAACCCCCACCTCGCTACAGCCTCCTTTGAGGTACCTATAGAGAGCGATAAGGTCGCCCCTGAACCTCCTTTTCTCCAAGCTGAAGAATCTCAGCTCCCTCAGCCGCTCCTCGTAGGACTTGTTCTCCAGGCCCCTCACCAGCTTCGTCGCCCTTCTCTGGACCTGCTCAAGCACCTCCATGTCCTTCTTGTAGCGAGGGGCCCAAAACTGAACACAGTACTCGAGGTGCGGCCTCACCAGAGCCGAGTACAGGGGGACGATCACCTCCCATTTCAAAGGGAAATGTAGAAAAGCATAAAATTGTAGTTGCTTGCCTAAAAGCAGTAGCCTGGAAAAGATATATTAAAGGTTTATGAAATGATGAACATGTGGAGAAGGTGGATTACTCACCTTTCTCATGGTTACTTACTGGCTCCTGTCATTCAGGAACAAGTGAAACAATCAGATGACAAATTCAAAATCTGTAAGGTTCTTCATACAGTCTCCAGTCAAACTCTGGGTAGTTTGGATGATATGAAACATACCTGACTGAAACACGTGCTAGTCTAAATTATGGTAGGAAAAGTTCATTAGTAGATCCTGGAGGACCCTGAACTTCAGGTTGCCAGAGGCTGCATGGGAATATCAGAAAAATAATATTTGGCCTTTTGTTGTTGTTGTCGTTGTTGTCATTAGACATCTACTAATGACCAAACAAACCTTTCCCCTGGCTCAGTAGGTGTTCCCTTGTGTTACTGCATATCCAGAAAATCTGTGCTAAAGGAATGAATAGAACCTTAGCTGTCCAGTTTTTGTCCAGTTATTTTGCACCACCAACGATAACTCTGCCAGATTCTCTCTGCTACCTTCTGGTTTGTTTGTCTTTCCAAAAATATGATAAGGTGAATATATATTCTTGACCTAAATGACAGAAAGTAGAATAAGAAGATAGAACTAGACTAAAAGAAGCCCATAAAACAAATGATGCTAACATTTTAAAGTGAATGCAGGTTAGTATGCGGTGTTGCACATATAATTTGATTCCTGCTCTGCTTGGGACTTCTTGTACATCCTAGGCAGATGACTTATCAGAGTTTTGTGTTTCACTAACTGTGAAAGCCCCTTTCCTCTCGTCATAAAGGATGTAAGACACACATTTGAAAAGTAAGTTTTTCAGAGTTCTCAGGAAAGAAGTGGGGCCTTCCAACACCAAGAACAGTGATATTAAAATAGAAATATTAAAGTGAAATGAGAAAGTATGAATAGGGAAAAAGAGACCAAAACTAGGCCTTCAGATATTTGTCCTTAGCTTTAAGTCATAAAAAATTGCAATTTCTGAAGCACTCTCTGTCTAGGTATTACTTCACTGTGGCATATACCTGAGATTATTGTTGAAAAGTGTCTTCCAGTCTTCCAGTACATTAAGATAAAGTGCTACAGTTTACATTTCCTATTGGTATTTTTTCATTTTAAAAGCATCAGAGCATCAAGAAGGTATTTTAAAATGATGTGCATTGACTTGTATATTGGTACTAAGATATTTTTTTTTTATACTGCCTGCAAGCAAAAATCACAGAACTATGGTGTTTCCATAGCAACTGCATTTTAATAAGGTGAAATTTCCAGCTTGATAGAGCTGAACAACTAATAATGTCAGCTTCCAATGTTGCAGAAGCTTAGATGTCAGGAAGGGTCAGCATAAAACATGGGACTAAAATTGATTCTGTGCAACATTCATCTTTATTGCTAGTATAATTTTGGGTAAAGCCAATAAAAGATATGATTAAAACAGTAATCTTATTTTTACACGCATCTTATATCATAAAGCATCAACATTCAAAATATATTTAAAGCTCATTCTTATGTCTCCATAAGAAACATCATACACCTATTGCAAGCTCATTTGTCACTTCTGAGTTTTCACTATAAAATGTTTCATGGGAGAGTTCTGGAAACAGTTTTCAGTTAGTAGGTGTCAGTAGACACCCACTGAAAGTCATGTATACTGATGTTTGTCAATGAGAACACCAAACCCAACAGATTATTTTGCTGTAAAATCACAGTTCTTTTAAGGGCAAGAACTGAATTTGAATGGAGTGAGATTTTTTTTAAAGAACCTGAAAGGAGTCACAAAGTTGTATGTGGCTTTTAAGATCAATGGGAGTTCTTCCAAAGGCCCATGTGTTAAGTGATCTTCAGCTCCAACATGGTACTGACTTTCACCAACAAAGTGATGTTTTGGGGGAATTTATTAATTAAGCATGAATCTGCTCTCTGCATTCCGCCTCTCTCTCCCCCCTCTTTCCACCCAATAAAATAAAAATAAAAGTAAAAAAGAACTGTGAAGATGCTTTTCAAAAGGAAGATAAAATTTAAATGTCTTGCTTCCAGAGACTATGTCTTTAAGTAAAACATCAAGCATCAAAGTACTTACAATAAAATGAGAGCTGATAGCTATAGGAACTTGTGATGAAATTTCTGTTTAAGACATTTTTTCCCTGTGGGTTATCATGAACCATATAGTTACATCTATGTTAGTATGGAATCATACTGTTTCTTGGCTTGGAGGCCAACAGTCAAGGAAAAGCCTACATGCATACAGTAAGTAGGACCATCTAAAAAGCATGTCCATGTCCAAATTCTCTGTTGGGAATCAATGGTTTTATTTCCTGAGCTGTATTTGGAACTGTTTGGAAACACTGGTTGGCTAGGACCAAACCTATGCCAAGGGCCAACAAGCAGACAAAGGACTTCCTTTCTTGAAAATTTTCCCCAACACCTCAGCACATTTTTTTTTTTTTTTTTTTTTTTTTTTTTTTTTGGTTAC
Organism: Aythya ferina; assembly: GCF_964211825.1. Lineage (NCBI taxonomy): Eukaryota > Metazoa > Chordata > Aves > Anseriformes > Anatidae > Aythya > Aythya ferina. Next base: position 130,602,080 of record NC_140297.1, read on the forward strand.
TACCACTCTGTGTTAATGCATTGCTGAAAAAAGTGGCCAAACCTCTAGATAAATTATTTTAGTAGTAATATGTGCTACAACCTGAAGATTATGTACATCTCCTGATAAATGGTGAAATAATAAAACATATCCTGTTATCCTTGCAGAACATATTTAGGACCTGAACTCAATTGCTGTGCCGTATTTTTGTGTATTATATATCTTATATTTTATATCTTATCCTGCAGAATCCTAATCCTGCAAAATTATATCTTATCCTTATCTTATCCATTTTAGACTGGAGTCACAACTTAAGTTCAGTGATGTGGTTTTGAACCAGTCCTAAGTGAATTTGAAAATTTCACCTACTGATGAATATATATATATACATATATATATATGTATGTCTTTTCATGATAGATAACCTTATTTTTCTGTATTCAAATATCTAATGTAAAACCTTAATGTAAATTCAGAAAAGTTTTTTACATATATAATATGATAGTAGTGTATGTAACTTAATCTGTTTCAAAATATTGCCCATATAGCTCTGCGCAACCATTTTCTCTAATTTTTCATTAGTTCTTAATAAGTACATTTTCTCAACCACATAGTGAGTATTAGCTGTATTATAAGTAATTCATCAAAAAAACCTTCATATTAAACCATAAATATGAAAAATGATGACAGCACAAACATATAAAAACACATAAACTAAAGTATTAACATAATAAAGGCGGACTATCTTGAATAATTAATTTAGTAGCTTGGTGGATTTCTTTAAAATTAGGGTATTTTACACACAGAGACTCAGATGCCATTAATTCAGCAGAACAGTACATGGATTAAGTTATTAATTTGGTCCGAGAGATTCCGCTTGTCTGCTTTGAATTCCACATGAATGCTGATTTTGTACTGCTTATACTTGTGGTACGTGTGTGTGTGCTGGGGTGGGGGGTAAGAGGGAATGCTGGAGACTGTGCCATAGTGGAGATGGAGCATCCAGAAGAAGCCATAGGACATATTTGACTAAGACATGTTGGGATCAACTTTCAACCAACTTCATACTGCAACCTGTTTTCTAGCTGAGCATTTTGTGAAAGAATCAGTGGGTAGGACACTTGGCTTTCCCTGGAGATGGTTATGAGAAGTGCCAGAATGGCTGAGCTCAAGACAAAATGATCATAGTCCCTGTTTTGGAAAGAAAAGTAATTTTTCTCTACTTGATTAGATATATTATTCTTAAGTAACATCTGAGACTCCCTTCCACCAACCTCCCTCTTCAGAATAGATCTTCAGGGACAAAAATTATCAGCTAGTGGTCCACACATGCCAGCCTTCAGAAAGCTGTGGAGCAGAAGCATTGCCAGTGCCATGCAGAGGGACAGTGCAGCCCCTGACAGCTGTGCCCAAGAAGTAACTGGTACCATATTTTTGCCCCTTTTGTACATAAAAATCAGGGCTTTTTTTTTTTCTTTTTTTTTTTTTTTTTCAATCCTAAAGTTGTAACATTGGAATGGAATTAAATATGATTTAATCTAGATTGCTATAGTCTGATTAATTGTATTACTTAACCAAGATGGAAATTTATAACATACAAGCAGTTAGAAGCAACATATAAATAATATTTAAGTGGTGAATGTGACTTATGAATATACAATATATCAGCCCCAACTGGTTTTACAGAAAGCAAAATGAAAGAGTTTATTCTTGCTTTATAAATCTAATAAGCTAAGTACAAGAAGAAAAAGCACCTGATGTGATGGATGGAAAACCAAAGGGTAAAGCTGACATGACTGTGAGCAGTGGCAGTAGTCTTGGATCTGCAGGACAATGACCTTGTTAAAGAAAAAGGTTGAAAAAGTAACGCTAAGGAGGAGGGGGTGGGTTATATCTCCTAATTACAGCCTTGCACGACATTTATAACTAGCTTGCACATATCCAGCATATGACACTTTTATCATTTTTGTTTCCTTTGTAAACCATATGAAAACTGCTAAAGCAGATAAACAGACTGTGCTATAGTTTGAAAAATCTTTTAATACTAAACAGAAAATTCAGTTTTAAATCACATTACAATATGGAAGTAATTAGAAGTGTTCATGTTCAGTGGGCCTCCTCCTAATAGCAATATTTGCATAAAAATATTAGGCAAGCTGTTGGATAGAAAATTATATGCAATTGTGCTTTGCAGAATGTATTAACTTGCTACACTTCAACATACCCAGCAGCACAGACTCAGAAAAAAAATCATTGTTCTGGATTTTAACTAATGTAAATAACTGAGTTCTTTTAGTGTTAACTTCTGTGTTATCTGCAATGATTATGGTAAGAAATATGTTTATTACAAACATTTGAAGATTATTGTTTATTTTGTTTCATTTTATGTCAAAAAAATAATTTTCACTCAAAAAATCTGTAGCATAGCTGAAGAGTGTATGTTTGCTAGTAGCTGTAGTACAGCAAACCTTCACCAGCCTGAGCAGCAGAGGGACTGTGAAGTGCTCTAATTAGCTGGGTTCCATGGTACTTATTGATCCCATTAGTGCAGCATGGGAAACCAGCGCATGACAATTAAATAGCTTATCTAATGATATACAATATGTGCGCAGTAAAATCAGATGAGCAGTGAGGACTTGTAAACTCCTGGCTCTTAGCTTCATCCTCTAGATTGTACTTTCCAGATGTCATTGAATTTCAGTGACTCAGACAAACTTATAATGGCTTTTTGTCACAGAGTCACTTAGATACCTGGACAGGTAAATTGTGGGATTCATATAAAAATGGGAGCTTGTAACAGTCGGTATCTTGGTGGGGGTCTAACCATTTTCACGGTTTAGATTGTGTTCTCCCCTGCCACTTTGGAAAGTCATGATCTACAGGGTTCATTACAAACATCACAATGTATGGATTAGTTTCTATAATGGTGTACTGATTCTTAAGGACCCATTCCTACAAATTTGAACTGTGTCATATTTTCCTCTGTAAAGCAGTAACATCACAACAAATTCTCATATTAATATCATATTCGTGGAAATCTGTTGGTTGACATTTATCATTATAATAAATATTTCACGGAACAATAGGTAGCTTATCAAGCTTTGGGGAAAAGATTATTACAATGAGGGACATGTGATCAATGTCATCCAATTAGGCACACTAACAATGACAGGTCCCAATGTGTTTATTTCATATGCCTTTTTTTAAACATATGAATGTAGGTTCCTATTCATCATGGCCTGAGCTGCTTGTGTCCATGGGGAATGTTGGGGACAGGGCTGGAGTTGGAGCCAGAACCCATCATGCATTTGCCTTTCGTCACATGGCAAGCTGGTTGGGTGGCTGCAGGGCTAATATCTGAATGAAGATTATTTAGAGTTCATTTTCAAGGGTGAGCTCAAATCCAAGCTAAAATGACAGTATAAATTTATCAATCAGACATTTTCATTTGAGCCCAAGGTTTTTAAAAGCTTATTACCCTCGTGTTATTTTCAGATAAAATGTCTGTTGGAGATATAAGACAGCACTCAAAACTTAGACAACTGACAGCAATGGGCTGGTGGAAGTTCCAGTTTTTCATATAACTGATCCATAAGTATTTGTATCAGATGTTAGGGAAGAAGAAGACACATTCTGGTGTTTTTTGAAACAGAAGCAATTTATTACATGTTTTCTTAAGTTAAGGTGCAGTTAAACAGAGTTATATGTACATCAGATGCAATATTTCGAACACAACTTCAGCAAAAATTTCAAGTGATGTATTTTAGTAATTATAGACGGGATTGTGAACAGGCTTATAACCAATGGGACATAAAGTATCTATTAGGCAGTTCAATTTATGGTCCTGTTGTGAGCCGAGCTTATATTTAATTCTTATTGTGATAAATAGTGCTCAAGGGGATGAGACATCTGTGCATAGGTGAAATTTAATTTGGGAGATTAACAGTGTTAAAGAATTATAATCAAAAGATTTTCTGTCTGTTGGAGAGTTTTATACATAGACTATTGATCAAGCAGGAAGAATGAATTAACAAATTGTTCTGGCTCTTGCTACTTTAAAAAGAAAATGAATAAAATGTCAACTGGGAAGTCTGCAAGTTGTTTTACTCCACTCAGTTTAGTATTTAATGACTATTAAGGGTAACTTTTCTGACAACAGAATTTAAATTGAGTTGAAAGGAAAACAGTCTATGAACAGAAAAGGCATCTTACTCAGAGGGATAAGGGGTAAATCACTGTCCAAATTTTTAGCATCATAATGAGGAGAAATGTCCTTGCTAAACAAAAGAAGTGGTATCTAAATGTTGTGAAAAAAACACATGTATCCACATAAGGTTGTAAGCTTTCTCCCAGTTTTGCTTGTGCAGTGAGCATTGTATCTCCAGGCAAACACTTCCAGAGATGTTTCCAGTACACATCTGCACTGCATCCCTTGCATCTGCTGTTGGTGCAGTGATCAGTTAGCAAGCATCCCTCCACCCTGCAGCCATTATTCAACTTTGGCCTTGGCTACTCTGATCCTCCCTGCTTCCCTGACAAACTTTACATACCTGGACTTATTTTAGAAGAACTTTTCCCAAGATTATTCTTGAGTTAGGACAGAGTTATATAGGATATCTGTTGGCAGGAGACTGAAAATTGCTGCTAGTCAGATATCAAAGATTATCGACATCTTGTCACAGAGCCAAAGAATTCCTGGCAAATATCCTGTCTCAGTATCTGCAAGCAGGATGGATAGCTTGTCCTCTTTACCCCATCAATTTTCTGTATGTACCCAAACAGGCTGTGGAATCAGACTTGAATGTTTTATTACTGTATCTGCCATTTACTTGTCATAAATATCTTCTCACATTTGTTGCAAACTGACATTCATGTATGCAAATATACATGGCACTATGTAAAGGCAGTAGCATTGGGCCCAGCAGAATGGTCGTTAACCGTACTCAACCTCATTCCCAGGGCTGTCCTGGAACTATGTTTACTTTTTCATCAGTTCTCAGAAGTATCTGCTTTAGTGGTTTTGCATAAACCTTTACAACTGAGAGTAAAAGGCAAGAACACTATGATTTTAAACATACACTTTAAACTCACACTACACAAACAATATGTTGTGCCAAACAGTAATAAAATGAAACATGAACAATAAAAATCATGTAACTATTTCAGAACTCTTGTTTGGTGGGTCTGTAGAAAAAGGACTCAGTGATAAATTTTAAACCATACCAGATTGCAATAATGTGAAGGAATCTTATTCTCTTATTCCTTTTTATTCCTTCTTATTGTCTTATTCCAACTCCTATTCCTTCTGGTTCTGAGAAAGAATAATTTATGAAGTACACAATAGACTGCCTAAACAAAACAAAGCAAAACAACCACAACAACAAAAAGCAAAAATGTTTCCCAGACCTTTAAAACAGAATATTTAAATGATTTATCATGATTTATCAAAATATTCCCCAACCCCAGAAATATATCCTGCAGTAAAAATTCCATACAAATAAATATTGCACAATTTTCCAAAGCCAAGAAAAACATATCTCAAGGCAAAAGTCAAAAGCTAAAACTAATGAGGTACAGCTTTTTGAGTACAGAGTAGACAGTTCTCAGAAAAGCTCTTAAAAAACAAGAGTGTCTCCAGTTTTAGCACAGTACCAGTTTACTATACCATTTCCTTACACAAAATGAAAGAGTGTGAAGGATAGCATAGAGCAGAAGTAGTGGTAATTTTCCTATATATGCAGGAAAATAAATTCTAAGTTTTTTATGAAGTATAAAAATTCTGATTTGATAAAAAAAATCTTAGCAACCCCAACTCTTTACAGTGCAGTTCAGGTTCTTTGAGGCTTTATTTTATTTTATTTTATTTTATTTTATTTTATTTTATTTTATTTTATTTATTGTATTACATTAGTTTTCAAAATGATCATATGGATTGATGTAGATGCATAATATCTGAAAGAAATTTTGAAGAGATAGGGATGGATTAATTTTCTAGGTCACTTTAAGTTCCGCATTTATAAAAATGTTCCTTCATTATTATGGATAATCTTAGTGAGGGTACATTTCATCCCATCATCCAGGTAGATGATGGAGATATTGAAAAAGGTTGGGCCTGAAGATCCTGACACCTGAGGACTGCCACTTCTAACTGGCTGCTGTTGGCCACAGCTCTCTGGGCATAGCAGTCCAGCCATGTGTTTCACATTCCTTGTAATCTATCAGTTTAGGGCATTTTGCCTCATTTTGGGTATCAGTAGTAGTGTTGTTCTGAAAACCCTGTCAGTTTTCAGGTACATGCCATCCAGTCCTCTTCCCTGTTGTCCCGATCCAGCCATCACAGGAGTCAGTCAGGCTGCTCAGGCATGAGTTGCCCTTGGTGAATTTGCTCATTCACCTTCTTGGCCTTTATCTATGTCAGGACATACAGACATGCTCCATAGCCTTTCCGTGGAGAGGTGAGGCTGAGCAACACAGTTCCTCAGATTTTCCTTGCTTGTTTATTTATTTATTTTATTTATTTATTTATTTTAAGACAGGAATGACATTTGCTTTTACCAGTTTTTGGGAACCTCCCATGGTAATCACAAGTTTTCTAAGAAGTGTCCTTTTTCTCTAGGTCCTCCATCCCATATATACCTGGATAAAGCATTCATATTCCTCCTTGGTCACTTGTGCCTGAATTCTGTTTGCACAAGCATTCACAGGTAATCTGTTCAGTCTAGTTGGTTTAGTGGGGACTGCTAGTGTTAGGTCAGAGGTTGGACTCGATGATCTTGAGGTCTCTTCCAACCTAGAAATTCTGTGATTCTGTGATTCTGTGATTCTTGCTTTGCCTATCTTGTTTCTTGGCCAGCGGGATTGGCTATTCTTGTGCCTCAGAGAGACTGCCTTGACCTCCTCTGCCTCCTCTGCACTTTTGAGCAACCCCTCAATGGAGCCAGTCTACAAAGATCCCAAAGTAGCTAAAGTCTGTCCTCCTGAAATCTAGTATGGTTTTCTACTGCTTGTCTTCTTCATTGCCCTCTGGTGTTTAAATTCAACTCATGGTCACTGCAGACTAAACTCCCCATGACTGTCACTGGTTGGACAATGAGATTTTTTTTGTTCATGAGTAGCAAGTTCAGCAGAACATCTTTCCCAGTCAGCCTATCACACCTACACCACAAAATTATCACTTATATTCTGTCTTGTTACCCTCTGAAGACATTGGAGTGATTGAAGTCCTCCATGATAGTCCAAGCTTGCAGCTGCGAGGATCTTTCTAGTTATTAAAGGCATGTCTATCTTCTCCCCCTACTTGTACAATCTCTAGCAAATGCTAGCTACAGCATTCCCTTGTTATCCTCTGCTCTGATCTTGACCTATAAGTTTTCAATACATCTCTGCATGTGAGCTACTCCTTTGTGTAGAGTACAACCTCAGTGCTCATCTTCTCAGTCTGTCTTTCCTAAAGTACTTCTACCTAGCCAGTGCAGTTCTCCATTTGCAAAGTACCTACCATGCCTTTGTAAACCCAGTTATTACATACTGCTGGGATTGTACATGATCTTTTAGCCCCAATGCCTGTTTCCCAGGCAGTGTTTCCTAGGAATTAATTTTTAGACATGAGGTGAAACCCTCTTTTGCTCTGCTCTCTCAGGGAAGTATGGGAACCTCTCCTGTCACAATGTTCTAGGTACATCTAACCCCTGCTTCTCCCCTTAAAAAAGCAAGGAGACAAATCCCTCATGGAAACCAGTATAAGGATAACAAGCTTGTTAGTAAGGATGCTTTTGTACAACTTTATCAGACGCATCCCATCTCTACTTAGTAACTGTTCCTTGTTCCTTGAAGAGGTAGTAGAAATCTACTCCCTGTGAGGAGCACCAACCCCATCATCAGACAATGATTTATGGGCTGCATCTACCACTGACCCAGATGTTCCCTCAGTTGCCAAACCACCAGGCAACATTAGTGCAGCAGTACAAATGAATAACAAACCTATTGATCCAGAAGGAGAGAAGTCCTATGTGGGTGTGAGCACTTTGGCAACTGCAGAACTAACTGAAATGCAGATTTGAGTTTCCTGCATTCCCAGCACTTGCAGAGACACTGGGATTCTCTATGTGGAATAGATAGCTTTGCATATTGGCCTGTGAAACCGCCAGGACATAACAGTTCTTTACCCATGATATGTTGCAGCCTGGATAGATTGGTATTTACTTATTAAAAATAATTTCACATATTTACCAGTCATTTCAGTGCCCAGTAATATTATGGAGATTATTCTGGGGTGTATTGAAAAACACCTAAAGAACAATGCAATCATTGGTCAGAGCCAACATGGGTTCACTAGGGGAAGGTCATGTCTAGCAAACTTAATTTCCTTCTACAGAAAGATCACTCAGATAGTTGACCAAAGGAAGCCAGTCGATAAAAAAATTCTGGATTTCAGTAAAGCTTTCGATACTGTCTCTCACAGTATCCTTCTGGACAAAATGACCAGAATACAGTTAGGAAAAAGCATAATAAGATGGATGAACAATTGGCTGACAGGTCAGGCCCAGAGGGTTCTTGTAAATGGGGTCAGACTGGCAACCTGTCACTCTTGGGGTTCCCCAGGGCTCCATTTTAGGACCAGTCCTCTTCAATGCTTTCATAAACGATTTGGATGTAGGACTAGAAGGTTTTTTGAGCAAGTTCACAGACTATACCAAGTTGGGTGGAACTGTTGGCACTGTCAAATGTGGTGAAGCCTGGCAGAGAGATCTGGACAAAATTAGAGAGCTAGGCAATCACCAATAATATGAAGTTTAGCAAGAACAAGTGCGGGATTCTGCAGCTGGGAAGGAGCAACCCTGGTTATATGTACAGATTTGGGAATGAGAGACTGGACAGTAGCCCCGCAGAAAGGGAACTGGGGGTTCTGACTGACAGCTAGCCAAACATGAGCTAGCAGTGTGCCTTGGCCGCCAGGAGGGCCAACTGTATCCTGGGGTGCATCAAGAATGATGGCATAGCTAGCCAGTCAATGGAAAGGATTGTCCTGCTCTACTCTGTGCTGCTGCAGTTGCACCTCAAGTACTGTGTGCAGTTCTGGGCACCACAGTATAAATAAGAAAGATATAAAACTGTTAGAGTGTTCAAAGGAGGGCAACAAAGATGGCAAATGTTCTAGAGGGGAAGATGTATGAGAAACGGCTGAAGTCACTTGGATTGTTCAGCCCAGAGAAGAGGAGACTGAGGGGAGACCTTACGGCAGTCTACAACTTCCTCATGAGGGAGAGCAGAGAGGCAGGCAATGATCTCTGCTCTCTGACCAGTGATAGGAATGGCTTGAAACCGTGACAGAGACAATTCATGGTGGATATCAGGAAAAGATTCTTTTCCTGATAGGAAAAAGAGAGGGTGGTCAGGCACTGGAACAGGCTCCCCAGGGAAGTGGTTAAACCACCAAGCCTGTTGGAGTTCAAGAAGCATTTAAACAATTCTCACAAACACATGATCCGATTTACTCATTTATTTGTTTGTTTGTTTGTTTGTTTGTTTGTTTTTGAGTGGTCCTTTGGGGACCCAGAAGTTGGATTTGATCCTCATGGGTCCCTTCCAACTTGGATTTCCTATGATTCTATGAAATATAAATAAAAGACAACTTTCCTTACTATTTCTACCTAATGGGATATTTTATTTTTCATGTTTTATTTCTTATTTTTTATTATTATTATTTTTTTATTTCTTTAAAATTGTGTGGTTATTGAAGCCAAAGACATAGCATTCAGGGTCAGAGAACTTAACAAAAACGTTCAGAAATACTCAAAAAAATGCCACTCTGTATCAACAGAAAATTCTAGCTTAACACTGAATACTATTTTCATAGTATCTGTTCCTAGAATTTATATTTTCTTAGAAAAACAGAAAACCAATGGAAAAAATAATGTTTTGGCCGATTACCAACCCATTGCAAGCCTGCTATCTCCCTCTGGCATGTCTCCAGTCTCCTCTCTTAACTAGAATGCCTGTCCTCTTCTTAAAATGAGAGGATCGTATTATTTCCTAGGATAGGACAAGGACATTCAAAAGGAATTTGTATTCCAGAATATTTCCATATAAAATTACTTCCATTCCTTTTTTCTTTTTTTTTTTTTTTTTTCTGAAAATATTTATTTTTTAGATTGAAAGAAAGAAAACTAAAACTAATCTCAGAAATAATTTCCTTTTCATTTGTTGAAGGTCAAAATATACTTTCAAATTACAAGAATAAATAATGACTAAATAATGACTTAGTTATGTCTACATTAGCTATTAGTTCAGTACAATAGGAGGAGAACTGTAAAGTTAAAAAATTAGTTATCACATATATCCACTTAAAACGTGTTTCAGGAGCTTTAATTAAGAGGACTAATATAGTTTCATGAACAGACACATTAGCAGCTGGAATGAAATGGGGACCTGTAGTACATCTTTTGAATGAATTTCCTCCCCATTGTAATTCTGATTTTGCCTTCAAAGACCACTCTGTGTGGTACTCCAATTTACTAAAAAAATAAATAAAAAGAAAAAATGCACTGGTTAGACCTGAAATGCATCTGCACATACATCCATAGAATGCCTTAAATTCTCAGTGTTACCCAGTGAACCAGACTGCACATCATTCTATTTTCAAGGATACAGGCAATAAAGTTTTTATAGTTTTATTGTTTTTGCATGATTGTGTCTTTTTTAATTATTTCCTGTTAACCATGGCAAAAGTCCATAGTCAATCCTTTCAATTTTATTCTTAATAAAAGTCAAACCATTCAATTTTATTTATTTTATTATTTATATTGCCAAAAGACAAGAACAGAAAGTCATTCATGAGGGTTTGTATTTCAGCTGAAACCAGAAAAGAAATTACACTGATATTGTGAATGATTCTGACTTACATCTAGTCAGACTTCTCAAGGTTAATTGTATATGGAATGAGAAAATACTATGCAGGAATTATTCTCCAGAGAAATCACCAGTGGAATATAGAAGCATTGAAAAGTTCCTTAATGAAAATAGTCCCATTACCAGACTGGGAAAGGTACATATTAATTTATTTTATTCAGTAATTTATATTTAATATGTACCTTTATGAAGGTACATATTAATTTATTTTATTGTCAGTTTCTGGTTGCTAAATTCAGACATGACAGGTTTATTTCAAGTCTGCTTTTTAAAGTAGAATTCTAAAAACTCTAGAACATGTGAAATATAAAGATAAGCCTACCAAAAATGAAAAATTAGCTCTTTGTACACCGCTTGTTGCTGAATTCTTTTGGGAAACTGTGACACTGGAAGTTTCACCTTGGGGATTCAGGTAAGTACTTTAAGGCCTTATTGAATACTCTGAAGTTTTCAGGGTCATGAGAAACCACTGGAAAGCTGTTCTGTTTCCCTTGATCACTGTAGGACCAGCTGTTCACTTAACCCAGGAAAGCAATTGTTTGATACAGTGCAAGCAGTGCTGGCTGCTTGAGGTTATTAGATTCATCACCCTTCTACTGAGGAACATTTATCTGCTACTTTTACATAGACTAGAGCTGAGTTGTTATACTTAACTCAGGCCAGGTTTGCTTTATTGCTTCTTAAATTTCTTTCTTTGTTTCTTGCTCACTCTCGCTTTTTTTTTTTTTTTTTTTTCCCTGATCTCGCTTTTGCATTGAGTCAGGTTGATTCTTTGATGAAGATTTACACTACCAGAGGCTTCTTTGGTACAATTCAACCATACATGTATACATTTTACCCAAGCCTGCCGAAGTTTGTGCAATCTGCAATTTATATACTGCATGACATGTTTATTTTCGGCTACAGAACCCCAGATTGAAAATATTGCATAATAAAAATGCAGTCCAATGTTTGTCTAATTTGCGTGTCCTGAAATTTCAGCCTGCACTGTGGAGCATGGATGCATTTTTCCAGCCAAGTTCCAGATACATCATCATTGTACCCTAAATTTAATTCAACCCGATTGTGGCTCTTTCCTGCAAAGTGAACTTGGGTTCATTGTTTGGAAGGGAGTTTGGAGGTACTTTGGTCAGGTCCCTGAACCTGACCATTGGGAATCCAGGAGGTAGTGCACACCATAAAGTTTATGTGCTCCACAGATGAAGTGATCAGTCAGGTCTGGGTTTTCATTAGTTAGTATATTGATCCATATTCCTGAGACGTTAACTATTCTCAAAATAGAAGCTTTGTAGAAGACAGAATTTTTACTGTGCAAACACATCCTGAAGAATTAATAATCAAAGTACAGGGCAGTGTGCTCATGAGGTTTAAAAAAATGTACCAAGTTGCAGCAGCATGCTGGCAATTTTATATAGTGGGTAAGTGAATTTTGAAGTTATCACTTTTTCCAGATATTGCCTCCTCCTGTTGTCATTATTTGATTTTTATTTTTTATTTTGGGGGGATATTTATTTGAAACTAGCTGTTTACTGGCTATGCTTCAGTCACTCATAAGCACAGCTTTGCCTGCATGATAGTGAGGGCTGAGTGGCTAATTGATGCCTAGAACTGCAAGACTTCATTAGAAGAGACATGTCAGCACAGCAATTTGAACAAGCAAATATTTAAATCTTATGAGAGGATGCATTGAGACAAGTTTTGGTAAACTATGGTTAGAATGAAAAAGGGACTTATCTGAACAGAATTCTGAGTTATGAAAATTAATAATAAATAAATACATTAAAAAAATCCATTGATTAATCTTGTGCTAAAAAAAATAAAAATGGTTACAGGTACTTTGCAGATAGCTCACTATCTGTGGCTCACCAGCACTCTGGAAGTGAAGCTGTTGGGTACACGTGGCTATTATATGCCCAAATCATTAGTATGAAACACTATATTTTGTATTTCCAAGAAGTCATTCTGACCTTACTTGCTATTTAGTATAGCTATATGCTGGTATATATATCCGGTAACATGTTTCATATAGGTGGTAGGTCTCTTTCCCAGAATGATGGTGAAACCTGAAAAAATTACCAAACTCAAGTTGCTGTTTATCAGGAGAAGTTTTGGCAAACCCATCTAAAAAGTAAAAGTGAGTTACTTTCTCCACATTTTATAAGGGCACTAAAACTCTCTGGCCCATTTGCTGTATTGCAATAAACTTCTGAAGTATGTATTTCTTCATACTAAGTTTTTTCTTACAGGCAGAATTAAGTTTGATGGTCTCAAAGTATCAGAGGTCTGAAATGATCTCTTGAGTCGAATGAACACTTTGTTAAAGCAAATCCCATGTTACACTGTGATGGGTGGCAATTCTGTGTTGGTTTGCACCTTTGAAACACTCCTTTAACATCCATACATTTATTGAAGGTTAGATTATACCCACCTGCTTTTGTGTCTGCATTTTAAAAAGGTGGTCGTATTCTGTTCTGCATATTGATTTCTGACATGCACAGATTTAGCACTCGATGGCAGCTGGGAGATCTAAGAATGCAGGAACCTTTAAATTGTTCTCCCATGTTGTAGGGACACTTTTATAAATTCCTCCTCAGTTTTCTTCACTTTCATACGATGGTAATGAAGATTGAATAGAAAAAAATAAATTAACTTAAAACTGCAGCAGAACTACTTGAGCTACCCTTCAGGCAGTGAAAGGAAAGGAGAAAGGGGAGAAAGTTCATTATTTGAACTGAAGACAAGTATGTAATGTGGTAGAAATTATGATAGGTTTAGAGAAATATTAAAACTGTATCTTTATGCTGCTATGTGATAAGTTTCTAATTACTAAATTAAGCAACACTGATTGCAACTACTGATACTTCCTCACAAACATAACTCCAGAATAATTCCTGGAGACTTGTGAAATTAAAATAATATTGGGATAAAAACACAATCAAAAAATCTGCAAAATAAAGCTTAAATTACAATAAAATCAAATACCGAAAATAAAAAGTTTTAATATTTTATTATTAAAAACAAACAAACAAACAAACAAACAAAAAAAACCTTTGTCCTCAGGTGGTAATGGTATTTTTACTGAAATGTAATAATGAATCAAATCTAGAAGGGCACACATTCTTGCTACATCAATTAAATTTGCTGAGACTCTCTCAATCTCTACTATGGTTGTATTAATAGTCTTTTAACAGGGCATGTTATACCAGATATGAGAAGAATAATATTTGGAAATAGTCTTGAATGTAGAATATTGTGAGCCATGGACTTTGTGTCATGAGGAACTCCATCATGGTTAATTAAGCAACTGTAGCAGTATTCTGACCATCTTCATGTTTGAAAAACGTTTTAAACTCCTCCTAGCAAGTTGACGTCCTTTCACTGTCACTCATTCACAACACCATTTCAGATAGCATTCCTATCTTAGAGCTGCTGTCATTGATAGAAGGTTTACTTCTACTTCTGAGGCACCTCTGGCTAGTTGGCCAAGTTTACAACAAGTGAAGTTTATATAACTGATTTATTTAAACTTAGGTCTTGTGAAGTTTGTTAATAATTGATTTCTAGTAGATTCTTAAGTTTCTAATGTTGGTGAATCTGTATCATTCTGCAAAGAAATTCTGTATAAACATAATATTTAACAAGTATATCTGAATTTCTAACTTTCCAAATATATGTAACAGTGGTAACTTTTGAGCACTGTTAAAATAAATATTCTAAGAAAAAATGAAGCTAACATTCTCCAACATTCTGAAACCAACTACCTGTTACAAATTGTGTTGTTAATATTCCTGGCTTGCTATTGCAATTAAATAGCTATTGTCCAGCTTGTCCAACTGGTAATTTCAGCTTCTTGCAACACAGTAGTAGATACACTTTAAACTCGTTTATTTAAGCGCTGAATGTGGTAACTGTAGCAACATTATAAACTAATGCCATGTTTTATGACTGGATGGGCATTACTTTGGGTAGTCAAAGAATAAAAACAGGAAGGCAATCAGCTGTGAAATAACAGCAACATTCACACTCCCTCCTTTAATCTCATTCACTGCCAAATTGGAAGTAGAAATTGCAGAGCATCACATTTTGGGCACCTCAAATACCAACAAGCAGAAAGGACAGTCTTTACTCTGAAAATGGAGGGAAGGAGGGAAGAAAGGATGGAAGGAAGGAGGGAAAGAAGGACAGAAGGAGGGAAGGAAGGAGGGAAGGAGGGAAAGAGGGAAGAAGGGAAGGGAGGAAGGGAGGAAGGGAGGAAGGGAGGAAGGGAGGAAGGGAGGAAGGGAGGAAGGGAGGAAGGGAGGAAGGGAGGAAGGGAGGGAGGAAGGAAGGAAGGAAGGAAGGAAGGAAGGAAGGAAGGAAGGAAGGAAGGAAGTAAGGAAGGAAGGAAGGAAGGAAGGAAGGAAGGAAGGAAGGGAGGAAGGAAGGAAGGAAGGATACCTTGGATACCTTAGGATGACTGTTTAAGTTCATAACACACTTTTGCCAATTTTTACTGTATATTATGTTCACTTATAACATGTAAACACTGGAGAAATCTACAGGCAATGAAGAAAAAAAAAAAAAGACAATCTGTCTGGAGTTCAGTGGGAGATTTGTCTCTTCCTCTAAGAGCCTGGCTGATTAATTGAATATGTCCACGTGCTCCAGTGAGCTGAGGAGGGGTCTAGCATGCTCCATTGAGGTGTCTCATATCATCTGCAACACCATACAGCTCTCCAGGACATACATATGGCAGATGTGGCACAAGATTTAGGGATACTCATTTACTGGAGGCCAATTCAGTAGAAACCAAATGGGATGTCTGACTTTTTTTTTTTTTTTTCCAGAGATCTAAATGAAGGCATTTAACATCCCTTGATGTGCTTCAGGCTGTCTGAGACATCCATATGGGGCTGTCATATATGACACCTATAAGGCCACCTGTGTTCTGCACCAGCAGCTAGAGGCAGGATACCTTACAGTACCACAAATGTCACTGAATGCTTAGGTTGTTCATAAACCATACTGTAATAATTCACAGAGATCTAATAGTAGACATATAATTTATAATGAATAATTAACATGGACAGTATAGGCATATCTTCTTGCAGAATATCTATGAGCAGATTAGGCTTTATTTGAATCTATCCATTATTTAAAATTATTAACATTTCTTCCTTGTTGCAGTTTATATGGATTGACTCTACAGATTGACTACTATTAATTCTCTAAATATTATTAATATTTGATGTTCCAGTTCTGCTTTTTGTTGGGGATAAATGGTGCAGAGCAGAAATTTGTATATCTTATGTTAAAGTACAATCTTAGACTTTGATGTCCCTGGCCTTGTCCCTGCTTTTCCTGAGAATAGCATCCTATCTAGGTGAAACAGCACTTCTAAATTCCATAATTGGGCTAGTGAAAAAAAAAAATAATACTAAAAAATGTCAATTCATTATTTTTAAGAATAAATTATTTCCTTTACTCTTGTAACTCCTGGAGTCATCTGCAGTTTATCTGCTGCTGATGGCAGGTGAATGTTTAGCTAAACAATAGAGACATCAGCCACTTCTCCAGATTATTGTTTCCATCCAGCTGGAAGGTTGCCATGAGATGACCACCCTGTAGCACCCTCTGCAATCTGGTAGTGCCTTATGCCACAACAAGAGCTGCAGGAAATCAGCTCCATATTAAGAAAATATTTGAGTCACACACAGAAAGGGAGCTGAAAATGAACAGCAATCTGTTTAATGTTCCAAGACGTAGAAAGATTGATGGTCCTGAAGTTGAAATTTCAGTAGGAGGAAATTAATCCACTTGCTAAGCACAGTAAACAGACTGAAACGTCTGCCCCCAAGCCTCTTTGCTTTACCTAATGGCTTAATATAAAAAATAAAACTTGACAAATAAGCAAAAACCTCCAACATAAACATTATCTTCTTACATTAGTGAGGTCATATGGGCATTTCAGACAATCTTGGAACCATTTGCTATTTGCTGACACCCCTGTGGGTCATGAGAAGCAGGTTAAGAATATGTCTGGTTAAGTTAAGTTTTCTGTCCAAATAAATCAGATAGACCTACAGGCTGGAATTCTGGCACTGTTATGGAGAAATACAGCTTACTTCTGAGCTGCAAAAAGAATGACATTTTCTCCTAGAACTGAATTCTGAATGATATTTATGTTACTGATAAACCTGTTTCAGCTGGTAGGAAAGAAATTGGTTGAGCCTTGGCTAGAAGCACTATAAATTACTATGTGACTACCACTGCAGAAGCTTATTTGAGTTCTTATGAAGTTGAATGAAAAAAAAAAAAAAAAAAAGGCAGATGAGAAGCCTCACAATGGATTTGAGCATGAGGATAACCCAGCAAGATGTACACTGGGCCTTAATCCCAAATTAGTATGATAGGAAGGCAAATGTGCTGAATTGCAGCATTCACTGGTTTAACCAGCCTTTAAGTTTGATTTCTATGCAGTCAATACGCTAGTAAGCAGAGCATCAGAGGATGATGGTCAAGTGGGGTTTCAATGCTTGGGTCTTCTTCCCATTTATGCTGGCTGCAAAGTGAAATCGTGAGGTCAACAGATCCATAACAGTAGTTTACAATAAAGAACAATAACTGGGATGAAAGATGAGCTTACTGAATCATGTAGACTCTTACCTGCTACCTCAAAAGGATAGAATACCTGCCTTTAAAGAGTACTGCCTGAAATAATGTCAGTCACTGGATGTCTGCTTCCCTCAAGGTGTACTGCTGTGAAATAAATCCTCCAGCCAAATACAGTTTATTATAAAAGCAGAATTGCAGCACTAAGAAAGACAAAAATTCATTAGACACTCACCAAACATGGATATATATTTAAAGCTATTGCAGAAAAATGCAGCTCATGCAAAACAGCTTAACTGCTTTCAGTGTGAGACTGCCAAACAACAAGATTTAACAGCAGGAAAGCTGAAATGCATGACAGTTTATAAGAAGAGAAACCAAAATGAGCATCATGGGGATAGCTGTAAAACACATGAATCTCAGAATTTGTACAAGAAAGCACAAGTAATAAGCTACCATGGAGAAGAGAACTGCCCAGGGACAGAACTTTTCAGCTTCAGGATGGTTCTCTGAAAACAGAGCATATAAAGGGTGACTAAAATGTTATTTTCCTCTCCAGTACAAACTCTAAACAAATGATTTAGAGGATGTTTTCTGCAATTTCTAATGATGGGAAACTTTATGGAATGAAATCAAAAAAGTCTGTCAAGAGGAATCATCATAAATTTCAACTATGACAAACGAAATGACATTTTTAGATAAACAGTTTCAAAGAATTTTAGAAAACAGTATGTTGGGCAGACCACTGAGATTGAGAAGGCTGGAGAGAGTTTTGTCTTGTTTTGCCAGGGCTTGCCTTGCAAAAAAGCCAAAGGGAGTTTTGGCTTGCTTTGCCAGGGTTTGGGATTAAACACCTTGTATGAAAACCAATTCTTCATTAAAAAAAAAAAAAAAAAAAAAAAAAAAGTTTTCTTGTAACTGAAACTGGGACTTGTTTGCATATGCAAGACAGGTGAAGCTGCAAGATCTATGGTTGGCTGGAGAGCAGAAAGGCGTTGAGGAAATAAGCCTCAAGAAAAACATAGCATGTAGCTTGTTTGGGTTACCAGCTACAGAATTGCCAAAAAAGACATATTAGTAGGGCTACAAGTGGAGGCTTGCTATTGATTGTACTGGGGATGACTCTGATTTCAAGAGCTTGTGATGTTACATCTTTTTTTTTTTTTCTTTTCTTTTTTTTTTTTTCCATTTATTTTAAAGATGTCTGTTGTTATTCCACCAATGAGGAAATAGAAATACATTTTTAAAGTACATTTAGTTTCTCCTGTGGCCTGGTAACAATAAGAACCAGGCCTTTAGTTACATACCTGTGAACCTGAAGGCATTATACATGTATATCCTGAGGATCCATTGTCAGATAGTGGTAGCACGGAAAAGGGAGTAAAAATGTGTTAAATCTTCTGTTCCTTTCTCTCTCCAACCCACTCAATCAGTTTAGAACTGAAAGAGTTTGTCTCATCTTCAGTTCAACTTCCCAGTTTTCACTAGAGACTATTATAAAAATGCTTTGCACTCTATTTAAAGCATTACACTTTCTGACATCAGCCCTGGCCTCTGAGTTGACAACTCCAGCATCATTCTGCAATGGAGGTGATGAAAATCTGGATGGGAGTTTTTGTTTGAAAATGCTTTGCAGGCTAAATGAGCATTACTCTGATAGTTCTTGCTTTGTAATAAAACTGTCACATCTTCTCAGTGGTGGTGGTACACTGGGAGCACAGATGTGAAAAATTGGATTCTTGGATCTGAAAAATTTCCCCAGTTACATTTTTTATCATCTGTTAGACAAATTGTACTAAAACTAAAGTGGCAGCAAAGATTCAAGCTCTCATAAGATTCAGTGAACTTTGTTTGTTTTGGAGAAGACCACATGAGTTTTGTCTGCATATGTTTAACAAAAAAAGTTATGCTAAATTGTATTTGTTCCCCATAGAAACAAACCTAGAGCAATGGATCTACAACTAGCCAAAAATCGCAGAGTAAAAACACAGTCCTTTCATTTACCAAGAAAACAACAACTACTACAAAAAGGGTTGGTTTTTAGAAAATTTGATTTCTCATATTAGTGAAATAAAATTTCTCATATTAGTGAAATAAAATTCAAATTTTTCATTTTGAAAATTCTCAGTAATAATTAATTTAATACTGTGTGGTAGTAAAATCATTTCTCATTTTGAACTGATGGCTCAGTCTAAAACGTTATCTGAATTTTCCTTTTAAAAGGGCAAAAATTGCATTATTCAGTTATTCTACAGAATATTTCAGAAATCAGTATAATATAATCATAATAAAACCAAAACATATTAGGTATTTTGTTTACAAAAGCAAACAAACACTATTCACCTTTGGTTTAAAGAAAAATTCTTTTTCCTGGTGTCAGAAGGCATACGCATATGTAATGAGTCCATTTTATTTCCTGATAGTAAGAAATAAAAGAATATTTAAGAATAGCAAAATGTATCTCATTTCTCTCTTCATGTTTTAAATTAGTTTTTGTTGTTGTTGTTGTTATTGTTCTAACATTCTATATTGACAATATGTTTTATGATTCTGTTTGCTGCACTTACTTTTAAACATAGGAGCCTTCATACTGGGACATACCTGGGAGCCCAAAGTCTGACACTGTCTCTGACTGCTTAGCACCAGAGGTTGCAGAAGTGCTTTCCGATTGTGTTTATAGATGGTCAACAAAATGCCAGTAGATGGCACTCAAGAATGCACAGCCTTGATCCCACCTAAGAACCAGTAACTTGTCATGCTCTGCAAATGGCTTCCTCGGCCTTCTTTTCACAAGAGATCTTAGCAGAAGAGGCTTGAAAGGAAAATGAAAGAAACAAGGCACTTTGGATTTCGCTGGTTCACCTGGTTTTCTCCATGAAGCACACAGGTCTCATTTTGCATGCCTAATAACAATAATTAGATTTTGCTGCTGAAGGCAATAAAAATACATGAGAAACCTGCAGGGAACATTTTTGGTTCTTTTTTTTTTTTTTTTTCTTTTTTTTCTTTTTTCTTTCTTTTTTTTTTTATCTCAATATAGTAGCGGACTTTATTTGGTTAGCTAATGCAAATTTGCATTTTCTTCAATATAATATGTTATGATGTTTTTTGATATTTTTACCAAGACAGGTTTCATTCTCTTAAAATAGGTCTTGTGACATTCTGTTTTAATTTGCTGCAAATGATTTGAGCAAACACAAGAAAAACTATCAGGTGAAGGGTGTTTCTTGCTTTTCCTGCCCCAGTCACCACATTAGAGCCTGGGAGGCTCAGGCCCTAGAGAAGACAGTGGGTTTAGAAATAACCACTCTGCCAAGTAGCCAATAGAAATGAAAGCAAAGCAGAAACTGTCCACAGCCAGTGGTCTTTGACCTGAGTGACTTCTAGCTCTAGACCTGCTGCTTGTAACTGAGATTAAAGACCTGTTGGATGTGGGCAGTTTGTGTAAAACTAATGACTAAATTTAACATAGACTCAGCTCAAAGCTGCATGATTTGAGCCAAAATAATAGCTTGTCTGAAACATTCCTCCTATCCCTGTGTGAGGCTGGCTTTGTTAAGTTGTAGGTTCCCAGTTAAAAAAGTAATAATACGAATAAGAAAAGACAGTCAACAAATCTGCTGTGTTAAAGCTATCAGAAGCAATAAAATACAGCTGATACAGCTGTGAAAAGCAAGAGTAGTGTCATTTCTAAATTTGTCTTCATGTAATCAGGATAAATCCCCCTTCAAGCACGAGGGGCATGGATTGCCCTGCTGTGGGAAGGGGAAGAAGAGCAGAGGAAGCAGGAGGGGAAAGAGAAAGAAGAGTAGAGGAAAGAAAAACCATGGAAAGCTCAGTTCCCTGCAGGGAGATGGGAGAGTTCCATGAAAGTTGGTGACCAGGGCACCACAAAAATACTAAGCAAAACTTGTGTCATGCTAATGGACTTCAGCACTGACAAACAGCATCCCAAAAGAGTGTAACACAAGACTTATGTGAAAGATGTTGAAAACCAGTCTATTTAATGGTTCAGTCTGGCTGGAATATGTCTTCCCTGGCTTCCAATGTTCCTAATTCCTTTTCTTAACCATCACATGTGCTTAGTCACTCCAGCTCCTGCAAGCTGAAAAGGCTTCAAGGCTCCTTTCCGTTCTTACAGTTGATGTTGCCTCCACCTTCAGCTCTTACTGTCTTGACAGGTTAGTGAGTTATTTACCTTACTTGCTCATTCTTCTCAGCATCTTTCTCCCTAGCTGCTTCAATTTTCCTTTTCCTACCTCATGTTTTCCTCTCTAGCCAGCCTTTCCACATCCCCAATACACACTAAACTAACCCAAGCACCCTTCTATGTTGGCAAGAAACCACCTAATTATATGTTAGAGAATAAAATAATACAGACAAGGAATTAGAGAAGGAAGAATCTGAATGACTATGACCAAGCAGGCTTTAAGATGCTAAATGACCCTGATCAGTAGCACAGAATTCGAAAGCCTGAGGAATGGAGACCTTACAGATGGCCGTAGAGATGTTTCTAATCAACATTTGACATTTTTGATATCAATGGAAGAAGTATGAATGAAAATTATGTATTAAAGATTTATCACATCAAAGTTTTAGCAACAGATATACTGCTTTGTATCAAGAAACAGTGTGCCAAGAACCTTTCTAGCACTAAACCAGAAACAGAATGTACTTATTCTATTTACAGAAGAAAAAATATATATCCAAGAACAGTTTTTGTTGAAAAGGACCTCTGGAGTTCATCTGCTCAGCTCTCAAAAACCACCATCACTGTTAAGATATTTTTCTGTCTCTCTAGTCCAAGTTTTCCATGCTACAAATTGTGTCAGGAGCCTGTTTTATGTTTGTGCACAAATTTGAGAGAAATCTGGCTCTTCCTCTCTATTACCACCTATTAGGTAGCTAAATAAAATTATTAAATCCCTCCTGCATTTTATTTATTATTATTATTATTTTTTTTTTTTTCTGGGAGAACAAACCCAGGTCTTTCCGCTTCTCATATGTCATCATCTTCTGCAGGCTCCTAACCGTCTCAGTGGTCTTCTGCTGGATTTACTCCAGCTTTACAATGTCTCTCCTTACTGTGTCAGTACCTCTTTCTACAGGGGAGCTCTCAAGGTAATCTCATAGTATCACGGCATGTACAGTAAATTGCCATAATTGCTACTGATAAGGCTTCGTTATGCTTCACTCTAGTGAAATGTTAGCTAACCCAGTGAGTTGCATTCTCAATGAAGTGTGTTTCAAAGAAATGCTAACATGTGTTTTTTCTTTCACGAATTTACTTCTTTTCAGGACAATGTATCTATCTAGATCTAGATCTAGATATATGTATCTATCTATATCTATATCTATATCTATATCTATATCGATATCGATATCGATATAGATATATAGATATATGTATATATGTATATATGACATATATCATATATATCATATATATCATATATATCATATATGATATATGTATATATAGGTATACATATATCTATATCTATGTATATGTATAGATACATATATCTAGATCTAGATCTAGATGAACATGATTGCTATTTTTATGTCCACTTCAGACTGGATAGAAGATTTTACCATCACAGAACTGTTGACCAACAAGTCAGAGTTAGACATCTTGCTATGGATAACACCCTTTCTGGTGGCCAAGAAAGAGATTAGTTTATCTGAATTTGCACAACTCTGACCCTGAGAAACCACAATCTTCCACTCTCTAAAGTCATATTTCTGGCAAGGTGATATTGAGAAGATTCTCTACAGTAAAGTATGTAAAAACTGAACAGATTATCAATAAAGGTCTTCAGTTTAGCACTTTCCCCTATCTTCTCCCTGGCATGATCATTTCAACTTAACACCATTTTGGTTTGGAAACATCCATAGCATCAAAGACAGCACACATGGATAAGGGTTCTGAGGTGCTCTCATGTCTCCTCTGAAAGTAGCAATGTTCTGGATCCACAGTATTTAAACTGAGCTAAACTGAGTGTCTTTCTACTCTTTTTTTATGGACATTTTTCAGTGTTGGCAAGTTTTATGTCCTGGGTTTTTTTCCTATCCCTACTTTCTACTGACTACCAAAATTCTCAGTTTTTGTCTGTGGTCTGTTTGTGGCAAGAACAGACTTTTTTTTTTTTTTTTTTTTTTTTTTTTTTTTTTTTTTTTTTTTTCCCTGCAAAAGACTGGTTAACATATTGGAGTATACAACTTTCTTGTGTAGTATTTCCTTCCAGATGTAACTTAAAAGAAAGGAAAAAGCAAGCCTCTTTCTGGCAAAATTGTAGCAGCTCTTAGAGAACAGTTCTGCACTTCAGATTCTTCCCAGAAATCCTTGCTGGGTGGAGCAGAGGAGCATGGTAAAGGTCTCCTAGCACTTAGATAAAAGCAGTCCAGTGTGCTCATGAAACTGAAAGAACGATGCAAGATCCCATGAGAGGTTTTTATAGAACAGAGAAAGTTCATGTTGCCTTCTGTGCATCTTTGCATCTTTTTATCTTTCTTGGGACGTGTTAGAAATACTGAACGAGGAAAATGTTTGCCATATTCATCTCATTTATTTATTTATTTATTTATTTTTCTCAATAGCCCTTCCTGCCTTTGGAAAATTTACAGCACATGAAAAGCCTCAATACTGACAGGAGCTTACCAGCCTGGCCAGGCTTTGCTAGCTCCACACAAAGCTAAGCAGTCTGACATAAAACATGGGTGTTGAATCAAAGCCTTATTCTTCTTGCCAACTGCACTCAGTTTGGAAAGAGCACAGTCATTTGGAAGGTCAAATACTGTAACTGTAGCCATATCACGTACATTATTTTAATGAGAAAAAGGTGAGGACCCGAAAACGAAGCACTGCACCATAATATGAATCAGCATCAGAGGATTATTTAATGCCATAAAAAGGGGGAAAGTGTCAAAATGTAAACTTAACTTCCTGTGGAAGAAAACTAAGAAAAAAAAACTTTTTTTTTTTTTTTTTTTTTTTTGTAGTACTTAAAGAGGTCTAAAAGTGTTGCATATAACAGCCCGATTTTGTTACTACGATGACACATAATTTTTACAGATACTTGCTCTCATGTGATTTATTTTATTTGTTAGAGAAAAGGGTTTTTATTGTACTACTGATTACTAGTTACTGCCTTTTTTTTTCTTTTCCCCAATCGTAAACAAAGTAAAACACACATGGGCTAACATTAATAGCACACTGTTATTTAAATATATAGTGACTCTGAAGAAATGCAATGCTGTGAAAACTGGTAGAAAATTTGATAGAATGAGTGCACACAAAAGGAATGAAAGGTGCCATGAAGATTTTTCTTACACCTATGAATTTTTTAAAGTTTTCTTTCTCATAAAGAAGATGTAATGACATCAGAGTGTCTACAATGTCTTAATGCATTTAACTTACATAATGGGAAACGCTCAGCACCCTATTCCTAATAGAACAGACACTATAAGTAAAATTTACAAAAGTGTCAAATCACTGAGAAACATACATTTTATTAGAAATCAAAGAGTTTTTCTCTAAATTTATGGCTATCTTAGCTTGAAGATGAATTATGTTGTAGGGAAAGGAGTTTTCCCAAAGGAGAAAAAGTAAAATTAATGAAATTTAGTCCAGTTTAGAGTTAAATCTAGAAAAAATAAGGGCAGAGAAAGATGTATATTTATGAAATTTCACAGGTTCCATCACCTAATAGCTTCTGATATTTGAAAACCCATACCCATACAGATTTTCTGTGACATGTACCTGCTCTTACCCTGTAAACTGGCAGGTCCATAGCATGAAGTTTTCTCCTCAGCTGGGAGTGGCATTGATTCCAGCTGTTGGCCATAGTTTTCTGTTGTGGTGGTTTTGCACTGGTAGGTAGCTAAACACCACCTTGCTGCTCTCTTACTCCCCACGCTCAGAAGGACAAGGGAACAAAATGCAATGAAAAACCTTGAGATAAGGTTGAGATAAGGACAGGGAGACAACTCACCAGTTGCCATCACAGGCAAAACAGACTCAACGTAAGGGAGATTCATGTAATGTATTACTTCTTACTAACAGAGCAGAGAAGTGAGAACTAAAAGCAAGCTACAAACACATTCCCCCCACCCACCCTCTTCTACCTCCTCCCCAAAAGCATTGCAGGAGAACAGGGAATGGGGTCTGCAGTCAGGCCCTGATGCTTCATCTCCGTCACTCCTTCACAGTCACTCTCTGCCCCTGCTCCACATGGGGTCCCTCCCACGAGATACTGTCCTTCCCAAACTGAGCCTGCAGGGGCTGCCCACAGGCAGCGGCTCTTCCAGAACTGCTCCAACACCGGTCCTCCCATGGGCAACAGCTCCCTCTCAGATCATCTGCTCTTGCATGGGCTCATCTTCATGAGCTACAGGTCCAGCCTACAGTCTGTTCCGCTGTGGGCTGCAGCGGGACAGCCTGCTTCACCAGGCCTCTCCACAGGCCATAGGGGAACTAGTGCTGTGTGCCTGGAGCACCTCCTGCCCTCCTTCTGCACTCACCTTAGTGTTTGCAGGGCTGTTTCTGTCTATGTTTTCTCACTCCTCTCTCCCAGTTGCCTTTCTTTCCTTTCTTCAATCTGCTCTCCCAGAGGCCCAACCAGTGTCACTCACTGGCTTGGCCCTGGCCAACAGCGCATTCCTTTTGGAGCTGTCTGGAGCTAGCTCTTAGCTGACATGGGGCAGCTGTGGGGCTCTGGACACAGAGGAAACTCCTGCAGTCCCCACCACTATCAAAACCTTGCCATGTAAGTCTAATGCATCTGTATAGTACAATCCTTTCATAACAAAAGAAAACCAAAATTGGATAGAATAAAAAGAGCAAATAATTTAAACTGCTTGATATTGAGGTCAGATATAGTTCCATCGCAAGACTCACCAGGGAACAGAACACAAAGCTGCTGTACATAAACCTCCCCAAAGAGCAAGAACTACATATTAAAGATTTTTATTAGATGATGTTTTAAAGTATCCCTAGGGATAGTACAAGCTTATGGTTTTTTATGTGTTTAAACAGCACAGTTGAAAGAGAATGTAGCCATAATATTCCATGTGTCAGTAATTCAAAAAAAGAAATCCCATAAAAATTAACCATCAGAAAATAACAAGTAGCTATATATCAAGAGCTGCATTATTAAAACAAGAAGGGACTCTGTTGCCTGCTTATGGTGAATATTACAAAATAACAAGTCAAGAGTCATTATGCCATTTGGGCAGCTTAAAGTTTTATGAGCCCCTTAGCTTCAAAGCATCAATGGAGGTATTGATTAGCCTTTGAGCATCAATGGAGGTAGTGGTGTTACCCCCAGAAGGTCTTGTTCCTTATTGCTTGTTTTTACCATATTTTACCATGTATTCTTAACTATTGCAAGATAGAAATAAAATAATTGGCATCAGCTCTGCTTCTTGTTGACATATAAGATCATACAACCCAAGAGTAGACATGAGGAATATTCATTATGATTTCTAATCCTTCCTACAAAAGTCATGATTGAAGATATTACAAGAAGCACAGTAGAATACCAGAGAAACAGAAAGACAATGTCTTCTATGTTTGTTTTGTTGATGTTTTGTTTTGTTTTCTGCAACTCATTCTATACAGGTTGAATCTGATTCCAAAGTGCATCAAATGCTGATTTGCCTCCATATTTATGACCTCAGAGAAATATTCGAAATACAGAGCTATGTTATGGAGATACAACTTAATGCATTGTATTTTCTTACAATTCACTGCAGATACTTCCAAGCTGCTTAGGACTCTGTGACTAAAGCCACCTCTGCCCATGGTTTCAACCAGGGCTGTGAAGGTTCATGCAGCAAACACTCCTGTCTCTCTCTTTCTTAGAAGAAGGATTCCACAGCTGCAAGGCCAAACATGATCACTGAAGGTTGCCATGGTAACTATATATTGATTCATTAAATATCAGAGCTTGTTCTGAAGCTTGTCCAAAGCTGGATATTATCCTACCATTATTATGTTTCTCAGCTCTTTGTTTTAATGTTTTGTGCTGTGGGTAGCCTATTCTGAATGTGAGAGAACTAAAACACAGTGATGTCTTAGTTATGCAAGAGAAAAAAAAAAAAGAAAAAAAAAAAAAAGGAAAAAGGGAGGGGAAGGGGAGAGAAAGAGAGAAAGAACAAAACTAGCTAAATAAGGATGAGGGTTGCACAATGTACACATCACAGAGGGGGGAAAAAGGAAGCAAAGAGAGCTGTTCTAATGTTGACTACAGAGCACTGAGTCAATAACTTCTCTTTAGAGTCACTTGAGCATAAATATGTTCTTTTTTGATCCAAACTGAAACCAATGCAGTTATGATGTGGTGAGACCAATACTTATCTGTGGAAAACATGAGACAAATACATATCCTTTCAAGTTGCTGACAGTTTTTCTGTAGAAAAGCTACAGCATAGAGGGATAAGAGTATAGAGTCCATCAACAAAACAGTATTGTTGTTCTGACCTCTTTGTTTATGTGGTATTTGAAGAAGTGTGGAGCTTCAGTAAGCCTTGGTTATAGTTGTATTAACAACCTTTTGATATGCACACATCCACAGACAGCCATTTCCAAATGTCAAGTTTCTTCTTGGCTTCTTAGATAAGTAGGGAAAAAATCAGAGTAATAGTAATCTAATAATAGTAATCTAGTAATATCTAGTAATACAATAATCTATCTAGTGATATAAAAGCAGATTTTGTTTTCTGGTTGGGATAAAGTACATAGGCTTCAACATAAAATATTTTAATTTACTTTATGTTTGGTATTTACATGACCTTTGGTATTTGCACCTTTGATGGGAAGCTAATCTACATGTTATAACATGAAATGTAGTCATCACAATCATTTAGCTGTACCAGTTTTCTTCAACTATAGGTCAGACTGTTTCACTGGTTTTTGGTAACAATGAATTGGAACACAGAAATAATATAAAATGAAGTATAGCACCCAGACAGTGGTATCTCTGCAGTCTTTTTCCATTGCTTTACTAGAGGGAGCTCCTCCTTCTCCCTTCTCCTAAGCACCAATCATATTTCCATTTAGAATTTACACTTAGCTTGATAGGGAAAAGGGCTCCATTCATGAGGTCTTGCATTATTCATTTAATGTAAAATAGTATAGGTACCTTGGTATGTATGTGGTACAGAAATGGATGATCATTATAGTTTGTGGGGTTTGTTTTTGTTTACTTGTTTTTCTGAGTAGTTCTCACCTAATTTTGCCTTTCATTCTGGAAGTTACCACACATCCATCACAGCCCATATAACCAAGCAATGCTTGCCAGACCCTCCAAACTTTGATGAACTGCAAAATCTCAAGTTGCATGGAATAAGCAAATAACCTTCAGGAAGGTAGCACCCAAACCAGGCTTCACCCATCCAAGACTGATCCTCCAATCAGTC
The DNA here is from genome assembly GCF_964211825.1 of Aythya ferina. Taxonomy (NCBI): domain Eukaryota; kingdom Metazoa; phylum Chordata; class Aves; order Anseriformes; family Anatidae; genus Aythya; species Aythya ferina. The sequence goes on from NC_140297.1 coordinate 130,630,979, forward strand.
AGGAAAATCAGTCCAGCTGTTTGGCTGTCAGCAGGGCAGAATTCAGTCTTAACAAATATTATGACATTTACCAATGAGTTGACAGTAGCAGATATATCCCTATTCTTACTTCAGTGCATAGACTATAAAACTGACGTAAAAATTGAGCATTGCAAATTGTTGGCAAACACTGACCATTATAACCTTCTGAACCTTATTTAAAGATCAATAGATTTCAAAAACTTTAGTTAAAATATTAAACATTAATATCGTCTGATTTAATCATAGTCACTTCAAAGATGATCCTGATTTTCTGCTAGGGATAGTGAACAATTTAATCATTTATTTCACCTTCATATGTATACCATAGTAGGTCTAAGCAAATTTTTGATTTTTGTTTTAACCTCAAAACATTGTGTTGACTTCTGTGTGATCAGTGAAGCATAGAACATCACAGAAAAGTAAGTTATAACCAACTGGTACAGCTGATTTAATGTTATCCGCTTCCTCATATCCCTTGTCATAAAATTTACGTGTTTTGTTTTGTTTTTTGTTTTGTTTTGTTTTGTTTTCTCCCTCTTTATTGCTGTCTTATATTTTGCTGGGTCACCTTTTTCTTCCTAAGACCATTGTCTGTTCCATTTTTTTTCCCATTACTAAAAGGTAATCCAATCGTCAGCATCTCCCTATCAATTTTCCTTGTGAAATATCTATTCATATCTGTGGTATTATAAGTATATAGAATGAAAACATACCTGTGTGCTAGCAAAAAAACCAACAACACTTTTTTGAGTATGTTGGCAGAGTCACATGGGTCATCTGGGAAAGCCAGATAACAGATTTCATGCTTGTCTGGGTGCAGAATATTAGAATCACAGAATCACAGAATCACAGAATTTTCTAGGTTGGAAGAGACCTCAAGATCATCGAGTCCAACCTCTGACCTAACGCTAACAGTCCCCACTAAACCATTTCCCTAAGCTCTACATCTAAACGTCTTTTGAAGACTTCCAGGGATGGTGACTCCACCACTTCCCTGGGCAGCCTGTTCCAGTGCCTCACAACCCTTTCAGTGAAGAAGTTCTTCCTAACATCTAACCTAAAACTCCCCTGGCTCAACTTAAGCCCATTCCCCCTCGTCCTGTCACCAGGCACGTGGGAGAACAGGCCAACCCCCACCTCGCTACAGCCTCCTTTGAGGTACCTATAGAGAGCGATAAGGTCGCCCCTGAGCCTCCTCTTCTCCAGGCTGAACAAGCCCAGCTCCCTCAGCCGCTCCTCGTAGGACTTGTTCTCCAGGCCCCTCACCAGCTTCGTTGCCCTTCTCTGTACCCGCTCAAGCACCTCCATGTCCTTCTTGTAGTGAGGGGCCCAAAACTGAACACAGTACTCGAGGTGCGGCCTCACCAGAGCTGAGTACAGGGGGACGATCACCTCCCTAGCCCTGCTGGTCACGCTGTTCCTGATACAAGCCAGGATGCCGTTGGCCTTCTTGGCCACCTGAGCACACTGCTGGCTCATATTCAGCCGACTATCCACCATCACTCCCAGGTCCTTCTCTGCCTGGCAGCTCTCCAACCATTCCTCTCCCAGCCTGTAGCTCTGCTTGGGGTTATTGCGCCCCAGGTGCAGGACCCGGCACTTGGCCTTGTTGAACTTCATGCAGTTGACCTCAGCCCATCGGTGCAGCCTATCCAGATCCTCCTGCAGAGCTTTCCTACCCTCAAGCAGATTGACACACGCACCTAACTTGGTGTCATCTGCAAACTTACTGAGGGTGCACTCAATGCCCTCACCCAGATCATTGATGAAGATATTAAAGAGGACCGGCCCCAGCACCGAGCCCTGGGGGACGCCACTAGTGACTGGCCTCCAACTGGACTTGGCTCCATTCACCACGACTCTTTGTGCCCGGCTATCCAGCCAGTTTCTAACCCAACGAAGCGTGCGCCAGTCCAAGCCAAGAGCAGCCAGTTTCTTGAGGAGAATGCTGTGGGAGACGGTGTCAAAAGCCTTGCTGAAGTCAAGGTAGACCACATCCACAGCCTTTCCCTCGTCCACCCAGCGCGTCACTTTGTCATAGAAGGAGATCAGGTTCGTCAGGCATGACCTGCCTTTCATAAAGCCATGCTGACTGGGCCTGATCGCCTGCTTCCCCTGCAAGTGCTGCATGATGACTCTCAGGAGGATCTGCTCCATGAGCTTTCCTGGCACTGAGGTCAAACTGACAGGCCTGTAGTTTCCCGGGTCTGCCCTCCGGCCCTTCTTGTAGATGGGCGTCACATTTGCTAGCCGCCAGTCGATTGGGACCTCCCCCGATAGCCAGGACTGCTGATAAATGATGGATAGTGGCTTGGCCAGCTCCTCTGCCAGTTCCCTCAGTACCCTTGGGTGGATCCCATCCGGCCCCATCGACTTGTGCACATCCAAGTGCCGTAGCAGGTCACCAACCAGTTCTTCATGGATAATGAGGGCCACATCCTGCTCCCCATCCCCTTCCACCAGCTCAGGGTACTGAGTATCCAGAGAACATCCGGTATTGCCGCTAAAGACTGAGGCAAAGAAGGCATTGAGCACCTCCGCCTTTTCCTCATCTCTTGTAACTAAGTTTCCCCCGCATCCAGTAAAGGATGGAGATTCTCCTTAGTCCTCCTTTTTGTGTTGATGTATTTATAGAAATGTTTTTTGTTATCTTTAACGGCAGTAGCCAGATTGAGCTCCAGATGAGCTTTGGCCTTCCTAATTTTGTCCCTGCACAGCCTCGCTACTTCTTTAAAGTCCTCCTTAGTGGCCTGCACACTTTTCCAAAGCTTATAAACCCTCTTTTTTCTCCTAAAATCAAGCCACAATTCTCTGTTGAGCCAGGCCGGTCTTCTTCCCCGCCAGCTCATCTTTGGGCACTTGGGGACAGACCGTTCCTGCGCCATTAAGATTTCCCTCTTGAAGAGCGCCCAGCCTTCCTGGACTCCTCTGCCCTTCAGAACCGCCTCCCAAGGGACTCCACCAACCAGTGTCCTGAGCAGCTCAAAGTCAGCCCTCCGAAAGTCCAATACAGTGGTTTTACTGGTCCCCTTCCTGGCCTCGCCAAGAATAGTGAACTCCACCATTGCGTGGTCACTCTGCCCAAGACAGCTCCCGACAATCACATCCTCCACCAGTCCTTCTCTGTTTGTGAAGAGAAGGTCTAGCGGGGCACCACCCCTGGTAGGTTCACTAACCAGCTGCATCAGGAAGCTATCTTCCATGCTCTCCAGAAACCTCCTAGACTGCTTTCTCAGGGCTGTGTTGTGCTTCCAGGATATGTCAGGGAAGTTGAAGTCCCCCACGAGTACAAGAGCTGACGATTTCGCAACCTCTGTCAGCTGCCTGTAGAATTCCTCATCTGTTTCCTCATCCTGGTTCGGCGGTCTATAGCAGACCCCGACCAGGACACTAGCCTTGTTGTCCCTGCTGATCCTAACCCAAAGGGACTCGACCTTGTCATTCCCAGCCTTGAGTTCTACAACCTCGAAAGACTCTCTAATATAGAGAGCCACACCACCACCCCTTCTATGCTGCCTGTCCCTTCTATAGAGCTTATAGCCAGGCATTGCAGCACTCCAGTCATGAGACTGGTCCCACCACGTCTCCATGATGGCAACCAAGTCGTAGCCTGCAAGCCGCACGATGGCTTCCAGCTCCTCCTGTTTGTTACCCATGCTGCGTGCATTGGTGTAGATGCACTTCAGCTGGGCCATTGCCTTATCCTCCGGCCTTGCCATTGTTCCCCCTAGCACAGCCCCAACAATCCTAGCCTCAGCCCCATCCCCCTTCCTACCTCGTTTAAAGCCCTCTCAATGAGCCCTGCCAGCTCCTGGCCCAGGATCCTTTTTCCCCTAAAAGATAGGGACCCGTCTGCGGCCATCAGGCCAGGTGCTGAGTAAAGTGCCCCATGATCAAAAAACCCAAGATTTCTGCATTGGCACCAGTCCCGGAGCCACGTGTTTAACAGGTGGGCTTTCCGTGTCCTCTCTGAACCCCTCCCTGCCACCGTAGGGATGGACGAAAACACCACCTGCACTCCCGCTCCATCCACTAACCGACCCAGTCCCCTAAAGTCCCTTTTGATAGCCTTGAGGCTTCTCTCTTCGATGTTATCACTGCCCGCCTGGACTATCAAAAGGGGGTAATAGTCAGAGGGGCGTACCAGGTTAGGAAGCTTCCTGGCAACGTCCCTGACCCTGGCCCCAGGGAGACAGCAGACTTCCCTACGGGTAGGGTCAGGCCGACAAATAGGGCCCTCTGTTCCCCTAAGAATCGAGTCACCAACAACAATAACCCTCCTGTCTTTCTTGGTGGAGGCAGTCCTGAGGCGCGGAGTTGACCTCCTCGCCCCAGGCATCCTCCTGGGAACATTTGCTACCTCTTCCTCACACACCGGCCTCTCAATCTCTAGGGCCTCAAACCTGTTGCGTAAGGGCACCTGGGAAGGTGGGGCCGGAAGGGGAGGGCATCGCCTGCGATGTCGAGCAGGGACCTGTTTCCATTCCTCCTCAGCTCCCAGATCCCCTCCCTCTGCCCGACAGGGACAGGGCGGGGGGTCCGCCCCCATTTGAGGAGTCTCACCTCGGCACCTCCCCTTGAGGCCCTGCAGGGAGTTACTCCAGAAGTCTATCTCCCGCTCACACTCCCTGATGGCCCTCAACCTCTCCACCTCCTCCTTGAGCTCCGCCACCATGCGGACCAGATCATCCACCTGCTCGCACCTCACGCACGCAGTTTCTCTGCCTCCCGCCGATGGCAGCAACAGGCTCAGACACTCCTTGCATCCGGTGACCTGAACTGCGGCATTTTTTAACGGGTAGTCGGTCTGCGTGTGTACCGACTTTCTGGAGAGCGCGCCGTGCCTGGTGGCGACCATTATCGCCTAGTTACGGCTGTTGTTAACGAGGTGTTGTTTGTGTGTAGGGGGAGTGCTCTGCCCTTCCTGCGCGAACTGCCGCGCTAACTGCCGCGCCACTCCCTTCTGAAGCGCCACGCCCTGTTTGCCCGCCCTGGTCGCCGCGCTCCTGGTCGCTCGCGCTCCCTAGGGGCAGCTTTTGAACGGCTGGGGAGGGGGCGCTGCTGGCTCCGCCTTCGCCTCGTCAGCCTCCCTCACGAGGGCTGCCGGGTCCTGGCGGCTCCCTCAAGTAGGCTCGATGCCGGAAAAATTAGCCCTGCCTGGCCCGATCCCCCCCTCCGCTGCAGAACGCGTCTGCCCCGGAGCCGATCGCCTCGGCAAATGGCCGAGGATTATTATGAATAATTAGGATTTTTATGAAATCAGTTCTACTGGAAATGGGATTCCCCAGCAAACACAAGACAATCTACACACTTTTAACTGATTTCATATAGAATCATAGAACAGTTTGAGTTGGAAGCAACCTTTCAACCCCCCTGCCATGGGCAGGTACACCTCCCACTAGATCAGGTTGATCAGATATGTGCTTGTGATATTTAGCAATCCAACACTGCTGGGCTTAAGCCTCTATTTCATGACTATGTTTAAGTACAGGCAACTGCACATTTGCCCAGTATGTTCTGCCCTGTAGGATAATACAAGAATAAGGGGTGAGGTGGAGTGCCCTGCCTCTCCATGGCAGAGAAGGAGCTCCTGGTCTGTGCTGGGCCTGCTGAGGGAGGTATGTGTCATTGTGTGAACAATGGGTTCTGAAGAGAGGAGGAAGAGGCAAGAGGAGATAAAGAAGTTCAGTATGGGTCAGCTTGAACATGTGAAGGCAGGGTGAAGGTAATATCTCTTATGCTACTAGATAAGCAGGAGCAGACTGCAGGAAGTCTGTTCTTCCCTCACAGGGGAACTTGTATTTGCTTTACTTGCCCTCTGTTCTGTTTGTGTCACAATGGCTTGACCTTTTCAAGCACAAAAAGGAATGTGGAGCCAGAACTTCCCTGATTTATTGATGCTGCCACTCAGATACTGTCCCTCAGATTTCCTGTCAGACCAGGTTTTCACCTGAAAATCCTTTCAGAGACTGGGCAGAATAGCTGTGATGGTGCTTGCACTAAAGTAGACTGCAGAACTCCTCTGGTTTAGGTATATCAGGCTGAATGTCCAGGAGACACTGGGTGGCATGATAGCTTGTGATCTGTATCTGAGTGGTAGACCTCAGATCAATTTTCCCACTTCCCTTCCAGCCACTGGAAAAAAATGGAACATGTTTTCCTATCCCAAAAGTGTCACCCCGCTGGTGTTTTGTGCAGGTTGGGGTGCTACAGGACTGTCTGTGGCACATGAATGATTTGACATATGAACATCAGTAATTCCATGTGGACAAACATTGAGCACAAAAGAGCACAAACACTTCTCCACAGCCCTAAGTGTGACAGGTCCTATGGGACTGCACAGCAACTGAGTGACTGATTTTAGGTTGCAGCCATACCTGAATGCCCTTTTGAGGCAGCTAATTGCCACAAATACATTACTCTTTAAATTAATCTCTTTCCATTAGTCTCTTTCCCTTACTCAGGTGGCTTATCATTTTTGGTAAGTTTCCTTTTCCATTCAAAAAAACAAACAAATAAATAAATAATAAATAAATAAAAAGACCTTTAAACCTTTAAAATTCCCCATTGTTTCATATAGCTAGTCTTATGAGAAATATCAAAGAACTGTAGAGTAGATTTTACATTGTGATAAGTGAATACAAAATTTTCTGAGAAAACCTGAATATAGACCCTCCCTAATACAGGAGAGAGAAGAGGAGAAAGACTGGTGATGCAGGTGTGAGTACCAGATCACTTTAATGTGCACCATCAGCTTGTAGTTATTTAAAAACTTCTGAGAAAAAGTTGAACAGGGAATAAATAAATAAATAAATAAATAAATCTTGCTCTTTTCCGTAATTGAAAGAATAGCTTTTATTCATTTTTTCATGTGTTTATAAATGGGCAATTTCTAGGCCTGATCCTGCTGTTCCTCTGCCAGCTACTTTTAATGTGTTCCTATCAGAAGAAGTCCTTCTCAGTAACATAGGGAAAAATAAAATTTTGCATTCAAAAGTTAAGGAATCATCTTTGAAAATCTGATCTTTATATTTCAGCATAAAAAGAACGGTGGTCAAGAGCTGAGGCTCACTGATAACTTAACTGAGGATTTGCATGAAATAGCAAGAAATAGAAGGTATTCTCTGTACTGAAAAGCCTACTCTGAAACATCAGGGAAGAAACAGAGCTACAATTAATTCTTTCTTAACAATGAGCTCTATTTCTTAAACATTTGTAGCTTTTTTTTTTTTTTTTTTTTTTTTTTTTTACCAACCCTGATTTGTAATATTGATCACAGAACTGAATTTAGGTCAGCTCTCCCCACAGTCATTCATCACTCTTGGCTTTTGTCTTAAACAAGCTGGTGTATGGAATAGCCTGTAATTTCATTACTACTCACAGCCACTGTCACAGAAAGGATCGAAGAACATGTATATATGAGAGAGAGTGGAAATGAGATTTAGGTGTTCGGTCACCGATGTTATCGTGCCAACATTCAGAGTTATGAGAAACATTTCAGCATCATTTTAGGTGTTTTTGTTGTTGTTGTTGTTGTTGTTTTCTCTTTGTTTGGTTGGTCTATTTTGTTTTGTTTTGTTTTTAATACTGACCCAGCAATAGATACATATTCAGAAGGGGTCAAGGCAAAGGACCTTTAGAATGGCTGTTGTCTTGATAGCCCTAATTTCAGGCTGCAATGTAAACAACCTATATTCCATCATGGTTGCTAAGACAAATAAATAACATTTAGGAATAATAGATGAAGAGTGATGAATGACAGCTGCAAATATCAAGAGGTCATTTTAATCTCTCTATTTCTTGTTCTGTATTTATTTATGGATTTATCTTCAAGCAACTGATGAAAAAGAAGAGCAATTTTCAATGTAAACAGAAATTAAAATGCAAGACTTTCCCCATAATACTCAAAAATATATCATCCTGCTTTGGGGGTTAGACTGTGATTCTGTGATTACTGCTCATTACCTCACAATGAATCTCCACTGGTCCATTCAAAACAGATGTCATAAAATGCTATATCTATACTTGCATGACATCCTCAGAAAAAAATATTTTCCACTGTGATCATATAGATATGAGCAGTGTTAAACATTGAGACAGAATTAGTATCTGCTACTAACCATTTGAACAAAAGGAGAAGCTATAAATGCATTCTTGCAGGTTCAAATAACTGAGCATATCTAAAATTTCCTCCATCACCTCCATCATTAATAATAAGTGCTTTGGAAATAGTCTGTCAGGTTGTGGCTGCTTTATAGGAATAAAATTTATTTATGAACTAAGTTATTTGTCAAATGTTATGAAACAACATCTTCTACTACAAAATTATAAATAATCTAAGCTTAAAAAACATTTTTCAAAATATCCTCTTCCACCACAATATTATGGACATTCACTAAATCACAAATGTACATAGGCAAACATACAGGTACTCCAGACGGTTTCTTGGGAAATAAAGATGACTACTGAACATTATTTCTGTGCTTAATGTTATTTGCTGTCATTTGAACCTATAAGTGAAAAAAGACTAGGCAGCAGTAGCCAGAAATATTCTGATCTTTCTGTTGTGAAGGTCAAATATATAATTAATCTTTTTAGTTAGGTTCCACTTTGAATCAAAAGAATATTTGACATAGCTCTAAATTAGCTCTTGATATATCTAATAGGCAAAGCTCATAAAACTATGTAAAAATATTGTTTTCAAATTGCATCTTGGAGATGCAAACTGTAGGTGAACTAATGAAAACAGAAAAAGAAAAAAAAAAAAAAAGGCTGAGATGATTCCATATTAAATGAAATAAGGGATTATCGAAGTGAATAGAGAAATAAGGGGTCTTAAATCTGAAGCTTTGCATTTGATTAATTAATCTGCATCCTGAATTTGTTAATTGGATGCTTTCATGATATGTTGTTGTGGGACACTGACAGATGGTATTGCTCTCATGGCAATTAATCCTAGTAGCACTTTTAAAATAAGGCATAAACATATGTGGTTATTCCTGTTTCTGAAGTCATTTCTCTGAAACCTAGGACAGAAATAGCTATATGTCTCAGGATGAGGAAGATAAAAATGATGAATATTCAACCAGTTCTAAATAGCGTTTAATTGCTTGTTCCCAGGTAATAGCTTTTAAGTAAAGACATTTTGTGACATTTACTGATATTGTCTGCCTTTTAGTTAGCACCTTTAGTAAGGATAGAAATGTGCGCTTAAATTTACATCTTTTTACTGTACAAGGAAAACATGAAATTTAAATTGGTAGTGCAAAGTCAGCAAAGAAGAAGAAGGAGAAAGCTCCACTAGATCTATGATAGATGTAGAAAACCAAATTTCTTTTCATTCTTGTTGAATTTTTTCTCCCTGTTTTTAATAACACAAGAGCATGTGTGCAGGAGTGGGTGTATTTTTGGACTGACAGTGTGTAAATGATTAACAGTTGACAGCTACTGTAAGTTTCCAGAAAATTTGCATTTAATGTTACACCAAAGCATGAAGTATGTGTTGATTTATCCCTACTGAAAGACTTAAGGTGAGAACTTTACTAAAACCTTCCTGAACTATTCCATATGAAAGAAAGAATTTGACACTCACTGTGATTTAGGTCACTTAAAGATAAACACAAGGAAAGTCAAGGTTCACTGCTGTACATGCTGGCTCACCCTTTTTGGCCCATTTCATAGGTTAAATTAGCAGAAATCCAGAATGTTGGATTCCACCACTTATAAATCACATTTAAAAAAATAAATAAATAAAAATTACACATTGTCATAGTCAACAAAAACATTTTGCTTAGTTTATTTTTCATATTTATTCCCTCATGTTTTTACAGGCCAATAACAGTTATTTAATTTAAAAATTTAATTTAAAAGCTATGAAGAAAGTTATAAAAATTACTGTATGATGAAAAAGTTTGTTTCTGGCACAGACTTCCTCAAGGCCTGGCCAAACCCAGAAAATGGCATGGAAAATAAAGGCAACAGGAATAAAAATAATAACCCTTTCCTTTATATTGCTTAGCCTGGGATGTAACCTTGCAGTAAGAGGAGTACCGAGGTGAAGAGTAATCAGACTGTACAAGATCTTAGTTCAAGTCTTTAAAATTGTTGGGAAATATCTCTTAACGCATGTACATCCACTGTCTAGAATTACCTTAGCCCAGTTAACTACTCTAGAAGTTAATGTAATTCAAGTAACAAATTTATTTATGCTTTATGTTGTAAAATCTCTAGGTCAAAGTAGTCTGTGCAACTGATTTAGGAATGCGTGTTGATTGATTGCAAAGTAGATGGGAGAAAAAATGTTCTTGATTTTAAATGGAAGTTGTATTTATAATAGGTCAAGATTTCTTAAAATAGAAGGCTGCATTCTTTTCTCTTTGCCACTGCTTATAGTCCCATTGAAGTCTCACACTGTATGAATCCATACATATAAATAGGATTTATGGCACAGATTTATGTGCACAGATGATTATAGGATGATAATCATAGGACATAGTGGTAACATTGTCTGCCCTTAGAGTTTAAGAAAAAAAAATAATGAAAAGTCATTCTTTCTTTAATGGAGAAGTCTACAGTCATTTGGTTCCAACACTATCTCACTCACCTAATTTATTGACAAGTGACCAATGCTAAAAGGACTGAATTATCATCTCTAGAGCAAAGCTGTGAAATAATTCAGATAGATAATGAAAATAGAAGATTAGGAACAATCTTAACCTGACCATGAAGAATATTGGCCCTAATCTGTATTTTTATTTACATTTCTGTAATCTATTTGAAATGCTACATACATTACTTCTTATAAGGTAATACCAGATCCCATGTGAAATAAGCATATTTTTTTCATTCATATCAGCGCTTTGCTTCTGCTAGAGGATGGTAGCATTGCAACAAATCAGCATTGTGCTCATCTGTTTTCTGATCTCATGCATTGTAAATTGAGGCCATATGTAGGGCTTTCCACAAGAAGTCTTTTATTACCATTTAGATAAGTAATATTTTATATTCTTCTACATTATTTTATACATTACCTCTGTAAACAATTTCTGTTTTATAGCTACCCATACATAATCCATATGATAATAATAAATTAATGTATTATGTAAGCAGCTGGGATAAATCTGACAAGCCTGAAACAGTTGTAATTGGGCATAGAGAGGAAGAAATTGCTGACTGAACTGAGATGTTGGAGTGCCTAGGTAAGCTTTGCCACTTTTGCTGGTGAATTTGCGACCACCACTTTGTAGTAGAGAAAGCATTCGTTTATTTCATCACAAACTTAGAATGTAAAGTTAAAATTATTACAAGACTTAAAGAACACTTTTCAAAAGTAAAGCATCAGCGGTTTCCTATACTGTTCATAGTGAATGTTCCTTGGATTTGTAAAAGAAATTTTATAAACAGGTACTAATGGTGTCGTCTTGGATAAAGCTGTGACACATTTTATATTAACAGCCTCTTTCATAGACTCCAAATTTCAATTTATTTGTTTGATTGCATGTATTCAATGATTCACTTGAGATACTTTATGCTATTGAATTACTGTATGACACATTTGCAATTTCTTCAGTTCCATACTTAAAACATCTTTATGGACAATTGACATTGTAATTATTTTTTTTAAGAATCTTATAAAAAACTTTTGATGACAAAATAGCCAAAACCAACATATATGTTCCTGAAATACTCCATGCCTCATAGTTGAACCTCCCATATCATCTATCTAAACACATTCCACTCCAATTAATGTATAATATGGCCATGGTATCTAACAGATGAAAACAAATATCTTCTGAATGAAATCAAAGTATTTTGTCAAAGACAAAAAAAACAAACTAGATTACTTCAGCGATGTCCCATTTATGTCCATACCTCTGAAATGTATTTTCAAGTGTTATACAAGAACATCTGTGCTGTTCGTACAGAGAATTATCAAAATCTTACTTAGAATTTCATAGGTGTGTAGATGTCTAGGTCAAAACTATATTCCCTATATCCAAAACTATATTCCCTAACTAAGGGAACACAGGCAGCTTCATCATGCACAAGATGGTGAAATACCTGAAAATACATTAGTTGTCACCAAACACAATATGAGGAAAGCCCTGCTTTTATTACTTACTGTTCAGCTAGCTGAAGTCTAACCAAAAATAAATTACACAAGCAGAACATTTTCTTCTTCCTTAAAACAGGAGGAAGACTCTTTGCCCAGTCCCTGACCAAGATGAGCTTGAAGAAATATACTATAAAAGTTTAAATTTTCTTTCTTTATCTTTTATATATCTTTTTTCATTAACTTTTTCCTTTATCAAGTGCACCTATTATCATCTCCTTAGCATTTTTTTTTTTTGCGTTTTTTTTTAGCGTTATCCTACCTCCTTAGCTTTTTTTGTTGTTGTTGTTGTTGTTTTTATAAGTACATTAATTTGTACTATTTCCATCTGATCCTATAATGGCATGTCTTTATATTGTGGCTGACTTTCACTCCTTATAGAATTCATTGAAATTGCCTGAAGCTGTGTGAATCCAAACAACATCTTAATGGAGTGGAAATTATATTGTGCTTCCCAAAAATCTTAACCTGAGACAAGCAAGGCCTTAAATGAGGGAATCTGTTTTTATTTTTTATTTTTTATTTTTTATTTTTTTTATCAAGGGAGTAGGTCACTTGGTTGTGAAAAGAAAAAAAAAAAAAGACAAGACGGGACAATTTGTGTGGCATGGTTCTAGATTTTTTTTTTACAGCAGTGGAATAGGAAAATGTATGATCTGTTGATCCATCAACAAAACTCCAGAAGAGATGAATATAACAGACCTTGCTCACTAGTTATTAATGATACCTTGTATGAGTCATACAAGGACATTTGAGTCTCTAACCCAAGAGTTCATGGGAATTTACTCATAAAAATGTTTATTCCAGTTTTGAGCAAATAAGCTGAGCCCTGTATCTAGAAATGTCAGCGACCAGCTTTTTACATAACCAGCATGGATTCAGAATTAAAACAACATAGGCCTTCAGTGAAAAAAAATATGCTTTACAGTCTTGAAAAAAATGAAGAATCTCTACCAATTAAAATTACAATTACAAAAAAAAAAAAAAAAAAAAAAAAAAGGTAATAGGCTAATGATATAAAAATATGCAATGCTGACATATGAAAATAATAGCAGTGCTTAATTTCTAATATAGGACCTGAGGATATTCGTTAAAATCAAGCTTACATCTCTCATTACATTTTATTTTCTAAGCACATAAATTGTTGATAGGAAAAGATAAATGATGGCTGGACCAGATAATCAGGATTTATGGGGTCCAGCAAACACAGATAAAGTTGCTGCCTCTACTCTTGGATATGTCCAAGGTTTTGGGAAGCATTTGTTTTACAGTTGCATTCATATATCTCAAAGGCTTTATAGCTCACTGTACAAAGATGGTCCCTTGAGGGTTTGGAGCACTCGTAGCTTCAGGAGGGTCTGCTTACACTTACTGGAAGGGAAGTCATTGAATAAAATACAAACACCAAAGGGACTGTCATCAGTGAATTACTGAGCCCTGCTCATTTTCTTTCAGACACTCTCACAAATCTGTTCTTTTCAGCACTGTAGTCTAAAGGGAGGATTAAGGGAGGGTGCCTGGGGCCTGGGCCACTCAGCTGGCAGAGGGAGGTGGGGCTGCTGCAGGGGAACCAGGCTGAGGTCTCTTGCTCACAGGTGGCACCCAAGAGATGCTGTGTGACATAGGAAACTCCTGGTCAGTCCCCATCCATGGCTATGGCTTTCTGCTGATGCGATATTGGCAGATGATTCTGATCTTGGGAGAGCACTGAGCTACCCTAGGAAGGTGCCTCATTTCCCTCTTCCCTTTGACTCCTTGGAACTGTATTAGGCTCTGAAGTACTTTAATAAGCCATAATTTAGTTGTGTTTTTTTTTTTGTTTGTTTGGTTTTTTTTTGTTTGTTTGTTTGTTTTGTTTTGTTTTGTTTTGTTTTCTGAATAGGCAGTCCATAATGTTTCATTAGCTATTGACAGTTTGTTATCCTCAAAAAAGCATTTAGTTTAACTGCATATAGCACCCATGCAGTGACTCCCAAAATACAAAACCCAGTCCTAGTATGGGGTCATCAGGGTTTCATTTTGCTAGCTTCCTACCAAAAAAGATAATTGATTAATGTCCTGGGCCTATCCGAAGTGTTACAGTCTGATTAATGAACAACTTACTAAAAAATAGACTCTTCCTGAGAAGCCCTGAAGAATTGTGCCAGCACTCCCTAGCTGTGCCCTCCACACCTCAGTGAGCCCAAATTGTTCAATTACTCTTGTAGCTTTTTGGAGGCATGGAAGGTTTTTCCATCTTTCACACTGGATCTGTCAAGATGTTTAGCTGTCAAAACAGATGCCTTTCCCTATCACAGAGTATATATTTTTTCAGATAAAGTTGTATAAGAAATGGTCTTGCTTTTCTTTTTGGGTCATAGCTGATGGCTACATGTGTCGAGCATGGACCATGATAAGGAGCCCTTATCCAGAGTATGACATGGGTGTCCCGACAAGACTATTTGGAACATGGCTAAAATGGAGGAAAAGGTCATTTTCCTGTCTCATTTTTTCTCCTGTCTGGTAGAAGCTGAGAGAAAACCATTTTTCCATCACCATAACTTAGAACAACTTCAAACTTCTTTGGAGTGGTCCCATGGTGAGGAACAGGCAAGCTATAATCCTTTTATAATTGTTTCTAGCATGTCCCTTTTTTAAGGTGGGGTGTTTGCTAATGCCAAATTTTCCTAAGGCCAAGGCTACTGTCCTTTAGGATACTATTAGGACTTGTCCTACCAAGGTGATACCAAGGGGTCATTGTACAGGCTAAAGACAGATAAGAGCCTTAAGGAACTTTGTTATATCAACCTTTACAACAATAAAACTCTGTGACAAAAATCATCCTGCAGCCACGAACCAAAGCATAACATCTCATTCTGTGGATAACAGAGAGGATAGAAGGGACAATGTCTGCCTTGCAGCACTGTGGGGTGATGCTGGTCTAGTGATTCATGGTAATGCAACCCTGCCCTGATCTGCAGCACACATGGAAACAGGAAGGATAATTAGTGATACTGCTTTGGTCTTCATCTCTCTTAAAAGAGGAGGGGTTGCCCTCTAACACAGCAAAAGATAAATGTGAAGTGTGCATGCTCTATGCTACACAGATTGCACGGTAATTAATGAGTCTGGTTATTAATTACCAATTAAAAAAATAATTATACATGGGGTACTGTTACTAGCCTAGGCTATTACACCAGTAATTTAATATATACTTATATGTGGAAACTCAGGGATCATTAGATTTTGGTCTTTTATTTCAACTGCTGTTACCCTCATTTAGCCTCTCGACAGGGATACTGCCCTGAGACTTCCTTCTAAAATTAATGGCCTATGGCCACAGACTTCAGAAGATTAAAAATTTGTCTTCCTCTGTGAATGAACACTTGATTCAGCTCTCAGTTATACCTGTACAATTCAATTAATACTGGGATAATCAACACTGCCACTACAACATTCAGTCTTTTTTGCTTTTAATATACTATAGTGAATTACTTCAATGCTGGGAAAATGAGAACTCTGTATATATTAACTGGTTTGATTTAGGCAATACTCTGAATGAATGATACAGTGCATTTTTTCACCAGATTTTGAAGAACTTCTAAGCAATATGAATATTTTTATACAACTATCCTGTGAAGTTGGCTCAAAGCAGTCTGTGTAAGATCATTTTTATAACCATTTAAAGGAATCAATTAATGATCCCAATGTTATCTACCATTTTTCATATATATCACAACAAAGAAAAATCTAATGTCAGGACAAAAGCAAGTCTCAACTCACAATCAATTCATAGCATTTTGAAAATTGATTTTAGTGTCAAGGAGCCTTACTGAATAAATTAGCTCTTTTCACTATCTGGTATCTCTGTCACTGTTAGGCCTACCCAATTCACATAGAAGTCAGACAGGCTGTTCAAGTATCTAATACTGGAAGAGTTTTGATTGTTGGTTTGGTTTGTTTGTTTGTTTTTTTCTTTAAGGAGGAGAGACAGAAAGCAAGAAGGAGTCAAAACATACAGACAACATACTCATGATACTATGTGTGAAGAATAATAATGCAGTCACATTAAACATTGTCAAAGGCATCAAGAATAATGCATACTTCTATGATAACCATAGTAAAATGTTTATTATCCTGATAGAAAATGTATGTGGCCCTTTTCTTCCTGCAATGTGCTGAGGAAAATGATGCACTCAGGAAGCTTCTGACTCTGAGTTAGTTGACATTTATATGTATGCTTCTCCTCTCTTGGTGTATTTTTTTGGTTAGGGAACCAAATCTGTAACCAAAACAGATATTTCACATTAATCCCACATTGGCTTTGAGCACATGGGAGGAAGTGAAAAAAAAAAAAAAAAAAAAAAAAAAAATCAAAACACCACCACCAACAAAACAAAACACATGCATACTGAGTCAGTGCTTTCTCATGGAGAATAGAAGAATCCTAAAAATGCTGTTTCATAATAGGAAAATAAGTTATTTTAAGCTACCACCCGCCCATAACTTAACTATGAAGTTCAACAATGTTAAAAGGATAGCAAAGCAAAAAAGCTGTGTATACTGTTTCACTGTCTGCATTTTCTATCAGATGAGAATAATTATACAGCCATGTGAACACAGTTAATATAACCTCTGCTCAGAAGCTATACTCCATGACTACAGGCTGTGATTGCTCTATAATAAAACTAACATTAGGTCCATCATTTGATATTAGAAAACAATAGCTGTATCACAGAATTTGAGTTTTTTTTCCTTTCACAAAGCTACCTCTCTCCCAAGGATTATCCTAACAGACCATGCTCGTCTTTTACGAGTGATATAATTAGCTTCCTCCCACCCCACAGGTACTCATTTCTCTTATCTATGGGTTGATCTGAGAAATACAGAGCAGTGGAAATGTTTGCTCTACATTAGCACAATGAAAGCAGAGGCAAAGCTGCTGCCTTGATTTAGTGGGTCAGGAGGTCCCTGTGGATGCAGGAACCCCAGGCACGTAGCCCTGTTGCTAGGGAACTGTATTGATCCTTTCCAGCATCTTCACCGACACCCTCTCCGCTTTGCTGTGATTGAACACCATCCTTTACAGGAGTGGGAGAGTTAGAAGCTCCGGCTTGGCTTTAATATTTATGAGGTAAACGTTTTAACCATTGAAGCCTTAAATGTCTAATGCTGTTTTCTTTTTCCAGAGTGGTAGCTTACCTTTGGGAATATCTCTATCACTACAGTAGGGCAAATTACTTTACGTTGGAGGCAGATAGCTTATTTTCTCTGTGTTAATGTAACAGTAGGAGGTTTAACGTGTACACAAAAAATAAGTACATTTTTCCTTATTCGCTTCAATTATCTTACTACTTCAAGACAACATACATCTAAAACACATCATGCTATAGGTTTAACTGAAAATCATTAAAATCAGATTGAAAGGTAGATTGGGATATTTTTATGCTTGATATTTTTATGCAGACATATCTATATCTCCAAAATTTTATGAGTATACCATCTCCACCAACTTTACTGAGACTACTCTAAAACATGTCAACCCCCAAAGATACTCATTTATACTATGCATAAATACCTCTGTTTAATTGTTTATATGAAGCCTTGCTAAAACCAAAAAGCCTCTTTGCATAAAGATAAGTGAGTCAATTAAAGGTCTGTATGAACACAACCACCCAAAGATAAGACACTGGGTTACATGTCTGTAGCAAGCTAATTTGGAGGTTCATCTCTGCACCTACAACAGGAGAGTTTTAATGTCAACATTCCACAACAGATTTCCCCACCCTATGCTGCAACCCCCATCACTCTGGTCATCACCTGAGACTTTTAACATTGTTCCCATGCACCTGGTCCATACACAGCCTGAAGACACCATCTGCAGGACATTGATCCTCTTTGGAGGAGAGAAGACATTGCAGTTACCTCAGCTGTTGCAGGCCTTGCACAGACATTCTGTATGAAGCGATAAAATTGAAGGAGATAGAGTACCTGAGTCCCATCCCAATAGATTCCCGGGGAACATGTATTTATAGAAAGACAATGCCATCAAGCCTTGCAGATTAGGAGGACTGGCAGGTGATATGAAGCTAAAATAAGATAATATTAAGCCATACCATATCACCTCCCCTATAGTAGCAAGAAGAAGCTGAAGAGCTGATAGTTCTCCAGTTTAAATATGAAAACTTTTCCGCGTGAATTTTAAAAGTCTCCATAAGAAGTGAATAAAAACTATATACTTAAATAAGCTCTTGTTGATTTTACTTTTATACATTCTAAATTATTGATTTTTGTATGTGAGATGATTAAGCTCTTGGGATCCTTCTTATAGGCGCTCAATGCTGGCAGAAAATGTCTAGCAATAGCCTTAGAAATTGATATAATTGATTTAATCAGACACTTGATGCCTGATAGGAACCCACATGACAGATCCCAGAGTGACCCAAGGGAAGTAAATTTAACATAAGGAGAAGGTCTGTCTGTGAGCAGAAACAAATTTATAAGAAAAGCTATGGGGACAGTAGCTCCGTATTAGCATTATCCTGTGTGCTACATGCACTAGTCGCATGATAGGAAATGCTGCTTTACACTGTTTTGTTGTCCTCCTAATTACTAGGAGGCCACATCTGGTTCTGCATCCAGTTCTGTCTATTAGGAAGCCCATACTGATGAGATCCCCTGCCACTGGACAGTAATGCAGAATGTCAGCCTTGTAAAAGGTTTAACGCTTCCCTGCAAGGCAGCCAGCAGCTCACACAAAATTAGCCCTTGCAAATTTCTTTTTAGTATTGGCATCATGTGAGTGTGCACAGTCTGGCTTATAAACAAAACTCCTTATCTTCAACATAAATCGTACTGTGTATCATGTAGTTAATATATTTCTCGGATTGAAATACAAAATAAATACACACAAAAAACAATTTGTTTAAAAATTAAAATGAAAACTTGCAGCATATTTGTAAAAGAACTTGCCACCAATTTCTAGACAATCTGCCTTCAGTTGCTCTGCTGTCTATCTTCCTCTCTAAAATAAATTCTTATTCTTCCTCATTTCAAAGCTAATCTTCTCCCACTCACTATAATATTCAGTGTTATTACGTTAGAGACCATGAATTAGGACAATGGCTGTTAACACACTAGATAAGTTCTTTTTTCTTATGCCCTTATAAATAAAAATGTTATAGCAATTTCTATAGCATACAACATAATGGTCTTTGAAGAAACTCTTCAACTAAACTGCTGCTAGCACTAAAACTAGCATTCTCTCTTAATACAACACTGACATGATAATAGTATAATACCTCAGACCATTAAGTCTATTGAAAGTAAATTATTACTATCAGGAATGATAAAACCTAGTCAGATACATTAACAACCTCACATTTTGCTTTGATAACAGTACTAAAATAGCTATCGCCCCTGTTTTGCTTTGCATAATATTTGTTATCTATTTCTTTCTGAAGTGTATTGGACAAACGTCCTGTCTGAGTTACTGCTTACAGAATATGTAGGGAAAAAAGCAGCACTACAATAATTTAGATCCTGGTCTACAGTCCACTGAACTCAATGGGGAGCATGCTATTAGCTTCAATGTCTTCATTTCTCTATATAAAATAGCATGTAACTAATAACAGAGGTATTCAAAATTCTACTTCCCCTAAAAGATGTTCTTTTATACATTACATATATGTGTGTACGTATAGACAGTCACACATGTATTATGCATACACACGTTCTTACAGTTATTTTACTTGCTATCCCATAAATAACATTAATTTCCATGAATCCCCTCTGATGGCTAAAATCTGTTTAGCCACTTATTGATTTATTTTTATTTCTTCAGTGACTTATTTAGACAGATTTTATAAAAATAAAAAGGTTCTTAGAAGTATCTGAGCAACATGTATAGAGTAGAAAGACTTCCAGTAGGACCTGTGCCTTTCATTCTCATTTTTTCATAGCTGAGAAATGTACCTTCTTTTTTTATTTATTTTTTTCCTTGAGGTGGATATAAATGAGCAAAGTTCTTGCATTTTCTTTAAGTGGCAGTCAGCTTCCTAGCATTTTTAAACATCTGTTATATGAGCTGAAGATGCAAGTTCCCTGGTTGGTATCTAAGGAGTATCTACTTCTTGTGGAAACAGAAACAACAACAACAACATAAAAAATAGGATTTACTGATTTTTCATCTGAGACTCTGGAAAATAAAATGATAGACTTGTCTCTAAAGTGTCTATCTAGACACTACCACTGCATGTAGTAATACCAAATGAGATAATTCAATGATTATATGATTCTAATTTTTAGTAGCTGAGAACTGTGCTCCCAGATGCAATCAATTAAACAAATAGTAACACTGTAGTCTGTGGACACTTGCTCACCAGTAGATCTGACAAGACCCACAACTACTTGTGGAGGCTGATAAATCCATTTTAGCAAACACATGTAGATGACCCGTAGCTCTGGCTGATACAAAAGCTTCAGCCAATGATAGCTGTGCAACTGTCAGGGTTACAGACTGCTGGTGTGCTTGTAATAAAATAAAGGCTGTTTCCCACCTCCATTACTATGTCAGTTTTTGCATCTGTCCCTGTGAGTAGACAGATTCTGTCTTGATCAAAGCAATTAACCAAACTGCTCTCCACATCCCTGTCTATTGCTTCATTCCTATTCAAAGTTGAGTGGTTTCACTGGGGATGCTGGTGTCAAATGCACTGCTGAACGATGATACTCACTGCTTAGCATTCAGCTCTGAAGCCTCTCAGAGTGCAAGTGTGAAAGTATCTGGCTGCCTGTCAGAAATGCTGGCCTGGATAAATAGCAACTGCCTGGAACCTTATGGTGAGTAAGACCAAAAAGCTTCTGCTGTGGGTTTACAGGCTCTGGGCAAACTTGTTCATTCATAGTCATTACATCTGACAACTTGTAGCCCTCAAGTCATCCCTGTGATTTTTAACAAAGCTCTACGTTATTTTGTCTCAATGAGCTTAGCTGTGTTAAATCTTTCTTAGGAAGATGGGTGTCTTTTTCACGATTTTCTCTGTATGCATTTAATGGGAGAAGGGGGTAGCTCAGCCTCACACAGGTGGTATCCCTTGACCAGGAAGCTAACATTTTTTTGTTGCCTTTTCATTCCAAATACTGTAGCAGAAGACAGAGAGCTATTTCAGCTTTCAGCAGCTGTAACACTGGGTAGAAGTTCAAGCCAACCAATGTTAGTAAAAGAAACAGGACATATATCCTAGCCTCTGCCCTCAGGAGCCAGTATTGGCACAAAGCATATCTGAAAGGGTAAACATGTCCTTGGTCATGGCACTGAATCTCTTATTTTCTCCCATTTTATTGATTTGCATATCTCTGGGAAAAATAAATAAATTAACTAATTTAAAAAATAATCCGCAAAGTATTCTGAGTTACAATTCCTTAAAATAATTAACATAATTACTGATTTTATCACTTGCCCACGAGGATAGGTTCATCATATTCTTATTAGTTCTTCTTCATGTGGAATAAATTGGGTGTTGTACACTATAAATGCACTTCATGAATGAGAGGTTTAGTACATGATAGAGAAGAGTGAAATAGTTAAAGGTATTCCTTTACACAAGAATAAGTGCACAGAAAACTTAAGAGCAGTGGGATATTAAAGGCTGGGGAGTAATATCTTCTGTGAATGCCCACTGTGTCCAATCACTGGTAAAAACTTTTTCAAGTCATTTAAGATGACATTGCCCCCCATTTTTTCATGAACTGGAAGCATCACACACAACTTAATAAGAGAAAAATTGGGAAAAACTAATTAACATACAAAGGTCAAAGAAATGTAAATGTTATGTTTTCATGATGGGAAAGATCTTCAAGACTGAAAAAGAAATGAGGCAGTTTATTGCAGACTTTAATATTAAAAAAAAAAAAAATCCTGTTAACATCTGATTCGTCTGATATAGAGTTCATTACTGTGCAACATTTCACCTAAATAATTTTCTTATTATGGCTCAACCAATGCCACATAACTGCCCAACACTTGCCTCAGACATCTCTGAATACTGAGCAAATTCATTATACATGGTCTTATATTGAATCTCCAGTGGATTCATAATGACCAGCTACTTAGAACAAGCAGTAAACATTAAGACTCTTCTTTCTGCTAGTGTAAGCACAGCAAAATACCAGAGGAACATTAGAAATCTCCTCAAAACTAGACAGATAGTAAGACTGGGAGAAAAAGAACTTGTTTTCCTAGTTATAAAGAGACACAATTTTGAACATGCACATAAATGCTAACCTGAATTCATCTTGCTGCTCTGGAGGATTGCACCAGAACTGATTTGGTGGACCAACTATTCAGTCAGCATTTAATGGAGAGGGTAGCCTGCTAACTCTTCAACAAAATGAACTTCATCATTGACCAGAAGACAAGAAAACTTTAAGAAATATATCACTTGCCCTTTTTCATTTCAAAACATTTGCCAACAAATTACAACAAATGAATAAAGTTTAAAGGTTCTAGTAGTTCAGACTCTAAGAAATAAAGCAGTCACTGTCTCACCAAGGGAATGGAGGTGTGTGATGACAAACCATGTGATACCTAGATACTGACAACAGTCTTCAGATGTTCATATTGACAGAATTTTATGGGAAAAGATCACCAGAAATTGATTCAACTGTTATGATTAAGAGAGTCTATATTGTAATTCATGAGAAAATATACATGCCTAACTTTACTAAAGAGTCTTCCTCTGAGCACACATCATAATCATTAAAAGCTGTATTGTTAAAAAGCTGTTTATTATCTACATGTATACTGGAAAAAAAGGCAGATTGGATCACACATTCTTTACTGTGACATTTTCTAACTTCAGTGTTCAGCTGACTGCACTGCAATCCAAGTATAACATTTGTTTGGAATTTAATTTATTCAATATATTATAATAACAAATCTCAATGTCACAGTCAGCAGCTGAAATGGCTTCTAAAATGTGACACACAATATGTCACAGGTGAGAATCTATGGACTGAGGACTCGCCCTGGGCCTTTTAAAATGCTGGTCACAGAGAATGCTGATATACAGTAGATGGTAGTCATGGAAACCACTCAGAGCTTACCTTCATAATATTTTTTTTTTGTCAAAACTAGATTCAAAAGGGTGATTTTTCTCTTACTTCAGGGCACAGTGTGTTGTAGTATCTAACAAATTATCCATTAAAAGTTTTTAAACACAGCTCAATCTTAAAATCCCTTGCTGGTGTTGCACAGCACTCCTGTCCGAGCACTAAAGAACAGGTGTGTTATTAGAGCAAGCTACACCTGTACACCTCCACAGGGAATACAGCAAATGCAAGGAGCAGAATCAGAGCACAGGTGAAACCGAGAGGAGGCAGATCCACTGCTGTTGGCTTCTCCTTGGTCTCTGCAGAAGTGACTGGAAATGAGTGATTGGGTAGGATGTGTGAAGCAGTAAGGGAGAGAGGTAGCCAGGCAGCTGGGCAATATGTGCTGGGCAAGAGATAAGGGGTGGAGTCTTGCTGCCTGTAAAGGCAAGATGCAAGGCATCTTGGAGTCTGAAAAGAAGGCAGTCCGAAGCTCTTGGTAAGGAGGGGTTTTATTGTGAAGCAGCCTCTGTAGATAGTGAAAATGTCTTGGGGTGGGAAGGAAATAATAGGTTTAGGTGATACCTTTCAGAGGAAATATAAATGCCTTAAACAGCTTTTTGACAGGACATCAAAATCAGGTACTGAAAAGCAAGATATCCCCAGATAGATGATAGCTGGTTGGTTTGTATGGGTCCTTGGGGGAGTGAGTTGTCGATCTCTCTGATGACAAAGGCTTGGCATTCTCTTGACTGCAGAGAATGAGCAGGGAGATCAAATCTAGGAAGACCAGATCTAGGATATGTTTGTACATCAGATGAAATATGACGCTTATAGTTCTGAAAAGTATAGGGATGGAGAGAAGAAGGTGGGAGAAAAACTTCTAATTCCTGTGTCAGTATGCTCCTGCCTTTATTCCAGTCCGTGAGGGAGCAGACCTCCATTTTGGCTAGTCTGGTGAGAAGTTTTGAGGCAGCTCTGCAGTCAGCTGAAAAAGCAGAGGAAAGGGTATTAAATGTATAGAAGGGGAAAATCTAATGTGTGACAAAAACAGAGCATTTTCCACTCCTCTGAAATGACAAGACACCCATCAGTGGGTTATAAAATACGCTTAGCCATAATATGACCTAATGAATGTTTCCCTATTGGTAGTTTCTGTAATTCCTGATGAGTTATTGCATTTTTCAAAGTTAAGATGGTATATGAGGAGCTTGGAAAGGGCTTTCTTATTTCCCTGTCTCTGGGCATTGCACAGGTCTGTGTTTTTGACATAAAAAAAAAATCCCCACAGTGCACCAATGAACTCACACATCATGCTGGCTTGTTTGTAGTTTTATTTAGAGAAGATTTAGAACTGGATCTACTGTTATAAAGGCTTAGTAAACTCAAGGCTCTGTCTAACCTACTCAGTGAACTGAAATCAAGAGTTTTCTGAAAAAACATAGGGGCTGCATAATACATTCCAGTGAAATGAATATAAGATATAAGATAAAAATTGGTTTGCATAATGCATGTCAAAATTCCATTGACCGTCTTGGATTCAAAGTCCCTATGAGAGAAATGTATGGAAAAGCAGTAGTACCTTTTCTAGCCTAAACACTGAGTAGATAGAGATATGAGGTACATGCCTACTCTCCTATTTGAAGTAAAGTGGTAAACCCAGTATCTTCTGTCCTGCAAAGTACAAAATCCAACTCCTTTGCCTTTTGGAGTGTAGAAGCCATTGTGAATAATTCAAGCCAAAAAAAAATACAACATTTTAAATGACTTGTGAAGGCACCTATTTGTTTCACTTGAGCCTAAATATCATGCATTATCCAAAAAATCCTGTGTTTCTTTCTTTGTGAGCTTTGTTTAATACACTTTCCTTAACAGTTCAGTTTTCTGTGGCCAATGTAGGTCATATCTGCTTGGTTTATACACAAATGAAAAAAACTGAAGTTATCAAAAGAGTCTCCTTAATACAACCTATATTTATGATGAGACGGCATTTAAATGTTGCATAAAAAGAAGACAAAAATATGCAATTTCAGAAGATTCATAAATAATAAAATCTGAAGAGTGACAGAAAAACATCCTCAAGGATTTGACATGCAGTTTTCCAGTTCAACTCTTGAAGACACAGCATTTATCAAGAAAAGCTGACACAAGAGTGTCAATAACAGAAGGAAGATGATATATAGAAATGTGATGGGCTTCTTTCACTCCTTAAGATTTCTGTATGTTCAAGTTTGCTAATGAATGTATGCTTTCACATAATTTCCCAGTCCCACTAACTATGCTTTGGTTGGAGCATATAAATTCTGCAACAGGTCTTTCATTTTACTGGACTTCTCTGGGCAAGTTAATAAAAAATAATATCTAAATTAGGGTCTTAATCCAAATTTTTCACATTTGTAATGGCTTTACATGCCAGAAAAAAACAACAACCTTATGATTTTCAGATACCTGCCACACTTGTTGGAAAATAATACTGACAGAAAAATACCATTGCCTTGTTGCAGGTAAGACATCCACAGAATTATTTTTAACTCACTTTTGAATTGAGCATGGAGCCAAGCAACATCTTCCAAAATTTCAGTGGATCTGTACTTGAAACTGGACTGAGGTTCGTGGTACAGTAAACAGAAGTTAACTGAAAAGAGATGATATCATTATGCAGGCTTCCTCATACACCTAATACAAAGCTGACTTACTACAAAGTTATTTCCTAGGAAATCAACAAGTAATATTTTCTTGCCTGAATGGCACTTGTACAACACTGACATGACAAGCTAACTCTCTGATCTCAGTTTAAATCAAATTTGTGACTTAACTGTTCTGTCAAATATTGTAGTGCATTGAGAGGACAGAAAAAGCAACAGCAGCACATATCATAAGATTTTCCATCTAGATCCTGAAATTATTCTCTAGAAAGAAACTAGTTTGCCTCTACTGGAATAAAATGGAGATATAAGAAATGCCATACTTGTGTCAGCCCTGCAGAGACAGTGGAAAAACAAACGCTTGAGTAACATTCATATACTTCGAAGAAATAACTTACAATTGAATTGCTATGAAAATGTGAGTCATGATTAACAAAAGTACAGATGACTAACACAAAGTTCCAAGAACATGCCCTGTGTTGTTAAATATCAATCACAACGCACATCATAACCTTAAATATTAAAAGATTGTCACCACTGAGAAACAGAGGAGAGCCACATGAATACCCTGCTTAAAATTTCTCATATTTGAAAGTGGTAAGATATTTTCTGAAGTTTCATTTCATGAAGTTGTTTTGATTGTCTTCTGAAGTGTATGGAATAACGCACTCTAAGACAGAAGCTCTTATAGTAAGGAGAAAAAAAAAAAAAAAAAAATCTACCCTATGCATCATAGAGCTTTTTTGCTCCCCTACTCCCTGTAATGAAATTAAATTTACGAGTCCATAGAATACAGTGCAAGAAGAAACATTGCAGTGTGTTACGGAGGTCACTCTTCCCACATGCTCCATTTCACTTTCCCCCATGAACAAGGATTATTTCCATTGCTCATTGAAGGTGTTTTAAAGGATGGACCCAACTTCTGTCTTTCACATGTTCTTGCTTATTCAACGAGTGTTTCTTCCTGTTACACACGTGATGCAATTGAAACAAAGCTGTATGTTAACTGCAAAATCATGTGTTCTTGATTTTTTGCTTTTAATTGGGTTTTACTTTCACAAAGGCACTACCTTTCTTTCTGCACCTCTCCCATGATAAATGTATTTGATGCAGAGAGCTTTTCATGCCTTTCTTTGGGAAATGTTAATCATATTTTTTGAGAACCCACAGGAGGAGCGCAACTATTCAGAAACTGCAAAATTTATGTATTATCATATTAATAATTTAGAGAGACTCTCTGAATGAAGTGAAGGACATACCATTTTGTCTCTCTCCTCCTCTTATTTCCATTCAGGGGGCTAAGACTAAGAAACCTACTGGTGAATTCAAAACTTACGAAAGAGTCAGGAAGATCTAAAAAGCTTATGGCTAGGTGAAAGTGCAATAAAAAACACTTAAAATCACTGTTGAGTACTGTTACGCTGAACTTGAAAATGAACGATCTGTATTTGTTTCAAATCCTAAAATAAAAATCTGAGCATATCCTTCTTTAACATGGAAGTGTAACATTTCTCTTAAAAATGTAATTTAGACAGCATATTAGGTGTGTATTTAAGAATTTGAATTGCATTTTAAAGTGTACAGGCCTTATGAAGATGACAAATTTAAGGAGTTTGTGAAAAGCTGTTACAGAAGAAAATAATATGCTCTAATAACTATAGATCACTTTAAAGAGGGTAAGCTAGCTGTCTTCTTTTGACCATGTTTATTACAGAGATAGGGGTAAGAAAATACAGAAGGAAAAGAAAAATCCTACTCTGTTTTTCTAGGAAGAAGTATGTGAATCTTGGGAGATCCAATGATGCTAAAAGTACATTAAAAACAAAGTGAAAATACTACCCACACATATAATAAATCCAGACTGAATAATATACCAATAAGTATAGCTTTTAAAACTAACTTTTTGATGTCCTCTGTCAGATGCAAATAATGTATAAGAATGTCAATCATTCCTTACAACAGAACTAGCACAAAAATATATTTATTAATGTAGCTGAGACTAACCTGTGTACATCTTTTCTCGTCTCTCAACTACCGGAATTTGTTGCAGAATTCTCAGTCCATTTTGTTTTATTCTTTTCCCAAGTCCTCAATCCAACATTTGCTTTTCTACAGGCTGGAGCACTACAGTTTATTGCATACAAAACCAGTCAACCTCCTTAGCACTCCCATCATTTCACCAGACTTATCCACAGTTTCTCCTGCAGTCTGTTCTATGCCATTTCAGCAAAAGTTAATGTAAGCACCATATCAGTATGCTTGTGGACAGGTGACATAAATGAGCATTGGTATTAATTAACTGATATAATTCAGTTTTCTGGTCAAATAGCTGTGTTACCTCTCCTGGCAAATCTCTATTTGTTCTTGCATCTCAAGCACTAGACGTAATTCCATCATACTGTGGCTGGTGCATTCTGCACAATGTCATCAGGTGGCTATAAGTTTAATGTAATGTCTCTTTGGCAGAAAGAGGCATTTGTTTTTTGTGGTTGCTATGGTCTAACTCATTGGCTTATGAAGTATGCTACTGATTTTGTACTGTTCTACATGCAACCAGAAATTTTGAACCATCATAAGCAAGAAGTAATGATCCCTATAAATATGCAAATATGTCTTCTGCATTCTACAAGTCACAGCTGCACCACCACTTTTTGCAGAATGGTTTATTCGACTCACGTTTATTGTTACAATCCAACTAGAGATAAATAAGCTTTACTCCCAGTTAGAGGACACTCCATAAATAGCAGAGAAGGACTTTATGTACAATTCTCATTTTAACTGTTATATGTAGAATTCATGTCCACAAATAAATTGGGGATTAGAAGGAGGAACAATTTATGTGCTGGACTCTAACAGCAGAAATAGTCAGTTTCAGTCTATGTGAGGAATCTTTTCTAAATCAGAATTATTCAGCTTCTCACTGAGCATATCATCTCTAAATCTGAAAAACTAAATTTGAACCCTTCTAAACATTCTTTATTGCTTACCATACAGTCAGCAGCCTCTGTAAAACCAGAAAACCTGAGCAACTATGTGTAGAGTAAGAGGGAAGACAGAGAGAGGAGTATTCACCTAAAACTCTACTGTCAGGTCAAGTTAGAATCAGCAAGTCATGCCTTTTCCACCTACATGTGCCTCAGTCTAAAGAACTCCATGTTAAGAAGTTGAGTTTGGATGTACACCTAACCTGCAAGCAGTCAAAGGTTGTCAGTGTCATGAAAGCTGCAGATAAATTGCTTTCTGCAAGAAAACATGTTCTGTTCTACTCCACTCATTGCTAATATTATTCTTGTGATGTCCTAGCCTGGCTGCAGATGGTATCATATTTGGGCTACTACTTAGCCCATCCAACTCCACTCATAAAATCACTACACAAAAGACTCAGACTTTTTGGTGTCGAAAAACAAATAAATTAAATAAATAAATAATCTATCATGCACAATTCTACTTAAAGAATTTTATACTTGCTGCCTTGCTTGGGATACAAGCTTACACTTGCCTTTGTTTCTGCTAAATACTAGGGTCTGTGATACTTTGAAATGTCAACATGACTCACTTATTCCAGGGTATGCCTTGCATAACACTTATATCTAGTTTTGAATGCAGTGATAATAATAGTCTATTCATAATATAGAAGTAGTATAAACAAATTATAATTACAGCAATTAAAAAAAAATAAATCTGTGACAATTTGGGGATAAGGGAGTAAAATTCATGTCATAGGCTTTTTAGTCTTCTAGTGATTTCCCAGCCCAGGTTCTGACCTTGAAGCTTGTCCCTGCTCAGGCAAGAATTTGGACTTCAGACAACCATATAAATGAACATACTTATTATCCATGTGGTTTGGCACAATCCTAACACATTGTCTCGATAAGTACCTTCTTAATAAGCTCTGACATGTTATGAAATATTTTTCTTTCTGTATTTCTCAGTTCTCCAATCAGTGGTAGTTTTGTCATGCAGAGGTTCCTTTGCCTTTTGGGCTGTCTTATCCTGCCTCAGCATGTGGTATAACTTTCTGTTTAGAGCCAGAAAGAAGCCACATATTATCCTGTGATATATTCTGAAGATAAAAATGTTTATTGGTTCTTGTAACTCTAAGCCATAGCCCTCTCTGCTGCTCAGATGAAGAATACCCCCATGGGACTGCTTTGTCAACAAATGTGACAGCAAGCCATCCATCTACCTTTCTGAACAACTGTTGCATGCCATCCCATAGAGGTACAGATGGCAACAGATAGGCCACAGAAGCTTTAGCAGGTGAGTTGAACTTGCTGTGTGGGAGAGCAAGGCCTGATGCACTCCATGTTGCCAAACACACACTATCCCCCCTGTTGTATTTCCTTGAAAAGAGTCTTGCAGTTATATTGTACTGAGCTGCCTGGGGAACGTATTTGATGTCAGGGCTATTATTTCATTCTCTGCAGACTCAGGAAGTGACATCCCATTTACCCATTATATTTGATTCACATTTTCAAATATAACTTTGAAAAAGGAAAAGTAATGCGATTTTTTAATGAAAAAGGTGCCTCTTTTAAATGAAAACAGGGTGTACTACCTTAATCATTAGTGATAGGCTTATATGTTTTAGAGGAAATGCACTATTACAGCCTAACAATGTTATAAATATTCAGTACCTACAAATAAATGTTCTTCAATTTACTTTTACTTACCTAGTTACGATAACTTACAATCAAGTGTCTCTGGAATCAACTTCCTTCTCATAAGAATGTAAATTGGACCTTTTCCAGGTGAGTCAAGAGTTGATTTTGTGTAAAGTCCATTGCAGATATCTTATCTTGAGTTGGCAAAAGGCAGGATTAATTATAGTAAGGTGCTGTTTTGGAAAGAATCCAACATCCTGATCACATGTAAAACATGAAGAATATTAGCAAGCAAATGTAATTACTGATCCTGCTAACTCTCATGTATTTGTTATTACTTACTGACAAGTCACAACAGTGGCTAAGGAAATCTATGGCCATAGTGAGGAAGACACATAAAGCAGCAGCAGACAACAGACACCAGAAGCTATGTATCCATACTAATTTTTGGGCCTATATAGCAGCTACAGAAGAGATGGCTGGACATACTCAGTGGCCAGCATGGGAACATGACTTCAGATGGGTTCCAGTTACAATATGATTAGGTGGTCTCATTAATATCAGTAATACAGGTGTATGTTACCCTATTCAGCCATTGATTTTGTTATTTCCCATGTAACTACAGTTCACTATTTCCATTTGCTCCAGAACCATCTCCAAAACTTTTTGTGACTTCCGGCAACAGTGCATGAAGGTGCACAAAATCCCAGCTTGTCTGACAGAAGAGGCAATCTGAAGCCTGAGGAAGAATTAGGAACACCCTATCCCCCAAAACATCTCATCACAAAAATTTGGTGAGGCTAGAAAATTATCATATTGGAAAAGAGGGATGAAATATGCTGCACGGTGAGAGGAGAGAGTTATCCGTGTAGTTATTAACTGTGAAGGACAGAAACATTTACTTCTACTGTCAGTCATGCACTGGGCAAATGCAAGACATGAGAGGAACCTGGTCAGTGAGATTGTCATATTACAAATAGGTAGGTTGCCTTGCTTTGGTAAGCGTACATGTAGAGTTATCCACTTATCCACAGTTATCACACACAGAAGTAAACACCAAAAAGCTACAGTTAGGAATCCAAAGTATTGATCTCACAGTATGAGCCAGACTCTTAGGGAACTGAAACCTTAAAGGATGAGACAGAATAAAGGCAGAGGAAAAAATAATCTATTATTAATAACTGCACTTTACAACTGAGAATCTAGCATGGTCAAACAGCAAGAGAAGAGTGGGCATAATAAAAATAATAATGAATCAGCATATAGATTAATGTTTATGGTAAGGGTAGGTTAGCAGCTATTATTTGCACAGTGATGGGCTTCAAAGGTAGTTTTTCAGATTGATTAAATACAAATGCTTCAAAATACTTCTCACTTTTTAGTACTGTATTTTCACACACTTCCCTGATCCTCAACATTCATTTCAGTATTTTTGCTCTTTAGATACATGCTGTAAAGTGTATATCAAAATGTTTAGGTTAATTTTTTTTATTTGTCAAATTACATTTTTCTGAATAAATCCCATCTTTTGAAAATGTTTGAGTCTTTTCAGTTCCTGATTTCATTTCAGATATTAGAAATGAAATTCTAAATCTTTTCTGGAGGTTTCTTAGGAGAACTATACACCTTATGAATAATTGACCCACTTTACCCTGACTAGCACTACGTTTCTGAGAACTGTCTATCCAGAAGACTGAAAAGTTTCTTGCCTTCATGAAATTATGCTTTACCAGACTTTTCACTCAGAAGACAAGCATGGTGATGAAAACAAATTTTCCTAAGTGTGGACCTTTAGTGATGTGGTTTGAATTTTAGTTTAACCCTGGGATGGAATGATTCTGTCACTGTCTGATAGTAGTTATCTGAATTTGCTTTTCATGATTCACCCTCTGCCCCTTCTGTTGTCAAGAACATGAAATGCTGCAGAGTAAAGCATTTATAAAGACAAAACCACACACAATGTTGTCTTTATGGAAGGGAAATATATCACAATTGCAACCGTTTTTTAAGGTATTCAATTTCAGTTCATGTTAATTAGACGCACAATGGCATTTTCACTACGTTAATGAACTCTAGCAAAGAAAGTTCAGAAAACCCAAAGAGTTGTCTCCATTTGCTCAGTACTATTGGACTGTGTTGCAAATGTGACTAAATTCTTAGAGAAACTCTGAACATATTAACATATTAAACATATTCATTGAAAATATTCCTATACATGAGTTCAACATTCAGGAGAAATTAATTAGGCAAAGGAGGAGAAAATCTTTAAACTTGGTCACACAGGCAAATTCCATGGGATGATATACAGCATGAATTTACAAAGCATCAGTCACCAAGGGCTAGCAACCTGCATACATCACTCTTATCTACTGCCAGAATAAAATGTTGACACAGACCATTTCCTCAATGCAGCCAGTGTTCTACTGTGCAGCCTCAGTCCTGGGGTACTTTTATATGACCATAACTGGCTGTCAGTGATGATATGAAGCATTTATAAAGGCAGACAAGAAGAGAAGAACTGAGGCATGAGATGTTTGATCCAATTCTTGAGAAATAGCCCTGGTCATTTAAGCTTTTTTAAACCCAAAAGTCCAAAACTGACTTACAGTTTTGAAGATCATTTAAGAAAAATCTGGTTAGTTTGGTTTCCACTTCCAGTTTCCCTCCTTTCCTATATACAGTTAGGACTAGTTTTCTTCTTTATGAAGCGTTTTACTTTTCATCTTATTTTATTGCTCAGCAATGAAGCATTATAGTATTATAGCATTAGGTAGTTAAACTCTTCAGTTTAACTACACCAGATAATGGTGCTGGATTTTTTTTATTATTTTTTTTAGTTATTTATTATTTTTATTATTTTATTTTATTTTATTTTATTTTATTTTATTTTTATTTTTTTAACAAAACTTAGCAAATTACTTTATCAGTGTCATTTTCTTGTCCATCAATTTAACAGTTTTTATTTTTATTGTAACATTTTCAATATAAGTAATTTTCATTTTGATGCCACATTGTGGCATTCTTATGTAACATTATTTGAGTAAAAAGGAACTAAGCAAAAGAACATTTATACTACACTTTTATGAAGAGCTGGAATAATTATTGCTATGGAGCATGTCTGCTACTAGATGAAAAAAAAAAAAAAAGTAAAAACAGACCGGCCTCTAAATTTTGTGATAGAAATGGAGATAAAGGTGTGTGATTTTTCCATCTTTGTTCACAATTCATATCCATAAAGTCTCCTAATAATATATCTGGAAAAGACAATTGGACCTCACTGATGGAAGAGAATATATATGCAGATATACTGGAATTTTCCAAGCCACAAGATAAAGAAGCATTATAGTAGAATAACCTATGCAGAAAGAGAAACATGTTCTGAGTGTTATTGATTTTTCTTCTTTAAATTTTATATTGATTACTCCTGTTCATTGATTAGTAAAAGAGTGTATTTTTCACTTTCAAGCAAATCATTTTCATTGCCTTGCTGTCCTTCGTTCCTGGGTAAAATCCCTACAGATGCTATACTTCAGGAATCTGTAAGCATATGTGACTTTTTCATTATTTATGACATGAATGTTGATTAGTTGAAAACTTAGGGCAACAAATGTTATTAAATTGCTCTAAAAGAAAAATCAGGTTCAACAGGTCATAGCCTTCACTGATACCAAAGCATGGCACCTAAAGGTAACCTATTGTTCTGTTGGTATTGTAACCTATTGCCTTAGAATATTAAGGATAATTTGAAGATAATGTTCAAAATTCTACTTTTCTCCATTTCTCAACAGATAGAAAATGTCATCAACTAATTTAAGAAAAAAAAAATATCTAGGCTGCTCTTCTGTCAGGGTGTGGTCTTCTAACTCACCAGCCATCAGTGTAGGCAACCTACCTTGGTCTTCCCCAAAGCAATACAGCTGCTTTTGCACTCTGCAGAATAAACAGCCCCAGAGCTTCTCCGGCAGAGACACACCCCAGCAGCCCCCCAGCAGAGATAGGTCTCACAAAGCCCTTATGGGGCTTTGTTCTCTTATGTAGACATCATCATTTCAATTCATTACAAAAGCCAGAAAACAAATCTTAACTGCTATTTGGGTGTTAAAAATTGTAGCTAGTTGTAGGGTTTAGATGACCTTATTTTGTTGGTAAGTATTGCAGTGCTACAGCAAAATAAATGGCCAGTTAAAACCTACGATGTGCTCATACTCTAGAGAAACACAAAATTTGCCCTGACAGAAATGGGGCTTTTGGAGGAAACACAGAAAGAGTGTTTTCTTTTTTAAATAAATTCCCTTGCAATGGTTTTATTGATTCACTTTTAGTCATGCAAATTTGGTATTTGTTTTCCAGAAGAAACAATAGCAAATTTAATATTGCTAACGTCTTTACTACTTCAGAAATATATTTGAAACATGATAAAAAATATGCTACTTTTAAGTATGTTTTCTCCAAAGACAGTAATAGGTCTTAATGGCTCAGAAGGAATATCATAATACAACATCATCAAACCTAATCTTCCATAAGAAAAGTAGTAATATCAAATGGCCTCTCTTATAGAAATGAATTGCAATTAATTACCTAATCTGTTGGAGCATTTGTAATATATATTTAATGACACTGCTGTTTGGCATAACCTTCCAGACAGTTTTCTGAAGAAATATGATCTAAGCATAGCCTCAGGCTGATATTATCAAATAACTCAACGTGCTGTGCAAATAATAATAATAATAATTTATATTAAAAAAAAAAATCAAAATAAAAGAAGCAGCTAATGTTTCCATTTCTAGAGCCTCAGGAAAGCCTGTTCCCACCCTAACATTTTTCTCTGGCAGCCCCATCTCCTCTGCTGTTATATCTGGATCATGTAGTAAATAAGTATTCAGCAGTGGCCTTATTGTAGGTAACACTGAGCAAACGATTCCCCATTACTATATATCACATTCCAATTACTAAAGATCTTGCCATATGTCTCATAGTGTGATATAAAGAGTCCATTAGGCTTTCTAATGGTGGTGTTAAATAAAGGGTGAACGAATACCACTAGAACAGTTAGAAGCCCCTGAGCAGCTTTGCATCTTCCCATGCCATTCCTATTAATGAGATTATGGCATTGCTTTGGTCGATAGAACCTGTCATTTGAAGGTTTCCAGTTCTCCTGCTGTTTTGTGTTGAACTGTCAAGGCAGGTGTACCTAAATATTTTTGTTGTTGTTGTTGTTTTTTGTCTATTTTCTTTAACAGTGTAAAATTCTTCCCTCTTAGTCCATACTTACATAGCTGCCTCTTTTTGCTCATGGAAATAATGCATCTCTCATAATCAGGTGAGAGACCTTTGGTGCAGACCCTTTCTGGAATCTAATGGAGCCCC
Organism: Aythya ferina; assembly: GCF_964211825.1. Taxonomy (NCBI): domain Eukaryota; kingdom Metazoa; phylum Chordata; class Aves; order Anseriformes; family Anatidae; genus Aythya; species Aythya ferina. The sequence goes on from NC_140297.1 coordinate 130,666,798, forward strand.
TGAATTGTTTAGCATCTTTGAGAGACAACATTATTCACCTAAATGACCTCTGCATCAGTGTTCTGGCAAGGTATTGTAAGAATTTATTCAATAATGGCATATTTTTTTTCCAATTAGATACATGTCCATTATTTTTCTTACCTGCATTAAAAATAACAGAACATTTGAAAGTCAGAATTACTACAATAAAAACCTCATTAAGATTTCAAAGTCTACGCTTAAAAGACAATATTAAGAAAAGGAAAGGAATTGAAGGTGAAGGATGAGGTTAGAATAAAAAAGCTTAGTAAGTTACCTCTACAGCTGCTGTAACATATATGGTATGTGTTAAGCAGAGAAGCACCAGAGAATAGCTGAGTAATGCTCTGCATTATAGACCCAAACTGTATTGATTGCTGAGCTCTAGTATAAACCTATAAATGTAAATTTCATACAAGCAGTTGTGCCACCTGATGTTTTCATTATTAATTATAATAATATATTATTATATATTCATATATAATAATAAATAATAAATTATATAATTATAATTAATTATATTAATTATAATTATTATAATATTATAAATATTACTGTCTTCAGTATTAATACTGAAGAGAATATCAAACTGTAAAATATGTTCATCTGATTCGTGTCAATATGGAACAATGCTAGGGCCGCATGGTATGATGAATGTTACCTTCTGTCTTACATACCCTTGTATAACCACAAGTCTAAGAAAAACATAGTGGTTAATGTATATAGTTCTTGTACCTTGCAAAGGAATGTTTTAGCAATTCGTGTCAATAGAGAGCTTGAAGGGAAATGTATTTGTAGGCTTTTCCTTGAAGTCTCTGACATCTGATGGGTTTCAGAATAACTGCTAACTATTATGACTATTGCATGGGACACTATGAAAGTCTCTGATATCTGGCCAGGAGATTAAGGAGATGGGGAGAGCTGAAGAACGACTAAAAGACGAAGCTTGCAGGGGACGCTGCACAAGTCTCTGACATACAGCCAAGTTGGACACAAGAGAAGAACAAGAGGGAGGAAGACTATGAGCCTTCAGCACGAGAGACCCCCAGAGACCCCCAGAGTGACTACCAGAGACTGATACGCATGCTCCAGTAGGAGGGTTTGGATTCTGGAAACTAATTATAATAACCCTGTTTTTTTCTAGAAGTAGTAATGAATATGTATTAGCCTAGGAGCATAAAAATCAGCTGCTTGATGTGCATCTTGGTGGAGCAGAGACTCCCAGCACACCCAGCACTGTTTGCTTACCTCTATTCCTTTAATAAATTGTAAACTTTGATTATAGTCTTATTTTGAAGACTGAGCCATTTATTACAAAACTTAATTTTAAACTCCTGAATATCACAGACTGACTACCGTGTAGTTTAGGCTATAATGAAGACTAAATCTATCAATATGCTATGTATGATTTCAGAGACGTTAGTATGCCAAAAGAAGATAGAAACTAAGCAGACAACCTCGCTTTGTGGTTTTTATTTAAGAGAACCTGTTAAGAGAACCCGTTTAAGAGAACCTGTTAAATTATCATAAAAATTCAAATCTGATATCATCCACTAACAAGCTCCAGAATGATGGTGTGAATGTGTCATGTGTAAAATACAAGAAAATGTTATGTGTAACACTTCACCATTTATCATTTGCTTCAACACCTTTTCTTTCTCTATTAAATCTTATTGATTTAGTAATCACAAAAAATTGTTAGATAATGTCTTCTGTCCATCTGTCCTCTGTGCAGCTAATAGATACAGAGGTAACAAAGACATATACCAGTATTGTAGTACTGCATTACATTAGTACTGCATAAAAGGACCACTTTTTAAAACCAGAAGGTAGGCTGGTGTCTTGACTCCTCCAGTTTGGGGAATCAGCCTAGCGTAACACTATGAGTGTCAGCCAGGGGTGATTGTAATGATGGTTTACTTATAGATGAAGAAGTTTTCCAAGTCATTTTATAATTATCACAGAATCACAGAATCACAGAATTTTCTAGGTTGGAAGAGACCTCAAGGTCATCGAGTCCAACCTCCAACCTAACGCTAACAGCCCTTATGGTTGAAGAGGTTTTGGATAATGTTAACCAAACACTGTACAGCCTCCTCTGCTATACATCAGTGCAAGTAGGGTGCTTACAAGGAGGACTTGGGCCCTTAGTGAATACTGTTAATCTTATATTTTTACCTTTGACTTGTGCAGATCTAAACAGGAAGGATTTCCTCTTCATTTGTGGTGAGAGCACTACTTGTGTCCCAAAAATCCGTGTAATTTCTGTCAGCAAGTATTGTGAAAGACAGTTTTAAAAGTAATACTGCTGTAAAAAAGTCCTGGAGAGTCAAGTAGATAAGACTGAAATATGGGAACACATAGTAGATTTTAACTACCACATTCTTATGATTAATGACACAGCAGCAAGATCAGAAGAGTTTGTCAACAGAGGTGTCAAAGCCAATCTTCAAAAGCTTACTGTCATGGTTTATGGATGCCCCAGTCAGTTGTGTAAATCCAAAGAATAAAAGCAGCAGATGAAAAACAGAAGAAATGGAATTTCTGAACTGTTATTGGTTTGTACAGAGTTTGAAAGGGTTTTTCCTACTGGCCTAAGTGAAATACAATCAAGAGTACTGACCAGGAAATAAAAAAAAAAAAAAAAAAAAAAAAAAAAAGGCACCTCAGCCTAGCATTTAGCCATGCTGCATCCTCAAATAGAAGACAGTTTTTAAACAAATAGATGGTGCTCCAGAACCAACAGGAGGGTGAGGGAAGATGTTCTCCTGGAAGTCCTCATGGACCACAGATAAACATGTGGGTAAACAAACTGTAATTTCCTGCAGTCTATCAGCTGTTCTCAGTGTGAAGGACTTTGTACAAGCTTTTGAACTATAAAAAAATGTGTAACTAAAAATCTGAAAAAGAAGGCTCCAGGAAGACCTTAGAGCAGCCTTCCAGTACCTAAAGGGGGCCTACAGGAAAGTTGAGGAGGGACTCTGTGTCAGGGAGTGTAGTGATAGGACAAGGGAGAATGGCTTTAAACTAAAAGAGGGCAGATTTAGATTACATGTAAGGAAGAAATTCTTCACTTAGAGGGTGGTGAGGCACTGGCACAAGTTGCCCAGAGAATCTGTGCATGCTCCATCTGTGGAATGTTCAAGGCCAGGTTGGATGGGGCTTTAAGGAAACTGATGTAGTGGGAGGTGTCCCTGCCCATGGCAGGGGAGTTGGAACTAGGGGATCATTAAGGTCCCTTCCAACTCAAACCATTCTGTGATTCTATGATTTTATGATAAAATTCTATGATTAAATCAAGGAATGGTCTTCTCTGAGGTAACTGCTATGCTGGATTACCCTGCTACATCACTTAGATGTAAAAGAGGCAATAAATCACAACAAAACATAGACTGATATACTTGAACAACCTTCATGGCCTCAAACATTGTTATAAAGCCTAGTGGTGATGAGAGGCTGCACACTGATGTAGAGACTGTTCATAAATACTCCTTTATGTTAATAACCCAATAGGTAAAATAACAAGAGAAAAACTGTCCAAATTTAGACTTGTTTTTTGTAAATCATAATTTTCAAGCAGCACCTGAGAAAGAAATAGAAAAAGAAATGCTGTCCCAGTTCTACAAAAGCCTTTTAGATTCATGAACATACTGAGGACTTTCCAGAGTTTACATGTGCCCCTCATCTAAGACATGAAAATTAAAGACATGAACTCAAATAATTTTCCTTAATTCCACAGAACAAAGAAGATATATTTGTCGGGGGGGTAAATATCTGTTTAAACCAGAAGGAAATAAGTATAAATATAAAAGACACTCTAAACTACAACAGGACTGAGAAGGGCAACCTGGGTTACCAAATCCAGTCTCATTCTAAAACTCTTCTCTGAATTTATAAATCTCCATCTGATAAAATTCTTTTCCCTAACCTTTGAAGAAAAGTCAATTGCAGAACCATCAATGATGTTTTAAACTAAAAATTGGATAGTTTTTGGTTCTAATTCCATCAAGAACTTCTACACCTTATTTTCAGGCTAGGTTAATTGAAGAGAATGTCTATTTTTTATAATTTCTGTCTGTCTTCCTTTCAATATCAGCCCTTCTGTTGAGCACTGGAACCATTTTCAGTCTACATGTATGCTGTTGTGAACCTTTTATTCTGCTGTGGTCTTCTCTTTGGAATGTTGCTTTGTACCCTATTATTTCCCTCATTAAAAAGCAAATCTTTAATTTAAAAGTGTACTTTTTTTTTTTTTTTTTTTTTTTTTTTTTTTTTTTTCTCATTGATACTAGCTTTATCTAGAGAAACAGGCATGGGAAGATGCTTGAAGGGGGAATTAAAATCTCCTTGCCCTTTTCATTGCACTAAATAAATGTGTATCTAATCCTGATAATACTCCTTTTGAAACCAACATAGTCATGCTTGTAGTTAAAACCTGAGTACATACTTCAGTGTATATGGCATCATCTCTAAAATAGCAATTGAACCAGCTATTTTATTTTTTATATTTATTTATTTATTTATTTATTTATTTTTGTCTGCTATTTTAAACCATGAATTCCTCATGTGTGTCTAAAAGTAACATCATGGATGTACAAATATCCTATGAAACAGGATGAAATAGAAAGTGTGATCATGGTCTCCAGCATTGTTAAACACCGTCCTTACTAACTGTCTTGGAAATAAAAAGTGTTGAGACTTCACTATCATTGAGAGATGAAGCTTACTTATTCCAGTTCTGACAACATTTCTACAAGACTATCCCACACTATAATCACTGTACTTGCATTCTAATGAAAGAAGAAAATAAGCATACTATAAAAGAACAATATGGTTAGCTTTCAACTTCTGTTAATATGCAATTCTATGTAAATAGCTGTACCTCCAGTATATTTCTAAAAGATTTAATGGTCATTATTTGTTGTAGTTCCACTGAAAATTCTGTGAATAACCACTAGAGAAAAGAAATGACACCATATGAGTTAGAAGTGCAATCACACTGTTCAGAGACAGAGTAACAAACAGCAGACTTCTAAGATGAATAATTAGGATTTGAAATGAAAAAGTTTAGAGTTTTGAGGGGAATCGAAGGCTTAATGATGCACAGGAGATGGAAAACCATATTAGAAAAGATTTTTTCTGCAATGCCTCACAGATTAAATGTGTTAGCATAACAGTGTAAACACAAATTGCAAAGAATTGAATGAGTCATAAACACTGATGTCTGAACACAAACAAAAGTCAAATACCCAATCAACAGTAACAGAGGCATAATGGCAGAAGTGATTGTTACCCTTCAACTTATGTTATGTGCAGAAGGATGGTTGCAGTAATAGGTGTTTCTGGAAAGCAGCTGAACTTCATAATGTACATCTATGGTGACCTCAGTTCCCCAACCTGGAGAGGTGCAGAGGAGAAGCCTTCTGCAATTTATGCCTGTGTGTTAACCATGTCTCCACAAAGAAATTCAGTTTCCAAACAGCATTCCAACAAAGTCTGAACAAGTGAAAAAAGCATCCAAAAGATAAATTGGCATTTAAGAGCATGAACACTGCTTAGACATTTTAAACCACTCTAGTCAGGACCTGAACTTTTGCATTTCATTTGAAAGACCTTTAGCAAGGTCTACTCAGTCTATGTAAATTTGGAAGGGAGAGATCTTTGGGTGAAACCCCATGCTTCTGAATGTGAGATCTCCTAGCAGGTCTCCATGCCCCAAAAGATTATTTATTTGCAGCTACTGGGTGTTGTGCAGCAAGCTTAATAAGCAAGCTACTTATCTTCATTGTTTCCTGCTGAAGGATTTATTTTAAAAGAAACGGTTAAAAGCCTGTACTAGATGAAAGTCCACCTGGAATTTATAGATGTAAAAAGTCTTCAGAGAAATATATGTGAGCAGAAGCTACTGAAGCAATTATTTTCGAAAAGGCAAAAGCAGATTCTGAGAGAGAAATTTACTTATTACTTTTTCGTCCTCTAAATAATTCAGCAAGTGGGAGATTTCATGTCAGCTATTTCATTATAAAGATGAAATTATTTCACAAAACCCTTTCCTTTCACATTTGACACAGGTTCAGCTCCTCAGAGAGTCTCTTGAATTCTTAAATGGTAACACTATTGCTAATAACCATCAGCCCTCTTGCTTTCTTGCTGACACTTCCCCAGTACACGGAAGGATGGATCCTTTACTACCTGGCTTACTGCATTACTGGACAGAATGGAGAAAGAGCTGCACTATAACTAACTGGACATAATGAGCTTTCAGTAGGATTTAGAAGCTGTTAATAACCACAACATGTCTCCATAAGATAAAACAATACCTGGCTTCTTCTAGCTTTCCCTTACTTTGTATCTGTCTGCCTTGCTTATGTTCCGTGGTTGCTGTTATTGCATTTATTGTACTAGAATTTAAGATTTCCCAAATGGAAGATGTATTTCTAGGGAAAAAAAGTGCCAGCACTGTACAGGCAAGATAAATACTGTCCTTTAATGAATACAAGGAAGGCAAGCACTTTGACTGAATGTTTTAATCTTTGCAAAAAATATTGAAAACTATCTTCCTGAAGCAAGAAGAAAATATTAAACCAGTTAATGCATCTTCTGGGACTAATATACATATAAATATATATATATATATATATTAAAAAAAAAGAGAGAGAGAGAGAGAGAAAAAAAAATCCAAATAGATAAATGATGTTAAAGGCAGGATATGAAAATGTAGTCATAACAAAACACCTGCAATAGCTAACAACAAGGAAATAAAAACAAATCCTGGTCTGTAGCACAGCCCATTGGCATTAGCATGCAGAGAGCACATTCTTACTCTGTTAATCTTTCTGAATCTTGCTTTTAAAAGTATGTATATTCTCTCTGAAAAAAATCTCTTTCTAGATTAACACAGTTATATCAGTTATTATCAGTTATATCAGTTATTATAACACAGTTATACTTCCTGTAAGTGCTACAGGGTCTGCCTTGTCCTCTCCAACCTTCTGTACCACAGTGGCATGTGCTCCATTCCCTTCTGAGACCAGCTGCACACAGGCATGGCCTCCAGAAACACAGACTCTGCTCCTCTCCTGAGCTGTGGGAGCACAGGCACGAAAAGGGGTCAGGTGCTGGAGCACTAGAAACTATTTTCCCTTTCCAACCACCATACATTAACTACCCCACACCCCATTGAGCAAAGTTGAGGAATAGAAGATTTAGGAGATGCTAACATAAAAAGACCAGTATTAAACAGGCAAGGGATATAAGGCGATTCCCTGCTCTTACTCCCAGCTACCTTTCCTCTCAGATAACCTCTTATAATTGCTACCTGATTTCAGAAGAGTGAAATGTGTTTCCATCTGAGTTTCCTGCTTGTGGAACCACAGAGACCTGAGCCCCCAGCCCATACCTCTCTTCACAGATCACCCCGAGTTTATGTTTCAAAACCCTTGGGTTTGTATTATTTGAGAGATGTATGTATTTAGATGTAAACTACTGATTGTTCTTTACAGTTGTTTAATCTAGGCTAGTAAAACAGCTTTCTGCAACTGCTGGGAAAATCCAGTTCAGATTTTTTGAGGATTTTATTTTATTCCATGATGTATTTCATTTTTCAAAGAAATTTGCTGTGAAATATAAGGTTTGCTAAGGGAAGACATTATGGTCTTACAGTATGTGAACACCTAATGAAAAAAGAAAATCTATTTTTTAAATAATATGTCTTCCTCTCTAGATATCTTGGAAATTCAATATTTTCTTGAACCAGTGACCTGTCAGTGTTAATGATGCTTGACTATGACTCAGTGCTTTAATCATGTTCAGTCATTATTCTCTTCCTATTGTTTCATTTTCTTGATGGTAATTAATGCTTTAAATGATGCATCCACATGAATATAGAAAAAAATTACTGTTGACCACTTATGCTTTTCCAGATTCTTTCCCAGAACTCACTACGTCTGACAAATACAGACAATTAGTTTCTTCCAACTAATTTTTGCCTTTTTTTAGCCTTTTTCTTCCTTTTCCCTTTCTCTCTCACACATGAGCACATGTACACTTAAACATATACATATTTTTTTTCCCCATGAAGTAAAAAAAAAAAAAAAAAAGAGAGAGAGAGAATGGAAAATTAAAAATATTGACTTTAGTTTTCATGAGGAAAACAACCTTCTTTAAGCTCAGGTCTAATCCTCTATCAGACAACACTTGATGCTTCCAGGTATTATGACTAATAACAATTTTACTTTTTCTTCTACTGGCACCGCAGTACCTTTCAGAAAACTGACTCCATCACCAGTGAAAGTTCTCTGTCATTTGCATTGCTCAAATGCATTTCTCTGCATTAATTCATGCTTTCAAAAAAAGAAAAACTTTTGCCAACAAATTTGAGTTACAGAAACACTACTTGATATCAAAATGTTGATAAATAAATAAGGAAATCATGTCTGCAGTCCGTAGTTTTGGTTTTGTGGAGGCTCTTTGTCCCTCATGAATTGCAAAAATATGGGCTTTCATGAAAGATGAGAAATTACTGCTTTTTTGGTCTCTTAAAATGCTACATTTAATGTTTTCTCTTTAATGTAAATGAGATGAAAATGTACAGTTGTTATTACATGGACAGATGAAATTGCTACTTTAACACCTCCTAGCAATTTCTGCAGTCTTTGGAATTCTTCTGATATCCTGTTGTATGAGATATGTATCAGTGACTTGAGAAAGACTAAATCCAAACTCCAAGAGCTAAACTCACTAATTAGATTTTCAATAAATAATTTAGAAAGCCTGTTTCAGATGAAAGCTTTCATTAAATACTTAAAATATTAAACAATTTAGCTTTTTTCACATTTGGCACACGTTCATCCCCTCAAAGATGTCTGTAGGTTTATAAATACAATAGCACTGTTATTCTAATAAACAATTTGCAGCTATCCTGCATACATTTGCATTGGCATATTGATTATTTTAATTATCTCTGTTAGAGTTCATTGGTATTCATCCTCTAACACATGAAAGCTTAACCTGAAACTAATAAGGGTCTGTCTTTCTTCTGGGGATTTTTCTGCTATGGGATTAATAGAAGTTATAAAGAAAATAATTCAAGAAGAATAAAATATTTTACCACCTTAGCCTGTTTCAGAAGTTGGATTGACTCTCTTAATTTGAAATCATTTTTGTTTCATAATTAAGCAGTTGTTGTGTTCAATATTGTTCTTTGTTAATTATTACGAACAAGGCTTCAGTCTGTTGAATCTGCATAGGAATATAGGACAGAATGTTCCTATTTTGTGGGTGGTATTTGACGTCATGATAGAGTCTTATTAATGACTCAGTTGTACTTATCTGAATAATTAAATTGTGCTAATGGCTGTAGTATTTTCATGAGCAACATTATCATTATTTATTATCATTGCCAATGAAGGATAGTAAGATGCCAGCCATGATAATGCAGCCTTTGTGGAACTGAAGGAAATATTTTTAGAATAAATTAATCCAATCGTAATGAACTACAGAAAAAGGTAAAGAGTTTTTCTGGAAGATTTTCAAAGAACCATCAATAAAGTGATGTTAAAATTGATTACTTCTCAGCATGCATTGAAAGATAAATGACCTATGATTTCATTTAAAAGTTAATGCTGAAAAATCTTCAAATGCTAATGGTGAAGAGCAATACATAAACACTACACAAAAAGAAAAAAAAAAAAAAAAGGAGAGAGGAGCAGAGATAGGGGTTAAAAATAAGGCCATTTCACGGCTATTCACAAGATAAGAAACAATTAAAATAAAGAAATAAAGAAAGGAAAACACTACAGATTTGAGGATATAATTCAGGCAATCCAAATATAAAAGTCTTAACAGCAATGTGAACTTTATTGTTGAATTTAGTTATGTAAATACTTTTCTATTTAGGAACAGTGAATGGGAATAAAGAGAGATTTTAAGATCAAGTTTTATGATCAATTTATGGGAAGTTACATTATGCAAAGACATATTTGGTCGCTTCACATAGCCTGCAAATGAATATCTCAGTCTACTTTGCTTCTCCCAGTCTTCCTACTTATATGTTGATTTACAAGCTGACTGCTGTCTAGATGTGCCAAGACATGGTTATAAGAAAGATGTTTATATTCATAATAGAATCACAGAATCATCTAGGTTGGAAGAGACCTTCAAGATCACCTAGTTCAACCTCTGACCTAACACTAACATGTCCTTCACTAAACCGTATCACTAAGCTCAACATCTAAACATCTTTTAAAGACCTCTGGGGATGGTAACTCAACCACTTCCCTGGGCAGCCCATTCCGATGCCTAACAACCCTTTTGGTAAAGAAGTTTTTCCTAATATCCAACCGAAACCTCCCCTGGTGCAACGTTAGCCCATTCGCCCTCACCCTGTCACCAGGCACACCGGAGAATAAACCAAATCTCACCTCGCTACAGCCTCCTTTAATGTACCTATAGGGAGTGATAAGGTTACCCCTGGGCCTCCTCTTCTCCAGGCTGAACAAGCCCAGCTCCCTCAGCTGCTCCTCGTAAGACTTGTTCTCCAAACCCTTCACAATCACATTTTTTTTGTTATATATATATTTTTTATTTTTAATTTTTGCTACCAAAGGACTATGAATTCACCTGAATAACTATAAAAAGCTGGTTTCTTTTTTGATGTCTTATTAAAAGATCATCTTATAACAATATTGGATGTAGAATATTAGCTCATTCCAGTGTTTTTCATCTGGATAGAACATACTATTGTAAAGATATCTGGTGACTTATGTGTTATAAAACCAACAATCATTTCAGTTACCTACAGTTTTTCAACATCACTGTAGAAAATTTGTTTAGATACATAGATTCCTCCATTGTCAGAGACATGCATTGCCAAGAGAACTCCCTTGTTATACACACAACGCAATTAAAATCACCTGTATAACTGTCAGCCAAACTTGGTGCCTAATTAAACAATTAACGTTTTCTGAAGTGCATTATCAGAATTCTGCTAATAGAAATAATAAAAACTTTAATGCACATACAGCTGCTAAAACAGAATGACAATAAATATTCAGTTTTTAAAAACTGAATGTGTCTTCTGAACATAATGCTTCTCTTGGCAACAAAATAAACATATTAGTCTTTGTAAAATAAAGAAAACAGAAGAAACAATGACATTATGTTTTATGACCAGGAAGAAAATGCATTTCATATTTTATCTTTGAAATCTCTCTCTCTCTCTCTCTTTCTCTCTCTATTTATTTATTTATTTCGTGTGCGTGTGTGTAGTTTGCCTGTGTAGTGCCACAGCACTGAACAAAGCATGATGACAGGACATGAGCTCATCTTGAGCAATGAAAAGATAGTAAGAGTTCAGAAGAACTGAGTGCACAAGTGCCCTATCTTATCCGGCGTATTCAGAACCAAAACCTAGCAGTTTTGGAACATGCCCTGTTTGAAAATACAGGGAGAAATTCCTTGTTGCCATGTAAGACCTCTTACAGACTTTTATGGTGTACCATTTTCAATCACTAGAAAATCCAACTCCTTCATTACAAAATAAACGTCTGACATAGTATAAGCAAAAAAGTTTCCAGCTTATCAGTACTTAGACCATTCTCTTTCATTTCTTGTCCTGAAGAGTAGCATAAGTATACGGATAAGCTTTCTAACCTCATTCACATCCATGCTGTACCATGAGGTAATTACACCTGTTGTTCAAGATCAAATGTACTTCAGTGATATCAGCCATTGTCTCTAGGCTTACAGTGCTGAAACATTGGACATAGTAAAATATTCACAATATTCAGATATCCTGTATTACCCTTATGAATATGGCAAGAAAATATTTCATGACAATAGTAAATAAATATTGAAATTACGGGATGTTTCTTGGATATTAGATATTCTTGGATATTCTTGGATATTAGTCTTTATTTTGAAAAAATATAATTTAACAATGAATTGCTTATTTGCATCTGCACCTCTACCCACATAACAATTATTCACAATGCCCAGTCAATATCTAGCTGACTGAGAAGGAATCTCTAATGCAACCATGATTAAACAAAGAAACATTGATATCTGTTAATTAATGTTCACAGAATAATTTTTTGTCTTTCTTTTTCTTGTCTTCTTGCCTTTTTGTCTTTCTTTCTTCAAAAAAAAAAAAAAAAATCCTTTGGTATATAATACTGCATGCGCCTGCAATGCTTCCTAAAGTGTTTTTTACGTGTCTGCTTATAACAAGGCATCATCCTAATTTAACCTCATTATTTCCACCCACACGGTGACCTGATGTGCACAGGACATTATCATAAAAGATGACAAATAGTTCTAAAACCCCACATTATTAAAATTATGAAGGCTGCATACTACCTTTGTGAAAAAGTAGATTTTGTGAGCTGATCTACTCTGAGCTCTGTGATAATTCTGTTGGGCTATGAGCAGACATGGGTGTCCACCGCAAGAAGCCCAAGGTTCCCTTGATGGGTCATTTGGAGGAATTCAGAAGAAGGTAACGGGGAAGACAATGCTCACAATTTCCGTAAGGAAATAGTGCTCTGAATGAAAGATTTGGGTTGATTTGCTTTTGTATGATAATCCGAAAACAATAAACAAAAAGAACTGCGAGTAGGAAAAGCATAACTTCCCATATGCAATGTTGAAAGAAGTGATAGACTTGATTAATAGCAAGGGAAACATAAATGTAGGAAGAAAGTTTCTACAAATAAGGGTTATTAAGAACTGAGGTAGATTGTCCAGATGGGTTAAAGAACTGGCAGGTTAGACAAAATCTGTTTCTTTATGGTATGGCTGCTTCTGTTTTTGGGCAAGAGACTCACTGGCATGTTGACCTTACTCCAAACCTATTTTCTCTGATATTCTCTCAAGTCAGTGAGATATCTTACAGGAGTAGCAATTTATGTACATGTACGTTCCAGTATTAACAGAGCTGCAACTTATAATGACAAATAACACCTCTGTGAAATCTGGAAGGAAGGTTTTTCCATCAGAACTTACTGTTCTCTCACAGAAGTCCTATACTACATTTTACCTAAGTGTATTTCTGTCATTTAACAGCTATATAGATATAGATACCTCCCTAGGTAGATGTTAGACACCAGAAACATTTAAAACCATAAAAAGAGTTTCCTGTACTTGGCCAATGACTGCAGAAAATTACTAAAGATGGTTTTCTTCTCTCAATGTGTGTGTCTGTGTGTTTTGCCTCTCTAAATGTGAGTGTACATTCAAAATCACAGGGAGGGATGAAACTTTGCATATACTGCGGATTTTTGTAAAACTCATTTTACTCCCTTTTTGATTTATGCAATTATTATTTGTGAAGTGTAGTCAGAATTCAAAGCTTAATTCTTAGTCAGGTAGGAGCCCAGGTCAATAAAGTTCTAGTCTTTTGAAGGATGAATGAAGTCCCCAGCTAATAAAATTGCTTACTGCCTGGACAGCTTATTATAAAAACCCATTAATGGTCTCCTCCAAAGCTTTATGAAGCAGCAGACAAGGGCTCATCTTCAAACAGCTGAAATATCCCATGTACAGAACCTCTTTTGGACAAGTGTTCCTGAAGTGAGGGAAAACATAGGAAATTGCCTTGACTTGACATCAAGTTCTTGCCTTAAAACCTTTGCTATAGGTGTTCATGGGTAAAGGGACTACCAGCACAACTCCTGGCCTTTCTCTTTGTGTAAGCTCTTCATCCTTATACCACAGTTATCCTGAAATTATAGAAGGTTGCCATAAGAGGGCTGTATTTCCATCATAAGTTTTCAAAGCTGTCAGTGAAACATCTTCTAGGAAGCTACATGGTCTCTATGACTGAGGTTAGATCTCCCTCTGCCACCTCCCTCTTCTCTGAAGGAAGGGCAAAAGCACATACCTACACAAGAGCTACAAACACCTTTTCCACATGTGAAAGAAGTACAAGAAACTAGCTGGAAATCACAGATGAACTTTTCCCTGCTGGTGTTTTTCCTTACAAAAGACAATCGGACATGTGCATCTAAAACAAATGTCTGCTTTAGGCTCCCAGAATCCTACCAAGTTTTTAACACTGTCTTGCAATGAAGGTTAAAATAAAACTGCTGATGATTTGTTAGGATGTTTATGGGCCATTTTATGCATAATAGCATTATGCCAAATGTCCTGCAGTTTTCAGGAATCCTTCCTGTACTAAGTGAGTTGCTGCGTACATTTCTCTAATGTCTATTCCTGCTTAAGATTTATGGTGCTTGCTCATTGTCCTTTATTAAATGCTTCCATTAACTTTTCTGTTACTTTTTTCTCCAGCTTACAGCTCTATAAAATTGAGTTACTAGCTATGCAAATTCACACCATTTACATTCACAGCAGTCCTGCTTCAAATAAGGTGTTATCTCTTAAAATAAGGTGTTATAAGGATATCTATCTGGTATCCTTACATGCAAACCTCTGCCTCATTTTTCAAGATGCACCAACTTTTTTTATTTCTCCAGATCTGAACAAAGTAATACTCTGCACCCTCCTGTGATGATGTGGGAGTAGCATGACGTGTTGGAAGCAGGTCTGACCAATACCCAGCAGTGACAATGATTGTTTGAGTCTTTTTTTTTGAGCCCTGCTGAGTCAGGAACCTCAAAAGTCACTTCCATTTTCTGTCTGTAGACTAGATCCACAAAAGTTCTGATTATTGTGATTATTTGAGAATTTTTTTGAAAGGTCTTGCATCTTAGGACAGGTTCAAATTCCTGAAGTTTTAGTAGTCCTGTTTGTCAGGCACCTAGAATCTCACTGTATTTGTGAGACTAAAGGGCCATTAGCTCTGTACCATTTCTCCTGCATCTCTCCTGAACTCTATATATATAGTATCTTTGAAAACTATGGCTCTTTCATAAGTAAATAGAATATTTTCTACACTTTATGTGCTTTCCTATGCTCAAATTCAAGACTTACACATACGTGGTAGAGCCTGGTTATGGAAATACATTTGCCATGCCATGCGTTTGCCATGGAGGTATTGCCATGCAGCAATAATCATGACTCCCCTTTTTTCAGAAGTATTCTGAAAGCCTCAGATTAGTCATGCAATAGAAATGAAAAATCCATTGTTGTTGAAATCATTTTCATGCAATAGATGCTCTCTTTTTGGCTTACTTTTGCAGTAGCATCAGCTTTCATAGTTTCTAAATTCCAATACCTATAACACCAGACTATATAAAGAATACTTTCAAATGGATAGGCTGGTGTTGCATTGACACTGGGTGCTTTAAGACAAAACATAAAATTTAAGACAAAGACAGACAAAAAGAAAGAAAGAAATCAAAAGAAAGCCTAAAGGCAAGATCAGCTCTCCTGATAAAACTTCCATTGATTTTAACAGTAAAAGGTCTTGTCTTAAGTTTGAGATTAATTAAAGGGAAATTCTGAACATTCTGAATGGACATTCTGAATGTTCTGGATGGACACAGAGAGAACTGGGGAATGATTTATACATTTATCAGGTATTGGAGTGTCCTAAACTCCAATTTAGTGTTTTTCTCTCTGGTATGCTTTCCTGTCTGCTCAGGATGTGAACTTGCTGTTCATTCTGTGAAGACAATTCTTGTTAATTCTTGTTTGTCACAGTATGAAGTGTCCTATGCTTCAGAATTCTAAAGACCTAATTTTGCCACTCAAGTCATCTTTGTTAACATAAGTCTGGTACTGAATTAGTGTCCTGGACCCTTTTTTTTTTTTTTTTTTTTACTTGAAACACTATTTTTAAAAGAAAGTTCAAATGCTAAAGCTCTGGAATTAGTGTGGGTCTGAATATGGAAGCATTTTTACGTGCTTCTGACAAAACTGCTTAAGATAAAAGTGAATTCATGGACATGAAAATCTGGTGGCATACTCACACTGTGTTGCAAATTTAGATCCTGCAAATGATATTGCAAAGCCCAGTGACCAGCCCCTGTGCAGTGATTTTCAGAACTCCAGAACAATGACCAGGAAAAAGATTTTGTCTGAACTGTTTGAAGCAGTGTAGGAGACAGAGTCATGCACCTGCAGAGTTATAAAAGTATTTTTGAAGTCTTAATTCTTATTTATTTTAAGTTAGGATTAAAGGTTACCTTAGAGACAATAAATACTAGGAAAATTGTATTTCTGGAAAGTGGTGTATAATGTCTTTCTGCACGACTTTGCCATTGCATTTCTTCTACAGATATCTCTTTAGAAGTCTGATCGAAAAACAAAAGAAAATTTGATATATTTATTTTAATGATTAAGAGATCTATGAGAATAACTGAATTTTGCAAAAATAAAGTACTGGTAAATACTTTTAAGTATAAAGGGTTCCTGCATCCTTTCAATTTTCCTTTTTCAGGTCAAATGATAAGTTATGTGGTCAGCTGTGTCTTTCTTTTGTCTTTATATCTCTTATTTTCCTGGTATCAGTTGTCTTTCTGTTTCTTCACCTGGGAATGGATACATTCAATACTGTGGAATTCTTATCAGGTGTCTGAGAAACAGATGCCTTAATGGATCACTGCCTAGCTGTAAATAGTACAACAAAAGCAGGATCTCTTATCAGATGGATATCATCTTGAAATGGTTCAGAACATCAGTCACAAAACAGCATTTAAAGCAGCAAAATTCAGTCTTCCAAAAGAAGGGGATAAACAGAATTGAAAACGGACTTCTGGATATTTCTCCAAAATTAAATCAAGAAAAGAAGGAAAAGATAAATTGATGTAATGCTGGACTCTAAGAACATACATGCTTTGACTATACATCTATCAGTTATCACTTGTCACCTGCAAATTTCTAAAAAAAAATCTTAAAAAAAAAAAGATGTTTCATCTGAGCTCCTTTCCCTTGAAGTGTATTTCATAAAATATTTTTATACTATTCCCTGTTGAGCAGACCAGTCTTGTATCTGCCTAACAGTACAATCACTTTTTCTTAAGTGCTCATAGGTAAGCAGTTTTGTTTTTTCCGGACTTGTTTGCTTCCTGGTATTTAGTTCTCTTCCAAAGTTCAGGTTTCTGGCAACATAGGAGTAATTAAAATTCCCCTTGATCAGTGTATCCTAACATTTTTACAGTCCTCTTTTATCTGTACAAATATGGCTGCAAATGTGCTTTCTCTCCATAGAGGCCAGTAACAAATCCTAGTAAACAGGGTTTTTAATGCGGTCATATCCATTGCCTCACTTACCCAGCTGCTACAGATTTTCTTTTAGTTTACATTGTTTGTTTGTTTGTTAGTTTGTTTCCTGAAAAGTTTGTTTCCTGATATAACTCAAGCCCAGTGACCACATTTTCAGAGCAGGACTGCTTTATTTTAAAGATCCCTGAAGTGCTCTTCATTCAGCACCAGCTTCCTGCCATTGCCTTGTCTATAGGAGAGATCTTCCCAAGCACAGTCATTTCAATGATTTTGTTATGTGCTTAGATAAGGATTTGTATCCAGATCCCTCAAAAATCACACAGACCTACCCAACATCTGCTGCAACTGCCTATATTTGAGAACAAGTGTTATGCTGAATGACTGTTGTGTTTTAGCTCTGGCAGGCAGCTCAGTCACACAGCCATTTGCTCCTGCTCCCCAGGTGGGACAGGTGAGAGAATCAGAAAGGTAAAATTGTGAGAACTCATAAGCTGAAACAGACAGTTCTCTAAGTAAAGCAAAAGCTGCGTGTGCAAGCAAAGCAAAACAAGGAATTCATTCACTACTTCCCATCAGCAGGCAGGTATTCAGCCACTTCCAGGAAAGCAGGGTTCATTACACATAATGGTTTCTTGGGAAGACAAATGCCATCACTCTGAATGTCCTCCCCTTCCTCCTCCTTTATCTCAGCTGTTATTGCTGAGCATATAACATTTTGTGGTGTGGTATGTCCTCAGCCTCTTCGCTGGCAGGGCAGAACAATAAGCTGAAAAGTCCTTTACACAGTGGAAGTACAGCTCTGCTGAGACATCGGTGTGTTATCACCATTATTTTCAGCCAAAATCCAAAACATGGCATTATGCAAGCCTTTAAGAAGAAAATTAACACTATCCTGGCCAAAACCATGAAAATGTTAAATATCAGTATAGACTAAGTGTGAAACTAGCATTAAGTTGATATGGAGAAAAGTGAGGGAAGGGACTGAGGGAAAGAAGGAGAAAAGGGAAAAGAAAGTCAATAGGTTTCTTTTATTCTCAGCCAGTTTTATCTAAATCACCTCTGGATGTTCCTCTGACCAAAGCACAAACATTGGCTCCTCTAGGTTTCACTCACTAGCAAATTATCTGGAGTGCATCTGTAACAGAGACATCACCCAAATCTCTATGGGGCATATTTTAAGGACTAAATAAGTCATGGCCTCTAGCTTCTTCATAATACAGCCACATGCAGTATTTTGAAAAAGTGAAATATTTTGAGATGCTTTTTACAAGCAGTAACCAGCTGAAAATGAAAAATCTTATACAGTAAAAAGATTCTGTTTTCACCTGTCTCCTATTTTTTGCCATATTTTGCTTCAAATGTTAAATGTTAATTCTAATAGGCCTGAGTTAAAACACATTATATATCAGCAACATCATTAGCACTGTGCAGCTATTGCATACACATTAGACCCTTTCATGTTACTGTACCGGAACATAATCATGTTCTTGTCTGATTAAAAATAAAATAAAATAAAATAAAATAAAATAAAATAAAATAAAATAAAATAAAATAAAATAAAATAAAATAAAACAAAATAAAATAAATATATATAAATATTCACATCACCTGAATATGAAGGAGTGTAAAGGAGCATAGGGTCAGCCCAAAGTAATTTAAAATGGTTAGATAGATAATCTAATACACTAAATGCTGGTGGTTATCGAGGGAAAGACCATCCTCAATAAATTATTCACATCATTTGATGGAACCTTTTGATACTGTTTCTTAAGGAAAATGTCATGTTCTCTGTCAAACAGGACTGAGAAGACATGGCATCTAATTCAAGGATGCCAGCTCTGAAAGAACAGGATCCCTGCTGAGGGAAGATAGTAAATTTTGCTCAAGACCCTGTCACTGCACACTCCTGTGATGGCATTGCAGCCATAGCTGGGGATAGATTAGTGGCTTGTGATAGGAAATCAATGGGAAAAAACCTGAAATCTGTTTTGTGCACTGCTGTGTCAATGTTCCAAACATCACTGTCTTCCAGTTGGTTGCCTCAGTGAGGGACACTTGCATTTTTCTACAAATTCCCCATCTATTTCTGACTTGGAAAACCTTAAGTAAACTTTGTAATTTGTAATTGTAATTAATATTAGGATATAAATAAAGCTATGGGGGACACATTAATATTAGGGAATGTATGTAAACATAGTGAACACCTAAGCATCCAGACAAGCTAGAAATGGATGTGGAATCACATCTTGCATCTTGCTCATGAACAAAGTTGTTAAATGAGTGGCTTAGGGCTACTTGGGTAGTCAGTGGAAGAAAGTAGGATCTGTTCTCCCAGGTGCCCATTCAGTATGCTATCCAGAATATCTCTCCTTACAGCCAATTGCCAGCTACTTGCTTTCATGCATAATTCTACTAAAAGATTCTACCTTAGAAAACCTTAGAAAAGGCTTGCTTAGGAAAAAGTGTGTCTAGGAGAAAAAAAAAAAAAAAAAAAAAAAAAAAAGGAGAAAAAAAAAGGTCTGCAACAGAAAAAGTTAAGACATTTCTCAATGACAAAACTTTACTCACAGGCCAAGGTGAGTTTACCCAGGAGAGTTTCAGAGGATAATAAATGTGACCACAAAGAAAGAATGCCTGATGAATCACTTACAATGGATGAAAACCATGAAGCTGATTGATGGTATTTATATTCTGCTAGAGTAGTAGTCCTGCACTAACCTGTTCAGATCTGTAAAATCCAGGTCTGTCTTCACAAGTTGTTAAGGTCAGTGGAAAGATTCTCTTAGGTATTGCCTATAGGGAATGATGGGAGAAGGGAGTTAAGCATACTATGAATTATGTGAAAGCAGTGTTTGCAAGATGTAATGGCAAATTATTAAGTCTTAGCATGCAAGAACTTGATCACTCATATTTGAAGAGTGGCAGTAAAAAAGACTGCAGATGTGAGATAGAATTCAGGGACAGGGAAGAAAAAGGAAGAAAAAAGCTTGCAAATCAATGAATTTAGTATGCAAAACACATAGATAGATAAATAGATAGATAGATAGACAGACAGACAGGAATAGTCCTGACTTGTAATCTTGGGATTTTAAACTCTTCTGATGTTTTCTCACAAAATAGCGTGTCATCTGAAAAACCAACTGATTGAAACAAAATAATTTTTTTTTGAAACAATTTTTTTTCCATGATTTTCATCATTCAGGAGCTTTTAGGATTATTATTTTTTTAATTGCAAAGAAAGAGAGACAACTTTACTGTGGAATAGTTAGAAACCTAGAGACCTCTTTACACTTTACCTGCTCACAGGTAGGTAGTGCTATGCTCTAGGTAATACCTAGATACTGCTTTACAATGAGCATGTTCTCTCTCTTTCTCCCTGTTCAAACACAAAGTTCAAACAAAAAAAAAATAAGTGCTTCAGAAGACCTTTCCACTTTGATTGTGGAAAAAAATGTTCATTAAATATTCACGAGTATTAAAAAATGTGCTCTCTTCAGTGGGCTACATCCAGCATTTAGGTCATTTACCCATAATGTTAATTGAGTGTCACTATGCATTAAGAACTGATGACATTTTGGGGAGGAGGGAAGAGGAGTAGTTCATTTAAAGTTGTTGCACTATGAAAGCCTGCTTACCAGAGCAGGCTGTGATTCACAATAAATAATTTATTCTCTCCTTTAACTCATGGAATAGTAACAAGCAGACTGTGGATTGTTTTTTTGTTGTTGTTGGTGGTGGTTGTTTGTGGTTTTTGTTTGTTTGTTTGTTTGTTTGTTTGTTTTCTATTGCACATCTATATTGTTTCCTAAGTCTTGTCAAAAGCCTATTTGAATCAATGAGGGAATTTCAACTGACTTTAGAAGAGAGACATGCTCCATGGTTCATAATAAATGTCAGTAGGTAGCAATCAAGGGAAAAATGTGTTGCCATGATCTTTTCCTATATAGAAAGGAAAAAATCAAGGATGCTTTTTAAGAGAGAAGTTATAACACACAGTAAAAGATAGAAGTAACATAAACAGTAGCTCTGAACTCCCTCCACAAGGCTTTTTGCATAGACAAAAAAGACAAACATAAATATTTTCTCCCAACAAAACATGTTGAGATGATAAAAATAAATTCCTTAGTTGCTCTTCTGAACACATTAGAACGTGTTTTGTAAGAAATGGGATGGATTATACAAAAAACTGGCTGTTGGCTGGTTTAATATTACTTAATTATAAGTGGGGAAAAAAATGATTGCATATTTTCTGTTTCTTGGTTGGTTTATACATAAGCACTACTACAAGTATGAATTAAAACACTTTTCCTTTATATTGTTTGTATTCTCTATGACCATTCATGTTAGACATTCACAGCCACTTGATCCTCAGATTTTAATGGAAATTATACACAAAAAGGCCAGTGAAGCAAAATCTATTAAAATCTAATTAGAATGATTGAAAATATTCAGTCAGCTTCCCTAGATCAACTGTATTTTTTGTGTCACCTCAAAAATGAAAGAAATAAACTGAAACACAATCAAGAAAGCTGAAACCTTCTTTTGAAAAACATGCACTAGTTCACTGAGTTTCTGCTTGATAACTTTGTGATATTAGCGGTTTTCTTGTACAATGAAAGTTTTATTCTTTGTGGAATGTAGCAGTAAAAAGTAACATCCCTAAGCAAGGGGAAAAAATAACCTGAATTTTTTAAACTGCTAAACTAAACTCCCCAGTGTAGGTTCAGGAGCTTGTATGGGTTAGGGCCATTTTCCAGTTAAAACCATGGAGGTAGCCACACAGTTTTACAGTATTTAATAATATGGATGCAGACACTTCTGTGTCATTTTGAAGTATTGGCATAGGCATGGTCTGAGAAACCTCAGCTGGATGGCTTTTCTTTTGTGACCTAACTAATGAAATGGCATTAACAGCTTTAGTTATTTCTTCTGTTGTTGTTTGTTCAATTAATTAACAGATTTCTATGTTGAGTAAATCTCCAAGGACTATTTTGAGCATATTGTTTTAACCACTAAAATCTAGGGGGGAAAAAAAGGCAAACTGCAATTGAGCACTATTTAAATACTTTCAAGTAAACACCAGATAAGAAGAATTTTTTACATTTTAACTAAAAAAAAAAAAAAAAAAAAAAACCTACACAAAAACAAACAAACAAAAAAAAACAAACAAACAAAAAAAAAAATACCAGCTCCTAGAAGATGATCAAACAATTTATTCTTCTTTATTTAATAAGAAGAATTTAGAAAAAGAGATAGAAAGCTATTCAGATATAAGAGCTTTCTCAGAAAAGGAACGGTTCTTAAATTTGGAAGGCTGCTTCCACATCAATGCATTTGTTTCATTTATTTTGTCTATTGGTTCTGTTATGAAACAGGTATTTTTCTTGTTCTATGATTCAAGCAGCATTGACATCTGGGAGTGTCACAGTCAAAGTAATTTAACTTGGGGGATTTAACTATGTTTCCTTTTCTTCTCCTTGTGAAGATGGAGCACAAATTGATATTATGTCCAGAGTGATGTTGACTCTGACCTCTATGAAGCATGCTTTACTTTTTAATTTCAAAAATAAATTGCTTGCTGAAGGAAGCCTACTGTCACTCCTGTCTGGCATCTTCAATTGTGGATTTCCTGAAAAGACGTCTGGCTCTGAGGAAAGACTGTTCTCCAGTGAAGTGAGAAATTTTCTTACAAGTTCATGGGTTATTTTCAAAAATGTACATTTTCAAGTGCTTTCACAAACTCTAGAGCTGTCTAAACAAGACAAATAGTCTGAGGATCTCTT
Source organism: Aythya ferina (assembly GCF_964211825.1). Classification (NCBI taxonomy): domain Eukaryota; kingdom Metazoa; phylum Chordata; class Aves; order Anseriformes; family Anatidae; genus Aythya; species Aythya ferina. The sequence goes on from NC_140297.1 coordinate 130,689,726, forward strand.
TCGTGTTTTTTTTTTCTTGTCTCCCAGGAATAGAGAAAGATGTGGACAGAGATGGATAGTTTGTATCTGCTTTCTTTCTCTTCTTGTTTGTTCTATTGCTCTTCCCATATCCATTTGTTGCACAGAAGAAAGAGACACAGCACAACTTTTGTTTGTGAGAACCTCTATCACATCATCCCGTTGTTAAAGCAGAAGTAGGAAGCTAGATGAGCAGACAGAAAGGTTTGGACTTCATTCCTTAATCATATTAATAGACCTTGTTTGAGATAGGGCACTAGATTACAAGGCCCTTTCACCTGTATAATCATAGAATCATAAAGCTTTTTGGGTTGGAAGGGACCTCTGAAGATCATCTAGTCCACACCCCCTGTCATGGGCAGGGACATCTTTCACAACATCCAACCTGGATTTGAACACTTTCAGGGATGAAGCGCCCTTTGGGCAACCTATACACCTGTACAGCTGTTGTTGAGTTATAATCACAGATCAGTAGGCTTTGTCCCTACTGATTTCATTATTCTCTGCCGATCCCGAAGAAAAAAAATAATCTCAAAATATTTTAGAAAACAGTCTTGATTGTTCAGGGACCATATCTTTCCACTTTAATGCATTATTCTTAACATTGCTAATTTGTATTGGCAACAGTTTTCTTTCATTATTCTATTCAAGTGCACAAATTAGACATCTTAAATCCATTTTTTCAGCATGGTTTCCTAAAGAAGTAGTTCCTTCAATTGACATTTTTATCTAATAGGCAATTTTAATGAATTGTGAAAGAAGGACAGAAGTCTACAAGATAATTAAGTTCCTAAAAGTTTTGTGAAAATAAACAGCTCAGTAAAAGGAGAGAATTTCAAGTCTCTCTTTCTTCTGAAGAGCTCCTTGTTCTGTTCCTGAAACAATACATAATTGTAACATACTATAGTTTTTCTTATTTATTTCAGTTCCAGATTCTTTAAAACAGGTATTAGTGCTTTTTGATTCTGCATTTCAGTACATGATTCCATACTCCAAAGAAATAAGCAATACATTGCTTCTGTGAGTCAGCTGATGTTTGTACATGTATATGCATACAAACACACAAATATTTACAAACACAGGCAAAAACATGTATAGAAAAATGTACTTTGTAAAAAACAATTTAACAAACAAAAAACTTTCAATTCTTTTTTTTTTTTTTTTTTTTCTTTTTAGTCTCCATTACCATCAATGGAGTAATGCCACCTTCTTTAAACCTTCTTTTCCTCAGCCGATAACATTCAGGCCTTTGCTTCAGAAATATGTTTGGTAAACAGTGGTAGTCATTTCCCAGATCACCTCAGTCTTCAACTCATCGCAAAATAGTGATTTCCATTTCCATCACAAATTGTTAGTATCTTCAAGAGGTTTGAAAAGTCTGTTTTCAAATGCAAAGATCATTTAAAGAGTATTATTAAGAAAAATAGCATAATATTTAATTTCTGTAAAATATATTTGAGATATTTCACTATCTCAACAATGTGTTATGAAACTGCAGGATATATTCACAGTGATCATGAATCTGAGAACAGTTCCGTTTAATTTCCCAAAAAGTGAGTGATAACTGTCCAGTGGCTGGATAACCATTTTTTAAGCCTAGGAAATTAAAGCCAACTTACTTTCTGTATATCATATTTAAACAGTAATATGTTCATAAAATCAGCTAAGTCCAACGTGACAGTTTTTTTCTGCTTCACTTCTGAGGTATGTGACCTTGCCATTTAAATGGAGTTTACTGTGAAATAACATGCAGTAGTATTTTTTAAAAATCATGTGAATATTGATGTCAATTCTATTTGCAGATTGATGGGAATAAATTATTCATTTTTGGATCAAGCTCCTTTTGCATTGTTTGTGCATATTTCTCTTGGAGCATTTTTGTTGTTGTGGTAGTTTTCTGGCCAAAAAAAAAAAGCAAGATAAAACATTAAACATAGATAATATCACGTACTGCTTAATATAATTCTCTCATATGAAGGTTGAGGGTGTGTGTGGATTTTGATTTTTGACTTTTTTTTTTGACTATACAATTCATAAATATCTCTTTTATGAATTGTATAGTCAGCATCAGATTTGTCTCAAAAGGACAAAACAGTATAATGAATTATGTGGATGAATGCTGAATAAAACATTTCTTAGAATAGGAGTAAATTTCATGACCTACCTTTAAATGCTTCAGAATACAGTGTTCTTGGATAACATTAGCATATCATACAGATAAGTGTTGTTGAGGAAGATGAGAATTACTGTTTATAGATGTTTCATCAAAGGGAAAGCCGATATACTCTTTTAAAGTATAGAGGTCATGAGACCATCGTAGCAGTGGTTCAGTACATGTAGGTTTAACCACCAGGGTCCAAATCTATTGGGGGGAAAGGAAAGGAAAGGAAAGGAAAGGAAAGGAAAGGAAAGGAAAGGAAAGGAAAGGAAAGGAAAGGAAAGGAAAGGAAAGGAAAGGAAAGGAAAGGAAAGGAAAGGAAAGGAAAGGAAAGGAAAGGAAAGGAAAGGAAAGGAAAGGAAAGGAAAGGAAAGGAAAGGAAAGGAAAGGAAAGGAAAGGAAAGGAAAGGAAAGGAAAGGAAAACAATATTACTATCAATTGTAAAGAACAGTAGATACTGTGGTAGGCACTTCCAGAGAATGATGATGTGTTCTCAGCTTCATTGCATATCATACTTGACAGGACCATGAAAACCACCACCACCACCAACAACAACAGACAACAACAACAAAACAAAAACAATGATCTATTACAGTTTCCTAGGAAGGGCTTATTTAGAATTAGTTCATAAAGCACTTGGCAATAAGACTACCATCTATGAATCTCAATTAGAAAAAAGAGACAATTACATCATTTTGTATGATATTGTACAGAAAAATATTTAAACACTACTTTTTATAGACGATATCCCCTACCTGTGTCACATTGCACCTCTGCATCTAACAGCAGAGAGCAAGAACATTGAACGCCACTTCCACTGACTTCTGGAAGAAGAAAGTGACTGAGCCCTTCTCTCTCAATTTTGGTCATCTTGTGCCCCCGCTAAATCTAAAAGGCTCTTTCAAATGAGGTTTTAAACATTCCCTGAGGAGCTGATCTTGAAGTCCACTGAAGTCAATAGGAACGACAGAGTGATAGGCTCATCATAGTACAGAAGATGTTTTTTAAGCAGCCATGTCCTCAACAAGAACTCTTCAGTACACTAGGTTACCTACGTTCTTGAAAGAGTTCAGTATACTTTTGAGCACTACAGATACTGGTTTCACGGAAGTCTTGTAAGATTGTTGTGGATCTGCACAGACAGTGGGACTGGGTTATGAACAAACCAGCTGACAAATGACTTCCAAAAATATTACGCAGCTTCGTCTGGGGTGTCTGTGGATGAATCTCTGGATTGGTTACTAAAATCAAGCAATTAAGATTCTGGAAATAAATTTGTTGGGAAAACAAACAAACAAACAAAAAAAAAACATAAAATAAACACAACACACTCTTTCTGTGAGTGATGGAAATGATTTGTTTTTCTCTCACCCTCCAATAAACTAAGAAACAATAAAAAACTTCAAACTAAATGCATCAGCTTCATCAAAATGTATAAGAAAGAGGAGGAGGCCTAACATGAACTTAAGCAGCTTGTCAGCCACAGCACTTGCAGCAAACAATTTCAAAATATAAAATATCAGAAAGAAAAAGGAAGAAACTAGCTTGTAAGTTTTAACATCTGAGTTCTTTCAAGGATGGGTCCAAACAAAGCCAAATAGTAAAGTATTGACACAAACTACTTCCTGAGGTTTCCTCCTGTCTAGGCCAATACTTCCCCTACTGTCCATACAACTGCAACTGACACCCCTTCCAGTCACCCGGAGTCTCATCTAGTCAACCGGGGTCTTCTAAATATGGATTCTCATTTCAAGAGCTGATTTGAAGTGCCCGTTCTTCCAAGTAAAAAAATTTACTGTCAATCTTGCAGAGAAACTATGTGATGAATGTAGATGTAAGTAATGTGATTATGGCTGAAAAGGTGAGTAGCAGAGGTCATTCATTCTCCACTCCAAAAAAGGGTGACCACCTTCTATCAGTGCATAATATGCACTGGAGGAAAGCATCACAGTTAGAATAAACTCAGCCGATGCCAGAAGAACAAAGGAGACAATGTTGTGATCAATGTGGGAAGACTATCAAGCACTGTTTGAGATAATCATTAAAAACAGCAAACAAGGCTCAGTGTCATTAGCAAACAGTTTGGTGCAGACCATTTTAATGGGCCACACTGGCAGCTTCCATAAATTATAGCATTTCATAGTAGCTGCACTGGAAGTCAAGTTGAGGGCAAGAGGAAGAAAGAATCAATTCCTCTTAAAAGCCAGTTACTATTAAAATTATAGTTCAGTCTGCTCAAATTACACTGGCTTCAGGGGCAAAATTGGAGTTGTAAAGTAAAAAGATTTGAAAATAGGCTAACGATCTAGTTGCTTTACTAAATAAACTGTCTATACATAGATATACTTAATGTTTAGTCATAAATTATTTATAACATAACTTTTTTCATTTGAGCAATTTTTTGTTGGTGGTGGGTTTTTGGGAGGGTTTGGTTGTGGGTTTTTTGTTAGTTGGTTTTTTTTTTTGGTAAAGCTGTAAAGCTTTTTTTTTTTTTTTTTTGGTAAGCTTTTAAAGCTTAAGGCATTACACATTCTGTTCTGCCTCAATTTGCAGAGCAGATAGATACTGGATTAGATAAGTGTTTTATCACACTCTATGTGATCTGACATAAAATATTTTTCCACTAATTGAGACAAGGATCTTAATCTTATTATTGTATTTGTTCTTTGTTTGTTTGTTTGTTTGTTTTAAATAACCTAGATTTATCTCTGATATAACAGTTACCCAGAGACAACATAAAACAGTTCCGAATGAAAACATAGTGGATAACAATATAATCTCAAACTTCTCTATTTCTCTGTCATTTAATGGTTTCTATAACATTCACCACAAAGTCTGCAAATACTTTTTACCATACATAAATAATCATTTAAAACAAATAGCCGTAAATTCTGATTTCCAATTTCACAATGGATCATCTGAAGTACACTTTCTAAATATACATACGAATGTATATATGAATGAATATACAATACAATAGATGGATTGCTGCACAATCAGGAACACACCCTAGTAATTTGAATTGTAACAGAAAAAGGTAATGAACGTAATCCAATTCCACTGATGCATGTCTTTCTGTCAAAATTAAAATACCTAGAGAAATGACACGCATTCTAGTAGAGTTTCATTTTGAAACAAAATCAAGGAGGAAAAAAATGTTGGACCATGTCAGAATAACTTTCATATTTTTCTATTCATTTTGTAAATGAAAGGTGTGTTCATTTTAGTTTTAAATGCCATTTCATTTGATTTTTCTAAATTTTGTGTTACTTTAGTAATGCAAAGTAATGCAAATATGCCAGCAAAGTTAATATTCCTTTTGACTAAAAAATAAATATAATTAACAGAGTGAGCAATTCCCATAAATTAATCACTTTATTTTCTACAAATATTTAGAAAGTTCTAAATGCAGGTATCATAATGTGTATTCATTTAAAACAGTCCTTTGTGCACAATACTTATTGTACACATTCAAAAGATGTTTTTTGTTTGTTTGTTTTTTAATTCATAAACTCTATCTCCTTTCACACTGCTTTGCCTCTTGACTACAATAAATGAAAAATGGATAGACACCATCTACTTCCCATGTCCAGTGATGGCTTGTTGGCCATCTGACTAAGGTTATTAGTTTTCTCAAAATACATTTTGATGACTGGTGACTTTCAAGTGAAAGTAACACAAGTAATTACTACGCTTTTTTTTTTTTTTAATCTATAAGATAAAAGATAAGTTTGATTCCACATATTATATCATGACTTCTTAGCAAAACACATTAGAATTCAACAAAAAAACACTCAATGCTGCAGTACTCTGTGATTTATGTATATGGCTTGTGGTAAGCAAAGTTGTCACTCTTCTGTGACAACCTGCAGCACTGTACATGTATATGCAGACTGAGGGAGCCCTTAGCACATTTTCTATGAACATATTCCTGTGTTTTCATCAATATATAACATTACCAGAAGATGAAATTGAAATACTCAGACAAAAATGCAATATAATTTTCTGTCTTGTAGTATTTTTGTTAAGTCTGTGGGGTTCTTCCATTTTTTTCTAACATCTTCTACATATACAGATCTGCTGAATGGAATGTATTGGTGAATACTTACATATGATGTGCATTTTTTTTCCTGGATAGTCTTACTGATATTTATTTTTTTCTCCTTGGCCTAAAGAGGTTTCTTAACAAACTTAATGTACAAAATTCTGATTTTAGCTATGCTAAATATCTTCACTAAACTGTCTCCATAAACCTTATACAGTGGACATAAGTCTATTAATGTGTGAAAGTTATGTGGCTACAAATGTGTTTCAATACACTTAGAAGTGAATTTTGGCTGTTTAGTTTGAGGTATATAACAGCGATGAGCATGAGGTTCCTATAAACATCTATATATAATCATAAAATAATTAAGGTTGGAAAAGACCTCCAAGATCATCTGGTCCAACAATCCCCCTACCACTAATATCACCCACTAAACCATGTCCCTAAGCACTGTGTCCAACCTTTCCTTAAGCACCCCCAGGGACAGTGATGGCACTACCTCCTTGGGCAACCCATTACAATGCCTAACTACTCTTTCTGAGAAGAAATGTCTTCTCATTTCTTCTCACTTCTAATTTCTAACTTGAACTTCCCCCGGTGCAACTTGTGGCCATTCCCTCTAGTCCTATCACTAGTTATCTGTGAGAAGAGGCTGACCCCCAGCTTCCCACACCTTCCTTTCACGTAGTTGTGGAGAGCAATAAGGTCTCCCCCGAGCCTCCTCTTCTCCAGACTAAACCCCAGTTCCCTCAGCTGCTCCTTGTAAGACTTGTGTTCCAGGCCCTTCACCAGTTTTGTAGCCCTTCTCTGGACACACTCCATAGAATCATAGAATGTCTTGGGTTGGAAGGGACCTTAAAGATCATTTAATTCCACCGTCCCCACCCCCTCCCTCCCCCTCCCCCCCCCCCCCCCACGGGTAGGGACACCACCTACTAGATCAGCTTGTTCAAAGCCCAATCCAACCTGGCCTTAAACACTTCCAGGAATCGAGCATGACAGTTTCTCACCACACTCAGAGTAAATAATGTCTTCCTTACATGTAATCTAAATCTACCCTCTTTTAGTTTAAAGCCATTCTCCCTTGTCCTATCACGGCACCCCCTGACACAGAGTCCCTCCCCAGCTTTCCTGCAGGCCCCCTTTAGGTACTGTCAGGCCACTGCAATGTCTCCCCAGAGACATTGTCTCTCTTCTCCAAGCTGCACAACCCCAACTCCCTCAGCCTGTCTTCATAGGAGAGGTGCTCCAGCCTTCTGATCATCCTCATAGCCGTCTTCTGGACGCAGTCCAACAATGTCCACACTTACTATTTATGTTTTCCAAGTAATACCATGTATGACCCCTGTATATCAATTATACATTTTTTTTTCTAGGCAGTAAATAAATAGATTCTCTCATAAAGCAAAGTAAATTTATTTGCATATTCTTTTGACAAGTTTTTCCTAATTACATATAGATTACATTTTTATCTGTTTTTTTAGGTTTAAATTCAGAATAGCTTCAAAATCATGATGATCTAAATCAGGTGAGTGATAACCATGGGATCAGAAGATATCCCTGGAAGGAGAAGAAGGGGAATTTATATTCATTTATTATTGAAAGTCATACTGAATGCATGTGTAGCTGTGAACATCACAGTGAAAGCAAATTTTCTCCGTGGTTGCTGCTGGTGTGGCTGAAATCTCTCGAGTGTTTCCTGCAAAGGTACATTCTTAGACTCACATAGCAAATACTTTCAAATGATCCTAAGGCACTGAAAACACTCCAAGAAGCTTTTGACCATGCCAAGAGTCATTATTTGTTTTAACATCCTTTTTAAGAGTTTAACTCTGCTACAGAAATTGTGGTCCACTGTCCTGGTTTCAGCTAGGATAGAGTTAATTTTATTCCTAGTAGCCAGTATGGTTCTGTGCTTTGGATTTTTGCTGAAAATAGTGGTGATAACACACCGGTGTTTTAGTTGTTACAGAGCTGTGCTTGCACTGTGTAAAGGACTTTTCAGCTTCTTGTTCTGCCCTGCCAGCAAGGAGGCTGGGGGTGCACAAGGAGCTAGGAGGGGACAGAACCAGGACAGCTGACTCAGACTGACTAAGGGGATGTCCTCACATAGTGTCATGCTCACCAACAAAAGCTGGGGTAAAGAGGGGGGGAGCATTCAGAGCAATGGAGTTTGTCTTTCCAAGAAACTATTATGTGTGATGAGCCCTGCTTTCCTAGAAGTGGCTGAACACCTTCCTGCTGATGGGAAGTAGTGAATGAATTCCTTCTTATGATTTATTTTCACACGCAGCTTTTGCTTTACTTAGAGAACCGTCTTTGTCCCAACCCATGAGTTCTCACATCTTTACCTTCCTGATTCTCTCCCCCATCTCTCCCGGGGAGAGTAAGCAAGTGGCTGTGAGACACTTAGCTTCTGGGGCTAAGCAACAACATCCACAAAATGTATTTGTTCACATCAATGTATGCTGAAGATGGACAAGACCTGGCAGCACTGAAATCATTGCAAGCATTTCTGTTGAATCCTCCCTTGTAGCCTTTCTATGATGACCTGAAGTCAACAGCTTCTTAGGAACACTGTTTATGTTACAGAGATTGTGAATAACTGCTGCTCATGGAAACAAATTATGACTGGTGGATGTAACTGAAGTCATAGAATCATAGGATCATCTATCCTGGAAAAGACCTTCAAGATCATCATGTCCAATCATTAACTTGACCTACTGAGTCCTATCACTTACCCATGTCCCTTAGAGCCATGTTCACACATCTCTTAAATACTTCTAGGAATAGGGACTCCTCCACTTCCCTGGTCAGCCTGCTTCAATATTTAACCACCCCTCTCCATGAAGGAATTCTTACTAATGTCCAATCTAAACCTCCCCTGGCACAACTTGACACCATTTCATCATTTCCTATGACTTGTCACTTAAGAAAAGAGACTGACAACCTTCTCCTGCGACCATCCTTCAGGTAGTTCAAGGAATCAAAGAACAATTTAGGTTGGAAGGGACCTCTGGAGGTCATCCACTCTAACCCCTTCCTGTTCAAGTAGGAACAGCTGGAGAAGGCAGTTCTTTGTCCAGGCACTTTTTAAAGATCTCCAAGGAGAGAGACTACATGACCTCTCTGGGTAACCTGTGACAGTGCTCTGTCACCTACACAGTAAAGAAGTTTTTCCTGGTGTTTAGAAGGAACCTCTTGTGTTTCAGTTCATGTCCATTGCCCCTCTTGTCCTGGCATGGGCACAAATGAAAATAGCATGGCTTCATCCTCTTTGTACCCTCCCTTCAGATATTTAAAAATTGATTTAAAAATATTCAGACATTTACAAATTGATGAGATCACCCCTGCACCTCTCCTCTTCATGCTGAACAGTCCCAGCTTTCTCAGGCTTTCCTCATAGAAGTACCTTGTCGATGTTAAATAGAGTGGAAGGATCACCTCTCTTGATCTACTGGTAATATTTTGCCTAATGCAGCCATGTTGCAGAGAGTGAGAAGGTCTCCCCTCAGCCTCCTTTTCTGCAGACTAAACAATCCCTGTTCCATCATCTGCTCTTCATGAATCTTGTTTTCTAGTCCCTTCACCAGCTTCATTGCTCAAGCATCTGCATATGCCTGAGCAACTCAATAACCTTCTTGTAGCGAGGGGCCCAAAACTGAATACTATACTGAATGCAGCACTTAACAAGTCTGTTATTACTGTACTGAAATTCAAAAATTGGTGCTGAGACACTCAACCCCAGGACTAGTATGGTGTGTTAATGGTACAACTAGGAGTACGACTCAAAAAGGCTAACTTCAGTTCAGGGACCTTGTGTCTTGGCTTCCAGCAAATACTGTCAAGAGGAAAGATCCTCCAAAGTGCAATGCAGAGCAGAGGCCTATTTTAGCCATCCAATATCTTCTTCTCTTCCTCTCCCTTTACTACAGAGGAAGCTCAGGAAGAAAGATCTCCTACTGTTAAAGCAATCTTTGGGACTATGCCCCTAAAATTTACAAACATCTGCCCATTGGAATGCTATACAGGATATCATGTATTGCCGCAGGAAACCTTGGCTTTCCAATAGCTCATTAAAACATAGTTTTTGAGGTCAGATCATGACATGTTTGTTTATCCTCCAGGAGCGCACATGCATGCAAGTCACTGCTGTCTCACTGATGACTCACAGTGGAGGAAGATCGCCAAGCTCAGATGAGACATGCTATTAAAGTATACTCTGCACACTGCTGGTTTACAAGAGACAGGGCAGAGCTCTGCCTAGGCAGGGAGCAGTCCCAGGGGGCCTGCAAAAAACTGCGATAGGGAGAGGTTTGGTTACTGTCCCTGACAAAGTAATGAATGAGGCTAAGGGTCTGTCCAGGGACTCCCACCAAGCTGCACAAGATGGATCCAAACACTGGGCTGGAGGCAAGTCCAACATCTGTCCAGAGAACAAGGACCAGGCACAGGTTTACTTAAAATATAGCTCAGACAAAGATTTGGTGTCTAGGTCTGTGCTGAAATGAGGATCCTGGGCCTATGGGGAGAGGTTGGGCAGGACCACTAGAGCCTGGTTGTGCCTTCACAGTCTGGATAGGTTTTGACCACATGGATAACAAACGATGTGTCTGTGTTACTTGTCCACATGGGGGACTATGAGGATTGACCATTTAATTCCACAGATACAATTTTACTTCTGTCAAATAATGCCACTTCTCCAAGTATGGAATGACCTCAGAATCCAAATTTTTCCAACAATTCTCACACAGAAAATTCTGCTTAGAATTACAGGCATCTTACAAAAACATGAGCAACACAAAAAAAAAAAAAAAAAAAAAAAAAAAAAAAAGTGTTGGTTTCCTGAATTAGAATTTACATCCACCAGACCTTCTATTAGTTAAAAATTGGATTCAGACAACTAAAAGCACTTTGATTTCTTAATTTACTAGAAAATTTGTCACAGTCAGTAGCTGAGGCATCTCATTAACTCTTAATTTATCCTTCATGGTTTTCACCTTATTCATTTCACCACCATATCTTTAACATTTTAGGTACATTTTATCTAAGAGAATAATTAGGAAATAACAGGGGAACTGTGAATTACCTTGTTTATCTTTTATTTGAAGGTAACCTCTCTGTGCTTCGTATTTTCAGTTGGTATTAGGTATTTTTTCCAAAATAAGTTTTAAAAAAAATTGATGATACTATTCTGCTAACAGATCTATGCTCCACGCAACTCTTTCCAGACTTTACAGAAAAGTTTAAATAAACAAGCAGAGATTGCACAGAGTGTGCTAAAGAAGTTAGTTTAGAAACATGTAGAAATGAATGTTCTTGTTAATGTTTTATGGACTACAGATGAGTGCTTCTTACATTCTCAAGAGCTTTCAGGCCGGGTGGGGGGGTGGGGGGTGGGGAATTTAAAAATACCTTGAAGAGGTCAGAGGATCTCCCCATGGCAGAAAGCATGCAGGAGGTGACTAGCTGCTCCCCAGGGGCTGAGTACTGACCAGAGAAGGGCAGAGTAGTCAGCAAGGCAGGAGAAAACAACAGGGGCCTGGACTCAGTGTGGAAGTATGTGTCACTTTGCCAAATGAGCAAACTTGACAGAAGTACAAAACGTCACTGCAGCTGTGCCAGGAGATACACAAGATTTCAATACAGCCCACATTTAAGCATTTCTGAAAAAAGCATTCATCCCATATTATTAATTTAGAATTCTTTAAAATTTTCTTTGCTCTTTACTGTTTGCTATTTACTGTCTTTGTACTTCACAGCATCCAAAATAAGAGCCTCACATGAGAAGCATGCATAATTACCACCCTGAACAACAACACAATCCCAATTACAATCAGTTGGGACTACCATAAACAAGACAGAAATTTACAGAGTGTCATACTGTATATTTATATTTCTGCAGAATACACACAGAACTGCTATCTTATTATATTGCTCTCAAAGTATTTTATTCCAAAAATTCAAAGCAACTAATAATATTCTCCTTTGCCTTCCAGAACACATTTTCTCCTATTCTGGAATCTGTTCCAGCATTAAGTACATAGGATAAATTGCAAAGGTCACATTGGTCTGTCAGAAGACAAATGAGTTCTTGTTCTGTAACATGACAGACTGCCTGAGCATATTTAGAGGTGCTAGATAATTTTCACTCTCCAGGCCTCCAGCCTCCTGTTGACCTCCACATATCACTTTACATTTCTTTTAAATTTTGTTCACATGTGCAAAAATGCAGCTATGAAAAACAGAGGTTACTTCTAATTAACCCCAAACAGAAGACATGCCCTTCTTGCCGAACACTGGCCCTGGAACTCTGCCTTTTCTGCTTGTATGGTTAACCGCTGCTGTACCCCTTGTATTCCCTGTGAGGTGTCTGCACACAGCTGGAAGAAGAAGGGTGGCAAGGAGAGACCTGTACATGTCAAAGCAAAGAATGCTTTGCTGATCAGGCCAAAATTACAGATTTTTTAACAGCCTTATTGAGCCATATACTTAAATACATCCCTTCATTTGAAGTAAATGGGACAGAAACACATCTTACTAAACAAACCATGTTTTTGACAATTCTATAGTGAATCAAAGCTTTCTACCATTAAGTCATAAATATCTAAGCTCCAGTAACATTTATATTCTTGAAAGTTATTATTACCTGGCAACATGAGAGAAGAGACATCCAGCAAGGGAGGAGATGGGAGTCATGAGGCACAAGATGGGCAGTACAGCCACCAGTACGTTAAGCCATGCAGCAGCCTCATTGTCTGGAGGCTGTCACGGACACCCTGGCCACGGAGAGCTTTCAGCAATGTCTGATGGAACATAATGAGGCAGCTTCATGGGGGTTTGCAACAAGCTCCTTGGAGGCAACATGAGAGAAGACATGAAAGTGCTCGTTTGAAATGTTAACAAGTGAATGTTGAAGCTTGCGTCAGTGACCTATCAGGACTGAGAGGTGACACTTTCTGTGAATTATAGATGATCTGCAGGGAAGGTGCAGCTTTGAAGGGCCTTCAAGGTGAAGTCAAGTGCTTCACATTTGATGTGACATAAAAAGAAAAGTCAGCAGTGTGATGATGAGGGGATTGGAGGGAGCAAAATGACAACACGGTACAATTAATTTTGCAACAGCATTATGAAGGGCAGGGAACGGCAATTTCCCTCCCAGATCTCTCCCTCCAATGACCACGGTCTCCCCAGTGATACTCCTCAGTACAGTTTGTGGGGTACTTCCAACAGAGCCTGGACAGTTTTTGATTGTTTGTTCTCAAATTCAGGACCATGTGTGTAATAGAGTGTACCCAGGACAAGGAGTATGATAAAAATGTCTGCAAGAAGATAATATTAAAATACTGGATTTAAATTTGATTAGGTCAGATAAGAACATTAATGAAATAAACATCAGGTAATAGAGGAAAATACTCTACCATTGCCTTCATTTTAAATTTTGACTTGTGTTCATAATTTCCCAAGAATTCAAAAGATAGAGGCATATTACTTCACAAAAAAAACATGTTTCAAAGAATCAATATTATGCATAGTAAGAACTACTTACTTACACTTTTAACTTAACTTAATCATGTACCCATAAATGGAAAAATAAATTATAATAGATATTAATGAATTATGATAAATTATGAATATAATTACTTGGCTTAATCTTTAATTGTTTCTTGTTGCTTTTGATGGTTTCTTTGGTTGGCTGTTTTGTTTTGTTTTGGTCCTATAAAAGCATTTGTTCTTTCACCTTTTCATCTCTCAGAATTACATGGATGGTGTCATATTCTCCAGACATTGACCTTCTCAATATATCACTAGAGACCTAATCTATCATATCTCTTGACATGCCTGATTCCCCTCATGGGGTATATACTTATCATTAGTCTGTTGTAATACATTCTGTATCCATATACTGAGGCATGTTTTGCAGTATTTTTTTTTCATTTTATTCAGCTCTCCATCTCTTGCCTAACAGCTCTGAGCACTGAGATTTTTAAAGGAAATCCTAGATTTGCTCCCTAGCCTTCATCAATGAACAAACATCAGCAGTAAGCCAAGAGGTCTGGTGAGCAACATTCTCCTATAACTTTGATTAATGTCCATGTCATATTACAGATCTCCTCAACTTTATTTCCTGTAGGTTCTTTACAAAATATAACTGCTTTCCATTTCCTTACAGCCCATTGTGCTTGCCAAACAAACAAACAACAAACCAGAATTCTAGCACATCTGTACATAAAAAAAATAGTAATTGGCTCGGATTCACCTTCTGTAATTTTAGCCATTGGAAAGGCATTGTCCCTGTAGTCAGTGAAGTGGTTATCCCCAGTATGTATTCATCCTAGCCTCTTTTTGCATCTGCTTAGACTAAACATCTGAATTTCAAATAGCCTTCTGACCTTCAAATAGGTACACACAGCACAGGTCCCTGCAGATCTTCTTCCTCCTGTGAGCAAGGCTCCTTCTTCTTTTAGTGCAGTATTGCAACACTACTGCCAAAGTCTCACATGCAACTGAAATTAATGAATTTGCCTTGGGTAAAAAAGAAGTGGTGAAAAAGTATTCCCTGTCTCCCTATCAGATAGAAAAAGAGGGTATTCTTTGAAACTGCTTTCTCTGAAATTAAACAGCGATGATTTAGTCTTCTAGTCCTTAAGTATACTATATTAGAGACCTTCCTGAAAGCTCACTTCATCTGCTTTGTTGAGTGATAAATTCTAGAACACTGTATTTCTGGAAATAGTCCCCAGCACTAAGTAGCTACTCAACTCACATTGCTCTGAAGCATTTCCAACTGTAGGAGAACTTTCCTGGATAAGCAAATAAGCATTTAACTAATTGCATAAATATGTGAAAAACTTCAGCTTTATTTGCATGTTCAAGTTCAGTGAGATTTTAAAAGCAGTCAAATATCTATTAAATAAACAAATAACATTTTTATTTCTCAAACTCACAGTTTTGCTTTCTTGGGAAGTTCATGCCTCTTTTACCTAATTTCACCCATACTTACTTCTGACCCATCAAAACCAAGTGGGAAGAAACACATGCAATCATAGTTAGAGAAATAATTAATATTTATGCGTAGATCAGAAGGATCAAACAGAGTCCTAGTAAGACCTCACAGTTAGAAGAAAACATTTTTATATTAATCAAGTGCTAAAGATCTTTTCATGAAATTAAATAATTTGAGAAGCTCTGAGCAGGCAAACATAGGGCACAGTGAACTCTTCCTCCTTGGCTGCTAAAGTAACCATGTACATTACTAAAATGTATCACAGCACAGAAATCTACTTTTTCATTTATTTAATTAATTAATTTCCAGGTGTGTTTTTAAAATTCTTTTTGGTTTTCCTGCTTCTTGTCTCCATCATTTTGTCTCCATCACATTAACTTTCATGTTTTCTAAGTTCACATATTTTCTTTTTTGTCTCAGTGATAACCCCTTCTCATAAAAGTTCTGGTTAAACGTTTGCAAAATTTGCTTTCCTAGAAGTATTCCAAGAAGGCCTCTTCACTTCCAGTATTAATCTTAGATTTATGTTTTAGAAAACCATTTGGCAACTCAGTCAAATGAAGAGAAAATTCATTAAAACAAACCAAAAAACATATTGTTTTTTTGCAAGACTGTTATTGACAGCAGAAGACAGACAGACATTTGGATTAGGATGATAAGGATTAAGGGTCTAAATTCAATTTCACAAGGCAATTTGGCAATCTGTGCTTCTGTCGCAAGACACAAGATGATTTTTAGTTAGGGCTCCAAGTCTGAACTCTAAGAAGTATTTCAAACATTTTTCTTTGAAACTACAACATGAATGATGTGCTCGGTTTCTAAGTGTCCTGAGCAAAAATGGGAAGTGAGTTAAAAACAAAACAAAGTGGAGTTCTTTCAAGTTCTTAAAAAGAAGACACTTTTATCAGTGTTTGGATCTAGCATGATTAAGCAACAAAGAGCACAGCTATAACTTCTAAAACTCATTGTTCCAAAAAAAAAAAAAAAAAAAAAATGTGAATGTGATAAATACCCTTGTTTTTTGTTTTTCACTGAAAGAAATAGATTTAACAATTTAAATATCTTTTTGAAGGTTAAAATTATACAAATACAAATTAAACTAACAACATTAGGACTGTCCTTATCTAAGAAAACCAAATGTTATACTAGATGTTCTGGAGTTTGGTTTATGAGATTTCAGTGTGATTATTCATACTGGAAGATTAAAGCAAACATCAAAGAGCAACATGAGTTCCAAAAAGATGACTGAGAAATAACAAATAATTAGTAAGTCTATAACTAGGTGTGGAAAGTATTTAACTCAGGTCATTCAGAATAACCTGTTTCCAGGTCAGAAAAAATTGTGACGAGTCAGGTATGAATGGCAACTGTGACTAAAGGCCCTTATACCTGCAAATAACTGGACTTGTCATGTGAAGAGAATCTGATTTAAAGTCCACTCAGCTGCATGCATGAGAAAAGATCAAAAAGGACTTACCATGAAAGAATGATAACCTTTTCCACAAAGATGCTATAGTCCGTCCTGCAGAGATATCCCTCTTGGAGAGAGAAAGAAATCACAGACAGCCACTAAAATTAAAGGAAACCCAACTAAGAGCAAAGCCACACTTGCCTACCACAACACCCAGCAGAAGGAGCAGCACGGTGGAGCTGATGCAACAGGAGCATGGAGACATGCTCCAACCCAGGTCCTCGTTTGTGTAAATTGGCCAAGCAATGAGCAGAAACAGCATAATACAAAGGTTGGAAACATCCTGCTACCTCCACTGCTCAGAACAATGTTGACATATATTTCTTTATGAATAGGTTTCATTAAACCTATTTCTATTTTGATTTCACTAATGGAATGTTTTAAATAATACTAAAAAATATTATCTGAAAAAATACTTGAACAACAATATTATTTTTACACATTCATCTTCATTAATAACTTCTATTTGCATCATTCTAAATCAACTGTTAATTATTAAGGCTGTGTAAAAAAATATTTTGTCTCACTCACAATCTGAAAAAAAAAAAAAAAAAAAAAAAGGTCATGTTTTCAGGAATGAAGAGTTTCCCTGCCTTTTTTTTTTTTTTTTTTTTTTTTAAACACAGGGGTAACACAGTTGACCTAGAGTTTATTTATTTAATAAATAAACTTATTATTTAAGTTTAAAAAAAAAAATAGCACAAGCAAAATTATGCAAATATTTAATTCTGAAATCAAGCCAAAGCAAAGATTTACAGACCAACAGACAGCCTTTGGATGAATCTCTTGGCAATTTAAGTCCTCAACCAAGACATTTCACACAGTTTCATATTTAGGTTAGTTCAAATTTTCTCTTCTTGTCAGGAATTTCTCCTTGTCTGAACCTGATTTTCAAGGAAGAATTGAAAGTTGATGAGGTTCTGTCAACCACAGCTATAAATATATATATATATTTAGACCTAAACTAAAATGTCTTTTACTTAGTTTCAGGCTCTATCTTTTCCACTTAGCCAAGTTTCTCAGAACAGATAATCTTCCTTTAGTAGATTTTTTTCAGTCATATAAACAAAAATCTTTTGTTTTACTCACAGCTCTGGACAAAAAAAAATATGTAATTTAATCTCCAAATTCCTGTTCAAGTCTCATGAAAAATAGTTTCTAAAAAGACCCAATATTTGTAGGTATTCTTACCTACAAAAGCACATCCATTCTTGAACAGGTCAGGACAGGTGGGTGCTTGGACATTGCAGTAGTTGAACTTCAAACTTCCATTTTTTGTCTGATCAAATTACATGTTAACTATGATTAATGATAATAATAATGTCATAAATTGTGAATTTATAAATAATTATGCATGAATGTCTCAGGATGGAGAGTGCTAAATTTGGATATGGACAATGGAAAAAGCAGAAAAGGGAATTTTGAAAGTCCTCAAAAATTTATATTGTTGAAGGTTTGTGTGTGTGTGCGTTTTTTTGTTTTGTTTTGTTTTGTTTTGTTTTCCAAATCCTGGAATGAACAGTCAGCAATATGAATGAACAGAAAAATATAATATCTTTATCTTTTCCCCACCCAGAACCTATGTGTATAAACAAGAACCAAAAATATCAATGAATAAGCTTAAGCTTTAAGTGAATCACCTCCATTACTACAAATGTAAATTTTGCCATATTAAGCTCTTGAATACTCAGACACAACCATTGTGTACATATGTATTTTTTGCATACATATACATGAATTTGTATTTATAGTTACTTGTACTTGTGCAGGCATATGCAAGGGTGAAAGACAATTTTAAGTATGAATATAACATACCCAGTTTTGCCAGATTGAAAACAGAAATTGAAATAAACTTGATATCTTGATTTCCTGTTCATTTGCTGGAATGTTTTAACTCTGTTTTGTATTCTTCTTGTTAATACTTGTGATATAAAGCAGTAGTTCTGTTTTTGTTTTTTTTTGGTTTGTTGTTTTTTTTTTTTTTTTTTTTTTTTTTTTTTGCCTATCAGCTCCTAGTAGAAATTACATGCTAGACAGAATATATTTTTTCATAGAGGTACTAGAGAAGTCAACAACACTGAAAAAAAAAATTCAAAACATTTTTCAAAAATCAAAACAAAATTTTATTCTTAAACAAAACAAAACAAAACAGAAATGGAGAAATTCTTCACTGAAAATGAATAATATCATCCAGAGAGATTGCCAGAGAATATACAGAGTATTAAAATTATAGAACCAAATTAGACTGATTCCACTACTGGACAACATCTCCCAGTTGTAAATGTATTTATTTGTTTTGATCTAATTGAGATCTGGAGATATATTATTGAGGAAAAAATTTCCAATTAAATGCAATAAGGGACATGTCAGCTTGGAAATCCAAGCTATAAAGGATAATGGGACTGTCAAACAACCAATTTAACATTGCCTAGAGAAAGAATATCACTTCTAGTACTGGAAATATTCACAGGTTTCACTGTTACTAAGTTATATGTTCTAAAATTGTTTAGTATTCTTTGTTGAAGGCAAACTTATCCATCAAAAATCATTTTTGATATAACTTTTTTGGATCATAACTCATAAAACTGAAAGTCATTTACATGGGAAAGTATGAAAAAATGCTGTAATCAATGTGCACTGTAATGAAATGACACGCCTATTCTTGGGCCAAGTACAAGACACCTTTAATTTCAAAGGATTGATAAATACTTGACAATGTCAGGACTGATCTTTTCCAGTACTATTTTCTTACCACCTCTGAGAGTAAAAGAATGGGTGGGGAGAAGTATACTTAAAAGTAAGAGAAATAAAATGATTTCAGTTCATGCAAGCATGGGTTTCTTGATGCCAGAAGAAAGTCTATTTTTCTGCTCTTAGCATAAGAGGAAATCTATTCTTCTCTTCAAAAGGTGACTTAGTTAATTACAATTGCTCACAGGAAATAGAAACAAAAATGACAAAAGATTATCTTAATTACTGGAAGAAATAAGTCTAAAAGAAGACAGAGGTGACTGTTAAGATATATTTGTATAATAATTTCCTGACTCTTTAGACATGTGGATAGCTCTGCTATGGTATTTGCCCTATCACTTTGCTATGGTACTTGCCCTGTAACTCTGCTATGGTACTTGCCCTCACGTATCATACCCTAGAAAACATATCCTGTTCTGTTTACAAAATGTTTTCTTTGTGTGTATATATAGAGAGGTTTTCTTCATACATACCGACTACATGTAATTTGTAGTTCCTATAACATGCCAGCTAGAGTACCTGTTCTACTCAGTACTTAAACTATATGCATCTTTTTTACAAATAGCACTGTGTCTCTGTATGCAAAGGCTATTGTCACCACCTTGGAAAGCATGGGCGAAAAAAAGAGAGTGTCATAAATAAATGCATTTGGATCCAGGGCTCCAAGTGTTCAGCTGCTTACCTCCCGTGGGATGAGGGAAGGTTCAGAAGAGAAAGGGAAGCATCAGCTCTCCAAATGTGATCAGGACGCAGGATGAAATATGTCATGCCCAGTCTTGTCAACAATAACAAGTTCATAGTTAAACTGTTGACTATATTAGTACTGTCCGTTCTGATTTGTTTGATTTCACCATTCAATATATGCAAGCATGGTACTTGACCAGAGCACCTTCCGTAAAGTTGAAGTAGTTCACCTTCACATGGCTAGCAGTCTGTAATGGGGAAGGTAAGGAAAATATAAAAATCTAATGCTAAAATGTTTCCTAGAGATGGCAACACACCCAAATGATCAAGAATTATAGTACCTGCAGTAGTGAAGATATTTGTTTGGTATCTGAGGAAGATCTCAAAGCACATTTTTATGTGGCAATCCCACATTTCATCTCTTTCAGAGATTTCTGTGAAGCTGAAGATCAGTGACCAGCTCCCACTGCAGTCATTGACAGAGTACCATGCAACCTTGAAATACCTGGAGGGGTCTCAATGGGCTTCAAGCAAAAGTATTAATTGGAATTTTCAGGATAACTATTATTGTACCCTGATTGATTCCTGTAAATCCCTAAAGCGGGGCTACACTATAGCCCACTTGAAGTCCAGGTGTGCTTTTTATCAGAACATTACCAAGCCTTAGCTATTGTCTATATGGCAACACATACAGTTTTACATAGCCACTTATATGAAACAGGAGTGACCTCATCACTCACTGATAGTCATCACTTTAGAATGTCATATGGCAGTGTTGTCTAAAGATGCATCTGAGGCCAGTGCAAACAACATTAATTGAAGACAAAACTTTTCATGGGCCTAAACACTTACAACCCAAATAAATGAGATAATAAGAGGGGTGAGAAAGTTAATTTGATTAATATGGTCAAGTTCACATTAACAAAGATAGGAAGGACAGTAACCTATGTCTGAACATATATACAGTCCTCTAGGTGCTGTTGCCTGGTCCTGTTAGTCCACAGAGGATATGAGCTGTTACAACATCTGAATTCCTACTTTCTGTTTGTTAGTAAAAGCTCTTGCAACTCATGTCCTTAGTTAGGCAAGTTTTCTGGCTTAACCTGCCACATACCAGCAACAGAGAATATAATGATATCGAGTGTTCAGGAGATAATTGGACTAAATTGTTGACTTAGTTCATGGGATGAACTTTGGTAATTAAATCTTGTGCACAGTAGTTAAGTAAAATATTAGTTTTAAACCACCATCACATTTACATTGACAGTTGTGCATAAACAGCTGATTTGCTAAGCAGCTGTAACTCTTTCTCTTCCAAATGGCTGTTCATAGCACTCTCACCTAACAAAAGTTTAATAAACAACAAATGTTTAAAAAAAAAAAAAAAAAAAGATTAAATTTATTGGCAGTAACTTTTGACAGTAAGCTCATTCTCTGTTTTCCTTCCTTATATGTCACATCCCTTCTGAACTAATACCCCAAATACCCGTTGGTCAAACACATCAGATATGACATCTACCACTGATGACTAAGATATGGATATGTATTCTTGTATTTAGCACCTGAGGTTGCAGTCAAGGTGTTGATCTTACAGACAGCCAGAGGTACAGCAGAAAAGTAGTCAGGACAGGCACGAGGCTGGAGACAGATTTGTGCCTGAAGCCACAGTCTTGAACTAAGGCAGAACAACCCCAGAGCAGTAGGCCAGCAATCTGTCAAGGTGGGGTTTGTCTCACATGGGACAGTGGCTCATCAGCACTAGGATGCTGATAGTGAAATATTTTTTCATGTTGCCTGAAATAAATTAAAACTTGCAAGGTTTCACTGATGTATCAGGTCTTCTGTCTGCTTTTGTCCGCTTTTGTCCTGTGTAAAGTTAACACTGAAGGTGGAAAGAGGGGAGAAAGACCTCAAAATAAAGAGAATGTATAATCCTAAGGGAAGACCTATACCTCAGCTAGGCAGAGAAAAGGGTTGAATATGAGGTATCCTGAGTTTCTTCTCTTTGCTGACATGTAATTCACCCTTAACTTCCTGACACTTAAATTATACTCCTGAGGTCATTTTCCCTTAAAAAGAGAAAAAGGTAACATTACTAACTTGATTTTTGTTGTTGTTGTTTTGTTTTTGTTTTTAAGCTTTCCACAGTTTTTTAAACTTGGATACAATCTCCAAACCAAGTCAGATGTGAGCACAAACTTCAAGTACTCTCAGATTTTAAAAATTGCAAGCATACAATTCAACTCTTACTCCAAATTCAGAATTGTAAAATGAATGACCTGATTTTCTGAAGTTTTTACACACAACAATTCCCACAGATGTCAGCAAAAAAAACTTAATTCAGAGTTTGACTTCAGTGCTTTGGAAATCAGGTTACTTGTTCAGGTAGCTAAATATAGCTTTAGAAGTGTATCTACAGCCTTTGTTCATTTTTGAAATGCATAAATTCAGTGTTCAAAGCAGGTTATTTCTTCAGTTCATGCAAGAGTGTTCTGCAAAACTTAGGCCAGGATCCCAGTTTGCTAAGGAAACAAAGTCCAGAGGTACACAGAGACAGGGCTTTGGTCTTTTACACCAACTCATAGGTTCCCTGTCCATTTGTAGGAGGAATCTCAGACTTTTGCTCCAGTGACACTGTAAATGACCCTGACAGTTTAACAACAGACCCTTCCCCAGCTGCTTCTTATTCTCCTTTACAACTAATATTTCCTAAAACAATGAGTTAAGTAAATGGTAAATGGATGGCCAGATACAAGAAACTCAGGCAAGTAGTACAGAGCCATTGTTATGTGTAGAAAAAAATAAAATAAAATAAAATAAAATAAAATAAAATAAAATAAAATAAAATAAAATAAAATAAAATAAAATAAAATAAAAATAAGAAGCTGTAATAATGCAGTAATGTAGAAATGATTAATTACATGTTTTTGACTATTTCTGATAGTATAGTGTACATAAACATAAAAATAAATGGGAAGTGGCAGATTTTTCTCTGAGTATTTGTCTTCAGTTTTCCTAAAAATGATGTATGTTTGTGCATGTGTCTAATTTGCTCCCAGGAAGTAGAAAGATTAACAGAGGAACAACTTTCATGAATAACAGACCTGGAATCACTAGAGGAAAACCCTCTAGAGGGATAACTAGATATGAATCCCCATAATTTCAGGATGTATCCACTGTATATGAAATGATAAGCAACAAAGAAATGAACCCTAAACCATATTTATGTTTAGGGTTCATTTCTTTGTTGCTTTATGTATGCTCAGTGCAATAGATGCAGCTACACGAGAAGTGATTTCTTACCCGTCACCCACAGCTCTCAAGTGAAAGATTTCTTGTCTCCCTGCTTTCAGCCTGGCAAAACCACCCAGCTTTACCCCTTCAAAACCAAAGTTTTGTGGTTCTACCACTAATTTCCTCTCCATTTTAATCAATGAAATTAATGTTGGCAGCCTAAACAGTTTAACAGTGATGACACTGATACCACATAAATGATTCCAAAACAACTTTAAAACAAACAAACAAACAAACAAAAACTTTCTCTGCATCTCAAGATGCAAAGTAGGAAAGAAACAAAAATATTGAAGTTCTACATTTGTTTTTCCATTTACCTAAATCTTTCTTTGTAATAGTCTGAAAACGTTCCATCAGTCCAGAGGGCCTGCATCTCTAGCTGGAAGACAAGAAGAATCCGGATTGCAGAGAGTAATTAGCATGACTGCCAACAGGTCAATAGTCTGTTCCCTCCCCCATTCTTCCTGAAGTCAGCTTCTGTAAGATTTAGAATGCCCTTTAATGATCAGATGAATATCCATAAATCTGTTGGTTTACTTCCTAGTGTGCTCTACCAAGAAATGACATCCTGTACCAAGTCCATTATTAGTACATGGAAATAGATCATTCCCCCACTGGTTAAAAGATGGCAAGCAACAATACTCTGGGTGACAAGTACAAGGTACAAGAGAACGCTTAAGAGCAGTTCCCTTTTTTTTTTTTTCGGGGGGGGAAGAGGGGGAAGCAGGGAGGGGGAAGCAGGGTGGGGGAAGCAGGGTGGAACCTACCCATCTGTTTCTAAGGGATCCATAAAAGCAGAAAGCAAATTTTGCTGTGTAACTACAATTACATGCACAGGAAGCTGGAATCGAGGAGTTTCATTAATCTACTGAGAACTGAGAAACACAACATTCATTGTGGCCCAGTGGGGCAGGCTGAACCCTTCAAATCAGATTAACACAACAGCAAATGGCCAGTCTTTTCAGGTGCAATAACAGGCAAAAGAGAAGAGAGCAATCATTCGTGCTGTCATGATGTTGATACATCATGACCCCCAAGTCTTAACAGCTAGGTGACTTTCCACAGTCCTAGGAGCAATTTATCCAGCCTTGCAGTCTGGTCTGGAGAAGGTAAGGGGAACCTGCTGGGGCCAGCAAATTGTGCAAAGGGTCCTGGACACTTTTCGGGGACTGCGGCAGTGGGTGGTCTCTTCCCATCTCATCTTCACCCCGCTCAGCTCCAGGCAGTTGAAACAGCCACAGCAGCCAGGTACCAAGAGCCATAGGTGCTTCAGGAAGATCTCAGCTGTCAGCAGCCAGCCACGTACTTCCCCAGCCTCCTCTGCTCCCCACGAACACCTTCCAGAGGCCAGCTGCCCTCCCCCATGTGCTGTGAGGGGGAGGGAGAAAATGAATACCCTTTTTGCGTTTGCCTTTCTATACATCTCTATTATTTTCTTATTGTTTAGACTCCTCAGAAGGGTTTCCAAGTGACCAGAGCAGAGGCAGAAACATACAGGATGCTGACAGCAGGGATGTTGTCATGGTGACAGAGGGGGGAGCCCTGGTGTTTGGAAACTCGCAGGCAGGTAATTAAAGATGCCCAGAAGCCAGGCACAAGTGTTTGATACCACCCCAGTACCCAAAGGCAAATTTCAAATGAAGATGAAACCTTCTACCCCATGCTCATAATTAATACCTCTAATTCAGCTCTTAGGCACAGGGATTTGCACAGCCTTTGCATTTAACTGAGGGAAAGTAATGCTTTTAACAGAATACTGAATCATCATTTTCCTGTGCATTTTATCTGTGTTTCTGTAGTGACATACTGTAACCAAAATAAAATGCTGAGCTAGCCAGATGACCCTGTAATTGGTGACATCAAGTTTATTTGGCATCCATTGTTCACAGTGTTGATATTCTGAAAATGTACCTGTCTATGCACAAAGATCTCATTGTCTGATTCATACTAACACTATTTATCATATGGTTGAAAAAAATACAGATAGATAGACAGATAGAAATTACCTCTTTGCTAGGAGAAATAAAAAAATGTTCTTGCTCTTTGACGTTTCAAATATATATATATGTTTCATTGTGACAAACGAAATTTTAAATTTGCTTTCCTCCATGTTAGTAAGCATGTAATTATACACAGTTATTCTATTTGTGTTCATTATGTCCACATTAGTATCCATGTGAACTCACAAAGACAGATGTGTTGCTACAGGCAGAGTGCTGTACACTGCATGATTTGGTGACTCTGCAATTTATTCCTTACTGCAAAATGCGTTCCAGGTACTGAGCTGTTATCATGCACACAAGCAGTTCTAGCAATACCTTTTTAGTGCAAGGAAAAGACTGAGAAAGTGATTTGAATATTAACTGGAGCAGTCATGTCTTCCTGCACTAGCAAGCAAATTAAAACAATAGGAAAGAGAGATATGAGCAAAAGCATATATCTTAAAGTGCTACTAACTCTAAAACCCTGAAACCAAGAAATGATGTGTGGAGATACCAGAAAATACTATAGCAATAGTAACACAAGATTAGATGCCCAGAGGTAAATATGAACCTTCATTTAAACATACATGAAGCACTTGCAAAATTGTCCAAATTTCTAGCAATGATGCAGAATCTAAGAGCATCTTGACAAAAAAAAAAAAAAAAAAAAAAAAAAAAAAAAAAAAGAGCATGATTTCTTAGCATATGTTTGCAATGTTTGCAGGAAATGTTATTGTCGCTAGTCCAACACATCTCACTAAGCAGAACTGCATTTATCTACTGCATGTGGTCTATATTTTCTGCTATATGCACACTGAAACTAAGGCAAAACATTACTTACTGTGGATCCATTTAAAATAAAACAAAACAAAACAAAACAAAACAAAATAAAATAAAATAAAATAAAAACAATAAGATTTATTTTAAAGTTCTGATGAATCAGACCATATCAATATTATTTTGAAACATTAGAAAGTATAACATTTTGAAGAACTAAGGTGCACAAGTAATCTTAATTCTGCCCTTGATCGCTACCATATGAAAACTCTTTTTCTGCTCGCTATTTACAGCCACCTTCACTTTCATTGAGGACATTCATTCAGCTCAACACCTGGCAACCCACCTTGTTTCTGGACCTACATTTCTGTATCACAGACTTTCAGGGGAAGAAGACAGTGGAAGATTTTTCAATAGCAGCTACAATACTTAATGAAAGGGTAGAGTCTTATTACTGCAGTCATTTGTTGCCATAGCTTCCCATATTAAAGCCAAAGAAACCATTAGAGCATCATTCTACCAGAGGCCAAAGATTCTCATTCAATTATACCCATTCTGAGTGCAATAATTTGACTTTAGCAAAAGCATATCTTCCCAAAAGCCATCCACATTCAATTTGAATGTGAGTGCTGTTTTTCATTTCAGTTTCTGAGGTTTTGACATCCAGCCCCTGGTTTTTCTGCCCTTTTTCACCACACACACAACCCCTTGGATATTTTTGCCCCAAGAGGACATTTAGTCATCATAATCAAGTCCCTTCTTGATCTTTTTGATAACTGTCTGCTGTGTATCCTTGACAAGCAAGTAGCCTGGAAACAGAAAAATCTGATTCTGGACAACTTAGTTCTGCAGCATCCCCTTCACGGAACATCCACCTTGCATCCCTATGTTACAGTTCTTGGCTCATAAATTGACTCTCAAAATAAATAACAATTACTTCTGTCAAAAATGCTGCTTTCTTCCCTCCCCATACATGTCTATAATGCTTTTATATGCATTAGGGTGATCTTTAATCCCTCAGGAGTAAAAATTCCTCCCTCTCTTTCTGTTCCTGAGATTGAAGTCATTTTAAAGACTGGCAAACAGAAGCACAAAGAAGACAAAAGCTTACCCTGTATCTCATAGCAGACAAAGACAGAACCCTGTAACCTATATCTCCAGCAATGCATTAACAGCCCTAATTCTGCTGGTTACTTCACTCACTGATAATTGTCTTCAGAACACACACAGATGTTCATAACTTCATAGGCAAAAATGTATAAGAAATGTTTGGTATCTCCATTTTTTTTCATGAAACTTTTTTTAATTCTACATAGGGCATTTGCCGATTCAGAGAGTGAAAATCTACTAAATGGAATTTTCTGCTTTCATTTCTTGATAGAGAGTATATTTATGAAGGTGAGAAACCATCCTGAACTAAAAGTAATAGTTCTCTGTTCTGCTTAAAGTGCGTACCAAATAAAATATAAAAGAGAAACACCTAAATCCACCAGGAAAAAAAAAAAAAAAAAAAAGAGAGAGAGAGAGAGAAAAAAAAATCAGATATAGAACATCAACAACATCAACAGTGAT
Organism: Aythya ferina; assembly: GCF_964211825.1. Taxonomy (NCBI): domain Eukaryota; kingdom Metazoa; phylum Chordata; class Aves; order Anseriformes; family Anatidae; genus Aythya; species Aythya ferina. Next base: position 130,717,486 of record NC_140297.1, read on the forward strand.
TCCTGTCTCCTGTATTCCAAACACACCAGTCTCTCAGACCAACAGAAGGGCAATTTCCTACCAACAAGGTATCGATCTCCACATTGTATACACAAGCATGTCCTGGAGGTGTCAGATGGTGGATTTATAAACTCTGTAAACATTGGGAGCACAGATGTGCATTTAGTGAATCTTTTAAGTATTACAAGAGGCAGTATTACAGTCTCATGTTGTGTTTGAAATAAGCAGACTGTTTTTCAAAAGTTTAGTGATTTAATTATTGCAAAGTCTCAATGTAAACACGCTAGAGTAAGTCAACTGACTTGTGGTTAAATCAGGCAAAACTGATTCATGACACAGACATAAGCTAATACACTGAAGAGTGTGAAAAATAAAGTTGTGTTCTTTTCAGTGGAAAATTCCACTAACATTGCATATTCAAAAGTGTTTGTGCAGGTGTAACAGTGGCATAACAGTGGGGAGTATGTTACACAGATAAGGGGACAGTGGAAGGTCCCACTGTCCCAAAATAAGGAGGATAGCTAAAAGGAAACAAGACAAGCAGTTCATAATCAGAGTAAAAACAAAAAATCGTGGAGCCTCTAGTCATGAGAGAGGGAAAAAAAAAAAAAAAAAAAAAAAAAAAAGGAAAAGGAGAAATTAATGGTTGGTCAAATACAATTGTACATATATGGTATAGTAATAAACATCGCATATTTTGTGAACCTGTAGTATTCAGCCAATGAGGAAACAGGGGAGGAATTAAGTTTGCTGTGTGTTCCTGCTTTCAGGATGCCCTTCATTGCAATCATGAATGAATATGCTACTTCACGGAGATCCTCACCTGAGCCTGTGTTATTGGCTGCAGATTGTTTCTCAAAAGAGCACATATCAAACTGAATTCTTGCTGCTTCAGAAAAAAGAAAAAATAAAACAAGAACTGTGATATTCTACAGGCTATCAACTCATCACTTTCTATTCACTTTTTCAAAGCTAATCAAAATGCTAATAGAAAACTGTGGGGTGGAAAATCCCATTGAATTCTTAATAACTGTTTAGCTGTTTACTATTAACAGTGATTTCCAAAGAATAAAGTGACTGACTCCTTAACAAACATGATGTGAATTTGTCAGAACGATAAGAGCTAATAGTGTTACAGCATACCTAGGTTAGAGAAACCATAATTTACCGCCTGCAGCTGGTGTCTACCTCCCAGTGTTCTCAGATAGATCCCACTGAATGTGCCTTCACAGTGGTCATGAATTTTTCCTGACACTGCAATACAGTCATAATGATGATATGGCAACTTCAGTCCTGGATTGAAATTCAGTGGGCTAAGCTTAAGTGCCTAGTGTCATTTAAGATGCCACTAGGTATTCAATACCAAAAAAAAAAAAAAAAAAAAAAGAAGATAGCAGAGGATGGTGAGTCCTGCAGTAGACCCATTGCCCCTTCAGTTGGGTCCTGGGATTCCCTAAGGAGCCTAAAATATTACTGAAATTTTGCATTACTGCATTCCTACTTAAGGATTATGTAATCCTTAAAAGTTGGACTGGATGGTTTTAGAGATCTTTTCCAACTTAAATGATCCTATGAAATTCTATGAAAATAAATTCTACCCCAGGCACAACACTTCCTTAAATGCTTCTGACCCAGGGACTAAATTTAACCTTCAAAATTATAACAGTGAACATGAAAACCAATTCATTATCACCACAGAGTAATATACTCAACATATGTTCTTTGCTCAAAATGATCTAGGAAAATAATTTTATCTCATGTTCCGTTTTTTATTTGCAGGCTAAGGAGACTATCTTGCATGGAGTGATCTTGAGCTCTCCCACAATCAAATTCTATAATGGAGACAAGCTAACATTGCTAGGATTATGACAGCAACTCCCCTGTGATTCAAATTCCAAGCAAAGGTGCACCTATACAACACTGCACAGTTCTGTGGGGGATGTATATGTATGTGTTCATGCTTGCCTGCCTGCAAATATATGAGAAAGCTTAGGGAAGGTTTAAGGAACTCTCTTCTCCTCTGATTTCTTGGATCTTTTTATTGATTGCTGCCAGAATGCTCCAATTAAGATTCTGATCCTCCTACTTCGATTGAGCTGTACCTTATTAGTAGAGCAGTTCAATGTTTGCAGCATTCTGGTCCCTGGGGAAGAACAAGAACTGATCATTTTGCAGGTTCCTTCTGGAAGGGATATACAAAAAATGAAGAGGAAAAGCTTAGTGCCTCACTCACAGATGGATGGACATAAGCCATCCTGTGCGTTTTGCGCTTACAAGACTTACAGTGTACTTGTCTGATCATACAACGTGCATGTAACTGCTTGTCAGATTTTAGTTTTGCTCATATACACAGAGAAGAAATGTCAGATACATAGGAATTATTGTCAGACTTCTGTGGACTCCAAAGGTCTCAGAATATTACCTTCGTAATGCCTACTCAATTTCTTTTGATTCTTTAAATATTCATTATTTATATAACCTCATCTAGCAGTTCCACAACTTTTTCCAGAATAAAACTGGTTTGCAAAACATCACGTGGGCACAAACCTTCCTGAATACCACTACTATATTTAACTATGAACAGATGTTTGGTAAATCTTTACCTTTGTTTCAGTAACTGTTTTGTATCAGTTTAAAGCCTACTAAAGGCTAAAAGCATTTCCAAGAATTTAAACCATGAATGGATTTACTACTGATTTCCCTTGCCACCCATTGAATTATAGATTTTCTTTCTATGCATATTGCTAGATATTAGTCACTAAATAGATTAAAAGCTTTTCAGACCTGACATTACTATCTCAAAAGGTCAAATAAACCTAAAGACAAGTAGGTCTGAGTAAGGGAATCTAAACAGATGACAGCTTTGGTTAAAGACTGAAAGATTGTATTCAGAAATAGTGGGTAAATGGTTATTATACCTACAGATAAGACACATCTTACTTACATGCAGCTGATAGCACTCAGGATCTGGAGCACCCACTCTCCAATAGCAGCAAAATGTTATCCTTTGTTATGTAGGTGTTTTCATTTGCTTTATTTTTTCATTTCTTTCATTTGCTTTCATATGTTTCATATTTTCATATGTTTTCATTTGCTTTATTGCCTCAGAGTTATTGGTCTCAAAACTCTAGGAGTTCAACTTACTTTTAAAAACAGCATTGGAGATAATAATTAGAAATATCATCTCCTTAGTAAGAATCCTGATGAAAGAAAAATATGGGAGTTTATAATTGTACCAAAACTGCCACAGTTTTATGTTTAACTACCCTCAGAGTTAACAAAAAAATATATATATCATCTATTCTCTTACATGTTACAAGACTGTTTTAAAAAAAACAGTTTGTGCCAGTAGAACACAGAACTTCATACGGTTTGTATTTTATTGTGCTTCCATTATTTTTCAAACTTGGAATCTAATTTTAATCAGTCTTATAATAATATATTTCTTCAATCACAAAAAGCAGAAAAGATCACAATAATTTCTTTTGAATGTTCACCTTGTATATACATATAAAATGTGTGTTAAGTTCTTATCTCCTTTAACAGATAATGTATTCAGAAAAAGACGTTATTCTAGAAAAATGTATAACTATTTTCATCACACATGGAAAAAGTATCAGTTCTTCTGGCTCACTTATGTACCACAATAAAAAATAATAGAATCCTGGAGACTGTCAAATCTTAGATTAATAATAAATGAACACCAAATGATAAACAGAAGCTTTCACTCTTCTATTGCTGAAGATTACTGCAAGATAAATACTAACAGGAAACTCAGCAATTTTAAACATACAGATTAATGGATACATTATTTACAACAGGCAAATGTATCTAAAATTCACACTAAACTAAAAGGATTGGGCATATGTTGAAAAATTATTGTGTTTTGGAATAAGATATATTTATATGCAAAAAAATATATATTTTTTCAATAGAAATTACATTTCAAGTTCTAGTTGCACAAATGTCTAGAGCATTCAGAGTTATGGTAAAGTGCATAACTACAACTTCTGATTTCTTGATGCCGCTGATGTAAAGAGAATTGCAGGAATAGTGCAATAATGTAAAACACTTTTCTCTTTCCAGAAATTTCTAGTTTATTCCTCTTCTTTCCAGTGGATTTTAATAACAGGACAAGGGTGATAGTAGATTCAGCCAAGTGGTGGATTGACATGAGACATGTAAGAAACCCTGCTACCAGCACGGTACAGAGCTGGAGCAGAAAACAGGAACACCACCCTGCCATGACGTTAGATGATTAGGTAGGAGACGTAAAGTTGCAAGCAGAATTTTGTGGAGAAAATGAAACAACTCAAAACAGAATACATTCAGAATAAAGACTTCTTGCATGACTTGCTCTCCACAGTGACACTTACAGCATGACAGAAGCCATTAGAGTTTATCCTTCAGAAAATAGAGCAATCAAAATACCTATTGACACCACAATTGAATGCAGCCATACAGAGACTATTATGAGTCTTGCCTAAAGAAGTCAGGAAAACAGTGGCAATAACAAGGACCTCAGGGTCCCCATACACAATCCGTTATACATCCTATTTTTGCATGCATTCATAACTAGGAAAGTAGGCAGAAATAGGTCTATAGAAGTAGGTATTTGAGGGAGTATTTCCTTTGTTTAGAACATAAATGAGACTACCTATATTACTTATGTAATACACCAGTACCAGTGGTACTGTCAAAAATCTGTTGAAAACATGTCTCATCCTGAAAGAGTTCAAAGGCTTACTGTGTTTAGTTTATTCATAAGACAAGCAGTTAGCTTGTGGTCTACAAATATTCACATGAGAAGACCTTTTTGATGACAGACCACTCTAATCCAGCAAAACAAATTCACTGCAAGATTCCAAGGGTAGAAATAGACCCTAGATAAACAAGAATTATGGAAAAGAATTGCATACTTTTAACAGCTGCTTATATAGCTTAGCTAGTGGTTGCCCGATTCTTAGTATATAAATGAAAATGGATTTTTTTGAAAGTAGGAGATAAAGATTAAGTAGACACTGTGCTTATAAATAAGTTAACAACTGCAATTCTTTGCCCAGTGCATTGTGATCAGCAGGTTTCCCTGGGCACTGAATACCTGAATCTAGCAAGTCTGCTCCATATGAATGTTGAGTCTTCTTGTGGCATGCTCGCTGCACTCCATGTTGTTGAGGAAATGTTGCTATATACTCTGCCACCATCCAAAGGGATGAGACTGCTGCAGAGGCATTTCACTGAACAGTATGTCACTTTGCTCTCTCTCTCCGTGACCATATTTACAAGGCACAACCCTAATGTTTTGATTCTTTAGGGATGCTACCCCTCTTTTTTAATGCACAGAAAGACCCCATTTTAAATACTATGTGTAAATGTAAAGTACATATTCAGGAGAAGATATTTGCTTCAGAAGAATTGTAAATGCACTCCTGGACTTTTTACAGCAATGGTGGCAGCATTAGGTTATAAAAAATGCCATACTGCTTGCATTCAGACTTCTAGATGCTTCTTTTTACTGAAAATTGAATCTAGGGAGGTGGAGCCTGGGGGTGGGGTGGAGGAATCCTGATATTAATGAGTGTAAAGTAATCAAATAATCATAATTTCACTAAAGACTAGAGCATTAATTACTGTACTCCTAACTGAGCTAATCCTTCATAGCACAGGTGAAGTCCTCTCCCCATCCAGGAAAGGAAAAAAACTGGGAAAAGCAGTCACCTCTCTGACCTCCTCAGGCAGAAGCCTAGTCCTACAGACCACACTTTTCTTTGGCTCTCACATGAGAAAATTCTTATTACTCTATTTCAGGGTACTCACAATCACCGTATTGTCATTTTGCTGCTATAAAGATGACAAAAGACCTGGTTAATTGACCCCTGGAAAATAGATATATTAATAGTGGCAACTCTTCTTTCCTGCACTGCATAGAAAAGAGAACTGAGCTTCATCCAAATATAAAGAACCTTGGCAAAGCTGGATTTCCTAACAGCCCAGAGACAAAAGTAGGAAGAGTTTTGAAAGAAAAATGTGTTGCTGCAGGACTGTCAGTTCACCATATGAAAAACATTCAAACATTTCTTTGAATAAAAAGGAAATTTAAAACCAAAGATCAGGTGGTCTTTCTCTGATTGTTTTGGAAGCAATATCTCAGACTGCATTATGACCAAAATTAATGATGCATGACTGTACTGTTTTCCAGTATAATTCCTTTCCCAAATACAAACATTAATAGAAAATTGGTAACAAGTTCTTCAATAAACTACCTTACTTTCTTCAGCATAGCGAAAAGTCAGAGAGTCATATTCCTTCAACACTATGTTTTCAGAGCTGATGCTCAGTTCTTCTGAGACTTCTATCATTTCAGCTCTCTTTCCTTGCCTTGTACTGTTGCTCCTTACCCTTTGTCTATCATTTGATTACTTGGATCTGTGGAATAAGCTATCAAATTCAATGTGCCCAAAAAGGAGGACCAGAAAGAAAGGACAAAAAGGCTCTTACAATTCTGGCAGGAATTTCAAACTCATCCTTCCTCAAGCCCTCATCTACTTCCCTCAGTGTCCACCACAAGAATCAAAATATGAGACAGACCACCACAATATAAATAAGGTATATGAATTTTCAAATCATCTTGCTAAAAAGGTAAAAACTAAAAATCTCAAATGTTTTGCTGCCTACTCACTATATCTTTTCTTCTGCTCCACCAATCCATGACTTGGGAGAGCAGATTTAACAAAGGAGGAATCACAACTTAAACAGTCTGTATTTTGTTTTTATTTAATGCTTTTTATTAATTTAAATATGAGTGTACATTGTTAGGAGCTAGTGACACCATTAGCAAAAATCAGAGCAACATTCTCAAGTTTCTGATAGCGATTTACTGCACATTCTCTTCTGCCATCCTTGCTATATGCTTATTTTTATAATTATAGGTATACAAGCTGGCTAGATTCTCAAAAAAAAAAAAAAAAAAAAGTAAGGATTAAAAGGCCTCTGACAATGGCAACGTTGTCTCTACATTTTTCACCTTTAGTGGCATTAGGCCCCCATCTCCAATGCTTTCTGCATCCAAGATTTCAAGAGCAACCTTATCTCAGGGTCACTGCTGTGATCTTCATTGGCAAGACTTTGCAACCTTTTCAGGCATAGTTAATGGAAAACTATTATGAGGAATCTCCAAATGTCTTGCAAATATTTTTTTAACCTGCAAGGCACTCAGTGACATTGTATTATTGTCATTTCATAAATGGACAAGTTGAAATAATGAGAAGGTAATGACCTTCCTAAAGTTATAGTGGGAGCCAGAGGTACACTTGCTATTATATTTTAAGTATCCTTGCCCTTCCCTAGTCACAGAAGTACACCTTGGCCCATCTGCAATTTTGGTGCCAAGGTGGTTCAGTGAACACTCAAATTACTGGAGTATTAAAGAAAAACTGGCATGAGCTACTGTGTTAGTGAGTCATTGGAAATTTGTTCAGGTTAGTACCAGTCCACTCATACAACATTGCTTGTTATAGCCTGATGCTAGTGGAATGATTGATGTGTAGTGTAAATTGGTTTTTGGCACACTCTTAGTTTTATGATAAAATTCCAGGCATTTGCAGAAAGAAAGAGTAAATCCACCTCTGTTTGTTCATATTCTTCAGTATCCAAATACTTGGGAAAGACATGGGAAAACAGAAACCTCTGCAAATGTCACATACTTTATAAACATTAAAACCTTTTTTTCTACATGCTTTCTGCACACTCAGGCACTCACTAAATCTGGCACACCAGGAAGAATTCACTCAGGGGAGTGTCTTGCTGATTTCTATCAGAAACCAAGGAAAGTAATTTTCCAGCGAAGCACATAAGATTCACACATTTCTTACCACTATTTGACTGAAGACAGTTCTGGAGACAGAAATAAAGGGAAGTGTCCCCTTTTACTGAATAGCGAGCCAAGAAAGTGGTAGCCAGCCTCCCAGCATAATCAGCTTGTCACTCTGCTCTGCAGTGTATGGCCAGCCTTTGTTTCCTTTATTTGCCTGTTCATTACTTATCTGTGCTGAATATCAAAGCTTAGTGGTTCACACCCATTTCTAATGAAGCCATGTGACAGACAGAAGGGCCACAATCACTACTGGTGTCTCAATACATACAAATTTTCCTTTAGTTCAACTCCCCTTTCCACATCCCTTGTTCAAATTGGACATGTTTCTTGTGGATACTCAGACTCCCAATCAGTTTATGAACATCAGCTGTTTCAAAACCAGAGATATTAATTGTATTGTACCCAGCGTTTCACTCCCCTTTGCTAATAATAGAGTGAGAAAGCGAGAGAGAGAGAGAAAGTGAGAGAGAGAGAAAGAGAGAAAGAAAGAGAGAAAGAGAGAAAGAGAGAGAGAGAGAGAGAGAGAAAGAGAGAAAGAGAGAGAGAAAGAGAGAAAGAGAGAAAGAGAGAAAGAGAGAAAGAGAGAAAGAGAGAAAGAAAGAAAGAAAGAAAGAAAGAAAGAAAGAAAGAAAGAAAGAAAGAAAGAAAGAAAGAAAGAAAGAAAGAAAGATTGACCGAACTGAGTCTTTTAAGAGTTTTAAAGATGGTAGACCATGTTTCCATCTTTACTTCTGTAAATTATTATGCTGCAGCTACAAGAATACATAAGCCATTATGACCTGCAGAGTTTCTCCAGGGATACAGTACAGAAGTGCTCTATCAGAAATGCAATCAATTCCAGAGATGACTGCTTCCTGCACGCTTCCAAGCTGCTGCTTTATAAAACAGCTCCCCATAAGAGGAGCAGGAAATGCATGACATCATTTAGCAACCAGTCATTAGAATTTAATGGAAGAGGATTAAAATACAAAAATGCCATGCTTGTAGACCTACCCATACATTATCCCAGCCTTTGAGAAAAGGAATCAGTGTCATACTGGTAAAACCTTAACCCTTTCCTCTGCCTTAGAGAGGAAAACTTCTCACAATCTAAGGAAAAGCTTTGTCATATTGGAATGAAAGTCCAATTAAAATCAAACCTCTGAACCAAAGCCAAGTCAATAGTTAGGTTTTTCAGTTTTATACAATCTCTCAATTTAAAAATTTCTGAGGAAAATGGAAATACATTTTCAAATCTTTATTTCTCCTTAATTGTCTTTGCACAGGTGCAGAACCATGGCATTTCTTATATCTTAGCAGTTTTCTCCTTTCTAGTTGCCTACATTAAAGTGTGTGCACACTTCCTCCTGCATACACACTAGGTACAATGAGAACAAACAAAATAACCTCTGAAATTAGGTTCCTACTGAGCTATTGTGAATATATTTTTCTTACTGAAAACACCTGGTGCATGGTATCATCATGTGCATTGATAATAAGTCTAGCACAGCTTTTTCCTAGGGCAAAGTATTTACAGCTATATGAGCAGGATGCTGGTGATGAAGCCATTCTTATCACAAACAAAAGATAAACTTAAACAGTGGGAATATATCAAGCACTTGAGGCTCTGCTCTCTCTAAATCACCATTTAATGTTCCGTGTGTCTCTCTCCCCTCTGCAGGTTTTAAAACTCACAACTGCATTGTGCTGATAACCACTATCTGTATAAATGCTTTTCCGACTTCATGTTAAATTGTACCTAAAAATAAGTTACAGACCATCTATCTTTAAAAAGAATATCACATATCTCTTAATGATTACATATTTCTTAACTGACAGGTCTTTTCGGTGTACTGAGCCAGAGGCCAGAGTGGAGGTATGCTATTTTTTGGCAACTTCTCTGTACATCATGTTGCTTTTCCCTCCAGTTAAGCACAATTCAAACCACACAAGCAATTGGGAGCCAGAGCACTGCCCAGTGCCCATATGACCAGGTCCCTGGCAGAGCTACACAGTCACATCTTGCCAACCCGGAGTCTGAAATCATTGCCAGCAGAGTACAGTTACAGGAATTCAGGGTCCTCAACCATTAAGAAAATGCATCGTGTAATGCTTTTGAAGTGGTGACTCATAAGGCTTGTCTGGATCACGTTAAATATTTACTGTTATTGGTCAGTTTAGTCACTCAGCTATAATAAAAAGTATTCCCTGCAGCCATGTCACCCCAGGTTGTGACCTAATCACTCTCAATACCCAAGGATGTGCCAGCCAGCCAGGAGACCCTGTCCCCCACTGCCCCTGAAGGTGGATGTCAAGGACAGGCATCCATCTCTGGGAACAAGCAAGGGTGTCATCACTGGGAACAGCTGTCCCTCCACAACCAACACCTTCCTCAAGAAGAGCAGGTGGGAATATTTTATTGATGGAACCATTGCACTGTGGGTAAAACAAAAAAATTAGGTTATGACTGTTTCTGACTCTTTAGATTAAGCAAGCTCCTTGTTCTTCCCAAAGCTTTAATTCATCACTCTAAACCAATTGGTCTTTATTTGACTCAGAATTTGACAGTCCTCTTATGGCTTTGGCGCAGCACCACCTGGCATATCATCTCTCTAAGGAGAATGTTTCAAATCTTCTACCATGGCAATCAGGCATAGCATTTCTTGTCTCATAAATGTCAAATATAATGTTGCTCTTTATTGTTAAAAAATGTTTTGTTCAACCCTGAAGTGGATTTATTCCACATCTATACACATATTTTCATACATATGAGAAAAAAAAAAAAAAAAAAAAAAAACACTATTTTTGCTATAAATGACATAAACACTAAGATTAAGAAAACTTGGGATCTCCCTCAGCTGTCTTTCCTCCTTCCCTACCACACATTAAATCATACACAGCTTTTCTATACACCCATGAAATTATGCAGTGTGGCAATGATAAAGCTTAAATCAAAGTGAACATAAAATATCAACAGGAAATTTTGTCTGCTTCAAATGAATACCCTTTATTGTTGCAGTCATTTAGAGTCTAGGTAGCCCGTGATGCTGAAAATCATCTAAATGACTCATTTAAAACTTTTTCTTCAGAAAAGAACACTTTAATTTAATGTGCATGGGTTTCTGAGAAACATTTCTAATATGGAAATTGCCAGCACCAAGGTAAAATTCAAGTCTAATTGTGTATTCAAAATCATTTTTAGTGCACTACTAGTGTATATAGGAACACAATGTAACACAAGAACCATCACAGTAGCTCAGAGCAAAGGCCTACCTTGCTCAGCTTTCTGCATCCAGCAGCAGTCATAAGTGAAGAGAAGAGAAAGAAAATGGAGCATAACTGATCTAACTACAGTCTGCCAAGGAGAATTCTTGATCCTATTATGATTAGTAACTCAGTTAGCAAATGTTAGTATAGTTCTCTTCTAAGTACCTTTCCAGTCTGCCTTCAGACCTATCTCAGCTTCCTCCACACACACCATCCTTTGAGAAGAAGCTCTACACATTCACAGCACATGTGATGAAGAACTGTATCCTTTTCATTGTTTTTATTCTGATCAGTGTCAACACCATACTTAATTCTCTAGGATCTGTATCTGAAAGATAAAACCATCAGCAAAATTCCTAGCATTCTTCTCCATGCCACTCAGAATTCTGTTGACTTCTCTCAGACTTCCAATAAATCCTCTTTTTCAGGTTGAAGTATCCTAGTCTTCCTCAGTTAAACCCATAGTATAGAGTAGATAATGGTAGAATCATAGAATATCCTGAGTTGGAAGTGACCCATGATGATCATCAAGACCACCTCCTGGCACTGCACAGCTCTACCCAAAATTTTAGACCATGTGACTAAGGACACAGTCCAATCGCTTCTTAAATTCAGACAGGCTTGGTGCAGTGACTGCTTCACTGGGGAGCCTGTTCCAGTGTGCAACCACCCTCTCAGTGAAGAACCTCTTCCTGATGTCAAGCCTAAACTTCCCCTGCCTCAGCTTAACACTGTTCCCATGGGTCCTATCACTAATATTTACAGAGAATAGGTCACCTGCCTCTCCACTCCCCCTCACAAGCAAGTTGTAGACCAGGATGAGGTCCCACCTCAGCCACCTTTTCTCCAGGCTGAACAGGCCCAGTGACCTCAGCCACACCTCATACATCTTCCCCTCTAGGCCCTTCACCATCTTCGTCGCCCTCCTCTGGACACTCTCCAACAGTTTCATGTCCTTTTTGTACTGTGGTGCCCAGAACTGCACACAGTACTCGAGGTGAGACCGCACCAGTGCAGAGTAGAGTGGGACATTCACTTCCCTTGACTGACTAGCAATGCCATGCTTGATGCACCCCACGGTGCGGTTGGCCCTCCTGGCTGCCAGGGCACACTGCTGGCTCATATTCAACTTGCTGTCAACCACAACCCCCAGATCCCTCTCTGCAGGGCTGCTCTCCAGTGTCTCGTCGTCCAGTCTGTACGTAAAGCCAGGGTTGCCCCGTCCCAGGTGCAGGATCTGGCACTTGCTCTTGTTAAACTTCATGTGGTTGGTGATTGCCCAGCTCTCCAATCTGTCCAGGTCTCTCTGCAAGGCCTTTCCACCCTCATCCAAGTCCACAACTCATCTAATGCATCTGCATTAGAAAAGAAAGTCCTCTGCGCTTCTATTAGAAGAACATTTGCAAAACAAAACTGTATGAACAGTTTTGTTTTGATCGCAGAGTCCCCAGCATCCTCAGGGGACTTTTTCTTTCAACTAGCATAAAATTGGTCCTGCAGATTGTATACCTATTGGCAGTCGGATTGCATTAGACATGTTCCAGAACATCATCTGGTTTTGTTTTATCCAAAACAAATCTAGTTCAGGTGCTCCAAGACCATCCTGTATTTGAAACAAAGTGCGGTAAGCGAGGAAGATTTGAAGATTTCTTTTAAAATCAAAAGCCTGATCTGAACTACAGTGGGTAAATGTGTCCTATTTTTCCCTGAACAGAAGCCGTTCCATACCTCTGAATTGTCCATGTTGCCATTCTCTGAACCTTTTCCACTTTAAAGACATACTTTTGAAATGGGAGGACTGAAACTGAACACAGTATTCAAGGTGTAGGCAAACCATTGATGTATTTGTTCCCATAAAGATGTTTTCTGATTTCTCTTCTCTTCTATTCCTTTCCTAGTATTTCATACCATTTGTTTATTTTCCAGAATATTGCTAAGCGCTAAATTGACATTTTCATGGTACTATCTATAATCTCAATCTTCCCACAGTCTCACTCCTGAGTGCTAATGGTGTCTCAGAACACAATATTTTATATGTGAATTTAAAATTTCCCTTCCCTGTATGCTTCACGTCACATTTACCTATTGATCTGATTTTTAACACATAGAGATTAGATGTAAGAATGGATGGAAATATTGTGTGCAGTGGAAAAATCAATTAATTAGTTTTTTATGCCACAAAATATTCTTTTGAGGCATGTAAGCATTATTATATCAATTTACACATGATTATATACATTTTTAGAGAGAGAAACCCACTTAGACAAGCAAAGTTAAATTAGGGGGAGGATCTGTCCATCAGTGGAGCAAGGAATTTCCACTACATTTAACTGTACATATTAAAAAAAAAAAAAAAAAAAAAAAAGCAGAGATCCTTACAGACAAAATACAAATTGGAAACACTAGAATCATTTAAACAACACATTATAACCTTGGGTTATCATATCATAAAAGAGCATCCAAAAGCTAATTATGTTTCTGAATTGCTGGGCTGTTCCTCATCACTTGCCAGGAGTTACCTTTAGAAGGAAATTCAAGTGCTCCAAGTTCCAGCATTCTCTGATAATAATAAAACAAGTTCAAATAAGCCCAGATAAATTCCTCATCAAGACTCTTTTTACACTTAAATTGCTTTAAAATTTCATAAATTTAATAGAAAGCTACTGAATTTTACCCCCTAAATATATAAAATCAGTTGATGAGTTCTAGAAAGAAAGTTCTTGAGGAAAAAAAAAAAAAAGGTATTAAAAATACATTTAAATTGGGATCTAACTTTTGTCAGGACATAACTGATCTTAGCTAGCCAATACATCAGACTTATGAAACAGCTTACCTAGAAAAAGCTTGCATTTTAATTTCAGATTTTTGGTTATTTGTTCCAAAAACTTGTTTTGTAGCTTTTTTTTTTTTTGAACTTTCTTAAGAAAAAGTTTGTCGGTGTTGATAAGTAATGAACATTCCAGAATCAGCATACAAACTCCCGAAAAGGAAGACAATATTCTGAAAATCGTGAGATTAACTATACTTGATATATTCTGTTATATAAAATATATATATATTATGTAATTGCAATGTATTATTTACATATGTCGGGGTGGGGGTTGGTCTCCTTTCACAGGCAAAAAGTGATAGGACAAGAGAAACAAGCCTCAAGTTGTGCCAGGGGAAGTTTAGATTGGATATTAGGAAAAAATTCTTCACTGAAAGGGTTGTGAAGTATTGGAACAGGCAGCTCAGGGAAGTAGTTGAGTCACCATCCCTGGAGGTACTCAGAAGATGTGAAGATGTGGTGCTTGGGGACATGGCTTAGTGTCAGACTTGGCAGTGCTACGTTAACAATTGGACTTGATGATCTCAGCAAACATTTCCAACCTAAATGATTCCATGATTCTATAATTCTATATATATGGCTTCTGGCTTTATACTCTTGGCATGTAATCAGGCTGCATTTTTTGCATTTCTGCAAAGTGAAGGCTGGAGAGCTTTTTGAAAATGAAAGCTTAGGTTTTGCTATACTCCAATTTAGTCTTACAAAACAGTCTTTTTTGAAGAGAATGGCCCCATGCTTGGCTCTTCCAAGCAAAATGAGGAATTTTGCCATGTGTGATGAGAGATGAACTTTTGCACAGTGGACAAATTACGTTAAGATACACATCTAAAGCACAGCTTGACTTTGGCACATGTGTATATAAGCTTCCTTCTGACTATCAGAGACAAAGGCCTTTGCTTTTCAATTGAAAGTCTTATTTATCTTCATCTGTAATAAAGTGACCCCATACAAGACCCTGAAACAAGATAGAACAACCCTTTGATTTGCACAGGAAAGAAATCTTTTGGACATCAGTGAAATTTTTGAACAAAATGAGTTACTGGAGGAACCAAAATAATATTTCATTATCTCCTGAGTTCTTGCTGCACATTCCCCTCCATCCTGGCTGACATGTGCTACAGCAGGAGAGGGACTGAGCAGGACTACCACAGATCTGCTCAAGTGCTTTGCCCTGTGAACCGTGCATGTACACTATTTCAAGCTGCTAGTACAGATGAAGTCACAGTAGGATAAAGACAACTATGCCAATACATATTATATCCATAACCATGCCAAAATGAGCTAGAGACTGTAAAGGCATCTTTGTGTGAAGCTGAGAAGTCATCCTCAACGGTGAGTCAATAACAACTATTGTGTCCTACGTGTGGTAGGGTTAAATGTCCTCAAAAACAGTGTGGACAAGTTCTGAAGGTCCAGGTGTGCATACATATGTGAAGGCTTTCCTTTGAAGAAGCAGATCTGAGGATTTCCTTTGAGAAAGACCATCTCCAAAAGCTTTGTACTGTACTATTACTTCGTGATCTGGAGAAGTTTGCTCTGTTATGAATTTCTATTTTTCCCTTTCCATGATTAACCAAATTCAGAGACATCACTCATTCTGGAAACCCTCTCCTTCTGATGGTCTGTATTTCCTTGTTCCAATATGCTGAGTGAAGATATTTAATAGCCCGAACTTTTAAATTAAAGCAGTGGTTAAAATAAATTGATTAAAAATATTGTGATGGCATAACCCATTTAGCAAAATTTTTGTTGGCATAACCCATTTCACCAAATTAAAAACAGGAAATATCAGAATTTTAGCAAGTTTGACAACTGACAAGGATGGCCATGATTATGCATAATACCCACAAGTTCAAAGATGGGTACAATTTGTACCACTCAAGAGAATCCATGAAAATTACATACATTCAGGCCAATAATATGATGGAGAATCCTCTTAAAAGATCTCTTTGCATGGAACTAAACCTGTTAAAGGAAGGATTTACTATACTCCATGGATGTGCTTTGAAGAAGCTTCCACTGTATTCAATTACTATTGATTCATTAGGTACATGAACTGTACAGCTCTAATTAAAAACCTTTTTCTTTCCTGCTTTGAAACCAGCAGGGTTCCTTAAATAGATTTAGTTTGAACTGAAGAAAAAAAAAAAAAAAAAAAGAAAAAAAGAAAAAAAGAAAGAAAAAAAAAGATTAATTAGAAAAATGCTAACCCAAATTCCCTGGTCTTCTTTGTGTCAGTTTCTAAGTAACAAGTCATCATATCCCTGGCTTTCCCTGAGAAGAAGCAATGGATGATGTACTCTCCTAAGCTCTTTGATATCTTGGCTTCAGGATGAACATGCTTTGGTATGTCTCACAGGCATGCAGTGCTTGCTCACACATACTGTAATTTCCATTTCTGACATGGAAAGAATGCAGAGCTGGAAGTCCCAGGCAGAAAAAAAGAAAAGGACACAGAAAAGGAGGAATGCCTTTATTTGGCTATCTAGGCTTCTGACTCACTGACTTGGTGAGCCTTTTCCAGCTCAGAGGAAGGCCCAACAAGGCACAGTGCTGAGAATGGGTCTGGCTGAGGAAAGTGGGGAGTGAAGGTCCTGCTGGGAAAATGTATCACAATGGCTAGGGAATAATTTGTCAGTGGTGAACTGTGCTGAGCTTTCTAGACCATGCTGTGAATGAAATCCAGCCCATACTGATGGCCCAGTATGTTTCCTGTACAAAACCTGAAAGCTTTTTGAATTGCATAAAAGATTTCTTCTGATAAGGTTCTTTAACCTCTGGTCCTTCCCCACAGTGCTGAAGAACTCAGATAGTCCTCCAGATGCCATATGTTTCAGCCAAGGCTTTGGCTGGCTGGATTGAGGTGAAATATGCCAAACTATCCCAGAAGGAGAGGGAAGTAAATAGTTTACCACTTCATAGTAAAAAGCCTGTGCTACTTAGGCTTTGATAGAAGCTCATGGAAATAATAGTCAGGCAAAGGCATTTTAAATAGCTGATAGCTTCCTGTTGCCTTGCAAATATTAGCTAAACTAACACAGTATCAATCACCTCATCCCTTCGATGCTTTCTCATGTGTTAGTGGTTAGATTCCCTTGTGGCACAAGCAAATCATACACATCATCAACATTCTCCAGAGCAGTATTGCATCAAGGCCTTTATTCCTAATTTCATGCACCTACACCCCTGCATGTGCAGGGGAGTCAAAGTAGGCATTGCACAACAGAAGGCAAACATCACACAAGTTTATTCTCACATCCCCTAGGGCACCCCCAGCCCTGCCTGTCCCTCCCTTCCCACACCTTTATTTCCTGCATCTTGCCCATGGCCCAGGACCCTAGGTCAGCCCCTGCCCCAGCAAGGGCTCAGCAGGGCCAGTCTTCAGCTCTCCTTAGCCCTGCCCTGCCTAGCCATGGGACCCACCAGGCAAGGCCCATCAGCAGGCCCACATCCCAGCCTGGCCTCAGCCTTTCCCTGAACACAGAGTAGTGCCCAATTCCCAGGGCCAGATCTTCCCAGTGCCCCCAGATGCAGATAAGAGGAGGCTGAGGAGTGACCTCAAAGGTCATTACAACATTCTCAAAGGAGGTTGCAGTGAGGAGGATGTTGGCCTCTTTTCTTAGGTGAAAAGTGATAGGACATAAGAAAATGGCCTCAAGTAGTGCCAGGGGAGGTCTAGATTTTAAAAGAGGAAGAATTTCTCGATGGATTGGGTGCTCAAGCATTGCAACAGGCCACCCAGGGAAGTGGTGGAGTTCCTGTCCCTGGAAGTATGTAAGAGATGTGGATGTGGCACTTAGGGACATGGTTTAGTGGTAGGCTTGGTATAGTTGGATGATGGTTGGACTTGATCTAGAAGGTCTTTTCCAACCTAAATGATTCTAGGATTTTATGATTCTACAATTTTCTTTCTCAATATATTTTTATGGAATAGAAAGTAACACCTCTGATTTTTAATCAACCAATAAAATCCTGTATCTGTACCACTTGCCGAGACGATCGGCTCCAGGGCAGATGCGTTCTGCAGCAGAGCGGGGGATCAGACAGGCAGGGCTAATTTTTCCGGCACCGAGCCCACTCGAGGGAGCCGCCAGGACGCGGCAGCCCTCGTGAGGGAGGTTAATGCGGCAAGAATGAGGCACAGGTGGAGCCAGCAGCGCCCCCTCCCCGGCCGTTCAAAAGCTGCCCCTAGGGAGTGTGGGCGACCAGGACGGGCAAACAGGGCGTGGTGTGTCAGAAGGAAGTGGCGCGGCAGTTAGCGCGGCAGGGTGAGCAGGCAGCGCGAGCAGCTGCAGTGGTGTACACCAGGCACAGTGCACTCTCCAGGAAGTCTGTACATACCCAGACCAACTGCCTGCTCAAAACTGTGGCAGTTCAGGTCTCCGGGTGCAGGGAGTGCCTGAGCCTGTTGCTACCACCTGCGGGGGGCAGAGAGACTGTGTGCGTGAGATGTGAGCAGGTGGACGACCTGGTCCGCCTCGTGGCAGAATTCAAGGAGGAGGTCAAGAGGTTGAGGGATATCAGGGAGTGTGAGCGGGAGATAGACTTGGGGAGCAACTCCCTGCATGGCCTGAAGGACAGGTACTGGGGTGAGACACCCCAAATGGGGGTGGACCCCCTGCCCTGTTGCTGTTGGGCAGAGGCAGGGGACCTAGGAGTTGAGGAGGAATGGAAACAGGTCCCTGCTTGACATTGCAGGCGATGCCCCCCCCACCAGCCCCACCTTCCCAGGTGCCCTTACACAACAGGTTTGAGGCCCTGGAGCTTGAGAGACCAGTAGCTGAGGAAGAGGTAGTCAGTCTACCCAGGAGGATGTCTAGGGCAAGGAAGTCGACTCCACGCCTCAGGACTGCCTCCACCAGGACAGAAATAAGGGTGATTGTTGTGGGCGACTCCCTTCTCAGGGAAACAGAGGGACATATTTGTTGGCTTGACCCTACCTATAGGGAAGTCTGCTGCGTCCCTGGGGCCAGGGTCAGGGACATTGCCAGAAAGCTTCCCAACCTGGTTCACCCCTCTGACTATTATCCTCTTTTAATAGTCCAGGCTGGCAGTGATGACATTGAAGAGAGAAGCCTGAAGACCATCAAACGGGACTTTAGGGAACTGGAACGGTTAGTGGATGGAGCAGGTGGTGTTTTCGTCCATCCCTATGGTGGCAGGGAGGGGTACAGAGAGGACACAGAAAGTCCACCTGATAAACATGTGGCTTAGAGGCTGGTGCCAACATAGAAATTTTGGGTGTCTTGACCATGGGGCGCTTTACTCGGCACCCGGCCTGGTGGCCACAGACAGGTCCCTATCTCTAAGGGGAAAGCAGATCCTAGGCCAGGAGCTGGTGGGGCTCATTGAGAAGGCTTTAAACTAGGTGAGATGGGGGATGGGGCTGAAACAAGGATTGTTGGAGCTGTGCCAGGGGGAACAATGGCAAGGCTGGGAGAGAAGGCAATGGCCCAACTGAAGTGCATCTACACTAATGCATGCAGCATGGGTAACAAACAGGAGGAGCTGGAAGTCATCATGCAGCAGGCAGGCTATGACTTGGTTGCCATCACAGAAACGTGGTGGGACCACTCTCATGACTGAAGTGCTGCAATGTCTGGCTATAGGCTCTTCAGAAGAGACAGGCAGCACAGAAGGGGTGGTGGTGTGGCTCTGTATATCAGAGAGAGTTTTGATGTCATGGAACTTGAGGCTGGGAATGATAAGGTTGAGTCTCTATGAGCTAGGATCAGCAGGAAGGCCAACAAGGGAAGCATCCTGGTGGGGGTCTGTTATAGACCACCAAACCAGGATGAGGAGACTGATGAGGAGTTCTACAGGCAGCTGACAAAAGTTGTGAAATCGTCAGCGCTTGTCTTCCAAGTCTGGAGGACTTGTTAGTGTTAGGTCAGAGGTTGGACTCAATGATCCTGAGGTCTCTTCAAACCTAGACAATTCTGTGATTCTGTGATATACATGTATGACTGCATATTTGTTACCGAATTTAGTGTTTGTGGGTTTTTTTTGATTTTGTTTGTTTCCATAAAGGTTTCACAGAATCACAGAATTTCTAGGTTGGAAGAGACCTCAAGATCATCGAGTCCAACTTCTGACCTAACGCTAACAGTCCCCACTAAACCATATCCCTAGCTCTACATCTAAATGTCTTTTGAAGACTTCCAGGGATGGTGACTCCACCACTTCCCTGGGCAGCCTGTTCCAATGTCTAACAACCCTTTCAGTAAAGAAGTTCTTCCTAAGATCCAACCTAAAACTCCCCTGGCGCAACTTAAGCCCATTCCCCCTCATCCTGTCACCAGGCACGTGGGAGAACAGACCAACCCCCACCTCACTACAGCCTCCTTTAAGGTACCTGTAGAGAGCGATAAGGTCGCTCCTGAGTCTTCTTTTCTCCAGGTTAAACAATCCCAGCTCCCTCAGCCTCTCCTCGTAGGACTTGTTCTCCAGGCCCCTCACCAGCTTCATCGGCCTTCTCTGGACTCGCTCAAGCACCTCAATGTCCTTCTTGTAGCGAGGGGCCCAAAACTGAACACAGTACTCAAGGTGCGGCCTCACCAGAGCCGAGTACAGGGGGATAATCACTTCCCTAGCCCTGCTGGCCACACTGCTTCTTATGCAAGCCAGGATGCTGTTGGCCATCTTGGCCACCTGAGCACACTGCTGGCTCATATTCAGCTGACTATCCACCATCACTCCCAGGTCCTTCTCTGCCAGGCAGCTCTCCAACCACTCATCTCCCAGCCTATAGCTCTGCTTGGGGTTATTGCACCCCAGGTGCAGAACCCGGCACTTGGCCTTGTTGAACTGCATACAGTTGACCTCAGCCCATCAGTGCAGCCTATCCAGATCCTCCTGCAGAAGCTTCCTACCCTCGAGCAGATCGATACACGCACCTCACTTGGTGTCATCTGCGAACTTACTGAGGGTGCACTCAATGCCCTCACCCAGATCATTGATGAAGATATTAAAGAGGACCAGCCCCAGCACTGAGCCCTGGGGAACGCCACTAGTGACTGGCCTCCGACTGGATTTGGCTCCATTCACCACGACTCTTTGTGCCCGGCTATTCAGCCAGTTTCTAACCCAACGAAGCGTGTGCCAGTCCAAGCCATGAGCAGCCAGTTTCTTGAGGAGAATGCTGTGGGAAACGGTGTCAAAAGCCTTGCTGAAGTCAAGGTAGACCACATCCACAGCCTTTCCCTCATCCACCCAGTGCATCACTTTGTCATAGAAGGAGATCAGGTTCATCAAGCAGGACCTGCCTTTCATAAACCCATGCTGACTGGGCCTGATCGCCTGCTTGCCCTGCAAGTGCTGCGTGATGACTCTCAAGACAATCTGCTCCATGAGCTTCCCTGACACTGAATTTGGTTTCTTAGACTCAAATGACTTTAGATAATTTCCAGTACAGATCTTTAGATCTACATTGTTTCTTTCAAAGTATCTTCCTGCTATGTGAAGAAAATAATGTATTTCTTGGAGAAGAAAACCAAGTATTTTTCTATGCCTGTTACATCCAATGCTGTAATTGTAACAAACTGCAGTTTTATCAAAGTCCTTCTACAGTGTCTACTTCTGCTCAGCTTGCACCAGGAATCCAAACCAATTTGCATTTACATTTACAAATTAATAAACTTTCACCAAAGGCTGCAACTTCCATGAACTCTATGTACAATTCAGACAAATACTGGTCTACCGTCAGAACTGTGTTTTTTTTTTCTGCTTAACTATGGCATATGCTGTCAAGTGAACAGAAAGAGGAAGGCATTACTTTTTTAAATGTAACAAGAAAAATGTCAAGAGTCCCATTATTTTAAACTAAGATGGGAAGAGCAGAGGATAATGTATAGTAGATACCAATCCAGCATGGAATGGACTCAACAATGCATTGAACTTCATTTCATTAGCAATTTACTGACTTTCATTTCATTTACCTGCATCAATAAGCACAGTTAATAAGACATAGACCCCTGCCATTCCTCTGAATGTCTGAAGCACTACATTATGCAGTAATTTCACTTTTGCAATGCTAAAAGTATGCTATTTTCTTCGTGTTGAGCACACTGTCTATATAGCTTAAAATATATTTGGGCAATAATTTAAACAATGCCACAAAGCCTACTCTCCCTCTCCTTCTTCAACAATTCTCTATGCTCATATTCTCTTCTCCGATGCTGGGGAAAGAGGGCAAAATTTTCAAAGGAGCTCTAAAGGCTATGATTTTCATTTTCATATAGGTCATTTTCAGTCTGAACACTTTCACTAGAAGCTGACTAAATCACTGCACAATTATTTGAAGATTCAGTGCTTGGTTTCTTTCATTGCTTTATGGGGTTATAGAAAAAGTCTTAAAATTATGCATGGTCCAAAGGATATATTTAATCTTAACGAGCTTCATTTCTGCTAATTGCTAAAGCCAAAAGGACGTCTGTCAAAGGCTAATAATTCCCCAGCATCTTCTGAGAGATGAATGTACATTATCCAATAAGATTACATATTACATTCATCCTTTAGAGGGCATTCTGTGAACAGGGAATATGCTTTGGGTAACACCAAGGGTCAGATCTAGTCTGGTATATATTTCCATATTTCCACTTAACTCAATGAAAATGCATGAGTTCCACTGCTTGTAGACATTACTCTTTGTCTTTACATGTTTATTCTTAAAGCCTGAAGTGGCCTAAATCTTTTTTAATTGATCTATTTTTCTTCTCAATAAATTTCATGTGTAGCTTACAACTGTTCCATTCTGCTTTATTCTTTACTATAAATTTAACTCATCTGATAAAGAAATAAAGCCATCCAAAGGGAATGGTTGTTGCTCACTGCCCTATAGCCTTCACCAGTAGGTATTGTTTCATATATGGCTTATCTCTTCCTAGGTTTGGAGAAGTAGGTATATTTAAATGCAGAGCTCCAGACACCAAGTGTGTTCATCAGCTCTATGTAAATTAATTAATTTCAAGAGTTTTATCAGAATGCCAGTCCACAAGAATAAAAAATTATTTTGAAATGCAGGTGGTCTCTGGTTCACTCACAAAAAATAATATTACTATCTAACAATGAAAAAAAATAAAATATATATATATGTATATGTACGCAGGTCCCTAGCACCCTACTATACTTTTTATTTAGTCCTTTGGTAGAGATGATTTTGCCATGGATTTCCTGAAAGTTGTTCTCATTGGCAATTTTACTGACATGGTTTTAGAAACTAGAAGTGTAAAGATAAATGGACTGGATACAAGTTCCAGCAATGCAAAGGACAGCAAAGCATGAAATATGAGATAAAACTTAAAGAATAAATCAACTTAGATCAGGCAAATGTATAGATACTTGAAGAAGACACTCAAAAATATATTGGGAAAAATATATTGTGAAGCACATGAGAGCATTTTTTTTAATTGAACAAAGATAGAAAAGATATGGAAAGTTAAGGTTGATAAAAGAGAAGATGTAGTTGTATATCATTAAAGCTTTCTAACAAAAAGACCATAGAATTAAGAAAGACAATATCTCCAAGGGTTCCTTAGCCAACCTTCATCCTCAAAGCAGGATCCAGACCTTTTTTGCAGTCACTTAAAACAGGTATGATGCTGGGTGCACAATTACAACAGGAAAGCCCAAAATAGACTTAGTCTTAGCTCCCATTAATACATTCTATCCCATGAAAATAAATGTATTCTTTGAGTACATTTGAATGACAAAAGTTGGTGTCAGTGGGTTGACTGATGGCGTTAAATATGCCATAAACACTCCCATATGAATTCCAGTACCAAATTGGAAAGGTTGCATACATCTGAGTTGTTGGGCTGATGCAACCAAAATTACCCATAACATTGACTGTGCAGTGATGAATTTGAGTATGACAAAGGGGAATTAAAAAGTTGAATTTTTGTGCATATTATGAGTTTCACAGAAAAGGCTGCATTGTCATTTGTACCTTGAAATCCAAAGCAAATTATTCACAGCATCAGCATCTCTATTTTCCCTGATCATTATAATTGTATATTGTGCTCAGAACCATACAAGATTTCTCTTGCAATATAGTACTCTCACTGAAAAAACAAAAGCAAAGAAACAAACAAACAAGCAAGAAAGATAATAAGGACAGATTGCCATGAGAATAAATATAATCTTTTCTATTAGCAAAAGCCTCTAAGTTTTGCATTTTTCAGACCTGTCAGGGCTTGGTAATTTTGACTCACTAACTTCCCAGCACATTCTGAACAGGTCTTTCATTGATCCCATTTTCTGCAATCCTTAAAAGTCAAATATTGCTAGTGCGGATAATTTTAAAATGCACATTGTGTCTCTAAAATCAATCTGATATCTATGGGACAGTGTAAGAACCCTCAGAGGCATCTAGGCTCTTTCAAGCATATTTATTTTCCTAAAATCTCAAATAACATCACAAGAAATAATGCAGTGAACAGTTCCCAGTGACACTAATAGATGGCTGCTTCCTCTGAGAATCCAATTGATACACAAGGAAGCTATATATATATATATATTTATTTATTTATTTATAGGGTTAAAAGATGCAAAGAGGGAGTATACAAAAACTGTAAGTATTCAGCAGTACCAAGACAAATTTCACATCCTACATGATCTGGGGAAAGTGAATTCAAAATTACATTTGTTTATGGGTATGCATACATGTATGTATTTATCTGCCTGTGTGTCTGCAGGGCCTTCTGTGTCAGCCATGCCTCTCCCATTTACTCAGCATCTGATTTTTCCTCTCTAAGATTCTATGTATCATTACATACAATGGTTGAAATGTAGTTTGAGATCCTTGAGAAATGCCATCCATTTTTATTTAGTTATCTCTATGTTAGGTAAATGTTAAAATGTGTAAGTCACTTAACTTTTGCCTAAGCATGTTTGTACTTCTTGAGAATGTGTCTATGTCTTTTTAAGTAATATAAAATGCAAAGTAGACCAGTTTGATGGATGTTTCACTGTAAGCGTATACAAACCTCTCCTAGAAACAAACTACAGAACAAGTGGACAAAGTAGAGTCTTTGGAGTTGGGATTTTTGTCATTTCTCTTTACTGCAAACTTACCTAAAGAACAACTAATGAAGCCCTGAGAGCAGAGATAGATGCCCTAGCATCAGAAAGAAGGCAGGTCTGAGTGTGCAGAAATGGTGAGCCTCATCTTAATAACAGAACTAAGCATAGGCAGTACACCATGCACATTCTGAGAGGTAAACATGAACAGACACATCCTAGTACCACAAAGAGCTGCCTAAACATAGCCATCAGCAGCTGAAGCAGTAGTCCACCTCCCAGACAGAAAAATATCAGAGACGTGCTGTCAGTCTGGAGATGATTGGCAAGCCAATTTCAGTCCTCAGTACTATTTCAGATGCAGCCCAGGTTCAGCCAGGTTCACTGTAAATTTGATTAGGATTATGGTAATATTAAGTTGCTGCCATAGGTAGTGATTAGACAGCAGTACAGAATCAGCCTTTGTGAGCATCTCTCTCTAATTTTTATTAGAAAGGGATGTGTGTCTTCCCAAAATTAATGCACAAAATTAAAGTTGGATGATTCAAATCTGTCCTTTGGTTTTGTAGCGGCAACAAATGGTTACCTATGAATACCTAGCAACATTCTTGATGACAACACTCCTAACACAGGACTGTATGATTGGCTCAAGATCCTGTTTCCACTTAAAATTCAGGAACATACATAATCCCATGAAGCCCTTCTCTGAATACTTTAACACTCTACAGAGTGACACTGGCCTCAGTACTTTTCACAGAATCCACCCAGACCCTCTCATCAGGCAGAGTAGGTCTGCTGTGCATGGAGAAAAAGAAGGCCTCCAGTGCTAGGAAGAAAGCAGTCAGGGAAGCCTGAGTTGGACTTCAGTAAAAGTACAGAAGAAAAAGTTCTATATAATACCATCCATCACAGTAATCCAGCCCATAAGTAATAATGCTTATGCTTTCATTGCCTAGCTCCAGGTACAGGACCCATGATGGCAATATTTCTCTTTCTCCCTCTGTCTTAGCAGAACAGCTGGTACTAGCATGTGATGATTATTCTTCTCATGAATCCATATCAGAGATGTTTTCCCTGCCAAACCCAGGGGAAATCCAAGTGCAATTCAATTAATGAAAGCAAATGGGGTCACCTATCACCTGCAGCCTGATGGGATCATCTGACAGGGCACTGGAAACATCTGTGTACCCCAAAGCATCACACAGTTAAGATTGTGTAGAGGATAGTGAAATACTTTCCCCCGAGTAGTTCACAGATGGTTGAGAGGATCTTCCTTATTAATGAATTCAGACTTCACAACAACTTGCCTTGACAAAAGTTAACATTTACAGATTCAAAAAGAGTTGCAAAAGAGGTTGTCTGAAACAATTTAGATAAATTATGTTATTTAATTAATTGCAAGGTCTATTGAGCACAGTCCTGTTAAATATAAAACCTGCACATAAAAGGATAAACATTTCTAATGCATCTACTTAAGCAATACCAAAAGTCTGATATAAACTTAATTGTGAAAATCAAATAGTATCAAAGTTAGGACCTTGGTGTCTTTCCTCAGTGATATCCACATTCAATTTTACTGTGTTCAAAGAACAGAAATTTAAGAGAAAAAATTCTGAGCACTCCCCTGGGGACAGAGTAAAATTTAAGACTATCTGTAACTGTGTCTTTCATCATTTTCAGTTGTGTAAACCGGTTTGATTGTAACTTTCAGATTTGGACACACTGCTTTTTTTCAAAGCTTCCCTCACAATATGATGGGAGGATTATGCCCAGCTCTGCTCAGAGGGTGAGCCAGTCTCCATGACAATGATGATGAGTGGTGGCCAGCACACAGTTCAGTGCTGTTGATGTTCGCATGTCTGCAGCACTCTCACTGGGAGAAGAATCTCCTCTTAACAACTGTTTGTAAAGAGATCTCCAAAAACATATATCTCTGAAATATCCAATATAACAAAGTAAAATGAAGCCTTAAATGCACTGAGTAAATGCTTCTGCTACATACATTATAATAGAGAAGTGTTATTAACAAGATGTAGAGCACTTCAGAGAACATGGATGGACTTTGCTAGCTGGACAGGACAAAGTTTAATGAAGAGAGGTCCATGGCTCTTGCAGTTGTGGCATGAAATATTTAGAAAGTTCCAACACAATAATCTTCATTTATTTAGTTGAGTTCTTGTAACAGTGAGAATGGGTGCTGGCACTTTAGAAATGAGGGGTGGACCATCCCCAACTCCAACACCTCCAGTCTTTACTCTGAGAAAAGAAAAAGATGATTTCTCTTAATAAGTTGTTGGAAAAATCTCCCATCCAGCTAAAGAGACCAAAAACTTCTGTAAATCATCTCTCACCCTCAGAATAAACTGGTAACGGGGAACACTGCATAACTCTGGTCTCTACCTGTTCCCCAAGGTACCTGGGGAGAGACCATGCTGCCAGAGCAGCTTGATAACCAAAGACAAATGGGTAAAGAAGAATAATTTGCTGAAGAATTTGCCTAGATTGTTAAAAACAGTGGAAAATGTTGCTTCAGAGAGATTCTGACAAGGAAAGCCAGTTATGCAAAAGCATCAGAATTTTCTAGAGGAAAATTCATTTTCTGTCAAAAAAGATGCATTTTTCTATCAGGAAAATAAAAATGATGGGTTTGTGATTGTCCACCTGGAGGGACCTTATCCATTACACTCTCTGCTCACAGGAAGAAAGAAAACAGCCAAGAGCAATCCCTCAGGAAGCTGCTATCTACTGCGGACATTGATGTCCCCCATACAGATATTGATTAAGGCTCTAGGTTTTCTTTCACATTGTCTCACTTACCTAAGAGTAGTTTATTTTTAATATTATTATTATTATTTCAGATATTTTCTAGATATATAGGTAAGATTTCATAAAACCTTAAAATCCATGCTGACTCAGTACAGTGACACCTTGCAGGAGAACAGCTTTAGGAAATGATGTACTATTACAGAAAACATAACAAATTAGTTTTTACTGTGTGTCATCTGGGGTCTGCTCAAAAGTCTCTAGCTACTGGGCAATGTACAAACTGCATTATTTCCACCCACATGGATCCACACCTATGTGAAAGTTTAATTTCCATATAAATTGCATGTGAAATGGAATGCTATCCCCAGAGTCTAGGAGGAGGTAGGTAAAAGAAAATGCTAATGAATGGTATCACTTGAGATAAAATTAAGGGGGGAAATGAAGGAAGACACTGTAGTTTATAAAAGCATCCTGGAGATCACTAGACTTCTTTGCAGATCACTCTTTGCAGAATTTCTCTTCTATTACTACATCAAGGTCCAGATTCTGATCCAAAACTTTACCTTCTTCCAAGAATGATGTCCAATTCCCTGAACATTTATTTTGGCTCCATTGTGCATATTTGAGAGTAGGGTGCTACATAACTTAAAAAAGTGTAGTAGAGTGTAACCTGTTTTCTGTGACTTCTATAGCAAAATGATGACATGATTGTTGCAAGGAAAACTACGTCAGCCATGACCTTAAATACTTAGCCTTTGAAACCAAATTAAAAGAAGAAGAAAATAGGTTGTGATGTTTATTCTTTTTAACTCTGTACATCCAGGAGAAAAACATAACCCAGTAGAGTCTGGGGAAGATATCATACCCTCATTTCAGATAGACAAATATACCTATACCTCTATACCTCTGAGACACTCAAACTTGGTGATCTGAACCCAGAAAGAAAGAATTACAGTGACAGTCCCAGACATTAGTGTATTTGCAATCAAAGCTGCCTCTACAGAAAGAATTGAGACAAATGGCAGAATGAAAGCTGCACAAGGCAAGAGGAACTGGGCATAAGGGAATTAAGAAGTAGCAAATAGCAAACATCTGCAAGAAAACTGCTGATTTGTAGCTGAACAACCTCTCTTATTAAGCCAGATGGTTTGTTAGCAAAAAGCATGAGTATATGCCAAAGCAGTTTTAACTCTGCAGTGACCAACACCTGTATTTGGTGATTCCAGGAGTTTTGCAGAGATACACAGCATTCTGGAGCTGTCACGTAGTTCAATGTTAAGGCTGGCATCATGGTTCTGGATCATGGGTCTCTACTGCCAATTCTAGCCTGCAAATTGCACTGACCTGGATGGACCCTGAGAGATGAGGCAGCAAAATATTTTTAAAGGAATAGCACTTCTGCTGCTTTGTAGCAGCTTTTTTCTGCCCTTTACTGTTACCCTTCCTTTTATGACCTCTTCCTACCACCCATCACATTCCAGGGCAAAACCATTTTGTGGTTTTGCACATTACCCAATTTGTTTCTTTTTAATTTCATAAGGCACCAGACATTCTCTTTTCATTTGTGCCTTAACCTTTCTCTGTGACACTATCAGCTATGAGCAATACTCTGTTATTCTAGTGTCCAAGGCAGAGACTCTCTTATGTAAGAATATACCAAATGCCAAGGCCAAAATTCCAGTAGCTCTATATCCACACTCCAGTCTTAACTATGGGTGAATGATCATGTTTGAAAAACAGGGCCACATGGGCTTGTGCAAATGCTCTATGATATTATTTGTGCATTTACATTACAGCAAGTCCAGAGTGGACAGAGAGATTACTGCCCTCTTTCACATCAACATTGTAGGTTCTCTGTGAAAGGAAAACTCTGAGAATACCTGGGGTTTGTATCTCCAGAACTATCTCTGTAAGACACACGTGATAGCTCACACCATTGTCACTAAAAATGTTTTCTTACCACAGAAATAGCTCAGCCCATGCAGCCCTTCAATGATCCTGGAAAGACATATTTGGTTGTCTTTTTCATGCTTTCTGCCTCATGAGGTTGCCTGCCCGTCATCTCTGACTTCTTTCCTCCTTGGCCATGGGAGGTTTTATGGGGTCTATACTTTCTCCTTCTCCCAGAGCTCCTCTTTCACTTTGCACTAGAGCTTGCCTTGCCCTGGCTGGAGGGGCTACTTCAGTGGGCAATGATCCCCATGAGGCTGATGAAAGAAATACTCGGTTCCACTGGAAGTACTATTGAGCATGAATATAGGTTTCCTAATTTCTCACTGCAACTTCTCCCCATGTTCCAAAAAACATGGCAAAGCTCCACTTTGCCAGGCAAAGAAACTGATGTTTGTGCCTTCCCGAGACCATGTTCAAATGGAGAGAAAAGGAGCTCTAAAGTGAGGGAGGATGGCAGTAATTTATAGTTACAAGCCTTTATCCAGGATGATGGGGTACCTAGTATCCATCAAAGACAAGTAATTGCTTAGTAGATCCTGAGTCAGGCTTGTTATTTCCCACCAGCTGGCAATGACACCCTCACAATGGCTGAATATGCTTTCTCCCATACTGAGAGCTTTCTTCATAAGACTAATATTATATTTAAAAGTATACTTACCATTATGTCAATATAATGCAGTTCCTTCACTTTGCTCGAGGCATCTGTCTGAAGTATTAAGTGGCTTGGAAATCCGGCACTGTCAGCAGTAATGCTGTTGTCTTTCTTTACTCTGGAAGTGATAATACTGCTTCCAAGAACCAAGATACAAAATGCCCCAAAGTAGCTTAGCCAAACAAAAAAATGCATTCATCTGTCTTCATTCTCCATTTGTGGTAGTCTGTCTGCATAACATCTGGACATTATTCCATCTGGACATTATTCCATCATGTGTTTAACTGTCTCTTGCCTAAAAGAAGCCCAAAGAATAAAACTCACTTACAACCTGCACACACTGGCCAGGGGTTGCTCTCAATATTTATTCCTAATCAAATTCCAAATTCTGAAAAAAAAAAAAAAAAAAAAAAAACCTGATCACATGCAGCTAGTCTTCCCGTTGTTAGCTGAAAATCAGAGTGCTATTTAAATATGTCACTGTACATTCCAGAGAAATTGAATTCTGAAAAACAACTATATCCACTGAGAAGACAACATTATTCTTAACTCCCAGTGTAGAAAGTCCAGACTTCCTACTGCCTCAACTTCACCCTTCTGGTCAGATAGATATACTAAGGTCTCTTGGTTAAAAATATGAAGACATGGTAAATTAGCAAATTTAGCTCTTCATCAAATATGTGTGAGATTTGGAGTTGCATTTACGTACCTGCAAGCCATCTGGGTTGAGACCGGTCTTTTTCCCAGGATATGGGATTCCTTTGTCATTTCCTATTTGCACATCTCACTCAGCTGTTGTTTTTGAGTAGCTTCCTAGGTTTTGACCTTAATTGAAGGACATTTTTTTATTTTTTTAAGTGTCTTGTGTTAACGGATGCATTTGCTTCATCCTTGACAAGACACATCCCTTAACTTCTGTAACAAATAATCTAAAAGCTTTCAGTGTTGTAACATCCTTTGATTTCCCGTTTACACTTCCTCTGATATATTGTGTGATTAACTTCAGCTCAGGTTTACAGAGATAAAGTCTTAGTTAAAAGCCTTGCTTTTTCTCTCTCACCATGCAAAACCATTTCTTGCATTTGTGACTCAACCAGGCTTCTATTTCAAAGTATTTCACATGGATCCTTGTCATCTTTCAAATAGCTTGGGCTACAGACATGCCTCAGATACTTGAACTTTGTTGGAATTCTGTCCCTTGTTCTTTGACTGGTTTGATTTAATAGTATCAGTAAATCATAGACCTTGTTCAGCCAAGGCAACCTGGAAATTTCCCTTCTTTCTCCTCACTCCAGTCTTAAGACATAAATATATTTGTTGGCTGCAGGCCATACAACCTTGCTGCTGCCTCCTAAGCAAAGAGGGGGGTGTTAATAAGTGACCTAATGGTTATTGTCCGATTAAGAAGTGCTTTGTCATGTCCTCTGATATCTGACTAAAACACCTGCCTGCTCATCAGTCTGTGCATGATGGGCTGACATTCTTGGCACATAAAGACCCGGATGTTCTTCAGAATCGCAGACACCTCTTTTATTAGGCATGATACACAGTTAGTGCATCAATCAGTAAACATTTCTTTGTGCAATCAAACTCAGAAAATCACTTAGTTTTGTTATTCATATTTTGGGATAGCACACAGCATAATTTATCATCACCTGCCTTCATTGTCACATATCTGACAACTGATTCACAGCTTTGAACACCTCAATACACACCTAAAGATAATCACTGGTAGCTGTCTTGTTAGTGCTTCCCTGGCATCTCAAGCATGTTTATTCATGGGCCTCTGCCTGTCTTCCAATCACTTTGGCCCTGTTCTCATGCCAGTAGATCTGAGTCTGTGTTATCACCTGTATTTCTCATTGTCATTATAGAATAATCATTTGTATTTCCATTCATTTTCACTAAACTTTGATCAAAACTGAAGTCACTGTCTAGAGCTGTCATAGCTTTCCAGTATCAACTTTTTCGAAGCCATTATACAGACTGTCTTCTCTATTGTGGAGAATAACAGAAAAAAAAGAGAAAAGAAAAAAAAAACATCACACCACTATGGAAGAGCAACTGTCTTTCTGTGCACTCCTTCATGACTATGATATTTTGACCACATCTGTATAATTTTGGTTCCTTTGCCCTCTTTTTCTGAGGAGCAGCACCAGTTCCCATCAGTGCTTCAGCTCCTCCAACATACTCTCCATTAGTGTCTTGCCACAATCTCACATCCATAGCTTTTCATTTCTGCTTCACTGAAGTCAAAAGCTGAAGTTGCTAGTTCTGTCCTGCTACTTTATCATCAGGGAACAGAGCCAGGAGAGTAATTTCTCTTTAAAATGCCATGACTACTAGTGTGGGTTTTTTCTGTCATCATATTTAGAAATATAGAACACCTGATGCAGTACAGCAACTGGCCACAACAGAAGTACTTTAAGAGTAAAGAAGCAAGGGAGATTGATATAATCATCTAGTCATACCTTAAGGCTCATGTTGCATTTTTAACCTTTGACTCTCTTGGACATACATGGAAAGAAAAAAAAAAAAAAAAAAAAAAAAAAGAAAACCACTTTATATTATGTATTTTGATATATAATTATTCTTAGGATAGGATGGCACTAGGAAAAAAAATACACACTAGGAATCTACAGTCTTACATCTGCTCAATCAACATTAGCAAAGACAATTCATCTATAGAGATAACATACAGTTACTTCCCCTATTTTAATTAACTATTTACAACCACTGTGTGAAATACTTCATAATTCAACAAAATTAATTAAAATTTTGTGTATCACAACAAAGACAAATTCAATTGATTGAGAAACTCACCATGACACAAGCAGATCTTACAATAGCAAACGGAGAGTTTAAGTAGTGAGTACCTAAGTATGCAGAACTAGGTATAGCTTGGTCAACACTATGTTTATCAACAGTACCCATTGGAACACAGAGCTGAGATCCTGCCAGGTCTATTACATACATATCTGTGAACTTGATTTCATTGTACATGACAAATGACAAATATTTTCAGTAAAGTATCCTTCACATATACCTCTACTGTATTTCAACAGCACAGTACAGCAATAAAGACTACTTACAGGTAGAAGGTAATTTAGACATATGTAGCATTTACATTATACTGTGTAGTCAGACTATAACTGTAACTCTCAACTAGGATGCTAACATCCCTGATGCATTGATTGTACGCAGTGGAATAGAATAAACTGGAAAATTCCATTCATGTGCAGACAGGTGGAAATTGGTCCCTTGCAACTACTAGCTGAACTCTACATATAAATACCCTCTCTGTTGTGTTTCCAATTGCTAACTTGCCATATTTGAGTAGGTCACAAAAACATACATATCAAAACTCAGAGGATTTAATAACCAAACCCACTAGCCTAATATTTCAGCAGCTATTCTCTATAGCAGGGCAGCTTCTATTGGAAATTCAAGCACACATGCAGAAGACCTTTTTCAGTCTCTATCTGCAAGTATATTTTTTTTCTGATAGCAGAAGTTGAGGCAACATTAAAGTTTGCAAAGGATCACCTTCAGATGTAAAACTGGTTTTGTTCTTTAAACTATCTTAGAGTGAAAAACCAAAGACTCAAAGACTGGAGTCAATAACAATAAAATTCCATAGAATAAATAAGGACATCGCTTTCTCTTTAAATCTGCTGACAAGTCTAAGCAAATCACATCCCTTTTCAGTTTCACAGATAAGCAAAACTAGCAAATCCATCTGAAAACAGCACTTGATTCCAAAAGTAGCTGGACAACTCTCACTGGTGCTGAGCCAGGTAAAATCCGAGTTCCTGAAATGATTTGTCACTGAACTGCAAGATCTGTCCTTTTGTCTGATAAAACCAACAAGAATGACAAACAATACCTCTACTAACATAACAAACACATATCACAAGACGTTTTAGAGTGGAAGCAACATGCATATTTAGTATGTCTATCATATAATATATGCTTTTACCTATCTTTTTAAAAACATGTGTGAGGTAGAAATGGGATCATTAGCATTGCTGAAACACTGGAGCAATACAAAAGGTCAAGATATTACTGCCCAGTATTCTTCAAATCCATTCTCTTTCTTCAAGACACATAATAGGAATTTCAGCCATATTACCAAGTTCAAAGGACACTTTGCTATATGGTTCATCAAGTTTTCTTTTCCATCAGACATCTTTCCATTTTTATTATAGCCTGGAGCATTGTATGAGGGTGAAATGACAGATGGTTTCACAGAATTATTTATGTTTCGATTGTGTGTTCCATAACCCACAAAACCGGTTATGCTTTATCAAGATTTTTATATTTTGCACACAGAATTCAGAATAACTTCCTTGAACTTTGCCTTACTATTCAAATTTCATTCCTCTTATTGTTGAACTGCCAGTGTTTGAGTCTGAGAATGGCTGTAAGAGAGTTGGTTTGGTGAGACATGTCTTTGCACCTGTACTCAGTTCACAGTAAAATATATATATGTGTGTGTGTGTATATATCTTGCTCAATTTTACCTGCCTTGGAAAGACTTTTCTCATTACAATGTATTTCCTAGTTTGTTAAAGAAAATATGT
Organism: Aythya ferina; assembly: GCF_964211825.1. Lineage (NCBI taxonomy): Eukaryota > Metazoa > Chordata > Aves > Anseriformes > Anatidae > Aythya > Aythya ferina. The sequence continues at coordinate 130,752,408 of NC_140297.1, forward strand.
TTGATTGTCAGGTTTTTAACATTTTTTAAATTTTCTGTGATATCAATGTTGTTCTTTCAAGTTTGTCAAAAATTTTCACTTGGAATGATTTTATATATGAGAAAACAACTAGAGGTGATAGGTTAAAAATCTCCTAAGTTAACTATTTACACAAAAAGCAAAGCAAAGACATTAAGAATGTGTTATTAAATAAATAAATAAATAAATAAATAAAATGAAATTTTTAAACACTGCTGTTTTCAAGAAAAAGACATGACATATCAATAATCCTGCCTTCTAGCCTAGGTTTTAGTGATTCTTTCATGTGTGGTTTTAGTCAAGGTGCCTGTGCCCTGTGGTGTGGAATTATTCCATTTGGGTGCATTTGCAACACTCAGCAGTTCATTTGTTCTTTGTAAAGTGTTATGAGACCTAAATGTTGGTATTTGTGAAAATGGGCAAGAGCTAATAAACCCTAACCAGTAGGCAAGATTGACTGAATTCCAAATTCTACAACAAGTCCCCAGGGACAGTCAAACATCTGAAGTGTTACAAGGAGATGGATCCTTTCATTCAGGGTCCTCAGGTCTACATCATGTTCTACAGACAGTTTTGCTCCAAGATCAAGAACAAAATTTCCATTTACAGATTTAAGGTTAAATGGACATTAAATAAAAAGCACAATTCATCAGTGGAGCTAGCACTGGATCCCCAGTTTGCTTTTAACCAGGTAAATTTCCTAAGACCAGAGAACCTAATTTGTTCTGGAAACTCAGAAACAGACCAGCAGTTTTATGAGGACCACCAACCACTTTGGATGTAGCTGCTGAGTGTCCCTTTAGCCTATCAGTTATGTTTATGAATCATGTTCTGACTATTTCAGAAAACTAAGGAAAAAAAGAATAAGAGTAAGGTCCATAAAGGTACTTGAAAGCTTGGTTTCCTCTTTTCTAAATGTGTCTAGTGATCTATACTATGTACTAATGCACTGCTGTGTCAGTGCTAGCTATATTTTCTTGCTCGTGCCACTTACCAACGCACTGTTTTATGTGGTACATTGCCTATTTTGAGATATTTCTCTGTAGAAACTGACTCATTAGCCATGCATATATACAGAAATCCAGAAACACTCTTGAAAGGATTTTGGTTCTTTGATTTCTTCAAATACTCCCTTCAAAAGAAAATTACATTTCTTCCCCTCCACTCATCCAATCCTCTAAACGTTAAGTTATATATAATGTTTCCCACAGTGGATGAGGCATTAATTGGTATTCAGAGGCTCTTAAAGCTGTTTCTAAGAGAGGTGTTGATGGTAAAGTGGAGCTTTCTTGTCTCAGCCTCATATGTATGTACATTTATGTGCATGTGTACTGGGTTTACATGGCAAGTTTTTGGTAGTGGGGAAGGCTACAGGGGTGGTCTCTGAAAAAAAGGTCATGAGCTGCCCCATGTTAGATAAAAGCCAGCTCCAGCTGGCTCTGATGGACTCACTGCTGGCCAAAGCTGAGCTATTGAGCAACACTGGTTGTGCCTCTGTGTCAGCATATTTCAGAAAGGTCAAAAAAAGCTGCACAGCAGCTGCAAGTGAAGAGTGAGAAAATATGAGAAAAAGAGAGAACCCTGCAGATTTCAAAGTCTCTGCGGAAGGAGGGGGGTGATGTGCTCCAGGAGCCAGAGCAGAAGTCCCCCTGCAGCCTGTGGAGAGCAGGCCCCTGGTAGAGCAGGCTGTCCCCCTGCAGTCAGAGCAGATCTCCACACTGCAGCCTGTGGAAGAGCCGACAGTGAAGCAAAAGGATGTGGTCTGGAAGAGGTTGCAGCCCAAGGAGAGCCCCACATGGGAGCAAGATCCTGGCAGGAACTGCAGCTCACAGAGAGGAGACCACACTGGAGCAGGTTTTCTGGTAGGAGCTGCAGCCTGTGGGGGACCTACACTGGAGTAATCCATTCTTGAATGACAGTGTCCCATGTAAAGAATCCATGCTGGAGCAGGTCTTGGAGAACTGAACCCTTTGGGAAGGACCCACATTGTCAGTTCATGATGTATCCCATGGGACCCCTGTCTGGAGCAGGGGAAGAGTTTGAGGCAGAAGGATCAGCAGAGAGAAAGTGTTATGGACTGACCACAACCCTCACTCCCCATACCACTGTGCCATTCAGAGGGGAGGAGATAGAAGAGTCAGGAGTGAAGCTGAACATGGGAAGAAGTGGAGTAGGGAGAGGTGATTTAAATTCTGCTTTTGTTTCTCTCCATCCAACTCTTTTCTGAATCGGCAATAAATTAAATTATATTTTTGCTGAAGTCAAGTCTATTTTGCCCATGATGGTAACTGATAAGCAATTTACCCCGCCCTGTTGGGGATGGGGAGTGCGAGAATGGCTGTGTGGGGGTCTGGTAGCTAGCCAAGGCTAGCCAAGGCTAACCCAACACAATATGCATGTACATATCCATGCATATGTATATGTACAGAAGGAGAAAAAGAACATCCTATTTCATTAACAGTATGAAAATATAAAAGGTTAAGCACTTTCCTCTAAATCTGGCTTTCACTTAAGAGCTGCAGCCCAAAAGGGGCTATACCACCCCATAAGGTTTTGCATTGTGGATAATATCTTTCCTGGGCAGTACTGCCAGCACAGGTGTCCCAACCCAAAACCTACTCTTTTATTATCCATTTCTGGAACCTACTTCCACAGGAGTTTCCCTCATCCTTGGAGAGTTTGTGACATGCAGGTGTTTTTCTACTGTTGTTCCCTTAGCCAAAATGTTTAGAAAAAATGTGATCTAATTGACATGATGGTCCTAAAGTAGTGGGGTATACAGCAAGGCAAAATCAGATTTCCAACTCTTTATGCTCAAAATGTCTAAACCTCATCTCTGACCTGGCAGTTTACATGACTGCATCAGTGATGAAGCCAACATCTGGAGAAGTGGAAGGGCTTTTACTTCTCAGGAAGAATTGAGAGGGCTGCAGTCTCCCCACCCTCCCATGGGCTGTCAGCATCCACCGATACAGCTCCCAGCTGGTGGCTGAGTCATTGCAAGACAGACATTGCCAGCTCCCAGAGAAAATGAAGACAGTGTAAGACAGAGGGCTAACTCTGCCCATTTACATTACAAGCATCAGAAAACATGTGCATCAAAACAACTTTAAATCCAACGATTAAATGAAAGATTAGGCTCTGGAGATAATAAATTGCTCCAACAAATATAAGAGCAATTGTTTCACAAAGCCAAAGATCATGTTTAGACAACATCAGTCAGTCAGTAATGGATCTGGGCTACTTTTTTATCCAAAGCAAGTGTGCTGCCCACATGCTCTTCTTTTCAGACACAGAAAGCTGCCATGATGCTAAAGGAGGGCATCCACCCAGAGCAGTAATCACAGCCTGCTGGAAATGTGCTCCTGAATGCTTCACCACCAGCTGGCACTCCTGGGACTGTGTCAGCAGCACGTCCTGTACAGCAGGTCTGATGGGCTGCAATACCTCAGATGTCCCTAAGACACTTACCATCAGACAAAGATGCTTTTTCAGGGAGTTACTCAGCTTTGGGAATCCCTTGAGCCTCAACAGTTTCTTAAAAGCTGGAATTTGAGTAGTCATCATACACCATGATGGCAAAGGTTAGTCAACCAGCAGTACAAAAATAAATACCTTTCAGTAAGTTAACACACATACAGACTCATCAGTCTGTAAATAGAAGACACCCAGCCAAAGTAACTGGAGATATATCAGAGATTTATCTCTGGTCCTATAATATCACCCTGATAGCCACACTGCTTCATAGCTTTATTTATAGGAAATACTTCATAACATTACAGGAATTTTCAGTTTCTGATGTTATAATTCAATTCTCCCTCATTTTGTCTTATTTTTCAAGCAACACTTCTGGGAAAGATAAGAAATAGAGGTATGTTAAATTATTACAGGCATTCTTACAGGAAAAAATGCCTATATAATTTCTGTATTCATAAATTAATAATTAATAATAAGGTTTTTAAGCATTCAGGTGCAGTCTGCTCCTCTCAGATTTCTAGCACTAATAGTATGTCACACTACAGCACCAGCATAATCATATAATTTACCAAAACAGTGTTGTCAGTTTAAACAAAACCAACTTTTTAGCACAAGTTTTAGAGTTTGCCACAGGTTTCTGGTTCTCAGCTGAACTGATTTGCAGGAATCTGTCCAAAATCCTGGCATTCTCTGATGAAATTACTAAAACATTCCATTTCAATTTTAACAATAATTTCCCATTATCTATAGGAATGTCAAGAGGGTGTGGATAATCAGATCAAGAGTTGCAGAATATTTGGATTTGTGAAGACTTCCAAAATACTAATCTTTCATCCAAATTTCTGAAATTTTAGCATCTCCTATAAGGCAGGATTTCCGTGTTTCGACAATTCTACTGACTTGACATTTCTCAGGTACTGCCGCCTCATGTAGTATGTAGTCTCTGTGCTATATCATGCATTGGGCCCTAAAGAGTGTAATGTCTTTAAAACCATTTGCAAAACATCATTGGCTCCTGTAAGATATATTTAGAATATTCCTTGTCAAAATTTAGTACTTCTACAAGCAGCTATGTGACATAGCATATTAGAGGCTAGAAGTAATGATGTTATATGGGATGTTCTATCTGAGAATAGTAATAAAAGACTAGTAACACAATTATAGAAAAAAAAAAAAAGTCTTTTGGAGGTGTTTATCATTATGATACTGTGAATCATCTTCACAGGAAAATAGGGCTATTTTCCATTTTGCTGATTAAATAAAGCATTACAGCATGTAGGCATTCTGTTCAGAATCAAGTATAAGCTTAAACTATTTAAGATCCCAAAAGGCCTGAATCCAGAAAAAATAATAATAATGCCATGACCTCAACAGAAATGTCTATGAATCCTACTTCTGGGTAAATTTGCTAGAGCTGACAGGTTACATTTCCTGTTTTGTGGCATAAGGCAGCAGAGGAATCCTTCTAACAGAGACATTCAGAAAAATTGTGCAGATGGAAACTGATGGTGCTTACTTGTTACCTTTCCGCTGTGCCTCTCCAAGTGTAAGTAGGAATGTAACCAGGGAGCTGGGAGACAGCATAGCACAGAAATTAATTGCAAATTGCTTTCACGTACCATCGGTTTTGTGCCTTCTCACAACATCAGTGTGAAACCTGGACACACATCAGTAGATCTCAGGTCCTGCATTCAGGCTTTTCTGGTAATAGACCATGATGTTACATTACATTAAGAATACTAGGAGCATTTTTCTTCTCTCTCTCCCTCTTTCTCTCTCTCCCTCTGTCTCTCTCTCTCTCTCTCTTTTTTTTTTTTTTTTTTAAATTTACATTTTTGTTAAGTGAGAATACAGGAGCACTTAAAGCTGACCTAAAAAGATGGGGTTAATGAAAATCATGCAGACGGTGACTGTCAGAAGAATGGGTCGAGGATTTGCATGTATCATAGTAGAGACACTGCATACATTTCCATAACAGTAAGCGATGAATAATAGAATGCACAACTTTTATGATTTTATCATGTCATCATCTCCAATTTAATATTCTTTTTGGTCCATTTTCTTTTCCTTGTCCACTGTGCTCCTTCCATCATTACTTAGTTCAAATGATGAGCCCTTCTCTACCTTTGGGAATTGTATTTATACTTTTTTCCCTTCATGATGCAAAATAGAAATATGCACAAAGAAGTAATCCCAGAGGTGATTAAAGTCATTCATATGTAAAGTAAATGGAGTAATATATGGGGAGGACTACTAAGAGCATCTCTGATTCTCACTGTTCAAGAACCTTGTTGTTTTTTCCACCATTGTGTCCCCAGAAAGTAAACCCACAGTCAGTCTTGGAAATTTGTTCTCCTTTGGGGATGGCAGTAATTTGTATTTTGTTGTTTACCAGGCAGATGGACAATGCTTGAGACAACTTGATTCCATAGCTGCTGAGTGCTAGCAGAAGTGCTATTAAGCCTGATCCTTCCACAATGACCCTTTCAAAAAATTTTGCCTTTCCTTTCACAGCAAATGAGATCAAGCTTTACACTTGAGGTTAGTAATGCTCTTTTGCAATGAGAAATATGGAGTTAGTGCATATACCAAGTGTTCTTCCAAATTATTGTGATTGCTTTCCTCTGATAGACTATAAAGCTGGGATAATTACTTTTTCCCTCTTTTTACCATATTAGGAGATATATGAGACAATGAAGAAATAAGTCAAAGTGTTTTTAATGCATATTTTTTGTGTTTATTTTTACCTCTAAAGTAATGTAGAAAACACCTGGGAATTGAGGGAGTTTTACAGAACGGAGAATTCTTGTTCTTAGAATGAGAAGAAAAAAAAAAATAACATTGTTTGATCTATTTAGAGTTTGATTGAAAGTGGAAGTCATTCTGTTTTCCTGATAACTGCCTGTCAGTTTTTGCCAGTTCTCTACCAACAGTCATTGCAGAAAATGTATCCCAAACTCTGATATTCATTACCTTTCTTTTTTTCATTCATTACCTTTTCCTTTGCCCTACAGGAAAAATTAATGATCCCAACTTTGGGGGGTAGTCACTTAAAACTGTACCTACAATAGTGTGATAATATTATCCCGGTTTACCATAGCACTAAGCGAAATTAAACACACACACTCAATTAACAAATATCACAGAATCACAGAATTTTCTAGGTTGGAAGAGACCTCAAGATCATCGAGTCCAACCTCTGACCTAACTCTAACAGTCCCCACTAAACCATTTCCCTAACCTCTACATCTAAACGTCTTTTGAAGACTTCCAGGGATGGTGACTCCACCACTTCCCTGGGCAGCCTGTTCCAGTGCCTCACAATATAGACTAAAACTAATGTCTGCATACCCAACACTCATCTACATTTAAAAAAATAATAATAATCAAAGAATGGGCAGGGTTGGAAGGGACTTCTGAAGATCATCTAGCCCAATCCTGCATCATGCAGCATCACCTAGAGCACATTGCACAGGATGGCATACCGGAAGGTTTTGAATATCTCCAGAAAAGGAGACTCCACAACCTCTCATCCTGTTCTGGGCAGCCTGTTCCAGTACTCTGTCACCCTCGCAGTAAAGAAGTATCCCCTCATATTCATTTTAATTTCATATTCATATTAATTTTCTAACTGCAAAAAATATCTTGTTGCCTGTCTGTCTCCAGCAAGGATCACCTAAGAGTCAATAATACTGAATTATTAAACACCCAACCCTAACACCTGCTAATCTCTTAGCAGAATTCAGAGACTTGGTGTTCCTCTTTTGGCTTTACCTATGGAGTTCTTTCCAACATGTTTTCTTTGGAGTTTACCTACTGGAGCAGATCAAGGTAAACATTCAAAGATTTTGAGTTAGAGGAAAGCTAAAAACAACAAAGCTAAAGATAGCCTTACTGGATGGTTTCCAGTGACCTTCAGATGCCAGCTCAGTCTTTATTAACTTATTCTACCTCTTATTTTATTCTAAATACATTAGAATACCAGTGTTGTGAACTGATGAACAAGCTATATTGAGACTAATTTATTTTAAATGAATCAAGCCTGTAATTTTGACAGCCTTCAGCAGAGGCTTAAACACTTATGACAGGTGCCAATTACAACAATAGCTGGGACTAAAGAGTAAAGAAAGAAAAAATGGTAGAAAGAGAAAAGATTAATATAGATTTTTAAGAGGGACACTGAAATGATTTGCCTACTGAACTTTCATCTTAACGCATTAACTTTGCTCAGCCTTTCTGAAATGGATGATTTAGACATGTCAAAACAATATTTTTTTCAGCATTTAAAAAGAATAAAAGGAACTAAAAACTAAATCATTTGATGAAATGTTTATTTGACCTGCTTTGTTATATATATATATTTTTAGTCAAAAACATCCTTAAAATTTTGTCAGTTATGGATGACCTGAAATTACCTGTTCTTTCCCACGCTCATCCAATTTTTAACTCAACTGAATTTAAACAAACAAATAAACAATAACATGATTGCTTACACACATGTGAAATCATAGAATCATTTAGGATGGAAAAGGCCTTCAAGATCAAGTCCAACCACCAACCTGACCTACTGAGTCCCATCATTAAACCATGTCCCTTAGTACCACGTATGTCCACACATCTATTAAGTACCTCCAGGGATGAGGACTACACCACTTCCCTGGGCAGACAGTTCCAAAGCCTCCTTCCATGAAGAAATTCTTCCTCATATCCAATCTACACCTCCCCTGATGCAACTGGAGGCTGTTTCCTCATATTCTATTACTTGTCTCTGAGAAAAGAGACCAACTCCTGCTGCAGCCTCCCTTCAGGTGATTGTAGAGAGCTGTAGAGAGCATGTTAAAATGCTCAAAAAGCCAGGAGGCATAGCTCACACATTTTGAGGTATTGATAAAAGGCAGGCAGCAATTTGCCTATATTACCCAGGGGTGAAAGCCCTTCTACGTATAAGAATGGGAAGCACAATCTTTCTCCAGCTTCTGCTGGCTGGATGGATCCTGACCTTTTCCTTCTTGATTTGTCAGTACATGCCTCTCACCTCCACAATTCAGCTCATTCTCTCTTACACAGTATCCATTTCCACTGCTCAAGGTTTGGGGCAGGAGAGGAGGCAAGGAGAATAAGGAATGCCGTCCAGCATTCCTTAATGTACTGCTGAATAAAGAAGTGGCTGACCTTGCCTTTCTATGTAATTACTTATATGAAAAAGTGAAATCTGGTGAAAAGAAAACACACGAAGAAATCTATAGTAGTTAAAACTCCATTTATGTTTTGTTTTGTTTTATTTTTCCTAGATTAATTAATAATATAAGCAGAAAGTTGAGTATAATATGGTGGAGATTCATTTTTTTCAAATTTAAAAATTCTCATTAGGATTGGATTTTCACCCCAGATGAACAATGTGGCCAATGAACATATACCAATAGTTTTAATCTCAGTTTATATAATTTGACATCTTGACATTTAGTAACTCAGAAACATTAATAAAAAGAGACATAGATCCTGTAAAAATGAGCCTTACTAATACCAGTATGTGCATTTACTGCCAGTTTTTTCCCTGACAGTATGGCAGGGTGGAAGGCATGTAAGAAAAATTATCTAGATTCACACAGTACTGCACCCCCACTAACAGGCTTTGCCAAGTCCTGGGGCTTTCTGCAATTCACTTTATCCAGTCCAGCCCCTGGTGAGAAATGCTATTGGGAACAACAGCCTCTATGACAGGAGGCAGTATAGCTCAGAAAATGTACTTAATTGAATAAATATCTATCTGTATGCCTTGAAGGTTTCTATGTTCTCCCATGGAAATGAGGAGGACACAGGAAAAAAACAAACAAACAAACAAAAATCAACAGGGATTGAGAGTAACAAGGAATTGGTCAGAAGTAATGGTGGCAATAGGGGAATATTGAGGAAAAAAATCCCCTGTGCCATATACCCTTTCTGTAAAATGTGTTTTCTGGAAGTGATTGTAGATCTTAAATGGTACATCTATTTTAGAGTTTCAGTTCCAGAGAGCTTCTAATAGAAAATTTACATTATCCTTACCTACCTCACTTTCACTTGCACCATAGACTGGTTTTGGAGCTGACATTCTGAACCTGAACTGAAAAGAATTTTAATTTAATTATTTCTGGATGAAGCTAAGCAGGAAGTTATGCTCCATAAGAGCACCTGAACCAAAATAATTATTGTTCTGCTCTCAGAAACGTAATTTCAGTGCTTGCAACCAGAAGAACTAGTCCAAAGTAAAAAATCCTGAAATGCATTCCATGTGGACATCAGGAGCATTTCACTGCACAGACCCTGCTCCCTCTGGACCACAGTACTGGCTAATGCAGGCATGTTAGCTAGTGTTGCAAGGGAAGCAGAAAGCTTTAGAGTCCCTCAGGTGCTTCATGTAAGTGTCTGAGCCATCTTGCAATCAGATTTCAAAGTCACTGAATATGCATTACAATGAACTCAATCGATCTATATTGTATACAGAATTGCAACTGCAAAGTATTCTACAGACAGTTTCTATAAGTAATTTTTATGGCAAGTTCCATTACAACTGCAACTAGAAACTTGCTCTTAATGTTTTCATAGCAGTCTCCCACTTGCGCTGTTATCATGATGTTATCATATATGTTTTCTGTCTTGAAGTACTGAGGACAGCATAGCACAGATAGGATGGGTGATTTAAAATTATTTAGGAAATGGATCCTATTAGCAAATGGTTGACATGTTAAAAATTAGGAGAAAGGGTGACAAGATTATTTTACGAAAAGGATGCACAGGAAGATGGATTACTTCTAATGAGATTTATTTGCTTTTTTTTTTCTTTGCTTAGAGATGACATTTAAAAGAACATTAAAAATAAGACGATCAAATATAAGTATAGAGATGTTATTCTTTTTCCTGGTTTTTGTGTAATTTAGGGAGAGACCAAAGGGAGGTACCCAAAGTTTGCTCCAAACAGCCTTCTATTAAACTAAAATTGAAAATATAGTTATTTATCTAATGATCAAATTAATTATCATCCTGTTCCCAAAGGCATAATTTGTAAAGGAATTCCTAACAATACCTTTTGCTTTCTGATGTGACTCATAGCATATGCTAGTTTAGACTATGGGTAACAACATAATTAGCTGATTAAGCAGAGTGACTCTGGAGTGTGCACAGATCTGATGCATGTGATCTAAATAATGAAACATTTTGTCTCTCCATGCAGGAACACTTCTTCAGCATATACCGAATATTAACAATAACAACAACAACAACAATAATAATAATAATAATAATAATAATAATAATAATAATAATAAGTGGTCCAGCTGTGGCAATGTTCAGGAATGCAGCAATAGCTAACAATGGTTACAAAATACACCTTGTACCTAGCACCGGCACAAAAAAGATTTCATATGAAGGTTCAATACAAGTTCTTCTGAATCAGAAGAAAGCCTGGAGAAAAGACATAAACATACCTTATAGTACAGAAAGATAATTACCTATGACACTATATCTTAGCAAAGGGTCACCATCCTTTGTCAGAAGAAATAAATCATTAAAATTGTAATGCAATTGGCAGAAAAAGAAATCTCTCTTCCCTCACTTCACAGTCACCTTTCTTCTATGAAATCAAGCACAACCAACCCAACTACACTTTCCAAATAAACTGTAAAAGCTCATCTTTGTTTTAACTGATACAACAACTTAATTTTTATCATAAAAGTGAAGACATTGCGTTTTGTTTTGTTTTGTTTTTTTCCATTGAATATGCATTAAGTTCCCTGGAACTGATCAGAAAGAGTTTTCTACCCACTGACAAACTCCAATCCCATCTGATTGTGTTGCTGGAAAATTTCATATCAGGTAGGATAAAGAAGACTATTTTTATATTTGCTTTCTCTGGTCCATCAGTAATAATGAACAAATGACCTCAATAACATATTACAGGCTATCAGCAGTCGCGGGAGTTATTGTTTAAAATTAGAAAAATAAACTCTTCTTAAGGGAATGGCCTCAAGTTGCACCAGAGGAAGTTCAGGCTGGAAATTAGGAGACATTTCTCCTCAGAAAGAATAGTAAAAGTAGTAAGAACGTGTTGCCCAGGGAGGTGGTGGAGTCACTGTCCCTGAGGGTGTTTAAGGAAATGTTGGATGAGGTGTACAGGGACTTGATTTATTGGGTGATATTGGTGGTGGGGGCATGTTTGGATCAGATGATCTTGGAGGTCTTTTCCAACCTTATTGATTCTCCAATTCTATGTTTTTCTTCTGCTTTGTTATTAAGAGTTCTGGAGAAATGCACTCAAGATTTTCTGGTAACCCCATTTATCAATATTTGAAAATAACCATAGGGTTATCATCTGGCATGTTCATTTACTTCTACTGTTAACTTGAAAATACTGCATGTCTACTTATCAGTCCACATGGTAAATAGCCAGTGTTTAGTCAACAATCTCTAAATAATCCTCACAACATTTCTGTGAGGTTTTGTTAATTCCATCTCAACACCACAAATTAATCCAAGAAAAAAAAAAAAAATGGATCAAGATCTCAAAAGATTCAGTAAAATTATAAGATATAACTTCCTAGCACACACAGCTGTATATTTTTCTCCAGATTCCCAAGAGAAGGCAAATTATATCACCTCCTTCTTTGTCAAATGACAAATGAAGGTCCAAAGAGGACCTAAAATACTAAGTTTTCTATGGTGTTTTGGAAAAACTAGGCATTTTTCCTCCTGTTTCCCTATATAATTATGAGAAATTAACTTTCACTTGTTGCTCTACACATGATGGCTAATATGTTTATAGCAATGAGGAAAGTTCATTATGGCTGAAGAGGGTTTGGTTGGAAAAATGGAGCAAGACACGTCATTCCTGAAAGACCTTGGAGGGAAAGCAAAATCCTGAGGACACCAAACTGACTTGAAGAGAAACAGGGCTAATTCACTGATGGTTTAGTAATTGTCAGTCTTCAGTGAAAGCCACAGAAAACTAAAATCTCTATAAAAGAGCCTGTTTTAAAGAGGCTGTCATTGCTGAAAGGAAAAGTAATAGACTAATGGGACTAATTCTAAACCCAGCAGGTCTGGAGGTGAGTCCCCGCAGAATAGAAAGGGAAAGCAATCATGTCAGATGAAAGAGAACTTGTAAGGGAAAAATATTCTGCTGGGTACCATCAAGCCAATTGTGGACTAATGCACATCTCTCATGTCTGTCACTAATTTAAATAGGCTGAACATTCACTCACTGTTATTACGCTATCTTTTTAGCTGAAGGTCGAAAATGTAGGCATTGAAACTTTACCATTTCTCCTCTACATGGAAAAAATGGATGCCCTTATATTTGGTATGAAATTTTGGACATTCTGGCTATAATGTTTACCAGGAACTAGAGTCGAAGGATGTATCTGAGCAAAAGTTAGCAGAAAATGCTTTGGCTCTGTGGCAATCACTGTCCAATATGTAAGGATGCACATCCACAAGGTAAGAAATGACATGTTCCCTGCTGCAGAGCTTTCCACTGCAGACATAATGTGTATGGTAAGTGGTGCCATGTCTGTAACCACCAGTTAGCAGTTGTTTTTATTGTGGCTCCTGCGATTATTTCTCATATAAAACTGTATGGTGGAAAACAACAGAAGTCTCTAAAGGGCTATTTCATTTATTTATGCACTTGATGATGCACACACTGGGAAAAAAAAAATCACAAAGCAGAGCTGTTAGCAGGAAACCTAGCAATAATTCTGTAACTTCAAAACAAGAAGTCTCCTTCTTCTCTAAGTTCCTTACTGAATCATACAATATTTAAAATTGGAAGGAATTTAGGTCATCTAGGAAGACCTCCCAGAGAAGGGCTAACCTACAATTTAGGGAGGCTGCTCAGGGCCTTGTCCAACAAAGTTTCAGCTATGTCCTAGGATGGAAAATCTACAGCTTCTGTAGGTAGCTATTCCAGTATTTCTCATCTCTCATTGTGCAGGACTATTTTCTTTATACCTGCGTGGAAGTTCTGATGATTTTATATTTGTTATGGGTTAATTTCAACAGGCAACTGAGCACCAGAAAGCCACTTGCTCACTCCCCCTCAGTGAGGTGGGAAAGCGAATCAGAAAGACAACAGTGAGAAAACTCTTGGGTTAAGATAAAGACAGTCTAGGAGGTAAAGCAAAAGCCGCATCTGCAATAGAAGAAAAATGAAGTGTTTTTTTTTTTTTTTTTTCTTGATACTTCCTAACGACACACAAATATTCAGCCATTTCCAGGAAAGCAGGGCTAAACTTGAGTAATAGTTTCTTGGGAAGACAAACACCATCACTCCAAATGTCCTTTCCTCCTTCTTTCCCCCAGCTTTTACTGGTGAGCATGATGTCGTATGGCATGGAATATCCCTTTTGTCCATTCGAGTCAAATGTCCTGGCTGTGTCATCCCCCTCACCCCCAATCTCTTGTGCACCCCCAGATGCCTCACTGGTGGGGCAGTAAGGAAAACAGAGAAGGTCTTGCTGTGTAAGCATCTCAGCAATAGCTGAGCCATTGGTGTTATCAACACTGCTTTCATTGCAAGCCCAAAATATAGCACAATATGAACTATTATGAAGACAATTAACTCTACCTCCATCAAAACCAATATGATACTGAAAGTAAAAAATTCCCAAGTATGGCCTTTTCAGCATGAGAAATAAAAAAATTTAAATAAATAATCTTGCAGAGCAACCAGGAATTCAGTAATACATAATAGCATATGCTTTTCTATAAACAAAATTCAAGGACCCATAACCTTGCTGACTTATTACTCTGCCAATTTGAGCAAAGCAAACAGAGATGACAGATCACAGACTTCCATCTTGCTTTTTAAGTTAAAAAGAGACTTTTCTTCAAATCCTTCCAAAAGGGGGGGGGGGGGGGGGGGGGAGGTTGATGTACCCTGTTGAAGTTCTCTCTCCTAGATGGTACACACAGTATGCTTCATATGCACTCACCAAATGTTCATTGAAGTAGATTCAGATAACAATATAAATTATTAAAATTATAATTATTTTTATATGCATCCCAGTGCCTTAAAAAAAAACACAGTTCTGCTACATGCTGTGCAGCACAGAACAGGACAAGACTTTCTGGCAAATTTTAACAATAAAATGGAATACTCATAGGCATGGACTGGTCAAGGAGGAAGAGAAGAGGTAGGAGGACTTCAGACCTTCAGCTCCTGACTTCTGTCCCAGCACTGACTATCTAAATTACAGTCCCAGATGCACTGGGTAGAGTTGCCATGGGGAGCTGGAGAAGGCTGCAGAGTGGTATGTCTCCTCATCCCAGCAGCAAAAAGTAAAACAAGTCCACCTCCATGTGCTGGGATCACCTTGCCCTTGCCACCTGGCCAGGGGCTGCACTGACCTCAGAGCCAGACACCAACGGTGGACAAGCAAATAGACAAAAGAGTGGAGAGAGAGAAATTGGAGGAAGCCTTAGCACAAGTGCTACACAGCCAATAGTGAGTATTGGTGATGTAAGGAGCATGCAGAAATGTCCTTCTCTACATGACTTTTTTTTCTAAGTAGCCATGTTCATGTTAAGTCAGCATTTAGCGTGACCACATACAAATCAATGCACACAATGTCCTTGTGGCTTTTGCAGTCAAAAACCATGAATGATTCCGGGAGTACTGGAATAAAGTAACACAATCTTCTCCATAGCTATAGATATTTCTGAAATAATCTCTGTTTGGATAAGAATGTATCTCTAAGTAAACTTTGACACATAAAAGTGCCAGTTATGGTAAAACCATCACATCCTTTGAGAAATAATTTAGATGATTACTCCACGGTTAAAAATGTAAACCATAAATACAGCCTGAAATAATATTCTTTAACTTTCAGCATCTACTTTTTTTTACATCTGTGTCTGCTAAAATGAAGGTCCCATTATCAAACTTTGGTTCCTTGTGTAAAACCACCTTAAAGTCATTTCTCTTTCTCCTTAGGGAGCTCAATGGACTAGTCGACCTTATTTTTTTAATAAGTGGGTCCTGTCCTTACAGCTGTTGATGTTTTCACCACTTGACGTTTCCTCAAGGACATTTACATAATAGTTCACTTGAATTGTGCTTATTACTCCAGCAGCTGAAGCAGGGCACACCATGGTAACGGGCCCACAATTATTTCTGCCATCTCTGACAGCGCTACAGCAATCATTGCTAGGTGAATGGGATGAATGCTTTTACTGACAATGTCAGGGAGAAAACCTGGAAAATGATTGTATAAGTACTCATCATGCCCTTCTATCTTAAATTTAAATCCATCTGAGACAAAACATTAACAGACAAATATTTGTGTTTTACTTCATTGTTAAGCTAATAAGAGTGTATAAAAAGTAATCTGTTTTTATCCCATAGCTTTCTATGGGATAAAAACAGATTGATGCAATGGTCTGGGGATATGATGGTCTAGGGATATGAACGTTTAAAAGCAGACAGTTTCAAACTCAAAAATTGGTCTTTTTTTTTCCTCAGCTTCTATCTCATTTGTAAATAAATGCTAATCTGAGACACACTACTGAATGAATCACAGAGGAGCAGGCTGCAACCACTGCTTCTAAGGGATCGGGACTGGTACCTGAATGCCTAATTTTGAAAAATACAGGTTGCTTCTAACTCTTCTGAAAGGTGTTATATCCCTCAGCCAAAGCTATGATGATCTTAGGTGGTTTCTATTGCTGTTATTGAATGTGTCTCACCCTCATTGCTTTCACAATACAGAATTTCCAAATTATCTGCTGGAGGTTTCAGAAGAACTCCAAAATCCTGTGATATTCAGGGAGAAACATGGAATTTCATTTGGTTTTGCTTTGTTACCAAGAAAAGGTCTTCAGGAAAAATAATAATAATAATAATAATAATAAATAAATAAATAAATAAATAAATAAATAAATAAACAGTTTCCTAAACTTGAGAGTAGCTTCCAGGAAAGTTGACTGAAATTAGAAATAAAAGCCAATGCTAGTCGAGCTTTTAGTTTCAGAAACAAGTGTAAATATTCCACAACCTTAACCTCACAAAGTTTTCACCTAAAAGTAAAATGTCCTTGGAAATGTATAATCTTCAATATAATCCCAGTAAATCAATTTGGAATTATATCTTCTAATTGCAGTTGGTCAGAATTGTCACATATGACTTTATAGTTATGTCATTCAGAAAGTCAACAAAATGACTTTAAAAAACTCTTCTGAAAAATCAGTGAAGCTGCTAGGCATGACAATTATTTGTATCCAGTTCAATAGGATACAGGAAACGCAGGAGTCCTGTAAAAATGGAACCTAGCATCCATCTTGGGATGTTTGGTTGCTTGCTATTTGGGATGCTGCTGCCAAAATTTTTCTAAGCCAAAATTCTTCAGAAATCAGCTCTAGAAGCCTTGGCCAAGGAGGCCACTACCTCCAGTTCCTACTGGGGATCAAATCAAGTCCTGAGGGCTGGCAAGTGAGCTCTTCAACTGCAGTGCGTGAACTGTTGGGTAGCCAGGTCTGTCCTTATCCCTGATCCCTGCTGCCTGTTGCTGCTTGTTCACAGATTCCTGTTGGGATTGTGTGTGTTTCCAGTTCTTCTGCAGAGGGCAGAAATGGCTTCACTCATGCAAGGCAAAGCGTACACGCTCACTGCTCAATGCTTCGACTCTTTGTCCTAATATCAGCTGCCTGCAGGACTGAACCCAAGCTCATTCATGATGTACAATACTTTGGCTTAATGTTGGCACCCTAATGTGCAGAGGATTTATGGCACATGAGTGTGCATAGCCGAATCAGATTGTTATTCCAAGAAAATGGACCCAATCTCGTCCTGACAAAGCTAATGGTAATTTTCCTAATTAATGCATTGGGAGCGGTCCTCGGGAACTATGCTGAAATGTAGTTTTCCATTAGCCTCCACAGGGCTGCAATTTTACAATGTGACAATTATTCAAATATAATTTTATTGCAAAATGAATAGTTTTAAGCTGTGTCATGGGTTTTGACATTTGATGAATTCATGATACATTTTTACTACATGTTCCTGTTCAGGTGTTAATGTGTAAAATCCCACAAATACAACAGAATACAATAAAACTTTTGACTTAAGATATTAATTAAGTGATTAAACTGTCATACAAGATTTGTTTATACTTTGTAAATTAGTAGCTCAATCCTCACAATTTATAAGCAGTACAAATCATAAAACAAAAGGCTTGGTTCACTATAAAAATTGCTAATCTTTTGCACAAGGCAAAAGCAACCATGGAAAATTGATTTTCCACAGCTTGCTCAGTCTTGAATAGGCTCTGCATTGTGGATTTTTTATTGAATGAAGCCAAAATTCATTATAGCTAAGACTTTAAGGAACAACGTATGTTTGCTCCATTATTTTTAATGTCATCAACATTATATTTTAACTTGATATATTAAAGTGAGAAATGTGCAAAAATATATTTTCATTTTATTACCTGGGTAAAAGAAGAAGACTATGCTAGACTGTATGATAGAAAAAATATTCACTATTTCTCAAGGATAAGCAGCAGGTAAAAAGCAGGTGTAAGGTACAGTGAAGCATGGCCTTTCGTACGGGATATTATTAAATACTGTAAGTCAATATCACTGGATCTTAGGGTAGTCAACAAATAAATAGAACTAGACAAACTCAGAGGTACAAGATATCAGACACAGCATCCCAGGCGCTGCTTAAGCAACCTCTCAGCCAGTGACTACCAGAAGCTGGGAAACCCTGAGCAACTAGGTCTCCCCTCAGAGCCCAGCCTTTCTTTGGCCACAGGCTGGACCAGAGACCTCCTGAGGTCCCTTCCAAACTGAATTGTGTTACTTCCCTCTGGAAGAGCTCTATACCTGCTCTTTTCTTACACTGCTAACATCCTGGCTGGTATCAGAAGCAAGTTAGAGGGGTACCTGGGCATTTGGTGTGAGTAGTTATGGAAGTTTTTACACTGTGTTGGTAGCTAATATGGTGTCACCTGATCCAAGCTATATTAAAGTCAACAGTCTTCAGTAGCTTCTCTGGAAACTGGATTAGCTTGGTTGATTTTGCCAGGTTTATTCCAGAGAAATCATTGAGCATACTGCACACACCTGACCAATAACAGTGCAGGGGCTGGGCAGCATGCATTTTAGAGGTGGTACAATTTATCTACCCAAAAAAACACCGGCTGTTCACCCAGTTCTCAGCAGCAATATGATCTCATGAAGTCGTAGTGCTTAAATCCAGAAATACCATTTATGATCACCTAATCTGATCTACTTATCACAGGCCATTACCTTTGTACTGAGCTCAATAACTTTGTGTTTGACTTAAATACATCTTCCAGAATGACATCCCGTCTTAATGTGAAAATGAGAGATGGGGAATCCATCTCTTCCCGTCATCATGTATTTCAATGATTAATCACTTGTTCTGTTAAAAATGGGCACAGAATTTCTAATTTGAATTTGGCTGATGAGAGCTTCCAGCTATTGCTTCTTTAGTACTCAGAATTTTCTTACTGTGAATATCCTCTTGCATTTTAATGAAGTCACCTCTGAGTCTTCTTTTTAATTCAGTAACATGCCAATTTCTTTATTTCTCATGGGATGAGTTATATTTTACAGCTCATAAATCATTTTGGTAGTTCTTTCCCTTGCTCTCTCAAATCTTTCAACAGCTTCTAAAATATGAGTATGAACTGGATAAAACATTCTAGTTCTGTGCAGAGAAGTAAAACATCTCCATGCTTCTCTTAGGAGATTTGTTCAACAATGGGCATCTTACTGTTGATTGCAGCATGCAAAATTGTTTCTTTTTGATGAAATAAAAGGATATAAGAAGAGTAATGGAGGGAAGGGAAGGGAAGGGAAGGGAAGGGAAGGGAAGGGAAGGGAAGGGAAGGGAAGGGAAGGGAAGGGAAGGGAAGGGAAGGGAAGGGAAGGGAAGGGAAGGGAAGGGAAGGGAAGGGAAGGGAAGGGAAGGGAAGGGAAGGGAAGGGAAGGGAAGGGAAGGGAAGGGAAGGGAAGGGAAGGGAAGGGAAGGGAAGGGAAGGGAAGGGAAGGGAAGGGAAGGGAAGGGAAGGGAAGGGAAGGGAAGGGAAGGGAAGGGAAGGGAAGGGAAGGGAAGGGAAG
Organism: Aythya ferina; assembly: GCF_964211825.1. Lineage (NCBI taxonomy): Eukaryota > Metazoa > Chordata > Aves > Anseriformes > Anatidae > Aythya > Aythya ferina. The sequence continues at coordinate 130,772,022 of NC_140297.1, forward strand.
GGAAGGGAAGGGAAGGGAAGGGAAGGGAAGGGAAGGGAAGGGAAGGGAAGGGAAGGGAAGGGAAGGGAAGGGAATTTCTTGCTGTAATATTGTCATAACAATACAATTCTTTACCACAACTAAAATTTTCAAGTAGTTAAGGCATTTTAATGTTAAAATTTCATTTTATGCTGTAGTCTTTTCTACTCCAGGGTCTGTTCAAACCAAATTACTAGTTCCCAGAACTGTCTTAGATACAAGAGAAACTATTATTCCACAGCTGGTATGTTGAGATATATGACTACTGAGATAAAATAGGGCATGGGCTACACTGTGTTAGTTCAAACCAACTGAATTTAGCATATTGTTATCTGACAACTCTCACTTAAGAATCACTACTGGCATTATTGATATTTAATAATGCCAGTTTAAATGCATTACTGAATCGAAAAGTTGAGCTCTCCAAAATGTGCCTTATTTACTTTAGAAATTATTCCTTTTTTAGCAATGGAAATACGTGGTTTCTCAGAAGTGATAGATACTGCATTCCTTTTGCTGCTCAGGATTCTTATCATCCTTTTCAGACAATTGAATTTCTTCCATTTGTAAAATGTATTACCAGAGGAAGGATTGCAAGTAAAATCCAATGACTGGAATCCAAACTGCTTTGGCAATATAGGAATACCTCATTGATCCATACCAGTTCCTAGGAATATCATTTAAAATATTGTATTTACTTGGTTTTAGGAATTAGCACTTGAGCAATATCACAGGAAATCTCATGAGATGTATAAATTCATTATATTCATAGAACAGATTTCACTAAGATATTCTTCAGCTTGAACCAATAAAATGTTTTGATTTTTGGAAATGCCCTAAATAAATGCAACAATATTATGTCAAAAGGCTGAATAACCAGAGAGACTGCAGAAATCAGTTACAAGCAGAACATCTCTATCCAAAGAAAGGATTTACTTTAAACCAGATGTGAAGCAGCATTTGCCATAATCTAAGTGCAAATATTAAACTGATGCTAGTAAATATAAAAATACTAATAAAAATTGTGACTTCATAAATAATTATTTGCAGAATGACTAAGAGAAAGTAATAGCCTTTTCCAGACTTAAAAATTAATGAATTGATGACACTCTATTGATTGGAGCATTTACTGCACCTTCAATATGTCTAATTAATGAAACTGTTCACACAATTAAACATAGTGCTTAGCAGGATGACATTATGTCCCATTTTTTTTCAGACGTCACCACATTCTAATGTCTCCATGCTCATGCAGTGGCCTACTGAAGATCTTATGCCCTCTCCTAGTGAAGTCAGGAAGTGTTTCTCATTAACTTCTGGTACCTCATGCTTATCTAAATATCAATATAAAGCTACTTATGAGACCTGTAAACGACAGGGTCTGATACTTGATGTAATAACACTGCTAGAAATCAGATGCAAAAGAATACTTGGTTCATTTCTTTTATCAGTTAACACTAAAACTAACTTTAGTGATGAAAATGTAGATGGTTACTTGGATAAATAAGATTGTCGTATTTTGCAAATAACTCAAAATTTCATTTTAGTATGGTCCAATACAAAGGTATAGATCCACATATAGGTAGTCCATGATAGTATAACAGAGAATAATGACCCATAAGGCAAAGAGTCTGAAAGGGATCCGAAGGTCCCAGTAGAAAAAATAGCATGAACTCTTAAGTGGTTCTAATATGGCAAGAAAAACTAATGCAATATTTGAACATGTTAAAGGAAAGGAAATGTGCAAAAGCCTCTTGATGAGATAATTTTTGATCCTTTAAACTACCTAAATTTTAAAGATGTTTAAAAAAAGGACAGAAATGGAATAAGAAGACCCATAAAGCCCAGGCTAATGATAATGACTTAAAGCAAAGTCAAAGTAAATGGACCAGATCATCTTTGCTTTTCAGAAAAAGGACTAAGAGACTGGAAACTACAGCAGAAAAAGACACCAAGAGAAACAGAAAATGGACTCAGAAGGCACAGAAATTCAACTTAGAAACTACACAATTTTTTGGCGATGATGAGTGGATTTTTCAACTCTCAGTGTTTTCCAGTGAAGACTAGACACCTTCCTCAAAAGTGTTTAGGAAAATATGAGCCATTTTGTCAAATAGTTATTAGAGCGTAAGAGTAGCTCTGTGTACTTCTTCAATACATGAAAGAAATAGACTTCTTAATTGAATATTCTGTTCTGTCCTCCTGCAAAGCTAAAAAGGTCAGTGGAGCAAGGATTTCAGCAAAAGGAGATCAAAGTTTTCTAGCTCAATGAATCCTGGTTCAAGGAATCCACTGTTAACCAAGCATCAAATAATGGAATTTGATCCTTGTCTGAGCATTCAATCTATAAATCCGAGAAATTAAAGTTATGATGCCAAAATTCTTATTGTCATATTTGTAGTGCCATCCTCATGAGCTCATATCAGATATGTATTGCAATAGTTTAATGAAACATCCTCAAAAGGAGATGAGGTTACAGTCGGTTTTCTTGTTTGTATGAACTTCAGTCAACACCAAAATGTTACTTACACTTTAGACATGTTAGAATACCAAGGATAGCAAAAAGTCTTAGTTTAGCAGATGGATTTTTCACTGCAACCCATCAAACAAATGTAGTATTCTGCATTTCAAAATGTCATGTAAGGAAATATCTCTTAATTTTGAAAGCTACCAGTCTTTGGAAACTGATATCCTATAGTAGTTCATAGAATACAACCATGGTTAGTACACATTCAGCTGCCACTGTAGATTCCAACCTGAATGCCCACCCTAGGAAGGGCATGCTTCACTCTCAATCTTGCAACTTCATTTGCTACTCGGGAACTTCTGTCAATCATCTCTCCTTTTCACCCTTCAGATAAAATCAGCCATAATGTGCTGACTGAAGCTGTAATCTGTAGGTTGACAACACTATAACCCATCTAGACTTTATTTGCCAGCTTCTCTGGAAGATCCTCGACTTTGAAGAATTTTTGAATAATTTGAACTTCATAGAAGAAAATCCTAAGGTTAAAATAATGTATGAAAACGTGCTCCTAGCCAGTCTCATTCAACGTTTGAACTCAAGTTTTATCCTAATGTGATTTGCCATATTTGGTTATTACAGGGGCTAGGTACAGTGGAATTGTTGATAAAGTAATGCAGCTTTCTCTCTCTCTCTCTCCTTTTTCTGGCTAAAGTTAGAGCCTTACTTGACTTGAATCTAATAGTATTTGACTGAAAAGGAAATCAGAAGTCAGACAATAATTTTTCAGCCCCAGAAAAGATAAAAGTGAGTTACTGCTTTAATTGGCTGTTGAATTAGCTCATATGAATAATAGCTCATGGTCTTTTCAAGTTCTGTGTTTTAATAAGACTCGTTTTTACTTCTTTGTCTGAAGATTTACTGGAGAAGATTCATTCCTTCTGGACACAGTGATTACATTCAAACTCCAGATGTGAAAAAAAAAAAGAAAATGCTATGCAAAGCAAAAAGCATATGTAGTATAGGCTACTGGTAACACTAGTCTTTAACCACCTTCTTGATGTAGCAAACACAAAGGCCTGTTTTAATTATGTTACAGGGCCATAACCGAAGGGGCTCTTCATTACATCAGACCACACCACAGGGGTCTTTGCAGAGCTGCACATAAAAATAAAAACAAGAAAATTCAAAATGGGACAGAACAGATATATGCTAGCCAGTAGAACCATCACCCATATGGCAGAGCTGGAACTCAAGCAGTACCTGGACTTTTGCAAGTTCAGAGCTGAACCAGCAAACATCCAAAGATGTTGTGTGGTCCAAAAACTGGATTTCTAGTGAGCCCCTTGCCTGGAGTACCCACAGGCAGATACTACCAAAATACACTCAGAGTATATCACCAACCAAAATGAAAGATTAATACAAAATGAAACATCTCTTTGAACAACTTTTGTTGTGAATTAGTAAGCCAGTAGCTTGCTACCTGCATTATCTCTTCCTACAGTCCTTTTCCTTGCAAGCAGTATCATTAAAGGTATTTATCTAGCCTCCAGCCATCCACAAGCTGTTAATGCTTTGCCTTCCGTGGCATCAGCTGAAGCACTGCCTAAGCAATATTTACCCTTACAGTACCCAACTATACTACTTGGAGGCAGTGACTATGTAAAAGGCATACTGGGGAGCAAATTCCCGCAAGAGAAAAGAACCTCAAAATACTCCATTACCTTCTACTCTCAGCACAAAGCACCCTCATGGACCCAACCCATTTCAAATAGGAGTATAGTCATTAAAGCACTCGTCATAAACCTGAAACTCCCTACTAGACAAAACAAACAACCCCACCCAAGGGACAGGAAAAGACACATGGGGCATAAGTATATCATTTAATCTCTCTCCTGGCAATCTCTCCTGTAGAAGGGTGATAATAATCTCTTGTGCCTATGTGTTTTGACACAATCTTTAATCACTATTTTTTCACAGGACCACTACTTCATTCAACAAACAGCTAATCAATATTTTGCTTTTACCTCATAACTCATTGTGTGGCCCATGCTTTGTTTACTGCCCATTATTCAATTGTGTTATGATGGAAGAATTATTAATTTCCTCCAGGGCTTCTCAATGGTGCTCATCACTTCAACATCTGAGTGCTGCAGAAATGCAAATTAATTTAGCTTCACAAAAACACATGGCGGCAAAGAAAAGTAAGCATTGCCGTCTAAAATAAAGGAAGAAGAGGCAGAGAAAGACTAAGGGAGAAGGTATTCACTAATTTTACATGTCCTATCTAATGCATCAAAGATGTAATTTGAAAGTATTTAACAATATTTCAAACACAGAAGTTGCAGCATAAGTCACAGGTGTGAGTGTTGAGCAAATTGGATTTGAGACTCTAACTATGGTCATTAAAATTAGATAATTAGAAGCTATTAGACTATGGGAGGTTCCACATACAGAAATTGATAAATAAATAAATAAATAAGTAGAACACCAAACTGTTTTAAGGGGCTATATTAGCAATAGACAGGAAAAGTCCTGTGCAACAGTGCACAATTCAGTCACACGGCCTTCCTTTACCCTCCTTCATTCATTAACTACTTTTCAGCTCAAGCAATAAATGAGTCAGGAGTCATGCAGGCATCACCTGCCTTTCTTGCACAGCCCTACTGTGTCCCCTGAGCAGGTCCATCCTGCACAACACTTGAGCCAGAAATCCTGCATAAAAACAATATGTGATCGCACATGTATCATAAGGGGACTGAATTAAGGTTGCCAAGCAACCACCTCCCCACATTATTCCACAAATCCTTGTCCTTCATCTTTTCAGCAAACAAATGCCAAGCCCTGTCTCACAACTGTACCCTTTCCCTAGTCTGCCTCTGAGACCCTAATTACCCATGGTCCCAAAGGCTTCCTCATTTCAGTTTCTTTGTCCAGCCAGTACCAGCCTTCTCTCATTACTCCAGTTGTTATTTTGCCTTTGTGTTCTTCATAGTTAGCATTTAGTCCATCTCATTTCCTATTTCCCTGACCAGCTCTCAATCCCAGGAGATGACAGATGCTGTTAAAAAAATAAAACATCCTCAGTAAGGATAGAAACTTCAGAAATTCTAGCTGTTAAGATTCTAGCATATATATCCAAAAATTTTATAAAGTACTTTTTTTGTTTATAAAACATTAAAATGTCGCCAAGATTAAGAAGATTTTTACAGTGAAAAGACAGTGAACTCCTCTACTACCAAAACAATTGCCTGACAGATTTCAGTTATGTATTGCAGAATAGGGCATGCTAGACTGTTTAAAAAAAAAAAAAAAAAAAAAAAAAAAAAAAAACAGAATGAGCAGAACATTATCATATTGCTTGAAGTTTATACTCAAGAACAGCTAAGATGTCTCAGTTCATTTTTTTTTAAACAAAAAAAAATATTCAATGGATATGCAGTGCTGAAAATGTCAAATGAAGATAATGAAGTCCAGCAAAGCTGTGAGCAAAACCAGTTGTTATTTAAATTTCCTGTAAACTTTTTATGGGCTAAGAGCAAGACTATAAATAGAAAAGTTCTCCTACGCTTCATTCTCAGAGTTGTTTTCTGCTACTGTTTCTCTCCAAGTGTGGATTTCACCAAAATACAACATCTTCAGATTCTATTTTATCTATCTTCAACTTATTTCTTGCTTTATTGTCATCTGTTGTCTGTACTGTGATTAATCACTGAGTGAGTAAAAATCAATTTTATTTGCAAAAGCAATAGATGATGAGCTGAAATCAGGAGCAGAATCCTTGTTTGAGAGTCAGCAATAACATAAGACTTATCCTCCTAAAATGCACATATCTATAGATATGTCTAACTAGATACAGAAAAATGGTCTGTAATGTACTTGGAGCATCAAATGGTCTTCTCCAAGGGGTGTGAGACAAAAGGCATGATGAAACAGCTGATAACCATATTTTAGTCACCAAAAAGTAAAATAAACAAATGTGAATTAAAATGAAGTCACGAAAAAGAATATCCCAAAAATAGAAAAAATAGCAAAAGAAAGTTAAAATAATTGTGTATGTGTCACCACAAATAGCAGGGTAGACAGAACAAAGAGAATCAGGCCTTTGCAGCATAATTATTGCCTATTGCTTTTTGCATGTGGCATTTTGCTGTCCAGAAAGACTGCGGTCAAGAAACCAAATGAGAAATGTGATGGCGTGCACCTCCTTTCAAATGAAAGGACCTTCTTGGAGGACACTTACAAACAAAGGTTTCTAGTCTTGGAATGACTTGTTATTCAGATATGCTCAATATTGTCACTTCTGTTCCAGTAAAATTTCATTGTGAATCACTGAGGTGCTATGAACGGCGTTGTCATCCAGCCATCTAATCTAACTCCTTCTGCATCATCTGCTTGTCCAGAGAATTACATGAAACTCCTCCCATTTTAAAAGGATAAATGGATCTTTACTTTAAAGAGTAAAGAACCCTGTGATTCCAGGATTGGAAGCATACTTAGCATCCTAGATCTAGAGATGAACATAATAGCTCTTAGTAGGATATATTCTGCTTTAATTGGATTTATTTTCTTAAAATAAGCAGAAGAAAATTGTTCTCTATATAGTAAAGAGCCAACCTTTGGAACTGACTGCCACAGGATATTGTGGAAAATAAAAGGCATATGGGCTCAGGCACACTGCACAAGCACTTAGAAAAAAAAAAGAAAAAGGGTTACTGAATAGGAAGATTGTGTCATGCTCAAGAATCTATTGAGAAAGGTCAATGGTTGAAATGATCCTTGGGGAAGAACTGCACGTGCTTGTCTAACTCTTGGCCTTCCTGTAGCATTCACTTACAATTAGGAAAAATATGGAGAGGCTGGACTACTAGACTGTTCCTAAATGGACTACTAGAATGTTCCTAAAAACATAGGAAACCACATTTGTAAAAACCAAATTGCATGCACTTAAAAGCTGGGAGAATAACAGGAGCACTATCATAGAATCATGGAATCATAAAATGGTTTGTGTTGGAAGGCACCTTAAAGATCATTAGATCATTTAGTTCCAACCCCCCTACACCAGGTTGCCCAAAACCCCATCCAACCTGGTCGTGGACACTTCCAGGTATGGGGCATTTGTCTTCAGAAGTGCTCCAGCTCTCTGATCATCCTCATGACCCTCCTCTGGACTCACTCTAACAGGTCTATGCCCTTCTTGTGCTGGGGGCCCCAGAGCTGAATGTAGCACTCTAGGCGCAGTCTCAAAAGTGCAGAGCAGAGGGGACAGAATCACCTCCCTGAACCTGCTGGCCATGCTGCTTTTGACATAGCCCAGGATATGTTTGGCTTTCTGGGCTTTAAGCATACATATATCAGATAGGTTTGCTCTCTGTTACTCCTCCTACACATATGTTTATAGCTGCTCCTCTTAAAAAGTTTCAATTTTAGGGTCAGCTCTTCCTTAATAAATAAATAAATAAATAAAATTTAATAAGAATGTAAACAGGAAACTACAGAAGAAAGAATTTAGTGAGGAGAAATGCAGAATATGGAACTGCAAACATGAAGGCAGGCAAAAGTCTAAGGATTACAGATGTAAAAATAGGATGTCAGAGGGGGGCATCAAGCTGGGCACCTCTAACAGCACTTCTGTGAGCACTCTGAAAATACACAGGTAACTGGGGAGGCTGCCCAGTGGTGGCCTACCTGGAGATGGGTCAGGATGATAAGACTGAAATGCCCTCACAGGTATGGGATTTCCCTTCAGGCTATCTGCTTCAGTAGCTTTTGTCGACTAATTTGGCCAAGGCAAGAATGTCATTGACCAGAAGACCCTGTTATCCTGTGAGGACTTAGCAGGGGAGAATCTACAATTTAAAGGCCACTGCCATATGACCACTTGGTCTGATCCAATACAATAGCTCCCACATTCTTGTGAACATGGTGTCCTCATTCAGAATCACACAGCTGGTTTCTACCTCAACCTCCACCATCTACCCCCACAAGGCCTAGGGTTTTTTATGTATTTGCAGCACAAGACAGAGTCTAGGTGCAACTGAGTCACTCCCATCATGCAGCCTTGTGCAGCTGTAGCTCACATCTCATGGACAAGGGCATCGAGGGAGACCTGATTATGTACAATCCCCATGTTAGCATTAAACCATTGCTTAGAGATTTCTAGGGAAAAAAAAAAAAATCCACAAATACTGTAATACCATTATTCAGCTTTCCCACTGTGATTCTGAATGCTGCTGAAAGGAACACCATGTGCAGTCGTGCAAGTATAAAAGCCTGCATGATACCAGGCTAACACTAAGGTATTCCAACGCCTGGAATGAGCAGCAGCTGAAATCACTAATGGCAACATTGTTTGCAGCTGGCTTACCAAGCCACTATCAAGCCATAACAAGATGATTTTTAGATGGGCTACGCCCAGAAAAAAAAAAAAAAAAGCACAATTTCAGAAGTGGAGAAATGCTAGTTGAAATGTAACAGCATGTTGCCACTCATATGTTGCATAGGAAAATGAAAGGATAAGGAACAGCATAATTCAAAAAGAAAATGGTGACCATGGTTCATACATGACACAGTTGCATGTAAGTATCAGTGCTTGCTCTTTCTACCAATGGACCCATCAGTACACAGATGGGTCCATCTTTTTTTTTTTTTTTTTTTTTTTAAATCTGCTTCGTATAATATTTATAGCATTCTGTAGGAATTAAAAAAAAAAAAAAAAAGAAAGAAAAAGAGTTACAAAAAAGCCAAAGTGTTACAAAAATTACAGAATCACAGGTTTGTAGTCTCTCTCTATTTTCACATTAAAATATGTAGGGTTTAGTTGCTTACTGAAATACACACTATGCTAATTTATTCTAATCTATATTTAACCTGCTGTGAGGAATAAGTCTGGACAAAAGATTTTTTCACCCATGCTAGAAAAATATTCTGGCAAATGTTCTCACAAGAAAATCTTTATTGTCCCCACGCTCAAGGGCACAGAGGACTGTGTCAAGGTCCTGTTTTATGAGAACAGAATGAAGATAAAATATCAAATAGTCCTCACCAAGGGACCACCATCCGTTTTGTTATGGATGCAGGGAGAATCTGGTGGAAAAACAGCATATGCGTACATAATTAAAAACTGTATCATAATATTTATGTGTAGGGGAGTAATTAAGGTTGCACAGGCACCATTTTTTCTGACTTTTGAGAATTACGTTTTACAATCTCACTAGTGTTTTTCACCATAGGTTTGGGTGAGGTGTGAAAGCTATTGAGATGAAAAGAAGCTAATCATGAGCTAATTACTGATTAATTTACTAAAACTGCATAGACACAAAGAGAACTTGCTTGGGAAGGCCTATAGAAGACTTAAGAGAGACCAAAGCAAAAAATCAGCTGCTATAAGTAAGGTCCATTACATTTCCTAATGACAAAGGCTAAGTGTAAACAAGCCTCCGCAAAGTCAATAAGAGCTTAATTTCTCAAGTTATTTAAGTAAGATAAACAAGGCTGCACAGCCTCCCAGCCTATGCAGCAGAGAGGCACAAAGCACAGGCAGACAGCAAGAGATTCATGACCTACTCCCACCTCTGCTGTTTGTAGGTGCCAGTGCAAACAGCATTTTCAATGCCAATGTAGTTCATTTACCTAGCAACAATAGCCTTCAAAGTGCTGCATAAACATTTCACTTTCCAGCATCGCTTCCCTCTCTCCCTTGTCTCCAAGGGGGTGAAAATTAAGATTCTTTCTAGCAAATGAAGAAAAGAACAAATGAAAAACAAAACGAAAAAAAAAAAAGGAAAAAAAAAAAAAAAAAAAAAAGACTTTTCAATTATCTGGCCAACACCACAGAAGAAACCCCAGACATATCCTACTGCCATTCAGGAGCAGCTAAGGAGTGCTGGTGCATCTTTACAGCCCATACATCTGCAGACCCAGAGGTAGGGCTGGGCTAAGGGAGCCTTTTAATGTCAACTGAAAGAAGGCCCAGGCTGTGAAAGAGCACAAGTCTTAGCAATGCTGGGACATGCTGGAGCTTAATTCCATTCTCCTTTCCAATGAAACACAGCATTAAAAGGTGACATGATGTATGGCACATCTAATATATCGCTCCCATCTACACCACGGCTTTGACAAGGCAGTGATTGCCCGGCGATTTCTTGCACCACTTTCCGAGGGGGAGCGGCGAGCTGCTGGCAGGGGGGTGGTTGGACCGGATAATCTCGGAGGTCTTTTCCAACCTTTATGATTCTGTGATTGCCCCGCTCCCGGCCTCGCAACCCAGGCGGGGGGCTCGGGGAGGGCTGCTGCCATGCGGCGGGGCCGGGAGCCCTCCCGCTGCGCCTGCCGCGCCCCGCAGCTGCTTTCCCTGAAAAAAAAAAAAAATAATAAAAAAAATAAAGGAACGAAACGGGGAAGGCAGATGCCAGGGCGGCTTCGCTGCCTGCTGGGCGTGCCGGGTGCGGCGGCGGGGGATGGGGAGCCGAGCCGAGCCGCGTTATGGCAGCACCGCCCCGTTGCATCTCCATCCCCATCCTCATATCCTCATCCCCCCGCACCCCTCCCCGGACCGAGCCGAGCCGTGTCCGAGCCCCGGTGCCGGGAAGGCGCTGGGGAGAGGCTGCGGGAGCCGGGCGGGGCCGGCAGGGTGCCCCCACCCCCGCCCCGCCATGCGGCTGCCGCGCTGCGCTGGCGCAGGGCCGGCGGGGGAAGGAGATGGGGGAGGAAAGGGGGGGAAGGCGCTGCCCTGCTGGGCTGCACCCCTGCCTGCCTCCGCCCGGCTGCCACATCCCTGCAAATCCCTGCCCCATCACTGCCCCATCCCTGTCTACCACTTCTCCAGCCCTATCCAGCCCTGCTCCATCCTTCTTCCCTGATCCAGCCCTACCCCAGCCCTATTCCATCCCTGCCCACCCCTTCTCCATCCATCCCTGCTCATCCCTGCTCACCCTTACTCCATCCACCCCTCCTCCATCCCTCTTTGCCCCATTCCTGCCCCACCCTGGTCCCTCCACGCCCCATCCCTGCCCCATCCTTGTCCCCTCCATGCCCCTTCTGTGCCCCTACCTACCCCCCTCCCTCTTTTCCTCCCTCCCTGCGCTTCTCCCCCCCCAGCCCGCCCCCTCCCCTCCTTTTCCTCCCTCTCCTCCTTCAGCACCGTGGGCAGCTCCCGGCCGCGCCTGCCCTGGCCGCTCACAGCCCGCAGCCTCTCGAGCCGCGGGCGGGGGGCTCTGGCGACCCCCGCAGCCCCTCGAGGCGTTCCCCTCCCTGCAGCCGGCCTCTACCCCCCCGGGATAAGCCCCCCTCGCTGCAGGCAGCCCCGCGCAGCCACATCTCCGCCCTGCCGCGCACTCTCCCCGCTCCCGCAGCCTCCCCTCCGAAAGGTTGTCTCGCCCCAAAAGATACAAGCAGTCCCCAAAGGACAGCTGTCCGCGGGGGCAGGGTGTCCCCAGGAAGGCAAATCACCCCCCCAGGGTTGCCTCCCTCCCGGTACGGACCAACGAGCCAAAGCTGCCCCAGCGGGGAGCCGTGGCAGCACCTCCTGCGCTGCGCCCCACGCGCGGTGAATCACAGCAGCGCTCTGGGCACAGAGTGGGGCTGCTTCCTTCCCCCAGCCCGCTTCCAGACCGTGCTGCTCTCACTTAGAGGAAAAACCTAGTTCCTGCAATTCAGAAACGATCGATAGTGACTCAAAAGAGAAAGCTGGCCTCAGGCTCCAGGCCCTGCTTTACGCAAAGATGCTCTTCTGACCCTGGAGGCAGCTTGAAAAGAATAAACCTGCATTACCTGTCCCGGGGAAGCGCACGCAGAGGAAGAGCATTGCAGCTCATGATGGCACAGTGCATGGGCTGAGCAGCTGCAGATGGCACTGCTGGAGGAAGGAGAAAGGTGCCAGTGCCCTGCCTGCTCCGGCAGGACACAGCTCCTCCCTGAGACCTCTGCTCGCTCACCACCTTTCTCACCCACCCCACAAAACAACCCCACAGGTAGCATCCTCCAGACTCCGAGCTGAAAATTCACCCGATGGCTGCCTCTCTGCCAGCAGCCTGGGAGTCTGTTATCACTGCATGCCTTTGACAGTAAGGCTGGTTTCCCCCTGGGAGAGGCGAATGAGCTCCAGTTGGGCAGAGCAGGACGAGATGGCCTTGCAAGCATGGTGCATCGTCCTTGGGGCAGCACAGCCCCAGGCAGTGACTCCTGCAGGCCAGCAACTGCTTCCAGCCCATGAGGTGTGCATGCACATCCCTGCACTACCATGTTTCTAGCAAGCATTTCAGATCACCACCCACATGTGTTAGCCATCAGTCATTTCACTGGCTTTCCTCTTGACAGGGACAGAGAATCCTTAAAATGAATAAAAAGGAATCCTTAAAATGAGTCCACCCCCTTTTGTGTAATAGTCTTATTAGGTGACATTCTGCACTCTTCATCAAGTAAATCAGGCTCACAATTTCCCAGTGTTCATCAAGGAAGTGGTTACTGGCACTTCTTTTCACATTTATCCTGCTTTGGGCTTCCCAGAGCCCTTCACGGGTGTGAGCTGGTCCAGCTGTCATTCCCCAGGTTTTGGCATGATGTGAGTTGTCCAGGGTTAGGTTTGGGCACTCTAAAATAAATATGTGTCATAAAACAATTGTATATGGTATCTGCATGCAATTGTAGGAAATGAGATGCAGAGGAAAAAGTAATCTAAGCAGCTGTTTTATGGATATGGTTTATTGAAATGGTTTATTGAAACCCTTTCCATTGGTAATCTTTTTTTTTTTTTTTTTTTTTTTTTTTTTTTTTTTTTTGGTCAGACCTTTGGAATAAAATGTGTTAAAATGAATTTCTGCATGTTTCACAGGTAGCAACAGCAGCGCCTTCAACACCAATAGGCTTTTTTCATGTAAGACATAAAACATTTGACATGGAATGTACTATTAAAGCCAGACCGAGGGGGGAGAGGCATTCAAGGACTGATTTCCATTTCAAACTGCATTCTGGCACTTTGTACTCCAGCACCATTGGTGGATCAATATTTAATGCCCGGAGATTCTGGCTCTGCAGGAGTCATGTCAGGGGACCTCTAGAGCCAATCTGCTTGGGTAAAGGAGTGATAATTATTCATGGGCTCCTGCCTCTTGCTCCTTCTCTTGCACAGCCCCACTCTGCTGACTCAGTGCCTTATTCAGTCTTCTCTCCCTCTCTCCACTGCTGTAGCTGGACCCCTTTGCCTTCACCACCTCTGAGAGCCTGCACATCCCACCATGGCTAAAACAGCAATGGGTAAGAAAACGCATCTCTTTTCCTTCAGCCAGTACAACTCCTGGGAGCACTGCCTGCACCGGCAGCTCTTCTCAGTGGCCCTAAAGTTTAGAAAAATCAAGACGACGCTAAACATATTTTTATTTCTTTGATGGAGAAAGAAAAAAAAAAAAAAAAAAAAGAGGGGGGAGAGGGGAGGGGACCCCGGGTCTCTTTTAGCATCCTGAGATCGGATGAAGGATTTACTGATGGGCGAGGTCGGCAGCGTGAGCGCAGCCTCATTTCCGAAAATGACAATTTTCATTTCGCTTTTCTGATTTTAAACATTAGTCTATCTCACGGCACCAAAGATACAGAGGCAGATATATTTATTAAAAAAAAAAAAAATAGAAAAAAAAAAAAAAAAAGAAAAAAAAGAAAAACGAGCCGGAAAGTTATCCCCGCCGTAAATACGCCTCCCACCGCCCCGCAGCCCCCAGCCGCGGGAGGCAGCGCTTCCCCTTTTTTCGTTCCCAAAAGAGCCTCGGACGGAGGTGGGGGGTGTAATTTGGGGAAAGGGGGTCCCAGGGGAGAGGCACCCCGAGGGGGGACGGACTGGGGGGGCTGCGGGTGGGGGGCTGCGGCGGGCACCTGCTGCGGAGCGCACTGCGGGCCGGCCGCGCCCAGCCCGGCGCCGGGGGCTGCGGGGGGGCGAGGAGGAGATGGAGCCGCCGCCCGCCCGCACCTGCAGTCTGCCGGGGAGGGGGGGGGTGGGGGGGGAAGATGGAGGGGAAAAAATGGGGTGGGGGGAGGGAAGTAGGTCACTGCATCGTCGCTAGCTGGTGTTTTCTAGCGGCTCCCACCCTGCTTTGGCTCTCCCAAGGGGCAGCTTGCGGGGCTGGGGCGATGTCGCGTGTTGGAGCTGGCAGCCCCCCCGCCCTGCTCGGTGCCCCCCCACGAGCCGCGCCCTGCCGCCGCACCGCACCCCGCATCCCGCATCCCGGGAGCGGCCCCGGCCCCAGGGGGGGCTCCAGCCCCCAGCCCCGCTGTGGCCGCCGGGCGTTGGTCCTGGTGGGGGGGGGGTGAAGGGGGAAAACAGGGGGGCCCGGCGCCAGCCCGGCTGCTGCTGCTGCCCCTTTGTTTGCGGGAGGCTGCTGAGATGGGTGGAGGAGCAGAAAATCGCAGGGGAGGGCGTGGGAGAGGGAGACGCAGAACAACCGTGGGGTCAAAAGCATCCAAACCCTGCTACTTCATGCTTTTTTCCTTTTCTTTCTTTCTTTCTCTCTCTTTATTTTTTCCTTTCTTTTTATTTTTTCTTTTCTTCTTTTTTTCTTTTTTCCTTTTTTTTTATTGGGGGGGGGGGTGGGGTGGGTGGGTGTGGAATGAGGCAAACCCTCCGCTTGTCGCATTCAAATACAAGTTTCCACAATCATTCACCATTAAAGCACACAAATCACACAAAATAATGATGGAGTGCCCCACCGCAATTATGCTCCTTTCCTAAGAAAAGACTCCCATTCCGTGCAGATGCTGTTACCACTCTTAACCGTGTTGCACGAAGTTGCTCCGAATCCTCCTGGCGCTGGCTATAAGTGATGCATTGCACATTTATTTATCTGAATGCTGATCTTCCGCTCCCGAGGAATAATCGGTGGGGATTGAAAGCCTTTTACCTTGGCTGTGGCACCCTTGGGAAGGAGGCTTGAGACAGCTGGATATGCAAATAGAGGAGAGGAGACAGGGCTGTGGGAGTCTGGCCAGCCCTGCAGTGCCGAGCACGCCGTCCCCTCCCCACTGCAGCAATCTAGTAATCGGTATTGATAATTTGTAGTCAGCTGGAGACTTATCGCTGCAGAAGGCCCTGCAAGGAATCCTGTCAGTGGGAAGGAAAGGGCTCTTCAGCCTTTGATTAATGAGCTCGCAGCACACAAATATAAAGGTTTCTGCAGCAAGAGACATGGCGGAAATCATTAGATTTGCCCAGAGACTGGTTGGCTATATGGTTCCCGTTTGCCTATTAATACCTGGTTAACCAGCTGCTTAGAAAAGCAGTAAGAAGCAATATAACCACCTAGCTCAGGTTTCTAAAAATGCTAATTGCAACAGCGTTCAATTAAAAAGGAAAGAAACATCATTAAAAGCATATTTTCTTTTTAAACTCCTGAAGGTATTGGCAAAGAGGAGCCTTTTCTTTAACTTTATTCCTCCTTTCCGTATTCATTTTAGAGAGATTTGGGATCTAGGCAGCATATTAGAATAAGTCATTTCATCTCTATTTTGAGAATTTCTTCAGCAGAACAATTTTTATTGTCATGTAGAAGAATAGACTTGTTCTCAGTCATACACATTTCCAGCTACTGCTAAATAAGCTACATTTGCTTGGTACCTAAGCTTTACCCAATAGACCACTGAGAGAACTACACAGTGCCTGATTTTTTTTTTCCTTTTGAGCACTGTAGTTTGCAAAGTGACAATAAAGGCTAGGTCTTGCTGCCATCAGAGCCAACAGAACATTTCTAATCGGCTTAAGCTGGTCCACCATTACGTTTCTGGCCCCTCTCCAGCAAGACACTTAAGCAGGTGTCTGAGTTTGAGCATGTGAACAGTCCCACTGGCTTTGGGCAGAAGTCTTTGCCTAACTCAGTTTAGGCAGATGCTAAATACCTTGATAAATCTGCTTTTAATCTTCTTCCATAGAAAGCAAATAAATAAATAAATAAATAAAAAATAAAAAATTTTTAAGGCTCTATTAAATAAAATCTTTTAAAGGAAAACTCCATTGATTTACATGGCAATTTCAACAGCTACAAGAACTTTCTTGTAAAGCCTGACTGCTCATAAAGTTTTCCTGTTTAGTTTGCTTAATATATAAATTATGCATACCATGCACATATCTGTCTTACTTTAAAATTCCATATAACATGACTGCAGAAAATCTGGAGATTTTTAAATTTTGCTCACCCCTGGACACCTTCTTCCAAATAAAATCTGGGTTATATGGATAGATTTATCAGCTAAATCAGCTGATTTAATCTGATTTAATCAGTTAAATCAGCTGTTTTTTTATTTGTTTTGTTTTTGGGTGGGGTCACTACAGACAATGTAGACCATGTATGTGGTTGAATAAACTCTCTTAGGGTAAGTATGTGAAAGTGTGAGGGTGAAGCAGGCAGTTGTGCCAGTGGAACTAAAAAAGGTGTTTAAACCCATTATTTGAGTATTTTCTTATAGTGTTTAATTTAGGGACTATTTGTTCTGAAAACATGTTCAGACAATTACCATAAAAAAAAAGTCTCAGTCCTGATTATAGGCCTTGTTTATTTTATAGCAATTCATCTAACAGAAATACATAGGATTCGTGTGTTAAAGAAGTGTTTTAATTCGGACCTTGACATTAGGATAATAAGGGAATTTAAGCAGCCCTACCTTGCCCCTCAGTGGGACTGATCAAACCTTTGTAAAAGTGCTTCAGAGTAATGTTCTGTTTTATCCTCTGCATTTTAGTTACATGCTCAGATCTAGATACTTAGCTTGATGGATGTAATGCCACTGCTCTTTGTCTGTTAATGGACTGCTACATTATCGTTTTATCTGGTATGTAAACATACATGTGAAGTCATAAACATGTGCGTGATTGTTGATTTTAACTGGTTCAATTATTTCAATAACTAGCTTTTTTTACTGCACAGTGCTAAGCATTTTGCCCTGATTTGCCACTACACTTAAACAACTGCTTTGTCTTTAACAATTTCACATTAGTAGTCATCTGGACATCAATGGCAGAGACAAGCTTTAAGTTAAACAACATATGGCTAAATGCCAGGCTGCATTCAGACTCAACATCCTCCTTTCCATACTGTACGGGTTTTAAGCGAAGGTTTTAACCTATTTTTTCCCCTTTTATATAGAAAGGAACACAAATCATCAATGAATTATTATTAATTGTCAGAAAAATACACATTTGAATAGAACAAAAGGAGATTAAGACGAGAATGAATGCAGGCAAGATTCAGAAAAGAGAGTTTGCTGTCTCATAATGTTGACAGAAATGTGTTTTGACTGAGACATGGTTATTCCAAATTTTGTCAGGGTCTAGAAGAAGAAACATTTCAATTAGTCTATTGATCATTCTTTTGATAGGTTTGATCACTATGTTAATGCAAATTTACTAGTGAGTACAAGTCACTAGAGAACTCAAGGTTAACATTTACTTACATTTTTTCCCTGTTTTTAAGAAGTAGATTACTCTTCCTGCTACTGAAAATTCAGGCAGTAATAATTTTGAAAACAGTCCATATGGTTAAGAATTTATATTGCCTGATAGCAGTTCTTTACTTACCCTGTGAAATGCAGAGGCAGGAGAGCAGAGCGTCATCTATTCCATCATCTTATGGAAGGCATCCCACAACATGCTGAGGAAATAAAAATAAAATTCAGCAGCTTGAATACTCCCAAAATGTTCTCTCACCTCTACTTCCATCACCTCTTGTCCAAATATAAGCTCTATCTAGTCTAAAGGTTTCCTTATTTAATAATGTATTCTTATAATTCATTCACATTGATTTTTTTCAGATTTTCCCTTAATTAATTAAGCCTGGAATCTTTTTTCATTTCTTTGGTATTTGGAACTATAATAACACGTTTCTCTAGATCACATTTCGCACACATTTTTTTACCATAATTATGCATGTAATATAACAGCATGGTTACATTTTTCCCAGGTGACATTTATATTCATTTCTTTAGAAAAGAATTTTCCATTTTCAAATTAATACCATTAATTAAAAGACTGATTATAGCAGAGGGATTGGATGATCATATTCAGCAATATATTGAGGTGGCATTTTAGCCTTCAAAGACTGTGCAAAAATGAACTAATTAGTTTTCCTAAAAGCCTCCTGTGAGAAGTAGGCAATATCACGTAGTCTGAAGCACAGAAATCAGAGGGTTCCCAGGGCAGGCAGGTCTGGGCAGTACTTGACCCATGTAGCATTTTCTTGTAGGTCTAATTGAACTACCTTATTAGTTCATAGACAAAAGCAACAAGAGATATTTAGCACTCCTGAGAAATAAATCTAGCCCTAGGTGTCTTAAACTGGGCAGCCTAAAATGGTACCACTCCAAAAAAAACAATGTAGTTGCAAAATTAACTCACTGAAAGATTTGTCAAATACTATACAGCACTTCAGTTACCACTTAACCCCAGGGGACTGAGGGTGGCAACTAGTCACCAACTGTTCTGCTAGTAGGCAACATCTCAGCTGGAATTGAAGTCCAACAAGTCTTTTCTTTGAACACGCTCCCCTCAGGCTTTATCTGTATTAAGTACATTTGTCTTTCAACTTAGATAGTCAGGCCTCATTTTTTTTTCATCCTGACACTCTCAGTAGCACATTGCTTTGAAGAGGAGCAAATAGGTCATCATGAACCAGTAGTGATCACTCACCACCACAGTAACTACCTTCAAAAATCCAGTGTGAATTGTCCATACCTTTATAAGCAAAAGTTACCGTTGTCATCAGTGCACTTGCAGAGAACGTCTTCTTCAGCAATACTATAAAATGGATGGTAGATGCATCAAATTCACAAAACAAGTCTTGCTGCCATGGGGTAATGGAGTTCAGCCACTGGCTTCAGCACAGTCAGGGCTGGTCCTGAGCCAGGGGGGATGCAGAAATCTGGTAGATGACTTGGAGGAATGTCTGCTATTCATGATTTTTCCTAGGGTGCACGTAAACCTCACATGATGAATTCTGTGGATACTGTGGAGGGCAAATTCCAGTGTGATGCTAGAATTGGGTCAGTCTGTCTGTGAGCAGCAGCCAGCAGTTCTACCTTGGAGGCACTTCTCGATTCTGAAAGGTGCTGGGCATCCATGTCTATGGTGAAGGCAGTGTCTGTTACTCTAGTGGCTCAGCACTTTTCAAAAACTGGAAGAAAATATTTTGGAGATCCCAGCATGCACAGACCTGCATCCTCAACCAATTTATATAAAAAAAAAAAAAAAAAAAAGCCTAATGCAGAAGTGCTGGCCCCTAGGGAACAAAATATTCAAGAGATCACATGTCTGAGCAATATCCAACGTACAAAGCTTCTCTCTAATTATTTCATTTTCTTCCACTTACTATGTTTTTCCTGTCTGATAATACATAATTTAACAAAAGAAATGAATTTAAGATCTTTCAGCAGGATGTACAGTTAAACTGATGCACAGCATCTATATGAAACATTAGGCATTGCTACCTACATTTAGAAACATTATTTTCTGTATGTTTGTAAGTTTGTCTAATCCAAACTGTTCATTAAAAATTATAATTTGTACGCTCATTCAAATACACAAAACCCATCATTGCTGTAACAGTTATTATGTGGAGACATTTTGATCCTTCACACATTAGATTCTGAATTGCAAACCAGGATAGGGTTTTGTTTGTTTGTTTGTTTGTTTGTTTGTTTCATTCCCATTACTGACTATGAATGTTTTTTAGTTTAGGCAAGTGACTGAGGATATTTAGTAAACCTCTAGGGCACCTGCAGTGGGATACAGGTGTGACTGCATCTACACAAAAGGTGGGGAGAGGTCAGCACCTCTGGCTATGGTCAAGGTCTTCCCAGAGTGATTGCACTCATCACCATCTCCTAGAGGAAATACAAGTAGGGGGAATGTTGAGACATAAACCTTCCCTCAGGCACTTCCCCTGCAGCTCCTGAAAAGACCTACTTCAGACTTCTCTTCTCTATCACCGCAGGAGGAAAAAGGTGGCAACGGGTCCACTCCTCTCCCTTGGCCAAACAGCTGGTGGTTGGTCTCCAAGTATGGCACTGGGATGTGGTGGCCCTAGTCCTTGTGTATCCACCTTCCCTAGAGAACACCAGAGCCACCAAGCTGCGGCCCCTTACTGCCATCCCATGGGAGCAGCTTCACACTGGAGAGAGAACAAGAGGGCAAACAAGCCAGGGCATGAGCCCCACCTAGTACCTGGGAAGCTCTAGCTTATAGAACCATCGATGAATTGTGCACACTACATCCAGAGGATAAAAAATAGAAACATCATGGGAGCAGAAAAAAAAACATGAGTTTCTTTGGGTGGTAATTAGGACCCTTCAGCTTGAACCCCCTAATTTTTCAATGAGATTGAACCCATCTCTGTCATTTCCCAATCCAATGTGCTCACCGTAGACAGTTGTATCAAAGAGCAGCAGTAACACAGCCAGCAATGTTTCTCCTCAGTAGCATTTTAAAAGAAAGCAGTGGTTGCCCGTGCTTTTATGATGACCCCTGTCCTATCCATATGGGCCACATTTTAAGAAAACACCTATATGGTATATAATTTCCTAGAATAAAGCAAAAATTAGGGAAAAGTGTCCTGGAAATGGAATACTGGATCAGACAGACCTCAGTCTGTCCCCAAGCTGGCGCTTTTTGATATTTTTGACATTTTTATAGTCTCTTAGTGCTATTTATGCTTCAGAAAAAAAGTCTGAGCTAGCCTTCAAGAAGATTTCTATTTTTGATTTCTCACCTCTGAACTTCCTTCCAAGCACCTTGCCATCCAAAACACAGTTTCCCATCTGCTCCGTCCCCCCCACCTACTGATTTCCAGTCCCAATCCAACTCCTTGGTGCAGTTTTCCTTGTTTTCTTAACCCAATCTATTTATCCACTACAGAATGTCATCTTCATTCTTGGTCATTTTTAAATCATCCCATTCCTTAACCAACTTTACCCCCCCCCTTTTTTTTTTTTTATTTATCTGCTGTCTACAATTTCTTTCACCATCTAGATTCAACTCTCATCCCTTCACACAACCCTTAATAATCCTCCAATAATCTTCCCCACTTCTGAGGGGCCAGAAAGGGAGGAATTGACACCATGGGATAGTTGTTTTCTTTTTCCTGTTTCCAGCACCCTTCTGCACAGCAAGCAGGATAAGCAGTGTTTGAAACACTGCTCTCAGCCCATGTGGAATCAGTCATGTACAGCACAAAGTGTCCTCAGAGAAATTGGCTGAAAAGCTTGGACATGTCTCTCCTCGCCATGGGTGAAGCCTGTAATCAGATATTTCAATGACATTCCATGGCCAGGCCTGGGCAGATTTTTCAATGGAGGAATGATTTCCTGGCACAGAGCTCTACAGCCCTTCAAACAAATGCAATAAGCATTTGTTCAGTTTATTATGTACAATCTCTGTGTTTTTGTTTTTGTTTTTGTTTTTTCCCTAGTTTCATTAATTTTATTCACCTTCCCAGAAATGATGAAATGAATTTTGCTAAAAGTTTTCCCCAAACTCAGCCAGAGGTGGCCCTCCAGCCAACGAAATTATTGACCAAATTGTTGCAATTTATCAAAGAAGTACTCAGTGGAAGGAGTCCTACACTTTCTAATGCAGTGGAGGAAAAAAAAAAATAGTGGCAGTAGATGGGAAATAGCAACTGTGGCATATGGGCTGTACATCTGAATGGATAAGATGGGTGAAGGTCAGGAACATCGATTGTGCTAGAATTAGGTCTGATACCAGTGTAAATCTACGGTAATAGACCCGTGTTGTTTTATGTATGATGAACCCATTTTTCCCCTTTTAAATCTCCAGAAGCAGCAGCTTAGGAAGGAAACATCTCCTTTATTATTTTGAAAAGTCATATAAGAGCCAGCTACGCTAATAAAGGAGAATTTGATTATACAGGAAAAGAGACTTTTTAATACAGGAAAAGGAATTTGATTATACAATAAAAGAGAAAAAGCAGGCCATTATAAGTTGACATTTGGATATCTCCAGCTCCTGCTACTTTTAGGATATATTGAAAAATGTGACAGCCTGTCCAGTTGTGGAAGCTTGATAAGGCTGATAAGGTTACAAAGGACAAGCAGAACAACGCAGAAGAGGCTCTCATTTGCTTTTAATGACAGGCTGTTGACACTGGGATATGCTGGTGCACAGTGTCCTGAAAATCTAGTTATTGGAAGCAAAAAGTCTCCCTTACTGTAAATGAGCCAAGAACCCTTCCACCAGTGCCCCACAGAAATCAATAGAGCATCTTGGCAGGGATTGACTCCAGATGTGGTTAATTTAGCAGCCGAGAGGTGCCTCTGAATTCATCAACACTTCCGTGTAAGTGAGGACCAGTACTGCAGGAAAATAGAGACAGGCTAGCAGACAGACAGCTACAGAGAGGCTGACAGAACACATGAACTCCAGATACCTATATTTTCAGTAATATTTCATAAATTGAAAAAATCGCTAAACTTTAAAACAGTATAAAAGTGGGAAGGAGAACAGAGAGATACAAAAAACTGTGGTTGATCATGAAAGACTTAATTCAGAGCAGTCATATTATTAAAACCCATATAACTTATTGTAGCTTATAAATTTATGCATTTATTTTACCTCTTCAAAAATCAGTATGTTTCTATTATGTAAATCTGAGCAAAGCTACTTAAAACACAGGTGGCTGCAACTAACCGGTGTTTTTTGTTCTAGTTTTTTTATTGTGTTTATTTTAACAAAAATATCTCACCAACAATTGCTCTCTCTCAGGCAATTTAATCAATTCTGAATAATATACTAATTTAGTTGCACCATCAGCATGGTTTCAAAGCAGAGGCTGTCATTCCCTTTTTTTTTCATTCATTTTACACATCCTCTGATTAAAGTACTCAAAAATATTTATAATCTATGCCTTGCTGATAAATTTTAGCAATACGATGCTGAGTGGTATCATTGTTTTCTTAATTTAGGCAATCAAATATTTGAATATATGCATAAAGACATGCCAGGATAAAATAGTAAAAGTGTAAATCAGTTCATTAGTAATAATAGCTGCATAGATAGTTTAGTCATGCAGAAAAAAAATTCTGAAAGCCACAGAATAATAGACATTCTACAAGTAGATCCAGAATTCCATCTTAGCCCCTCAGAAAGCATCTGCTGGGTAAAACTTAAGTGTGCCAAAGTCAAAGAGAACTTTTCAATCAACTTGCAACAAGGCTGGAATTTCATCCATAAATAATCTAATGGCTAGTAAAATGTGGTATTAATCAGCTAAAGTTCAGGACTGACAGTAACTTCAAACTATTGTAATTAATTTTACTGAGAGTTAGGATGCATTCCTGACAGTAGAATGTTACAGAACATGGACCATATCTTCCAGAGAGGCTTATAAAAGACCACTTAAAAATGGCTACAGCTCAGTGGTCAAACTTTACTGTAGTATACATGCATAGCATATTTTGGTTTGTTTTTTTTTTTTTTTTTTTCTTCTCAGACTGAGAGAAGATGTGACAAACTGGAAAATGCTTGTCACCTAACAGGAGTCAAGGTTACTGAAGATTTCATCCGTTGCTTTGCAAGAGTCACTTCATTGTTGACACTGCCCAAATCAATTTTACTAATAAAGGCAAAGCATGTCCAATCAAATAAATCTCTTAGATTTATTACATGGACTGGATTTGGTATAACATTTTATAGTTAAAATAGGCACATTTATATTTGCATGCTCTATTTCCAATATGATGTAGTGATTTCACTCAATAACAAATCTTGCAGAGACCCTGTATTTCTTGTGTTGTGTAAGTTAAGATTCACTGATGCTCAGACTGCCGTTTTATATGCAGTAGTTCCAGGAATTAAATAATTACTTAAACACCACAGGCTATACAAAATCCTCCCAGTGACACAAAGCCTTTTTTTTTTTTTTAACATTACAATTATATCTTTATTTATTTGTTTGTTTGTTTTTCTTTTAAATGACCCCATCTCTTCTGTATGGTTTATTGATTGCAAACCTGAAATGGTACTTGAATCACTGCATTTCAAAAAGAGGTAGGATGATTGGAGAAGTGACCTCTGGTGATGACTACACCTAAAGGCGAGTAGCTGAATGGGCTGGTGTCTCTTTTGTGCTACCATGGCAAGGTGGTCTTGCAACATGGCAAAAGGAAACCAGGAGGTTTTTTTGGCATGAAAGAAGGTAGGATGGAGGCCAGTGAGGAAATGTTTGGCTGGGGGAACAACGAAAGAATGAGCCTAAGGGCTTTGGTCCTGTAATGTACTGAGGATAAGCTCACCAAAAGCCTGCAGCTAATGTACAAGTCCTGAATGACAGAGATAGTGCAGAGGTTCAGTGAGATATGATGCATTTTTGTTGGGATAGAAAACATTAAAATATGTGAATACAAAAGAGGAGGGGAGCTGGGGCTGTAAGGTGCTTAGCAACCCTTATCTTCCACAATATCATGGGGTGTGAAGAAGAGCTTACTGTGGGAACTGGACCATGGTTCTGGTTGGAGGGACATCCAGTGGTCATCTAGACTGTCCTGCTGCTTGAAGCAGGGCCATCACCACTTTGTCCAGCCAATTTCTGAAAACTTCCATGGATGATCTCACAAATTCCCAAGCCACAATTTGTGGCTGCTGATCCTTCTTGTTACTTGGCATTACCTGGGGAACATGCAAGTGTGAATCTGTCATTTCACTGATCTTCCCCCTAGCTCTAAGTAGTTAGTATAGTCTATCTATATCCCTTAGGATATACTTCGCCCAGCTAAACAAAACCGGCCCCCTCCACCAGTCTTCACAGGCCACCTGCTCAGGTCCCTTACCTTCCTGGCAACCCTTCACTGGGCCCTTTCCTGTTTGTCCATGTTCCTCTTAAACTGGGGGTCATCTCATCTGATACCTTTCAAGGAGTGGTGGAAGAAATAGAAAAAAGTCTCTTTCATGTGAGACTTTTAATACTGAAATAATTTCTCTGAATAAATAATAATAATAATATTAAAAAAAAAAAAAAAAAAGTCACTCCCCCGGTATCCATTCATATATTGTGCTTTGGCTTCATCTTTCAACATTGACACTTAGAGCTTTATATAGCCACACACTAAAACACCATCTGAAATCTCACTTGGGCATTTGTAGGATTTCTTAGGACTGTGTAGAAGACTAGCAGACAATTACCGATGCTCTTCAATGCTGTGAAAATAAATTTTCACTGTGAATATACTGATAGTTGAAATGTCTATGAGCTGCCACAATTTCTAGACTTGGGAATCTTCCAAAAGATACTTTTCTAGTCAATCTGCTTCCCACTCATTGTAAGGTAATGCCAAATGAAAAGATGAGTTTTACAGAAAATGTTTTGTATCAACAAGGTTGATCAGGGAGTTGCTGTCATCTAACTTACTCTGCACAGTATTTTCAAAGACCTTTAAAACCTCAAGACATTATTTTTGGACCAAAACATTTGTCCAGAGATTAACATACCTTAGTTATGCTTCCTATATGGAGAGACTTTCTTAACTCAGGTTTTAAATTTGTCTAAACTCAGAAATTCGTCTCTTTGGAATACCTGTAATGAAAATACAGTCCCTTGCTCCCATATATACCCAATCAAGGGAACTCTTACATTGTTATAAATACATTTAAAAGAAAAGGATTTAAGCCATATGACATAAAGCATCCATAAAACAGAGCATCAGGGTATCTGCAGCAGAGTTGTCATTATCACACCTGCATGGTTTTAAAGCAAAAATCTTCAGAATTACTTGTTTTTCACATATACAAACTCTAATGTTAAAGAACTTTATATAAAGACTTAAAACTCATTTGCTTAGAGCTCATTTTGTTCTGGTACTCAAATTTAAAATGTTATGTTAATTAACACAATTATAATATGTATGTCATTGTATTATTGCAAAGATAAGAGCCCTTCATTTTTACATAATCTACTTATAGATGCTGTATGTAATTGTGTACAGGAATAACTAATGCCTTTATTCACACAGATGAGACATCCTTATTTTAAAATGTACCACAACATTAAAATTCTATTCAAAATCCAGAAGAAAAATGGATTTTTCAGGCTGTCTCCTTTCATTGCCCAGGGAAGTGGTGGAGTCACCATCCCTGGAAGTCTTCAAAAGACGCTTAGATGTACAGCTTAGGGATATGGTTTAGTGGAGGGCTGTTAGCGTTAGGTTGGAGGTTGGACTCGATGACCTTGAGGTCTCTTCCAACCTAGAAAATTCTGTGATTCTGTGATTCTGTGATTGTCTTTTGCATTTTGATATTTAGCCGGTAGTCATGGCAGCTCATAAGAGTGATTGTGTAGCACAAAGATGCAGTTACATGTGTTTGGCTTTGGGTTAAGTAGATTAAACACATGCAGATTGCTCAAAATCAACCACTAAACTTATGTAAAAAAGCTTTATATAAATATGTGTAATGTATATGTATACTCATATTTGTAACCTAATGAATGCTCCTATTTGTTTCTTCCAGACTCTATAAAATAGGCTTTCTAGCCTATGGGACCAGGTTTGTTTGAGGGGTACCTTATACATCCCTCACAGCAGCATACTGTTTCTAAAATGGATTCTTCCAGTAATTATAGTGTAAAAATAATTGCAATACGTTCTGCATTCACTGAAATGACTCAGCAAGCAAGGAATACATTTAATTACTGGAATATAAAGATCAAGAGTCCATCCTAACTGCAAATTATAATTGTATTTATCCCATATAATATAAACACTAATTTCTACTTAGCTGACTTGCCTACAATATTGTCTTTGCCTAAAACAAACAAATGTACCTTGCAATTTAATTTGCAAATCATTTTCTGGGCCTTAAGTTATCACTAATTAATATTTTCACTTTTTTTAGTTCTAAGAACAGTTTTTAAAACACTGGAAGACATCAAGGATGTCTTTGGAGTGGTACAAGATGTGTGTTAATGAGGATTGTGCTTAGAAACTCTGTATGAGTTATAAAAAAAAAAAAATGTATCTGACATATTTCTGAAAAAAACACATGTATAACAGATTCCAGATAAACAGCAAGGACCATACTCTTTGTTAATGGAAAATGGCACAGAGCAATGTGGCTCTGTTCACTTGATGGAGATATTCTACTTCACAACAGCTGAATTATGAAAACAGAAAAAGCTGGACTCCTTAGCCATTTTTCCTTAATTGTCTGCTTTGCAGAAGTATCTTGAGCCATCCCTTTGCTTGATGCTGTATCAATAGCTTTCTTCCAGAACCTGGGGGTAATTCTGCTAAAAGTTGCTCTACCCAGAAGCCCACTGTGACTCAGAACAATTTGATTGCAATCTGAGTCCAGAGATGTGGAGAAAGGGGGGAATATGTCATAATGTAACTGAAATAATATCAGCACATGTCCAGAAAGAATCTACTGTGTCAAGATGACAGGAAGCAGTAGCAAAACATTTATTTCAGTTGTGAGATGAAAAATACGCCAGGATTCTGTCATGATTCTCTAGCTATAATATTCACAGCCAACACAGAATAAAATGTCAGCCAAAGTTAGTGGATGATGCAAGGCCAGGTGATGAAAGACCAGGAAGAGTTTGTTGAGCCTACATAGAGGGATCACAGTGATACAAAATCCAGTCAGTGGAAGTTGCTGTAGAGATCATTATGAAAAACTGAATACGTGCAGCTGTTCCAAACACACATACATGGCCGAGTCTGAGATTCAGAAAAAATCTGGTGCTGGAATCCAGCTCTATTAACCCAGTCTTATTGCTAAAATAGAACCTGCAGCACACTTCATACCTTGGGAGACGTTGTTTGATCATAGCAGGCTGATCATAACTAACTGGTTACAGCTCTGTTTCATCAATTTTGATTTACATCCTCACTCGAGAGGCTGTTTCACCAGCTGGTACCGGTACTGCTTGCACCATTCTCAGAGAGACAACCTGGGCCAACAGAGGTGTCACTCACCCAGAAATCAGACATGGGTTCTTCATGAAGCTTTCCTACAGACTAACTCTGTGACCTGAGGCAATTTTTGTCACCTCTGGGTCATTTCATCCCTGGTGTTCTCTGCCTGGCTTTCTCACTTGCACTGTAAGGTCTTTGGCACCGGGTGTTCACATCTGACGTGTTCGTACAGAAAGTAGCGCAGATCCCAGCTGGACTCCAGCATGCTCCTGCAATACAATAATGAGATGACCTTAAGAGCGTGCTGGGAGACAGCAGTCATCTCCAATAGTCTGATCCCTGACCACCGGGTGCTCCAGGGGAAAGTAATGTGTTCAAAAGGACTCAAAATTGTACATCCCACCCAGTACCTGGGTCACCAGCAAGCAGCATAACTGCTGTTATGGTGACTGGTACCTGCATGCTAGGCCTGTCAGGAAAAATAGGCTGGCTGCAGGTTCTGGGACTTGTGTCCTTCCAAGCTCTAACTCTGTCCACCCCACACCTCACTTGTTTGTTATCTAGTAGAAAGTCCCATCTCCTTTCCAAGTGGTTATCATTTTTACCTTGTGCTGTGGCCACCATTTGGACCCAGGAGTGAGTCAAGCACCACAGCTTTTCACCCACGAAGCAGCACAGTTTGAGGGAAATCACTTCTGAGGGAAGGATCATAAATGTGGCAGGGTCTCCTGCTACAGGGAACTCCTGAGGCAACTCTGCTAAGCTGTTATAGCAGGTTAGTACAGGTGGCAGGCTCAGTCTCAGAAATGTTGAGACAAGATAACCTGTGTACAACAGCACTGAGATAGGTATGTTGAGGCCTTCTGCTTCTCTGGCTTTTATCCTTGAACATTAGCATTCCTTAAACCATGGCTTTTAGCCTATGTGGAGACTGAGATTCTGGTTCAGTGCTACTTAGCAGGGATGATCTTCAAAGCTGTCAGTAGAAAGTTTGGGGTGAAATATCTGACTTTTTAAACCACTTTATATGTAATCTGTCAGAGAAGTGAAGGAATCTAATGTCTCTAATGTGCTGGCAAAAGTGTGTGACAACACTTCAGGCATACAAGGTGAAGGAAATACTTTAAACAGTGAGCATTAAATCATGCAAAGCAAATCCATGCATTCAAAAATTCCAGGGCTTAAGGTTTTGATCCTTAAATCATTCGTGTAAGTCTCTGAGTGAGAAGTTGGTCAATAGGGATTTTCCTTGAGAACAGGAATATTAATGATAGGATCAGACTCAGGCTGATACCTGTACTACTGTAGTACTGCTCTTACCAGTAGCCTTGAATGGAAAGTAAAATTGAAGACTTTTCTGTAAGACATGAGATAGCAAAAATTTCTACAGTACCATCAGATCTGTGGAATTTATTTATTTATTTTTATTTGCATCCTGGGAGAAGTTCTCTGCAGTGCAGTCAGGGTTCAGTAAGTGGATTTTCTTATAGTCTCACCAGTGAAAATTACATATATTGAAATAATACAAAATAGTTACTTCACTTCTTAACATTCTGACATCAGAAAATAAAGTGAACAGACATTTGAATCCAATCACACTCATTAAGTAAAAAACATAGATATGGCATCTGGAGTAGTCCATTTCAATCTGAAAATGTATAGTCATGATTGGCAATTAAGTTGTAAATTTAGGGGCAGTTTTCAACTTGACTTGTGCCACCCTGCAATCTGCATGTTGACAAGACACCTGTGTTTGCATCTATGCACCAGCATGTTCAAGAAAATCAGTATTGGGCTTTGCATAAGCAAACAGTTGCTTGTGTATTCCTTTGTGTGGGTTTTCCAGTCAGATACTGTGCTGTCACCTGAGCTGTGCTGTAGAAAGGGCATATAAATGCTTGCATTTGATGGTTGCATTCATGGTAAATTTGACACAATCATAATAAGCAGCTGAAGGGTCAGATCTGTCACTTGCATCATTTTTTGTCTTTTGAAGAACTCATGATACAACATTTTCAGTCATCGCAATGTAGATTAGATCTGTCCAAGTTCTTTCTTTCTGGACTTATGGTAGGAAAAATTAAAGTTAGTGTTCACAGAGGAATCTCAGTAATTCACAACTTGTTTTCCTTGTTCTGTTTCTTGTTTCCTTTTCATAGTACCCACTTCCTCTGTGGTATACATGTAGATACTGACATATCACAAAATTCAGGGGCAGGGGGCATGACCAAAACTTTATACTTGTCTCAATATTAAGCTGCTTCACAGTACATGAAGAATGTAACTTTAAAGACTAGTTACAAAAGAATAGACACATTTATGATCAGAAGTGATAATAACATCAATTAAATGTGTTTTTTGTGTGTGTGCGTGTTTTTTGTTTGCTTGTTTTTAATCAATAGAGATTAATCAAAATTATAGCCTAAAAGACTAAGAAAACAACAAAGAGTGAATGAAATGCAGGCCAGATATACAAGGTTGTCTTGGCTTACTTCTGTTAAATATCAGTTACAGTTATGATCATACAACACTGTCTTATTTAACAGAAAATAACATAGTACATTAATAAAGTGGATTACCAACATAAAGTAAAATTACTGGCCAACAGTGTGCCTTCTGGCGTTAATGAATTAAAGTGTTGCTTTTATCACCTCAAAGGGAGCATTAACAAAGTAAAATTTGTAGCAAACTGCTGTGTCAGTAACACCCTTAAGAAATCAGCACAGAAGATGGTTGTGGTAGGTCTTCTGTACCTTGCATTCCATGCTTCATCAAATCATGTTTCTTACTCTTACAGTCTCTTCCAAATCAAAAAGACAAAGAAGGACTTCAGTGACTGTAATTCATCACAGCAAGCTGACTGTCTCCCAGGCAAGGGAACAGGGCTGAGTCATGTTCTGGCTTGCACATTTTGACTATGGGCATTGTGCCAGTTCCTGCTTCCTTCCAGGTGTGCAGAACCTCAGGAATTAGTTGGCTGGTGGTACTTCAAGTTTCAAAAAGCTATAACATTTTCTTATATACAGACTGGATTCAGTAAAGTAAAATGAATCAACAGATTTGCATTCATCAGATGTTAATTATAAGTAACATTTACACTATCTCTCTGCTTTCATGTGTTAAAAATAGTCTTGATTATGAATAATGGGCTCTGCTGTGACACAGCAATCTGTCCTAACTGTGCTTTGCCAAGGAACAAAATGTGACAAAAATTGCCCATGGCCCATCAGTCAGGACAGATTTTCATGTTACAGTGTAAACTGTAAAAAATTCCTTATAGCTATTTGATAACAGATAAGAGCAGACAAGGTAGTTTCACCAGCATTTTCCCTGCTTCTCTCACCAGCAGGTAACTGGTTGCTGACTTTCAATGGCAGCCATAGCACTCTCCCGTTAGCTTCAACAAATGGGCAAGTGAGCTGAAGGACTGGTAGTGGACAAATTTTCTGCCATTAGTGAAGGACTATGGAATGCATCTGAGTAAATGCATTGTTTGAGATCTGGAGAGCAATTTTGAAGTGAATCATCAAATATCCCAGCTGACCATGCTTTGGTCTATACTGCAGAGCAATCTCAAAGCCCACAGACTAGTTTAGTTGAGAGGTGAAGAAAACTAGAAGGTATCCTTTAGTAGTACTACTATGCTCCAGGAGCTAATGGTTGGTCAGAACATGGGATATATTCTAAAGAAAATACACACAGCATGGGGATGGTGTACTTAGAAGTATGTCCTTTCACAGATCCTATCCTGCCATATGCTTTGCTACTTGCTCATGTAGATGTAGTAGTACTTGAAAGCCACTGAGAGATCTAACTTGGATTGCAAGTAGAGAGCCCATCAAAAAAAAAAAAAAAAAAAAAAAAAAAAAAAAAAAAGAGCATAAAGAGCATCAAAATGTTCTAAAACCAGCTGTTATATATTATGCCAGAAGTTTCAGGAGGTGGTGATATTAGCTTAAAATTGTGATATTAAGATGCACTGGGGATTCATTCAGGGGAAAAAAACATGCAATCTTGAGTTTCAAGCCAATCTGAGATTCTTCTTCTCTGAAGTTGTCAAAGGTTTTATGGGTATTTGATAATATTTTATTTCCAAGCCTTTTCAGCAGCTATGGATGTGAGGAATTCACTTCTTAAAATAATAATAATAATAATAATAATCTGAAATAATACACAACTTAGAATTTAAGAAGATCTGTAAATAATAGGATATTCATTGCAAAACCACAAGAATTGCTAATACCAAAATACCTTCTGATTTTTAGCAAAAAATAGTGTTCTGGGATCTTGCCCAACTTTAAAGCATTTAATGCATCTAAACATTTAAATCTTGCTGCCTGTAACTGAGAAGATGATGTTGCTGTCTTTTGTCAACATTGTTCTTCCCTAGTAATTTCCCTATCAAAGCTTTTGTATTATTACGATTACCATCATTTACTTTCCTTCATTTAACTTGCACAGTTAATGCTATGATATGTACCCTACATGACTGCACAAGGAGCTATATAATTAGCAAGCCAGTTGAAACACATTTGGAAAATGAGTTAGGAAAAGTTTATTTGAAAAATAAATTTTGTTGCAATCACTGATTCTCTTTAGGGGTTTTTAAATGCTCCACTATAAAATGGAGCATTTTTGTGCCTACTTCATTTAACACAATAAATCCTGTGCAGATTACATAAATGTTGTGATGTTGGCTTTTTGATTTTTTAACATTAAAAAAAAAAAAAGGGTTTCTTTTAGGGAAAACATGTTTTTATGGCTAAAACACTAGCTTTACAGGGTTTGGGAAACCAGGGTTGTATCCCTGTTCAGCCACGAACTCCCTGTGGGACACTGGCCAATCACTCTAGTTAGATCACCATCTACAGGCACCTACGTAGTTGTCAATGGGCTAATAATACAGCTTTTTCTTTAATGCATGGCATTTTAAGGAAAGGACAGCTGAGTAATGCATGGCTCCTGATATTTAAAGCTGCTAAGTAAAGCTGTTTTTGTCTGGTCATGGGGGAGTAATTTTCACACCGCTGATGCTGGACACCTGAAGAGGTGTGTAGGTCTTCAATTCCTTTGAGGCCCTCAGACCTCAATTCTCCAACAGGCAACACTACATGTCAGCACTGACAGTACAGGACAGGAGTGCAGTATATTACACACTCTCCCAGTAGCTGCCTGAGACAGAACAGGTCTCCTTTTCCATGCTTTCCCCATGTAACTCGTGTGTTGCTTGGTTTCCAGGGTTGCAGCAGCCTCCAGAACTTGCTGTGAGTGTTCAAGCCAGGTTCTAAGTGTGGCTGAAGGACTTTCTAGGA
This sequence comes from Aythya ferina, assembly GCF_964211825.1. Classification (NCBI taxonomy): domain Eukaryota; kingdom Metazoa; phylum Chordata; class Aves; order Anseriformes; family Anatidae; genus Aythya; species Aythya ferina. Next base: position 130,805,709 of record NC_140297.1, read on the forward strand.
CAAATAGAGACTGAATCAATACAATGAGGAAAAGAAATTTAATGTTTGCAAAGCATGGAAAATCATCCTAATTCTGTCAGTAGCCAGAATGAAATAAGACAGTCATTTCACCAGTGTGCTTTCAGTGCAGCTATTATGTTGAAAGGAAGGAGAGCTGAGCATTTTCTTATCTTTCTCCAGCCATGTTTTGCAGATGATAAGCTGGCAGAACAGACATCATTTTCTGATCATTTTAAATGCTGCTAGAAAACAACACATCTTCAATGTTAAACAAAGATAAAAAATAATGACAAGGACCCCCAAAAGACAAGGTTCCTAGGACACCTCTTTCCATGCCTCTATCTATAAAGATGTTTCAAGCTATGTGTTGTAGCAGTGATTCATCATACCTTTTACAAGAATGTTTAGCTGTCAGCTTGTGCCATCAATGGCCACGTCTTTGATAGGCAACTTCAAGTCTGTTTTCTGTATGTTTACTAGCCCTTTATGCCGGGCCTCATGTGCTCCCACTCCACAAACTCTCTGCTGAAAAGGATGCAGTTTTGGTGGTGTGAGCAGCTGGCTAGACAAGCCCTCCTCCAAGGACAGTCTGGACGACCACACCTGTGTGCTTAGAATTACATATGCAGTTAAATGTTTTGTTGAATTAAGGCTTAAATGGTTAAGCATTTCATTATGTTTGACTACCAACAGATATCAGTTTGATGTCTTTGACTCTTCAGAGGATTTTTGAGTTATATCTTGCAATTTAGTACTTATGTTTCAAAAACAAACAGACAATAAAAAAAAAAAAAATAAAAAAAAAAAAAGTCCAAGCTTCCTTGGCAACCTTAGTTCAGAGAAAGCAAAGCCTTCAGTATACTCTTGGTCTGAGGTGCTGTCTTTCTCTTGTGGTATCTATAAAGCTGTATGTCCTTTGGATGGGTTATTTAGTGTCCATGATTGCCCATGTGAAGCTACATTAGCTACATTAATCATGCTCTGGCAGTTAGAAATCCATTTGTAAACTGATGTATCATTCAAATATCACCATTCTGAGCAGTACCCTAGGGTTCTTGAGCCCTCGTTAACCTCAAGGGGCCTTTCTGAGGAAAATAAATAAACAAATAAATAAATAAATAAAAGACTCTAAAGCAGCCACAAGAAAGACTGAATGACAATTTCATATGTATCCACTATTTGAAGATCAAAGGGCTCTCTGATTTTCCTTTTGTAACAAGGATTAATTTGGTCTATTCTGTTAAGTACAATACTTTCAGCCCAAGTTATATTTTAAGCCATATTTTCACATGCTGGCAGAAAACACGTGTCTGCCTCTGTAGATATGATTTTGATAGCAGCAGCAATATGTGTGTGTCAAGGTCAGTTTTGAAGCAGCCCCCAACATATATACTTTATGCTGTGTGTGCAATGGCTTGCGTGTTGACTAAGGAGGACTTGGGAGAGCTGGCTTTAGTCTGGGCTCTGTCATTGACCTGCCAAGCAACCAGATACAAGACTATTTTCCAATTAATAAACTGAAATGTTAGGAAGGGCAAATGTAATGGCTAGGTATTGATATCACCATTTCTAGAACTCATCCTCAGTATATCACTGGGGCCTATAGTAATTACTGGGCTACAAACTAACAGTAAAGATGCACAAGCATCTTTATTGCATCAGCTGATATGCACTATACCTGAGTATGGAAGCAAAGTATTTTGGCCAGCAAGTGAGGAAGGAAAAGCTTCTTTGTCTCAAGGACTTACACATATTAAGGATATTATCCTAAGGATTTTATAAATGTATCCTCATTTCTGGATTTAATTTTAATTATCTGGATGACGTTTTCATTTGTAACGGATAATGTCTTTAGCATCTGCCTATGGCAATACATGGGCAGTGTTTCAGAGCTGTTCTCAATTGCATTTGGATACATCATAGAATTTTATAAGAGCTTCATTTCTCTCCACCTGCCAGGAGATAGTGGGGTCATGGCACTCTTCCAATACTAAATACATTGCCTAGTAGCTAGACTCACCTTCTATAAACCAAAGATGACTGTATTCATTTTAGCTGAGGCTGAGGTCATGCAGGAGATCAGAAGCAGTCTCTGCAGTACTGAGCATCTCATATTTGATGTGGTAAAGGCTCCATGTCCAGAAGAAATAGCTGAAAGTAAATATTTTAGATAAATCTGCCAGGTGCATGATCAATCAGATTTGCTGGTCACTAGTCTGTCATCCCAGGTAGAGGGTCACTAAGGAGAAGTTGGGGAAATTAATTATTCTAATAAGGTCTCTCCTTTCAGCTTACAAGGAAAAGATGAAGGAGCTGTCCATGCTCTCTCTGATCTGCTCCTGTTTTTATCCTGAACCTCGCAACATGAACATCTATAAATATGATGGTGAGTAACTTTCATTGGAAATCATCCTGCAGGTCAGATAATGTGCTAATGCTAGGAAATGACTCAGATAACCATCCTGGTACCTAATGTTAGGCAGTCGATACTTTGCTGATTTAACAATTCATTTGCTGGTCTTGGCTGTTGTCTACTATTGATTGTATATTACCTGCAATGCTCAATATTGGTCCTAATAGCAACTAACTAAACTTTTAAAGCCCTTTCACGGTGAACTGTATTTTTTCCCAGTACCCTGAGAAATACTTACTATTTGAGAATTACAGATCTTCACAGCTGACATAATTTCCAAGGAAATGAAGAAAAGATGAAAGCATGCTTAAAAAATTAATCAGCTTGGGCACTGCTCGCATGGGGCGTGAAATGACACAGAACGCCAATAAGCTTCCAAAACTGCTGTAAATTTTTATTTTTATAAGATTAGGGTATAATTAAACTATTGTAGATAAAATGGGATGTGCTTCTGAGAACAGTTTTTAGCCCATAATCTGCTATTTCATTTTAAATGTCCAATGCAAAGATGCTAAATCTTTTGTCTGTACTTCTGATCCTACATTAATGTCAGTGCTGCTTCTCTCCTTGATACCACCAAAGTATTGAAAGACTTAACATTTCTCACTTTATCGTGCAGACATGGAAGTTAAACAGATCAACAAACGTGCCTCAGGCCAGGCTTTTGAACTGATCCTAAAGCCACCATCCCCGGTCTCAGAAGCACCACGAACTTTAGCTTCTCCAAAGAAGAAAGAACTCTCTCTTGAGGAGATCCAGAAGAAGCTGGAGGCTGCAGAGGAGAGGAGAAAGGTATTTTGCCTTAATAAAATACTAGTAATTACACCAGACATTATACAGGATAACAGCCATGTTCCCTATCCATTGCCATCATTGTTTTGCATTACCATCACTGACCCACAGTATGTTTGCATGGACAAAATCTATTAATGTTTTTAAAGGAAAAAAATTAGTTTATTTTCTTTCAGCAGCTTGCAGACAAACCTGACTGATTTGGATGCTTGGGAAACACGTGTCATTAAAATACTGATAGCTTTGGACAAGAAACCTGAGATGCAGATAGCACATGGGACAGCCTCAACAGCAAAAAGCTCTCTGCTCTCCTTTTGCTTCTGTCAGACCAGATCAGGGGTCCCTGGGAGAGTCAGTGGATCCATTACAGTGGTGTGTGGTGAAAAGTGAATCCCCTGAAGTTAGTAAATCTGGTTTGCTGACATTTGCTTAAAACCTGGCCCTTATTTTTGACTTGCAATGAAACCAGACTATTCTGAATCTCACTAATTTGAACAATTCAGTCATTCGAATGTTGCACATTAAGACTATTGCTTCTGTCTTTACTTGTGTCAAAGCAGAAGGACATGTCTAAATGTGAAAGGCATACACATAAGCAGTAGCACCTGCCCAGAAGTATGAGTTTTCACACACCCAAATGATGACATGCTTCAAAGACTCAATCTGTGAAGTACCTCTGTACTGAGTACAAATGCTCAAGTAAAGATTTGGACACAGAATGAAATGGCAGCAATTAAGAAGCCTGATATTATGCATATACTTAGTAGGAAATATAGATTGAATGTCCCAGACATTTCATTTCATTGATTTCATTACTGTTCATTTCTTCCTAAAAGAGAGCTCATTATGCCATAAACTAGTAATCAGTGATGGCAGTACAGACACCTGCAGTTTCTTCCCCTTAATACTATATTCATTCTGAATGAACATATAACTAACTGAGTTATTTTAATAGATTAAATCTTCCATATTGGCAATGCAGCAGAAATTGCAAGGAAAAGAACCAAGCCTCATTACAAGTCCTTGGTGCTCACACATCCCAAGTATCACCTGCAGTTTTGGTCTAAAAAAAAAGTGTATAGTGCAGAGAAAGGTAAAAAGCAACCAGAGTATAAGAAGATAAATTAAACAGTCCACTTCTCAGCTTGGAGACAGACAACAGATGGAAGATAAAATTCTATAAAGTCATGAATAGTAATGAGAAGATGAATAGGAACAATTATGTTCTGTTTCATGCAATCCAAAGTGGAAGAAACACTCAATGAAACTAGATAACAATTTCAAAACAGAGAGAGAGAATTACCTTTGCATGTATTGCTTAATCAAGTTTTTGTGTTTGTTAACACAGGTTATTTAGATGTTATTAAAATATTAATTATTTCAAAAAGCAAATTAAAAAAAATGGTAGAGCGGTACCTTGCAGAACATGATTATATGGATGCAACATCTGGCTCAGAAAATACCTAACCTGATGGAAACCAGGAAGACAGATGTATGTAGGAAAGAATTAGGCAGATTTGCCTAGCTTTGTATACACTACCCATAAGAATCTTCCTTCCACTCTCTGCTGCTAGACAAATCAGGCAGACATTTTCTGAGATCCAACATGGCAGTTGTTATCATACTTTTCTGTCTATGTATGGCAGCTGTCTGGCATAACCGTTCCAGATCCTGTCCTTCCAGCACAGTTCTAATTAAAATCAAGTATAACTAATTGATGAGAATAGCCTTTTTTGAAACACTACTAACTGATTTCACACTTTTTAGGAATTACGCCCTGCTCTGTCAATTAGGCAGTGTTTTCTTTAATAAACTTTAAAAGTCGTGAGAATATCTACAGCAATACATGCAATCCAGCAGCCTCCTGCGTATGCTTTTTCATGTTCATCGTTCATGCTTATTTCCTTATATGTTTTTATAGGGCTCCTTCCTTTTCTCCTCCTTTTTCCTACCTCAATTGACAGTCACTGTGACCTCATACTCTCAGACCAAATTGAGATTTTCACCTGAGATATTTTTCCTTTTTACATCATACAGCAAGACCATTTGAGCTAGTGACAGACTTGTCCTTTCTGTTTACAGAACCCTCTTTGTTGTGTGTCATTATTATCCCATTACTTCTTTGGCATGTGTGCACTATATTTTCCCATCTTGGTAGATAATCAGAAAGATCTCGTCATCATTTCCTCTTAAGAAATTAGTGCACAGTGACGTTGGAAGCAGCAGAATTTAATTTCTTAAGGAACTTTTGGCATTTATCAAATTTTACCTATTGGTTTTGAATATTCAGCCACAATTGCACTGGATGTACAGACTTCAAAAGCTGTATGTTGAATCATATATCTTTATTGCCTATATTCAACTTGCATGAAAATGAAACTCTAAAGGGAGGTACATTTTTAGTAGACTTTGGAATGAGGGAGAGAAACCATATGCAATGAAAACCTCTTAATGGCTTTGTATTGGGATGAAATTAAATCATGTCAGTCCTTAGTAGTTAGCACCACAACGAATGCTAGAGAACAATCATCTTTTTTAGCTTTCATGCTGCTGATTGTAGAGTTAAAGCTATATGAGTTGTTAACACTGTTAATATAAAATCATATAATCAAAGAGTCATAGAATCATCTAGACTGTAAAAGACCATAAAGATCATCATCTAACCATCAATCTGACCTACTGAGTCCCATCATTAAACCATGTCCCTCAGTGCCACATCCACACATCTCTTACTTACTTCCAGGGATGGGGACTCCGCCACTTCTCTGGGCAGCATGTTTCAATGCTTGAGCACCCTTTCCATGAAAAAATTCTTCCCATCTTCCTATTCTTCCTATCTAAATCTATCTAATCTTCCTATCTAAATGGCACGACTTGAGGCTGTTGCATCATATCCTATTACTTACACCTGAGAAAAGAAACCAACACCCTCCTGGCTGCAGCCTCACTTTGGGTAGTTGTAGGCAGTGATGAGGAATATGATGTAACAACAAAGAGATGGAGGAAGCCAGTGCTATGAGTAACGTCTAACTTGGGCTCATTCCCTTGCTTTATATGGAAGGAAAAATCCCAGTTCCAGCCCTGAAAACATCACTTCTTCAACATATGACTTCCTTCTGATTAATAACTGGGCATTTATATGCTGGCAATTGCATGGCAGTTGGAGCTTTTAATCCTGCCCTGTAGTATCTCTTAAGTACACAATACACTGAAGAATACCAAAGTTTTCTCAGCTTCTGCAGAACAATTTAATTTAAAATAAAGCCATAGAGTGAATAAATGTATTAGGAAAGTGGAACTCTCATGACTGGTAGTGTGTCTCACACACTCTAATAACCAAGATTGTCAGGGAAATGCACTCAAGCTGAGTTTCCCAGTTTAAAAATTTTCTGAGGCCATTCCTTGCTTTAAGAGTAATCCTTTATCTCTGCATAAATGATTTCAATATTTGGAGCTATACAACAAAGAAAAATAGATAAATGAGAGAAAACAAGAGCACCTGTTATTCAGGTAAGTGGAATTTTCTTCCTGTGAGTAATAATAATAATAATAATAATAATTGGGGAGGACTTGGTAGTGTTAGGTCAGAGGTTGGACTAGGTGATCTTGGAGGTCTCTTCCAACCTAGATGATTCTGTGATTCGGTAATAATAATAATAATTAGTAATTAATAATAATAACAATTTTTAAAGCATCTCTAAATAGAATTTCTGTAAATAATTTTTCTATTAAAGTGAGCTCTAAGTTGTCTGCATCTATCTCTGGCCAGATAAGCATGAGATAAAGATTTCTTTGTGAAGCACTCATCTCTGGAAACTGAGGTTGCACATGATCCTTTAGAAAAATGGCATGAATTTCTTAAAGAGCTGGCCTACATTATCCATCTTTTTAGCACAGAAGTACATTTCTGAGAGCAAAAGTGTCTGTACCAGGAATAATCTAACTACATTTTTATTCCTCTACACCTAGCTGCAGCTGTAGCTGCACTGATTAAGCCATTTAATATTTAAGAAGTCTTCTGAATATTCCTCTCTAAGTATTCTTTTTTCCCTTCTCCACCATTTTATACTTTTCTCTCCTTATTAATCTTCATCTCCCATTCCCTTTCCAGATTTTTTTCCCTCATTTTCTCATAACTATGCAAGAAGCATTTATTGTAAACCATTTACAAGTATATTAGAAAATGGACTATCAAGGATTTGAGAATACCCTTTCCAGCACTTTAATACAATGTTGAAAATTAAACTTGGAATAAAAACTTCCTGTGTATGTTGGAATCCTATGTCAAGACTGTCCAAACACAGTGGCTAAAAGCCAACACCAACAAAGGGAGTTCATTAATCCCAGCCACACTAGGTATCAAGGGTCATTCATTTTGGCAATTTCTGGATGCATAGTAGACTTTGAACAGGCTGGGTGGCCAACTTCTTTTGCCAAATGTGTTTGAAACAGAAAATCATTCAACAATCCAGTACAAAAACACACCAACTACATTCCAAAATCATCACAAGGGGATTTCAAAAGTGATCTGAATACAATCAAACAGACAGACTCACAGCTGTTGTAAATGGCATTAGGAGAACATCAGTTTAAATGAGACTCTACCCCTTGGATGGTTTGTGATGGGGAGGGGAGTCCTTTATTTTGAACCACTTCTGGGTACCCCAAACATTTTGAAGGAGGAAAAGAAGGAATGCCTTTTAAGGCACATTGTAAAGGAAAATCATATTAGGAACATGCAGTCAGTTCCCGTGGCCTGGCTTAGCTTTCATTTGGACTCTTACCAGTGTCTATGCAATTTGCTTCCAGAAAACACTGAATTACCACATAAGCATTTTCTTCCTTATCAGGCATTAGTGACTAAATTACTTTTGAATACTTCATCTGCTAGTGTGGCCTCTAGAACTGTGTGTACTCTGATAGGTAACTCTAATTTTTCACAGTTCTCATGGACTTATGATAATAGGAAGTAGTTCCAGAAGGCAAAGGGCTTCAATGGAAGATAACAAATTCTGACAAACAGGCAAGTGCCCCAGAGACCCAAAGGCATTTTGACACCTCCCACTGAAAGCCAATGTTTATTTTTCAAATATACTGCTTAGAGTCATAGTCCAAAGCTTGCTTTTTATTATAGCATCTCCATGGGATACATCCATGGACATGTCTACTTACCAAATCTCAAAATGCTTGATTGTATATAAACACCTTATACCAAGGTATGTTTTAACATCTTGAAATGCTAGCCTTTCAAACTAAAACACTTCTTTAACCTTTCATGGGAATGGACATGAAGATCAGTATCATATTATCTTTTTTGATTCAAACTCCCAACAGAAAAGAAAGTATTTTTTAGATTATCAAAGGTACTTTTAAATCACTTATGTATATGTTCACAAAATTCAGATCAGCAGCCAAAATGATGATAACTTTTCTAAAAGCAAACAGAAGATTGCCATTAAAGACTAAATTAAAAAGAAAATGCAGAAAAACTTCATAAGCACTAGTCAAACTTAGCCACACAGGTTGGTCCAAAGACATTCCAACAGGATGAAGATATTAAGTTATTTATTTTTTACATTTTACAAAATCTTTCAAAAGAACTTTTTTCCATTTTGAAACGGCATATGCTTAAAGAAATGATAAACATTAAGGACATGAAAAAAGCATTTTGCTTCAAAATAAGCCTTTTATCATGCAATTATTAAAATTATTGATATTTTTGGTAAGCGTGCTTTTTAATGAATTTTGAGTCAGGCTACACCTTCTTTGCTCAGGTGCCTTTCCCTTTGGCTCATTCTCCTTCCATTCTCTGCCAGAGAAACTCCCTCAACTCTTCTTGCCTGTGCCTGTCTGGGGACTTTCTGTTCCCATTTGCAACATCTATTAGCCTGCACAACATTAATTTTGTCTGATGGAAAGATCTAAAAAGTACTTGCTACTTGCTCTATTAGTAGCTGTTCAGCATGTGCTATAGTGGTAAAAGCAACAAAGATCTTTGAAAGGTACAATCCAGTTCAGTAGACCACTCTCATCATCGAGTGCTTCAAGGGTCGTAGACTGAGAAATGAGCCCGTAACTGTGACCAGGATAGAGGTGAAAGCAAATATAGTAAGTGGCCAAGATTATTAAAAACTTGCATTTATCTCTGATCTCAAGCCATTGCAGCCTTTTAAAGCTATAGATGTTTTATTCCAATGTCTTGATGCAAGGTGTTCTGGCTGGTTTCTGCTCCCTTTTCTAGAATCTGCTTAATTTGCCTTGTCAGTACATTTGCCTGTATGTTTACCTTATCTTTGTTAAAATGTTTTCTCTTCCTCGTTTGATCTTCTACATGTAAGAGAACTGCAGCTTTTTTCACTCCATTAAAAACCACATGATATAATTTAATAGGATTCATTACCGCTAATTGTAATTATTGGTTAAAACCCTTAATTTAGGCCTTAAACTAATTCATTTTTATGGTTAACAATGGCAACAGTGTATTGTTATCTGCACTGAAATATACACTTATCTTCCTGGAGCCTTATTTCATTCCATGATTTCTGTTTGCCTCTCATGCTCCCTCTAATTTATTTTACCCAAGAGCATACAATGTTGTTTATCATTTCCAAATAACCCCTCTGAAACATATTGTCTTTTCTACTAGACTTGCCTGGAGGATGGGCCCAGTGCTGCAAGTTCCTTGGCTTCCCTCCTAGGATTAGTGGTTCCATGTCAGTAATTTGATTTAAAAAACAATAACAAAGCTTGTGCTTCTGCGTTCACAAAGAATAGCACACTGTTGTGCATAGGATGAATGTGCTTAATTCCTTCCTCCACTTTTCATTTTCCTGGTAGAATTTAAACTTTAAATTAGCAATAGTTTTTTTTGTTGTTGTTGTTATTTTCTATAAAATAAAACCCTTTTTTCTTTCATAATTACCAAGATGGAGTGAAACACAAATATCATGAGGAAAAACCATTGTCTGATTTGGTTCTGTTTATCTTTCACAGTGGTAAACTTCAAAGCCTGTTATTAACAATTCATGCACACTGAAGGACTGTCCAGCCTGGGCAAAAAATGTGCCTCTTCTCCTTTTTAACACTGTGCACTTCAGCCTCCAATCCCAGATCTCTGCAAATAAAACTCTCTTATCTAAAAGACCACAGCTCTGAGAGGTTAAGCAACCACTGCAGTAGCTGAGGGCAGCATTTCTCATTAACAGCATTTCTCTTTAACAGAAGTACTTCAGAGGCTTCTCTGCTGCTGCATAAGTCATATTCCCCACATTTAGCCAGTGCCACTAAGCCCCTATTATTGACACTAATACTGTTTATATACAGAAGTGATCTTTCCAAACTGTGCCTGTAACAACAAAGGAACAAACTTTACACAGTTTCTAAACACTGTGAAGAGCCCTGAGGGGGTTATTTTACTCCTCGTGGGTGTGTGAGACACTAATTTCAGCCACATGTCTCTCTGTTTCCCAGTCCCAGGAGGCCCAGGTGCTGAAACATCTGGCAGAGAAGAGAGAACATGAGCGAGAAGTGCTCCAAAAGGCTTTGGAGGAGAACAACAACTTCAGCAAAATGGCAGAGGAAAAGCTGATACTGAAAATGGAACAGATCAAAGAAAACCGTGAAGCTAATTTAGCTGCTCTTATTGAACGTCTTCAAGAAAAGGTAACTGCACCATCACTCCTCACCTAGACTAGAGGAGAAAATCTAGCCAATATTTTGAAGAGAGGTTGAGGGTATCTCTTTTCTGTTGCAAAACTTGAGTTATTTTTAAAACAGAGCCCCCTGATGCCTATCTAAACCACTTTTGAAAAATCACAGAATGGTTGAGGCTGGAAGGGACCTCTGGAGGCCATGTGGTCCAATCCCCTGCTGGAGCACGGCCACCCAGAGCAGGCTGCCCAGGACCATGTCCAGGTAGCTTTTGAAGATCTCTAAGGAGGAAACAATCTCTGTGGGCAATCTGTGCCAGTGCTCTGTCACCCGCACCATACAGAAGTGCTTCTGGTGTTCAGAGGGAATCTCATGTGCTCTAGATTGTGGCCATTGCCTCCTGTCCTGGCACTGGGCACCACTGAAAAGAGCTTGGCTCTGTCCTCTTCACATCCTCCCTTCAGGTACTGATATTCATTAATGATAAAGATAAAGCTCCCCCTGAGCTTTATCTTCTCCAGGCTTAACAGTCTCAGTTTTCTCAGTTTTTTGTTAGAGGAGAGGTGCTCTAGTCCCTTCATCATCTTAGATGTCCTTTGGTGGACTCTCTGCAGTATGACTGTGTCTCTCTGGTTCTGGGTAGCCCAGAACTGGACACGGTACTCCAGGTGTGGCCTCACCAGTGCTGAGTAGAGCAGAAGGTTCACCTCCCTCAGCCTGTTAGCAATACTCTGCCTAACGCAGCCCAGAATACTGTCAGCCTTCTTACTAGCAAGGGCACAGTGTTGTCTCATGTTCAACTCGCTGTCCACAAGGACCTCTATGTCCTTTTCTGCAAAGCTGCTATCGAGATTGTCATGGTGAAATGTGTATTAAAAACTCAGCTGTCCCCTGCTTCTGTTCTTAATCTTGGTTTGGGACCTTTGTGGTGGCCAACATTCATGTTTATTCTCACAGAGTTATGAAGACAAAGGTTCATCATGAAAAGGAGAAAGCAAGACAAAGACATGTTGATTTTCTAGCTTTTAAGAAAATGCTGTGAACAAATTAAAGGTCACTTGCATTTAGATTTTGGTCTTTAAGAAAGGTCAGTGACCAAATCAAACAGTTGTCCCGTGGATGTATAGTTCTTGACTTTCCTTTTTGACAAGGGGAAAAATAAGCAAAGAACTCTTTCCTACATATCGAAAGGGACCTATTCTTCCAGAAGCTTTGCAAAAGAAAAAAGAAAAAGAAGAAAAAAAAAAAAAAGACAGTAAGTTTTCTTTTGAAGATCTTTGTTAAAGGCAGAGGAATTTCCTTTTAGTAAATCCCAAACACCACAGTGACCTTCTCCAAATCAGCTCTTCTAAACAAGAAAGAGAAACATTAGAATTAAGATTTAGAAGTGTTAAAAAAATAATACGCTTTTTTCTCTCAACAATGAACTTTCTAATGTGTTAGTAAATGGTTTAACAAAAAGAAAATAGCTCTCAGACATTTCCAACGAGATCTCCAAAAGCACCTGTTTTCCCTTGGTGGTAAGAAAAGTCTCATAAAGTAAGAAATAAATAATAGTTTCCCAAAGATTGATGTTATAAGTGAACCGGGTAACTCTGGAGTTTAAGAACTGTATTCAGGTTATTTGACATTTTTGTGGTAGATGAGTTTGCAGGCACATATCCCAAATTTTATGAAAACAAAGGGAAGAGCCAATTAGCTGTCTTTAAGGTCCAAAAGAAAATAGGATGGACAGCTGGATATTCTCTGTCCTATGTTATTGTTAACAGACTCCTAAGCCCCTTTTCCTCTGCAATATGATGGCAAATGTGCATGAAATCCAAAGAAGGCTGCTGAACTAAGATGTCAATAACTCATCTGGGAATATTTGTACAGACCAGAAATTAAAAATTTTATGACTATAGTTTTGCCAACACAAAAGCCAACTCTGACTATGCAGAAAAAGATGAAGTAAGATAACTTTCAAGAGTGACCAAGAATTGTGGATGACCCAAGGCTGTGGTGTTTAGAAGCTCCTACAGTGAAAGATAGCTTTGTATACTACAGTTAATACAAGTCCTGAGAAATGAGTCCCTTAGAAAATCTAGCATTCAAAATTATGGAGCTTATAAGAAACTGTGATTTACAGGTTCAGTTGACACAATAAGCAGTCTTGGCCTGTGATCCATAGTTCATTTTGACCAATCCCCATAAAAGATCCCCTAATGTACAAAAATACCTAGACGTGCCTTAAACAGAAGACAGCTAGGAATAATTTTGCTTCTGTAGCCACCTTGTGACTTGTCATTTAGTTGTCTAATGTGTTGTTTTTTTCTTCCAGTAGTCAGACATGAGAGGTAAAAGTCTGGTGGTTTGACAGTTGGAAAGACGTAGGCATAATCCAAAAACCCTAAACCCCATAAACTGCCAAAAATAATACAGTATTATAAACACCCTGAGTGGAACATTCCTAACATTTAACAGATGTTGTTCCTGACCACAGTCCCATTTCCACAGAATTATCTGAATATACAGTGGCTCTAATAAGTCTAAATTAATTGTGGCTGTTTTTGTAAAAGGCAACATGGCTGTAACTTGGCAGAAGGAGATAACATTGACTTATGGTAAAAACTCCCCTTTTCCATCACAGCAGGAGTAAGAATGGAGAGGACAGCTAACCTCATTGTTCAGTCTAAGGGGATTATAACAGAACAGAGCAAAACAGAATAGAATAACATAGTTCAGTTCAGCTCAGTTGGAAGTCACCTCCAAAGATCATTGAGTCCAAACGCCTAACCTCTTCAGAGCTAACTAAAAACAAAACAAGAACATGTTATTGAGGGCATTGTCCAAGAACCCTGACAGGCATGGGGCATCAATAACCTCTCTATGAAGCCTTTTCCAGTGTTTGATCACCCTCATGGCAAAGAAACTGTTCTTAATGTCCAATCTGAATCTCCCCAGTGCAGCTTTGTGCCTGTGTTCCTGCACATCTGTCATCTGTTACCAGGGAAAAGAGACTGGCATCTCCCTCTCTACTTCCCCTCCTCAGGAAGCTGCAGAGAGCAGTGAGGTCACCTCTTAGCCTTCTTTACTCCAAACCAGACAAACCAAGATTCCTCAGCCTCTCCTCATAGGACATGCCTTCCGCCCTTGTACCGGATGTTCAAAACACTCAGATTGACGCTTCTTAGCAGAACTACAATCTGTGAACTTTTGTTCGTGGCTTCTAGATAACACAGTAGCTGTCACTTCTTCTGCATACAACATGCAAACAATTAATTCAAGCCCATTCATCCTTCCCTGTATTTAGTTCAGTATCTAGGAATTCAAAGAGGAAATGTGTGCATGTGACATATTCTAGGCCGCGAGAATCACCTCTCTATGTGGACCCTTAAAATGAACCTTTCTGAGGTGCTGAGAACTATAAGGCCATAAAAGATAAAAAACTGAACTCCAGAGCATAAAGAGAATGTTGTCGTGGTTTAACCCGACCGGCAGCTAAACACCACGCAGCCGTTCGCTCACCCTCCCCCCTCCCTCTCTGGGACGGGGGAGAGAAATGGAAAGTGAAGCCCGTGAGTTGAGATAAAGACAGTTTAATAAGACAGGAAAAAAAAAAATAACAAAATAATAATAACAATAATAATAATGATGATACAATGGTGATAATACGAAAGTAATAATAGTATGTACAAACAAGTGATGCACAATGCAATTGCTCACCACCCGCTGACCGATGCCCAGCCTAACCCCGAGCAGTCCGGCCCCCTCCCCCCGGCTAGCCACCCCTATATATTGTTTAGCATGACGTCAGATGGTATGGAATACCCCTTTGGCTAGTTTGGGTCACCTGTCCTGGGTCTGTCCCCTCCCAGCTCTTACTGCACCCCCCAGCCTGCCCGTTGGCAGGACAGAGCAAAGGCTGAGATGTCCTTGGCTTAGTATAAGCACTGCTCTGCAACAATTAAAGCATCGGGGTGTTATCAGCACTCTTCTCATTCTAAGCCAAAACACAGCATTCCACCAGCTACTAGGAAGAAAATTAATTCTGTGCTAACTGAAACCAGGACAAATGTAAGCAATGAATATGCCTTGGGCTGGGCAGGTAGGAGACACCCCTCCTGAGCTGCATCCTCTAAAGATGGTTGTGCTGCAAAACACGTTTTGCACAGGTATCCAATGCACAACCTAAATGTGTTAGCATCAGGGGCCTCCGAGGTAGGCAGAATGAGAAAGAGGTTTGATTTTTCCCTTCTTGATGTTTTCCAGGAGAGGCATGCTGCAGAGGTCCGTAGAAACAAGGAGCTCCAGGTGGAACTGTCTGGCTGAAAACAGCAATGGTGGATGTGACCCATCCCCACCATTAGTAAACTCCCCCTGCCTATATTATTATGGATCATGCGATATCAGTATGGGAAATGTATGACATGGTTTAAAAAAAAAAAATCAAGAACTCAATAAAAAACTTTAAAAAAGAAACAAAAAATAAAAACAAAAACAATGCGGTCTCTTTGCAGAATGATTTGCTTGATGTTTAAAAAACTTGGATCTTATTTTGTAAATACTTACATTTTTGTTAAAAAATACAAGTATTGCATTATGCAAGTTATTTCATAATCTTACATGTCCTGTAACAGGCTTCTGATGTTGTCTATTTCCACTCGGTTGAATTTGCTGGGTCTGTTCATTTGAAGCACCTCACGTCTAACTCCATTCCCTGCGACTTTCATTCCCACCCACCACGAGGTCAGTAGTAGTTCTATGGTGCTAGAGACCAGTCATTGCCTGATAACCTAGACCGCTTTGCCATCGATAAGCTTTGTTGAAACAGTGACTAGATCACAGGTATCGTGACTTCACATTCAGCTGTCCGAGACAAAAGGCTCTTAAAATGTAGTTTCTTTAAATGCAACTTGTGCTACAGGACTCTGTAGCGTGCAGTAGAATTGAGGTTAAATCACCGTGTGCAGTGCTTGTTGCTTCTGCTTCTGAGGCAAGAGGCAACAAATACAGCTTTGCAACTGAACAAAAGTAAGTGGTATCAGTTTGAGGTGAATTTGAAAGGCACATTGTAACCATACAGCTATGACAAATTCTAAATGATGCCAAACAGCCATACAAATGCTAATTGTAAAGTGAGCTTAATTCACCACTTGAAAATTTATTAATGGAGCAGATAATAGATAGCATCAAATGGCTTTATTTGTAGGTGCCATGATCTATGATACTTCTCTGATGCTACCATAGTACGTGTGTAACAGTTAAAGAGGCTACCAAATATTTCACCAGGAACCCATGAGCCAGGTGTTACCTTTTATTTTTTGTTTTTGACACTGCTGACTTCCATTCATCATGACCTTTACTCTTCAGTGTTAGCCAACCCTACCTAGTGACGGACATCTAGGACTAAAGAGGGCTGAAGCAGCAGGAATGACTAGACAGGGTGCTCGTGCCAAGTACAGTATCACGAAACCTAACACATCATCCCCAAAATACCTGCAGTTTTGAAGTTGTCCCTATCCCCCCGGAGGTTGCTGCCTGCATATTCTACTCTTCATTAGTGCTATTTTCCTGTATGTCATTGTGAGCAAGCTGTGATTAATAAAGAATTGGGGTTCTGTGAACTGAAAAAGGGCTTGTCTCTTCTCTCGCTCCATTACTTCTGACATGTGCCCGTATGAGGTGAAAGTCTAATGAAGTCATAAAAGCATGGAAATTAAATTTAAATAAGACCTATTAATAAATCAAGCCTATTTCTTTGCTAATACAGGACTGACCCCTGCTATGTGTTTTCAGTGCTTAGGCTGGTTATTTTTAAAGATTACTGTATAAACTGAGCCTATGAATGTGACCTCTAGCACTGGGATTATTAAAAAAGAACAAGCTACACACACATGCACATGTTCCCTTAATCCTCACTCAATACTGGGGGAAAAATACTCAGGGTAAAAGCTCAAAAGGTGATCAAGAATTACACCTAGGATCCTAGGATTAGTTTTCTGATTTAAAGTGATGAAAGTGGCATCATTTGCTCCTTCAGAGAGATGGGCCAAAAGTTCCAGATCTGCAACAGTCGGTTTCTGACCTATGCAGCCTGTTTTAATCTGGAGCCAAGTTATGTCCCTGGAAGTCCTGGCCTGCAGTCAACAAGCTGCAGAAGCTCACCCAGGCACAGGGCTGCAAGGTCAGCTCTGTGCACAATGAGCTCTGTAACGGCGTGAAAGGCACAATACAAATTTTTTATGGCAAGTTGGTTTCATTGCCTAAACTCCTTGTCTTTCTGGCAAGATTATTAGAATTAAACCTGGCCGGGGATTCATAGAGCAAACTCTGAAACTGGATGACACAAGCCTCAGTGCTGCCAAGTCTTCAAAGTTTGCATTTTGCTATAAGCCCCAATGAAAAGAGTCATTCAGTCAAGCTTTTATCTCTATTTAAGGTCCCGAATTTTGAGTTGAGGTCTCCTGGATTTGGGTTTCATTTCCAAATGACAAGTCACTTACAGAGTTCTCCCTGTCCATTGACTTAACAAGACCTGGTTGTGTTTCAGGCCCTTTTCTTGTTTGTCCTGCTGGCTGCACTTGCTAGGACAACAGGCCGAGGACAAACCTCTGGTGCTGGGCCCTTTCAGCCTCCACAAACAAGGGTGTCCACATCCAGCGTGTCTGCTGGAAGGCTCCATGGCACGTGCCCTCCACAGAACCAGACCTGGGCATTGCCTGGGAGATGCTTCTCCATGGCTACCAAATCTGCACCAGAGAAATCAATGAAGAAAAAGGCCATGTGGCCTCAGTAGCTCAGTGTCAGAGCTGATGTTTTGCTCCTGTTGGGTTTATTTGGATATTTTAATAGTTTGTGGGTGTAGAATTCATTTTATTAAAGTATAAATATATTCTAAAAGCCTCTGACTAATACCCTGCATTACCATTTTGCTACTTGAAGTATCTCAGATTGTTTTTTTTAATTCAGTGGCCAGTAGCATTCTCCGGACTTAAAAATAAAAATAAAAATAGCCTGCTTCTTGGATTAACTGCAGAGATGGATTAACTGTGAGCTTAGAGCAGCTGGTGCTGTTGTGGGGAGCATTTTCTGCAGGCTGTCTGAAACCTCCCTGTGGACAGGAGGGAGCCTGGAGCGCCAGTGCTGCGCAGAGCAGATGCTCCCTCCTCCCTCTGAGGTTTGGGAAGGCTCAGCTGCTGGGCAGAGCTGGCAACCCAGTGAGAAAGGCAGTTTTGACCTATGTCCCAGGACTGTCTCCAAAATGGGGTAAGGGCTCTGTTTTTTGTTAATCCATCAGTCAGATCGAGGCTGGCTGAGTACTCAGACAGGAATGCTGCAAATCTGTGAAAAGTTCATGTGGTCTACTGAAGCCACAAAACTGGTGCTCATACAGACTCAAATATTTCCAAAGTCCGGAGGTTTGGATGTAGGGTGCACACGTACACAGAGCTGATCGCTTTTTAGCAGGCCTTTCAGAAGTGTGAGCAGTGTAGGAAAGAGCTTTATTCATGACACCTTAAGCCATACCAAGAAGTGCTTCTCTCTCTTCTCCCAGAAGAGGGATATGGCTTAAAACCTATGCTTGGGTCAGCACGAACACCTACCTTATCCAACTGTTTTCAGATACCATCACGTCAAATGAAATTCTCTCATCAGGTTTTTGGTGGAGAGGAGCTAAGACTGCATGGGGAGCAGCAGGACCTCCCTGCACCTTGCAGCACATGCCCTGTGCTGAGCACGTCTCAGCGGTGGATGGAGCCAGCACTTCACACCGCCGAAGGGCTCTCGCCGGGCAGTGGGAGAATTACAGATAAACTTCCCTATGCATCAGGGGTGGTCCCGCAGTGATAATAGTGCAACAGTGCCATGCAGTGGTGGGTTTTAAGAAGTGAGATAATCTCTAAATACACGGGGTTGCAAGGCTTGCCTCTGAAGGATAGCCATTACATCCTGCTGCACAGTTCACACTAGGTCTTTATATAGGGTAAATGATGGCTCTGAAATCTGGAGACTGAGCCCAGATATTTTCAGCTTTAATTCCAGTGTAACATGAGTGACATGGCCACGGGTTGCTGTAAAACAATATTTTTTTTGTGTGAATTACAATACCATCATCAGAAACTTGTGATGACTGTTAAGAGTATCTACATTTCTGCAGCTTCAAATATGTCTAAAAAGCAACAGGCAATATTCAGAAGCCCATGAAATCGATACTGGGGAGGTGATTTAAAAAAAAAAAAAAAAAAAAAAAAGCAACTTCAGAAATGTATGGAACAGCAAGAAAGAAAAGCTAGCATCAAAAAACCACCATCAGATCAGAGGCTAAACAACCCATGAAACAGCTCAGAGAGAAGAAAGAGGATGGTCATCCTTAGATCTGCCACCCTTCAAAAACAACACTGAACTCTTTTTTTCCCTCTCCAAACACTGGCACGAGACAGGGGACCCTCAAACCCAGCCTGCAGAAAGCATGCAAATATACCCAAAGCTCTGTGAGCTGCAGAAGCAAGAGTCTGCTATAGATTCCCCATGGATGTTGTACATTTCTCTGATGTACAAGAAAACGCCTGTGCTTTGAGCTTTCACAACTTCAGTGTTATGCTGATAGCAACTGAGCTTTAAATCTTCCTCTGGGAAAATTAAGGGAGGTTCTTTTTTCTATTCAGAGGTCCACAGAGACTGTAAGCATGTGTATATTTGATAATTTACTTAGGGAAACATCCACTTCCATCAAGTCTACATTGGGATGTCAGCTTCCCTTTCTTTTGGGTACCAGTAAATGGATGCTGGGAAATGTCTTCCTGCTGTAACAGGTTGGCTTTGGTCAAATGGGTCCCGGGAAAGGAAGCTCTTGGGCAGCTCCTGAAGAAGAAGGACGTGAAAGACTTTATCCAAGATACATCCCAGGAAATTATGACCTAAGGAGATAATGATGTAAGGAAACAGCCAAGATACAACTTAAATTTCTCTTACCTATTATATGTGCAACAGGTTGTTAAACAAACTCAAAGTTGTATGGAATACAACTATTCTATAATAAAATCTGTTTTTGAAACATTACCTCTTCAAATATGTAATTTGCCAAAGAGTCTTTTAGATGATGATTTCCGTAGGTTCACAAGTTCGTAAAAATCGTCATGTACAACTTCTTGTGACCAGAAGAGGGCAAACTCTGATTATTTAACATACAGCTGTGGGCGGTGAGTTTTATTTTGAAAAACCTGTCAGGCTGTGCATTATTGTGCTTTAGGACATCACGAAGATTGATGCTCTATTATTTGCCCTAAAATCTCGATTTGAGTTTATATGTACAGTAGAATATGTACAGAGTAGAATGGGACAATATAAATATAGGAGATGTATATGTCGTGTTGTATATATTGTGTTTTATGTATAACCTAACTCCTTTAAAGTTGAATTTAGAGCAGCTTAGGAAAGGATGATGAAGAAGCGACCGGACTCAACATCTGCACTGTATTTTACACTTCCCCCTTTGTAAATGATGAAAAACTGGTGGAGTACAATGCCATATAAACAGCTTTCAATCAACCATAAACGTATTATTCAGATTGCAGATTATCCCTGCCATAGGTATTATTTTGGGAGCAGCGCCAGATAAATGCATGTCTTCTGCCTCCAGAGACAGGTTTAGGAGAGGCAGAGCTGCTTGCTCACAAAACACAGCCTGTACCTGAATTAACAGTTCCTGCTAGACCTTAGACATCCCTATGAGGGGCCAGCTCAGATTTCCTTCTCTTGTGCTCCTTACCAGTGCTGGAAGGAGCCTGACTCAGCACAGGTTGGAGTGTCAGCTGGGGTTCCTGAACTTGACCACAGCCTGCAGCAGAGCTGGAGGGGAAGGAGAAGACATGCCTCGGGTGCTGCAGGGGGTGCTGCAGCACCCCCTCTTATCTCTATCTTGAGATAATTTTGGAAGACAGGCAGGCATCTCTGTTCTCTCAGGAGGATACCTCCATGGCTTTGATACATCTCATCAGCAAACCGAGCTGGACATTTCAATATGAAAAAAAAAAGGGGGGGGGGTGATTCTCCCTTACTATTTTCCATTATTTTTATCATTATCCATCATGGATCCATCATGGTCAGTCTCTCCACACCAAGACCACATACTTTTTTTTTTTTTCCTTTTTTTTTTTTTCTTTCAAAACTATGTATCTGTGGATGAGTAAGAGAAAAGAGTTAAATATAAAGGAGCCACACAAAATCAGTCTTCCCTACCTGGTCATTTTAACAAGGAGCTGATAAGTTGGACATCTTCACTCTGAGCTCTGGAATATGCAGAGCAGTACAGTGCTGCTGGGCACCTTTTGGCCAGTGCAGGGTGCTGCTCTGCCTGGCAGGTCACAGGCAGGGCCCCACACTCCCACCTGCACACAGCCGTGTTGTTTGGTCCCTGCGAGAGTTCACTAAGAGACTGTTTGCTCCATTTGGCCTCCGTGCCGAGGCATGTTTAATGCTCACAGATGTAGCAAGCAGTCTTGGCTAAGGAAAGGCCTTTGCATTGCCCAAGGCAGCTGCTGGCTCTTGCAGCACATGTGTGAGGATGCATCCAAAGAGCCCCAAGCTCCCTGGCCTGGTCTCAGAGCTGGCTGAGCTCAGCTTGCACACAGGAGCTCCCCCGCCAAGCAGTGCCGTGCTGGGAGTCCCAGGACATGCCAGTGCAAGCACTTGGCTGCCATAGCACAACTCATGGGCTCCAGCTCACAGCTGGCTCTGCTCAGCCGCTGCGGAGGGGAGGCAGGGACACCACGGCTGCACGGATGGAGCCTAAGCAGGGTTGGCACTTTATCTTGCACCAAGCTCTGTTGTTGTTTGGTTTTGTTTTTGTCTTTGTTTTTTTCCCCAGAGCAGAAGAGAGGGTGTCCTTCTGGTCAAGACCTACTCGGTCTTGTCTGGTGGGTGGTGGCAGATGCTCACAGGCAAGTATAAGAACAAGACAGGCTCATGGCAGTTCTTCTCCAGCTTCCAACAACATGCACCTCTGAAGCTGCCCAAGCAAGAATTACACAGTACATTTAACATCCCTGATGGGATATTTTCTTTTATTAATATGACTGATCACTTTTTGAGGCCTATGGAAACTCATAGTGTGAACTCACGTTCACGGGTGTGTGGGCCCCACAGGTTTGATTTCACCTGGTAGTGGTGTCTGCCACCTGACACATCTTTGAGAATCTCAGCAGTTTTTTCAAGAGAGAGAAAAAGAGAGAGACAGAGACAGAAGCAGACAGGAAACTTTGAAATTGTTGTCACAGAAGGGGAGTATCCTGGACAAAATTCTTCCTCCAGACCAGCAGCACCCCCATCTCTCTGCA
Source organism: Aythya ferina (assembly GCF_964211825.1). NCBI lineage: Eukaryota > Metazoa > Chordata > Aves > Anseriformes > Anatidae > Aythya > Aythya ferina. The sequence continues at coordinate 130,827,882 of NC_140297.1, forward strand.
CCCAGCTCACCCACCCCCTGCTCAAACACCCGTACGAAGGCAGAGTCGTTCCTCAAAAGTACAGCTTGGCTGCCTGTATGCTACCAAATCATCCTATTTCCTCCCAGCGTAAGCGCTCCTGGGTGTCGGTTTGTTTTAACAGATGTGCTCCACAGCACTCCACAACAGCCGTGCAGATGTGCCTTGCTGGCTTGCACAAGCCAGCTCCTGTTCTTGGCAAACACCAGCCCAGAGTAATCCTGCCCCCGAGGAGCAGGCCTCTCTCCACCTGGGGTTTCAGAAATGGAGTGGCTCTTCTCCTTGCTCACTGAAAATGAATACCCACGTGCACTGGCTGTTTTCCAAGTGTCTGGCCTAGGGTGAAGACCTAGGAACCCTCGCGGGAGCCCTCCTGGCTGGCACAGGCCACCCAGACATGCTACTGCTTGCTACTGAAAGCTCAGAGCACTGTCCCAGATTACAGGGAAAACTGGAAAACTGGATTCTTTTTTTTTTTTTTTTCCTCTAAGTTTTAATACTGGAAAAAAATCATCTTTTTTTATTTGTACCCATAAAATATACAGAACATTTTGTCTTTTTCCCATTTTACTCCTTTCACATAGAAACTATGTAGAAACAACTATTTTTCTTCTTTCAGAGAAAAATTATTCCCTACACTGTAAAGGGATTCCTGCTTGCCTCTTGTCCTTTAATACACGGTGACAAACATGCAATCAGATACTATTTTACCTGTAGCCTTCTTCTGATTCTCCAGGCAAAGAGAACAAGGCAAGAGGTTTCTAAAGCACGGATAATTGATTCCTAAGGGAATTAAGCACATAGGCATAGCCTGTATCTCTCCCTTTTTCCCACCACATTTCAGACCATTTTCCAATGGCTTAAAGGTGGGACAAAAGCAAGACCTCAGCTAAGTATTTCAGCTTGGTGGTTAAGAGCTCTGTACGCATTCTGTAGCTCTAAAGTCCTGTGACAAGCACACCCAGTTAGCAGTAACTGAATGATGTATGGATCTGGAGTGTAAATAAAACGAATCATTAAAAAAGAAACACACTGTGTTTCCAAGCAGTATATGGATTTATGCTGAATGTAGTATTGAGTTTTGCTGCCTTGCAGTGGAAATCAAACACAAATACTCTGATACTGAATCCCGGAATAGCGATACACATAAACTTAATCTTTCTTTGTGTAACATGGGAAAACATTATCTTTCTCCTTATTCTGCTCAGATTTATTCATTATTCTGGTGTTAAAAAGGCCTTATTTTCTTTCCACTAGCCTTTTATTAGAAGCTATAGTTGACTGAAAGCACAGAAAATCTTTTGCACCGTGCATGTTATCTCATTAGGAAAAGGGCTTAAAAATGCTTTCACATCTTTGCATTACTGTGAAGACAGTAATATTCTTCAAATGAAAGAAAAAAGAAAGCAAACAGAAATGAAATATAAAATAATCTCCATTACACTTGGCTAGACAAGGACTGGCTGAAAATACGGTTACAAGTAGCTAGAGCAGTTGTAGTTTTATTCAGCTGCTTGCCTCAGAGAAAGATTGTGAATGTTAGGTACCAAAATGCCTAGAGGAGAGTCAGAACCACTCCATAACTTTCACAGAATCAGGTAAGACTCATGAATCTTACCGTCTTGATGGCTGATTCTGAGAAAATGCCTGGAGATGGAGATAAATCACACCAAAGAAGCAACAGACTTTGGGAGTACGAAAGCAAATGTGTATGTGGGTGATACCATGAATATTCATGTTATTCATTGCATCGTATGAGGTAGCTGCTACCTGTCAACAAAGGTAACCACGTCAGTAACTACAGTTATTTTATTACATCTAAATATAAGAAATGACCCTACTATGAAATTACAAACATGGCATGTTTAATAGCAAGTGTTGCAATCGGCCTGCTACTAGACAAAGCATTAACTACATAACTTCAAAGACTTTGGGTATCATAAGTCACTGAAAAAAACTGTGAAGCATTAACAACTCCATACAGGGTCATAAAATTATTTTAACATAATTATCAAAAACAACACACAAAAAAACACCCTCTGACAAGGGACCCATCAGGAGGATTCTTCACGCAGTAGAGGAGAAACAGCCTCTAGTCCTACACAGAAACAACCTGCTCATGAACAGGAAGCCACCTACAAGACACAGAATGGCCACTGCTGCAAACAGGAGGCCAGATGGATAGCAGTTTGGGTGGAAATGTCCTGTGTTCGAGTTTCTGCCATCACACAGGTCACCAATAACATTTTAAACTGCCCTTGGAAATTCAAAGGAAGCACAGGTGCTGTTCCTATAAAGAGTATTAGATTCTAAGCAATTTAAAGCAGAAAATAAAGCTTCACTAATTTTGTCTTTTCACCCACACTTTGGATGACTCACATACTCCCTACCTTAGTTAGGTAGGCTTCTCTCATGACCCAAGTCCTACAGACAACTCTGACTTGCCCACATAAGCTACTCACCCTCTGACTAAGCCCGTGAATGGCACTGTGCTTCATTTTGTACAGCAGTCAAAAGAGAATGAGAACCTACGAACTTCTTAAGGGCTAATGAATGTCTTAAAAAGGACCCCCTCTTACTACAACCCGCTTAATGTCTTCTGGAATAAGAGTTCTCCTGAGGCAATGGTAGAGAAAGACATGCAAAGGAAAAGACAGTTTCTAAAATATGCCTGTTTCACCCCATCTTAGATATTTTGTCCATCATACCATAAAATAAGACAATACTTACAAGCCCTGACAAAAACATTGTGTGGCAAACATAGGTCATTCTTTGGGATTTGTATGAGCGGATAAAGCAACATAAATAACAGGGCAACACATCATTTTGAGTGTTTGGACCTCATAAATTCATGTGCACCTCTTGAAACAGTGCAGTGCTTACCCTGTGAAAACCTGTTTAAGTCACACACAAGGAATTGCACAGAATGCAGCACTTGTCAAACTGGAGAAGTGTTTTACTTTTTGAAGAATTGACTTTGCCTCTCAAAAAAAAAAAAAAAAAAAAAAAAAAAAAAAAAAGATGTGGATCTGCAAAATTACTGAAGGAAAAGTTTCTTTCCTTTTCTTTACCATTAATCACAATCTGATTACAGAGCAATAATTTTATTTAAACCTGAACCTTTTTCATGGATGCTTCAAAGAAGAATGTATGGATTATAGTGAAATGGCTGTAGCTTCATGAACATGTAAGGAATATTTTAATTGGACGTTGTTAATAACTGCTGCAAATGTTTTGTATTATGTTAGCATTATTTGGTTTTGATCATTCATGTTTTCATCCCAAAGAGAATACTGAATTAATTTTTGGTGTTGAAACATTATCTCATTTTTTATTATTCCAAGAAAAACCGGTAGTGTTTTAACACCCACAAATAAATATGTCCTCAGAGGAAAATATTTTTAGTTATAGGTTTAAACCTTTGTATTCTTACAGAAACTTAAAACAAAGAAACAAACATTATTTAAAATTAACTGGCAACATCATAGAAAAGGACAAAGTAATATTTAAGAGGTGTTTTTCGCTCATTTGATCTTTGCACAGCTAGTAAAGGATCTGACCTTAATATTCATTAATATCAACAGGAATTTGTTCCTTAATGTTAGTAAATGATGAATCAAGCTCCAAATATGTCATTCAGGATCTCACAGTTGAAAGGCTTAATCACTGTGAAAGGGAAACATTTAGAGTCTCTAGAGTAAATAAAATAGGGCACATGCTATGGCATTGCAGATAACATCTTTTCATCTAGATGCCACCTCATAACATGCCCTAAAATAGGAAGTACATTGCTGCTAATTTGGAACTGTGCTAAACCTAAAGTCAAGGAGATGATATATAGGTTGTATTTAGGAACCTGTGGAGATGACAGAAAAGATTACTTATCATTATTTTAATCTATCCACAAAAAAACTTGATGTTTAGCAGAGTTTCTTTATCTGCAGATAGAGATTTGCAAATGATTCACCTGAAGAACCTTGATGAGGACTTGTTTTGTGATGTATGTTTTCAAACGTGCCCTCAGTGACCCAGCACTCAGAGCATTTGATGGAACCAGAAGAAAGTGCTGGGAGCAGCGGAGCTCAGCAGTGATCCCACGTCGCTTGGGATTACTTCGGATTCTGGCAGAATAACCCAAGGGAGGGTAGGAGCTGAAAGAGAGAAGAACCCGATTTGTGCCAGTGCTAAAAAACTACTGACCTTTGAACAGTAAATCCACTGGTAGTTGTATGTACCAGCACAGGCCCAAAGTAAGGATAACAATAAATGATGCCTGGTGATGACAGCTAAAGCCAGAGCCCTAAAGCATGTATCTCCCGAACAGAGCCAAGCAAATCATGAGCCTGTGCCTCTGATCAAAGGCCACCAAGAAAGTGCTGCAGCATTCCTTGGCAAGTTCGGAAGATCCCATGGCTATTTTTGACCACTACCATGTGGTGGCCAGCCAATATAATTTGCGGATGGACAGATGATCACCTCTTGTTGCCAAAAAGCCTTAAGAGACTTGCAAACCTTCTCTTAAAGAGAACCACAGCATTTCTAAGCTCTCTCCCAGGCAGTCACATCTCAGTGCAGGTTGAGCTGTGAAACAGTGTCCAGCAGGTGATGGGGCAAAGCCATCCATACACCCAGAAGGAGGGTCATGTCAAGGCCATGAAGGTGCATTTAGCATGGGTGAAGTCTGGTTCTGAGCACAGACATGCTGTTTTGCAGTGTCTCAGGCAACCACGAAAACATAAATCTGTTGAAATTTGAGGGATGCTTTAGGGAGAGCTGAAGCCCCTTTGAATAACACTCTTCTGTCAGCAGAAAATCAATTGTGTGGAAATTGTGCCAGCTGAGCAACCCTCTTAGCATTCTGAAACATAATGTCACGTAGGAGGATGCCAGAGAAGTAGTGAGAAAACAAAAGAAACTGCAAGACAGGGCCTTGCAAGTCTCCAGTGGAAATGGTTTTCATATCGAATGACATAAGTGTCAAACATGAGTCACTGCTGCCATTTCTGACTGCCCAAAAGAGGAAAATGTATACTCTGTGGTCAAGGCAGAGCGTGATAGGATGAAAGATATTGTGCAGTTGGACACCAGTGCAAATGAGCTGCTGAGGGTTGATATTACTGAGATAAAGGTGTCCCTCTATAAGGCACATCACATTTCCATAGCACTCTATGAAGAACTGGAAACAGACTCTCCTAGCCCGTGTGAGTTTACCAATGTTTCAGGGACAGAAAGCAATACTCAAGGAAAGCTCTCCTGAAGCACTGCCCACACTCGGTAGCTGTGGTGATTAATACCAGGCTGTTGTTTTAAAAAACAGGATTGGAACAAGAAAAATGTAGTTCTGCTTCATTTTCCTTTTTAATTCATTGCCAAGTGCAGGTTATGATTGACAGTTGGATGCAAAGAAAAATTTAGATTGGGGTGTTATTATCTAGACATAAAAAAGATGAAGGAGAAGCGCCTGCAGAAGTGTGTACATGTAATATGTGCCTTTTCTTTTTGGGAGCATGGTCTTATAAAAAGTTGGCTGCTTAAACTACAAGCACAGTGGTCCGGTCCTCAGCCATTACAACATCTTTAGCCAGACTCCACCAGTTTACAAACACCAAGAATCTGGCTGATTTTCTGCCTTTGAATCCCACTTTGTTGTCTGTGAGATTTGCCTTCGGTTTACCCAAGTTTAGTGTACTTCAGTAACTCAGTCAACAGAGGGAAGTAGATGGCAAACATTCCCTCCCAGGATGAGGCCTTACTTTCTGTCTGTTTGGCGATACGAGAGCCAAAATCCTCCGGCCAGCACTTCTGCGCTTTGCCATCATGCTTCCTCTCTAGACAAGGCATCTCTGCCTCTTAAAATTCAAAGTAGCATGACTCTTTCTACGCTTTCTCCACACCACTAGTGTACATGGTTCAAATTAGCCCCACTTCTTCAATGATTCATTCAGAACGAAGCATCTGTTAGGAAAAAAAAAAAAAATAATAATAATGTTATACAGATCCTTCCCTGCTCCTCTGGACACCTTAGAAGCATACGTGTCTTTAAACTTTAAGGTCACACGGTGTCATTCCCTGTGTGTCATGCACAGGCTGTGTTATCTCTGAGATTATAAGAGAAAGTTCAGGGGCCAGGAGGGAGGATTTGCAGTGACGCCTACAACTGCTGTTACTTTTTATGTATGCTTGCTCGTAAGCCAGGAGGCTCTGATAATTCAGTGTGTCCACCGTGACTTACTTTTCAGACTGGCCTTTGCAGAACAATATCCCCATTTTTAGTTAATTCAAACCTGATAACAGTGACTATTTCACCAGCAGAAACATAGCCCCTCGTTTGGAAAAAAGCATTTGCAGGAGCACAGCATTCTTGCTCCACAGAGTTGCCAGTACAGCTCTGGGACAAAAGATGCTTTCCGACACTAGATTACTTTCTGGAAGGGAAATTTCCCTGCTTGGTTATATAATAATTGTTTTGCAGTTTTGACCACGTAACACTTGATCTCACAGGTCTTAGGAAGAAAAGGCATTCTTGGACTGCTACAAGAATCTTGCCTCCATGAAAACAGCAGGGCGAAAATTTCAATTATTATGTGTTGTGCCAAGTCTCTGCACCGATTTTTTTTTTTTTTTTTTTGGTTTGGTTTGGGTTTTTAAGGAAATCCTCTTTCCCTGGTGCCCTATGTGTTAGAACTGAGCCCAGCCACAGTTGCTGGCCTTAGAGAGGGACAGGAAGGAAAACCAAACAGAGCCAGCCCCCTGTGCCTCAACCTGCAGAATGCCACTGAGACTTCAGGAGACAATGCATGCTATAAAGTCCTTTTTTGGAACAAAAGCACTCTCATTGCACTCTCCTTCTCTGTTAAATCAACAGAGTTGTAAAAGTTATTTCTATAGAAGCCTATTTTTTTCTCTCTCTCATAAAATTGTATGCAAGTGTTACCCAAACAGCTCCACTGCTATTGTAGAGCCAACACCCCCGCCCCCAAATGGCGCTGCTTTGCTCCCATGGGCCACCCAAATAAACACAGCAATTGCTCTGCTGCCTCACAGGCTTCCTCCTCCAGTCTTGTGAAAGCCAGAGCATAAACCAAAACTGTTCCAGAGACACTAATCTGTACTGTGTTTTCTGCATGCTCCCTAAGGAAAGTCATAATTGACATAGTTTTGTATGTCCTCCAGAAAAGAGTTTTCCTTCCTACCGAAAAGAGATTCAGCCTTTCTCTCTTTACTGAGAATCCCTAAACAGGTCTCCTGTATAAATTACATCTTTTGTCCTGACACTATCATGAGGGGCCATTTGCCCAAGGTTATAAGGACTCTTTGTTCACTTCTTGAATAGGTTCTTGCCATCACTGCAAGATACAGATTTGCCATTTGAGGCAACTGAGCCATGTGTAGGCACAAATGCTTTGCCAAAGCATGTAGTTGTTTATCTAGTGCTACATATTTGTGATTATTGCTGGTATCTGGCAGTAGAACTAGAGAGGCAGCAGAAGGGAAACAAGCAATTAGTCAGGAAAAATAAAATCTAAAACAGTACTGCTTATGTCCAGGGAAGATTGTAAGAGCACAGACATGTCTGCAGCAGGTCAGGCTTCAGGCCACCTTGTCCAAAAGGAGAGCTATTTTACTGCCAGCTTCTCATCTGGATAATTATGTTCATTTTGTAAATAGAGGCAACCCCAATCTTAATAAGGGTACAGTCCAAGTTATCCTACCTCACTCATCCCCCACCTCTCCTGTCCAAGTTTCTGATAAATCACATAGGATTGCTAACCACCATTTCTAGCAATGAGAAGTATTGGGGGGAGCCTCCTCTCCGTTCAATCACGAACTTTTCCTCAGCCCTATCCTCTCTCCACAGTCCCACCAAGTTTTCTTTCATCTCTTTAAATCCTTCCCAAAGCTGCGCTATACCGGTGGACTCCACCTCCTTGACATTTTTGTCACTGCAAGGTTTCCCATTGCGATCCCACCTTGCACCTCATGTTCCTACCACAACCCAGTCCCACACTGGCAATCTGTGCCATCCTAACAGAGCCTTCAGCTGTGCATCCTGCACCACCACCCCCACACAGAAATCCTTAGACAGATAATTTTCCTTCCCTGTACACTCACTTTGCTCTAGGTCTGGTCCACATGAAGATAACCCTCACGTGTCACCAATTATCCCTTCCAGCTGAAGGGGTCTAAGTAGAAAATCTGAAACCTTCAGCCCTACCAATGAATTGTATGCATGATGATCTGAAACCTCATATGGGAAGCTGTGCCTTCAAATATTTTTTTTAAGACCTAGTACATAATACACAAAAGAGTATGTTAAAAACATGATGTTGAGTTGTGAAGTCAAATACACAAAAATGCATCTAAGGGGAGCATTAATTTTGCCTAAGAACTCTGTTTCATTCCAACTACAGGCTGGATTTTCTTTCATCAGGGAGTAGTGAAGGGATCTAGTTGTTGCTGAAGTAGATGAAGGTGTTTGGAGACTTTGGAGTGTGCAATACAGAAATACAGCCCTACTGCTAAGGGGATTGAAGCGTGCTGGGGGAACTGGGTTCTTTTATTCCTTCCATTTGCATAAGTGCTTTGGGATACTAGGAAAAGGCTTTCTAAGGGTTGCCAGTGTTCCTCATTGCCTAGAACTCTGACATGGGAACTAACTCTGTCTGATGTGAAGAAGTACTCATCATCCATGGCTTCCAGAAAGTCAAGAGCCATTGTGCTTTGAGTCCAGGAAATCTTGTTTAAGTGCTGAAAGAGGGGAAAAAAAAAAAAAAAAAAAAAAAAGACAACAGGTCCATACACCTCAGCCAAGCACCTCAACCAGCCGTTTTGTTTTCACCTTTCTGAGTCCCAGGTCCCTACCCAGAACTACACCTCCATGGGACATTGCAAAGATCACCTAACTCTGGAGGAGCAAACAAAACACTGCTGAAACTGAAAAGCCCTGGTGATTGGGAGAAGGAGGATTAATAAGAAAAATCCCCTCTTTAGTCAGATTTAAATATAAAAAAGTGTCTGAAATTTTCTGCTGTGCCCTACCAACTCCCCTTGAATACAATTCATCCTGCAACTTTTGCAGTCTTTCAACAAAGATGCTGAGTATGGGTTGCATATACAAATTTGTCTTCATTATCTCTCACGGTTCCCTAGGATTAACAGCATTGTTGCAACAGTTTGTCTGCTGCAAATGAGTAAGGAGCAGATAGTGTCACCAGAAAATTAAATACGAGGTGGCACTAGCCCCTGGCAAAGTCTTCTTTAGCCTTTTGCAGTCAGAAGCTTCAGACATAGTTATTAAAGGAACCTTGTTTGGGGTGTGTCAAATGCAATCTCATAAAAATCTCCTTTCTGATGGGAGTTTTGGGGATATAAAAGTTAATGCAATGCAGATAGCTGAGCTGAACAGGCTGCATCCCAATAGACTTCGGTATAAAAGTATTTCATTATATAAAGCTTGAATCACAGCTTTCTCAGCAACTGTTTGATACAGACTGGGTTTCTATTTCATGCAAGGCAATGAAAATAATATGGAGGGAAGGCTGCACTTCCTAGCATAGGAGCTGGCAATAAGAGGGGATTCTTTTTCTTTTTTCTTTTTTTTTTTTTTTACTTGAAAGCATACAGCCAAAATGAAAGCTAATGAACAATTTCATTACGGCTCCCTTTTTGCTTAAAAAATGCATAAAGTCAGACTGTCTGGCTAGCACATTATGAGGATATTAATGCTGTGTAAAACAGAAAAAAAGAAAAGCAGGGATTTTTCTAACCGGAAACCTGATGCGTCACTCCTTCAGCTTTGTCCCTGGGGGCAGACCATGGGAATTCCCAGTATTGGGCCCCTATGGCTCTCGGCCAGCTCTGTCACTGAAGCTGTGCTTTCAGCCTGGGATGCTGCTGTGCTGCCGGGGCGGAAAATGAGGCCTCAGTTTGTTAACAGGCAGGATGAGGGCATTCCTGAGGGGCTATGCAAGGAGTCACACAGACCTCTGTCAGCACTGTGGAAAAGCAGGGAGCCTTCTTCCTTCCCAGAGAGGAGATAAAAATTGGACAAACGTTGCCTAAACCAACAACAACCCACAGATTTTTATAGCTCTGTAACAGATTTTGCTTGAACTTCTTTCAGTGCATGTCTGGCTTGTGGCTGGCTGGGCCGAGAGGAGTATGTGGGGTTTCAAGCCTCTCTTTTGCAACAGGCAAGGGAGTGACAGCAACTTGGCCTCGGATCTGCAATCACGCCTGTCGGTGCGCTTGTTTGATTTGGTGCCCCGAGTCTTGGGACACTGCAGTCCAGCCCCTGGCTTCAGGTTGGGGCTGCACCTGCCTCTTGCTCAACTTGTACGGGTTGATGTGGTGGAAAAAAAACACACTGTGTAGTCATAACTGCAGTACCTCAGAACCAAAATATAAGGGAAGGGTCTGTTTTCTAATGAGCTGCTGTTCTGCATGTCCTTTATAACACTGCTGACTGGTGCATCTTGCCCCCTTCCCCACCAAATGTGAAGGGTATTTGGTTTTGTCCAGCAGGTACGCGCACCCTTCACATCCCCACCCATGCAAATTCTTAAGAGGGTAAAGTTTAATCATTCTTATTCCTCGTGCTGCTTTTGGGAAGAAAAAGAGTACTTTTGTCATTGTGTGCTCCAAAAAACAAGTCTCTAAGGAGCCCAAACTTCCTGTTACCAATGCCTTAAACTTTGCCCCACCTTTGTGAAGCACAAGCAACTCATGGAAGAATGTCATCCACTCTAACAATTGATTTTCTTCTGTACGATAACGTCAGACCTTTTAAATAAAAGGCTGACCCGTCTCCTTCTAAAATAATTCGTCTGTTTTATGGAGTGTTGTTCTGATTATATACAATTCCCACAAGAAGGGAAGTACCTTTAAAATAAGGACTATTCAGTACTAGTACAGGATTTCCTCTTGTTGTTGATAATTTCCTCTTAACAGAAGACGCAATGAATCCCAGAGAAATTCAAAGGGGCAATCTACAGACAGTTAGGCATCGACATTATACAGGGAACATTGTTCAATCAAATTGATGTTTCTCTTACGAAGTAAAAAATAGATCTGCCTGCTGTGTAGCATGTGAAAGAGTTCCTACAGCACCCACTTCAGTTCCCTTCGCTACTTTTTCAAATCAGCATAAAATCCCACAAGTTTTTACATAACCATCACTGAACAACAATAGATGACAATTATTTTCATTTCATCTTTTGATATTGAAATTCAGTCTCTGAAATGGCCTCTCTGATAAAGAAGACAGGCTTGGTGATAATAGGAACCAGTATTACAAAGTCATTATCTGCACTATAAATAGCCTACATATAATGCAAAGCAAGTCAGGTGCTCTTGGTGCTCTCTGCTAGAAGTAGAGAAGTGGCTCCATACTCACTTTCACTAGGTCTAGCTTCTCTCTACCAGAACACGCACCTGCCCTCTTCACTTCATGGTGAAGGAGACCTCACACCTATGTCGATGACTAACACATACTGAAAATCAAATGTACCAAAATTTGGGAGCTAAGCAGGTGAGAAACTGAGAAATTCGTGGAAATGCCTGCCAGTCATTTGGAGCTTATATCAGTTATCCCGATATATCAAATTCTCCATCATGTGAGGCTACAAGCCCCGTCTCATTCACAGGCCACACTTAATTCTTTCACTCTCTTACGGTCATTTGACCAGACTGTACAAACACAACCAGCAAATCATGCTGCGATGCATTCTTGCAGTAGGTCCCCCAAGCCCTGTTTCCTCCCCAGCTGGGGAGATGACCCACCAGAGTAGACAAAGATATCCACACACATTTCTTCCAGCACCTTACTGTTTTTAAATTATTTGCCTCAATTCTTGTGTGTTGCTCATTTGATTCTGGCTGACTGAGCAAAACTGTGATTTACTAAGATTATTCCCTTCCCCTTTCCAAATCACTTACGTACTTGCATGCAGCTTATTTTGTCATCTGATGACAGTTATTTCCGTATCTTTGCAACAGGCAATGCAAACAATGCAACTCTTCATTCTTCTGCTCACAGCCTTAGCTTTCCTCTGATCCACATTAGCCTTCCTTCCTGCTCTCTACCATTCTCTTCTCAGAGCTGTTCCACCAACTTTTCTGCTCCAACATCCTTGCTTCTGTGAAACAGGGCAAGATGGAGAAACGCACACATCACCAGGATTTAACCCATTACTACTGTCTGCTCCTGGATATTACAGCTTACCTTGGAGACCATGCAAGCTGCTTGGAATACTCCATGAAGATTTTCCAATGCAGAGAAAAGAGAGTGGTCTGCAGGGGTTTCCCTGTGCTGAGGCTGCCCTGACAAGCAGAAGCACGAAAGATATGCAGAACTGGCTCCAGCTATCTCCTCTTCCTTTCCAGGAGGCTTCTCCTGAAGAAAGAAGCCTGATAAAAGCCTCTGAAAAGGTCCAAGCAATGGAATGTGGTTAAGGGCTTTATAAGCAGGGCACGATGCTCCAAGTGGTCAGCTGTTTTGAGCACTGCATCATACAGCTGCGTTACAGGATATGTTGAAGAACAAGACACAGCTGGAAGAGAACCTCTGTCTGTGAACTCTGGGGTCCTGGGAAGGCTTGGGCAGGCTGCAGACAGTATGGGTCAAAACAAGGCAGTTTGGTCAACTCCTTCATCCTATATGAATAATAAGTAGAATTTGCTATAAAAAAAAAATACGTGGGATGAGGTGGAATAAGAGAGAACAACATGAAATACCCAAGTACTTCTTTAATAAAGGCTTCATCCAGATGAATTCTTCAGACTCCCAAAAGACACCTTCAAATTTCAGTATCTTGCTTTGCACTGGCATTTCAACATTTATTACTGCAGTCAAGCTACTATATTGCAAGCATGAGTCAGTGCCTGCATCTTCTGGCTCCAGAAGAAAGGGCCTGTTCTCATTTTTATTTATAAGCTGGGCAAGTGGAAGGAGAGGCATTCGGTTACTGGCAAAGCACGGGCTGCTCTACGGGGCCAGGTAGACCGGTTAATACATGGGCACGCTCACACCTCGTGTGCTGAGTCACCTGGCAAGCACCACAGCCTGTCTCTACAACCTTTCATGTGAGGCCTCAGAAAAGGGCTTTGTAAATCGTTTTTGTTGCCTTCCAGCACAAAGCCAGTGGCCTGCACATTATTCACTGCAGGCTTCAGCTCAGTATGGAGTATATTGTGATCCAAACTGGGAGTTTCTGGCAAGAAATGCCTGTGAATAGGCACACAATATAAAACAGGAAGAAGGGTTTCAGTTTATCTGTGCTCGCTTGGGCTTGTTTGTTTCTCGGAAAAACGTGGGCTTCCCACCACTAAGTAATAGCCTGGAAAGGCTCCTGTCACCTGGGGACTCACACGCTGATGTGTGAGTGAAGAGGGCAACAGTCAGGATTCATGTATTTTAGCGTGATCCTAATAAACCGTGTCACGCTGCAAGTGTAAGGCGGGAGCGCTGAACAGAAACAGGCCTAAGAACTAGTGACAGCTTCTTTCCAAAAGCAAAAAATATCACTTTGATGAGCTATTCCTTTATGCCAAATCGGAGTGGATTTCCAAAGGTTTGTATCTGATTATATGCAGTATTTCCAGCTTCTTAAATTCATCCTGCACTTGAATCCAGCTTCCTCAAGAAAGGAAGACAATATTTGCTTGTATAAAATACCACATCGTCTTACATCCCACACAAAATGCTAGCCTGAGGATTTCCGGACAGACAGGGTTCATCCAAAGAGATTTAAGGTAGTTGGGGGTCATGGGATCAAGTCACATCTGCATTTCCTTTCTTCTCCACTACCTCTCTGGTAAGCTTTTGCTCCTGAATTGCTTTTTTTACACTAGGGTAAACAAGTAAATATTTTGGGCTCAGGAGCTATCTGCTGCCTATGGGAGCAAGCTTATCTTGCCTTTCTCAGTCTGTCTGCAGAAACCTTGTATTCTACAGGAAATAAAAATAGCAGAATGTCTCAGAACTGCAGTTTTTAAGAAACAACAGCATTTGTCACTTACACAGAAAATTTCCAGCTACCACTGTCTCCTGAAGAAAGGAGAACAAACAATGCCATTCCTTTTTCCCTGCTGACAAAACGGATATCGTTAAGTGATTGCCAGGCATGAAATACTGAGTTAGCAGCACAAGTCGCTGTATAGCCCTGGACTTGTTTCTTCAGTCTCTAGAAGTTAACATAGCTTTACTGCACTAGTTGAGTAAGATTGGTACTTGTCTTTAATACTTTTGCCATTGGGAATGGAAAGAGAAGACTGCATATAGATAAACACCAGCAGCTAAATATTTATTGTGAAATGCTTCTCAATTTTGCTTAAGATTAGGACAGTGGGACAGAAATAGTTATAGGGGTCTTTCTAAATAAAAGAGCCAGCTATTTAGAGGCAGGCAAAGTCATCTGAATGTCAATGAAATAACCATTAAAAGGCTGAGAAGCATTGTCATTGATTAGAAGATCTAAAGTATAGTTGCATGCACTATAGCAATCTTCTACGTTGGAGTTGCTAATTTAATATAAAAGCCTATTAGGGACAGGGCAGAGCATAATTAAACAGGAGACAATACACACTGTGACGAGGAAACTAGATTTGGAATTTTACAGCCTCCTGTTTCATGTTTATACATGAAATACTATACACTTTAATCTCTCCTCAATAACACCTGTGTAGTTCTAGCTGCCCACAGTGTTCTGCATTTCATATCTAGCAGTGGTCCCAGGCAGCCTGGGACGGAAGGTAGAACAAGGTTACACACTCAAATAACCTCCCACTCTTTCCAGCCTCATGGCAATCCTTCCGAGAAAGCCTAGCCCTCTCTCAGCCTCTCGTCAACGCCACTCCTTAATTGGCCCGAGAGCCCCTCTTCAAACAAAGCAGTCTTCTCCCACAGGACCGAGCTCTTTCTGCTATTTTCTGGCAGAGCTAAATCCACAGGGATACAGCATGTACCAAGGCAAGTGTACTACAAACTCAAATGCACAGGGAAGAAGTGAGGTACTTCCAGAAGTTGTTGATGTTCTCCAGGTAGAGATTTGCAGGTAGGATGGATCCATCCGCTCACAACTCTTTCAAGGAGAAAACCTTCCTTCTGTGTTTAAGGCTGTCAGGCTGGTGCTTCCAAAAAGCAGCACGCTGTGATGATAACACTGCTCAGTGACAAATACAGAACCTGTCAGAGACCGTGGGTACATCTGAACACAACTAGGCTGCCAAGTACAGACCTGTGTTAGAGCTACAGAACAGTTACAGATTTCATGAGTGACCAGAAAGGCCTCCGCGTTGGTAAAGATGATCACTTTTTAATATTAAGATGAAGCAGTAATATTTAGTTGCTGTGCAGCTTCAACCTCCTCTTTAGCAGCAACCGAGGTCTCCTCACCCTCTGCCCACACGCTGCCTGGCAGGTAGCAGTAACACACAAAATGCATCCTTAACTTTCACTGCCTTGGTTGTTACTCTGAGGCACAGCAGCTCTTTATGCTACACTCAGCTAGCGTAGGTAATACACGAGCAAGGAAAAAGTAAACACATATACCCACAGACACACTCAATAGCAATTCTTCAACAGTGTATATGATAGCAGAGGCACAGAATTGTCCACTGATATATAATATATATCAGACAAACATGTCATTTAAAATACTTTGTTCTTTCTCCTTTATTTAGCCACAACACAAATACAAGAGCAGTCAAACTCAGTCCAGTGGAACTCACTAGATAAACCTGTTCAGATTAAGATTCTCAGGAAAACAAACAAAATGCACACACACACACACACACTCACACACACAAAAATGCAGCAGCGCCCTTACAAAATGAGGAGTGGCACTGAACTGCACCTAAAAGTAAAACACGACCAAAAAAAAAAAAAAAAATAAAGAATCCACCAGTTAGAATACATTTGTTAAGCAATAAGGTTGGGCACTGAACAGGTTCCCACTGTACCATCCCATTGGCTATTTAAATACCAGCATAACTTTTTTCAGGTGCAAATTTGGAGCTCACAGAGGGAAAGAGCCTGATTTCAGTTCCCCGAGCACACAGGGTAACAGAACAATCGTTCCACTGTAACTCAGAGCAGAATCTGGCCCTCTGAAATGAATATGCATATGACCTGCTCTGGCTGGAAGACTACTGTGGGTGACAATTTTTTTTTTTCCCCTTCACATCTCCCGCAACAAAACTCACCACCAGTGTAGTTTGTAATTTCACTTTTGCACCCTCCACATTTCAGAGTCTGCTCTAAAGCACATGCTGCTCTTTTGGGCGGAAGAAATAATGTAGTGATTCTGTGATGCGAATAAATGTCCACTAGGGACTAGAATATGACCACCAAATATACCAAGTCACTGCAGAAGAAATAGAAATCGGGCTCTGAGATAAAGCTGGTCAAGCTGGTCCATCTGATTTGTCAACGCTTTGTTCAGAAATATAAGACTCCAATATAGTTTACAAAAAGAGTAATTCGTTACAGAACATCTCAATGTCAAAATACTAACAAAAACACAGCTTGTTAAGGCTGAGAAGAGTGGTTTTGGAAAAATTAATAGCTAAACTAAGCTGTTGCTAACAATAACAGGTGATATCTCTTCATAAAAAGGCGGTCTGATGTACTCAGGAAAAATGGAACATTGGAAACAAGCTGTTTACAAAAGTGATTTAAATGCTCAGAACAGATCTAACACAAGTGTTAACATCCACTATTGTAATTTTATTTTCGGACAACTTCAGCAACTATTTAAAAAAAAAAAAAAAGCTAATACAAAAATGTAGAAAAGAAATGAACAAAAAAAAATCCAAAGAGATAGTTTTTAGACAAACTTAGTTAAGTTGAAGCTGTACCTTTGTCCCAGTTATTAAAAACTTCAATTTTAAGCGTGGCACAACCCAGCTCAGCTAGGTTTGCAGGCTTCCCCACCCTTACTAAAGGGTTAGTCCTTAGAAGGCTCCAATCTCAGTCCCCCACGGTCTGTACGGTTTGCCGAGGTTCACTGACTGCGTTGGTGCAGACGGGCTCAGCATGTTGGGAGACAGCAGATGGAAGGAGCCAAACGAAAAGGGGAACGCAGACAGAGATGCCATGGAGGAGAGAAGAGGAGGAGACAGTTTGGTCGTGGATGTGACCACAGGGAGCACTGGTCCGACGCTGCCATTTGGGGGCACTCTGAGTGAGGAAGTTTCAGCGTGTGGGGCGGCGATTCTGCTCTGGTGATGCGGTTCTGTGGAAGACGCCGTAGTAGTGGTGTTACCATGCCCGTTTTGAGGCAGCAGCAACGGGTGAGATATGTGAGGGTGATGTCCAAAGGCACTGCCCCAAGGAATGTGTCCAATGCCAGTGTGCGCACTGCTCGCCGCTTCCCGCTGAGAGGCGTAGTTATTGAGATGAGACACGAGTCGAACCCGCAGAGGGTCAGAGGCATCCAGACCCTCTATAATACTAAGGTATCGAGCTACTTCAGCCAGGCACTCTCGAAACCCTAAACTCCGGTAGTCCATAGCCAAAGCATGAGCATCAAAATAACCTATGAGAAAAGAATGGAGTCTTAAGATGCTGTTTTCTAGTCCTTGTCTACACATTGCCTCCCCACTCCACCCTGCCCTATAAAGCATATTTCACTTGGATGTGGTTAGTATTCCCAACCATAGATTAGCTGCCAAACTCCTTTCTATTTCTTTTTGTTGTTGCTGTTGTTTTTAGTTTTTTTAGGCTAACAAGGTTTTCTTTTATTTCTGTGCTGTGATGCTGCAAGTCCCAAGACCGGTCACAGACTGCCGTTTTTAAACTGAAATTGCACGCTACCACTGGGAGGAAAGTACTTTTGTTCTTTTCACGTCTCCCAGTGCAAGCAAAACCACAGCACAGTGAAATTCGTTTGAAACACAAGTCCTGACTTAGAGAGTCAACTTGTTTATTCACTGCACAGCACATTTCACCATTTTTGCTCATTCTCTGCACTACTCGCTGAAAGCTGTATTTTTTTTTAGCTTCTGCTCTGAAATTTCAGAATGCCAGAGAAACAAACATTCGACAACAGCAAGAAATATGTGTTTTCCAACTTGCCAGTTCGCCTCAGAGGGCTGACACAGTGCTAGACTTGCAGCTCTTCTCCCTTACAACAAGCCGAAGCTAGTGCTGTAAAACGTTTGGGCTGTAAATCTTCCCCAAGAAGAAGAAAGCCCTAAAGAGCTGGCAAAACCCAGCAGGCTTTCCATCCACTTTCCCCAGCAGCTCCCGCACGCTGGGGGTGGCCACGCTCCTCCTGTGCGGCACGGACACCGTACCTTTCCCTCCTGCCGTGTGCAGCATTTTCAGGTGGTCGACGGTCATCTGCAGGATCTCTGCCTTCTCCAGCTTGGCCGATCCCTAGGAGGGAAGGGGGAGCGGGAAACTTTCCAGGCAGGGCCGGGGACGCCCGAGCCCTTCCCGGAGCGGCTCGGGGAGGGCAAACCCGGTGCCGGGCTGGGAACCACCGACCTGCTTCTCGAAGGCGCTGGGCACCAGCCTCCTCAGCTCCGACAGGCTGTTGTTGATGCGGTCGCGGCGGCGCTTCTCGATGATCTGCGGGGCAGAGCGGGGTGAGGGGCTGCGGGGAGGGGGCAGCCCGTCCCGTCGGGCAGGCACTGCCCCCCTCCATCCCTCCATCCATCCATCCCTCACTCACCCCTCGGCGCCTCTTCCTGGCCAGGATCTGCGAGGTGGCAGACGGCGACACGGAGCCCGGCGGCGAGCCCAGCGTCCTGCGGGGAGGAGCGGGGCTGAGCAGGGGGGCAGGAGGGCAGAGCGGGCAGCGCAGCAGACGGGACACCCCCCACACCCCCATACCCACACCCCCACACCCCATAACCCCCCCGCTCCTTGCTCTCACCCGTTCTCATCCGCGCTCTCCTTCTCCACCTCGACGGCCTCGTCCAGCTCCTCGCTGTCCGACGAGCTGGACTCGGGGTGCGCCCGCTTCATGGCGGCGGCGGCGGCGGCTGCGGGGCGAGGGCGGCCGCTGGGCAGGCGGCGGGCGGCGCGCGGCACGAGGGCGCGCGGCAGCAGGGGGCCCGGCGCACGCCCTGCGCCCGTCTCCCCCATGGCGGCCCCGCGCCGCGCCCCTCGAGCCGCTGCGGGCGGGTCGCGGCCAGCAGCAGCAGCAGCAGCAGCAGTAGGAGCAGTAACAGCAGTAGGAGCAGTAGCAGCAGTAGGAGCAGTAGGAGCAGCACCAGCAGCAGCTGCAGCCGCCGCCCGCCGCCACGCGCGGCCCCCGCCTCGCCCATTGGCCGCCGCCGCGCGGCGCTCGGCCAATCGCCGCCCGGCACAGCCGCCGCGGCGCCGCCCCCGCGGCGCGCGGCCGTGGGAAAGCTGCGGTGTGGGGTTGGTGGTGTCATGTCGTGGTGTCGTGGTGTCGTGTCGTGGTGGCAGGGTGTGTGTGGAGCCCGTACATGAAGGCCCGCCGCGCCTGGGTGTGTTCCCCGCACACAGCCGCTGCCTCCTGTTGTGTGAAGCTGAGGTGCGGGCAGGAAGGGAAAAAATGATAAAAGTAATAACAAGAATAATAAAATACAGTACTAAATAATAAAAATAAATAATAAAAATAAATAATAAAAATAAATAATAAAAAATAATAAAGGGGTACTAAATAATAAAAATAAATAATAAAAATTATTAAAAATAAAAATAGTACTAAATAATAAAAAATAACAATATTACTAACAAGCACAGGTGAAATGAGGCTGTGCTGTTTGAGACGGTTTCGTCACGATTCAGTTTTCATGCACACAAAGCCTTTCCAGCAGGGCTCCCTTTCAAAGCTGATCCCCTAGAGTGTTGCAGCCGAAGGGCAGGAGGGTGACAGGCACGTGCCCGGTGTCACAGCAGAGAGCGACGAGCCCCTGGAACAGCATCCTTCAGCCTCCCAGCTGTTGAGGTAGAAATCAGCATGCACTTGCTGCACATTTTAGTCAGCTGCCTGTATTTTGACCAAGCACCCCTTCTGGGAAAGGAGCAGGGAGAAGGGACCAGACTACAGGCAGTAGGAGCTGCAGCTGAGAAACCCAGAGCAGTGCTGCAGCTGCCTGTAAGCAGCTAACAGGAGGTGGTAGAAATATTCTGTTCCCACACTGCATTTTTCATAAGTCTGTCTGTTCTGCGGTGCTGTGTAATTAAGCTTGTGTCAGCACTTGCAGTGCATCCACCTTTCCAGCCTGTGTGTTTTTGCTGGAAAACAGCTGTCTGCACCGCTCACTCACTTTTGCAGGACCAGAAGCAGGTCCCTGGCAGGCGCCGTGACGTTTCTGCCTGTTTGGCTTGCAGATGCTGCACCTGACATCTCCCGTCCAGGTGCATGTAACCCCTTCCTAACACGGGGAAAAAATGTGGTAGGAGAAATTACCTGGCAGCAAGCACTCACTGCATGTGCGTGGGGTCTGACCTCCAGGTCCCAGCAGTCGCCTCCTGCAGCTCAGCCCACCCATAGCTCCCAAAGCACTGGGGCCAGGCCCACCAGGGATGCTCTGGGAGCTCTTTGCAGGCGCTGCCTTCTCCAGGTGACCTGCAGAAGCCATCAGGCAGAGCGTGGCTGGGGCTCGGAGGCAATAACTGCAGTTGGCTGTCAGCTGCAGGGGGAAGATAAGAAATGTTTGCCTGTCTGTTTGTTTCGACCTTTCCGTCCGGCACGAGGAGGAACAGCAGCACGAACAGCTTTAAATTACCTTGTGCCTCTGTGATACTGGGCAGGGCCCAGTGCTCACAGTCGGTCTAATTGTTAACCATGGCCCAAAGGGCAGTTTTATTAGCCAGAAATTGCTAACGTGTAGAGACAGCGCCGTCATGCACCTCTCACACCTCTGCCTGCAGCGGTCAGGAGGGCAGACAGGAGAGCAGCCTTTTGCATGCCCAAGGCCGAGGGAATTAAAAGGAGAGTGTGCACGAGAAGGGCACGTCTGAAAGAGCTTCATCTCGCACCTCACCAATGCCTCCGCAGCACAGGGGCAATGGGCCTCAGAAGGCAGCAGCCTTCCCTCTCAGAGACCCCCACCATTTTGTGCCGTGCCATGCCATGCCAGACCGTGCCATACTATGCCATACTGTGCCATGCCGCAGTTGGTCTGCTACCTCCCTGGACGCTGCGCCCCACAGCTGTACCCCACACCCTTCCTCTCACACACACTGAGGCCCTTGGCTCCCCTCACACCTCCTCACCAGGGCCAGGCACTGCAGCCTCCCTTTGGGTAGTTGTAGGCAGTGATGAAGTCTGCCCTCAGCCTCCTCTTCTCCACACTGAACAACCCCATTCCCCCAGTCACTCCTCATAAGTCTTGTTTTTTAGTGCCTTCACCAGCTTTGTTGCCCTTCTCTCCACATTCTTGTAGTAAGGGCCCCAACCTGACCAAGATACTCGAGGTGCAGCCTCAGCAGTGCGGCGCACAGCACCTGTTGGTCATGACTGTCACTCAGAAGGGGGTGGCCTTATTTTTTTTGTGTGCACCCCCCCATTCTTCATCGCTGTGTGCCTCCTAGGTTGATTTCAGGACTAGCACAAGTCATGGTGAACAGGAGCCGCTTGTCACTGCTGCAGGCTTCACTCCAGCAGGGACCTGCCGCCGCTGCCCCCCGCTCTGCTGCGTGCGCTAAATTAACTCTGGTCCCCTCCCTCCCGGCCTGCTCTCCCAAGGCAGCAAGTGCTTTGAAGAGTAATCCCATCAACCTGTCATCCCCGCCCGGAAACTTGCTGTTTCTATGGTTACGGTGCCCAATTCAAGCAGTGGCTCTGGCACTCTCATTGCGGCCCTGCAAAAACATCAACGCCCCCCCCTGCCCCCCAGCACATACCAAGCTGCGGTGTCAGCCCTGCAAGCAAGAAGTTGCTGCTCCAGCTCCTGTGATTTTCCTTGCTGGCTTCTTGCTGAACTTGTGTGGCTTGTCCATGCCACCGACACGGCTCAGGGCTGTGTCACAGGTCGTGTGGAAGTGCCTGCAAAGTTGTTGGAAACAGCAGAAGAGCTTTTCAGGCTTTTTGTGTGGTCTGCGAGCAGCACTCTGAGTGCGAGGGTGTTTTCGCAGGAGCTGGCTGCCGACATTCACACCTGCACATCTCTGAGGCCAAGGCACCCACACAGAGGCTCGTTGGGGAGCTCTCGCTGTGCTGGGTGCTGGGAATGCATTTCTTCCTTCAGACTGGCCAAGGACAGGGATGACTGCCACACTAAAGTCCCTACCGTAAGCTGAGTGCCTCAGCTGCACCACTTGTGCTGCAGCACTGGTCTCAGCTCCCACTTTAGGGGAGCTGTGTATAGTGATGAGTGAGCAAGTCTGTCACTTGTCACACTGTCAGCATCTTGGTAACAGCAGAGCTTCATTCCTCTTCTGGACAGCCCTGAATAATGCAGGTAGTCTTTGCTTTCACCTGAGGAGGCTTCAGCTCATCTCCAGAACCAGACCTGGGATGTAACTGTACACAAGGCCAATCTACGAGCACACACTGAAGCCACCCAGGCAGAGCTACCTTTCACTCAGTCAGCCCTCTGACTGAGGTGGGGGCAGGCAGATTGGCTATTTTACCGCCTGGTTTCCTTTCCAATCAGGCCAACCCCTTTTTTCTTTCCATGCAAGCTCTGAGTCAAGGTGCTTCCAGGCAGCAGCTGTTTCCACGAGACCTCCCTTCTCCCACTCACAAGGCACAGCCTGCAGTGTGTGCTGCAGGAAGCCAAGCTCCTCCACGAGGAACAACACCAGGTTGCAGAAGATGCTGAAGGGGGCAGAGTACATTGGGGGGGAGGAGAAAATGCTGGTTTGATTTGCAGCCACCTTCTTAATTACAGGAAAATGCCATAGTGTCCATGTGTATAAGAGTGTATGTAAAATAGCAAAAGGAATTCAGTAATGTGCTGTTGGCAGGACAGCTTCTATTAGCTTTGTCAAATTGTAGAGGGGTCAATGGCCACAGATACATGGCAGCTACAGACACCTTCCCAAGAGGGGGAAAATTCACCATAGCTGGGCAGCTTATTTAACCCTGTCTTCATTCCTCAAAATCACAGAGTATGGCTTCCACACAGTAAAACCGTGTTTTTCTTCTGGCTGAACTTTTTCAACCAAGTCATCTGTAGTTTGCCAAAACAGTTTTCTTCTGCTCCTGCAGTACTTTTCCTGTGATTGGACCAAGAAATAATAATACAGAAACTTGTTCTTATTTTCTGCTGTCAAAATACTAGCAGTCCACCAAGGAACAATCTAACTAGCCAGGTTTTCCTGTGCAGTTTTGCAACTTTAATGTTGTAAGAGTCATGACCAAAACATGCTTCATGTGGTACACTGATGGTTGGAGAGGGAGGCCCTGCTCCAAAGAGAGAGTCTAAGTCCTGCTTTCAGTCTTCTTTGTCAGTAAGATGCAGCTTTGAGAAAAATGTGTGTGCTATTTGTTCTTGCTAGGAAGAATAGGATGGAAAACAACTCCCAGACCTTCTGTTTCACTGTGCAAACGGTTATGTAAAAGTATGTTCTTTAAAACGGGAAATGTGACTTCTTGGCAAATAGAAGCAACCATTTTTCTTAACAATTTTTCTTGAACTAAATTTCATCATGGAAAAAGAAAAATGAAAGTTGAGCATGCCCCTTAGCTGTCCATAAATACAGTTTGGAATAAAGCAAATCAAAGCAACAATTTATTGCTTTTGAAGGTACCAGCTATTAAAAGCTTTGATGACCACTGCACAGACAGGTTAAATGAATGCTGCACATTACCTATCTGACGTAGCGAGCACTGGCTCCTGGTAAAGCATCTTTGTTTTCTCTCAGGGGATATCTTACATTCACTTCACACCTTTCTGCTGCAGCATTTCCCTGCTGTCCTGCAGCCACCAGCCACCTGAGCACAAGTTCAACATGGAGAAGCAGCCACCACGTAGGGCACCCCCAGGCCCCAGTGTAATGAGCTGCGGAGGGATGTTTAGCATGTGTGAGCAGAGTGAGAAAATGCCAGGGAGTTTTAATTGCCATGGAGCAGTCAGGACTTTGGCTGAGGTTTTACCTGGGAGATCCTGGCAAAGCAACCTCATTTGTCTACTTTAGATAAGTTAAAGACTAAGCCTGACTGGTTTGGATGTGAAACCTTATTCCATATAGGCTGCATATTTGAATGTTGCTGCCTAAACCACTAAACCCTCTCCTCTGGAGAGGAGATCAAAATCAAATCCCATCAGTTGTCTCATCCATTGCATTATGGAATACCAGGATAAAAATAAGCAACAGAAGAAAAGTGCCGCCTTGGTTTTGCCAGAACAAGGTTAGACACTGAACCTACTTTCTGCTAAGGAAACTTATTTCTTAAATGATCTAAATGTGTATCAGCATCTGTTTTTTAAATCCAAACTGAGGGATGATAAAGCAGTTAATTCTGAGATTCAAGCACATTTTGAAAATGCTATTTTGAAGTAACAAAATAGCAGTGGCCTGCATACGCACTGAGGGTATTTTCCTGTGAGATGCTTTCTTTCAGTCTTGCTCACAGTGCTTCGAAACTGCAGCATTCCTACGGGCTTCAGAGAATTCAGGACTTGGGGATGCTGCAGAGCTGACCAGCATATCTGTGCAGAATGAATGCCCTGTGCAGATCCACTGTTCTCAGTGACCTTCATTTTGTCTGCTCCTAAGGAAGAAAAATTATTCTGGGAGAAATAGTTTTTATTCCACAGTAGCACTCATCTGAAAGATTTATTCCAGAAAAACTCAGTTGTGCTGGAACAGGAGCTATCAAAGCAGCATTGCTGAATAGCTCTGACAGTAATTTCCCATGCATACCCAGGCCTTTCTTTTGATTCATGCTGATGTAGCTGCGATAAAACTCCCTTGTGTTTACTTGTTACAAAACAAAATCACCAGCACATGGCTCTCGGTGCATAACAGCCCCAGCACCGCGACGCCGCGCTGATGACCTCCGCATGAACACCTCCAGAGCCGTGTTCATAAGGGTGCTCTGAAGCAAGTGCAAACAGTCACACACTCTTAATGCTTAAACCACAGCAAATGTGTTTAATCCCACACAATAGCTCCGTTATAATACGTCTTAAAGCTGTGGTCTGCGGGGGAAGTGGTGACCACTTCTCACATATATAACGTATACCAAGCATATTCAGCTTGGCACGAAGACAAGAAGCTGGAAGTGTCACGCTGGAGCCGAGCCCCCTGACAGCATGAGACATGTGCTTGTAAGCTGTCTCAAGGAGGATATTTGATTGCCCTCTTTCTTCTTCTGCCTCTCTCCCAACAAAAGCGCCGTGACCTCCCCCATGACCTGGCAAGTGCTGAAATTCCCCAAACACATTTTTCTGTTGTGCCCCAACGCTGAACAAAAGGGAGAGAAGCGGCCTCAATATACTTGAAGTATGGAATGAAAATAATAGAGGGCTGCGGCCGGGCCAGCCAGCGCCGAGCCTCACCTCTCGCCCAGCGTGGTCTGCGTTGCCTCCCACGCTTATCTGCTGCATTGTCAGCGGCGCTTTCTTATTTATGCGCTCATTTATTTATTTATTCGTTTATTTATTTACTCGGGGAAGGCCAGAGCGAGGGGCGGCTGGGGGGGGGGCTGTGTAATTGCCGTTTACACTGCGTTCCCACGCTACTATTGTTTGTGACTTTGTTTCCTATTCCCATCACGTGTGCTAATTAGTTGGAGCTGCTGGCTAGCTGGGAGGCGTGTGTCTGGAGTAAAAGCAGAAAAGATCACTTCCTGGAGGGATCCGGGCAATCTGAACAATTCTCCGCTTTACTTTCAGCCCTCTCCCTCCCCCCGGTTTTGCCCACTCAGGGAAGAGAGAAGAAGTGCTGATTGTCAACTGCTAGCCACCGGAGAGAGAGGCACAGATTTTCTCTTCTTAAAAGGAGCAACTGAGAGGGTCAAAGAAAATTGGGCTGAAAAGGACCTCTCATCTGCGCTTAAGAAACCTGATTGTATTGTATTGTGCCGTGTTGTATTTTCAGAAATCCCCGATGTATTTCTGTTGTGTCTAAGGAGGTAAAAAGCAGCATTTAAAAAAAAAAAAAATCCTCAGGTTATTTTAGACTGCCCTTAGGAAGTGAGTCAGATTTTTATGGCAAGGCTGAAGCTAGCTCATGCCATGGCTTGCAAAACAAAATGAGGCAGAGAGAGAGACGGGGAGGGAGAATTACCTGAGTCATGGCATTTGCTTATTAAAGCAAGCATCGGGCAGCGAGTCCAAATCACATGGCAAGACCAAGTACCTGTGCAGGTATCAAGTTTTAGACTCAGTACTTGGTGTTGTTTTTTGCTTTGTTTTCTTTTTTAATGTAGATCTCCAGTTAAATCCCCATACCCATTGCCCCGATGCTTTTCAAATGCCGACCCTCCCCAGATCATGCACGCTGCATGCAGCCCACGTGGGCACCAGGCTGGAGCCCCTCTGGCTTGGAGCTGCCAGGGTCCCACTGCCCCTGATGCCACCACTGGCCTTCCCCAGAACCCACCTTTCTCTTTCAAGCAACAAGCCTTGGGGCCGGGCTCCTCTGGCTTTAACCCCCTTGTCCCACCTGTCCCCAGAAGCCCACCGTGCTCTCCAGTTTCAACCACCAGGCAGGGATGGGGATGCTTGCAGTCCGAGGCCCCATCTAGAGATAATCGTAGCTGGGGCTCTTTTCTTCTATGGCAATAGCCATAGCCAGGCTCAGTGTGAGTATGCTCTGCACTTTCCTACACGGCTCTCCCAGTGCCCAACGAAAAGCCCAAAGTAGCGCCCATCAGGCTGCTCTGCCATCGTGGGGTTGCAGCTAGGTGAAAATCAAAATTTCCATCCTATGGGAAACTTCAATATTTCTACACTTTTATTTTGTTTTTGCTTGGGTAAGGAAGAATTGAAGCATATTAAGTCTGTTTGGTTTGGGGTTTTCCTGTCCTTTCTGTGGGGAAAACAAGTCCTAGGTTTTGGAAACAGTGAAACTCTTCCCTGTGAGTCAGCTCAGCTTTAAAGGGCATCTCTTTCAGTGTCACATTACTTGGAGGCTTTCATTTATGTCCTTTCCCAACCTAGCTGTTTCTTAGAGACTGTCCCCCCTTTCTGGGTTACCCATCTCATGATTCCCTCCTCAGCTCTGGAAAATACGTTGAGTTACAGAAGATATAGGCTGGCTTGCTGGTCCAGAACAAGGCCGGGTAATTTTCCTGCAGTGGAAAGAGCAGGTTTCAAGAGTCACCGTGCAAGGCTACAGAGCTGGAATCCCACAGGTCTCAGACCACCATGCACACCTTGATTCCCATTCAATACCTGCTCCAGGTGGCCTTGCCTGCACAGGGGGCTGGAGCAGATATCTCCAGAGGTCCCTTCTGACCTAAACCATTCAGTGACTCCACGCTAACCACCTTTGGCATTCACAAACACTTCACATCCTTGCGGTAGCTCCAATTGCTTTGGCAGGTAAATTGGGGAAATACTTGAAATGTAGTTTTCGATGAGATAAGGGGCTAGAATTTCAGGACAGATGTGGCCAAGTAGCTGGTGACCCAGCCCTCTGAAAACCAGCAAGTGCTTCTGGTGCATCAGTGGGTCACAAAGCATGGTCTGCCTTGGGGTCAGGGTCACCTGCTACAAACGCGGAGAGGTTTTAAGAAGGCAAGGTCCCACTGAGTGCATCCTACGTAGCAGCCTGTTTTACTCAGGAAGGAGTTGTTCAGTTAGGAAAGCACCCTGTAGAAGCAAGGACAGCATTCTCATGTGCATTTTTAACTTCAGTACTTCCACTAAATAACCACTATCCAGTCTGCAGTATTTTGCACCTGTGGTCTTCCACCAGCATTAAATATTATCATTTATTCTTATTTATTTCTCTTATAATACAATTCACAAACTGTTCCAGTCACTGACCTCCCAGAGAGATTGCTAATCAGGCAAAATTGCACTGCAGGGAGTGGTGAGTGCTGTGTTCAGATACCTTTTAAGGATTTCTTAGGACCACCAACATCTTTGCACAAGTAACCTGAACCAAAGGAAAAATAACCCAGCAAACCAACTCTGTGCACTACCGACTTTGTAACAATCACAAAACTTCACCAGGATTTAATCCAGTTAATGATTTTTTTAGTTCTTTCAACTCATTATTTATATAGAGAGATGAAAAAGCTCCAGAAAAGACAGAAAGAAAGAAAGAAAGAAAAAGAAAGAAAGAAAGAAAGAAAGAAAGAAAGAAAGAAAGAAAGAAAGAAAGAAAGAAAGAAAGAAAAGTCCATCAGTGAGTCACTTCAAAGCTCTGTTGTTGTTTTTTGTTTTTTGTTTTTTGTTTGTTGTTGTTGTTGTTGTTGTTGTTTTGTTTTTGTTGTTGTTGTTGTTGTTTTGTTTGTTTGGTTTGTTTTGTTTTTTCCTGTTTTCTCACTGAATATGGAGAGAGGCTCATGATTTCTGTCCTGATATGCAAATCCTATTTGAGACTGGTTTAGCTGCCTGAGGGAGTTAAACTCAGACTTTTTGGCTACAGTTGCCTTCCAGAGCCACTACAATGGAATGACATATCACCAGCTAAAAGAAAGACTTTGGGGTGTGTTGGTCAGAGTACTGCAAAATGCTCTGTGGAAGATGTCCACCCCTTCTGGAATGACAAATTAAGGGAATGGCCTCATTTCTATTTTCCTTCTGTGTGTGCTGGTGCAGCATACTTACTTACACACTGCTTACAAGCTGATGCTTCTCCACAGACAGCAGAATGAATAATCAAACCTTTTTTCCTGTGGAGTGGTGCTCTGCCTCCTGAGAGTAGCCCAACATCTGCACCCACCAGTTCACTTCATGTTGCTGCCCGTGCCCATGGGCTTGCACACAGGCAGGAGGCAGACTACGCTGCAATGGGCACAAAGGCTCGGCCATGCTGACTGTCCTCTGGCATGCCAATGGAAGCCTAATCCAAGCCTCTCTTCCTCTACCAATTCATGATTTTTTTCAGAAAACCCACAGAATTGTCATTAATTTGAGTCTGCCGTTTGTCAAAGGTGCTACATGTTGGCCACCAGGCTTATTGCGTGGGGAGTGACTGATGAACCAAAGGAGACATATTTAAAAAGAGCCTTTTGAGTACTAAAATGTTTCCCCCTGGACTGGGAAGGAGAAATTATTTATCTCCTTATAGGTAGTAGCAACAACAATATTGCTGTAGACCTGATGGTCTAAACTAATGAGAGACTCAGGTGTCTTAGGAAGAGTCAGTATCTTCAGATCTAGGGCTTGTGTGCCCACCTTAACCACTTTCACAACTATTTCGCCTGGCCAAGTAAAGGATATTCCCTTTCTTTGCAAACTTTGCCTCTCTTAAGGGTTTGGAAGGCTTTTAGACACTGGAGAAATGGGCCTCAGAGTAGGTACACAGATTAGATAGTTAATCAGTCACTCGCAGATTGTTTCCGAGATAGGCAAGCTTTCATAGCGTACATGGTGACATTTGTGACATTGGAGAGCTCTCAGTTTTGTGATGACTAAAAATACGGGGGATGGTTCCAATACTGCGTCTACAGTGGTAAGAATGTGGAGCCCACCTTTACGCTGGAAATATTTGCATGCATTCAGGTAATATAAAGGAAACCGATTACTTTATACCAGCTGGATTACAGCAAGCCAATATTGACTTCAGGTTTAGGTTGTCATCAAGATCTATTTTGCTTGAGGTAAATATTGACTGTGGCACAGCCAAGGCCAGTATTTACTTTGGAGGAATATCAATCTTGTAGCTCAGAACTGGAAGTCAATATCTTCATTGCTATACTTTTTCATAAATATTGGAGAGGGGGGATATTGGCTAATGAGAAATACACAGCGAAACAACAACAACAAATTAAAATATGGAAAGAAGGTTATTACTTTGGACCAGTAAAAGATGGGAGCTGCTGAAAGGAACAACACAGCTGGATTATTATAACTCCAAGGCAAACTCTCCCTGCAGACACTGGTTGTTGACTTCTTGGAGAGTAAACAGCAAGAATGTAAGGGGTAGCTGCCATCAGGGATTGTATAATGTATGGAGTAAAAATTTCTGTTCCCAGCCTCCTTTGAACTGTCCATTGATTTTGTCTTAATACTCTGTAAAACCCGACAAAATACAACACGCCTGCTTGGTTATGGGATATGTTTAGAAAGCCATTGAAACTGTGCTTACTGGAGCCTTTGTCACTTGTGTTTCTGTAAAGAGGCACAGCATCTAAACTTAAGTAAGGAGAAAGACAGGGAGTCTGTTCGGATTTGCAGGCACTAACATGGAAAATGCTCTGTGCTGCTTTTCACTGTTGGTGAAACCTTGGAGGAGTGCATTAAAATCCATAACTATTACGTTATCCACAAAATCTCTTGGCACACATGCATACCATCTTCCTTGGGGCAATCTACAATACTTGCCTAGTTAAAATACTGTAAGAAAATAAATCCAAGCGTTACCCTGCTAATGTCAGAGATCATCCTATTAACTGCAGAGACAGACAAATAGCCTGCAGGATCCCATGGAGCTAGGAAAGGCCATGGCATGCTCCCCAGGATGCAGACTGGGTGGAGAGGCGTGCAAAGAGGTGCTCACCACATCTGATCCAGACTGTGCAGGTAACCACAGCTGGGAAGAACCAGCTGTCATTTGGACAAGTCTACCAAACACCATGGCTTTTTTCCCAGAAGCCTCGTCCATGCCACACCATTGCTGTTGGCAGCAGGACCAGCTCAGTGCAGGCCGGGTAATGTGTGCCTTCCCAGACAGCAAACCTGCCAGCCAATTCCCAGCCAGGTGTAGCTCACCCTCTCTAAACAACACGAGTGTTAATGGAGCCAGAATCAGGTCTCTGATCTGGAAACCCAGCCTCAACCCAGACCCTTCATCCATGTGGCGCCAGAGAAACCTGTGGAGGCCGTGTGCCAGGCAAGGAGAGCGGCGTGCTGCCCTCACCAGCTGGCCACACCAGAAAGCACGAGCGGCAGCGGGGGACACAGACGTGACAGAAGTCAGGCCTCGCAGCAGGCCGCTTGCTATCTCAAGAAAATCCTCAGCTGGTGGTTTACAGCTGGATTTGCCATCATCTTTGCATTAATGTTTGCCTTTTAAAAGCTCTACGCACTTAACAGCTGTTGCGGCAATTGCTGGGAAGAGCCAAGCTGAGCTTCCTAGAAACACAGGCCTCCTCACTTCATGTGCTACTTGTTTTTGTATACTGCAGCCCCTCCGAAATGCAGACAGTCAGAGCTATAGAACTAACACCGGCCTCCCTGCATCTGCCCTCTCCTCGCTTTACTAAGCTCGTGGGAGCACTAAATATTGAGCTGTGGCAGGGCTGGATCTTGCTGGCTCCAGTCATGTGTGTGTGTGCAACGATGGCCCCTAAAACAGCTTTCACTCAAACACCGCAGAGGGGTTGCCCAAATTATCCAGCAGCAATGTTAGCTTAGGTCCATTCTCTCTCCCAGTAAGTGACTCTATATATTGGGGATGAATAAACGTCACCTTCTTATAAAATGATGTAATGGGATTGAGTTACTTTACATTAACAAGATAACACTGGGGCGATGTGGTCGTCTATAGCCTTTGGCCAGGCAGCAATTTTCTATTTTATTGTTGTTACTTCTTCCTGTGCTTTTATGCTTTGGTTTGGAAAGTGAAAGAAATTTTGGCCAAGAAATTTCACTACTGTATCCCCCATCACATTTTTGAGGTAATAGATGTTAATTTTGTCCCTCAATTCACGTGAAAATAACTCACTCCTGACTGATGCAAATGCTGAGAGAACCACAATGGGTTTGCAATAAGATCCTCCACTGCATGACTGCTTCAGAATATCGTAGGAGGGAACTCTAGGAAGTAACAGACAGCCATCATTTCATTGCAGTGTCTACAATACATAGGTTTGTTCAAGAAAAGATGGGTTGTGGGACTCAAAATGAGAAATTGCCACATGTCAAAAATCCACATGAGAAAAGCTTATCCTACGAAAAAATTACCTCTTCCAGAGTAAGAGGCTCCATTTCTCTCTGATTTCTGATAATTGTTTGTGTGCGTGTTCTCCTCGATCAGCTTTAATGTACGTATCTCACCTTTTTTCAACGTGAACTTTTACCTTTCAGGCAAAGTGCTGTTTTCAAGGGTGGGACACATCCAAACCTTTCCCACAGATCAGGGCTTCGGCTTGAGTCCCAAAATAAACAAAGGTTTTCCCAGTGGAAAGAAAATGGGCTCATGTGAGGGGTAACTGGGCTGTAATTGGGTCTCCCGGGAAGGTTTTACATGAAGTGGAGATGAGGTTTGTGGCTTCACCCATGCCAAGGAGTCGAGGGAGGAAATGAAGGGGGACCCAGAAGGGACTTTCCCTCACTCTCACCTCCAGTGCCAAGAAAGGCATAATTACGCTTTTTGAAATGAATATGCGTCTTCAGTTCCTGCCGTTTGAAAACATTTAATTCTCAGTGTTTGTGTAGTTTTAAGGCTCCTTTGGCTTCAGTGAAATCCCTTGCCTCTCTCAGATTCATAACATTTTTTTTATAACTGGCCATGCTCAAGATCTGGAACGCTGACCGCTTCTTTGGGAAATAATTACAGTTTGTGTGGTCTAATAACCAGTCCCAGAGGGTTCGACGTGGAATAGCCAGGGTCTACAGGAAAGAAAACTATGTGGAAACTAGCGCGGTCCCACTAATCTGCAAGGAACAAAACAAAGTTGTACCCTAGGGTAAGAACCAGTAGCAACTAGCTTAATTGCTACCATGTCGTTGTGTGAAACTACTACCTCCACGCAAGCTAATGTGAACCTGATGCGGCTAGATTTCTGATTAAGACCAGCTAAATTTCACTTCAAACGAGCAGATAATCCCCGCGACAGATCGGTTGTGCAGCCAGGGCTGTGTTTGTTATGTGAGCCCCGGGAGCTGGCCGGTGGGGGGGGGACAACAACACCCCGTCGGGGTCACCTTTAATGTGTGGCATGTATAAATGGGGCAGCCAGTGCCTCCAAATCCATCTTCCTCTCTCACCCACCTCACTTGTCCTGCCCACAGAGGAGAAGCTCATCAAAAGTGTAATGAGAGCAGAAGACATAGCCCTTTTGATTAGACCACAAATGACCCCCTGCATTTCAATCCTTTTATTTATTTATTTATTTATTTTCCTTAAAGAGGCATGCTTTATAAGGTCTCCTAAGTCCAGTAGTCTCCACCGTGACTGCACAAGGAGGGACTGAGTGTGGAGAGGAGGAGGCTGCACGCTGCTGGGCTGCCCTTGAGCAGCACAGATTTGGGCTAAGAAAGTCGTAATTCAAAGCCCTGCTTTGTTCCAGCTGCAGGAGCCATGCCATGGGCTCCCACCCAGCAGGGCCAGCCAAACCTCCTGGAGGTGGTGCGACCACAGCCAAGGTGATGCCCATCTCCCCTCCAGCACGGGAGGACCTTTCCCTGCAGGTTCTTCCCTGGGTCCTGCCCCAGCCCAGGCCGTGCAATGCCTTCATACTCCTGCCTGGGCTTGGATTTCAACAGCAGTTTATAAGCTTCACAAAGCAAAGCCCTGACCCCACAAACACCCTGGCCATAGTCCCAGGGCATGGCTCCCGGTGTGCGCTGGGACATGCTTACACTGTCAGGCCCTTCAGCTCGTGCCCAGTCACACAGGAAGTCTGCGGTAGCGCCAGGAATAGCCCTTCTGCCAGAAGGACCTCCTGGCAATCCCGCTCCTGCCTTAATCACTAGATTGCACTTCCTTTGCTTCGCCCGTTACACAAGATTTCTTATTTATTTGGTATTTTCAGTGGGACATTCTTCTGTTTCCAGTGGCTTTCAGGCATTGTAAATAACAAGGACACTGTTTGTTTCTTTTAGGTGTACGTGAACGCTTTCAGACACAAATCCCTGTAGTATTTTCTTTGAACTAAATCAAAATTCCGAAAAAAAAAAAAAAAAAAATGTTTGGAAAACTTTTCTTACATGGCCTTCCATGCTCCTGTAAATCTTTCATTTTTTTAAATTAACCCCACAGGAGAGTGTACATAAGAGTGATGTGGTAGCTCCCACGTTACAAACTACAGTCCCCAAAGGAGAGGTGCCATGGGTGCCAGGGGGTGCATCAGGAGACTTTTAGTACGTGGCAGAGGCATCCACATCCATTGCATGGGTAGATGAGATGGAGATGTCGGGTAGGTGCAACAAGGAGGAAGCAGTCCCCAGCCTGACATCGCCCAACTCTGCGCACACCGTGTATTTTAAAGGAAACAAGTTTTGATTTATCTGAGAGTACTGAGACGTTTCATTACTAGCTCTTGCAAAAAAAGCCCAGTCTTTGAAGGAAGGCCTTTCCAGCTGGGTTGTTAGGAGGGGAGGGACAATACAAGAGGAAATGGCGGCTGTGTGAAGATGCTCAGAGGAGCTTTGTGGAGGTGACAGCAGCAGTACTTGACTGCTCTTTCAGGTCCTTCAAGTTCCTGTGTCCACACCTCTTCACGAGACCTCTTGTTTGGGTGGCATGTGCAGACAGGAGAAGAGCACTTACCTCCTTCCTGTGTCTCCAGACAACTTCCTGAACAAGCCCTGGAGGAGCTAGTGTTGAGTAGCACAGGCTGGAGCTGCTGCAGGAATGGTGGCTGGCCCACACTTTCAGCTCACCCATAGACAGCTTCTGAAGACCCAGGTAGGTTAAACAGCTCATGGAGCATGCATTTGTGGATGCCCACCTTCATAAACTGCCTCGCTGGTGGCCTCCCCACCACCTCCATGACCCGCTTTCCTCCACGGGCTGTGATGGGCAGAGCCCACCAGTGCCAGCCTCTGCTCCACGCACACCGGGCCACTTCTGCAGCACCTTCTTGCCCACCGAGGAAACGGCGACCTGCTCTGCAGTTAATCTCACACACCCGGCCGGCCTGATAACATGGTTGACATCAAAGGGCGGAATGCCATGTCTGATTTGAGCCGCTCAGCCATAAATTCGGTGAACTCTACCCCCAGCACCCCATCCCTGTGACCTCTGAAGTGCTGCATGTACTGGGGCATCCTGTGTGCTAAGTAAATGTGGAAATTAGGTTAGTCATACTTTCCTGGAAGAATGATCTTGCCCTGGTTGGCTGCAACCCATGAGCTTCCCCAGTGCCGTGAGCGCTTTCAAAACCAAGTGCTTTTCCAGTGGAAGGCTTTCCTGCTCCATTGTGAGCCAGGGCTGAAGTGATTTGCATTGAGCGCCTGCAGGAATTCAGGTCCAAAAAAATAATAATAAAAGAAAAGAAAGGGGTGTGCTGAGGTGACTGAATCAATGCGTTTCACACGGAGGTTTGCTTTCAGCTGCAAAAGGGATCAATGGTTATGTGAGATGGGAGAGTCCTGCACGGAAGCCACAGGACAGGGCTGTTCCCTAGCTGAATTGCTGCATCTGTCATGAAAACCAGAGAAGCCCCCAACACAAAACATAATTGCTAATCCTCAATGTATCAGAATGAAAAGAAAAATCATATTGCAACCACAAAGCAAATGAGGAGAAAAGTTACCCATTCCAGGTAAATGAGTAGCCAAAATCCCAACAACCTCTGAAAAATTCAAGTTGTCTGAAGGACCACATCATCCTGTTCTGTGCTATTCTTATTTGGTGGCTCTTCTTTGAAGTTATGGGATAATCTTTTGGAGGACCCCATTCTGAGCATTCAGGCTCCAAACCAAATTCTCAGAAATGTAGACAAGTCAATAACAAAGGAAAGATTCACAGCAATTTATTTAACAGTAATTTTATTTAAATGATGTTCTAGTGTAAATTAACTAAAATATCAAAACTAAATTCTGCCAGATCACAGCATCTTAATTTCAAGCTTTGAATAAATTGAAGTACTTTTCTCCAAAATCCTGCTCTGGGAAGAGTTCTGCTTTGAGGAATTTTTGCTTGCTGGTGCAAAACCCTCCACAGAAAGGTCCTGACAGCCAGTCTCTGTGGATTTACACCGGTTCAGCACTGACAACACTGGAAAATCGAAGAAGGTGAGTTATTTGTGCTGCACGCCTCGGCCATCCTCCACAGAGACGTGCACGGGCCCCGTGCTGACTCCTGCCCTGCCACACAGCGCTGGCACGTTCTCTCCCGAAGGCCAAAACCTGTCAAAATGTCTGAGGCTTAAATGCATCTGCAGCTCCAACCTCCCACCTCCCACCTGACGGTTGCTTCTCATAGCGGCCATGAAGAAGGCTCATAAAGGCATGAAAAGTTTTCTGACTGTAAAACTTACACAGTAAAGAACTCTTTTTTTTTTTTTTTTATGGCCTTTGTTGTTTTGTACAAGAAAATCTCTTCCATAACGAGCTGCTTATGACCACCAGGTTCTCCTGAAGAATTATCCTCTGCCTTTTCGCGACAGCAAACTGCTCAGCTACACCCGTGAGGAGGTGGAAGCAACCCCGCCTCACCCTGCAGCCCTCTTGAGGTGGTGGGATTGCCCAAATGCAGGTTACCTCCAAGTGACAGCAGGGGCACAGACAGTGAGTTTTCCCACAAGCAAGCTGTGGCAAACCCCACATCAGTCAGCAGGCTGG
This sequence comes from Aythya ferina, assembly GCF_964211825.1. Taxonomy (NCBI): domain Eukaryota; kingdom Metazoa; phylum Chordata; class Aves; order Anseriformes; family Anatidae; genus Aythya; species Aythya ferina. The sequence continues at coordinate 130,864,407 of NC_140297.1, forward strand.
AGAAGGCACCCCCTCTCCTCCTTGCACAAAAAAAGGCCTTATAGAAGAAGTTTATAGGTCTTACAGAAGTAAGCGGGTCTTCAGCTGTTCCCTCTCCCTATAAACCTTCTATCAGACCATCAGATAGCTGAGGCATGAGAGAAAAGGCAGGCACACTTCTGGTGGAGGTCCATGGTCCTGTGGAACCCATGGGCAGTGGGGCTGGACCAGCTGCCAGCCCCACTAAGATTTCACTTCACCCAGACATCAGCAGTTCAGGGAACCCCTACATCCCTTCTCCAGCCATGGTCCATGGTCTCCTGGTCCATGTCTTCGCTGCTCAGGGTTGACCATCCCCACTGAAGGTGCTCCCTACCACCCCTACCACCACAACCTGAGTTGCTGGAATGACAAGGGAGGACTCTTACAGTTTGATTTTATCTTACTAAGCAGATTGTTTGTTTTATCATCGTACTGCTTTGCTCCATTATGGCACATCCCGTTTTCTACGTAAACATTTTTCTAAGTAAACACTTTTCTTCCCATATCCTCTCTGGTGGTGGAGCAGATTTTGAGTAATGTAGCACTGAAAAAGGTTTTCTAGTCCTATGAAGGACAAATAGTTCCAGGGAGTCCTGGAAGGTCCAGGCTAACCTGAAGGAGTAAGATCTCCTGGGAGTCCTCAGCTGACCTGAGAGGCTGTCTGTGCATATGTAAGAAGAAATACCTTCTGGTGGTTAGCACCAGCTGCAGGAGGCCTGGTCAAAAACCTGGGTGCCAAGACCTCGCTCTTCTCCCACAAGGCTGCAACAGCTTCACCGGAAAGTGGCACCGATCTGCTCCAGCAAGATCAGGCCCTGCAAAATGACAAGATCAGGCAGTGATTTATCAGTGAGAGCACAGCTCTGCCCATAGCAGCTACTGGAGCTTGCAGGCAGAGAACTGGGTGATGCTGTCCCGTGCACCTTTTGAGCTCTCATTTTATAAGCATAACAGGGCATGAATAGCAAAGCCAAACCATAAATTCAGGGATTTCTGTTCAGTAACAATTTCTGGAACAATTCTCACACTCTTTTTGAAAGTAAACAAACTATAAACAGCCATGAAATTAAAAGTATCCCCATCCCCAGATGGTGTAGCAGACAACACTATAAGGAGCCCTGGATGAAGCAAAAGACACCCCATGTGAATGAGGCTTGCAGCACTGGGGGTCAGAGCTCCCCTCTCAGAGAAGGAGACAGAAAGTCCTGTTTCTCCCCGTGTACCTTTGCCTGACCTTGGCTGGCCTATGAGCAAGGGGACTGAGCAAAGGATGCACTGTAGGGGACACTTTCCTTGCAGAGTCTGCCAGGCTCTGCCTTGAGATTTAATTTCCTGTGACCCAGAGCAATGTCAGGGGGTCTGTCATGAGGCAGGTTGCCTGTGAATGTGAACGAGGAGTAGCAACCCCCTGCTGCACAGCATCCAGCTCTGGATTTACTTGTCCCTGGACTATGTCTGTGCTAGTAAATAAACAGGTCAGGGCTCATGAGGCCAAGTGCCACAACACAGATTAAATCCATACAGCTGAGCTTCCGTCCCCTTCAGAAGAGGGTGGCTCCATCCTTTCTGCACATTGGAGACTGGATGAAAGCCCTGCTGGTGAGCAACCAGACAGCCTGGATGATTGAGTGGCCAAACCCAATCTGCAGCTCAGCATGACCAACCATGAAGGTGCCGGCAGTCTGCCTTCATTGAGAGCATCCTGGCAGTGGAGGGGGTATGGCTCCAGTCCGGGCTGCACATCACTGGGAAGAGAAAGAGGAAAATGCCTCCAGTTTAGGCATTGCACGGCCACTCACTGCAAACTGCACACTCCACAGTAAGGCGCTGAGACTGCAAGAGCTGCAAAGCGTTGGTCTGGTCCTGCCCTGTGGCTGGGAGCAAGCTGCCCTCTGTGTCTGCAGAGTCTGCAGAGCCCCGGCTCCACTGTCAGGCATTGTGTCTCTCTCTGGCTTGCGCTTTATTTATGAGAATTAGCCTGGAGGTTGAGAAATTACAGGCGGGCTGGCCAATGTTTGTTAGCAGAGTTCACTGGAGAGGGGATTATGCAAAGCAGGAGACACTGGAAAATCAAATTAGAGAAAAATAACTGTCCTGAAAAGCGAGTTGCATAATGATAATTAAGAATAAAAATAATAATAATAATAAAAAAAATACTGGTTGGGAGCCTTCATGGTCGTTTTCTGGCCCCTGCTCAGCCAGCCCTCGGGGAGAAGAGAGGCATGCGGAGGAGAGGAGGGCGAGGGTGAGGAGGGCATGGGGCCGGCGGGGCACCCAGCGCCTTCCTCCCGCTGCTTGCTGGAAGAAGTGTTTCCCCACGCCTGCTGGGGAGCGCGCTTCCAAGCCAGCTGACTTTTTGCCCTTTCTAATAGAGCTTAAAATGGGTCTGTTTTCAAGCAAGCCCCCCCACCCCACCCTGACCCACAACTCGGAGACATTAATACTGCAGGTTTGTGAAATGCCATCAGAGTATATGGCAAATCAAGAGGATTAGGAGGGCGATTGGTATCTGAGGGGGCCGTTGGGGTATTAAGATTCCTCCCCACAGCGCTAGCGAAACGCCATAAAACCACAAATCTTAAAAGGCATGGGTTAAAGCCAGCAAAATCCCCTTTGGAGTCTGACCCCTGCAGCTGCGGGGCGAAAATCCTGCCATGCCAGCCTTTCCCATCCCAGTCTTTTTTTTTTCTTTTTTTTTTTTTTATTTTTTTATTTTTCCCCTTTGTCTTTTGCTCTCCTTTCCAGCCGCTCGCTGCAGCCACCAGGCTCCGGGCTCTGGGGCTGGGAGCCCTTGCGGGATGCTCCCCCGGCCCTGGCGCGCTGCTGCCCGCCGCCCGGCCCCCGGGGAGGCTGCGTGTGTGTTTAGGAGGTGCCGTTTCCCACAGCTCTGATCTAATTCAGCTGTAATTCAATCTCCGTGTGACCAACGCTCCGCCAGCGCTCTCCCACCCGCCGGCAGGCTCCTCTCTCACAGGCTGTGTGTGTGTTACACATTTACACTGTCAATCTGGCAGGCTCCCCTCAAACAACCCCTCTGTATAGGTTTACCGTGTCAATCAGCCGGGCTTCGGGGGCTTGTCTGCAGCCAGAAATCCCGCCGCCCCCTCCCCGGAGCAGCGCAGTTACCCTATACCTGCCACTCAGCCCCTGCCAAAGGACCTCTGCTGAATGGCGTTTGTGTGTAGCCACAAAGGGTGAAGGCAGCTGAAGCAGATAAGGCTGAGAACCTGGGACAGATGTAAAAGAGATCAGACCTGGGGTTTCCGTGGATGCTCGGCTCCCGTAAAGATTTATGACCCCTTTTAACCCCATTTTAAATAGGTTAAACTAAAAATAGGATGAAACGAGGCTGGCGCTTGTATAGGACTTTACGCAGAGGGATGGAGAGACCCCCTCCGTTTTGTTACGCTCCCTGCTGCCAAGCCGACCCGTTCGGCCGCTGCCGCGCTGCCTGCCGTCTGAGCGCTTTTCTCTGATCTCATTATAACTCACATCCTCCCAAATATCGCCAAGCTGCCGGCTGACCTTTAGCCCCCGAAGAGTCCTAATTTGGGGCTGGCAACTTGCAGTGCAACGAGTGAGGCCAGGCGGCCGGACAATAGGGGAGGCTGAGGCCGGGGAGCTCGGCACAACAATGAGCCGTCCTTGGAAGTGCCGGGCTGTCATTGTCATCCCAGACACAATCCTGGGAGACTCGGCCGGGATCGTTTTCTTTTGGCAGACGGCTTTGAACTCCGCTTTTCGCTTCCTGCTTCTCCGTTAATTATAAGTTTCTGCCCCTTCCCACTGACAGACAAATCCGCCGGGGCCGGGGGGGGGGGAAAGAAAAATCAAGGTGACAAATTCTGCTCAGTTAGTGCTGCCTGCACCATATCACTCCCGACTTACACCACAGGGCTGGACCTGAGAGGAGAATATAGCCCGGTAGCTTGGCCAGTGGTTTGAGCAAAAGGCACAACCCAACCCCGCTCCCAGAAGCTTGGCAAAGCACCGCGATGTCCCCTGCAGAGAGCACAAAGCTTTCCAGCTCGCTCACTGCTGCAGATCTGCCCTCCTCACCGGCAGCACCAATTCCTGGAGGACCCCGGGATGGTTTCTGGAGGGATATGCCATGCCTGGAGCCCCATGCTTCATGTCAGATCCAGGGGCTGCATTTTGGGAGCCTCCATCCAGCACTGCTGGGCTGAGCCCGCTGCCGGAGCCCCCAGTCCCAGCACTGCCCAAATGCCCCACAGCACGCTTGCACTTCCAGGGGCTTTGCCGTACTTACCTGTGAAGTGGCTTAATGACTTTTTTAAATAAAGGTCACGGTGTCACTGGTATCAAGAGGGAGCTTTTTAAAAAGTGCTTTTCCTGCCCTTCTCCTAAAACGGAGGCTCAGAACAAACTAGACCTGGAAACGCTGTCATGAGAAGAAAGGACCGTGCCATTTATTTTCTTTCATGGGTATTACTGACTCATTAAATTTTTCTAGCGCACTGCGCCTTTGAAGCCAGCTGTAAGAGGTGAAACACGTTTTATTTCTGTCACGCAGGGCTTTTTCTGAACCCCCGGGTTTTCTCTGGTTGCAGATGGTTGGGGACAGAGGTAAAAGAGGAAAGTCCTCCCGCAGTGAGACAAAGGCTGGTCAGCTTGTGGCTGCGCCTCCACACTCCCACACGTGCACCTGTGTCCCGAAGCCTCCAACAGCAGCATCAGAGGTTAAAAAAAAACTTTGCTGTGCTCAAGGAAGAATAAGAAATGTGACCATCCAGCCTGGGAGGGACAGAGAAAAATTATAACTGCGGGTCATGTTTTAAATCAGTGCTAACAGGGCCTGGGCTACTGGAAAGAGCTCCAGAGAGGAACACGCACATATATAAAAAAAGAAGCACCATAAAATAGAAACGGAGGCCTTTAAATCTTCCAACTTTTGGGAACACCTCTGCTGAACATCGTCTGCCTAGCACCTGACTCATAGCCGTGCAAATGACCACAGGTGCCAGTATTTTTCCCTACGTTCTGCACAGACATCGGAGATTTCGTCTAGTGCCGAGGGGGCAGGAAACCAAGTATTTGCCACAGCTGCCAGTGCTGCGGGTTCGTGTCCATCAGCAAACACGCAGGCATGGGAGAAGAGGGCAGCTGCTCCCCGGAGGGCAGCATACCCCACCACGAAGCCCCACATTTGGCAGCTGCTGTTGAGCCAGAGCTCATCCCATCCTGTCCCCGTGTTGCTGGGGGCACTGAGGTCCCTCTGGGTGTGTGCAGAGAGCATCGCAGGGTGAAGTGCAGGAGGACAGAAGGAGATCTTCTTGCTTCTTCAGCAGGAGCCTAGTGGAGCTTAACCTAACCCCCCACTCCAGTCATCTCTGCCCTGGCCTGCACATTAACACCACCACCCTAAATCCACAGGCTAAGCAGCGGGAGTTGTTTTTATTTAAAGGCAACATAAAAAGCCTATAAAAAAGGTTAAAATCCCCATATAATTATCTTATTTTATTTTATTTTAAGTCCCGTGGTATTAATTAAAAAAACATTACCCAGCTTGAGAATTTGATTCCTTCTGCATGATATGGGGAAGGAAAGGAATCTCTCCTGAGAAAGGTCTCCAGAGTCCTTAATCACCATTTAGGGGCCCTGCTCTTTGAAGGGCCATAGAGGAACAAAGTGGTTTGGGGATTAGTGAATGGCTTTTATTTCTTCCCTAATGATGAGAAAAGTGCAACGAATGCCTAGGGCAGATGATAAATTGAGTCAGAAAATGTTGCACGAGTGCCCTTTGCTAAGCTAGAGGATCAGTGTCAACAATATAAAAAAATGCCTCTGTTTGCTCATAAGAAATAATGTTTGAATCATTAAACAGTAGAGACGGTACTGGCCATATTTAACTGTGTTGTACCTGCAGCCCCTTTGCAAACAACCCCTTTGAAGTGACTTCAAAGGGTCTGTGCACATAAGGAGAGGCTGCGGTACCAGTCACCTCACTGGCTCCTCATGGGACCCCGGAGCAGAGCCCAACAGGGCCGAGCTGCCTGTGCCCACCAGCCCCATGCAGGGATGGGAGTGAAAGGAAGGCCATCCAAAAGCCCCCGAGAATATGTTTTTCCAAAGAAGAGAAAAACAAAAATACAGCATGTTCCCTCTGATGTTGTCCTTAAGCCACTTTGAACTGGGGCTTCCTTCAGCCATGGGGAAGAAAACAACAACAAAAAAAGGTTAATTCTAGGAAAAAAAATAAAAGTAGAACCACGAGGCTCTGTAGCATTTCTCTGAAAGCATCTGTGGTGAGGGTGAGGAATCCAGGATGCAGCCAACGTCCCTGTAGGTCATTGGAGACTCTCCCTGGTTTCAGGGAGTGCCAAGCCAGGCTTGAGTCAAGGAGAGCAGGATGTCAGAAAGCTCTGCTGGCAGGAGGGGCATAAACCAGGAGCTGACTGAATGGAAAATAACCAAGGCTGCAAAACAGTATACAAGTTTTCCCTTGATAAGGCTGAGACACAGCTCCATCTCAGGGTATGGTCAGGACTTAACCTACCAAATAAAATGGTGGGATTTAAGGAATCATCTTTTTTCTTTCCTTCTTTTTATAGATGTTTTTTCCTCTTTGCACAGACATCATATGAGCTGTGGGATTCAAGTAATTCTACGTTGTCCAGATGAGCAAAGATGGTATCATGGTGTGGCCTTGGTTGTGAAAAGAGTGTGGGACTCACCGTGCAAAGACCATTCATCTGGCCAATGGAGAAAGCAAACGGGAGCTGGAGGGATGTGTGACATTACTGAGCCGAAGAAATTACAACTCGCTGCTTTTTAACTTGGAGCAATAATACAAAGTAGTTAGCAAGTCAGCCATAAAAACCTATTGCAATGCACCCTTCCAGCTTGGGATGCCTTTATTCAGCCCAAATCCCCAGTTCTTCCATGATAGAGGATCACCCAAGGCAAGGAATGCTTCCTGCTAACTCTACTACCTTCAGGGAGACATTCAAGCCATTCAACCCCGTGCTGACTCTTATTTATATAACGAAATATGACCACACAGAAATATATTCATACAGACACTGCTGGAATTGTAGAAAAAGGTAGTCCTGGAGCTCACATCACTTTCTTTAAAAACTGGTGAGATACTGGCTACCAAAATAACAGCTGAAAACCAACCGGTCACTGGCATTGTTGGAGTTTGTCTTCTTTTTCTTCTCCTTTCATTCAAGAGGAAACCTGTGAAGATAAAATGTTGAAAATTGCAATGTTTTTGTGTCTGGGGGGCTATACAGTTCAGTGATATATGGCATCCTCTCTCGACTTATTTTGGCCATTTAAGTTTCAAAAGCACTTTATAAGGAAAGACACCATATAAATACATACTAAATAATTTTATTCTGCAAGATATCATTAGTAAGAAACCGTAATCAGAGAACTATCTTTGTTTTTAAAAAAAAATCTTTTTTTTTTTTTTTTTTACATTTAATAGAATTCATAAGGATCTTGGGCAGATTGAGGAGCCAGGCAAGATTCTAAGGATTTCTGAGATAATTAGTATTTTTAATGATGAAACAGCATGAATAAAAGTTCCAACCGTTTATCTCCATGGAGACAAATAAATTACCTGCTACTACAGAAAAGCAACCTGGTTGGCACCTTAGATATTTGTAAGGAATGAAAAAAAATAATGATAGGGCAAGTGCTCCCCAATTAGCGGTTGGCAGAGAAGAAAATGTGTTGTAATGGAGAATGAAGACTAGCAACATGATTTACTGCACGTTACCTGAATATATAAAATAAATGCTGAGCTAGCATTATTGTCTTCATTAAAATGCCTGTATCTGTGCAGGTGACATGAATGGATGAAGTGGGAAATTTACTGAGGTATTTTAAATCTAAGGAGCTAGAGAGCTTGTGTTTGCTGATTGTATAAAACTGAACAAATGTAGGAGCAATTACTTTGTGCTGAGGCTGAAACGAGAAGCAAGTACATGTATTTCAGCTAAACCAAAGAAGCGTAGAGAGTAGGGAAATGCTGTGATCAAGAAATGTAAGGAGGGATGGTATATAGACCTCCAAGGATTCTGAAGAGAGAAGTTTAGGAGATGGTTTTTACACCAACAGTGTAAGACTGTCAGCTTTTAAGTCCATGGAAAGGAAGACTGAGAACGTGTAACAGGGTCTCAAAAGGATGTCTAGAAAAGAAAGAAGAAGAAGAAAAAAAAACCTCTTCAGAAAGGATTTGGGCAGTTCCTAAACTCTTCAATAGAAGGTCTGGGTTTTCCCCGAGCTGCTGATTTTTGGAATCAGATGCGATACAATAAGTGTTGATACAACAAGGGTTTCTATCTTTTCTTTCTCTGTTTATCTTCTTGCCCTGTACATCTCTTACTATCAACAAGACTGGGATGTATGGCCTCTTGGTCTGTCCTAGCGTGGTTGTCCTTGGAGTTTTATTTCAGATGCCCATTTCCTAGCCCTGCCCCAGCCTCATACCCTGTGGGCTGCAGCATGGTGGGGCAGAGGCACGGTCATGCAGCCTCTGGGAGCTTTAGCTGAAACTGCCTTGGCTGGAGGGGAAGAGGGAGGAAGCGAGAAGGAAGGCTTCAGCATGAAAACCAATGCCACAGCTTTTGAAGCCCTTAGGTCATGGGAGGACTAAGCATAGAGACTTGATTCCTAGAGACAAACTTCATTGTGGTATCTTCACAGACCAGAAAAAATAATAATAAAAATGCTGCCTTATTGAGGAGCAAACAGGAGGATGTGTGCCTCAGACATATGGTTTGATTTTTGGGTGGTCCTGTGTGGAGCCAGGAGTTGGACTTGGTGATCCTTGTGGGTCCCTTCCAACTCGGGATATTCTGCAATTTTATGATTCTATGAGAGCTAAGGCAGATTGGGCAGCCCAGGGGGCATAGCTAGAGACAGCTTTGGCTTTGGAGCCAGTCTTGGGAAAAAGGATCCTCCTGCAAGGTAAGAGTTAACAGTGGGAGCATGTTTGTGGTCCTCCTGGAAACTGAAAACACATTGTGAATAGTCAGAAAAGCTAAATACACAAAGACAGAAAGGATACATAAAGAAAAAGAAATTAATTGTAGTAAAATGGAGACAGGGATGAGGGCAGTAGGTTCAGTGTTGCTAAGTAAAGATGTAAGAGATTAGGATGAGCAATAAGCAGAAGGCCTCCCAGCTATAAACAAGCTGGGAAAAGAGGGCGCTGGGAAAGCTGTACAAATAAGCAGAAGGGACTTAAAAAGATATTTGGAGGAGCAAAAATAAACCTTGAGCGCAGTCCGACAGAGAGTGCTTTTCAGCAGCACCATAATGTGGCACCAGGCGCGCAGAGAAGGACACGCTGCCCGGCACAAGCTCCCAGTGCCTTGCCAGTGCTGGCTGATGAGCGAGACATAGGTTGGCATCCCTGTAGGGCAGGCTGGGGTTTGGGGCTCAGTGCTGCACATGCTGGAGGTTTTGTGAGCTCCCAAGGAATAAATGCTGGAAAAGTTTGGCTAAAGGGGCATGTGACAGGAGATGGGCTTTCCCAAGCATTCAGGTTTTGATTTCATCTGAATGAAAGACCTTTAGTGGAATTATAACCAAAAAAAAAAAAAAAAGAAAAAAAAAGAAAAAAAAAAAAAAGAGAGAGAGAGAGAGATAATACAGATTTATTTTCTATTTTATTAATATTTTGAAATGGTATTTAGACTGGGCAGATGAGCAGGTTAATAGAAGACAAGCTAGGGTATGAAGCTTTAATCTGTCAGCTACCGGTGTTTCATAGGCAACTTTTCAGCCCTCCCAGTCAAGATATTTTATGCATTTACATAAGAAAACATGAAGTAGAAAATCCTATGATAATTTTAATCTTCTTCTAGCTGGAATTGCTGCGGAGGAAAAAAAAAAAAAAAAAAAAGAAAGAAAAATAAAGAGGGAGAAAGGTGCTTTTTCATTATTTTCTTTTGGGAGAAGATCAGATACCACATGGCCATAAAGACCTGAACTGAGAGAGATAACAAGTCCCCTTTCCCAAAGAGCTTACAATGTGAAGGGGGAAAAAAAAAAAAAAAAAAAAAAAAAAAAGTGGCTTTGTGTGCAGAGGGGATAAATGGTCTTTTCATATCCAGAAATGCTTTATTTTCATATGAGTCATAGCTGGTTTTAGTAAGTCCTTCTAAATGCCTCGCGTTTTGGCTCAGGGCATGGAAAGCCTCTGTCAGAAGTCAGGTTTCTTAGAATCACTCTGAGGATGTGCATGAGCTAGGGAAACTCGCAGCCTCTTCCACTGCCACAGACCCTGTCCCAGCTGTAGCAGCACTGTCCCAGATGGCTCTAGCAGCACTGGGGACACCAAAGCCATTGCCACCACCGAAGTTTTAACACTGGCACGTAGCCCTTGCTTGCATCACACCAAAGTGACAGCTTTCAGATGTGAGCAAGGACACAACAGCCCATCCAAGGAGGTGGAGATTAATTGGTGCTAGCAACAGGTTTTGGGGTGTTTGGGTGGTTTTCTTTCATTACATTGTGTTTTTGTCTAGAATACATCCCTAGGGATGGAGAGGGTGGCTCCTTTTGGGGAAGTCTTTTGTGCCAGCATTTAAACAGGATCTGTTCAGGATGCTCACACTTAATTCAGACCATTCCACGTTTTCAGAGCCTTTTTCAGTCTTTTACCTAAGCCTGAAAACTTTCAATTGTTTCCTCAACATTTCCAGATCAGAATCAGCTTACATCTCTGGGTGGAGATATCCTCTGGGCCACGGTATTGTTGCCCTGTCCCCTCCATGTCTGCTAGGACACCCCACAGGCCTTCCCAGAGTTGCTAAGTTTGTCACGGGAGTTCATGGGCAACTGTAGATTGAGGAGTTTGAGGGCATGGAAGAGAGCAGAAGCAATGGGAGGCTTTGCAGGCCTCTTAGCTGACTTTCTACCAACCAAAAACACTTCCTCACCCATCCCCTGAGAGGGCTGGGGGAAAGGCATGGGAAAAGCCTCCAGGAGCACTGGTATCAGCCACAGCTCTTGTTACAGGGTTTCTGGATCACTTCACGTTTCATTCTTATCAGTAGGAGCCATGCCTGAGAAATGGAGAAGCCCCCATAGAAAATCTGCTCTGACTGCTTTCCTTACACTGTCAGGGTCACTCTGCGCTGTTCTGGGGAGAAGGGAGGAATTTTCAACCAGAGACTTTGGAGACAGCACTTTGGATGCTTTGGAGAGCTTTGCACCTCCTCTTTGGCCTGCTTGGCCTCTGCCAAGGCTGAATAAGAGTCAGTAAAACTCCTGACAGTTTGCTACAATCCAGGCCTGATGTGGAAGCAAGGCTATCCCTGAGGACTTTATTGAAAAGCATATAAAAATTAATGATACAGTCAGTACAATAGCCCCGCTTTTCACGTTTTATACTAAGATCAGCTTTGTCCCACCCATTCACCTTCCAGCGCACTTTGAATATGACTAATGACATATTTCCAACACAGAAACACTCAGAAGAGGCTGTCCTGCCCTTCAGACACATTTCTCCCATTGTAGCCACCAGCATATGGCTTGATTTGTTCCTGACATCTTGGTCCCACGTCTACCACATATTCACATACACTAATGAGCCCCTTTCCTGCTCCAAATGTTACTTGTCACATGAGGAAGGTGACTCTGTTGTAACGTGAATCATGAAACAGCCAAGACCAAGCAGAAGCCAGAGAGATTCCCTTAACAAGCAATGGCCTCAAGATGCAGCCAACATAAGACAGTCTTCAGCAATTATAATATAAAACCATAGCCAAGACACTAGCCAAATGTGAATTGCTCTCCTTTAATCTCAGCCCATTGCTCTGTGGCCATGGCATTGTATGATGCAAAGCCCCAGTTCTCACATGGCTGTCGGGCCTGCACGGCCTGCAGGGCTCAGGGCAGCCAGGAGGGCACCACGTGAGGCTCCATTTTAGCTCAGTTCGGTCAAACCAATTCACTGCCAGCCCAGGGTCTGTGTGACGCTCTCAAACCCCTTCGACCTGCATGCCCTATGAGGGCAATTCCTGAATTTATAAAGGCATGGCATGACCCAGTCACGTTGTCACTTGATTGCCAGCTCCCCGTGTGGTAGGTGGCCATGCCTGTCCCACCGCCACCACTTCCATCACGCTAACCTGAGGAGCACCAGGGCTCCTCACCCCTCAGGGCACCGACCAGGAGAAGTCTGAGCACACTGCTCTTCACACTGGGCTTTCTGTAGCTGGATACAAGGAGCACTGCCAAATCTGCCTCTCTTGGCAAAGGAACTGTTCAGACTCCAGACCTGTTGGAAGGGTGAGGCAAGTCTCTAAATTATTTTTTTTAAAGCCCCAAAATGTCTAATATAACTTGGAGATCATTTTTTTCCAGAATCTAAGACAAAAAGCAGTAGTGAGGCTAGGACACAGCCAGGTCTTACTAGAGCCCAGCATGCCAGAGACATGAGATGGATCCACAGCAGTGCTGGTAGCTTCCACCTTGACTCCCTCAGGGGTCAGCCAGGCTCCCTGCTTCCCCTTCCATCTGCCTTTTTCTTGAAGACACGTGGAAATGCCTCTGCAAGCCACAACCTTTGGCCACAAATGCCCTTCCTTGCACCTTGGGCCCTTGCTATAGTCCTGTGGAAGGACATGCCTGTTGCCAGAAAATCCCCCAACTTGTCTCACCTTGCCACAAATAAGGCTCAGACAGGGCTCAAAGCAGAATCTATCCTTATAACTTCTTTGATTTTTTTTTTCCTCTGTTAAAGAAAATTTCACAATAGATCTCAGTGCAGCTGGATCAGCCCCATTCTGGAAATTTAACAGTTTGTACCAGTCTCAGCTGGTACCTCTACAAACCGTAGTCCTTGTTTTTTATCTCAAGAACAACCCTGCAACGAAACCAGCATGCTGGTTTCCCAAACAGGAGCACCATTGTGCCTCTTATTTAATCCCAATGACCAGATCCAAGTTTCCTTCCAAGAAGAGTCAAGGATACATATCATCCTTCACAGAGAAAACAACAGTAGATACTGCATGACCTTCTTCCAAGAACGATGTGTACTTCACACTAACGCGTCTGTATTGGCCTCGGTCTGCATGTGGGTACAGCTGTGAGGGAGCCAGGGAGGGAAAGGGAGAGCCAGGAGGGAAGGTAGGGCAGCACCGCAAGGACTTGTCCTCCTGCAACCACCTTATCTGACATTAAAGTCACTTGCCTTACCTGCCTGAGCAGCGATACCTCACTCTCCACCCCTACACACCCACTGTGAATTAGGGAAGGGATCATCAGCCAGAGCTGGAGCAGTGCTTGAGGCTGGGAAAAGGATGCAGTACGAGAGCATTTCAGAGCCTCAGGACAGTATCACGGGCTGCCAAATAGCAGCCCAAAACACAGTTCAAAGGAGAAAGGTGATAAATATGTCCTATCAGATAGATCCCCACATCTGCCCTCATCTGGCACAACAGCCTTGCCCTGTCCCTTGAAGTCTTCTGGTCATGACCCAAAGGCCAGGAAACAATCCTGCAGTGCAAGAAATCCCCGTAGTTCTACAGGCTCAGGATAAAAGGCTGTGGGTGACCTTTAGCTCCTGCTGGATGGTATTGGTGGCAGTGGTGGTGGCCATGGTATAACGTTTTCTGAGTGTCGTCTGCCATGGGATCCAGGGTGCTCTGGTGGGAAGAGCAGGACTGGCACAAATGCCAAAATTGAAGCCAAGAAGGGTGACAAGAGATGGTAAAGTAACCATCCAAGCCACTGGGAGCACCCTGTCATGGTAAGGGGTGAGAGTAGGAGTTGTTATGGTATCTGTAGATGGGAAAAGAGAAAAACAGGTGAGAGGAGGATCAGCCACACCAAGAGCTGGGAAGGATAAAGGGGCTCTGTCTGAGCCCAGAGGGCTTCTGGATGTGTCTCTTCTTTCTCCTAATTCCTGGGCACAACCTAGAGCAATCTTTCTCCAGATTTTGCAAGATCTGGAAAATCAAGTACCAATCAAGCTTCTTTTTATCCATCTGCTAACACACACAATTGGAAAGAAATTTCAGAAAGATCTAGTTAAACTTGATGCAAACCACAGTGCTGTGTTTTCTACAAACCTCCCACAAAGGCTTTCAAACCTAACCTAAACTTAACATTGTTAACTCTCCTGAATTTTTCTCAATGTCTGATGATAAAGGGTAGTTTTCCTAAAGCTCCAGCTCCTGAATGGAAATCATTATGTGAGAATATCAGCTTTCATTATAAAGAACATTTCTCTCCTACAGGATCATTAAAGAAAGCTCAAAACTGTGAATCAAGCAAGTCATACTGGCTTGGAAAACAGAAGATGAGCAGAAAGAAGCTCGTGGTAACTACTGTACCCATGGCTCAGCATGGTCCCCATGGGGCCATAACTCTGTTCTTGGATGAACCGCCGTGTGACAGCCAGAATTGCAAAATAAAAATGTATGAAATATTGCTTGGTAATTGTTGGTTGCATTCATTTTATTGTATTTTGGGGTGCATAAAGGTTGAAACAACCCTAAGGGGTTGGTCCCTTCCAACCTAAACCATTCTGTGATTCTACAGGCACGTGCTCAGGCACACAGACACATACCCAGGCCAAATACCAGGCACAATCATCATTTCAGTTACACCAATGTAAAGCCGAGACAAACTTGTCAGCTGCACAAGAGCACTACTACAGATATTGTTCAGCTGCAATGAGGCTATGAAAACAAGATCTGAAGATTTTGAGCTTTCTGATCACAATAATAGGAAGGAATGTTATGCAGAAAAAAAAAGAAAAAAAAAAAAGAAAATGTGCTTACACATTGCTTCCTGACTTTTATAAACACTAAACTCTTACAAGTACAAAAAAAATGCAATAGAAAGAATTTAATCCTCATGCTAACGTGGAAACACATGCAAAAAGGAGCAGAAAGAATAGGGACTGCAGCTTTAGCTTGGTATTGCCATCATTTTTTACATACAGATTTCACTTCAGTGCATGTTTAAACTGTTATATTTTATTTTTGAAAACACAAATATCTTATTTTCAGTATCGAAAGAACTGGTTGTTCCCAGCCACAAATACTTGGGTGATGCCAGTGAAGGACGGTGTTTTCAGAGCAAGCACATAGCTGACTTTGTTGCCCAGATGCAGCGAAATGCAGAGGTAGGTGCTGCATTCATGCAGTGCTACTGTTTTCTTCTGGACTGAAGTGAGCTGCTGCAGAAAAGAAGTAGAAACAGAAATTCTGAATTGATCAGAAGGGCAAAATGTTTTGTGACCTTTGAAATGACACTGCAGAAATGCACCCGTCTCGTAAGCCTGTAGCAGACACGGCATCGTTAACGAGCTCTGCATCAAGCGGATCGGTCCAAAGGTTCATTTGGAGGAAAAAGTGCTGCTTTAAAGATTTTAAAAGCTCAGATCACATGTGCGCATACCCTGCTAGGCAAAATATATTCCGAGTCCTTTTCCTTAACACTTTTTATTTTCTAACTAAGATAATTGAATGACTCAGTGAACATGGCTGGCATTAAAATCTTGGGGGAGGGAAAAGCAGAGGTAGCAAGCTCTAAATCCTCTGCCAAATCCCCTTTTCATAATTTATAGTCTGTCACCAGTTTATCACAGAGAGCTGTCCCTCTTTTTCTCATTCTACAGGCTCCTTTCCCAGTGGACAGTCCATGCCAGCTGTCTCGGCAGCAGGAACGTCCTTTTTTTCCCAAGCCTCGACCTGTGGGAAAATCTTCATTGGCCAGTAATTGATTCCACCCTGCCAGCTCCATTACTTTAGCCTACAGTCAAACTGCCAGCAATCTGGAGACAGGCAGCCGCAGCCCTCCCCTGCTCCCACCATTGAAGCCCGCTCCTACCAGCGCCGTTAGCTACCGGGGCTCTGAGCTGATGTGTCAGCCCGCCCTGCAATTAGCGCTAATCTGAAAATTGGCCTTTGCGAGCAAAGCCAAGCACCTGACAGCTAATTGTTTATGTCAGATTGATGTGTATTTAATATGGAAAGGTTATTTATCAAAGGGTACTTTTTTTCTGTTTGTCTTGGTTCAGAGCAGGGAGAATTGCCACAGGCGCTTACAGCCCACAAACCAATAAAGATCTTATACTTCATTTAACTTAAGGAGCCTTCTAAATACCCTTTTTAAACCCGCAGTGTAGTGCAGTGCAGTACTCATCTATTCATATTGTTTATAAAGAAACTGCTGCTAACCAAGCCGTTATTGTTTTTAGTCTCTTTTTTTTGGAATCAAAATATTGAGGGGTGAAGAGAGGTTGATAACAGAATAGCAACTGCCCGCCAGCCCTGGAATTAAAAATGAATTAAGTTTTGACTCATCCCCAAAGTCGTTCTTTATAGAGGGTCACTTGAGTATTTACAGTATTACCTACGCTTTCCCTTGCTGCACGCATCATAGGAAACGTGCAGGGAAAAATGTTGGTTCTAGTGATTTTAACACAGGTTTTGCCACTCCTTACAACAGAGCTGGGATTTCACTGGTGATTTTGCAGAGACAAAAGGAAGAGCTCATTTGGGTCCTGATCGTGGGATCAGATGGCAGAGTGTGAAGCCTCACGCACACAGGAAACCCCGCACACAGTGGTGAAGTTGGCTGGCATAGATCTACTGCAAAATAGGTTCAGCTGCTGCCAAAATCCTTATCTAAAAGTCTTCCGAGGCTGATGTGCAATCACTAGGCTGAAAACAGGGTGCATGTTGCAACTGGAAGCTTAAAGAAGCAAACCCACCAGGTACTTAAACAGAAGCACATTTGTTCTGCTTGGACATGCGGATTTCATGTTACATTAAAGCCCCACTGAAAACAGTAAGTTTTGCAACTGCTCAGAGGAAATGAATACATCCTACAGCATCCAGGAGGTCGGGAAAGATACTGGTGGCACACACAGAGATCTGGCACACAAGCTGCAGCAAGTAAAAATTCTTTTGGTTTTAAATGAAGCAAGAGAGATGACAGTCTCCAGTATGGAAAGCAAGTATGAAAAGTAGTAAATCAGCTCCGACACAAATATAACAACTGTTGCATACAAATCATATTTTGACAGGGAAATGAAAAGTACCAGCACAATCTGTATGAAGCAATTGCTCCTATTCATTCCACAGGTGGAGGAAGGCATTTTCCATGTATATCAACTGTACCTCCTTTTTAAAAGAAGCTGGCCAAAGGTTTCACAAAGTCCCCATCCTCTAAATACTGTGTTTTAAAATACAAATATATGTGGTTTCTTCCTCTAACTTTGTGCTGCGAATATTTTAATCCAGCTATTCAGGATCTAGAAAAGGACTTTTGCACAAAAAAAAAAAAAAAACTTTCAAAGGAAAATATTGATTTCATCATTCACTAGGCTTTGCCTGAATAACAACGTCTGTGCATTGCTTTCACTATGAAATGTTATCCTCAGCAGTGGCATGTTTAATAATTTTGAGAAATTAAAACTTGGAGGTGAATTAAAAGCACAGTGCAGCTTGCTCAGTGCAATTAAGAGGAGCAGACGAAGCGGAGGTGCCCCTGGGGTTGGGCAGACTTGCTGGCGCTGGGTGCTGGTGGCAGGAAGAGCTGCCCCCAGAGCTGCAGCCACACGTGCTCCAGCTCCCTGCAGAGCTGGTGGCCAAGCCCACCTGAAGCCTGCACGTCCTGGTGGTCCCCAGAAGGATGGCTGATGGATGAAACCTTCATCAGCATAAGGGGTGATGCTTTGCCAGGCCCCCTGTGCTCAGAAGACCAGAAATCCTGTCACTTGCTCTGAGGTGTCCCAGGGGATGCTGACCATCACAGCGTGTCCTCCCACCCCAGACATGAAAATCCCCTCTTCACAGGGAGCATTTACACTAAACAATTGCTTCGTTTTAAATATGTGCTTAAACCCTTCTGGGCTGGTCCTCGGCTGGGATTTAGAGATGTGTTGGAAAGTTTTTGGCAGTGTTGGTTTCAGCTTGGCCGGCAAGGAGATGTTGAAAGCTGCATTGCTGCAGCCACACTGGAGTTTTGAAATGTGTTAATTAAGACATTCTGTTACCAGCCCTTTCCTTCCTATGCAGGACAAAACCCACCAGGTTATAAACATGTCTGAAATGATTCGTATGTTTTAATGCTTTCCTGAATATGGATCAACTTTAACACTTTTTATAACACTTGTATCCCAGCCAAGACAAAGCCAATGACTTCAGCCTGATTTGAGCACACGTTTAACGCGCTCCATTGAGGAGGTCCCAGAGCAGGCAAGAGTTCAAGAAGTCATCTCACGTGCTCCCCTTCTCAGGGCAGGAGCACCGTGGGGTAGATATTTGATTTCCAGTAATGGAAGCTTCACAAATTCCCTCAGGTAATTTATCCTACTCCTTCAGTTTCCTTACTGATACAAATTATTTTATGAAGTCTGTTGCAATGCTTCCTTGCTGAATTCAAGCCATTACTGTTTTTTTCTGTCTTCCACAGACATGGAGAATGCTGTTCCCAGCAGCTGACATGGAGGTATGTGAAGCCCTTCCTATTCTCATTAGTCCAAACAACCCTGATTTGTCAATGGTTTCTCAGAAACGTATTTCAGGACCCTGAGCACTGTTTTCTCCTGCATTCTGGCCTGGTCCACTTCCTTTTTTTGAAGCACTGAACCCACAACTGGAAATGGTGCTCCAGCTGGGGCCACACAAGTGTGAGCAGGGAGGAAGGTTGAGATCACAGATCCTACCCAGCTATTCTCCCTTTGCGTGTCCCGGTACAACACTCACCTTTTCTGCCACTACACAACAATGCTGAATTCTTACCCATTGTCATGCTTTTCTTGTAGAATTGTCATCTCTCCTGTATCTGTACTTCATCACCTCACAGGATAGGGGAGCTGCTGGGACAAGATGCTTCCCCACATAACCTGTGTAGCACTGGGGATTTAGGCAGGATTCTGTTCCACAGAAATGAAATTCCCACTCAGGTCCACCACTGAAATCACCCTGGTGCCTCCCGCGTTGCACGGGCCTGATAGTCATGGAGGAGATGGATGCATGGTGTAATAGCTTCACTATTGAATGGGGACAAGCATCCCTGACCCCATGGAAGGGCTCTTTGGGAAGAGACAGCTTTGTGAGGACAGTGCAGGGTTCCTCCACTGATGGCAGGCCAGGAGCTCAGTGTTGGAGAATGTCTTCTTTCTGCAGAGCTGAGGGCCATGGCACAACCAGCAGACTTGAGAACTGAGGCACACATGGAAAGGACAGATGCTGGATCCTGACTGAGTTTCCCTCACCTTTGAGTTCAAGGAAGCTGACAGCCCTGCTCCCTGCTCTCCCAACACTCAGCACATGCAGGCACCCTGGAGGCAATTGCACAAGAGTTTCTTCCAAGTTCCTCCACCACAAGCCCCAAAAAGTGGTTCTGGTAGTAGATGGTCTTACTGTCATTCTTATTTGCAATTTACATAATGCAAATTTTCTTTGGACACCCATCAACATACATCCTGGTATGTTTGCTAGCTCAGGAAAAAATTCAGGGGGATAAAAAGGAGGGGGGGAGGAGGATTTCATTATGTAAAGTTTTGTCTTACTTCAGTATTAATATCCCTAGATAATACACAACCCTGTAATTTAGAGCAAGGGTTTACTTCTTAGGATGTAAAAGCCTCTCTCTATCAGATTGGAACACAATTGTGCCTTGGTTAGCTTATATCTTGGGTTACTTTAAAAAGAAGGAAAAAATGTGACCATTTCATCAGCTAAAACAAGGAAAAGATCTCAGCGTGTCCAACCCAAACAATGACCTGATGCAAGACCCAAGTCTATCAGGTAATGCTCAAGGGAACATTTTAAACAAGGAAAAAAGAGTGGAAGTGAAAATATATATATATATCATCATTGTATTATTCAGTAATGTTCCTCGACCAGCATTAGCAGCTTATCTTGCCATCGAAGCACTTTTAGATAACAGGCTCAGTTTTATGTTGAGTACAGGCTGTACCAAGTCCCTAAAACCCTGCTATTGTTAAAGATTATGTAAAATGGCCAATGGAAGTGTCACTCCTTCCTGCCCAGCCCCCAGGCTGTTATGTTGTGCAGTTCCTTATAAAAGCCACGCACGAAGGGGAAGGCTGGGAGTGAGGTGCTGAAAGGTAGGAACGGGCACCATACACAGCTGGTGGGCACAGGGCAGAGATCAGCACCAGGCCTTCACCAAGCCACGTTTCAGAGGCTGTACTGCAAGGCCAGCTAATGGAGAGAGTAAAATATCCCATTTAAACTTCCTCAGAGAATTTGCTCCCTCATGCTGAGGACCTGTGGAGCTGCTAAAGACGTTCCTGTGCCTTGGCTGGTACGGCAGAAGCAGAAGGCAAAACGGGAACAGGCTCGAGAGAAGTGAACTGCTCTAGCATTTCAAGTGGGGTTTCTAGAGATCTACACCACCTCCGTTGTTCTCAAGTAGGCTGTGTCAGATCAAAGCAATGAAAAAACGTGATGTTTTGTACCCAAATTCAATAAGCTGTTTGGTTTTGGGGTGTTTGTTGTTGTTATTTTGTTTCTTTGTTTTGTTTTTGTTTTTGTTTTCCTCAGGTTTTTATACATGTTTTAGTGCAATTCTGAAGGAACTTCCTGAGCAGACATTTATGCTGCAAGGTGGCAGCTGCAGTTTGGAGCTCCATGTCCAGCCTTTCCACACAGCTCCTGTGGCCTACAGAAACCCCACAGCCCAAGGAGCAGGGCTTTAGGGACAGCCTCCCAACCCACATGAGGGCAAAGCAATCACCTTGACCAAGGAAATGCCAGGAGACCTCAGAGCAGATCTGAGGGAAAATTGCTCGGGAGAGGTGTAGGCCAGGCCTCAGAAAGGTGGGAAGTCCAGGTAAACAGGACAAACAAATTCAGTAAATTGTGACTTCTTTATTTTTTTTTAAGGAAGATGTGGTTTCTCCTTCACAAGCCAACACAAGCAAAGTGAATTTTTAGGCACAGCACTGCCCCTAGGTTAAACACAGGTGGGCACGATCAGCACCCTGGAGCACACAGCACCCTTGAAGCAGATCTGGAGGGACGGTGGGGTTAGATGGATGTCACGGATTAAGCTCAGTGTTAGCCACCCGCAGCTGGTTGATGCAGCACATACGTCGGATGTGGCCCAGACACCTCATCTGTGAGCAGATCCCCTGTTTGGGGGGATGGCTGAGGCGAGAACAGCTGTACCGGGTCAGGCCGGCCTTGTCCCGCTTCCAGCCATTTGCAGCTCAGATTCTCCTCAGCCAGCAGTGGCTTCTGTGCATTTAGTAACCCTTGACGGCTTTCATTCCTTTCGCGTTGGTTTCCTCATCTACCTACAGACACTTTCAGCCTCCCCCGTGTCCCACAGCAAGGAGCTAACTGCACGTTGTCCAGAGAGGCTTTTTTCTTCCATATGCTCTGAACTTGCCCCTTGCTGGCAGCACTGAATGCCCCTGCTCCTTGCACTGGAAGACCAACCGACCCTTACCACACAGAGATGCTGCAAACCTCTGTCACACCTGCCCTTGCCCGTCTCCTTTCCTCAGCACCAGAACAACACAAAGCTGCTGCACCTCACCCTGCTCATACTGCTGGGAGAAGTGAGTGGGCAGGAGAGCTTCATACATGTACGTTTGTGCAGCATTCACATTTGCCTTTGATAAGGATTTCCTTACCATGCAAACATCTCTCACATTTCAAGATAGAGAAATCGAGCATATTGGAAGGTGCCAGATGATGCGTCTCCCCCTCAGCATTGAGTTTTCCAAAATTTGCACCTAGATGTAACTGCATATTCCAAGCATGTGGATTGACAGGGGAGATGGATAAGGGGGGATTTGTGCTACTTGTGATTTGTGCTAGGGAATACATAGAGAGCAGGAACAAGGAAAATGATTCTCACTTCTCAGATGCCCAAGAGCTGATCAAGTCTAAATACAGTTTGCATCAACAGGATCAGAAAACAGCCAGCACATCTCATTTTCCTCTGATATACATCCCCATGTATCTTGACATTACAGAATTAAAGAAAACCTGTATCATTGCACGAGGATCCTTGTCCCCTTACAAGCAGCATGCATGCACACACAGGATAGCTGTATCATGTGCTGGCAAGTAACGGAGAAGTTTAGCAAACATACCTGAAATAGCTCACATACTTAGGGATGCCAAACAGGCTCATTATACCATTTCCAGAGGTGTTTTTCTTTCTTTCTTTCTTTTTTTTTTTTTTTTTTTTTTTTTTTTTTTTTCTTGCTCTCCGTGTCGCTCAGCCATTCCAAGCACAGTTGCTCATTTTGGCTTGCAATCTGCAGCAGACACCACTTAAGAAGATGACTTTAATGATAACCATCATTTGTCACTGCAAGACAAAATAAGCAGCCCCGCTCCGCAGACTCCCCTCTGTGCCCAGCTCTCCTCCTCCTCCTCCTCTTCCTCCTCCTTCTTCCAAAGACCAGATTTGTTAGGCAGAAAAATCTGAAGGGTTTACAGAGGGCACCTGAGCAATTGTGCAGGATGACCCACCTAAGGGTAGGGATGATGTGTTCTGTAGGGAAGTGTTCAAGGCCAGGCTGGATGGGGCTTTGGGCAACCTGGTCTGGTGGGAGGTGTCCCTGCCCATGGCAGGGGGTTGGAAGTAGATCTTTAAGATCCCTTCCAACTCAAACCATCTTGTGATTCTGTGAATCTATGATGATAAGGTGGAAATGACAAAGAAAATGGAAGAACTGGGCTGTCTTGCCAAGCCTCTTGGCAAACAGATCTACGAGATGAGAGGATGTTGCTTTGCTGCAGTTGTTTAAAGCTGGACCAAAGAGAGATGTTGCACCGCAGAGACACAGGGAGGCCCTGGAGGACAGCCAGCTCTGGTGACCCCAATCCCCAGCAACGTGACCTGCACTGGGGAACCTCTTCCTCTGCAAACACGTGGTGTTGACCTTCGGGTCCTTCTGGCACAAACCCCTCGTGCCCCAATTACACCCTGTTCACAATTACAACCGTGCTCACCTGGTGCTGGGGCCTCTGCTGGATTTTCTGGGGGAAACAGCATATGGGAATCACACCATTTGGCCTTGCAGTTCAATTAAAAAACAAAAACAGAACCACACACACTAGCCCCCGTGCAGGGAGGAGGGGAGGGGAGCAGCCTCCGGTAGCTGCCTAATCACTCTGAGGGTGACGGCCCCGCTCCTGTCAGCACAAACCAGCAATTACAATTAATGGGCTGTGGCAATCGGACCCCGGCGCTAGCAGAGACGGCCGGTCCTGCCATTTGCATGCAGTAAATTATTCAGGCTGTCAGCTGCTCAGGCGCGCACGGGGGATGCTGCGGTTAAACGCTGGCCACATGGCTAATGCGAGGAGCATCCACCCGCCCCAGCACCCGCACCAGTGCCAGGGGTGGCCGGTCACAGCTGTACCTCTGCAAGAGGGGAGGGTGCCCAGCGTGCTCACAGCTAGCGTGTGCTGCTCATTGAGCAAAAAACACTGGGAGAGACCTCAGAGCCCACCAGCGTCTCGTTTAGTTAAAATTTCAAGAGGCTGTGTACTTGATGGAAGGGGAAAGCTGGATGCTGGCGAGCAAAATCAAGTTCCTGCTGCACGTGGCTACTATTACCTGCACGTGTGGTCATGGCCAGGTGCTTCTCAGCAGGCAAATTTACACAGGGACTGAAAATCAAAGTATTCCTATTCGAAAGATGCGGCGTCACATCATGAACTCGGTGGTTGTCAGCTAACTCTGAATTTCAAAGAGCCAAATGCTGTGCTCCAAAAGGACCTCCACTCAGTTTTGTGTTGTTCTGCAGAGAGCAGATGGATAGGAATAAACATTTAGGGCAGTTTTGTGTACCTCTAGTCTTGCAACATACAGAGGACATCGCTTGGGGACTTGGGGAAAGGTGGCTCTGATGGGCACCAGTGGTGCACAAACCAGCTCACGGTTCCTTGGCAGGAGCTGCTTCACACTGCCCCTTGCCACAGAGGTAATAAAGCAGCAATACTTATTCTTAGCAACCCAACAGCTCCAGCAGGCACAAAAAAACAATCCTGGAGAGCATTTGACAATGCAAAGGACACTACAGGCTTTCCAAAGGTGAGCACACAGCGGATACCTGGTGTGAGCAGTCACAGATCTGTCTGGGTAAATCCAGTGTGTGCTGCAAACGTCTCATCTGCCTATCCACCTGTGAGAGATGCATTTTAATGTAACCACCCACACGCAAAAAAACTTTTTCAGAATAACCCTTCAGGCTGGAGAGAAGGGAGTAAGGAGAGGACTGTGAGCTCTCCCAGCCTAAACTACTGTGTTTCAGGAGCAGAACACAAAGAATAGCAAATGTGGGGCAGAAGTGGTAGAGCAATTTGGAAAATGATGGGGAAAAAATGGCATCGGCTGTGGTCTGCTAGCACATCTCTGGTTCTTCATTCCTGTTTTCCCAGGAAGAGAAGGGAGAGTGAGGGATCTGACACAAGCACAAAACGCAGCATTTTTTTTCTGGTCTCAGAGTGACCAAGCTGTTTCTTCACTAGCACCTCAGTGTGGACAACTGCAGCAAAGCCTGTTCATTTACATTCAAATGAGACTTGCTTTACACTGAAGCCTACATTCATTCACTGGTACGCGGCCTGAGGGCAAATATATTTCATGTCAGGAGCGTGAAATGGTTCAGAGTTGTCCCATGTGGCTCAGGACCACTTAAGTCCCCTTTCCCTTGCTAAACATGCCTCCCTCCCCCCTCCCAGCAAACATGTTGGACTGCGGTATCGGCAGCTTTCTTGGGAGTACTCGGCTTTTCCAAATATGCAGGGGGGTTAATAGAAAGGAAACATTTCATCAAGAAGTATAAATAGTGACAGGCATATAAAATAATGACAAACATAGCTCAATCCTCAGATGTGAAGAGTTTGACATTTAAAATGAAGAGAAATAAAACGGGAATGACAAATGGTAATACTCTATGTAGGCACAATCAAGCAAACTGGTACAAAAGTCATGATAATGAACAGCAAAATTTAAGTTTAAGGGCAGTAGGTCACTATGCTAAAGAAGTACCTGTCTCTGAGCTTACGGGCAGATCAAGGTGCCTGCGTCGGTCTGATCTCTTCAGCACTGAGCTCACACCTATTTGAAAAGGTCTGGGTATATCCCATTCAGTCTGCCTGTATTTAGGACAAGCAATTAAGAGAGTGTGATTGCCAGCAGGTCAAGCTATTTCAGATCTACAAAGACTTAAAATCCATTCAAGTGCTCAAATGCATGCACTGAATAGTCCCATCGCGACCAAAGGGCCATGTAGCAGCGTGGAAATTTAGACAGCGGTATGGGCTTTCACACATCAGAGCCATATTTTTATCCTCATTGAGGCCCAAAGTACTTATGCATATATACACTAGCAGTAAAACAACAGAGTGATCCTTTATGACAGTATGACCATAATCTAACCTGACAAATTCAATTGTCAGCATCCCTTAAAGTAAATTACAACTATGCCCCCTTGGCTAAATCCTGAGCCCTTTCAAATAACAAAACAAACTGCTCTCTCCCAAGAGTTGTGTTCTCTGCATTGTGTTTTCTGACATGCTTTCCCACCATCAACCTTTCATCCTGTTGAACTAATTTCCATTGTAAGCTGCGGAAGGCAGGGAGGATAACTGCCTTTCATCAGCTAGTGCAGCGCGGGGCTGCCCTGAGGACAAGCGATAGAGGGGGCACGTCCTTGCTGGGACCAGCAATGAAGTCCTGTCTGATGGAGGGTGAATGCAGCAGTTTGTACGTACATCTGTGCTTTTCAATGAATAGCAGGTAATGGCAGCTGGGGCTAACAACTGGGAAAGGTCCTCCCCAGCTGCTGCTCTGCAGAGGTCACGGGGTTTCCACCAGCAGAGCATCGTGGTGCTTGGTGATACCTTCTTCCAGCTTGGTGTCCCACTGCTGCCAGCGAGCCAGGCATCCAAACTAAGGTCAGGGACTTTGCAGCTGGCCCTCTTACAAGAGGGATGCAGCCAAGCTCTGCATCTTACCACAGCGTTGAAAAGAGACACGGCAAAGTGCTGCCAGAGGCACTGCTGTGGCACAGCCAGCTGCACGCTTTTCTCTTTCTGTGTAAATTGAAGAAATATGTCTTCTACATCCTATTTTCTGCACCCAGTAACCATGCCCATTGGTACTATATCTGTAAACATTTGTACGGTATACACCTGGGTTGCACAAGAGACCATGCTCAGATCAACACTGCACACCTACAGGGAGGGAGGATAAAACCGAGATGAGCAGAAGGTTTATTTCTTACATTTCCACTTTAATATCTGTATTTTCCTTTACCCTAAAGTTTTGAGTTTCACCTCTAAAAATCCAGTCTTTGTGTCCCTTCTGATTTGCTGGTCACTCAACAGAAATGTGCAAAGCTCTACTGACATTAATATAACTCACAGAAAATTAAATTTCATGGCTTTGCCAGAGATTAAGCCAAGGCTTTCTGGGTGGTCACAGCTTGGATGGATAGGATAGCTCAAGGGAAATCATTCTTGTAATTGGTGGTGTCAATTAATTAGGAGAACCCTTCTTTTTGTGCCAGTGTTAGATCTTAGCCCCAACCTCTGCACGGCGACAATTTTAGGGGAAGATGAAGACGTAGGGTCCCACTCACACATATACCTTGCTTCACCAAAAGGAAAGAAGGTCTGAACCTGCCAAATCCTGACCTCTGGCTTTGCCTGGTGGCCTCAACAATGGTCATTGTCAGCCCCAGTCCTCAGCAGCACTGTTCTTCTGCAGAAGAAGGGGAAGCTGCCCCGAAGTCATCCCAGATTCTGCCTCCGCTCCATAAGCACCTCTGCCAAAAGCAGCGGCCAGAACAACCAGCCTTAACCAGTACAAACTGCAAGGTCCACCTGGGCCAAGGCTGGTTGGAAACTCCCCCAGGAGTGAGTTTCTGGAGTGGGGAAGTAGCAGAGAAGTTGTCCAAGTGCAGCAGCCTCTTCAGATGACTCAGCAGAGCCCAGGGAGATTGTGTCATGGCCTTAGCATGCTGTATCTGTCTTAAGGTATCAGACGTTGACCTCAAGAATCATCTCAGATATAACCCTCCCCTACTCACATGCTTTGTGTGTGCAGCGTTCTGCAGCAGACACAAATCCGGAGGGCTGACAGGTTTATCAAGTCGTGCATAAGTCCCCGCTGTGAGCATTGGCCACTCCTGCTGCTGCGGAGAGGCACAGCGAGAGGGTTTGTCAGCTCCCAGCACAGCCCACTTCAGGAGCAGTGCAAACACCCTGCCATGCCGTCACTGGCATCCTCATCCAGCCACTCGTAGCACACAGCTCCTGTCAACAAGGGCGAAATAAGAATCAGCTTAAACCTCTCTTCCTTATCCAAAGAGCTGAGGATGAACAAGGCAGTCTGAGAGTCTTGGTGTGTGGCCTTTAGCCCATCAGAGGTCTCAGAAGGACAGTGTCCAGGCACAGAGTGAAGATCCACAGCCCTTCACCGTGTGATCTGAATAGAGTTTCAAAAGGAGACCTCAAAGATGCAGACTGCAGCGAGATGGAAGTGGTTGACTGCAAGGCTGAACCCTGCTCAGGAGGATCCAACCCACCGGGCAGATCCTGCTGGCCTTTCCCTGGGGAGCCATCTTGGGCTCCTGACAGGGCTCGGGATCAGCGTTACCCCACCATAAGGCGCAGGTGTGGGAGTGCTTCCACCGCATGGCAGCTTCTCCCTGCTGCTGCTTGCAGAGTGGCCCAGCCTCAGCAGGGGAGAAAGCAGGCAGGGCACCAGGCTCTGAGAAAGGATTACAGCGTGCTGTAAGTGATAACATGCGCAGTCAGATGAGGAACAGTGCAAGGAAAACAGTGGGGGCTCACACGGGTGTGTGAGTGATCGCACACATGATACATGATGCTACAACTTCACTTTGATTCAGAAATCAAAGGATCTATCTGGCGTGGAAGATCTGAGCTTTTTTTTTTTTTTTTTTTTTTTTTTTTAATAAAGATTTCCAATGTGCTGAAACCATTTATAACAATACTTAAAAAAAAAAAAAAAAAAAAAAAAAAAAAAAAAAAACAAGTCTCTGGGAAATTATTGGCATGAACTTCCAGGGGTCTAAATTAAGGCCAGCCCAATTTTCCAATTAGGCAGCTTGATAGGCAAGATGACAAGCGCAGAGTAGCAGGGCAGGCCCTGAACCGCATTTTTATGAACATTTCTCATGACTACAGCAGCCTTTCTATAACCAACAGCTGAGGAGTGCACTTTCCCATGCCGTCAGGGGTGAGGAGGTTACGACTCCGGCATTGTGGCGGCTGTTTTTCACACAAGAACCCAGCGCGCCGCCGCTCGCTTGAAAGAGGCCAGCGCCCTTGAAAGAGAGGGGCTCCCTGGGCTCCCCGGCGCGCGCGCTCGGCCTCCCCGGCCTCCTGCACCCGCTGCTCGAGCTCGGTTTAACCCGCCTGTTTGCCAGGTGACCGGTGGGGCTAATTGGGAACAGGGACCTTTTTCAGAGCTGTTCGGCCGGTGAATGAAATGCCGGCTCCCCGGGGGTGCAGCGCGCAGAGGGGCCGCAGCCTGAGGTGCAAAGGGCAAGGAGGGAGGTTTTCAAGCCAGCGCTGCTCTTTCACAGCTCCTGTGTTTGCCTCCCGGCTGCTCGCCCAGCTCTTGCAGTGCCCTCACGGCAGGCCTCGGGGTGGCACATCGTTCCTGGCTGCCTCCAAAACGCCAGGATGAAGGCAGTGGTGGGATTTCTGGGGCTGAACATGAGTCCAAGTCACCAGTGAGCCAGCCCCTCAGTCACAGACAGTGACACCTAAACATCCATGCAGCACACAACGAAATCATGTGCCAGTGCCTTTCTCTCAGCAAACCACACCAGGCCTGTTTAAATGTCTTTTTCTGTGTCACTTAAAGCAATTTAACAGCTGGATCCATGCTAATTTTCACCAAGCCATGGAAGCTCATCCATGGGCTTTGGTGGATGGGGAGATGCAGGGAGGGAGGTGGTGAAGGCAGGAGTTAGCAGTGACCGGCAGGGGAGGGCATCTGAACACACGAGTCCTTGGGCCACCACCACTACCACAAGAGTCTTGGAGGACAGCCATGCCAGCTGCAAGGAGCTGGGAGCAGCCACATTGACAAAACTGTCCTTTTACTTGGTGTGGCTGAAGCCAAGCACCAAGTTGATGCACACCCCTTCCACATCATGTGGGAGTCCAAATTAAGGATATCTAAGTATGGCTGAACCTATTCCCAGCTTGTCCACATATGCGGTAGGAATAAACCAGGAGAAACAATAGCTGTAGTGGAAGTGGAAGATACCAGTAGGAAGTGGAAGATATCACCACACACAGTATCCACACTTGCACTTCTATTGCAGGACAAGTGAAGGCCATGCCAAGCAAACAGCAACCCAGCCTCAAGGGTATGCAGAAGATACCAATTTCTACCTTCACCACCTCTGGAATACCCTAATTCCCTGCAGCCATTTAGTGACTGAACCCTAAATGGAAGACTGTACCTGCCTTGCTCAGGAGCAGAACATCTCCATGTCAGGGTGTTTAGAAGAAGCTCTAAGTGTTCAAAACCTCTCTAGGCAACCTGTGCCAGTGCCCTGTCATCCTCACTGTAAAGTGCTTCGTGGTGTTCAGAAGTAGCCTCCCGTCCTCCAGTTTGTGCCCATTGCCTCTTGTCCAGACACTGGGCACCACTGAACAGAGCCTGGCTCTGTCCTCTTTGGCCCCTCCTTTCAGGTATTTAAAGACACCAGTGAGATGAGTTGCTGACTCATGTTCAATTTGGTGTCTACCAGGACCATAGGGCCTTTTCTGCAAAGCTGCTTTCCAGCCAGTTGGCCCACAGCATGTGCAGGTCCATAGGTTCCTCCTTTGGGCCTTTTTGAAGACAGGAGTTACATTTGCTTTCCTCCAGTCCTCAGGGAGTTCTTCCAGTTGCCATGATCATTCACAGACGTTCAACATGATGCCCATATACTCATCCAGGAGGCAGGTCAGGGCGTATCCAGAATTCTATTCTCTGATGTCTCCAGTTGTATGTTTTGTTAATTGGCACATTGGATTTTGGCCTTCAGCTTTGATTAGTATTGTGTTTTATTTGTATTCAGTTCAGTCATTTTTCTAGAGAAGATGACAACTCCTCTGCCTGGTGAGAGAAGTATTAAGCCCTTAATTCTCTTCTCTATGCTACTGCACCAAGACCATGAAATAACACGTAAGTTCCCGTGTGTGTCACATCTTAAATGCAAACCAGGTCTGAGGCTGAGAAGAAAAGCAAAGATACAAACTGCCCGAGCTGCTATTGTGTGACAAAGAGGCAGTTAAAGAGGAACTGCTATCTAACCAAGCAGATTGTTTCCATAGCTCCAGTATTTCTCATTAAAGATGAGGGAGAAAAAAAAAATCAGCATTTTCCTGTAACATTTCCAAAGATGACACTGAGCACAAATATGCCTAGTTAGGACCAAATGAGGATTTTAATGTTATACAGCTAAACCGTGTAATGCAAAATTGATTTCTTTCTTACTCTTTTAAAATAAGCCATAAGCAATTTGCTTGGTAAGCCAAACTTTTATGTTTCTCACGTGGCATCGGGCCTATATTAACACCTTATCACTGTATTCCACCAGCAAGATAGGAAAGATGTAATTTAAATAGAGTGCCAGCTCCAGAAGTTTACCCAGAGCTGCATGCGCCCTGGATCCCCCCATCCCCTGGCAGTGAGGCTCTCGGCGGCGCGCCTGGTGCAGCGCGTGGCAGACAGACAGGCTGACAGGCTCACAAATGGCCCTTTTCCTCCTCAGAGCCCGGCGCAGAGTGCTTCAGCTCCCTTCTGATCGAACAGGACACAGCCCAGGAGGAAACGAGAACACTTAGGAGTATTTAAGAACCTACTGCTCTTAGCCTAATGCAGTCACAGGAGGGATAATATTTGTTTTGGGTCACAGCCAGATGACAATGTAATAGCCTCATTTGAGCAGTCTAGACCCTTCATATGTGATAAACACTTCCCCAGAATGCATAATTTACTAAAAAACACATGTAGAGTGCATGCTTGCACCTAGCAGAAATGCTTTCTAGGCAGAACAGAAGGCTTGAAAAGCTTTCACAGCATAAGGGAATAATGATGTCAGAGAAAAACTTAAACACTAAATTGCCTCATTTATAAATGTGACAGTGTTAGGAAAAGAGGAGGAACCCAAACTTTCCAGAAGACCTTAAACAAAAGTAAAATGTTAATATTTTCTTTAGAAATGAGTTCAGTGCCAAAGCTTTGGTGGCAAGACACTAATTTGTTCTCGACAGGCAGGCCTGATTTCTTCAGCATCTCCCTTTTTCCCCATCTCATCACCTGAAGGCCTGGAATATAAAAGGGCAGACAAGCCTGGGGGATTTACCAGGTCGTGTCATACCACATCAGTCACCAAAAGAACATGTAACTATTTTCATTTTTCTTTCAAATCTACATTGTAGTAAAGCTATTTTGTTTTCCAGGTACAAATAAGATGTTTTGAAGTCCAACTCCTAAAATAAAAAGTAGAACTTTTGGAAAAAAAAAAATAAGGCCTTCAAAACAAAACCTAAATAACAAAGAAGCCAAAGTAATGCTTCATCTAAAAACCTAACTGGCTCTAATTCAGTGTTTATGGAAGCTAACTTTGCTTATACATACATCTATGAAAACAGAAAGCACTGCATTCAGGTGTTGCATCTGGGGGGAGCAAGAAGGGGATGTGGGCTAGGGTGAAGCTCACGGGCACTTCAGTTACAGCTCTAGGAAGTGTCTGGTTAGCTAAACGTGTGGAAACATTTGGAGTTATGTATAAGTGAACACCTGTACCTGCCCACAGCTGCTTGCTGCTAAATCACAGAGCAGCCGTGGCCTGGGTAGAGATGTGGAGGCTGAGAAGGCAGCCAGCCCTTCCCTGCTGAGGATGGATTTCATGCTCTTCTCTGAGCATTGCGCATCACATCCCTGGGTGTCAATTTTACACTACACCAAGGGTGAATTACTACTGTTGCAATTTGCCATGGTTATCCAGATGTGTCATTTTGGAAATGCATGCATGATACAAAGCTGTATCTGATAGAGAGGAATGGAGAATTGAATCTCTTTAATGAAGCAGGGTCTGTGTTTTGACCCAAGAATTTTCAGAGGAAAAAAACAAACCTTAAAAACTTCTGAAAATCAAGACTCTTATAGGAAGCTCTTTTTCAGAAGCTCTGAAAAACAGATCAAGGAGAAAAGACTGAGATCTGCTAACACCACATGTCTTCACAGCTGCATATCCCAAAAAAGAAGTTTAGTAGTTATCTTTGATCATCTGATCAGTCCTTCAGAGCAAGTCAAAATTACTACTTTAAATGTAAACACAATGTGGTCTGTAGAAAAATTCCTGATCTTGGCGGTCACATGAACTCTGCTTTTACCAGCCTCAAAAAAGAATTCTCAGCAGAATTATGTATTTATACCTACAGCTACATGACCTTAAAGCCTCAGTACATTGAATCAGCAGCATTAATTTGGTTAATATTGGTAATACATTTAGTATACTTGAGATGAGTATTCAAAGCAGGACTCCTGAGCCAGGCACGATGCCATAGAAGCTGTTGGGGTGGCTGTTACCCTTCCTTTTAGCTAGTAGAAATGACGATCCTCATACATGAAATCATAACAATCTCCAAACAAAAACTCAGATTCATGCAAGTACCCGAGCAAAGGTACATGTGAGGCCACTCAGGAATCCGAACTATGCAGATGAAGAGACTTGACTGAGCATTGATGAAGAAGAATAGGTTGTACACATGCTTGAGTGCATTTAGAAACAGTAAAAGCAAAGAGCAGGAGCAAAAAGACCATGCAGAAAGAGGGAACCCTTGGAGATAGGTAGCAGCTAGCACAAAGGGGGCTGTATTTGATGTCATTCTTCTGTGGGAATGACACTAGAAATACCTGTTTGCATTATCCATTCTTACTCTGATAAAAGATTTGAGTGAACATTGAAAATAGTCTTCTAGTCTTCTACAAGACACAGGAACATGCGACTATGCCTTCGTGGTTGTTCTGTAATAACCAACACTGCTGGTTCCTTATGTTGTATTAAGGACGCGTAGTCTACACATGTTCTTGGCATATATAGGTATAACAAATACAGAGCAATACGAACAGTCCACAACAAAGATATTTTATGATTCCCAGCTCTGTCATTGTAATTCTTCATTTGGGAGTTGTACAGAACTGAGGTGATGTGTAAGGGGATAGGCTACCCCACTAGTGTTTAAAAGCCACTTCTCTAAGGACTATCTGGAGGAAGATTTGACAAATTCAGTATCTGACACACTGTTGTGAAAGAAATCTTAACATCATAGCATGCCCCCCACCCCCAAAACAAACACATTTATTTCCTCCTAAATTGCTCTTGTTTAGGGTTGATCAAGCATATAAGGTGGGTCACCTTACAGGATTTCTCTTTGATATTTCAAATCCTTTCTGGCTCCTCTAAAAGGCCTTCTTTCCCTACTTCAGTAGCACCGTAACTCTTTACCTGGAGGTAAAAACCCAATTAATGAAATTCATGTTCAAACTCCCCTAAGTAAGATCACTGAGATGAACGAGCAATAAAGCCACAAAATCAGCTCATATTGCCTACTTCCTCTCTTGCTTGGATCCCTACTTATTTCAGAAATACAACTTCAGTTTGCAAAACTATAAAAACAACCTGTGAAAACATGTCCATTCCCTTCAGAATGATTACACATTTTCCATGTGATTCCTCCTTAGTATTTTGGGCAAATAAATACCTTATATTAAAACATTCTTCTTGACAGATCATGCATGAGATGTGTTTGGGAGACTGTAGCAGCAGATGTCTGCGCTACAACTATTTCTTGGTATTACAAACAGGCAAAGGAAGGAGTTCTGTGGTTTTCTTTTGTCAAGTTTTTCTTTTCGGGTAGGGGGATAAGGAAAATTCAAACTGCTGCGTGACAGGGGCTGTGGTCCTATGTAAAAAAAACTTCGCTTTCCATTTTTCTTCAGTATCTTTTCAAATGAAAGAATAAAAGACAAACTTTATAGAAAGAGAAATGACAAAGATTTTGGAAAAGATCTCCAAACAGACTAAAGCTTTTGCATCCTGAATTTTGTTGACCATAAGGGTACTTGTAGAGATTGGGAGGCAAATCTGACCCACAAGCCAGCTACAATTTAACAGAATGGCTCACGGTTCCTGCTTTCTGATGCCATCTCATCCAAATATCCCTCAGATCCAGACAAGGAAAGGGGTTTAGGGACCTGTTCTCCCCTCTTCCCACATGTGACTGAAACACCAACATACCCAGCCATGAGACACAGAAGGAGCTACACCATCCTTTAGTGCCTCCATCTGTTCATGTGGCAAGCTCCAGCAGAAAGATGAAGTGTCTGTGGATTTGAGTAATACATGGTAAAGCCAGTGTGCATTTTGCAAAATTCTTAGATACAGCTAGAAAGGCATTATCACTAGACTTATGCTGCAGTCAAACAAGGTGTGCCACCTTAATAATTCTCATTTTATTCCTACCTTTTGGCAAAATATATTACAGTTAAACAGTTTTTTTTGTCATTCAGTGGGATAAATAGCAAACCTTCCCTCAACACATCTACGAAACACTATATATAGATCACAAATGACTGTGCAGAATTCAGACTTGCATACACCAGAAACTAAAAATGCTCTCAGATATCAAATACACCATAGCATGGTTCTTTGCTTGTACATTCAAATATATTTACCTTAATTATATTTACAGAAGTCTAAGGCCTGCACTTGCCCTACTACATTGAAACAGGTCGTAGCCTTTTTTTTTTTAATTAAATTAATAACCAGAGAAAATTTACTAACGTGCATTGGAAATAGGAGCTCAAATTAAAGGAATGAAAAATCTCTATTACTTAATGCAGATGGAGATAAAAGCATGATGTATTAGAACAGAGATTCTAGACCAATATCTCCATTAAACGGTCTGCACTGTAACTTGGAAATGAGAAACCCTTATTGCCTTTCTGCATGAAGCATTGTACTGGAAGGAACACTGCAACAAAAAGCTTTGGACTTCCTCCATGGAAGTAAACTGCCTTAGATCGACATGCCTTGGGGATGGGAAGACTAACTCAGGAATTCTTTAAGCCAGAATTTGGAAACACTCAACTATTATTACCTGGAGAAGCTTAGTTAACCTTCCACATTTAATTACAAAGGCAAATGGCTAGAAAGATGGGTGAATAAAAAAAAAAAAAAAGGTAAGAAGCAAATATGATGTGCTTATTGTCTTTTATTGATCTCACTATTTACATAACCAACCAGAAAAAAAAAACTTTTCATTTCCTTCCTGAGGGAACATTTCATTTGTTTAATTTGTCCTAGAGCACAAAATGTATTTATTTATATGAAATTTACTCCTTTTGCTTTGTTTGCTTGCTTTCCAGAAGCCCTAAAAGGACAGCATCAGCTTCCAGCAAAGTTGTATCAGTTGTTGCGCCCAAGAACCTAGATGTGAGCTCAAGGTCCAGCAGTTTCAGGCGTACTCGAGTTCCTTTCTGGTATTTGCTGTGAAGAAAAGGGGAGAAGGAGAAAAAGGTAAGTTTTGTTAAGCAACAGTCTTACATCTTCTAATCTTCTATGGCTGTTCTCCTGTCTGCAGACTGAAGTAGCAGCCCCATAAAAAACGTGTTGTAATGGAACTTAAGACTGAAATATAACACATCAGCACTAAAAGACTGAACTTTGGATACAAAAACATACTAAATTCTGAGTTTCCCCAAAACATTAGTGTTTAGTTTTACATCTTTTTAAAACCATTTACTGTCATGCATATGGTATTCTTCAAACGTTACTTGCCATTGAAACAGCTTCCAACAAAAGGAAAGTACTAGACAGACAAGTACTAGACAGAAAAGCTTTACACACTCAGAAGATTGAGAAACTGAATTGATATATGTTAATAACCCTGTGCAAGAATCTGCTGGGACACACTCTGTAGTACTGCAGAGCCAATCTTTGTTGATGTAATCCCATCCAAGGAAGAGCAGATAACACCAGATCCCAGTGAAGGGTAGTTATTGTATAGGAAACTGTTTGTGTCTTCCATAAGGATGTTTTACTGTATCATCTGGCATCATACACATGATTATCTGCTTGGCAACACGTCATTAAAGAGAAGGACAAGCCATTATTAGATCACTGGTGACATTGCTATTATCAAAGAAGCATAACGCCAGCTGACTGGTTTATATTCCCAACTCCGGGCCTCAGGCAAGATAACTTTTTTTGTCTTATGACCTCCTCCAAAGTGAGGTAGTATCTGCAAGTTTTTTACCATGTATTATTAAAAAGAAACCCCAGAATTGCTGTACAACACTTGTAACGAAACATTCTTCCTACAGCTTTGGGTTTTATTGTTCTATTCTTTTTTAATTTCTTTTGCCCTTTACGTCATACATGTAGAATCATAGAATATCTTGAGTTGGAAGGGACCCACAAGGATCATCAAGTCCAACTCCTGGCTCTACACAGGACAACCCCAAAATCAGACTCTATGTCTGATAGCGTTGTCCAAATGCTTCATGAACTCCAGCAGGCTCAGTGCTGTGACCACTGCCCTGGGGAGCCTGTCCCAGTGCCCGACCACCCTCTGGGTGCAGAACCTTTCCCTAACCCCCAGCCTGACCCTCCCCTGTCCCAGCTCCATGCCGTCCCCTCAGGTCCTGTCGCTGTCCCCAGAGAGCAGAGCTCAGCGCCTGCCCCTCCACTCCCCTCGTGAGGGAGCTGCAGGCCGCCATGAGGCCTCCCCTCAGCCTGCTCTGCTCTGGGCTGGACAAACCGAGGGACCAAGATGCTAGATTGACTATGTTTTTTGGTGTTTTTTTTTTCATTTTCTGACTATTCTATCTTACATTATTTTGCTTAATCCTATGTAAAATACTCAGTTATGTTATAAACAGCAAAGGAAGATCATTTGATAACTCTAAGCAAGTAGCTACACAGGATACTTCAGTGAGCGAGAGAGAGTTTCTGAAACCCAGTCCCGATTAATCCTGTGATGGTCTTCATGAATCAACACAGTGGAAATCCCAAACACTTTCTTAAAAACATGAAATTGAAAACATTTATCTGCCCAAAATATGAAGAAAAATGCTGCAGCGAAGAGTATGTCACAGGTACTAAAACCAGAGAAAAGCTTATGGGGGTTGTTAGCCCAATAGCTGGAAACAATCGGTTCTGCTCCTTTTCTGTGTTTGCATTTCAAAAGAGCACAGTTACACAACTGATGATAATAATTCATGAAAGCTGACACGTGACTTTTAAGAATAATAATACAAAGGCAAAACAAAATTAAAAGACAATGTGCAAGACATTAAATATGGAAGGCATCTGTTGGGATTTGTTAGTATTACTTAAAAGAGAAAGTTCCCCAAAGAAGTCAGGATGTTTTGACATAAGGTGAATGAAGAGGAAAGCTACTCACTGCTTCCAGCAGCCAATGCTGAAGAACCTTAAATGATACCTACTGGCTAGTGACTTTTAGCCATTTGGGCAAATGGGAGAAATATACAGAAAATTCTCTAGTGTGAATCCAAACTTTACCTTCTTTGATAGCTGCTGGCTAGCTGGGTTGCCTTAGCATGATCTTTGACATATCTTTGTCTTTGACATAGATTACCAGACTTTTCTGCCTTTATTTATGAGTGTAAGGAATGGATGGGGCATGAGAGAAGACCAATTAATATATATATATATATTTATATATATATAAATATATATATAATATATAATATATATTTTATTTTTTTTGAGAGAAGTCAAAAGAAAAAGCAGAGAAGAAAATCTGAGAGGGAGAAATGGGCTATGGAAACAGAAAAGAGAGGGAGCAGACAGCTTGTAACAATACAAAAAGGAGGCTTAGGAAAATACGAGGGAGGGAATAAATGGTAAAGCAGGTGACAAGAAAATATTGAAAACAGTGTAAGAAAATAGACCAGAAATGAAGGAAACTGTATACAGAGGAGAGCTGCAGAAGAGAAAAAATCATTGAAAAATAAAGACTGCTATAATGCCTGAGTAACACCGAATTTAGAGCCGTAACCTACAACGTTCTGTGCTATTTTGAAAAAATGAAATGTTTTCAACCTAATAAAATTTAATACTAGAACTAGTGGGCTTGTGACAAGCATTAAAGACCAGTTGCCTCTCTCCTTCTTCCTCCCCACCTTCTACAGGAAAAACAGCTCTCCAATGATGTAAAGCAGAATGCTGCTGTGAAATCTCTCTTCAGAGTCCAACACTCTTCTATGCAATATTGAACTCAACGAGATTTAAATGGAATTAGATGTCCTGTCTATATGTGAATATGTAGAATGGAGAAGATACTGAGTTATTTGCAACTGAAATACAAAATATTACTTTCATCACACAACAGCTCCTTTTGGGGTCTGGCTGCTTGACTATAAGGGTAAGTGTTGCCCATGTGAATAGAAGAAACTATTTTTTTCTTATCAAACATCTAAAAGTGCTAGTCAGAATGAAGGAAGCCAATGAGAGAAATCTGCAAAACCTGTTCTTCTCACAATTAATAAATTAGATATAATTTAGAATTTTATATATTAGAAATAATTTAATAATAAATTATTGATCTCAAGCATGACTCCCCCCATTTGAGCATTATGAAGACTTTCTTGTAGTTTGCAGGGGACTGTG
Organism: Aythya ferina; assembly: GCF_964211825.1. Taxonomy (NCBI): domain Eukaryota; kingdom Metazoa; phylum Chordata; class Aves; order Anseriformes; family Anatidae; genus Aythya; species Aythya ferina. The sequence continues at coordinate 130,903,114 of NC_140297.1, forward strand.
TAGTTTGCTGGGGACTTTGCTCAAGTTTCCAGACATTAGCATATATTTGTAATGCAAAATCCAAGGAATGGTATTTTTGTAGGAAGCACCACAATCTTAAATGTTGCTTCAGTAACTCAAAATGATTCCAGATAACTTTAATCATGCGTAACTCAATTACTAAAGAAAGTTTTCCAGTCACAGCACATCTGCTTACAGAGATCCTGAAGAACATCACTTTAAGGAGCTGACACAACTGCCAATTTGTGTGAATATAAACATTTGGTTTTGTGACAGATGTTCCCTAGAGCTAAAACACTTTAGAATAAACGAGAAGTGGAAGATGTAGGAAAAGTAGAAACACGAATACAACTTGCAGTGGTGGTCTATCCACCACATTTAGAGCAATATGAAATGATAGGTTGCTCTACGCATAGTAATCATGTTCTATCCACAAAGGTATTTATCCTTAAAACAGACAAAATTATCCTATGTTTAAAGCAGAGCTTTAAGCAGGACCCAGAAACAAAGCAGGCATTTTATTATTTTCAGAATGTCTTAGGAGACACAGAACACTAGTGGGAAAGGAAAGAAAGTATCTACTGCATTTTGCAAAAGGACTTGCTTTATTTTTAAATAACAATGCTGGTATTCAACATCATCCTATCTCATGACCATCAGCAGGAACCATTAACCTTCCCCCAACCCCCAAGCATGGTGTTTGTCAAGGGTGCACACACATTTCTTCTACCACTTCCTACTGGCAGGTAAGAGCACTAAACTCACTTTGAAGCAAACAAAAATAGTTTGGTTGACAAGGCGTAGGAATATTCTAAAAACTTAAAAAAATATTTTTAACTTTTAAAAATATTTTACAGGTAGAGTCAAATCTTTCTCCACTTCTACAGACCTTATTTATAAAACAGTCAGCAGAAGGGAGTAGCAGAATTGAATTCATGGAGGTAAGGCACCTGGGATAGATATTTCATTCAAACTCGATATTCTACAACATTTCTACACATAACACACATCCTCGTGAGAAAGCATTTCTCCTCTCTCCTTCCTCCTAACTGGCAATATCCCAGAGCACAGGTGGTCTCTGAATCCCCTTGCTATCAATTATGCTTTATCAACATCCTAACCACCTAGGAGCAGTAGCCCAATTTTATTGCACAGACATCCTTGAAAATATAAACAGACACTGGGACCTTGCAGCCAATTTTTTCTTTTCACTAATTCATCATTTCCTAACAAGAGCTATAATTTCTAACTCTGGGAATGCCAGTTGTGGTTGGAGGGACCCAGCCTTGGAGGTGGAAACCCAGCACTGCTGCTGCCAAGCCATGACCCCATACAGGGTCAGTAGAGATGTGGGCACCCACTGGAGCACCTGCCAGAAACTTTCGACTGAATTTAAGCCAAGGATCAATGGGCTACAAAAAGCTTTCTGTCATATGAACAATTACTCACAGGCTTCTCTCCATCTGTCCTCAAGTGGGCAAACTGCAGGGGACAATGGCACACCTCTTCTCAAGTGTCCATTTCCACAAGATGGCTTACAGCTAAGTTGGAGGCAACCCAAATAATTGTTTCAGTGCTCTTTGCATCATTTGGACTGTTGTGGAGAATTTGAGAAGACGCAAAACAAAAATCTGTTTTCTTCTTTGAACCACAAGTCTATACAGCCACACATCACCAACGTATTACAGTACGTAGGAGCACAGAGAAAACATACAGTACAGCTTTGTGAACACTACTTAAAGAAACTTTAAAAGCAAATAAAAAAAATAAAGTTCCATTAAAATTCCATTAAATGTAGGGCCTTTTATCTTTGCTTTTTTTTTTTTTCCTCTTGAACATACAATAAATACAGTATACACTTCCAAACCGAAGCAACATGGAAGCTTTCTTCTGACTGACTACATCCCTTTTATTGCCATCTGTTCTTTACCCTAATCCTTTCACTTCTGCACTGAAGCTTTACATCTCGTAAAATCTTAATAAATTAAATGAAACATCACCAAACCCACAAAACTCTACAGTCAAGATTTTCAACTTGTATTTTTTACAAAGTAAGCCATTTTAATATGTCCCCTTAAAACATATGTATAAACAACAACAGCAAGAAATAAGACGATGCATTTTTACATAATGAGATTGGAAAGGGGGAATATGGAATGACATATTTCAGCTCTTGCTAACTTTCAAGAAGGCTGGGGGAAAATGTTCATTTTAAAAATTATAAGTCATTTCAGGCTCCAGCAAAAGGTTTACCAAAGGAGTTAACTTAGAAAGCAATGAGCATGTAAAAATGAGGAGGCTATAACTAAAAATGTTTTTTGATCCTAATTATACCATTTGCTACCATGAAAATGGGACACTAGCTTTGCAGGTGTGCAATTTCACATGTCAAGGAAGCATCCTCATTACTAAATGGCATGAAGAATTTTATTCAAACTCTAAATTACAGGTGCAAACATTAAAGCGTTTTGTCAAACTATCCAATGTTTAATGCTGCATGTGATCACAAATTAGCAAGCAGTCCTTTTTCTATTAAAACTACACAAGTTATTATTTTAAAGTTCAAAGTAATAAACCTTTCATTTTGGGGGACAGTGCTTCAAAAAGAATAAAATTGCAGAAATTTTTGAGCCTCACCAGGTCTTGCCTAGTATTTCTCACTCATTTTAAAAATTCACTCACACATATCCTCTATTTCATATCATAAAAATACAGGGCTGCAGTTTTGAAAGACAAAAGGAGTATGTTAGCTTATATTCCTTCTATTTCATTACTGTTTTTCCATTTTCACTGTGTTTGTTTTTTTTGGAACAGTAAGTAGTGAAATTCAAAGATAAATCCAGGGCATGCTACAACCATCCTCACCCACCGTTCGTTCCTCCACACCATCCATCCGACCCCTTGTAAGCCTGCCCCTCTGAAGGGAACAGGAAGGCAGCTATAAAACCTGGTTTTGCATTCCTATGCTAAGGGCACGATTAAAAGAAATTTAATTCGATTATTTTACATTTTTGCATTTTGCATCTTTTTTTCTTTTTTTTTTAAACATCTCCCAACACATTCCAATGACGGCTTTCCAAAACGGAAATCAAAGGAATCTCTAAATTATCTTCTACACAAAATATATTAATATAAAACACTCCAAGACAGAGCTAGAGTTGAACCACAGCGCTCCCAAAGAATGCTATAAGAAGCTTTAAAATCTTTCATTTTCATACTATCAGAACTTCAAAATGTGTTTTCAGATCTATTAGTCAAGAGGTTTTGTTTCTGTGACCTTCAAGTTCATCAAGTCCAACTACCACCTAACACTACCAAGCCCACCACTAAACCACGACCATGTCTCTCAATGCCACATCTCTTAAATTCCTCCAGGGATGGGCACTCCACCACTCCCCCGGGCAGCATGTTCCAATGCAAAAACCACCCTTTCTGTGATTTTTTTTTTTCCTGATATCCAATTTAAACCTCCCTGGTGCAACTTGAGGCCATTTTCTTGCAACCTATCACTTGCCACCTGAGAAAAGCGACCACCACCCTCCTCACTGCAAAACAAAATTCTTGTTCAGAAATATGAATGAAACAAAAATTACCAAACTGCTTGCAAGGCAAAGGCAGCACAGTTTTACAGAGCAACTTACAGCTTGGTACAGTGGCTTGTTGGGGCAAAGAGGTCCCAAATTAACTTCATATGTATGCACAAAGTTGCAGAAAGTGAATGTAGAGAGGTAGTATGAGCTCTGCCCTGAGCAGAGCACGAGATGGTACAATACCACTGTATGGTATCTTGCTGCCTACCTTTCCTTAAGGGCTACTAAAGACAGGAACATGTAGAAAACTAAATAACCACTTACAGATCTTGACCTGTTAAGTTATTAGAAAGATTGAAGATTTCCTTTACTGAAGGAAAATACTGGTATTAAAACATACTTAAATCTATCTGGGAAAAATACATATAACTGCAGGAAACTGAGGTCAAACAAATGCAAACTAGAATCACTACTTTATCAATAATATTGACTAAATACATGGGGAAAACAAAAATAAAAACAAGCAAAAAAAAACACACAAAACAAGGAAGCTATTCAGCCCCTGATGGCTTCAGCCAACGAGATGCCAAAACAAATGCTTTACTTCGGTTCAGGGCAACCTGCTGAAATGTAACATCTTGTGATGCAGTGAAGTCCAGAGAGATAACCTGAGGGTCTCCTTTGGCTTAAATTCCATTCACATGTGATTCATCATCACAACAGCCAGTCATTCAAAAGAAGGATGGACTCTCAACATAGGATTTTCAAAGCATCCCTGTTTTCTTCAAATAAACATTTCACAAAAATGTTCCGAGGTTGCTGCAGATATTCCGTCTGAAAATACAACCTTTCTTCCTGTGATTCACCAGCCCACTGCCACTTCATGTGTTTGTTTTTTTTTTTCCCAGTCTTTGTTTTCAACTTTCCTTGAACTAAGCGAGAAAGCATGCCCTCATTTCTACTGAACGTTTACTTTTTTGTGACACCTGATTAGTATTTTACCAGAATATTTTTGCTTCACGTGTCAGGATAAACGTGTCAAAACCATCCTTTTACAAGGGAAAAAGCTATATGCTGATGTATATACACATATACACTCTGCTAGATAAAAGGATCTCATGTTCTTGGCAACATTTACTACAATACTGTAAACCTGTATGAAACCATCAGCTCAGACAAGTCACTGTCACCTTGTGGTTTTGAACAACAGCATGTAAGTAGAGCCTGAAGCAAGCACTGTCAAATCAACAAGTGCTTTATGTACCTGAGGAAGTTCACAGGCAAACCCCATTTTGTTCTGGTCACTGCCAAGCAAAAACTTGAAGTGAACACCAGAAAAAAAAGTTTGGGGATAATAGCTAGATCCTGAGGTGTGAAAAACATTCTGGAGCACCTGCCAGTATTCCTGGCCACCAGCTCTACCTCTGCAAGGTAGAGCTTGCAGAAACATTCACAAGCACACTACAGTCACTGCAGGGTCTTGAAATTACTAGCAATTAGTATAGATAATTACCAAACAGACTGGCAAAAACAGCAGAATGTGGGGGTACCACTTATCATTAGTGGTGAAGTGTTATCTCCATTTATGCACACGGAGCTGCCCAAAACCATGGCGCGTTGGTCAAGCCCTGAATATCTTCACCCTGTGGGACTCAAAGTTCAGGGACCTTGTCGCCCTTCCCTGGGTTTCCACTGGCTATTGAGGCACCTGGTAACCAAATGGAAACGGCACAGACATAGGTGAATGGACAAGAAAATTTCCAAGCACTGACAGCTAAAAGAAGGTAAATGCAAAGCCCGACAAAAATTATTTTGTGATTATCACGGAAAAGCCCTGAGCAAACCGCAGTGAACTGCTATTGCAATGATACCAATCATCAATGTTTTTAAAATAGCAAAACCAGTAAAAAATGCCAAATATTCACTCAGAATGGTGACAAACTTCCAAAACGTAACATGCATGCCTTTGATTCAGACAAGAACCAAAGCACACAATGTTTACAAGAACTGACAATTTTTTTTCCTTGGTATTTTTTGTTACAGACTGCAAAAATGAGTTTGCATTAACTAAAACTTTTGGGGCCGGATGATTCCATTTTTAGAGCAAGAATCCAAATACTAATCTCTATTTTCAAATGCACTTCATATCACACCAAAGATGAATGCTATAACCTTTTCTCTATGGCACAGTGAGGTACGCTTTGACAAATGAAACCTGCAAAACGTGGCTCCTGTCATTTCTCAGAATGTCTATCAGATATGGATATGGCATCACAACCAGTAATTTATGCCAGTTACTTTGTCAGTCTACACTGTAAAACTTATCCTTTAACTTGAGAGCAAATGTCACTCCAAGGGAAGTGAACAAAAGAAATCCAAGTCCTTAACCCAGATTGTTTTATTTTTTCTCCTGTTTAAACTAGGCAATGAACTACTTTGATAAAAATATTGCTTCATGAGGTACAAAATGCTAAAAAATAAAGATTATGATATACTCCGACTTCTAATAGATTTACCTAGTTATACTACAAAACAGTTCAAAAAGCATAGCCCTTCATGCTTATGGGCACCAGAAGCCTGGCAAACTGCTCAGAAGATGAAAGAATAAAAAAAAAAGTACTGATGTGAAGCCTGCGCTAGCAGATACTCTTCTGTCCATCACGTTCCTAGTCCCAGCCCATTTATCCAGCGAATCTCACTCTCCTCTTGGTTTCTTACCCAATCACAGCCTTTTCTTTCACCACTACCAACTAAATTCAATCCTCTTTTTTTTTTTTTCCCTGCAATTTCTCAAATCTCTCACTCAGCCAATGCCAGTCCCCTTGCACCAGCAATCCTGACAGGTCTCTCGCAGGGGATTAAAAATAGCAGGCTTTGATAATCCAGACACAGCTTTTATGAAAATTCAGACCCCACCGTTTCCCCCGCTTACTGTCTGAGTGTGTCATTACTGCATGGGAACAATGACAATGCATTTAAAATCTTGCTGAACCTTGGTGCTCAACCCTCGAGCCTTGTACAGCTTGGAGAAGCTGTCACGCAGGAAAAGCATCAGCAAGACAGGATGATTCACGTACTGTCAGCAGGTCTTTGCAGGCACGTCTTTTAAGTCTGCTCTGATGCTCCCATCTGGGCTGATAGTAAGTACTTCCATGTCCTTTCTTTGTCTTCAAACCCCATCATAGCCATAATCTAGATTTATTCTTTTACTGGGAGAGGCTGGACGCAGGAGATGGGTGGGGAGGTTACAATGGCAGGGAGTGCTGGCATATCCAGACAGACAGAAAATGGAGCTGCTGAACAGCTGACAGAGATAGCTGAATTTCCAGCTGCACGTGAATCCAAGCAAGAGATGAGAAAGGAACTAAAGAAGGGGGAAGGTCAGATACAAATGGCTTTGGGGTCTCTAGGAAGGGAAGATAACACACTGGGAGGAAAGAGTGGGGTCTGGAGGAGGTGCAGTTTTAGGCATACAGCTTTGGAGAATTTGGGTGAGGATTTTGGAGAATCGTGGGATGGTAACAATTGCTGTGGAAGAACTGGATGGACTTAGCACATGGTTCCCATTTATCTATCAACTACGGCCACACGCTGAGGACTGCTCCTTGCCAAAGGATTGCTGGAAAGTACCAGTCTGTCCCCTCAACCTCCCATGCCTTTCCCCAGTTCTCCTTGTGGCTGTTGGTACCTGCAAAATGCCCCTACCCATAACAACTGCCCTCTGTCAAAGGTCCAGTCCAACACAAAAGCTGGTCTGTAAAATGCAGCACATGCAGATCGCCCAGGCAACTGCAAGGCACTCAGAGAAGAAGGAATCAAAGATTTTAGCGATGAATATCGGACAGTATCAACAGCATGCTCAAAGTCTGACAAAGTTAAAAGCAGGTAAAACGGGATCTTGCAGGGGAAAAGCACCACTCTAACAACAGATTATAAACCTTACTGTTTTCAGGGCACACAGGTCATCTTGGAGCATCCCTGAGTGTGTAAATCTTGAATATATACCTGCATTTAAATACCAGGGAACAGGATCCACATTTAAAGGTACGTCAGACAACACTGTTAAAAGTTTCCATTACTTGTTAGTGTCCCTTTAATCTGAATGTGTGAAGAACAATCTCAGCTGCCTATGTTATGAATAAACAATACAGACTAACACAGAACAGACTTTTTGATGAAAAAGAGGTCATGGTGCTCCTGCAAAAGGGACATTTTCAGATTCCGTCAGGAACATTTCTTTGCATGCTACCACTTGCATTATTCATTCAAATGGCTTTCAAAGTTCATAAAAGCCTATTCAAAGACAACATGAAAATCTTGCTGGGGAGCTGCACCTTAAAAATACAAATGGTTTGACACTGTCAGTTCAATTTTCAAGAACTCGCAAGGAAGAGTGTGAAGCATGGGGCAAAATTACTCACAAGGCTGGCTTCTCTGCAGAATGCCATCCAGCTATCGTTGTGCAAACCCTGTATTTGATTCCCTTTCTGCTAAAAGTAACAAATATTAGAGATATTAGCTGGAGATGGACAGTTTTGTAAAAGGTATATTCAGATATTTTTTTTAAAGTGTTTCACACATTTGTGAATAGGAAAACACACAAAGAATATCTGGGAAGGATCCTGTGGGTCCAGGCAAGGAGCTGAGGTGAGGCAGCAAGCCACTGACCGGCTGTGTATGGTGATGTCAGGAGTGAGCACAGACTGCTGCAGGCAGCTTTCAGAAATACTGAAAGGAGGAAAAAGCTGTAAGGAACAGCAGGAAACAAGGTATTACCCGACATGATCAAGATATTAGAAATAACAAAGATCATCCTAATGCTGTGATGCACTCAGAATCTTCTTTAAGAACAGTAAGAAGTGGGTGTATTCAGGGCAGTAGAGCTGCACCCAGTATGTGGAGACCACCTTGAAATGGACCAGTAACACCTGCCATGAGATGGTATAAGGAGAACCATCTTCCCAATCTACTTGCTTGGCTTAGGCATTCTCTAATAACCACTCACGAGTCTTCTGTCACTTATTGGTCAACAGAGAAACACCGATGAATTCTCATTAAATGCAATATACGAACATGAACTCTAGCTGGGAAAAGAAGTAACAAAATAGGCTTTTTTTTTTTTTTTTAATAACTGTGGAAAGATCCACAGAAAATTAAATCATTTCATCTTTCTCTACAGTGAGGAAATTAGAGATAGTTTAAAATACCTGGGCAAAAAGGGAAAAGTAGAGATTCTGTCATTAGAAGAACACATTGAGAAGCAAAATTATTAACGGGTATCATACAGAGTCAGATAACCTTATCCTCCATAGTAGTGCCTCCAAACTCTTCCTAGAAGCAGCTTTCTCAAGGAATTTTTCATCTACAAACCCACTTTCTTGGGCCATTTTGGAATGGAGCCATACATCATTTTCCCCATCTACCTCATTCGTGTGATCTTTCAACTGGATCTGCTTGAGCAGGCCTTTCCAACCAAAAGGTACTTACTGGATCGGTTTAGTGCTGTCAACCAGAATGGTTGAAGTCATGACAAAATCCGGGCATATTCCAGGAATGGAGATAAAAAATGACATGATGTGGACAGAAGGAACTTAATCTATACCCCAGCTGACAGGTCTGTGCCCCTCTTGCTCAGTACCACCAACAACAGAAGAGCTTTTGGTTGGCAATGGCATCAACTGCTCCCGATGGAGGATGGAGTTCTCTGATGGGCTGTAGCACAAGCAACAATTTGAAAAGGCTATTTCCTTTTCAGTATGAAAGCTCAAGCAAACACTTAATGCTATTAGCTTTGTATTTTAAACCATTTTCTTAGAACCATTACATAGAGAATCCAGAGTAGAAGTCCTAAAAATGACATAAAGAGAAGGCATGCATAGTTTTAGCTCTTCACACAATTAAAATTAAGAGCTGAAAGTACTACAGCTCTACCTGTAGAGTCAGACCACTTTTGTTGGATCATCAAATCAGGCTGCTAAGACTACCAGTACATGGCTGGGACAAACCTCGTGACCACCCAAACCATGCCAACCATACCTTGTGAGACTGCTTGCCAAGGAGAGAGTGTTATTAGCCAGGCTTGGCTCAAACAATTCACTGCCCACAAAGCTACTTTAATGTACTGTCTCTACTGGAAAAAGAAAAAAAAAAAAAAACACACACAGTAATCCAACAATACATTGCGATACTTTCCCATCACTGCAGCAGTTCCCACCACAGGCAACACTTTGTCTCCAACAAAGAAGCCTCACATTCTGTGTCTGCAAAAAAACCTATCCATACTGTAGGGATGCCAAGAGGAACATCTGTGTGCTCAGAACTACACAAAACTGGCTTTTTGTGTGCGTGTGTGTGTGTGCGTGTGTGTGTGTGCCCGTGTGAAAGAGCCGGGGGTGGGGAGCCTGCAGACAATAGCTCGTGTGACTGCCTGGTAAGGAAATGCTCTTTCATTCCCTTCCTCCTTCCTTTAATTTATTTTTTAATCTGAACAAGGGAGTCAAACAACCACAGCAGCTATCAACTACTTCTCCAAGCCCAGGGAAAAGGGTTAAGTTTTTCCCACATTGCTGCTTTTAACCTAGACTTATTCTCCCCATAAAGGATTTCATTAACTCCTAAGCATATATTATCTAATTTTCACCAAATAATCTGAGGATTCCGGGTTCACTTTTCCACTTAGCACAAATTATTATGGCTGTAATACCGATCTCATTCATTAAATGCCAAAGTACAGATAGTATAAAATGCCTCCTAGTATACAGATGCATTCCCATAAACAGTGAAATTTAGAAAGATGAAAAAATCAAAGACAACAGAAAGTACATATAGCACTGCCTTTCTGAATGGGGGGGGGCGATCATTTGGAGAGCAGCACGAGAGAATGTGAGCCAGAAACCTGCACTGTAATGAAATTAGAGTTATAAAGCAATGGAAAGCCCGGCATAAGCTGGGTCATTGTAGAATGACCCTCCATGCAGGGCAAAGACCATTGCTTACAGGTGAGCATATTTGTTTCAATAACTAGATGTTTCATCAGCTAGTTAAATAATTCAACAAATCTCTGCTGATGGGCTGAAATACACTGTTTTCTTCTTCTCTTCAGAAGTTGTGCCCCTACTGGTCCTGAGGACTTGAACTTAGACACGTTCAAGTTCCAGGTTACAAGCTAAAATAAGAAGAAAACACAAGTTTTTCAGGAGCTATGTTTACTAATGCCATATCCTCTTCTTTCTCCTGCCTGTTCAACCTGTGTGGTGCAATTTCCAAATGTGATGTCCATCAGTAACCCTGCCTCTTCCATGCCTCAACTTTAATGCCTGCATTGCCTCCTAAACTGGGAGCAAATGGCCCAGGGAATCCATTAGCAGTGACTTACCTGTTTCCCTAAATTTAACCAAGGCTCTGAAATTACAACACCCTCCCTATAGTGAAAATGGACACAGGAGATGTAAATCTGGAGTGGTGCTCAGCCTTCCAATCTGCCTCCGAAATACTCACCTGGCTGGGAATGTGTTCAAGCAGAGCAAGCTCGAGATCCTGTGGCACATCAGACAAAACATATATATTTTTTGCTGCTCATGGCGTGCAGGGTTGCCTCCGTGCACTTTTTCCAGAGATGAAATTGAGTTACAGGAGCTCCTACAACTTGTCTGTGGGCAAGCAGAGAGACCAGCTCCATGAGCTGGGAGAGGCTTCCATGGCATTTTGCTCTGGGTTTGGGCACCAGCTCCAGCACCTCTGCTTTAGGAGAATCGGTACAAGGAGCGCTGAACTTGGCCACACAGACTGAGGTCTAGTGGGGCTCCCACGCTGTGGAAGCTGTCCCAGCACCTTTATTGTGCAGATCCTGATTACTAAACCATGCAGATCTAAACCACTTCTCTGTGGTGCCAAGTAGTTGACTCTCAACATTAGGAGCTCTGAGGGGCATGGCAAGTGCCAAGAAAGGTTTCAGTCAAAACTAGGACTCATTTAGATAAAACACAACTAAATAAGTGAATAAAGTTAGAGCATTTACTTCAGCTTAGTACTGAAAAAAAAATAGTTTCACTTCTTCTACGCGTGAATACGTATTACCAGGGAAAATTAAAAAATAATTTAGTATAATCTCTGTGCATATACAAACAAAGGATTTTAAATCCCATTTTACACTTCTGAGTGAAACTAATTCATTTGAATGGTTATGAAAACAAGGTAAAGGTAGTTCAAGTCAGTCTGATGTAAGAAAGACATACATACATGTTTTAGAGAATTTTCCCACTTTTCTCATTGGTATTACAAAATCCTCAACCCATTTTGACAGTGTGACGGAGCTGCACTTTGAGCAAACAGGCAGAAACACAAAATCCTAAAATATTTGCAAATCAGTGCGCAGAGTCCCCAGAAGTTTTGGTCCACATCACTGATGCGCATAAGCTTACTGATTACTGATGTGCAAAGCAAAGTTGTGGATGTGGTCTACCTAGGCTTCAGTAAGGCTTCTGACACCACCACCTCTGACAACATTCTCCCGAAGAAACTGGCTGCTGAAGGCTTGGATGGGTGTACACTGTGTTGGGTTAAAACTGGCTGGGTGACTGGGCCCAAAGAGTTGTGGTGAATGGAGTTAAACCCGGTTGGAGAAAGGCCGAACAGTAGTGCTGTCCTCCAGGTCTCAGTCCTGAGGCCAGTTCTCTTCAATCTCTTTATCAGTGATCTGGACAAGGAGATTGAATCCACCCTCGGTATGCTTGCAGATGACACCAAGTTGGGTGCAAGTTTTGATCTGCTCGAGGGTAGGAAGGCTCTGCACATGGATCTGTGTAGGCTGGACCGATGGGCCGAAGCCAAATGAATGAAGCTCAACAAGGCCAAGTGCCAGGTCCTGCACCTGGGGCACAACAACCCCAGGCAATGCTACAGGCTGGGCGAAGAGTGGCTGGAAAGCTGCCTGGTGCAAAGGGACTTGGGGGTATTTGTCAATAACTGGCTGAACATGAGCCAGCAGTGTGCTCAGGTGGCCAAGAAGGCCAACAGCATCCTGGCTTGCATAAGAAGCAGTGTGGCCAGCAGGTCTAGGGAAGTGATTGTCCCCCTGTACTCGGCTCTGGTGAGGCTGCACCTCGAGTACTATGTTCAGTTCTGGGCCCCTCGCTACAAGAAGGACATCGAGGTGCTCGAGTATATCTTAGAGGTCTTTTCCAACCTGAATGATTCTATGATTCTGTGGGACTGCACAAACAGTTGTGCTATATGCATGCATGAGTGATTGCTGAGTTGGTGCTAAAACCTTTTTATTTTTAAACTAAGAGCAGATAGAACAAAATAAGGATGTCATATCTCACTGCTGTACATTTTACAACCAGTCCTTGGTAATATGCAAAGCATGTCACAACCTCCTTAATTCATCACTGCAGTGCCTCTGTGGTCCCTCTAGGTCTTGACCTTTCTGCCAAAGCCCTTCTGCCAAACTGCTTCCTACTTCACAAAGTCCACACCTCCTTTGTGTGCAGTAGTTCTGCAAGGGTCTGCGCTGGATCCATCAGAAATTTATTTTCACTGCAGCTCTGAAAGATTATCTGTGAAATCACGGGAACAGACTTAAAGCCCCCTCCACTGTTTTTCTTCTGTTTCCTATCAAACATTTACTCTTATGTCCTTAAAAACATCAAAAAGATATTTCAAGACTCCAAAGATTTAACCTATAAATACACTGTATGATTTTCTACAAAACCAGGAAAAAATTCTGCAGCAAACTGAAATGGAATGTGTGGATTAGTACGCTCACTTTTAGTTTATGACAAATAAGAATGAATTTTGTATTTCAATAGGTTTTGAAGTTTTTCAGGAATAGGAAGCTAGATACATCCTGCCAGTGAATTAGACTCAGAGAGGTGGCATGCAGCAAAACAGAACATTTTTGAAAATATTTGCAAAGAATCTTAAGCACATTCACCCATCACGCTTCCATACACTTCCCTAGGTCACGCACCCCCTTGTTTTCCATTTCTAATCTTTCAGTCTTTCTTTTCCCAAGCTACCCTGAAAACCTGCTTAACTTATCACCCTCACACTCCTAGGAGCTGCTCTCCAGAGAGCTGCCGCGGAGGCTGTGCACGCCGTGGCTCTGTAGCGGTGCATTACTGCAACCACACTGAAGGAGAAGGCTGCATTCATTTGCAATCCTTACTTTTGTCCTGCCTTGTAAATAGCAGGGATCTTGAAGTCTGTGAGGCTAGGACCTCCTGGGTGCACTAACCCAGCATAAATCCAAGCTGCTAAATCCGACCCTTCTCCCTTCACCCAACCTGCTCCTTGTGACAGCACACGCTCGCTGGCTGCCAACCAGGTCAGGGAACTGGATCAGTTTGAAAACTTATCAAAGCACAAAAAGAAAAAAAAAGTCAGTTTTCTTCTGTATCAGCTCTCTGACAGAGCCCCAAAGGCAGCGTGCACAAGCGAGGTGGCAGTGCAAGCAGCTGAGGATAATGCCAACACGGATCCTACCTGCTTCTGTGCACAGCAGAAGACAATGACATAAAAATGTTTTAGACCCATCTCTCCCTCTGTCCACTGTGGAATGAGATCAAGAGGAATCAGCTGGAAAATAAGGCAAAGGACAACGGGCTTTGCAGGTCTATCGTATCAGAGGATTTTCTTTAAAGCAAATCAAAACCAATGGAGAATTCACAATTTATAAGCCAGAATAAAAAGGATACCTGAAATGTTAGAAACTAGTCTCGCAGTAAGGTAGCCTTTGGTTTAAATGCCAACTTTTTGCTCAAGCTTCAGTAATATTAACAAAACAAGAATTGTTTTGTCTCAATCAATGTTCAAATAAGCTCAGTCATTGGAAAGGGAGCTACTTATCACTTCCATCTATCTCTGAATTCAGAGCTTGTGCTTATATTCGTTAGCAAGAGCAGGAGAGGTCCCAAGATTGCTTCTGCACCTTTTACTTCTTAATCTTTCCTTTCTCCCTCTCGTTCAAGAATTTCAGCTCCTACTATTGCTTACATTCTCCCGGAGTACGGTAAAACACAATTAATCACGATAACAAAATGCTATTCTCATTTGTGAGTAAAGCTAATTGTAGCACAGTATTTCTTTTCCATCATCTCAGAAGGTGCCTTGCAGCTTTCCCACAGTATCGAGTTCCCGACACAAGCCAACACACACAGAGTGCCTAGGTGACAATTCATTCCAACCTAAACCACTTTTTCAAACAACCTTCTCCAAACAATGTATTATCTACATTTTAAATGGGGGGTGAAATTCTACCACTCTCTCCATAAAAAAAAGACAGGGAGGCTTATTGTGCTCAACAAAAGATTTAAGGGAAGTATTGACAGTACCAGCAATCTGCAATACTCTTGGGGTGGAAAGAATCGTTCTAGAAATTTTCTCACACTGAGAAAAAGAAAAAAAACTACCCCTTAGTGATTTTTTCTATTAAGATGTTAATCCCATTACAATATTTTATTAACTCTGAAAAAAAGTATTTATGTCTGCATGTTAAACGATCGTGCCCGCAGTAAAATGCTTAACAAGCTGATGGTGTTACAACAAGAAGGAATGATGAAAAAGGAGAAAAATAGGCATTCAGTTAGGCAGACGCAATCAAAGAGGTCAAATTAAGTTTCGCTTATACCTGGGAATAAACTCCGATTACCTGGGTGATAAAACACCCACACAGCCCAGAGCGCGATTCAGCACCACGAAGCAGGAACAGGTTGATGTTGTTACAGGACTGATCTCCAGTACCTGCTCGGCAGTCTGTCACCTGCAGATGCTGAACCTGAGAGCAGGACCCACACACAGCCTGCCTCCTTCCACACAGACCGATGATCAGCTCTGCTCCACTGCCACCATACACCTTCAGCTGAACTCTGCGTGCTTATGAAGCTAGGTGAATAACTAGAAGAAGCACAGAAGAAAGCATGCTGCTGGAGGGGAAGTTATTTAACCCCAGTACTGCTGGATGTGTACGACTGACATGCAAAAAGTTCATTTGGATGAAAACCTTAAAATATAACTTTTTGCTCAGGAATCAGTTTAATACATGAAAAGTCAAGCTATTTATTAAACTTACAGGATTTTAGCAACATACCACACCTACCACTCACTAACACAGCAAACAAACGCAAAGAATGATGTCCTTGCTTCATCAACTGCAGTAAAAATCAGAAAGAAACCGCTGTAGTTTTACAGTTCAGCTAGCACTGCAATTACTGTTAGATAGGGTTTGGAAATTCCTTGGCAGGGGACTTAGGTCTGTGTGTGCACTGGGCTAGCAGTGACCCGAGAGCAGTTTCTGAAAAGAAGTGAAGCAGCAGCAGGATTTCTGACTGTATGCTGGGGATCAGCAGCCAGGCTCACCTCTGCACAGCTGGGGCAGCAGCAACCATAACCTTACGCTGCAAATGGGACAGCTAAGGGGCTGCCCTTTGCTACGTGAACACTTGGTTCCCCGTGTTCCTGTCATGTAATAATAACACAGAGAACAGATTACGCTCCAAATAATTATTTTGGTGTTTTTCTTCCAGCTTTTTAAGGCATAACACTGGTGTTTCGCCCTTACTTAGGAAACCCGATTTGCTTTGCAGGAGAATGGACCAGGGCAGCACTCACTGCATGTTCTGGGAATGTTGTCACAGCTGGCAAGTCAAAGTCCTGCTCCTCCAAACCTTCTGAGAACCAACCAGCTTCTTGATGCAAACAGAACAATTCATAACATTTGCATCATTTCATCCTGCAATATAAAGACTCTGACTATAACCTTCATTTTGTTTTATATTCAAATAAAACAGCTTCTGAAGTAACACTCATCTGAAAATGGTATATAACACTAATATTTTAGTGGAAAAGTGTAAAAATTAATTTATGTTCGTTAAATAATTTACTAGTCAAATTCTTATTTTCTTTCCATCACCTTGTGCCTGGGATGCTGCAAAAGAAATGTTTTACACCAAGCTGTTCTGTGCAGTAATTGTGCAGGTTGAGCAGTAACCTGCAGGTGAGTAGTATTATTTCAAATACAAGTAAGCAAACTGCATCCCCAACAGCACTAAAATAATCAGATTTCTCTGTGTAGCAGTGCAACAGTCTTAAAGATGCCATCCTCCAACACAAGCGTTTGAAGCTGCTCCAATTCCAGTGGCTGGAGTCTGTCACAATAAGTGACAGAAAAAAGTTGCCTCTAAGTCAATATTTTTTCTGCAATTTCAATGTATTACCTGACTTTAAATACTTTTTATGAAATGACTAATTGATACATTCAGCGATAATAAAATACTTTCCTACAGAGGTTCCCTTTCAGGAGTAATCTGTTTTGTGCATGTGTGCACATGCAAGCCGGCAACCAGGAGAGAAACAACAGATTAAAATTAAATTATAATGTGTGTGTAGGCTTGCACCAGATACTGCTGTACAGTGGTAATACTGAATGTTCACACATTCATGTTTTTTTTTTTTGTTTTTTTTTTTTGTTTTCTCTAACATTTTCTAGCTTAAACAGAAAAGGAGGGGGGAAAAAAAAAAACAAAACAAAACAAAACAAAAAAAAAACCACAAAGCTGTAAGTAGCATATTCACTCTTCAGTGAAGAAACACTTTTCCTCAGAGCATGTAAGAGAGAAGCAGGAAATTAGGGGAGAGAAGCTCAGAAGACAAATCACGAGGTTATTTGTTGTTGAATAGTGCAAGAGAATGGTGAGGCAGAAAATGCTGATTTACTCAAGTTACACTTTAGCAAAGCCTGCTACTAAATTGTTTTGGAGATAAGGTGGTGTGATTGACTGCCTCAGCTTCTTCCAACAGTTACCTGGCAAATGCAAAGGAATGAGAGCTACGAAAACGCGCAAAATGAAAATGAGGGAGTAGAACAAGTTTCGAGGTGCTTGCTTTATCAATATTTCGCCCAAATGCTTCCCCCGTCTTGCTCCTAATTATTTCATGGTCATATACAAAAGAAAATGAGCAGATTATTTTGAGATTGAGTTATTGAGTATTTCTCATCCATCCAGGTCACTTAATAAATTATTGGAAAAAAAAGCATTTTATTTGCTGTACGCATAATTATTTATTTCAGGAATTTTGTAGTGATTACTGGCACCTATCGCATTGGAAAGCTGGATTTTCTACTTTCCTTGAAGTGTCTCAGAATCAAGCCTTCTTTATTGACCAGCCACTTTTTAAATGTTTGACCAAATCAGAAGAACCAAAGCTTGGAGGAGACCTCCAGTTCTACCTTTTGCACTAAAGGAGGTCAACCCTGACAAATATTTACCTAACCTGTTTTTAAGAAACTTCTGTGAAGGAAAGGTTTTTTTTAAACAGCCCCTAGGTAAGCCCTCTCCGAGTTTCACCACCCTAACAGCTGAATTTGTTTACCTAATATCTAAGATAAGCGTCTAAGCTAATTGTCTAAACCAAGCCAACTTTTTTTCTTCTTCCTCCAGCAAAGATCAACAGATATGACAATCATTTCATATACTGGAAATGTTTCAAATACATGCACGGAATATTTTCATACAGAAATATTAATAAAAAAAGAATTAAATACAAATACCTTAGGTATTTAGATATTAACAGTTCCTTTAATACTTTGCTAATTTTGGTATTTTTGACAGGAAGGAAAGCTGTAAGGAAGTTAACGTGGGGAAGACAAACTTTCAAAAGCTGAAGATTAAATCTACGGTTCTCCAATATTACCACTTCCATCCCTTCAATATACATTAAAGTTTGGTTCAAGATCAGTGGTTCTACTGCTATAGGAAGCATACCATAGAGCAGAAAATAGAAGCTAACTTTTCTAAATCCCAGCTCAGTTTTCTAATTCCCTTCCTCCCTTGAGAAAATCGGCAATATTACTAGCTGTTAGTCCTGGCTCCAGCAGAAATCACCCTGTGCAAACTCTGTTATCCAACACAAAAATGTATTTGATTCCCTCAGCACAGAACTGCTGACTGGCACGTTAATAAAAGGACTGTGAAATGCAAAACATTCTTATTCATTCTTATCCAGAAGAAATAAACCAAAAAGAAGTCTAGAAATCACCATTTTTTCCTGACTTACTATCCATCCATCCTTCTTCCCTGGGCTGAAGGAAATGAGTTTCTGCTGTCACAGCTCAGGTCTGGGAGAACAGGCAGCAGGGGCTAAAGGGTACTGAAAATACTGAGTGCTCTCTGGGGATGACGATGGCTCAGAGAACCTGATGCATTCAAAGATCCTCACCAGAAGCACCTCTCAAATCTCTGTGCGTGTCCAAACACTTAGCATCTGAGCCCGGTCGTATCAAGCAAGTAGCACCGGGCACCTTGCTGAAGCAGGGCAGGATAACAACGTGGCAAAAAAAAACCACAAAGCAACGTATTTCCGGAAAAGTTTGAAACATTTCTATAATACAGAATGTAAAATAAATAGCAGACTCGAGGAAAAATGATGATGGATAATTCAATTCCAAGCATTCAAAATCTGACAATTTTGAGCAACCAGAAACAGGGATTACAAAATAAAGCGCATGTGGCACTTAGGTAGCATCACCATCGGTTTTGCCTACGTAGTATAAACAGATGTATTCATTTAGCAATTGCTTGCTAATATTGAACTGCACTGAAGAATTGCTTTGCTATGGGAACAACTGCCCCACATCAAAAGAACCTCATTTGTACATCAAAGTAGAAATTATGCTCAATCATAATGCCAAATAATGTCTCTTTGTATTGCCACCTAGAAAACAACATTGGACAAACTTAATTTTTGGCCTGAAGACTTTTGAAAGGAGAAATCTTCACTGTAGCCGAAGAAATGAAAGAACACTTTCGCTCTGCATATTACAAATATCGTTGGAAAGAAGGGAAACTATTTTCAACTGTACCGTGCGAGGGCGTGAAAAAGAGGAAGACTACTTCTTACACGTACTCCAAAACCTCGCAGCAACATCAAAGGAAAGCATGCCACGTTTCTCCAAGAGGTGTTTGTTTATGCTCCTAGAGCAGCTCACGGTGTGTAGGCCTCCGGGGCACAAGGAGGAATACACTTCCATCAGCACCAAGATGCTCTCAGGCTTTCCTATTCACCCTTCAAACACCTTTATTCCACTAGACTTATGTTGAAGCTAGCAATAGACTCAAGAAGTGCACGCTGCTGTGCCACTGAAGTCCGATTTGCCCTCTCACAAAAAATATTAAATACCTTCTTGCTCACTTTCTCTCTGCTGCTTTCCTCTTTCAAGAACAACGCTGGTGTTCCTCTGCAGAGTTTTGCTACTTCACTCAGTGCCGGCCACAAAATGAGGTAGCTTGGTGGTGGGCTTTGTCATTTACCAACGATGGCACAGTTTGGTCACACACAGCACTTCCAGGCCTTTCACTAATCCCTCTTCTTTTCTTCTAAGCCCTTGAGAATTTGACAGGAGGAAGTTTCATACAGACAAGGCCTTCCAAAACCGGTCTGCTGCTGATGACCAGATCAAACACAGCAGAATGGAGCTTTCACTTGTCACAGGCTGCACATACTGCACTGCAAGCTTTCATTCTTCTTCTGTAAGTAAGGGCAGAAGTGAAAGCTCCAGGTTCAAATCCATTTGGGCCTTCACACCCCGCAGATGTGCATTTAACAAAGAGCCACATGTTACAAGCAAGGGTGGCAAGGAGCTACTTTCCATTTCACCTCTATGTGTATGAGAATGGCAAGAAACATTTTTTTTTTGTGAATAAACCCTAACACTAACTGTAAAATTAAAAGATGGTGTTACAAGATTCTAAATTTACTACAAAACTTCAATGCAATTGGCTAAAATTAAGCAATAAAAACATTTCTGCCTAGAAAGAAAAAAAAAAAAAACAAGTCACTCAGTGACTTTGTCACCAGCATAAACCTGTTTAATGCAGAAGGAAAAATGGTAGGGAACTTCAATGTACTCAATTACTTCCATTAATTGTTTATACTTCCTAATGAAATCAAACAGTTTCGCAGCCCTGAGCAATATAGCTTAGAGATGAAAAAGCAGGCCATACCCTCCTTGTTTTGAAGTCTCCCTGCCCTTATTAGCTGCTGCTGGTAGGAAACACCCTTCCTCCAGCTGTAGGGACAGTCGAGCAGCTGCCTTAATAACCAATGCCAACTCTACATATTCATACATAAAAGCAGCTGCCTGCCTGCCCATGCAGCTGAAGGAAAAGTGCTGGAGGCGCAGGCCAGTATCTAATACTGGCACTGATTGCAAAGGCAGCTGCTGGGCTCGTACAGCTGCAGGAAGAGTGCTAGGTATCAAAGTGAGGGGAGAAATGGAAGATGGAATGGCTGGAGCTGTGTAATCATAATTCCCAGAATTTATAATAGATACTTGCATCCTTAATCTCTGATCCCTAGCTGCCCATTTGTGAATCAGGGATAAATATGACTCTCTGCTCACCAGATCCTGAAAAAATGAATTCATTTGTGACTGTGAAGCATATCAGGATAGTGATATCATGCTGATGCCAGGAAGAAATAGGGGATTCTATCCTTGCAAACTATTCCAAGCACAGGAAAGCATAATGAGCAATAAGCAGGACACTTGTTACAGCATAGCTGTTCGTTACATAAATAACATTCATTCTATGCACTAAACAGCATTAGAGACTTAAATAAATGTAAGATGAAAATAAACCATGGATAGGCAACCTAAGCATTCTTCTACTTGTGAGTGCTAGACAGATTCTGTAAACAGTTACGAGGATCTTCCCCTTTTGGTTGTTTTTCAAGTACACATTTGTTCATGAGAAAGGAGTGCATGAATACACAACACATACGTACCAGGGAAACGTGCCTTGGTTTCCCTGTTCTGACTCAGAGGACATATGGAATAGTCTGTAATTCACAACATAAATACTGTAGGCAGTTTGTCGTGCTGCATTTGGAAAAAAGGCATCTCCAGTGATACTCTGCAACTGATGACAAACACCGAACAAGCCATATTCTCCTAAACTAGTAGAGAAATTGCATTAAATTCCTATCTCCAGGGACTTTCACATCCCCTTCCTTGTTGAAAGGGCACCTACAGGGTTAGCAGAACTGACAAGACTCCTGGGGAAAAAGCATGACGAGGTATGTGGAAATGAAAAAGAGATGGAGGTGTCCCAGAACCCCAGGATACGCTGGAGTTAACTTCATTCAGTGTACAGGGCACAAGGAAGGGACAAACCACAGGACAAGCATCAGAACTGGAGGCAAATCATTACATTTGCTTTACAATTTCTATAGGTTTTTGGTAAAGTTTAAAGATCAAATATTGAAAGCAGTATAATAAGAAAGTGACCAAAACTACTTGGCAGACACTTTGTGTCCCAGCCTTGGCTATCTTTTAAACATTATTCCTCAATTTTGCTACACGGTGATTATGAGCACGCCCGCTCTGTAGGCTGCAGCTACAAACAACTCGTGACAGCTTGGTGATGCATCACGTAAGCTGCTTTGGCTCCTCTTGTTATCTGTTGACAGCAGTCTCTTCAGGTCAAGTCCCATACGAGGTGATGGGTTTCTCTCCAGTGCTGACACCACAGCACTTGGGGATGTGCTATCACTGAGCAACGCCGTATTTCATACAAAACATTCCCTTGCCTACATCCCACTCAGGAATAATATTACTGCAGATAAACTGGCACTGATAATATAAACGCTAACAGCTGCATATGAGATGCTAGCAAGCAGATAACCATGCTCACGTGTAGCCACTGTATAAATACTGCGTGGTCAATTCCACCAAGAAGCACTCCCCATGGTAAGCTAGGTATGGTAAGCTACACAGACTAAAAGAGAACATCAGTGGTGTCTTCTCTGAGCTGAACACCAGGCTCTTATTATGACAGCCAACATGCACCAGCACTATGGAAGGGTCCATCATTTGCCCAAAATCACCATGAAGGATCTGGAGACTCTAAGTGTAATTAAGGGCTTTCTTCACTCTTCACTTTAGTTAGGCTTAGACAAAAAAAAAAAAAAAAAAAAAAAGCTAGTCTGTCAGGCTGCCAAGTGAAGTACTCTCTGCTTTCCTACAGAAAGTGTTGAAGACTCTCCATACAATTCCTGCCAGGCAGGTACTGGACTGTCACATCTACAATATCTGAGGCACAACAGGAGGAGTGGCTGATAGGGAACTGGAGGACACACAGGATATGGAAGAAATAAGAACAAAAATCTGCCGCTCATCTCTGAAACAATGACTACCAGCAGAATATGCAGTCCTAAAACTTTAAGGTTTTACCATGTACACAGCCTGGGAGAACAGTTTCGACTTTCTCCATTTTGTTTTCCTGGGGACTGTGGACCATATGCAGAATTGCTACCTTAGCATCCAGCAACGCTTGTTGCTTATGCAAAACACCAGTGAGCGTATCACTCTAGCATATGACTGAGGCATGACAAGGTAATCACCCACTTTTATGCAGCACTCAATATCAAAACATTATATGAACTTATCGGAATTTGTTCTTACAGATCTCAAGCAAGTCAAACACAAATTTAAATACTAATGAAAACATCAGTGTTAAGGTCTTCTTCTCATGATCAAGCAGAGGAGAAGAATCCTGCCTACACTGTCCATTGCAGCACAGCTCTGCAAAGCCAAACAAGCAGAGAGGGGGATGCTGCACTAGCTACTATTCCCTCTTCCATGTGACTGCCAAAAACAGGCCCTGAGAAGCCATAGCAACACTTGTGCCATTTATCAAGTGTTCTTTTTAATTATAATGTGAATCACCAAATTTTAGCCAGGAAAAATACCTTCTCCTGGTTAAAACACAAAAATAATAAATTCAGTTATTCTAGCTCCTGCCAAGAGAGACTCTAGTCATGGGTACCTTACAGTTTCCAGGCTTTATTTTTTTCTTTCATAGAACAGGAAACATAGTTTATTAAAGCAGCAGGATGGTAAGAAACATATTTCATTAATATCTACAACATTGCTCTTGAGGAATCCCAAGATGGCTACAGAAATTAGCAATTCGATATCACAACTTGAAATACATTTAGAGTATGATAGAAATACATCTTATTGATGGTTACTCATACAAACTAGGATACGTATGTGTAACAGACCGTTTCCCCAATAATGTTATCAGTTCTCCATGTGAACCTACAATCTCAAGTAAGAAGAGGCATTGTATTTAACAGTGATGCAAAAAAACAGGCAAGATGGTGCAATTCCTGCTCTGAGAAGCCTATAATTTTATTTTTTAATAAAAGAGTAATCAAGCTTAAAACAGAAGGATGGAAGGATAAGTGAAGATGAGAAACAGGCATCACGTTACTTAGGAGAAATGTTAAAAAATACAGATCTTGATAATTTGGAACTATTTTAAACAAAATAAATACAGTGCAAGATTCGTTGTATGGATTATCCATATCATGAGGAGGTTGTGATCCAAATGGTAAAAAAAAAAAACAAAAGAACAACAACAAAAA
Source organism: Aythya ferina (assembly GCF_964211825.1). Lineage (NCBI taxonomy): Eukaryota > Metazoa > Chordata > Aves > Anseriformes > Anatidae > Aythya > Aythya ferina. Next base: position 130,927,071 of record NC_140297.1, read on the forward strand.
AAAACATTACTATGAAAAACAGCCAAAATAAGACAGATAGAAAAAAAAAGGTCAAAGAGACAAGGATACAGAAAACTAAACAATTTTTTTTGCAGCCATGGTAGCTGGCACATTTCCTTGAGGTTCCTATAACCGTGCATCCAACATCAGGTACTTCTGGGTGGGCTGATGCGGCCTAGGCACCCAGCAGGCCTCATGGTAGACCAGCTGGCTCTCCTGAGCCTCCTTTTCTAATCTCCCCGTGGGGAAATGCCTTTGGCAAGGAGCACCAGTCTCTGGGGGTTTGTTGGTGAGGAACTGGTGGCTGCAGGTAAGTCTCCTGCATGGCTGTGCAATGGGATGAGAGTCACCACGTCTCACATCTCGCCCGGCCTGCCCTGCTCCCACCACAGGCCTTGCCTTTGAGCAAGTGAAAAGGTTTTTACGCTTCAAATGCAGTGTGTTTTCTTCCAGAAAGCCCACAAACAAAGGAGGGGACGTCTATACGTTTGGTGCGGTTTTAAAAGCCATTCAGAAAGTAATTGGGTTTTCAGGAAATATTTCAGGGTGCGGCGGAGTCACGATTTACAGTGAGCCGCCGCCGGTCCCAGAGGAGGAGAGGAGGGAGCTAATGCTTTTATCTATAATGAACTTGCCAGACTCGGCTTCTGCTAGCAGCGAGACCGGGGAGGCAGGCGAGCCTTCCTCACACAACGGTACTTGTGTCTTCCCCAGGCTCCTCAAGTTCCTATCAGCTCCCAGTCGGTGGCAGAGAACAACAGCCTATTTGTTCACTTAAGCATACTTTTTCATTAAAGAAGAAATTTTGATTTCGGAGGCCGTCTCAGAAATGATTATATGAAACAAAAGCATCTCTTTAGTTTGGGATTACTACCTATGAAAAATTTAAATTACCCTTCCACATGCCAAAACCGTACAGAATATGATAACACCAGATACAGCACTTGGAGCACAATTCAAATCATCAAAATTAAATCTACATCCATTAAAATGGCACAAGTTTGCTGCAGACTTTAATCTCAAATTAGCTGAATTATAAAAAAAAAAAAAAAGTACTGAAATACACAATCACGAGATCAGAATCAAAGCCTATAAGCCTATGTAAGAAATTATTCATATTTTGGATGCCACCCTTCAGCAGCCCCCCTAATGCATCTTCTCCAGTTCCAACATATGTCTGTGTCTCTGCCTGAGATAATTTCTGATAGCGGGCGAACTAATTAAACATTCTTCAGAAGCCACAGAGCTGAAGTCAGAGCGCGGTGACTAACCACTGCAGCTGTCAGGAGAGGCAGCGCGGGTTCCCATCCTAATCCTGCCCTGACCTCTGCGCCGAGCCTGAGAACCTGTCAGAAAGGTGCTCTCACAGCACAAGACAGCGAGCAGCAGCTGCGTGTGCTCAGCAGGCTGCAGACGGGTTTTCTGGGGGCCTTTTTTTGCCTTTTTGTTTTGTTTTGTTTTAAACTGTCACTCGGCATACATGTAGCACGACACTCACACGTGCACATCCTCGCTCCTGTTGAGCAGGAACTGCCAAGCTCAGCTCTCCATGAGCTCAAAAGCTGCTCAAGCCCAGATGTAGGTGAAAGCCAAGGACCCTAATCAAAAAACACAGGCAGAACACTTGCATCCACCTCACCTTCTGTGCTTCACAGGCCACATGTATTTAAAGGTGTTTCCAAATCCAATTACTTGTAGGTATTTGACAATCTTTATCCTTTTATTTAATTAACAAAAGCATTAAGCTTTTTTTTTTTTTTCACGGGAAAATAAAGAAAATGAATTGGAAAAGTACATGAATAGTGAAAGAAAACAGGAAAAAAGCTAGTTTAATTGTGCTAAAGGAGTCACTAAAACATAACTATGTGGCGGAGTATCTAAGCCATCTTTAATTGGAGAGTGTGAATGTTATTTTTAAGTACAAAGTGGAGTGGAGAGAGAAAGCAAAAATTTTTATTTATTTATTTTTTTATTCTAACTGAGATGCAAGGCATACTTAAGTATAATAGTAACTTACAGCAAAAGTGAGCCAACACAGCAGGAAGTCCTGTAAAATGCCTTTGAATTCGGCATTCCTTCAGACCAACCAACCCCAGCAATTTCAAGTAGGCATGGCCTGTCCATGGAGGCTCAAATTCCTAAATTTACTGGAGGACAGCTATGTCTGTTTGCAGACCAGCAATGGCTGTGGTCTATTGCTATCATACTCTGGCCACCAAGCTGATTCTCTGATCCCTGGTGAGCTCCTCAGAGCAGCCTGATTTTCTAAGAGAGGAATAAACAGGAATCCAAATGTGATCACTGCTCCCAGAAAGCTAATTCTGAAACCAGGAGGCTGGAAAACGCTGTGTGTTTCTTTGGTTTGAGTTACTAGAACACAATTTACAAAATTGCTCAGCATACTAAACAGCTTTATCAGTCTTACTTACAGTTCGCTGCAGGACCTAGTACTATGCACTGCAGAGACCTAACCTCACCAAAAGTATCCAAAAATTGACTTTGCTATCATGATCCCATCTTGCATCACCAATTAAACAACTTGTCAAGTTTCCCTCAGATCAATCCTTGCATATATAAGGGAATAGTGAACAACCCTAAAGGGATTTCAGTCCAACTTTGCCGATTTGACCTGTGTGTTTCCCTGATTCTGTACCAGTAGGACATTTCCCAGTTGGAAAAATCGGTATTTATGTCAGTGAAGAAAAACGTCTCTGTCACAGTTACAAAAGTCACACCTGCACTAAGCTCTCTCATAAAATGTAAAAGAATATATATTGATAGCCATAACTGGATATAGGGGGAAAAAAAGTCATGTCATGACTGATACATAAACATATTTTTATGACTTTTTCTTGCTGACTTTTTCTGAAGTAATTTTTAGACACACAGATTTCTTACTGTTTCTCAAAGGTGCCACTGCTTTGATGACAAAAAGGTTAGATATCCTCTAAAATGTGGGAATTGAGGATAATACTTTGAATTCCACCTTCTCCTCCCTCTCCCATGAGCAGCCTTTTCCTTGTAATTTCTGGGACTCCCAATTTCAAAACAGCCAAAGACTCAATTTACCATCTTTCAGGGTTACAGGAGAGAGCTATCAGGCTCTTAGACAGCATCATCATAGCTTCTCTGGCCATCAAGTTATTTGGGGGGAAACAACATTCACAAGTTCCTCAATAAAAGTTACCATGAGGACGTGAAACCCACCATTCGAACAGCACACTAACTTATAAAGCACAGCACTGCACCCCAAAATCTTTGACTCTTGGACTTAAGAGGTGTTTCAAGATTCTGGGCTTGGGTATACTAAAGATCATCTAGTGGGCAAATTTCTGTTATTTAAGGTATTTTTGCAGAGGAAACACATGGAGTTATTTACTTCCAAATGCAAATTTAGGTCTCCGAGGCACAGACTGTCTCCTGAGGCCTCTCCAGACACATGACAAGAGTGCCTCCTCAAGCAAGAATCACCCGAGGCACACCCTTTTGTTTCAAACACAAACTGCATTACTTCAGCTGGGGCTCCCTCTGTGAAGCAAACTGCACCACCGAGATATGAATTGAAATCTGCAAAAACAGAATTCCATGTGAAATATTACCCCTGGGAACAGGAAACAGAAACAAAGGGTGGATTGCATGTGACAGATGCTAGTCACGCCTCTTACTGCATTGCTGGAATGTGCATGAGTGTGCAGCGACGGGTGCAGGAGATGGGACCTACCCAGGAAAAAATCCCACTGTCCTTGAACTACAGAAGGATGTGGGTAAAACTTTGCTTTTAATACTTAGAGTGCAGTTGGGATCATTAGGCCATATTACTTATCCAATATTCAAAAGTACGGAAACCTTACTGGGATAGGTTTGTGTACTGTGAGTGGCTGAGCCCCTGAATGTTGATGAAACATGGGGCACACTGCTATCAATGGTCCATAAAATACTTACTATAGCTCTGTGTAAAAAGTTCTAGACTTGGGAGCAAAAGTGAGCACAGATGACCTCTGTTAAATAAAGAAATGCTCTTGCCATAAATGAGAATCCTGAGTAAGTATGCAGACTATTTGTTTCCAACTAAGCATTTTTAACAGCCCCATTATTAACTAAATTACAAGCTGCCTTTCTTATGTATCAAAATTTTGACTTTTTTTTTCTTAAACTTAGAAGTTGCCTGATTTACTGATATGAATATTGGAGAAAAATTTTATACTTTTGCCAGCACTTGCCACATAGTTCACGATATATAATTCATTATATATAATTAATACTTTATCGTGATTAAAGTCAGCTAGAAGATAAACTTCAGTGAAATTAAAATTTGTACCTTCAAATCAAGAAAGAAAGAATACCAGAATCCGAGATACTCTGTGAAGGAAATGATTGATTGATAAAATGACATATCTGCTATACTGCCAGCTGGCCCAGGTGTTTGTCTTCACAAAGAGGCCACACCACTGTTCACATAAATATAATCATTTGTTAATTTATAGCTGACAGGTGCCTATTTCAAGCCCCGTTAAAACAAAAGCATTCTTAGTTGCTTCTTAACAGAAATTGTTCTGTCAGCTGCAGAATGCAAAAAGCTAAAATAAACTATTCAGGTAGGTGCTAGCCACACTACTAGATTGCATGTCACCAGCATTAATTGTCAGTTTGACCAGTCAGAAAGTTTTGAGTAGATTTGATATTTCAAGGGGGAAAATAACTGAGGATTTCTGTGAGGAGGCTAGGGGAAAGTATCTGAGGGTTTTTCTTTACAAAGTTTAATCTTCTGAAACCTCACTTTTATTGACTAGGTAATTATATTTTTATCTCCTTTCCTCGTCAAACAATAGCAACTTCTTATTTCATAGCCACACAGAAACAGAGTAGTGTTCTTGTTCTCCATCTGCTGGCACCACAGCAGCAGTTGACCAGGATTTCCACATTACTCACAGTGCTGATAAAGCGGCAAGAAAGAGCAAGGAAACAGATGCAAAGGTTTTATCCCACACTCCTTACTATTAATATTTGATGAAGTTGTGTCTGTAATGAAATGAAAGCAGACATAACAGAACCAGAAATAATCCCAAAACTAATCAGACAGAAAATATGCAGGTGATGACCTGGGCTTTACGACGGCAAAGAATTTGCTGCTTTAATCATACTCACTTCTGAGTGAATTTACTTTAGGCTGGCAATCTGTTAGCAATGCTATTTATTTTTATTTATTACATCGTTCTTTTGATCACCACTGATTTATATAATTGATATCACATTACTGATCTCATAGCTTACATTGTGTCATACCCTGCAGTCTTTCTACTTGACCCAAGCTTTAACTTCAAATTAATCCCCTACACAGCCCCCCCCAAGAGTGGGTATCTAAGCAGTTTCTAATAATCAGCACTGGGAGCCTAAATTCTTTTTAAAAACAAACCCCAAATCTAAAGTTGTATATGTATTTTTCACCTTTGTAAGTAAATGTCCCGTGCCTGTAAGAGCAGTAAAATTAGGTCATTTCACTTGTCAGTGATCTGTAAGGTGCAGTATGATTAAATTTCCAATGGGACCAGTCCAAAGAAACAGTTTCTTCATCTTCCTCAACCAGCCCTGTACCACACAACATCGCTCAAACTCTGCACGAGAATGACCCAGTTGCAAAGGAAACGGTTGCTTTTAAAGAACATTAATAATGATTATTAACATCCTCTTAAGTCTTCACACATCTCATTTCCCACTCGCTGGATTTACCTAAAGTCCTGGTTTCCTTTCCCTTTGCCCATGAGGATAAGTACAGGGTGTATTAGGAAAGAGACACGACCTTTTCTGGATGGCACACCCACAACCCCTCCAGTTTCTATGGGGAATAAGAGGCAGCCCTTAACCTCCTGCCTCAGTTGTCAGTGGGAGACCTAAGAGATGATACAACTGGGATCGGATGGTTTGTTGCAAGGCTAAAAGGAGCAAAACTACAAGCCTGTATCACTCCAATACAGTTTTCTTGAATTTCCAGTTTTCTGAAGGTCCCTGACCTGGAGACCATAAAAGAAGCCACTCCTGCAAAGAACACTACATTAAGTTGTCATGGTGTAAGAAGGATATCATCACCTAGACCAATATAAGGTGGAAGACAGGAAATGAAGAAAAACATGGTTAATTTTCTCAATAAAAGGAAATCATCATTGAAATCCCACAGGAATCTTACCATTGAATCATTTAGGTTGGAAAAAACCTCTAAGACCATCAAGTCCAACCATTAACCTAACACCACCAATATTAATACTGCTATTCGTATACAGTCTCCCCTCAAAATGAATAAAGAGATTGTAACATTTGCTCACAAGACTGTTTACATTAGTAAAAAGTAAAGCTAGCTGCAAAAAGGTGTGTGAGCAGCTCACGGAATAACACAAATGGGACAAGTGCAGCCCAGCGATGTCCGTGTAGAAAGCTGCACCTCTCTGGTTGAGCAATGGAGGTCCTGGTCTGGTCACGTCCACCCTCCGGGTCTGTCTGTTTCATGTGACCCTGTGGCCAGGAGACAACCCTCCTGGGCCAGCCATGCCACCCATCTCGTTGTGACATGGGCCACTACCAATGTTCTGCTCACTGTGACACGGCCACCACATCACCAGGGCTGCTGTAGCACTGAGACACGGCTGTCACCTTCCACCATTCAGGCAAGAAGAAATAGTCACATAATTAAATAATAATAGTAATAGTAATATTCAACTGATAATGCTGGGGAGGGGAATTAAGTAGCTGTAGTAGCAATTTAAAGAACAGCAGCTTGGGAAAGGTTAAAGAAGAATTAAAAGCGGCAGGTCCTGTCCACTTGCCAGTTTTAAAGACTCATGCTGTTGCCTGTTGCTGGGCACTGTGGGCTTGAAGGCAAAGTTCTGGAAGAAAAATGCAAGTCAAGTTGGCTGCAGGTAATATTTCATATCTTTGGTATTAAAGACATCCGTGGGGACATTCAGTGTGAACTGTAGACTCGCATCTTTCTCTCCCTGACACGAACAAGAGATTTTTGCCAGGGACTGTCCTGTGATACACACTTCTTTTGGACACTGGAACAAAACGCATCTCCTTGGTACACTGCAAACTATTACAGCCTCTTCAACTGACAGGACAAGAGGCAATGGGCACAAACTGGAACACAGGAGGCTCCCTCTGAACACCAGGAGAACTTCATTGTGAGGATGACGGAGCCCTGGCACAGGCTGCCCGGAGAGGTTGTGGGGTCTCCTCCTTGGAGATCTTCAGCAGCCACCTGGGTCTCAGGTCATGGGAAGCACCAAGTGGATAAAACTATTCGCTGCTTCTTCTATCACAGGAATAAGTGGGCATTAAAGAAAACTGGCATGACAAGCTAAGAAAAAGTAACCCCCTTTATCACAAAGGCTATGACACTCTGTTGTAAGTTACTCTGGAGGCTAGGTAAGTTGGCAGAAGTTCAAAGAGTGTTTTGCTGGGGCATGGAAATCAGCAGAGGGTGCTGCCTTGAGCTCAGGGAGCCCCTGCAGTCACAAGCTGCTGGACCCTGAAAGGTGATTTGGGAAAGCACTGCTGCATCACTGCCTCGTCCTTAAAGCACTGCCCACTGCTGGCAACTGGGCACTACACGAGGTATTTTTGTCTTACGCAAAATACATGTTTTTACATTCTGGTTTCTGCCACCAGAAGGCTTGGGCAACCACACGGAGAGCCTCTGGGATCCCAGCTCAGCCTCCACGGAGGCTGGAGGGAGAGGGATTCAATGGGAACTGGAGTCCTCAGCCCAAAATCCCTCGCTTTAGCCTCAGTTCCATGCCCTGAAGCCATTTAAAAACAGCTTTAATACCTCAATTATTTTCAAATACCTCCAGATATGAGTCAAATTGTTATGATTTGAGGGAAGCAAAGTTTTTAAAAGCTATCCTTACATTTAAACTGCAATACGTGAAGACCACGTATCTCATTGCTTACCTGAGAGCATAACTCACTGTAAAGGAAAACACAGATGCACTGGCCACTCTCTGTTGTACAAACAAATATGAAAAGTTTTTAAAAAATCATTGGTTTAAAAAAGCTGATGCAAGAAAGTAAGTCTGGATCTAAACTGAAGGTAATTCAGAAAAGAGTTCTTCTTTTTCTTTCCAGGAATGTTATCTTACTTTAGTTTTAATGAAGCTCTTTTTTGCTCGCACAGCCTCTTTCACGTGAGGTAATAAAAACCTAAGCAGTGACTGAAAATCACGTGCTCAACAAAGTGTCATTGCTTTCACGTATTTATACGTATTAAAATGCATGCAACTGGGCCAGCCCTTGTTTTAACATAATTTAATCAAAACCAACAGATCCCACAATAAAAATGTGCCTTTTCTGTCAGTGAATAGCTGTAGGACGGTTTGTCTCATCACCAGGCCTACGAAATGCTCTGAACAAAAGGACGGGCTCCGGGGTTTCTAGGGAGACTGAAGGAGGACAGGAATGATGGAAAGAAGGGAGCTCCATAAATCACCAGTGTGTAAAGGGTGGAAAAAAAAATCAACATTGACCCTCAAAATATTTTCATTTTTGAGTTATCAGGTTAAAAGTAGATGTAGTAGATGCAGAACAGCAGGGAGCTTGAGATGTCACACTGTCCATCCTGCATCCACCTGGGGGGCCAGCTCCATCCACCTAGGGAAGCAAATTCTACGTATCCTTTCATTTAGGCAATGAACCACGCACTGTTACTGATACAATATGGTTCTATAACCAGTTTGGCATTTATTGTGTAACTCCTGCCTTCCTAGGTTGACAAAAACACTGATGTCAAGATTACGACGTGCATGGTTTCTCTTCTGTCCAAAACAACTGTCAAACATCCCCCTTTTATTTTAAATTTTTAAAGAAAATTAAATTCACTTAAAAAAAAAAAAATCATAGGGACTGTTACTCATCTTTTTCCATGTTTTTGCAAGATATAATGGGATAAAGGAAATGATTTAATTTCCTAAAACAAAACAGCTATCACACAGTCAGTGACATTATACCTCTAGAAGTTTACTGACACCAATGACTAGCTGAATGAGTTTCTATTAAAAACAAAAAAAAATGAATTAGATTAAATGTAGCTGGATTTACCTAACTTTTCAAACTCCAGCCTTTGTAATTTTGCTTTCCTTGCTCCAGCTATCAGATTTTAAAATCAGAAAATGCCCTGGACAGGAAAGAATTAATTTTCTTTGTGGACAGGGGCCTGCAGGCCAAGTGCTATATAAAATGCTGTGCAATTACACAACAATGCTGAAGATCAAGTGTTGAATTTTCCACCTCTGAACTCACTTCCCCTTAACATTAACTGAAGTCACCCAATTACAATGTACAGCTACTACACAAAGCACAGCTCTGTGTGAGGGCCAAATCTGCCCAGCTTTCTAAGCTGTGAAGCCTCATTGAAGCTAAAACGGTGCTAAAGTTTTAAATTGTAATACAAAGAGTGTCCATCTGTGTTTGAAGTACTTGAGTTTGGTCTAGAACGATACCATGCACATTTACACCACTAGACAAATTTATTCATTTAGTCTTTGAGCTGCATATAACGCAACACAATGCACAGAGGGACCACCACATTTGGTCATAAAATACAAAACCACAAAGCATACTGCAGAAAGTACACCAGCTCTTTCCCCACAGATGCTTGCTGATGCTAAATGTCCACACTACCTGCAGGATCTCAATTTCTACTTCATTCTTGCAAATTCTTGTGCCCCGTTTTAGCATGTCAAAGGTATGTGGAGATGGCAGAAAGATGGGTTTCTCACTCACCGTTAACTTTTACAAACCCACATAACTACAATTCCACAAAACAAGAAACAAGCCTGATGACCACTGCAATTTAATAGTCTAGCTGATTTGTGCTCATCAGCAATTCAGCTGCCACCATCCCCTGTTCAGCTGAACTGGAAATAAAACACATAATCCAAGAAATAATATCTGAATTGAATAAATTTACATATAAATGTACAAATGCATGCGTATAATTTTCAGACGCAATAATTGTAAATCTAATAATACTCATGCAAATGGTTTCCCTACAATGCATATAATAAAATGGGTAAATCTAGTTCCCAGACATGTACATCTCAAAAGCAAATATTTTTCCAAACACTTTTCTCTTCAAGACATTTTTTAATTCAACCTCATTCATTACCATACTTCACAAGCTAAGGCTCAAATATGAACCTTTCTTTCTGGCTCATGAGAATCACAAACAAAAGAGTATTATTAAAAAGAATGACATTAACCATTGAAAATATCAGTGATATGCATGTGCTATATACCTAATTTCAAGTAATTTAGATGTGGAACTTTTCGTTGTAAATATTCATCAAGCATTCTAACAAATATATTCCAACTGTCTATCTTAATTGATCCTCAACAGTCCTTTCATAAACCAACTGCTCTCAGATAACTGGGTCAAACTGCTATTTTTACAAGCGTGTAAATAAATACAGATTTACACAGACCTGCTACATTCCTTAGAATAAACAGGCATGCATGCAAACTATCTACAATAATACATCTGAGTGTTGACTTTGCTCCTCTATTTAGATCTAAAATAATAGCACAAACATTTGGAAAAGCAGAGCGGATCATTGACTATCCAAATATTTCTCCTACAAAACAAATGCAGAAAATGTAAACACTCGCAGGGCAGAGTATAATTAGCTTGGCTGGAGCTGGATGCATTCAGGACCAGCCTGGTCAGAAGAAAACATTTTCATGCTGAAGGACACCATCCGTTTTCCTGTGTACTTTCTTAGGAAGGAATAACCCGCTTTCGCCTCCATGGGCAGGGAAGAGAGGCTTCCACTACCCATGGGTGTATGTTCCTACTGAAACACCCAAGAGCTGTGCTTATGTCTCAGAGACATAATGCAGGTGGGTCACTCCCTGTATTCCAGTCATGTACCCTGAGTGGGTGAGTCTTCACTGCCTGTTTTTTCACAAGACCCAATATTCTTCACTATCTGTGTCCACCATAAACTGAACGTGATCACCTTCTTCAAGCAGTAAGACCTAAGCTGGTGGCGTTCTCCTACACAGAGAAGGTCCCTGTGCTCTGAAGCAGCCTGCACATTGAAGGATTGCTGTGGAAGCAGGCCCTTTTTCTGCTCTGTGAGGTGGACTTTCTCTGCTGGAAGCTTCCAGCACGTTCCTCTGAAATGATGCATGATCCCAAGTGAAAAGGCACACTTGTGAGGAGGTAGCATAAAACAGGAAATAACCTTCCTAGGGTCATCGTCATCTTATTCCAACAAGTTTTTACTGGTTCACCCTACAGATTAATCATACCTAACTTTTAGACTTCTCTTCATACAACCAAGATCTATGGCTTGTAAGGGCACCTGGGAGACATGCCAGGGCCAACACCAGCACCGGCACTCCGCAGCCACTCAACGGGGAACTGCAGAGCTACAAACCTGAGCAATGCTGGAGCACCAGGTTTCTGTTAGGCACAAAACCCGCTGGGATTAAATGACTATTCAGTACCTAACTAATTAGAAGGGCTTCCACCCTGCTGCGACCTGCAGCAGCAACTCTGACGTGATTTACTGAGTGCTACAGAGTCCCACCAAGGTGACTAGGGTCCACCTGGACTTTTAGAGACGTATAAGCATGTTTTTGATGCACTCTTGTTCCTTATTATTAAATATTAAGGCTAGTAAGGACTATTTTTCCTACTAAGGTTGTGTAGATGCAATCACACCTCAGAAGGAGATGACCTTCAGACCTCCCCAGAATGGATTTTGGCACTGAATTTCCACCAGCATTCAGGGAGAGATGGAAGAGCCTAACTACCTTTTACACCTCTGTAAACTCCTTCAGACTTACAGTACATTTTTCCTCATTTCAAATACAGGTATGAGGCATGCTGACATTCACACAGACCCCAAGAAGAAGACTTACAATTTCTGCTCTACACATTAAAAAAAAAATTGGTTATATATGTGCTTTTCTACACACTTTAGAAACATAACCAGCTTGAGGAGTAGTACTTCCCCTGCTGTCTCTCTGAATATATGTCTATATACACACTGTGTTATCGGGTCAATTTTATCACAAGCCTCTCTCTTTACTTCTCATTGTAAGATCACAGAATCACAGAATCACAGAATTTCCTAGGTTGGAAGAGACCTCAAGGTCATCGAGTCCAACCTCCAACCTAACGCTAACAGCCCTCCACTAAACCATATCCCTAAGCTCTACATCTAAACATCTTTTGAAGACTTCCAGGGATGGTGACTCCACCACTTCCCTGGGCAGCCTGTTCCAGTGCCTCACAACCCTTTCAGTGAAGAAGTTCTTCCTAACATCTAACCTAAAACTCCCCTGGCTCAACTTAAACCCATTCCCCCTCGTCCTGTCACCAGGCACGTGGGAGAACAGGCCAACCCCCACCTCGCTACAGACTCCCTTGAGGTACCTAAAAAGAGCGATAAGGTCACCCCTGAGCCTCCTCTTCTCCAGGCTGAACAAGCCCAGCTCCCTCAGCCGCTCCTCGTAGGACTTGTTCTCCAGGCCCCTCACCAGCTTCGTCGCCCTTCTCTGCACCCGCTCAAGCACCTCGATGTCCTTCTTGTAGCGAGGGGCCCAAAACTGAACACAGTAAGATCCAACAACCAAGTCCTGAAACTATAAATAATTTTACCGTTTGGTTTTAAAAATAACAAGTTTGGTGTTAATTTAACCTGTACGATTCACTTGTCCATGCTGTGACAATATATGCTTAACTGGGCCAGTTTATACTATACATGTATTTTTCCCTCCAAATATTATTGTTGAACTATAAGTAAGTCGCACTCTTGGGAAAACAGTGTAAATTAATAATTCCTACAAATAAATCATCAATCTTATTTTAAAAAATGTGGTAACTCCCAATTGAAAAAGCATCACCACAAATCATCACTGTTTTAAAATTCGTCTCAGCCTCAAACTTCAAATTCTCCCACTTCCCCATTTTAAGGCAAATATTCAGCTCATTCTTGACAGTATGCAACAGAGTTGCTCTGAAGTTTTAACTAACCCCTCCTTTAACTGCAGGCTGCTATGTGCAGCAAGTCGCTGAGAAAGCTACTTTCATTGACAGGTATCTCCCCCACTCCCCGCATCCCCGCATCCTTTCTTTTTAAGGATATAATGGCGAAGCTGGATGGGAAAATGCTCAGCCGCTTTGTTTCAGGTCTGGACAGCATCTTGCTTTCCCACAACAGGTAGGCACAAGCACAGACCGCTGCTGAATGCATGAGACCTTGCCAGAGGCTCCAACCACCAGTGACTGCTGCTGTCTCAGGCGCAGCGTATTTTCTGCTGCCTGTGGCTCTTTGCCAAGCTTTAATTAAGACACTTCAGCTTGTCAGAGTGTTAACCCTCTGCTGCACCTACCTCTTCTCTAGGAGAAACCGAAGCGTAAGCATCCGCCTAGAAATAGCTGAGGAAATTTCACATCATCAGTATTGTGAGGGATCCAAGCCCTCCACATTTTTACATCAAAGATTCTATAAATTAAGATGAATTAACCAGATAGTGGCACTATTATTTTTATCAGTATTTCTTAAATTGAGTATGTCTAAGAGTTCATCCTGCACGGATTTGATGTGTAGTGCTCTGTTTAGTCTCCTCCAAATTAAAAAGGAAGGGTATCAAATTTTCAAGAAGTAGTAATTTCTTTAACAGAATAAAGGAGGAATCGTCTATTGGAAGTTCTTTACTTTCTGAGCAGTATTTTGTTGCATTCTTGAAGGCTGTACAGCAGCAATTTTTTCATTAGGGAACTGAGGAACCAGAACTGCATTTCTGTATTACAAGAGACGAAATGTGAACAACGTTTGCTGATCCATCAATACTATCTATTGGTCGCACGCAATGAACAGCCCCCATGCTGAATGGGGGGAAGCTGTGACAATAGTCAGAGGGGGTAAAAGGAAGCTCGTGTTGAGGCTGACTGGCACAGATTGCAATCTGTATTTTCATGTTCCAAAAGTCTGTTTAATCGCTGCATCCTGCCTATATGCGGAAATCTTCCCTAATGAAAAGCAATGCAAGTCACAATGCGACTGAGAGCTGGAATAAGCTCACCTCATTCTAATAACTGGGGGGAAAAAATAGCTTCACTTGAATGTGAGATGTTTCTGCTTGCAACAAAACCAATACCGACAAGCCAACTGTTTGGATGTTTTTAAAGCTACAGAAACATAGAAAAGTTAGTTAACTGACCGACTACAAGCTGCTCGTAGAATATTACAAGACATCCATAAGGCTGGCTGGATTTAATTACTACAGGGCAATAAAACTGGATTTCACACCGTCTAAATGAGGTAATTTGTGAGCCAACCCCACTCCTCTGCTCTTACTACACATTAGCTCCCACGTTAGGAGAAAGCGAACCATACTCCAAAGCTCCTACTCATCTGAGCTTAGTTGCACAGAATTCTTCTTTCTTTGAAGTTCTCTTCTCCAGACAGTATGTTAACAACTGCAATATCTGATCCTCCCCATTTCTGTGTTTCTGTAAATCAATATCTGAACTCTTCATTTTAACACATCCAGAAAACAACACTTTACATCAACACGCTCATAGCTTTGTCTCAGTATTAGATAATACATTCATTATTAAACTGAAAGTAAATAAGCAACCTAGTGTGTTTTTTTTGTTTGTTTTTTAAGTTAGAAAAAATAATTTCAAATATTTTGTCCTATTCTAGTTTTCCACTGGGATAATCACACTTTTGAACCTGAAAAAAAAAATGCATATAAGAAAACCAGTTAACATTCAGCTTTATTGCAAGTTCACAGAACCACGAATCATTTTCTATAGGCTGTACAAAGACAAATCCTAAAAAGAGCAGTGGTGACAGATTAGCCTTAGTCTATCGGTATTTTCCATTCTTACACTTCACTACCGTACTTTTCACTGTAACCCTCAGGAGCTATTTATCAAAAAAGGGCTGTCCCACATGGTACTATTAGAACTCAAAAGGTATGCCCTCGAATGTATTTTTAGAATGGTTATTTCAGTTTCCATAAAGTTCTTTTGAACTTACAGAGGCAACATGTGCCAAGTTTACTATTGTTTTTACACATAGGTTACGATATCCCGGGGCCCTTTGTTGAAGCAAGCCAAATAATTTATGTTAGAAACCTTTATTTTCCTTATTTTCCTGCTTTGGTTCACACTTCATTCTCCTTGTGAGGAAGGTACACAAATTATGTCCATTTAGATTCTGGCTAGATACGTGTCATATATAAATTGCATATACATGCATCATATTTAGGGCTGACTTTACCAGAAAGTATACCAGTTTCAGAAAGAGTATTATTTATTTCCATTCCAACGCAAAATGAGAGATACCAATAGACAGCAATGTTGCATTGTGAATGAAGTTTCAGATAGCCTAACTTGTGTTGAACTAAAATAGAAGCAGAGACATAAAAAAATTTCATCATTAACTAATCCATTATATAAACAACCGTCTTGAAAAAATCAAGCAGAATTTTTGTAAAAGATGTAATATGTTGTTATCAGCTTTTTGTTTGATACATGCTGCTACCATGAAAGATAAAGGAAAATCTGCCAAGGGTTGATCAGAGACATCTTCTTTCCCTTTTAACATTAAGTATTCCAAGAATTACCACCTCAAAGAAAAAAGAAAACAATCATTACTCATTTCAACTGAAATTCTTTACGCCTATTTCTGTTTTTAATTCTGTAAGCTACTGCTTCTCCAAGAAAATGAATTTGACCAATTAAGTCAAGAAGGATTCTTCATTTTGGGAAAACCTAAAACCCACGTGGAGGTTGTTCTCTGAGAAAAGCGGCCACGATGTTAAATGAGCATTTTGCATGCAACCAGGTGACCAGCTATCTTCTGATCCTCAACCAGGCAATCAGTCTGCAGAGCGTATGTGAGAAGTTTGGATGTACAGGGCATCCAAATTTGAGTACCTGAGTTAAAACTTTGCTCAAGTTTTGCTTACTAGGAAGGGGGAACAAGAAAAACAAACAAACAAACAAAATTAACCAGGAAGCTTTCATTCTCTGCTGGGAATTCTCATCTCAAGGTCTTGACATTTCATATCTGGAGTAAAACATTTTTTTAGTCATAAAGTATTTTAAAGAGTGTACAGCATTTACAGATTTCTATAGGATTAATCTTCATTCTCATTTATGGACTCTACAGATAAGACTGCTGAGGAGAACCCTTTTTTACACAGACTGCATCCTTTAGATAAACATTCTCTGGTCTTTCCTCACAGTACAGAAAACCAGTGGATGCTGAAGAGGATATACACTAAGTATTTTATTTAAGTAAAGAAATGGGTGAATGGTTTAGGAGACAGCTAACCTTCTAAGACTCTAGTATTTTTTATAAAGTTATAAATCTACTGGAGAATGCAAACATAACATTTTCAGCATATTTGGAAAAATTGATCTTAATGTGCTTGAAAAAAAAAAGAATGTATATAGCCTGGGTATATCCTAGAAAAGTCCCAAGGGGCGGCTTATTCCTTTCTACCACAATGAGTACTGAACAGCCACAGAGTAACATAATTTTGCAGATTCAAGCATAATTTAACTGTCTTTTGGTAGTATATGGACTGTCTCTTTCCTTTTTCTAAGATGCTAACGCCGACTCATTTCTGGATACATTTAAATGATTTCTGCTTTTGGCTTTTTCACCATTGCTTCTTGCCTGCCATGTGAATGAATAACCAGCCCGCTGCTCAGGACCAGCAGACATGCCCTTGCAGGAGCGAGTTTCACACTCTGAGTAATTACAGCCCTCCCACACCGATGCAGGACTATAATAGACATCTGCAGCACCTGCCCTCCCTGCGCATCACATTCCACATTGCAACAGCGTTTCTGAGCCATCGCCTGCTAAGGACCTGCAGTAGGATGCAAATGCAAAGAGAAGCAGTGAATCAGTCCTTCCTGCAGGCAGTGCTCAGCTTTGACATGCCACGGAGGAATATCCCTCTCCCGTAATTTTTCTGGTGTGTTATGTAGGGAGCTCTTCCCTCCCAGCAGAAGGGGGGCGGAGGGGAGGAGAGGATGTGTCAGACCAATTTACATGCAAATACTACTACGCATCCGCTCCAAAGCGCATTAAAAGAAAGCAGTTGCCCTAAAATATGGCCAGCAACATTTTATTACCTTTGTATGCTTTACTGCTAGGTTTTGAAATGTTGGCTAGTGATAATAAAGGCTTGTTATCTGGAAATCCTGGCAACCTGGCCTCTAAAGGCCACAGCCATTGTGAGCATCCTGGTAAGAAGAAATCAATTCGTTACCGTGGTTGGTGTTTGCAGAGCTGTTCAGCAGAGGCACTCTTGGAAAACAGACTACTGAAGTATTTTGCAGACTCCTGACATGAAACTGCACAGAGACGTAGAAGGAAGGCAGCAGAAGCACACCAGCAACGGAGACGGGGCTTCTGCCAGCCTATGTGGGGTAAGTGTCTGCCACGGTGCCCTGTCAGCCTTCCTTACAAGCGTGTTTAAGAAGAGCCCTGTGGCACAATGTCATGGAATCACAGAATGGCTTGGGTTGGAGGGGACCCATAAGAATCACCCAGTTCCCCCCCCCGCCATGGGAAGGGACAACTCCCACCAGCCCAGGTTGCCCAAAGCCCCATCCAGCCTGGCCTTGAGCACCTCCAGGGACGGGGCAGCCACAGCTTCTCTGGGCAGCCTGTGCCAGTGCCCCACCACCCTCACAGTATAGAATTTCTTCATAATACCTAATCTAAATCTCCCCTCTTTTAGTTTAAAGCCCTTCCCCCTTGTCCTATCACTACACCCCCTGACACAGAGTCCCTTCCCTGGCTTTCTTCCAGGCCCCCTTTAGGCACTGGCAGGCTGCTGTAAAGTCACCCCAGAGCCTTCTCTTCTCCAGGCTGAACAACCCCAGCTCCCTCAGCCTGACTTCACAGGAGAGGTACTCCAGGCCTCTGATCATCCATGTGGACCTCCTCTGGACCCCCTCGAACCGGTCCATGTCCTTCTTATGCTGCAGGCCCCAGAGCTGAGCACAGTACTGCAGGCAAAGCTGTTAAGATTCATCTGCTTCATATATCCCAGTATAAAACCAAATAAGCAGGACTGAAGTCATTGCTTGCAAAAAGTGTTTCCACTTTGGAATGATTAGCACCAAGATTCAGATTTAATAAGGGTATGAGCAAAGGCTCTACCTCGTGCAGACCACGGTATCGGTAAAGTCATTCATGATACAGTCAGAGTGAAAGAAATGTTCAGCATGTTTTAAGACTTTGAATTGGTTTGAAAACAATATTATTTTTTTAAAAAAGCATTTTAAATTAAACAAATCCATGGACTTCCATGAATGGAATACCAAGAACTTGGTTCATTTTAGCATTAATAACCAAGAAGATAGTACAAGTACTTTTTCTACTGCTTTTTCAATTTTATTTTTTAAGCTCAAAATGCTGGACTCTCGTTATTACCCAATAAGAAAAAAATAAACAGTTATAGAAGAAAGACACAAAATATTAAAAAATAGTGTTGTTAATACCAGAAAATAATTAAATCCTACAAATTGAAAGTTTCATTATGTGTGAGCTCAAGATTTTTTCAAATCTGAAGCCATGACTTTTGCTCTTGGCAAATGAGTTGTGAACGAGTAACCTGAAAGATATGTGAAGACAATCACCATTATTTTAAAATAGCCCAATAATTTTTACGTTTTATATTTACATATGGCTTTATTTAAAGTAGACACGCCTGCTTTGAACACTAGATATAAGACATGTGACTGCATTTGAGCAGGCTGGCACTGAGTACATAAAGTAGGCAAACGTTTGTGCGAGTGCCAAAGTATGCCTGCGAGCCTACCAAGAACCTGATCAATCACAATCCCGAATGGACAATTTTTAGTTCGCTTCAAAGGAGGAAAATCCTCACCTTTCAACTACTGTTAGCGCTACTGCATACCCTAGCACGGAAGTGCTCACAGATCCACAGGCTGGTAAATGAAGCAGGAACACAGAGCACAATTTTTGTAATGAAGACAAACCTTCATATCCAAGTTTGCCCTATGATGAGAGAAGAAAAAAATGGAGAAATAAACTGCTCCATCTTTTTTTTTTTTTTTTTCCAACAGAGTAATTCTGATTTGCTGCAAAACTCTTTTTTTTTTTTTTTTTTTGCCTTTAGCTGAAATCACTGCTGAGCAAATTAGACCTAGCCTAACCACCCCAGCTATGCAGCAGTCCTTCCCACTGGCTTCCTATAATCCACAGACTTAGCTAAACCCATCAGTGAAAATTGGCATGCACACCAGGCCAAAGCTTAGCGTACTGTTAATACATCGTGCGGAAGCAGAGCAATATTTCAAGAACCTCTGCCTTACAGCAATGTGTAACTCAAGCGAAGGAAAGACCCCAAAAGGAATATTGTTTTCTGCCGTGCATCACTGCGGCTTTGTGTCCCCCACAGCACTGGCAGCCGTGGCCAGGCAATGCCCTGCCAAGCAGAGGCTCACCATTTGTTTACGGAGCTCTGTCTGGAGGAAGCAGAGAGCATTTCATTCTCATCTACAGGAACCCTTTCAAAGACAGCTGCCAAGAACAGCCTCGAAGGGCTTCAGGGGGAGAAAACTCTCGTAGTTAGTCGCTGAATAGACCAGACTGGTGCTGGGCGCCTGAAGAGGAGTGAGAGGGAGCAGGCTCTACCCTATCTGAAAAGTTCAAACGTTTTTAGGTAATTTCAAATATATAAAGTCATAGGAAAAAAAGGCCATGAACTCTGTAGGTGGAGGTCAGATCAGCAATCAACTTATAATTACCCTTCAGATTAAGATCTCTACATAAATATTTTAAGTTAATGAGTACAAATTACAAATAAAATAAATTCATATGCTATTAAATTCATATAGCTACACATATTTCCTTACAATGTATGGAAAAGACCTAAATAGTCTGATTGGGACTTAATGTTGTAGAGGGTTATGATGTAAGTATTTTAATTTTTAAAACTGATACTCCATTAGTCCTGGAAGATTTCAGAAGTGTCAAACACGTACACTATGCATTTCAGTAAAGACAGCCTCTGCATAGATTTATACCAACTGTGAAACTGGTTAATAAGATCTCATTATCTTTGGAAGAGCCCACTAATTACTGTGACAATAAAGACTAGAGCAAGAGGTTTCATAAAGAACAAACAAGCAATCCTTCATTCCTCCTTCACTCCTCCTTGTAATATCATTAATAAAGGAAAAATTGCCTAAGCTCTTTTCCACATACACTACTAACAAGAAGTCACCAAACTTTAATAAGTGAGAGGCAATTTTTCATTTCATCCAGTGGTTCTTTCTCCACCTTCAGAGACACATCTCGATTTCTTGGTTAAGTGGGTATATGACCACGCACTGTGACCAAATCACGTGCACTTCTCCATGGTATCAGAGGCTGCCAAGTCTCAATGCAGTTCATTTAAACAACATCTCCAGGATTTTTCAGAACAATTCCTTCAGGACTTAGAGGATATGGTATGTGCTTGGGGGGTAGGGGACTAGTTACTATTTCTTACCCATGCTGGGTGGCTGGATGTTCAGTTCTTTTGATAAAAATGAATACTTCTGAAATGCTAAGCAGGGAAAATGGGAAAATTCCATAAATTCCATCTTGACAACTATCACAAGGGAAAAAGCTTCATTTCTGTTAGGAAAAAAAGTTCCATGACTATCATACTTCAGTGTCCACAAATCACAGGCATGTTCAGCAAGTCCACAAAGCAACAACAACTTGCATCTCCTCTCGGCTGCTGCCATTCCCAGGCTGCCGACAGCACCATGGCAGCAGTGACCACACACAGACTCCAAAACGTATTAAGGCAAGTTTTAACAGCTATGGAGTACTCACAGACTAGTGATACTTTTTTTCTTTTTAATAAATGAATCTTATACTGCATATCTTCCAGCACAGTAGCAATACATGCCTAAGACTTTAAATTTCATCTTGAATATTTAGGAAAATCAGGTAGGCAAAAACAGTGGTAGCAATGCTCTGTCAGAAGCTCTTTACCCAGTAATTGCATCAAGTTGAGTGTTGCTTCACTACTTCTGCTACCTCTGCTTCTTCTACGAAAATATCTGATAAAAAAAATTATAGTCCATTCCCATTCTAGTCCCACACAGATGTATTATTTTTGCCTCTAAATACATTTTTTTTCTTTCTATTTAGACTTCCAGAACTATTTAATATTAGCAAAGAAGTTGAATCCCATACACAGCTTCAAAACACTCAACCTTAGAAGATTTACCTGTCCTATTAGGAATTTATCTGCTTTTGTGTCCAGGCTGGATAATAGCAACTAAATAGGCTGTGAAGGAGCTACATGATGCGTCAGTGGATGACGAGCATCTTTCAGGGATTCCATGTGTAGGAGTAGCTGACAAAGTTAATTTTATCAGACTTTTCAGCTTATTCCTAATGGCAGACAACACCCACTGCTCGCTTTGATGAAACATTCCCCTTATTGCAGTTGACAACAAATACAAATGCATGACCAAAGCATCTATGGCCTGCCTGCTTTCGGTCTGGCAGGCAGATTTTCTATCAAGTTATTATCTTAGAGCTGCAGAACAGCATAGGTTGGAAGACACCTCTGGTCCAACCCCCACTCAAGCAGGGACACCTACAGCTGCTTGCCTAGCACCACATCCAGGCAGCTTTATAACATCTCCAGAGGAGTCTCAGCAGCCTCCTGGGCAACCTGTGCCAGTGCTCCATCATCCTCACAGCACAGAAGGGATTCCTGATGCTCAGACAGATCATCCTGTGATCCCGTTTCAGGCTCCCTTTAGGTACTGGCAGGCTGCTGTAAGGTCTCCCCAGAGCCTTCTCTTCTCCAGGTTGAACGACCCCAACTCCCTCAGTCTGTCTGCATAGGAAAGGTAGAAGATGCTCTATTGCCTTTTTAAAAATGTTGGTTTAATTAGAAATTCCTAGTCTACAGTGTTTAAGGAAAAAAAAAAAGTGATACAAACCCAAAAAGAAACTGGGAGAAAAAAACAAGAAGCCCAACTTTAATTTCATGATTTGTGGAAGGCTTAACTAATGCTGTCTGAACACCCTGAGGTTTGTATATCAGCTGCAGAGCATTCCTCTAGCTGTGCTAATCCCCTTCTCAGACTCTCTGTTCCGAAGGGATGAATAATTACCACTCTTTGGTTTAGAGATATACGATAGCATTAATTTTGCAGAGTGGGATCCATACTATACGAAGCCTTGCAATTCACATTTGGCCCTAACAGTAATTAATTCAATTTCTCAACCTAGCAACTCAACAGCTTCTGTCTTTGGGCAAGTCTGCACCTCTCACCGGACTGCGCCACGAGCTAGTTGAGGCGCAGCTAGCTCCCGAACTGAAACCAAAGGCTGCAGCCGGGCAGCACTGCAGCTGAATTCGTTATGCTAAGGAGAGGGTCGAGGCCTCAGTTACACCTGACCAGTTACACTGCTTCAGCAACCTGGGCTGGTTTGCCCTCGCCTGTGCTATGGGAATGCATCAGTGTGGGCAGAAATTAAGCCAGGAACATCTGGACCTTGCTCTGCTGCGTGGTGGAGCACAGCCCAGCTCCCTG
Organism: Aythya ferina; assembly: GCF_964211825.1. NCBI lineage: Eukaryota > Metazoa > Chordata > Aves > Anseriformes > Anatidae > Aythya > Aythya ferina. The sequence goes on from NC_140297.1 coordinate 130,949,686, forward strand.
CACCCCCGAGGAGTACAGGACACCTACGTACCTGGCGCGCTGCTACCTCGCCAGCTGCCAGCCTGAGACCCTCAGTCCGACGGGATGGGGAGGGCCAGGGCTTGCACCAGGAATCGCAATCTTCTGCACCTGGGATGGCTGACATTCCTAGAGCCTTATCTGGCTGCTGAGGTAATTGACATTACTACAAGTATTTCAGTCGGGCAGCACTTCCCCACGTGCCAACAGCAAGGCTTTATCGTAGTGTGGAAAAAATAGTTTCCAAACAGATTGCATATAAAGATTTAAGTCACCTACTCTCATGGGTTTCAGAACAAAATACTAGGAACAACCTTAATAATGAGTGTATAATTCTAGTTTCTACAGTTCTTGACATCCAGTATCTGAATTAGGGCAAAAGAGAGAGTTAACCTACCTCGTCTCCTACAGACAGCACTCAAGCCTTCCAATGCAGTAGTAAGTTTCCCAAGCTTTGTTTTCTATCGTGTGTGTGTGCACGTCCACATATGAGAAAATGTGTGGCTTAACGAGTATTTACAGGCCTTGACACTGCCAAAAGAGCCCCAGGCCACCTATAGACTGCTTTGTTCTCCCAAGATGTTTTATACAGCATATTCCATCTCCATTTATCATGATGCCCTGGGAAGGCAGGGCTGGCACAAAGTTTTCACCAGTAAATGCTGCTAGTTTTTTGAGGTTTGCTTTGTGTTTTTTTTTTTTTTTTTCTTGTTTGTTTGTTTCCTCCAAAGGCCATCAAATCTCATAACCCTCTGCTACTCCAAACTGATGACAGAAATGAAAAACAGAGACAAAAAAAGGGATTTGCAGGACAGCATGCACTGCTGTGGCAGTAATCCTGGGTCTATGCTGATGAATTGTACGTGTGATAACCAACACCTGTCCCATGCTATTACTACATTAACCAAACCCCGGAGTATCTATCTGTGATGAAAAATTTACAGTCCAAAAAATGTTTACACGCTTTGGGCTCCAGGAACTCTGGAAGCAGAGTCTTTGTGTATTACAGAACCACAAGAAGCCAACACCTCAATTTGTGGTTGAGAATAACCACTGAAGAACGATCTACAGTGGGTGGCAAAAACAGGCACAATTGTAAAGTAACCAAGCAAATAATAAGCTATGTCCATAGGGGATAAAAATGCTATAATTTCAGCAATGCACACTGCTATAAATAAGTTAGAGGTTATTTGCCGAAGTACACAGCCTGAGTTTGCAATCACATGGCTACTCTGTGAGCATGCTTTTGAAAAGAAAGCTGAAATTGTTCAGCAGCAGACACAGTGGCACCGCATGCATTGTTTGGGCTAGGAGCAACAGCGAATTGCACTATATGGAAGCTTTGTAGAAAAGGGAGTTCGTGCCACCTCCTTGAGTTTAGCTGTCTTAAACATAAACAATAAGGCTTCCTTTTCAAGTCGCAGAAGTGGTATGTGGGAACAGGACGACAAGATCAGTCCTGCTTACCATTTCTCCCTGGAATTCGGGCAAAGTTTGTGACCGAAGGCTGGCTGGAGTGCCAAAAGCCAAGTTTGCTGATGACTGGTGCCAACCACCTTGGTCCTAAGAGAATTTCAACATGACATTCTGGTACTTTTAATCACAGCTAGAGACTGGTTTTCACAGCGTGGAGTCTGGCTGTCTGATGATGTTTTCCATAAAAGATACAACTTGGAAAAGATTCAGGAAAGCGTGTGTGAACTTCATTTTGTACTTCAGCAAGTTTGACCTGGTCGCAATTATTCAATAAGTCAAAAATAAGATGTTCTAAGACCCTTCAAAGTACAGAGGAATTTGTCCCTGCAATAAACAAGTGCTTACTCAATGGGTAGCACAGCTTTGAGGCTGAAGAAGGTGAGGGTGGAGTAGGCAAGTACAAAGACTTTTTGACTTTGGGGAGTTACTTGGTGTTACAAATTTACTAGCAACATGGCACCGATGGGCTTATGGACTTAAACCATTTGAAGTTATAGTTGCAAAAGAAATCACAGTTATCCAATCTTACCAAATCCTCCTTGGCTGTTTACTTACGCCACTATGGGTTTATTGGTTTTGTTGACGCTGTTTTCAATAGGCAAGAAATGTTTTAAAAAAATCTGATCTGATGACAAAATAATAGAGCAATTTGTGTGAATGGTAAGTTCTTGCTGATTACATGCAATGTTAATACGTATTTTAGTAAATCATGCAATTTCTGCTTTCATTATATATAAAAGAGCAAAAATGATTTATTAGTTTTTACAAAAGCATCATTGGAAGGAATACATGTACTGCTACAATACAGCCACCCCTAAAACATGGTAACTGCTTAAAAGCACAAAATAAAACTGCAAATTCTAACAGTTCATTTGGAAAACTCACTGGTAAAGAGGTGAGCAATAATTCATGAACCAAAAAAAAGCTTATTAACATACAATACTGAATATAATAATATAAAACTGCAATTAATGATAAATGAACCAAATTGTATATTTATAATATGCATTAGAAATCAGCATTGGAAAAAAGAATACAGAAAACAAGACTGCAAGGAGCTTAACGTACCAATACAAATAGCAGTATCAGAGCACATGAACGAGGAAATGCCATCAAAAGATTAAGGAAGGACGGAAGATAATTTAGTTCATGTAAGAGAATGGCTGCGCATTTACTTCATCTCATTATAATTTTCCTACAGTGTGCTTACTACTAGAAAAGGCTTGAGAGGAAAAGGCCGATCTGTTGGGAAAAAAAACTATAACCGAAGGAGGGAAGCAGCAAAGGAGGAAGGTACCAATTTAACACCAATGAACTATCAGCAATAAATCATATACATAAATAGAATGAGAAAATGCTGCTAGCATAGTTGCTGTTGTCATTTTCCTCACTTAACACTGGTGGGAGTTTAAAATTTTCCTCAGCAGTCCTAGAGCCTTTTCTATGCCAACGTTACACCATGGAAATAAAAAGTAATTTTGCACATTGATTCAGTAAGGCGTGCGTTTTTTCAGTACCTTCAATATATATTAAGATTGAAAAAAACAGTACTACGTTTCTATGGGTTTTCAGTCCCTTTCAAATGCCTTTCTTTTTCTGCATCTGCAGGAATTTGAAAATTGTACTTGCAAAAGCATCACTCTTATTGTAGCCTTCATACTGCTTGTTAGCAATTTCCTTCTTTCCCCTCGAGAATTACACACCACACATAGATGGCATTTAGCTGGCGACAGATAGTAAAAAGGAAATAGACCACTGTAAAAACAAACATGTAAAACTAAAATCAGCATTGCTGCAGCAAGACTTGCTTCCTTTATACATCACATTACTCTTTTTTTTTTTTTTTTTTTTTTTTTAAGCAGTAGTACCATCAACATTACAAGTTTGACGTGAAAGCTGTACGATTTGCCAAGCTGCCAGAAGGTCATGAATTTCCTGCGTCTCTTTAAATGATGCTGACCTGACTCTGCCCTCCTTTTCCTCTGGAGCATGCCTCTGTGCATCACCTTCATAGCTAGCTATGCAAAGGTTTCACTGGAGATTCCCCAGCCTTACTTTTCTTCTTCTCCATTCATTTTTCCCAACGGCCAGGATGTTTCTAGCTTCTCTCTCCCCTATCCACATGTTCATAGAGCACCTTTGTGATCGTGCACTTATGATTTCCAACAAGTGCCCCCCTTTTCTCATGTTGAAGCCTATCTCATCCTCTCTCTTCACCCCTTACAAAGGCCTGGGGTACGAACCCTCTCCTTTCCTCTCTCCATACCATTCTTACCTTCCAGACAGAAAAAGAGGGAAGTCTAACATCACTGTTTTGAAGCAGAAGAGAAGACATCATCACCCATGCTCAGTGAGACAGGGAACCTTGAGACAAGGTGCATGGAAAAGGCTCAGGTGTTCAACACCTCTTTTGTGCCAAGGTTTTCACCTTAAGGCCTACTCTCGAGTACTGTAAGGGTTAAAATGAACACTTAGAGCAAAAGAAAGGTGCACTGAAAAAGGACAGACAGCATCGCCATGCTTTATTTACAGCGTTTAAAGCAGCACTCCAGACATCTGAAACAAATCTTTACTTTCATAAAAATCTCTTCATTTTTTGGCCTAAATGCACACTGTTTTTTTTATAAGGGAACTGATGACTCAAGCAGCTAGCATCGATCAGAAGGAAAGCAAATGTTTTAATTTTTAAAAAGCCCCTAATGAAGGAAAAGCCACAAAGTATTAAATAGATTAATGAAATTATGTCAACGGGAGTATCTACAAACATTAACAGAACTCAGCTATGAAAATGCTAACTCCTGCCAGTTGTCTGGTCTTTATTTAATTTGAAAGAAAAGAGTTGGAAAGATGATGTCTTTACCACTGCCTCTCTGAACCTTCCCACAGTAATCTTGCACACGACAGTCAGGGAAACAAATGCTCAGTAGGCAAAGGGTGAATTTCCTATACAGTGGCACCTTTCCTTCTGTGAGTGCACACTGGGGGCAAGGCAGATTGCTCTGTACTGTGCTTTATGTCAGGTTCTGGCTGAAAGGGGCAGTAATTGCTCAAGAAGCATACTCACATGGAATGGCAGTGGAGTAGCTAACTCCAAACTCACGCCTAGCTTAATGCACAGTAACTTAAGCTGAACACACAAACTGGAACTAAACCAAACATTGTCTTATTGAAATCCTCCCCCACGCAGATTCCTCTGTGCACCTTTTTGTGAAGAACTTTTTTTTTTTAATCATTTTTAAGAGCTGTTAAAGTTTTGTCTAAGTTAAGACAGCCTCAATAAATGAATTTGCTATAAAACACCCAGACTTACTCTCCTTACCCAGACTCAAAAGATACAGGATTTTTAATCGGATTCCACTCTGCCCTTATCTGTAAAATATTTTAAAAATAGAACAAAAAGTAGAAGAATTTAAAATGTTTCCCAAATAAAATTCACTCTGGCAACCATTCAAACGGCATGAACATTTTGATACAGTTTACCAAAACAACATTAGGTAATGTTTTAGGATGCTCATTAAGCTGTCATGATCTAAATCGCAGCCGGCATCAAATGATTTCTTCCCTTCTCTACTATTTAAGTTTGGCAAATATGCACAGTATAAAAGGTGTCAAGTAAAATTGCCACAGGACATACTGGAAATCCCTGCACCAGCTGCACACCCAAACCTAAAGGAAGTGTCTTTCTGATCCTATAGCCTGATAATACTGGAGTTGCTGGAGGGTTTTAAAGCAGGCTTTGAAAATAAAGCTTCATTACCCTGGCATGGAAAGGTGCAGCTTAATCCTCTCTGGAAGCTGGTCCTACAATCCTGCATTTCAGAAAATTGCTGAAAGCCTTTGTGCTTTGAATGGGAATTGGTCATTAACAGTACAGGTGCAGACCATGTATCAGGCAGTGTCAGCACAACCCCTTCCCACATTTTCTGGTTCTTAAGAATTCCATCTGATAATGGCAGCAGCAGGTTATAACAGCAACTTTTCACCATGGATTAAAGTGTTGCTCATTTGGAGATCGAAGAATGACACTTCATTTCCTCTGCATGTTAAAAGAAAGGGGAAAAAACATCATATTCTTCCTAGAACTGAAAAGTTACTTTACCCTGGCTTTCTTAGAGACCCTTTCTGCCATTCGTACGATCTCTGCATGCTTCACAGAGTTCTGTATAATGTTGTCATAACTCAAAATTAATACAGCATTTAAATCAAAGCATAACAAGAAATGTGTATTTATTAATTAGTCTATGTTTTAAAAGTACAGCACATATTAAGTAAGACCCTGAGATCATAACGGTAATAAGTACTTTTGTCACATGAAGTAAATCCCAGACAGCAACCTGCTGTTGATATTTATAACCAAATACATCCCTGCCTGACGCCTGTGACGTTTCTCCAACAATACCTTTGGTTTCTAAGCTGATTTATGCTTACAATCTCAAAACAATCAATACTGATAAAATATGCTTTTTGCAAACCTATGAAACAGCTTCTGCAAAGACGGTGGGAAGAAAGAAAACAAGCAGCAAAAAAGTAATTCAAATGTTCATTCAGTTTAAATTCCATACCACTACTGTTTTAAGATTTCTTTTACTTACTAGCTTACCTTTTTTGTTTTTAAGGTTGAAAAATTACTTTAGAAGAGCTAACACAAAAATATATTCAGGTAGCTGCTTCAACTTTGCCAAGCTAAGGACTTCTGTTTCTATAGTTACTCCTTCAGCAAAGACAGTGTTAAGGATGAAATCCTGATTGCCATGGGGCAGTAGAACTGCAGGGTCTTTCCCTTGCATGTCCCAAGAAATCACAGCTGTCAGGATCAGGACTTAGCAGGTTAAGAGAACCAGATTTTCGGAGAAGAACCTCAAGCAGGATTTTGTTTTTTTTTTCAAGTAACTTCCAGCACTTTCAAAGATCAAAGAACATTACATAAGAAAAAGCAAACTAAATTATAGTATCAAAGCAAATAGTTGAGTTCTAGTGAGAACTCAAAAAGCATAACAACTAAGAAAGTACCAACAGCACATGTTCTCATGAAGATGCCTCCTTACAGAAATGGCAAGAGAAAGGGTTCTCCCCCATAGCAATTTTGGGTAACTAACATTTTGGGTAAGTTACTGAATGTCTGAAGAGACAATATAGAAAAAGCAAGGATCAGCGTTAGAATACAGATACTAGAATAGCCATGCTCACAAGGCAGACTGCATAAAACTTGTATTAAGTATTTCCATATTTGAAGATTAAATCTGATTCTTTGGTCCTGAATTGATGGCCTTCTAGAAATCATCTGTTTTCTGTAGATTAATGTGCACTTCTTTCTCCTTGGCACAAACAATAAATATTTTGTGAACAAAACAGTAAACAGTCCTACTGATAACATGCCAGTAAGACACAGAGATAATGTCACTTCTGTCAGCAAGGGAATTCACAGAAATAACAGTATCAAAGTCTTATGGCAGTCACCAAAGTAAGTACAGACCTAAACACACATTGCAAATTCTACTGAGTTCTTTTCAAGTTTTGGAAGAAGGTACTGCAGCACTGTTTTGCCCCTTTTTCTGGTGATCTAAAACAGCTATACCCTTCCAAAGGGAGTAACGTCTCATTTCAAGGTGCTTTAACAAGCAATGCACAAGACATTAAGCCTTCACACTTACTAAGAAGCCAGTATATGAAAAGATTATATTTGTTTTTGTAAGGCAAACTTTACTCAGGGAATCAATGAGCTACTGTCTTTACTAAGTACACAGATCAAAGCAATTGTACAAGCAACGACATTTGCTTGCATATTCTTCCCACTACATTTTAATAAGTCATGAGATCCAAACTCAGCAGCACCTAGGTACTATCGATGATATATGCAGCTAAGATAGAAGTTTGCTGGGTTTATTTTTGATTCCACAAGTAATCTGCAAGTTTCACATTATAAATCCCCTTAGAAATGGACTGGAGCTAATATGTTACATGACTCAGCACCTTATGACAAGCTAACAACAAACAACAGAACAAAAGATTGCCCACAACTGTGTTCCTTGAAAAATCCAGATAAATTTTAGGAATTCCAATTACAGAGACATAATGAATTGGAAAAAGGGTGAGATTTATTTCAATTATTTATTTCCTAATAAAAATATTTTTATTTAGAGGATTAGGTCTGTATGGCATTTAAACATTTAAGAGACCATCAACAAGGTCAGGTTCCAAGACTGAACTGATGAGAAACAGGATTTGAATCAATCTCCTACACCTCAATGAATGCTGGGGGGTCCATGGGTCCATCAGTACCAACACTGCCACAACGTTCTCGGTGTTGTGGATATTGCCTGTGCCATCAGGTGAAGTACCTACCAACTTTAGCTCCAAATCTTATTTCATTAAAAATGCCCAGACTCTTTATGTCCCTCTCTCTACTGCCACTCAAAGGCAGGGGACAGGCATGACCAAGCCTTATGTGGATTGACTTGTTTTTATCATTAGGACACACAGCCAAAAAGTTTTATTGGCCTAGATGCTCTCAGGGCCAGGTTTATGCTCCCAGCGTTCAACAGAGAACCCTGAAGCACCCGCTCCTACACATTTCCTTGGGCCTCACTTCCTACACCAGTACCACAGCCTGTGCTGACAGAGCAGAAACACAGCATTAGGAGCAAAAAGAGAGGAGTTAAAAGAAAACCATGGCCAGACCAAAACACCTGTCTACTTGTGAGGTTTTTCAGCAAGACACATTTCATTGAAATACCTTTATTTCCCACACTTCATCTCATTACCCCGCTATTACAGAGCACCAGGACAAACCGAGACACACAGGAGGAAGCAGGGAATGGTGGGCTTAGCACTCACCAGGTAAATAAATTGTGCTAGGGACTTAAAGACAATACGAGAAGTTGCCTGTTCCCCAAACCTGGGACAAGATAATGGGAGCTGCACCCTAAGCAAGGAGCAGCAGGAACACATGCAGCTGTGCTATCCCACAGGCAGAGACAGCTGAGAGTTACAGGTGAGAATCAGAGAGAAGACCAAGACAGAGCCATGGTGGGTATCTGCCATGGACTGTCTGATCAGCCAAATAACGTGCAAACTCCCCAGTATGTCACCTCACGTTCGTATATTTAGAATAGATAGTTCCTGCACAAGAAGGCTTACTGTCTGCACAGGACTAAAGTTCCACATTCACAAAGCTTCCAAGTATTTCAAGAAATAATGCTTGTTTTACCAACTCAGGTAATAACAATTTCCCTTTTCCTAGTGACAAAAGCCCCACCGGTCAGAAGGTGAAACCTACTGCACAAGTGGAAATGAGACAAGAGACAGGGCTCTCCCTTTAGGGAAATTTAAAAAAAAATAAAAATGAAAGCTCCTTCTCACCTGCAGCTGCTGCAAAGCAACTGAGAACTGAAGAAAGCAAGACTCGATCAGTCTGCTTTCCATTCACACATCCTATGCTCTCTCACAAAGAACAGAGGTTTCTCCCATGGAATAAATACTAAGCTCATTTTACAGAGGTAGATGGATTAGGTTTACTACCTTTACTATGAAAAGCTGATGCTTCTCTTACAGTAATAACCTCTTAAACTCAGATCTCCTTATCTGTAATTGAAGCAATATTATAACTAAGTTTCTTTAACTGAAATTCTAACAATCTAGTTACTTGCACGGAACAAACTGAAGAACCTGTTAGCTTTGTTGAATCAAACACACAAAAGTGAAATCATAGACACACATAACGTCATCCTATCACAAAACTATGCAGTCCATTATCAATTTGCTGCCAACATGCACTTCAGCAGAAGAAAAATGCTGTTAACTTGTATATTCAAATGAACACAGAACAGAAAATGCCAGCAAGTTACTTCAGAACTGTAACTGGTGTTCTGTGAACAACCTACATCTCAAAGAAAAGTAACTTCCTTTGGTCTTCATGAATAATGTAGATATCAATAAAGCAAGTTTACAAAGGAATTTGCATACAAAAGAATGATTTCTGAGCTAGACAGATCTGTCTGTGATAAAATGCTGTGCAGAATGAACATATTAACTTCCCTAGTTTAAACCACACAATTCACACAAACTATGAAAGTTCAGCCCTGAAAAATCATCAAGTCAAATTGCTTAGGCTCTTCAGTTCATCATTCCCCTATTTATTTGCTTACCATACCTTTATTACTTACTTTCCATCTACTTCTGGTCTTTTGCACACACAGTGAAACTTGCCACCAAAATCTATGTAAAGGTCGTCTTCTACAATGTGGAATATTTGACCAATGGCAATTTTATCTTTGGCAGGCCCCATCTGAATCAAAGGTGAACGCCTCAGCATGGATGCAAAGGATTCCGACTTGTCTGAAGGAACCTAAAGATAAATAAAGGTACTCATTTCACAAAATATACAATTCGGAGGAGGAAATATATTAAACCTGTAACATACAGAAAGGATTATTGCAAGTAAAGAGTTTATGTATTTCACACATTTTTAGTAGTACTTCTATGGAGTCATTTGTTCTATTCTCCAAGCCAAAACATTTTACACACTGAAAGCAAAGGTTTCATTAACTCAGACAAACATACCCAGTTACATCAAAGTGAGACTCATTCTCATGTGTTTCCTCTGATACACTAAATTTGACCACTTTTTAAGACTGTCACCTTTTAAAGGGGACACACGTTTTGGAAGCAATACGTACCTGAAATCCAAAAGTGAAACCAAGTGTTTTATTGGATGGATGGATAAACAAATTCACAAAAAAAGAGAGCACAAACACACAAAATGAGAGCCTATTAATTTTTCCCTCACCTTTAGTGGTAATTAACTGGAGAGAACAATTACTTCATGCGAGATTTCAGACTATTTTCACGCCGACATAAGAACTAAACAGAACAACACAATGAAGTAATTAATGATTTAGAGATACATTGGCTTCAAAGTAAAAAGCTCTTCTGAAAATTCACTCCACTTTACCATAAAGCCTGGAAGAAGAGAGAAGTAATATTGCTAAGGATTCTCACGGTGAATTGCTATTCTATTACAATAATCCAGTGACTAAGGATGTTCAGCACAGTATGTGATTGTGGTAAGGATACACGGGCACTCTGGATTTTATATCCAGATTTTATCTGGATATATCTGGATTTTATATATTTTGTGACCTTGCAAGCTTGTGACCTTGCAAGGCTCTGCTCGGCACACAGGAACTTGGGGCTGAATTCACAGCATGAAGTTTAACTAAACTACACTGCCCTCAACTGTAAGAAAGCAACCAAAATCTGAAATTTGTAAATAATACATGATAGATTCCTTTTATAGTTACCATGTCCTCAGAACAGAGGCTAGCATTGACTGTTCCTCCCTGGTTTTCCATGACACTGATGAACAGAACTGTGGGAAGCAATCGCATCGTGGATTTTGCACCAGGACTGTGGAAATAGCACCAAGATATTTTTTTTCTTCCTGATTTAAATAACATAATTTCAAATGGTTTAAATCAAAGTATCAAAACCATGCTTTCCTAGACCGCAGAAGAAAGATGTCTCATTTCTGCCAACCAACTATTTACCAAACATGACAGAACCAGGGGGAAACATGTCCCCATTGACTACTGCAAGCAGATGCTGGAAGGCCGTCTGCATTTCGTACCAGCAGGGAATAATGCCATCATTTTCCCTTCGCACACTTGGAAACTTTTACTCTCAGGGAAGTCAAAACAAGGAAAGGTTTTGAATTCCAGATTCGCTGGAATGCACAAACAGCATGGGTTGTTCTGACATGACATAACCTCAGGAATTAAAAGCTAGAGATCTGACACCTGGTCAATTTGATGCCTCAGAACTGGGGAAGTTTAAACGTAGCATCCCAAGGACAAGGACCGAATAAAATGCCTTCTAACACACACATATGCACATGCACGCACGCTTCACAAAAGTAAAGCTGCTGGTGATGGAGAACCACAAACAGAGCAGTGGGATTTCATACAGGAGAACTAATATCAGATAAAGCTTCAAGCACGGGAATTCATAATGCACTCTAAATTCAAATACACAAAAATTAATTGCACGGAATGCATTTCTAAGTGCTGCAAGACCAAATGCAAAACACTGGAAGCAGTAAGAGGAATATTTAAATGGGATCATGGAATCATTACGGTTGGAAAAGCCCTCCAAGATCATCTGGTCCAACCACCACCCTACCACCAATGTCACCCACTAAACCATGTCCCCAAGCACCACGTCCAACCTTTCCTTGAACACCCCCAGGGACGGTGACTCCACCACCTCCCTGGGCAACCTGTCCCAGTGATGACTGCTCTTTCTGAGAAGAAACGTCTCCTCCTTTCCAACCCGAACCTCCCCTGGTGCAGCTTGTGGCCATTCCCTCTAGTCCTATCATTAGTTACCTGTGAAAAGGCCGACCCCTAACTCCCCACACCTTCCTCTCAGGTAGTTGTAGAGAGCAATAAGGTCTCCCCTGAGCCTCCTCTTCTCCAGACTAAATGATGTTCAAGACAGAGAGAAAAATGCAGGACCATAAAGTGGCAGAGATGCTGGCTTTTCAGAACACGGTGTTTCAGAGATCATCCTTCCATTCCAAATACTTCACCTGCTCTGAGAACAAACATCTGACAAAAATCTCTCTAGGGTCCTCCAAAAATTCCTTTCAGTCTTATTAATTTAGGATACCACTCCATAAATTGGTTAACCAATCGGTTTAAACCAAGGTGGCACTGCCATGTGTCACCCTGCCTCCACTCTCCACTCCCTCCCAGACAAAATTCCTGTCTGGGAAAGTGCCCACAAAAGTGTTTTTTTTTTTTTTTTTTTTTTTTTTCCAGAAGACTGGTTCCCATCAGGTCTTTTCCAATGGGGTGGTGCCTGCCCAGGTGCAGGACTTTGCACTTGTTGAACTCCATGAGGTTCCTGTCAGCCCATTTCTCCAGCCTGTCCAGGCCCCTCTGGATGGCAGCACCAACTTTGATGTATCTGCTGCTCCCCTCAGTTTTGTGTCACCTGCACACTTGCTGAAGGATCCCTCTGGTCCTTCGTGGAGGTCACGGATGGAGGAGTTTAACAGGACTGGACCCGGCACTGACCCTGCTTTGTGCCACTGATCAATCACATTCACCTCATTCTTGCTGCTTTCATGCCATGACACAGGCAGCAGCTAAAGCTACCCGAGAGCTGTCGCTTGTGACATTTTAATCTCTGTGTTGTGAAGACGGGTGCACGAACACTGTATGGATTTCCTGTTTTTATCCCCTACAAATGGCCCATTTTAGTTAATAACATCCCTCTCCTTTATCTTTCTGGCAGGAAAAAAATTAGACAGAGTTCTCCCATCTGAAAGCCTGCTTGGGAAGAAATCTCTGTACACAACGCCTGAGCACTATCTTTCCACACCGACAGATGTACTCAATTCTTACTGCAACGGAGATTGAAGTCAGTGAGCTCCGAATGCTAATGTACCAGGAACCCCTTGGCCATCCTTCACTGTGGACAGTTTTCCAAGCAGCCACCAGGATTTTATTTGAATTATATCACTGGTCTGCAAGTCTGCAGGTTTTTTCCATTCAGCTTCCTGCAGAGAAACCTCTCAAGAATATCATGAATATCTAATTCAAGTACACAGGAATCTTCAAAAGACTCCACTGGTTACTGCCATAAAGAACATGAGTGAGGACAGCCAAGAAACAGAGAGTGAGCTAAAGCACAGCATCTTTTCCTTTGCATAACCCACAGGAGCTCTCTTATGAAAGTAACTTATCTAGATTTTTAAAGAGATTTAATGAGTACTTTCCTCCACCATTTCCAAATCTCCTTCACTGCATTCCTCACAGTGCCCCTGCAGAAAAATAGTAAGACAGTTAAGATAACAGGGCAACATACTTTATGAAACCCTCCGTACGTTTTTGATTCTCGATGAGTGCTGGCCGTACAGCTGTGATACATGCAATGCATTGATCACTCACTAGTAGCAGAAGCTGGAGGCCACTAAAAAAGTCCAGAAGCACAAAGGGAACATTCTTCTCAAATACCTCAAGTGCAAAGACTTCTTTTTTTTTTTCTTAAATGCCCAGCCTGTTTGATTTTCCTTCTAATTTTCTAGGGTCGAAAGTTATTCGCAAATATCTGGATGCCTTCCACTCTCTCTGGACATAGGGAAATAATAATAATAGAAAAATGTAGCTCTTTAAATAACAGAATATTCTGCAAGTTGGAAAAGCCATCATGGATTTAAGCCCCAATAAGATCCAACTGAAAGAAGCAACTCCAATGGAGGAAAGCCTATGAACCATACAAGCAGGGTGGTCCTGTCCCACCCACTGAGCAAGACATCTTTAAAACCCTCGCTGTATGCTTTAAGTTTGCTTGCAAAGACAAGTAGCACACATGTTGGAATGTGAGAGATACGGATGCGACATGAAGGAGGGAGATGGGAGATTGGTAATCAGAGGGCTACAATTAGAGGGTGAATGACAGACGAGCATCCAGCAGCATGCAAGGAATGCAACCCTCCACAACCATCAAGGTTGTCCCCGCAGCACTGTCACCCACAGCCTGCAAGGTTTTTCTGCCCAATGTTAGTTACACAAAACATGAAAATGGAAATAATAATTTGGAACAGGGAGCTAGCGAGATGCCACAATAGCTAAAGGCACAACAGCTTGGAGATACCCAAACTTGACTGGGAAAGGCCCTGAGTCGTCTGCCCCAAGTCTGTGCTGCTTGGAGCTAGGGGTCTGAACAGACAGCCTCCCGAGATCTCTTTCAACACACATTATTTTATTCAAGAACCAGACTGAGATCCTGTTATAAAGAATATTAAAATGTATTAAGCTTCCCTCTGATCAGGTATCTATTGACAAGGCACGTGTTTCAACCAGCAACCTAAACAAACTCACTGCTATCTACTAGCCCAGCAAACTTTGCTTTTCCCTACACAGTAACTGCTACGAGTGTGCTGCCTTAATTAGCCATAAGCCTAAATCCCAGGAATTGTTTAACAGTTTTTGAAGGCATTACTGGGGCAACAGATCACAGTGCTTCACAGTTAATTTACTGAATTCCTCTCCAGTGTTTTTTTTTTACTATTTTTTAAATCAAATGAATAACCATTTCTATTTTTTGCCAAAGTGTCATCCCTTTGAAATCCACTTTGCCCAGTAAACAAGGCACAACTAGATATTCATTCAAAAATCACCAGTCTGCAGTTGTTAAAGTATTCAGACAATACGAGCAGTAATTGCAGCCTACAGTCACACAAGACTTCTGGCTTGGACACTAAGTCAAAACCTCATTTTGCACAAAAATATCATCCCGAAGCCACCAGGACTAACTCACACCAATGCTGCCAACGCTTACATCAAGCAGCTAATGGCCTTCCACCCAGAAATAGATAAGCAGCATTAACAAGCGAAACTCAAGAGTTCTCCTGAACCCATCAAAGAACACGCTTTGTTTTCACCACTACTTTTTCCCTACACGCTGAAGCTTTTCTGAGAAATGAGGGTAAAGCCTCGAGAGGAGCACTGCGAGGGCTGCCGTATGGTGACAGCGACTGAACCCTCAACACACAAGCAATCGCAGCTCAAAGTTGTACAGCCCATTTCTCTGGCTGTCACCTTCTTTTTATACATTAAACTATTTGGGCCGAATGCTTACGGTTCATTACTGAGAAGCTCAATGCTTTTTATTCTGGTCCCAGAATATAATCCTCCAGGCTTTTGGCCCCATGCCTTTCACTCATGTCAAAACAAAGGCGTGCAGCTCCGTCTCCTCTCGACCAAATAGTTCAAGTACCTTCTATACCTCCGACCCCGAGCATGTTCGCCACATTGTGCCCAGCAGTAGGCGGTGATTTTAGAGCTTTCTAAAGCAAAAGCTCCGCTACTTGCATTAGCAGAAAGAAAAGCTTAGATAAAACATATTTTAAGAGTCGAAGCTGTCACTAATACTTACTGTCTCTTTCCTTTAAAATAAGTAAGTGCCCAATGTAGATTTCTTAAACACCAACTCAGTCTTGCACTTCCAGGCTGATGCCACCGCAGAGCTATCTGCCACCCTGACAGCACCCCCACGCAGCCTGCAGGGTCCTCCCAGCCTCCTCCCTCCCTCCCCAGCCTTTTTGTCTCCTGCTCCGAAGTAGCTCAGCACTTGGCAAAACACCTCTCGAGGTACACAAAACACCACCAGTAATCGCCTCAATATAGAGCAGTCCCTGAATTATTACACATGCCACTCTCTCAAGGGAGACTGGTGCCTACTTTCCCTTTTTTACATGGCACGAGCTATAGCCCTGCGTACCAGGGGTTCACAGGCTTATTATCAGCACCTACATTATCAGAAAGTTGGAGCAAAATCTTAAAAATACTTATGCTTGTCGTATGCAGTAGATGACTCGCTCCTATTTTGCGTCACTGGAAGAAATCACAAACCTGACTCCAGAGCATCACTCCGGCTTTTTCGTGAACAGCAACGCAAAGTCAGGAATTATCCCCCAGCGTAACATGCATCTTTGCCATCTCCAGTATGCCATTTGAAAAAAAAATACCAACTTAGTTGCTATCTTCTTAATTCCAGCATTAGTTTCAAGTAGTATTGAAGAAGACGTCTTGCATATTGCCAGCTACTCTGCAGTACTCACGCACGGAGAACACACACCATACCCATCAGCCTGATGCTCCACCAACGCATCTGACTACTGTTTGCAGCCTGTTTTGAAACCTGATGTTTAATTCTGCAACATTCAACAAGATAAGTACTAAAATATCAGCTATTATTAACAAAACACGTCATGGATACGGCAGGCATAGATTTACAGCATCATTAAGGCTGGAAAAGACCTCCAGATCATCTGGTCCATCACCCTACTACCAACCTCACCCGCTAAACCATGAAACTACACACACTCAAAAAAAACCAGTATGATTCTTCTTCATACAGCAAACTAGGTCACAAGTTTTAGCTGATATGCAAGTAATTAAACACAACTGCCAGCAAAATTCACCTGGTAAAGTTTACGAGCAGTTGAGCGGGACTCAAAGCTCGAAGTCTCCCTGACAGCATTACCAAAGCCAGCACAAATTCAAGAGGTTGCTCTTTTAAGCTCCACTGTCTGTTTTGCATTTTTTCCCCATTGTAACATATCTGGATGTCCTCTCCTGTTCGTGGTCAGAGGTTTTGTCCTGTTTAAAACAATCACACAAACAGAACAACTTAAGTTCATGCTGTTTGCCAACAGATTCGACTCACAACCCAAACTGGGCAACCGCGAAGACGTGGAAGATCTCTTCAGTTTCCTCAAAACCATAGATTTTTCCATTTTATTCTGTGAAAAGAGATAACGGCAAGCAGCTAGCACATAGCTCTTGATTCTCAAGCCCCTTTATTAGCAACAACTGTAGAAAACAAACAAAAGCAAGATTTGTGTTATTTAATAAAGCCGCTGAAGGCAAACAGTGCCAAGCAGAAAAGAAGGGCCCATGATTCAAAGCAGAAATAAAAGCAGTGATTCAGGGAAAAATCCAAGATTAATGACTGCGAAGTCACAAAGGACAGCTCTGAAAGCAATCGAGGAGAAAACTGGAAACTTCTTTGCTTGAAAGCAAAAAGATCCTAATAAAAAGCTTCACATGATGTGCTTGTGTTGCAAAGACTGTTTCAACGTCCAATTTACAAAAATACTTGCCCATCAGCTTATGCTATGACAACCTGAGTTCTTTAGGGGAAGTGTTTTAGCTGTAAGGATTTTAATATATTCCAGTGTTCATCATTTAAAATCTGCAGGCAAGCTCAAGACCTATCAGTGTAGCTAAAAAGCTCTATCTGGGATCACAACAGATTAGATGCCAAACATTCTTCATTCCGGCTTAAAAGTCTCCTTTGTTCTTCTGAACATGGAAATACGCTCTGGAGACACGGGGACTTGCAGATAAGGGAACAGCAGCAGTTCAGAAAGCCGAGCAATTCCTGCAGACACCACATCCACCACGCTCTGTCCATGCCTGCGCGATGACTTGAGTTCACCCTCAATGGTAGCAAAACCCCGATTAGTTTTAGAATAAACACACACGGTGTCTGTGTACGTTTTTTAAAGGCAAGTTGGTTGAAGAAAACAGGAGAGAGAAGAAAACACAATCATTTTTCAATAAAATATGGAACTACAAAACTGGTATTCAAGACGAGAGCAGTGACTGCTGAAGGCTTTTCCTCCAAAACTTTACAATTCAAAGGAAATACATCTCAGATTTTATGACCAAAAACCAAAAAGGGCAAAGGAAAACAGGTTTTTGTTTTGTTTTTTTGTTTTTTTTTGCCTAGAACAGGATAAAGGAAATTGACTGCTATGTTTTCATTCTTATCTTTATTAAATCTTTATTAACTTTCAAAAACTCACATATTTAGGGCTTTAATTGTCCAGAGGTATTTCCCATCACAAACTTGAAGCTACAAGCATCCCTGAAGAACCACCAAAGAGCAAACCTTCAGTTGTTCCAACCGAAAGAGGAATATCCATACATTTTCCTCAGTACAGAAAAAAAATGTGGTTTCATTTCATAAAGCAAAACAAACAAACCTCTTCAGCCAAGAAGCCTGGAAGTAAAAAGCTGAAATTAGACATTTAAGCATCCCTTGGTGAGAAGCAGTGACTAAGTGCTTTGGCAAAGAGTCATTTAAATTTTGCTGAAGATACTAGGATTTTTGGCAACTAATACAGTGTGCAAGTCTAATACTATTTTGTAAGGAACTCTTCATTAAAACCCTAATATTTTTGTTTTTATTATTTTTAATACTGCAGGATCAGGCTTTAGGCAACACAGCTATGGAAGCCGGGGTATCCCCATATTCACCACTAACCTGACAGTAAAACCTGGCAGTGATCTTGCCACACACAACGTGCAAGGAGGAGTCTCAGAGCCCCTTGTGTGCGCTGGGAGCACACACGAGCTGAAATCTCTGAGAAGACCCTCAAGCCCCCAAGGAACTACTGAGAAAGCATCACCTGCTTGGTAAGGTTTGTGAGCAGCCTGGGCAAAACATTCTGGCAATATTTTACAGCTCAGCTGTAAGCTGGAGAACTCAGAGCTGCTCTCACCTATCCACTTGAAACTGGCTGAGCTGTAAGTCCTGGAAATGAAGTATGCCTTATTTTATTTTTCAATCTAGTCTTAAGTAAACCATAATAATACTGAAAAAAAAAAAAAAAAAGCCT
Source organism: Aythya ferina (assembly GCF_964211825.1). NCBI lineage: Eukaryota > Metazoa > Chordata > Aves > Anseriformes > Anatidae > Aythya > Aythya ferina. The sequence continues at coordinate 130,968,374 of NC_140297.1, forward strand.
CTAGGTAATGCCATTTGGAAGACTACTTTACGTGGATATCCAAGCTGCCTTCATAAGGCACAAAACACTGCAAGAAATACTGGAACAAACTCTGAGGTTGCGTTCTTACGTGCAAGTATTATGGCTGAGACTTTTTTTTTTTTTTAATTGAAGTCCAATAGTCTCTGGCTGAAACTTCAGAGCTCTATGTCAGTTAGACTAGATGCTCACAGTGATCTTTTCTAGCCTAAAAAAAAAATTGTTTAATCTTCAGTTAAGCAAGTACCCATATACTTTCAACAGTGCAGGTACCATTTTTCCAATCTCTCATGCAAGCAGCAAGATCTCGTGGCGTATGACCCCAAATAAGATCTGCAAGAGCTGCAGCTGCTTCATTGACTCCCACCTCTAAGAGTTGTGACAGGCTAATACACAAAAACATGCACAAAGCTAATTTGAAATGCATGCTATGAGGAAATGACTGATTTCCACTGAAGAATACCTTCACTTTGTGCACTTTACAGTTTCTACTTGCCAACCTTTTTCAACCCCAAAAGAAAAAAGAATACCAAAAGCATCAAGCATCAATTATACTAATAGTACAGTCACATTTTGTAGCGTTATCCAAAAGGGACCAAACACGGTCATAGGAAGTTACAAGTTATTTGCTGTCATACTTGGCAAAGCTCTCTAGGTTTTGCTTTGCAATTCAGTGCACACACAATTTTAAGCCAAATCCCACATACTGAAATTACATTTGGGAAAAAAAATGTTTTAAAATTGCATTTTGATTGGCGATTGGGAAAGGACTACACTTGTATTTTTAAAATAATGAAAGATTCAGCACACACTATTTGAAAGCAGTTGATGTTGGTGTTTAATGTTCAGTCTTTACCTTCTGCTTATCTTTCCATCAAGCTCCGCATTTTGGTACTCACTGCAATGCTGACTGAAGAATATAATCTTATTTTTGCATACAGAATAACTTCTAATTAAAAGCTTTTCAACTGCGCAGAGAAGAGGCATTACATTTGTATGTCAAAATATATTTGTATATATATTGTCCTCGTAATAACGAACAATGTAATATTGTGAACTAAGCAAATTTTTAAAAGAGATGCAAATAACAATTAACCAAATACATGTAGCACTTAACCAGGAAAATACCATGGTGAAAACTACCCTTCTGTCTCTCATAATTACACGTTTCAAGTAGGATCATGCAGACATCAAAAAAAAAAAAAGATCACAGGAATATGATTTGTACGCTGTGCATAATATGCAACAGGTTTTCCTGAGCTGGACTTTAAAAATCAAAACTTCTCTGTTGTCTGGTAAGCTCTTTACATTGCTTTCTGAAGCTTTTATCTGTCTGAAGATGGGTATTTCTTAGACTTATCATCTAGATGTAGCATGAGAACAGTTCTGTAAACTCACGAAACACACTAATTATTTCTTTTGTGAAATGACTCATTACTGATGTCTTACTCTGTGCTGCTAAATCAAACGTAGTAGCTCTGTTCATAAAAGAAATTTAAATGTTCTAATTCAAACTACCCTTGTAAGTCTTGTAAGAAATGCTGCATGCACTAGCACAGTGAGTAAAAAAACTGGAGCCTTCTGACTCCATTATGGCTACACCTGCCCCTTTCCAAAAGTGCCGATGGTATGGTCTGTTTTGCTTAAATCTGGATTTTTTTAGTATACAGAGATGTACATGACTAAAAATTGTATTTATACTTGTTTTCTGTGACTTTAAGCAACTGTGTTGAGGAGGAACAGCATAAAACAACAGAGCACATTTGGTGAGAGGAAAGCCATCACAGCTCTATTTCACAAGGAAATTAAGCATCTACAGCTGCTTTTAGTCCCTTTTTTGAAACTTCTTGTGAGGCAAAACAACTGCCCATTTATAATACCAGAAAGCAGCGAAGACACATTGCTAACACACTGTAACGCTACCGAAACCTCCAAGGTTTACTCCCCAAATCTTATAAATGTACATATAAATCTGCTGCACTGGTTGACTCCACAGCAACTGTGTTGTAAGAAGAAGGTTCTCCAGTTATCTTCACATTTTCATTAGGTATACAGTGCAGAAACTGGAACACAAGACTTCCATAAAGGGTTTCAAATGCAGCTTAAAAATATACTGGTTAGTAGCTGGAAGGATCACGTACTAGGAGTGCTGAGTGAAGAATGTATTTGATAACATAAAATTATATATAATTTGTTTGCAATAAACCTGCCTGGTTTTTTTGGATGTAAATAATATCTGTATGCAATTTAAACAAAGTATATCTATATTTTTCTTCAAGGATTATTTTATAGCAATTTTATAACATTGTGATTGTGTCAATATAAGGTTAAAATATGAAGCCCTCGGAGAACAAACAAATAGGTCAAAAGAGGTGAAGATCATAGCAGAGATGAAAGTTCACTGATGTTCTGCAAAAGGAGAGATGAGTCTCAATGCAGTATCTTCACCAGTAATAGGAAAAGAAGCCAACTCAAACCACTTATAGTTATCTAAATATTTTTACTGCATTTTGTTATATATGGGAAGAGATGGGAAGAAAACGTAAGAACTAGGAGGTGATTCCTATAAGGCCCTGACCCTGCGTGCCCACAGCTCTTCACATTCCTCCCAGCTCTCCCCCAGCTCACATATACTCCTCCCTCGTGCCTGCACCCGCTCCTACATGAGCTAGGATCCACTCTCAAGAGCAACATTCCTCCCTGCGCACATGCTGAGCGCACCCAAAACATCCAACTCTTCAGTTCACTTCTGAAAAGAACTGAAATTCTCATCTCCGAAGAAGGGAAATGCCTAAGCCAGGGTGAGCCCGCTCCATGGGTCACATCACAAAGAGTCATACCAGAGCAGCACGCGCAGTGCTAAGAGAAAACGGTGGTGCCTGAGCCCAGCACCTGCAGCTAGGCTGCTTCAGTCATCACTTAGATAGCAGTCTCAGAGCTATCTAAAGAAGTTCCAGAAGACAACTGCAACCCGTTCCCTAAGTGCTGTGGTCTCAAGGGAGACCACACTCTCAAGGGAGGCTGTAGCGAGGTGGGGGTTGGCCTGTTCTCCCACGTGCCTGGTGACAGGACGAGGGGGAATGGGTTTAAGTTGAGCCAGGGGAGTTTTAGGCTAGATGTTAGGAAGAACTTCTTCACTGAAAGGGTTGTGAGGCACTGGAACAGGCTGCCCAGGGAAGTGGTGGAGTCACCATCCTTGGAAGTCTTCAAAAGACGTTTAGATGTAGAGCTTAGGGATATGGTTTAGTGGAGGGCTGTTAGCGTTAGGTTGGAGGTTGGACTCGATGACCTTGAGGTCTCTTCCAACCTAGAAAATTCTGTGATTCTGTGATTCTGTCTTCTTGCTGAGGAGGGAGCTCTGCACGGTGTTAAGGGCCTTGCCACACAAGTCTGTGCTCCCAGGTCACTGCACCTCTGTGTTCTGCCAAGGACTGTAATGCAAATCAGCCTTTAGAGCAGAGCTGAGAGGATGCTGAGAAGTCTGCACTGTAGCCCTCGTCCTGCATTCAGCCTCAGGAAGCGTTCACAGTGTAGCAGAAGCAGGCATAACCCAAGGCTCTCAAACGCACACACAGCCAGCGCAGGCCTGGAGAAACTCACAGGTAAAGCAAACTCGTTCCAGGTCCCATAAATTCCATGAGGGGCAAGTTGTGCTCTCTGCTAGTCAGCAGCGTCGAGTACTTGAACGCTGGCCAGAAGGTAATCTGCCTGAAACAGTCACCTCTGTATTTTCTGTACAGTGCTATTACATTTGCAATCAAAACAAAAACGTTTTTAAGTTTTTTGTTAAGACTGAAAGCGCACTCCACCCACAGTTTACAGGGGCACTAAGAAACATTATGCTTTAGTGAAAAATGCCCAGAGTAACTATTTTTGTTCTCAAATAACTGCAACTTCAGTAAAACCATCTTCTAGACAATATCCTAGGTGGAAAGATAGATTAAGAAAACTATTTCCCACCAGCAATTGCACTATAAGTAACTCTGGTATTTTTTTTCCAAAACGTCCCGTGTTAGGCATTATTCCAAACTGAGGTTGAGAAGACACTGCATAAGTAGGGCAGGTACGTGTCCTTTGTAAAGAACATCCACCTACCCTTTCTAACAGGGCAGTACATTCATTTAAAACTATTGCTTTTGTGTCTCAGTTTTTAGTCTCTCGCCTTAAATATAAATAGCTAAGACAGCTCTTTATATCATCTGTTACAACACTTGTCTTCTCTTTATGACCATGGATATCTTACTTTTGAAAACAGCAACCAGAAATTTAAATATGTGGATGCCCTCAAATTCCCTAATCCTTTCAGAAAATAGCATCTGGCTGGACAAAAAAAGGACAAACATTTTTGATGGAATAATTCCTAATCTCTTTCAGAAATGAGTTATGATTACGTACTGATACCAATGCCCTGAAAAGTCACCATTTTGTAGATTTCTGATGCTTTTCTTTTGCAGAGATCAAAAACTGCTACAGAGTTCAATCTGCAGCCTGCAGATTAAACTAATTACTTTTCTCTCAGTGATCCTTGTGTTTAGGCATACACGTTAGTATACACTATTGCCTAAGGTTGCAAAATGAGGATTGCGATCCCGTAAGTGAAATTTAAATTGAAACACATCCACAACGAGGATACAATTGGCTCTCTTCAGCATTTCCATACGCATAACGTGTAAGAATTCAAACAGACAGAGAAGACACGATGCACATGCTAAACTTTGTGTGTGAGAGCTGTGGCACCGAGGAGAAGCAACATGAAATCTGTACGCCTCTGCCAAGGTGAAAATATGGAAATAAAGCCTGAACGCTGCAAGGTGACACTCTCAGCGCCGCCCAGTTCAGACGCAGGCCAGCTTCTGCACGGAGCCTGTCCCCGTAAGGCCAACTTTAAAAAAATAGACATAAAAAAGAGCGAGGTTTGCTCTGACCCTGCGCCTCCCCTGGAGCTGCCTGTGCGCGACGCGACCCCCCCCTGCCGGCCGCCGCAGGAGAGGCAGGGGCAGGGGGCCCAGACCCTCTCAGCGCCCCTCCGTCCTTCCCAAAAAAGGGGCTCCCTACCTGGATGCGCGGGTAGCACCCAAAGCATCTCCCCCACTTCTGACAGATTTCCTTACGGGGCTCCACGCAGAGGAGGAGAGCTCCAGGCTTGTCTTTTGGTTTGGTGTTCTAGGCTCGGCACTACATCATCACGAAAATGCAGAAGGAGAAAGCAGTGAGAGGTAAGCCGCCCGCTGTAGGCAAGGTTAACCGGCACGCAGGGTTCCCAGAATATTTTGCTTACCGTGCTGCTAACTTTTAATGACTTAAAGCAACATTTACGCACCTGCTCCATAGATTTCCCTACCTGAAAAATAAAACATGTTACTCTGATACATTACCAGCCAGCAGGGAACAACAGCAGGCAGCTAGGAAGCAAGGTCGGCATCACGCATTTGCTGCTGTGCCCTGAAAAGTTAAGAAGCTACCCAGGGAAAATACCATCATGCTTTTTTAGTTACCTAAAACAACTGCAAATCAGCATGTCCATTTGCCAAGTTTTCTGCCATCCATATAAAATAAACCTTTGCCTGCAAAACTCCACAGCATCCCAAACACCGCGGCACCTGTGCAGCTTCAAAAGTGAGAAGAAAAAAACCCTATACATGAAACCAGTGCAGAAATGCCATTGAATCTGTGTATTTCTTCCTCTATTGAAGCAGAATCACCGAGGACCCAAATTACATCCCTGTGCTGTTACAGCTGCTGTGTCTTGCAAGAGCAGATCCCGTGGATGCACAGCACCCCGGAAAGGGACTGCAGCTGGAGCCACTGCACGCTTTCCTCAGGAGAGGAGCATGTTGCTCCCCTTGAAAGTATTTTCCTAAAAAGACTTCATATGCTTTGAGTATCTTCCATGAGTATCACAGAACTTCATGCTGCGTTACCATCAAGGTTGCACATACCTGCGGGAAGTTTATTTATCCAAAAACACGCTTTCTAGCAATCAAAATAGGTTACAGTTAGTGAGACAGAGAGCTAAGAAACCTGGAAAGAGCCAACAAATAACACTGGGTGTTGGACCCCTTGTGTTCTCCTCCTGTTCCAGTATCCCACCTTGCATACTCGCTCACTCTCATCAAGCATGCTCCCTCTTCTGCATCCTCTTAAAAGAGAAGAGCCGTGAACAACCAGCGGCCACACTGGGGCTCTCTGAGCGCTTTGCTAACTGGGCTCCGAACAGCACAGAAGCAGGCTTGAGGCCGTCTCACTTCAGCTCCTTGTCACGCTCTTAACATCCCTGTGACATCACACAGCACGGCACTGCCCTTCCTCTTCCTCACGTCAGGGTAATTCAGTACAGCGTAGAAAAATCCAGAGCCGTGGTCCAGCTCTTCATTTTGCATTCCTACGCTGAAGTCCAGATTATATTAGGTGTTTATATTTCTACACATGATTACACATAGAAATGACACTGTGAATACCACATAACATTTCAGTTAGTTCAGTATACCTACACAAATTTGAAAGACTTTCTGTAAAGACGTTTTAAAGATTTTCTATAAATATATACAAACAGAAAAAAAAAAAAAAAAAAAAAAAAAAAAAAAAAAAAAAACTATGTTCCTAACTTGTTACTTTAACAGGGCAAAAAAAAAAAAAATCTAACCCCTGAAGCAAAGTTTGCTATATTCTACAGCCAGGTCAGCTGGATCCACTCTTAAAATCTTTTGCAGACTTCTCCCTTGGACAGTACCTGAGCCAGCTCACAGCTTCATCCTAGCACAGCCAGCCTCATTAGTAGGGATATTCAATGGAAAGCAGAATGTTACAACATAATTTGGGCTATCAGCTCCTGGATCCAGTAACTGGCATTTCTGCATTCCCCGCACTGTGTCAGTCCTGCAACGTTAACAAACAGCATTAGCCTCCACATCCTATTGGGCACACTCTAACATTATCCCAGCCACACAGAACTGGAAAAAATACAAAGCAAAGCGCAATGAGGGTGACCAGCAGTATGGAATATCTTCCACGTAAGGAAAAATCAAAGATATTGGGATTTTTCAGCCTGGAGGAGATATTCTGTGATATGTTAATACACATCTACTGCTTCTTCCTGTAACTAGGTGCCTGTTACTGGCCACTATCACAGCTGATACTGGGGGAAAATCAGCGTGACAAAATTCACTGCAACAACCACAGAGGGTGACTTAGCTGCTGCTCACCGTGGATCTCGCCATGCCTGTCTAAAGCACCTCTGCTTCGTGGTGGGGTAAGAGGAGAACAGCAGGCAGGTAAGGGGATGCCAGCTGATTGCCCTCCTGTTGTTGGGATGCGGGGTCTGCTCTCCATCCAACCTCTGTGCTGCTGGGCCTTGCCTGGAACATCACCGCCCCCTGCCACCACTGTGACAGCACCAGGGAACCAGCACCCAGGGAACGGTGGCTGTCCTCCCTCATAACTACCTGTTTAACCCCCATATTGCAACTTCTGCTGCTTTCACATGCGAGTACTTTCACGTAAGTGCTTTCCACTTATTTCTCTCATTCCTGCCCTAATATTTCTGCTGTAAGCCACTAGAGTACCATCCTCAAACGTCTTTGATCCCACCCACTGACGTTTCATCACACTTTTCACCTTCTTTCTGCCAGCTTATAAAACCCCACACGTGGCTTTGCTGCAGACCTGCACCTCCTATGTTAAACCCATGTGTTTCCTACAGAAACAGGACACATTTTTGTGGGAGTATGTTAACGAAAAGCACGAGAACTGCCAACTTTTCTGGAGGATATTCACTACAGAAAGTGAAGGGATGAGAGGTGAGATAGGTGAATGCGAACAGGTAGATCAAATAATCATTATGGTTGGAGAGGCTCTCCAAGATCATCTGGTCCAACCATCCCTTACCACCAGTGTCACCCACTAAACCATGTCCCCAAGCACCACGTCCAACCTCTCCTTGAGCACCCCCAGGGACGGTGACTCCACCACCTCCCTGGGCAACCCGTCCCAGTGCCTGACTGCTCTTTTCGAGCAGAAATGTCTTCTCATTTCCAACCTGAACCTCCCCTGGCACAACTTGAGGCCATTCCCACCCCCCCACACCCCCACCCCACCACCCCTGAGGCGCCCGGGCTCTACCCGCCCCCCGCCAGCAGCCCCGGTCCCGCCCCGCTGCCCAGGGGCGGCCCCTCCCCGCCCTCACCTGCCGCCCTGCCGCCGCCACGGCGCCTCCCGGCCGCCTCCCCGCCTCCTGCCGAGGGGCTGCTCCCTGCCCGGGGGGGTCCTGCCGGGGCCCGTCCTGCCTGAGGCCGCCGCCGCCGCCTCCCCGCCCGGCCGCCGTCAGCAGCCAGTGCCGCGCCGCCCGCCATTGCCGCCAGCCCGGCGCCGCCATCTTGGGCCGCGTGCAGGGCGGGGCGCTGCGCCTGCGCGCGGGGGGCGGTGAGGCGGGGCGGCCGCCATCTTAGGGCGGGGAGCGGCCGCTGCGGGGCGCCCGGCACCGCCCCATGGCGGGCTGAGGTCCCTCAGCAGCACAGAGCCCCGCTATTTTCACATGGAAGTAAATTTATTTTCTTATTTTTAAGTGTAATCCTCTATATTAACAATACATTCCTCACACTTCTGGTTTTTAATTTATTTTTTTATTAAGCTTCTCACAAGGAACTGAGCATATATACATGACAGCTGGCATGCTAATAAAGTTGTCAGGAACTCTTTTATTTTTCTTCCACACCCTCCACAGCAGGGGGAAGTTTCAGGCTTCACGCACCTGTTTCAAACCTGCTTCCAGTTCTAACCGTGGTGATAAAACACATGCCCAAAGCTCTAATCTTGCCCACACCAGGTGCCAGAAACATAGAAAAGACAAGCAATTTGAAGACAACAATCCGATAAAGCAACAGGTAGAGGAACAGACCTTGCCAGAGTGCCGTGCTGCAATGTAACACTCTGCGCAGCAGAGTAAATGGGAGTAGTGGTACATCTTAAGGGGTTCAGGCCCTCAAGACCTACAGAAAAAAACAGCTATTGTAGTATGTAGTAGATCTTTTCCAGTCAGTCTACAGGGGAATGAACATTAGCATTTGACAGCAGCTCTCTCCCACTGCCCAATAGAAGAACCACTTTCATGCTCAGGCCTATTCTTACCATCCCTGCTCTGTTAGTGTCTGACACCTCTGCATCTGAATTAAGATTCGCAACTGATAAGAAGTTCAGAACAAAACGCGATATTGATCACGTTATTGTAACTGAACTAAACCAGCATTAATAGGCATTTTGCTTCCGGAGTCCTCCTAGTTAGATAAGCCAAAGACAAATCAGTAAGTTTTAGATGTCATGTGTTATACTACCAGTATCTTTTGTACAAAAAACAAGCTCTTAATACAGTACATTCCAACAGATCTGTAACTGTGCTACAAGTAACTTGTTTAAAGCCTGTTGAAGTACAAGTCCTTTCTTTAGCTGGGAGTGATCCTCCTAGTCTGGTTCCCATGCAGGCAACACTTAACTGAAATAATCACAAGGGAGTAAAGTTTGGCAGCAAAAGTAGATTCAAAATGATCGAGTTGAACAGTAGTTACAGATTCAGAAGCAATTATGTATCCACAGTGTATGTACAGTATAATTAACTTCTCAGGAGAGTTTTCATTGCTATATTTTAAAGGTTGCCTTCAAATTAGAGATAAGTCCTTTAAATGTTTGAAAGGCATAAAAATTCCCCTTCCCACACAAAACCCCAAACAATGCATTTTAGTTTCAAAAATAATTTGAACCCACAAACAAGCTTGGTATCAGTTAACCTGGTAAAATAGCTACGTGCTAAATAAAAGCACATCTGGTGGAAAGAGCGCAAAGAATGTTAGAAGTGTGCTTAGGTCTTGCTTGCAGCATCTGGCAGTGGGTAGCAGGACAGAGGCAGGAATCTCAGTGGGTCTCCTCCTGTGTCTGTTCTGCAATTGTTTCTGTGGCACTGGCATTGGCAGCAGAGTTCAAAACTTCTCCAAAGTCTCCCCCGGCAGGTTTGTTTCCTCCAACTTTAAACTAGAACATAAAGAGAGCCTCAACATAAAGGTATCTACATAAAACCAGTACCTCTGCACAAAGAAGCTTAACAACTCTTCTCAGCAGAGCAGCTTTTCCAGGACTGAGCTACCCCCACTACATTTTATATTACTTAGAAAATACTTAAATATCACGGACACACCAGCTTCCCTGTGACTTCGAGACACAAAGAATGAAAAAGAATGAAGCAGACCTAATTCTGGGGAGTGTGAAGGCTGACACACACACACACCCTCAGTTACGAACAGTACAGGTATGCCGCCTTTTAAGCCAGTTAGGCTTTGAAAGATTCAGAGTTAAAACTAGCTGCTGTGTTGTTCAACTAGGAGCCTTGAATGGTTTTCAGTCTCACGAGCAGATCTTGAGTTCTTTCATGGAGCCTTGCAGCTATGCTACTTTCTCCAGGCAGTCTGTTCACCTTTTCACTTCTCTCTACAGAAGTTATTTTGTGGTATGGCGTGGCCATTAGTGACAGTGAGCTTGCAGAAATCTAATGATTGTCTAATGCTTGTATGCTTCTCATCAAGCCCAGTGTGCCCCTGAGAACACTGGAGTCTGTATCTAGTTACATGTTTTAGTTATTTTTGAAGTTGGTGTTGTTTTAGGTGGTTTTGTTTGGTTTTGTATTTTTAGGGGGGAGGGGTAGGAAAGAACCTACTAACGGTATTAAGGCTTTTATGAGTAAATTTATTTTTACAAATATTTTCTGCAGAACTAAAGTACAAAGACCTTACATAGTTTAGAAAGAAGCAACCCAATCTGTACTCCTACATATGATACCTGTCCTTAGGAAGGCACAGAAGTAAAAGCCTAGACTGTTTTTGATATAATACTACGTGTGTCATACTATCCACTTGTACAGGTAAGATAGCTGTTGATCCATCTAGTTATGAGCATCCTCCTGTTTTTATTCTGAAATCATTAGGCAGAGAAACCATTTACACAGTATTTCTAAAGACGTCATCTAAGCACCTTCAACGACTTACCAGCAACATAAAAAAACCACACAGGTTACCCAGAGCCCACTTAAGTCTTCTCCATATACACAGCTCCACAGTCACCAAGACTTCTTAGTAATGCTTACCTTTAAGTTCTCAACTTTTTCCTCAAAAGATTTGAATGTAGGAGAATTTCTAGGGACAAAAAGGAACCACAAAATTAAAAGTGTATCCAGTTAGCATATAAATACCAGAAAACAAGCAAGCAGTTGCTTTTTCCAATGTCAACATGCATTTTGTTTATTTGGGGCTTTTCCTTTGTTTTTAATTGCAGCTTAAAAGACTTTACATCTGGATCTCTATTTATAAAATTGAAGAACACTCAAGCTGCAACTTATTCACGTCAATTAGCCATTGCCAGTCTCAGCTATAGGATCCTTCATTAGAAGATGGAAGAGAGCACTAGCAACTTCCCCACACTCGCCCACCCCTCCACACACAGTGATTTCAAACAGGTTTCTGGCTTAAAGGGTTTGTTCAGAAAAGCTTTGTCATCCCTTTTGGATAGCCTACTGTATTACCGCTGAATAAAGCTCGTCAGATTTTTTTTCGCTTGTTGGAGAAAAACAACTTTAATTTAACAGGCTGCGTTTAGATAACAAAGTAGTTCACAGTGACATTTTCTGCTAACGTAAGTTTGAGAGACTCCCCCTTGTTTTTTTAAGTGCTGGAGACAGCTGTGATTACAAACAGTGCGTTCTGCATATGCAGAGCGGGACAGCTCACAGTGTTCAGTGCTGAGGGCCACTGTATTTTTAATACTAGGGTCAAAAGAGTGCCTGTCACTGACACTTGCAAACTTGTGCAGTAGCTTTTACACCTTTTCTGCCTTTATGCAGAATGGAAAATGCTTGCCCTCCATGGATCAAGGCTAAAGGATTCATAGCAGACAAAATATAAGTTACATAAAAATTGAAGAAGTTTTTGTCAACAGGTTAAGCTTCCTTCCCTCCCTTTGCTTGGTGTTTGTGTCAGTCACCCACACCTAGCAGCACTCTTTCATTTAGGAAAGCACACAGTGACATGTATATTTGAAACCAGATTCCCTCAGGAGATGGAGGGACACAGTGCCAAAAAAAGAATGCAAAGAGAAAAGCAAGCAAGCACTACAAGTCAACAAAAAGACTTCTTAGGAAACCGCATTTTCTATTCAGTTCCAAAAGACAGTCCTAAATCAGATGGTGAACTACTGTCTTTCAAACTTGTCAATTACATTTCTAACAGGAAGGTAAAGTGTTACAGTTCTCCAAACATCAGGAAAGTGCACTTAGTCTCATTCCAGATGTCTGATAACCATCACTGTTAAGTAGATTAAGTAGAAATAAAAAGAAATTATCCTACATAGTCAATTTCCTGCACCAATATGAAGTCTTGTTCTTTCTTGGGTTTGTTTGTTGTGTTGTTTTTTTTTGTTTGTTTTTAAATCTGTTAAATTCAATTTTACTTGATCCCACACATGACAATACATATACCCAACAGCTGGATTATGCATACGTTACCTCATAATAGGCATGCTAATTGAATGTTGTATGGAGCGTATACTAAGTTGCCAGCATTAAGAAAAGAGAAAGCAAGAAGTTAGTCGAAATGATAGACAGCAGAAATTGGCTTAGAAAGCTGATTTCCAGACACCATCTTGGGTAAACAGCCAGGCTTATACAGTCTTAAATAAGAACTGCTTCGTTTTGCTTTTTTTTAATTGCTTAGCCATGCACGCATACACATACAACAGAGCAAAAGCTGCAACAATTTTTTCCTTTTTAAAAATATCCAAGTGCCATGCTCATTAGTAAGTACATATTTTTAGCTGAAGTCTGTCTGCTGGTAAGTTTTTTCAAGTGAGACATGCTGCATTTACGGTTTTGACAATATCAAGTAGAAAGCAAACAATCCGGAGTTATCAACCAATCGACCTTCCTACTCAAAGAATTAGTCCAAAGGTCAGAGGGCTCCCACTTCAATTCAGTATAATTTGTATTGATAAGTGTATAAATTCTATCTAGAGAGAGCAGTTACATCAACCTATATCCAACTTCAGGCTTATGGTGGGGGCAGGGAAGAAGCCCTCATTTCAACACTTCTGAAATTCATGGAGGATTTCTGTAACCTACCAGCGTTGCTACACTGGTACTGATTGGTGAGAACACACCTACTCCTAGAAGATGGCTGGAGGTAGGTTAAGGGGCTCCCAAATAACTTCAAAACCATTGGTTTCATACTCTGGGACATCCTTATTTACTCTTGATACAAATTAGCCTTAGTGTTAAATGTTTCTTGTCAGCTACCACAACAGTAAATTAGAAAAAAGTGATGATTTTTCATAATTGTTTGGAATATTGTTTTTTTGATAGGGCTTGATGATGTCTTTCAAGAGAATCCTTTCCACGCTTGCTGGTGTGGGGAGGAATAACAAAAAACCCTCACATTTGATGCACCTCCAAAGCTCAAATTAGTACCTCAGCACAATAGAATATACGTTCACAAAAGCAAAAGTGGTCATTGCATAGGAAGTTCTCAGAGGCTCGATGGCCAAACACAACGATAGGAAGAAAAACACACATGTAAGAAAACTTGCCTTAAGGTTGGAATCCCTTAAAGCAGATGTAGAACTCAAGATTTTGTAGGTACAGTGCACTGGGAGTCAGATTCATTAAGGCCAGCTGCTGTCCTGCTACACGTCAGTAACGTGTGGCCATGCTTTGTTCCTTTACCCTAAACCTCTTTCTGCTGTTTTTCATCTTCACTGATGGTCTGGCTTCCACAAAGTTTTTCAGAGCACACAGAAGATGACTATCTTCAGAAGCATCTTCATATTCCTTTCTCTGCTGTGGATTTCTAGTAATTCTGGTTTCACTGCTCTGCGCCAAGTTTCAGCACAGAACTAGGCTGGTGCTACATAACTCTTTGTGCAGTCACGCTGAGCCACTTCCCTTCACCTGCAAGAAGTGCCTCAGTAGCTGAGGAAGTTTAAGGCTAAAAAGGGTGAAAGTTACCTTCTTTTTTCTCTGTTTACAATCTGCAAACCTGCTTGCACGGAAAAGCAACAAGTATGGTATATTGCAGATCTTCTAACAGGTGCCTAGAGAGCTTTAATCTCAGATCACTTAATAGAAGAACCATTTGCATTCCAGAGTTTACTTCTCATGTGATCCACTTGCACATACTCAGAATGTTTTGTGAAGTGTCACCGTAATGTATAGGTTTGGCACAGAATGGTTTGGTTTGCAGGAGCACTGGGTAATCTTAAACATCACATCATTTGTTCAACGAGTGCGTTCTAAGAAGCAAGATGAAGTCTTGAGAAGCTTTACAAAGATGAGTCAATTTTTCTCTTCCCAATTAACAGAATACCACAAAGCACTCACTCAGCTAGACCTAGAAGCAGGGCAGCTTGAAGATGAGAAGCCCTTTTTTTTTTTTTTTTTTTTTTACAACACCCAGAAGTTAAGACACTAGCTTACCTATGAAAGCAAAACCAACACAGTAAGTTCCTCCCTAATCTTCCATATAGTTTGTATTACATTAAAAGGCTTCTGGTCTATTAGAAATTATTTTTATAATTACTACATTGCCTCACATTTTGAGAATACAGAACCATGACAGAGTCCCTGTCCTGAAAATACGCTTAAGAGCTCATAAGCACTAATGCCTTTTGTTAATAGTCAGGTTTTCAATTGATATGCTGACAAATGATGACATTTTGAAGTCCATGATCACATCACGTTTCCAAAGCAAGCAAAAGTTATTCTACAACCTCAGAACAGGGGAAAGATGAGGATTTCTGCTCCACGGTATGGACGCAGTGCAAGAGGAGCCAAGTGCAGAGTTATGGTAGCTCAGGAAGTTTGGTGAGAGCTGCATCGTGGTACTACTGCTATTTGGCACGTAGTACTCATGTTGCCCACATGAGGATGTCTAGCTAATCAAAACATTCGTATAAAGGAGAATAAAGGTATTAAGAAAAAACTCAGAAGGGACAGAATTTGTTTATAGCACAACAAAAAGCAGAAGAAACACATAAAGAAAGCAACAGCTGCCTGACTTTGCAATACCAGTCCTCCCTGTTTCAATACTTCTCAAGTTCACAGCTCCATTAGCTAGCTGCCTTATTCCTTTTTACAACTGTCTCCAGTCCCATCGCAACAATGAACACCTGCATACGTTTGTGGCATGGAAATAATCCAATCATGTCACTACAGCTAAAAAATCCCTAAGCTAAGACAGCACAAGAGGAAGCCACAATGAAGAAACCACTTTGAAGAAAAATGCACCCCAATATTCAGTACTTGTTCAAGTATCAGACCCATAAATTCGCAGTTCTAGGAAAAGACTTTGACATCTAACGCTTCCTGAAATTCAGGCTTGTGCCATCTTAAAAGTAGACACCGTTTTAGGGGTTACATAACCACAGGACCTGAATTCACTGGTTGAATCCCAGTTGAACATGATCCTCATGAAAGCAAAAAATTAAGTGTTTCTAATCTCCTAAGTGCAATTAAGATCTAGTACAGCACTAATTCCCCTCCCCCCCCCCTTTTTTTTTTTAAATCCATCTGCTCCTGAGTTTATATCCATACCTCGGATTTCCATTGCCATGATTTCCCCAGAGCAGCACACAGACAGTGTGACTCCCCAGGCCCTGTCACTCTTGCTCCCAGCGGCCTCATTTCTGATCATGGCCAGGTCGCTGTTGAATACTCTCTACCTTGAGCAATTAGGACGCTCTTGTTGGGTTGGATATTGAGGTATTAAGTTTTTAAGGCCAGAAGAGAGCTAGGAGTCTGCTCATCCCTGTCAAATAGAGCACTCCAACAGCAGGATGAGAACACCACAGCCTGATGGAAGGAAGGTGAACCCCGTTAGTTAAGCAAGCAGCTGAGCCCTGCATCCCAAAGGCATTTTCAGTCTCCCTCTGTCTTGCTGATGGCTAGAGATGAGATATATTGCAGATGTTCTTATCCTTGAGCAAACTGGGCTCACTGTCTGCCTCCTCTGCAGGCACAGCAGAAGGGGCTAGAGCTCCTAGCTCGCGTTCTAGCAGCCAGATCCCTACATCTCTAGAGATCCTATTACCATCTAAATGGGTACATAATGAGAGAGCACGAAGAAGATGAAGCCAGACAGAGGTGCACACAAGAGGATGAGGCAATAGACAGAAGCTGCTACACAGGAAAGTTATCTACTGAAAACTTCACAGTGAATATTTGCTTAGAGTAAGCAGATAAAAGACACTGCAGCAAAGGTAATTAAAATACTCCACGTCCAGAGATGCTGAAGTAATCAGGTCAAAGATAAGGACTGTTTCCATGAACATGTGAATGCACAAACTACCTCACACTGCACCTGTAGTGATTTGATTAGTCACAATGCTGAACAACTACTGTAATAGACACCAGAAAGGGAAAAAATTTACTCTCTCAAGGCACAAACACTGTACAGACAAAGGAGGAGTTCCGCATGCCATTGACCTCAAAACCATATTCCGCTTCTTTAAAAAAGAAATCCAGAGTCACTTTAACAGATTCCTTTCTTATACAAAAGGGAAACTATTACATATTATCAAGATTTCATGTCCTGGGACAGTTAGCAGATGAACTTGACGAAATGTCATCTGACATTAGAAGAACTGCAGCTTTACATCAACTGACAGCAGAGAAAAAAAAATTACCTTTTACAGACACAACTCATTTAAAGCTTTTAATGGAGACAGTCTGACTACATGCTTAGTTTCAGAAACAGTTCTTGTGCCCACCTTACCTAAAGGAATGTGAAAATGCCTGTAGTCTGCACAATGCCAGAGTAAGCATTAAAGAGAGAAAGGAAGTTCTGATAAATCTGAAGCAAAATAAGTAACTGAAGCTGCACCTCAAAGTTTTTTTTTCACTAGACTTCAACAAGCAAGAAAGAGGTTAATGGCAGCACTTCAAAAATCAATGGTTGATTTTATTACGTTGCTCTCCAATGCAGCAATATTCTGTTCGAATGTGTTTTACTTGTCCAATAATTGAAAAATAAGTTTGATCCACTATTCATAACAAGTTACAAGTGGAGATAAGTTTTATATGTTCCAGCAGTAAAAATGATATAATCAAAGAATTCTAAGCATATGATTAGATTGCACCCAGGAAGAGCTTAGTTTGCACACAGTTAACAGTACATGTAATGATAGAAGTTACCATCAAACTTACCTAATTTGTATGAAAGGGCTGTGTCACTTCACACAGTCAAAATACGCTGTTACATACCAATGTTTAGGAATTAAAATAGTCTGCTAAAAGGTAATAAAATCAAGCCACTGCTGTGAGGTAGAACAGCTTACAAACAAGTAAGGCACCATAAAAGGAATTCACACACACAAAATACAAGAAGTCTTTAACTGTTTTTCAAGTGTGGCATTCCACGAGCTGAGAAAGGGAACAGAAGTGATGGTGCTACTCGCATTGGGCACACAGAGGCAGACAGGGATGCTGCTATCTGCAATCCTATCAGAAAAATTGGAGTGGCAGTGGAGGTAATAGTATATGTTGTGTCTCTTGCATATATAAAACACACCCCACAGAGCTCTTCCACATCAGGGAGGACATACAGGCACATTTTGCAGCAAGTCACTCAGCACTCCTAAGGCATGCCAAGGGTTCTTGGTAGATTAACTTATAGAAGTGCCAAGAATGTTAACAGCATAAATTTGTTTCAGTGATCTGCTTAAATAGAAAAACGCAACTTTTTGTTAAAAACTAAAGACACCTACTTGACATCTTCTAACTTCTTGGTTATGACTGAACCAACAGTTGAAAAAGCAGCCGAAGCCTTCTGACCAGCCTGAGACAGGGTTTCTGATGTTTTCTTGTATCTGTGTTCAAATAAAATTAAGTCTGCAGTTATTTTAACAGAACACATGAGAAACTTTTGGTGTATGTATGTTAAGTTTTATCAAACCCAGAAGCATACTTCAACTTTTGGGAAGAATGGACAAGCTACTTAAGAGACTATTTTGAATCATTGCTGTCTCTTCTGGCTACAGTATCTCCGCCACCTCAGATTTCAGATCAGATTCACCAACATATCTCTACTGCTCCAGCCCCAGAACAGATGCTATCTGCTACTGTAGGGCTTCAAAAAGAGTAAACAGCACAAATACACATTAAGAAATAATGTTATTTTTGGTACCAAGCGTCTGAAGTCTTATCCATAATGGTTTTGTAAATAAACTTCATAGCACAAGATTCTGTATTAAGAGGTACATCCTCACACATTCTAGAAAGTCAGTGACTGCAGAAAATGAAGTTGACTCTACGCCTTAAAGTAGAAGTTTTTGTTTGGCTAGAATATTAACTGTGACTTTGTACTCCTCCTGCATGAGCTCAGTTTACAAAGTTTTCCACAGTAGAAAAGGATACTCTGGCTTGGTACACCTTGATATCTTGGTAATGGTATCTCAGTTCTGTTAGTCAAATGTATTAGAATCTCCCATGTTATGGTTCATTCTTATTTTGCATGAGGTAGTATGACTAGTAGTGGCCTCAATGAGATAAGTCTATGAATTATTTACACAAATCTTAGTGCAACCTAACTTTGTGTTATCAACACATCGTATTTCACAGAAATAGATGATTTAGACACAAGAACTTCTTAGTTTTCATCTCAGACTACCATCATGAAGAGGTACATACGCTGCAGTTGATGTAACATCTTGCCAACTTTTGGTAATGTTCTGCTTTAGTTCCTGTAAGGAGTTAATTCCCAGCTTTCTCTTGATTTCTGCTAGGTGCTTCTCTTTGGCAGCTAGCACTTGTGAGAGTGTCTGGATTTCTTCTTCCACCTATTGCAGCAGAGATGAGAGAATCAAGTCAACAAGTGATCTACACAGCCATTTAACTACGTATATAGGAAAAAACATCTACTAGACACCAGTAATGGAAGGGATAACAGCTTTTTTTTCTTTTAGCATCGCCTCAGAGTTGTTTCTAATTACTGAAGGGGAAATCAAACAGTCTACAACAACAACCAGTTAGTCAGAAATAAGCCTACTTGCAGCTAGCTCTCTTAGTATAATAGGCATAAGCAACTGGGTAGCTCTGAAAGACTGTATAGTTAGATATTACTACCTTTAGACTCCATGGGCCTACATTGAGCTTGAATATTAGTCAAACCTGGGACCACCAAGTCTGCATGCTCTTTCCACATCAGAAGAGATGCTAGCTTACAGACAGTATGAGGAAGCTCAGAGCATGTCTGTTCCACACATGAGTTTTGTCTCCTTTCTTGGCCATAAAAATTCTTCTGTAGCTGAATTCAGCCACAGGAGTGTCCTTCCCAGCGCGTGCTGGGAAGGAGTTGGAGGGGTGGGAATAGTGGCAGACTGAGTGGTTTAAAAAAAATATAACCTGTTCCACAACTAGAAGAAACTACAATGTCTGTGTACTTTCTTATTTACACATATAGTCAATTAAGTCCCTCAGAAACATGGACCAGGTCATAGTCAGAGGCTTACAGCCTACAGAATAGCACTGTAGAACTGTTTGACAGAGGCACTAAGGCAACACGTACAAAGGTAGGCATCCAAGCCTACTTTCTTCATCAAGACTGGACCACCCTACTTCAGGATATCAGGCTGCCTACTCATTTAATCCCCTTTGAGGGAATACCAATACCCTTAATGCACCTTGGGTTTGGATACCTGTATGAAGATCAGCATGACAGCTCAGCAAGACCAGATTCCCCTGCCACCTTCAACTGACCATTTCAACATGGAACAATACTCAGGACTACTAAAAACAAAGCCTGACTGAAAAGCTGTGTGCTTATTTCACAGCTAACCTTGGTATGCCTAACTTTTAAGATTAAACTAATTTCTTTTAGGACCCTAAAGGGAATAAAGTCACAGGGAGCTACAAAGGAAAGAAGTCCACTCAATGAAACTTGACTTTGATGACTTATGAAATGCATTTACCAGGCTTGAATATTTTACTGTCCCTCAACAAGTGCTACTTTAATTGCTCTTAAAACTTCTGCTACTGTCAAGTATAGACAAGAATAGACAAGAATAGTTACACAGTTAGCAATTAGCAAAGTAGTGTACACATGGAGTTTACTACAAAGCATCCTTCATGAGAACAGCTTTAACCACACCATAGCAATAGAGATAACACTTGGTACTGGCTTCTAACCATGTTCTCTGACAGCTTTTTTTTCCCCACCCTTAGGTGAGAAAGGGGTGGACAAGAGTTAGACATCTATAAATTCTGTTTTAAGCTCTGTTTACTACGCACTTTTAGCTTAATTCCCCATATTTATAACTGGAGTTTCTTCCTGACATGTTCCCTTTCTCCTCACACCCCACAACACAGAAGAGTGCAGTACCCAGCTTCACTCAGAATGAATACACATAGCATTATTTGTGTGTTCAGAGACCTGGATTTAATTCTCAAAACCAACTTAAGAACTATTTAAGAGATTTACCTTAGCAAGCTCTCTTCTTAGCTCATCCTGTTCTTCTTCTGAGAGTGTTTCTGCCATACCCACTGTAGCAGCAGCATCCTCTCCAACCTCAGGTATAGAGTCAGTTCTCAGCAGCCCTAGAGGTGAACAAACCATTAAGAGTCAAATCACTGTGCGTTTGCCAGACAACTACATGCTGACATACAGCCCTTTCATGCCAGTGTATAAATAAGACCGATGACAGGATACAAGAGACACACTCCAAGTACTACGGCATACAGGAGACCAGAAGATATCTTACTGTTTCATTCTATCAAGTTGCAATAAAACTCAATATAATTTCAACTTCTGCTGTAGGAGGAGACTGGAAACTTGTTGAGAACAACCTGGCCCACTACTCTGATGAAAACCAAGGCTCAGAGCACATCTCAACCACAGAGCAGTTCATACACATGCTCCGCCCAGGACTTCATATGATTACTGCTCTGAATTGCCCCTGCAGCACCAACTCTGGAGACATTAGAGGTGCTTGGAACCAGAAAAGAAGGCTCACTCCCTCCCTCCCTGCTCTCTAGATCAGAGAAAAGTGTCTGTTCTCAGCAAACTGGGAACTGCCATGGCCACAAGCAAGTTCAGCACCACAAGTGGGGAACTCCTCCCCATATGCAATGCTTGACCTTTCTGCCCCTCATAACTGGAACTGCCATGGCTAGGAAGTCACAGAGAGCCTGGAACTAGAAGTAAAATCCAGCCACAAAAGAACAGCTTAAGACAGATGAGAAGCCCAGAGAAAGTTTAAGACCAAAAGGCCTCCACTGCAGACAAGGTGGTGGAGTGCTGAGAAGGGACTGATGAGGATGTCAGTCAGCTCTTCCACTCCTCCCCTTCCAAATCCAGAAACCAGAACTGTGCCAAGCCCCTCTGTATGAATCTCAAACACCCCTATGACCCTTCCCAGCCTTTGTCTTCACACCTTCATGAAGAGGAGGGAGAACAACATTCTTTGTATCACCACGATGCGCTCAGTTTTAAGAACTCCATTTTGAACTCCAGCAGGCTCGGTGCTGCGACCACCTCCCTGGGGAGCCTGTCCCAGTGCCCGACCACCCTCTGGGTGTAGAACCTTTCCCTAACCCCCAGCCTGACCCTCCCCTGTCCCAGCTCCATGCTGTTCCCTCGGGTCCTGTCGCTGTCCCCAGAGAGCAGAGCTCAGCGCCTGCCCCTCCGCTCCCCTCGTGAGGGAGCTGCAGGCCGCCATGAGGCCTCCCCTCAGCCTGCTCTGCTTGGGGCTGAGCAAACCAAGTAATGCAACAAACAGCAAAAGATTTCCCATTTTGTATCTTTTTAGCTGATATGTAAACACAGTTCACCAAAACGAGGGAATCCTGTACTAATTTGCAAAGAGACTAATTTGCAGAGAGATCGGATGCTGGAATGGTTACAGGATCCCTGAACTAACACTCACCAAGAGGTTAAATAGCTGTATATATAGTAAAATAGAGTAAAATGAAGAGCCTAACGATTTAAACCACTGAGATTTTTTTTTTTAGTTATAGTGGAGGGTGACAAACCAATAACTCAGGAAAAGCAGAGTTATGGGTGGATCTTCTCCAGCTATTAGCCAGCTGTTCTGTTAACAACAGCCTGGCACTGAGGCGTTTCAGGGGTACCAGGAGAACAATTGCCTCCTCTATCCTTTCACAGGGCTGGAAGCATGCATCCATTCAGACAAGTTGAGGACACATTAGCGTTCCCTTGCTAGCACCACAGTGATTAACCAGATCAATCCCACCCTGGTTTCAGCAGCTGTTGATGGCATTACGTGATAGCGTTTGGCTTGAGAATCCACCAACTCATTAATGAGCAATGTTACATCACTGTTAATTTCCTTGTGAGGCTTGGTATCAAACAGCTACAACACAACACACCGAAAAAGCCTGGGGAAAAAAAAGATTCTGCAAGGCTGTAATTCTATAAAATATGCTCCCAACAGCTGTCAAGTCTATAAGAGACGATGACTTGATCAAGTTAGACTAAAGCAAAGCTCAATTTCCACAAATTCTCTCCCTAACGGTATGTTTTCCACCTCTATTTGTGCCCAGAACAGTAGAAGCACACTGCTGTATGGTCAGAATGTGTGTAAGTGGCGATCAGGAAGCACACTAAACCCTGCAGTTATAAAATCAGCACCACATTTTCCCCAGAGAATTAAGTCTGTCTTAAACATAAGAGAGCCTACAGGTTTCCCAATTACTTTCTGGCAGAAATCTAAGGGGGACACAGAGGGTTCAAGTCTAATGCCCAAACAAAACATAGCACTTCAACCCAAAATACAGAAGGATTACAGCTCATGTCCCACAGCCAGATCACTTATTTATACACCAACACATTTCCTTGTTGTAACACCAAGCCATTAGGAATGCCTTAACTTTGTCTAATTGCTACTTATGCTATTATATATGCCCAAAAGAAGGAAAAAAATCAAACTGCACTTTTCCCTGATGCACTGTCATCCTCAGCAAACTGTCCTCTTCCTGACAGCAGGTTTCGAGTTAGGTTAGCAATCCCTTTAAGGGCTACAGACCTCACCACTTCAAACCCAAATTTGAGATGCTTTTCAAGCACCAAAGAGCACACTGCCTACAGAGCATTAGCACATCCTGCTGAGAGGCTGCTCAATCTGGTTAGGAAGGGTCATCTGGATTATCTCACCAAAAATAGATCAAATGAACTCAGGGGCAGAAAAACAGGCTGGATTGCCTCCCACATCATAAGCTTGCATTTGGGGAATATCCTTTGCCTTTGGAAAAGTGGTGTTTCAAGGCAGTTTCTGCTGCTTCTTGCAGCACAACGCTGAACTTGAGGTTCAACACTAAGCAGCATGGGAAAGATCTCACCTCGCCTCCCCATTTACAGATGGTTTGGGAAGATAGGAAGTCACTGCTAATCAAATGCCTCCACACCTCACCTAGCTCATCTCGTCACACCTTCCCTTCTTGCTTTCTGTCCCCCTCCCACATGATACTCCTCTTTCAGTCCCATCTGAAGCATGCAGACACCTGACACCCGCGCTCTCACCCCACTACTGTTCACCTCTGCCCTGGCATTATTCCCACTCTCACGTCACTACTTGCAGGACATGGTGCACCTGCAAGGCAGTGCTTGGCCTCTGTTCTTATTTCACAGTGCCTTACTTCTCTTTAGAGTTGCAAAGCACTTAAAACTCAGTCATTGGATAACCTGCTGTAACCAAGTTTAGTGTGAGCATTTCAAATCTCTTCAGCAGAGGGGAAATTCTGCAGAGAGAATCCAGTAGCTGGAAGTAGTTAGCCTGTATTGGGAAAACTTACCCAGTTTTAAGGTCAGTTTTTAGGTGTCTGCTTTTCTAAGACTGAGAAATTATCCCAACAGTTGATTAGATCTAGTTAAACGAACCAAATAAAGACATTGAGAACTCAGTTTGTCAGGTCTCTGCAGATCACAAGCAGTCAAAGAAATAAGACTTAAAGCCCACGTTCCTCTTACAGGGCAGATGAAGCATTCGGTTCTCACTCAGGTTTTGGTCTGTGCTTTGCTGTTTTCAACCCGAGTTTGTTACCCATCTTGACCTGAAGTTCCTACCACTTCCTGGCTCGAAGGCAAGATTAGCAACACACACCAGCCATTTCAGGAAGCACTGGTCACTTCAGATGAGCAACCTTTTGGGTGGGGAAGGGTTCGCCTTTACAAAACCTTACCTTTAGACAGACCTTCTGTGCCAAAACACTCATTGCAAGTGTCTGATGATCACTATGCAGTTGGCAAAGCTAAAGAAAAAGCTAAAGGTACTCGTTAGAGCCCAGAAGAACAAGCTGCCAGAATGATCTTAAATTTATAATATGATGTGGCTAAAAGAGGGGATTTATTTCACAATATATAAGAAAGATTGAATATGAAGTGCTTCCCCTTTCAGTGAAAAGGCCAGTCCCATTTTTTCAGCTTCAGGAAGGGAATCCTTTGGCCTCTCCCAAACACCACTCATAAAACCATTCAAAGTGAATGAAGAAGGAAACAGCAGAAGGTTGGCACTTGCTGTGATGCATCGCCACTAGGTACTGAGGGCTGCTGCTCCCCCTTTCAGAGGAGGACAAGGTGCAGAGCTAGAGCTGCAGGGCGCTGAGGAGCAGCGGTCAGCTCATCTGGGTCACGCAGAGGTTTGGTTTCATTCACACCCCCAGGGTTTGCAAGACTTTAAAGAACAAGCCCACAAAGAAAAAAAAAAAAAAAGCCATCACATCTAACTTAGCTTTGCTTTCTCACGCTGGAAGGAGGGCTAACCCTTCTGTTTTTCATTATTCCAGAGAATCGAGCACTGAAAAATCCTGTCCCGCAGCAAGGAACAGAGGTCACCAGCTGGGAGCTGCTCAGGGTAGGCACTAGGCACCAGCACAGGGCACCTGCTGCTGCAGCACAGCACCTAACAGCTGCTTCCTCCAGAGCATGCTAAGTGAGGAGAGCTGAGGATTTACAGGACATTTTTGTCAAGTAGCTTTTTTTTTTTTTTTAATATATATATATATATATATATATATACACACACACACACACACTCAGGCAGCAGCAGGTAGTGTAATTTCAGAGCTCCAGTCTAAGCATATAATTCCTACACTTCCCCCCCCCCAAAAAAAAAAAACAAAGTAATCTAATCAAACTAGCCTGGCTACATCAATCTTGCAGATGTTGCCCTTTTGTTCCTAATTTTTTGCTTTGTTTCCCCACAAACTGCCTTCCTACAGAGTTGATGAGTAAGATAAAGGTGGTAGATGCACACAAGATATTACCTCCATGAGATCCCAGAGCCCACAGACCATACAGATAACAGCAGTACTTCACTTACGCTGGCCTTTCAGCCCAGCCACAGATCCCTCACACGAGCAGATCCTTTCTACAGATACTAGCCACTAAGCTTCCCACACCACGCTGTGACAAAGAGAGAACAGGACATTACCAGGCTTCGTCAGCGTCGGCGACCCAGGCGGAGAAAGGTTTATGCCGGGTGAGAGGTACAGGTAGTTTCTGTCCACTCCCGAGTTGAAATCGAAGGGCGACTTGTAATCCTCGGCCAGATCCATGTCAGAAAGCTCAGAGCACGTAGCCGCCCTCTGCTGCTGCCGAAGGAGGCATCCTGGCTTTCGGCAGCCACAGGGCTTCCTTCAGCCCTCGTTTCCTCACCTGGCACTCACCGTACAAAAACTCCTCCTAAAAGTCAGCCGACACCTCTCCCGTGTTTGATAGAGCCGTCCAGTGAGAAATTTCTTAACCACGCCGTAGCTTCTGCTGTTTACATGGCACTAAATTGAGTTCCTGTAAATTTATAACTGGGGCTGGACTTAAACAGACCGTGCCTTTGCCAAACAGAAGCCCGGGAGCCGTGCACTGAACGGAGAAACCTTCGCCCTTACTGCAAGAACGGCACCAAGAATTTTCAATCATTTAAATAAAAAAGGGTCAGCTGACAGCAGCCACACCAGGATATCCTTAATCTTCTAGGACACAAAAGGATTAGTAGCCGTAATCTACCCTATATACCATCTGGGGAGGACTTTTTCCTCTGATTAATGGAAAATTCTGCCTGTGTAACTCTTGTCTCTCCAGCTGTGAGTGCCAGAAACCCGGCTCTGCAAGCTCAGGAGGTGACAGAGCAGCCCTCGTCTCAAGGGCTGTGCTGGAGACACCACCCAGCTCCACAGAGGTGAAGATGTGCACTGCGGTATTTGACGGCTTCGTATCTACATACGAAGCTGTGTTTGGGGCTTTTTTCCCTCCCTTTTCTTTAAAAAAAACCCTGTTGAGGTGCACTGCCTGTGCCCTTGGTGCGTCAGGCAGCCTTACGGCAGGAACTGGTAACGCTGGAAGGCACGGCCCTCATCCTGGTGTTTTGCCACGTGTACTATGAAGAAATCAGCAGTGATTTCCTGAACGGAGCCCTCCCAACCCCACGCCCTCACCTGGGCTCCGAGCTGCAGGCAGAATTAGCCAAAAGGCAGTTCTCCTTTTCCTCCGCCATGGGAGCAGAGACAGGAGGCCACTCTGCTCAGAGCCACAGCAGCGGAGGAGCCCTGCAGCACAGCCACCTCCATGAACTCCCCAGGGCTACCAGAAGAAAGCACACCACTTAAATTTTTAGCTTCTCACTTCCACCGCAGGAGCAGGCCTTTGGGCTAATTAAAGAGCAGCTCCTTTGGGCTGCAGACCTACTTTGGTTTCTGGCGCAGGCTGCCTGCAGGCTCCTAACAATGAGCGCACGCAAGCCCGAAACACAGCTCTGCTATTGCCTGAAACCACTCAGAAGATGACAATACAACATCCCTCTGCATTTCTGACACGTGACTGCAGCAGCAGCCAGAAATATCATCAAGTTCACCCCAAAAAGTACAAAGCTTTGGTGGGGGTGTCCTGCAACCACTCCTCGTGCAGCTCAGAGGCAGCCCGTGCCCTGTGCAGCAGCTTGGAGCACGAGGCGTACTGGAAAGCTGAATGTTTTCCACCACCACCTCCCTGAAACAAAAGCACGAAGGGGAGTTTACCACCAGCAAGTTGACAGCCCCAGAGAACCACTCACTGGGAGCGAATGGATGCGAGCTACTTGCAACTGTCCTGACGTGCTGTTAGAGCTAAAAACATCCCTGGTGATCCATTCATGCCACCAGGAGTACCATTTCCTGGGCTAGGGCATGAATGAGAGTCAACATTGATGTTCCCCTCGCTCACAGGAAACGCCCCGTGCTGTTTTTTCAATAGATGGCATGTGGCAAAACTCGATCTGGGACTCTTCCTGTATCTCTGCTATGCAAAAGGCACTCTCACACTCTCACATCCCGTCTGGCACCTGGCTTGCTGGTCTGAGGTTACTGCCCTGGCCACCCACTGCAGCACAGACACAAGCGTGTGCCACACGTCCTCACTGCAGCCTGAGAGATGACGTCCCCCCGAGTGAGGCTCCTCCTCGGTCACCTCAGCCAGGTCACCTCCAGCCCTCCACAGCCCCAACACTGCAGGGATCGGGATTCCCCTAAGCTATGGGAACGGCTCTCTTCTTTGGTAAGGGCCAGCCCATGACCAAAACGCACCACGGCACAACCTGCCTCCCTCCCCACTCTCCAGAGGAATTTGGAGCCCACACAGCTGGCTCAAGCTGAGTTGAGGCTGCAAAGCCATGCCCTGTTAGATGTGCCTTGCCCTCCTCAATAGATAGGGAAGTCTAAAAGCACTTACTTGCTCCACAGACAGGTAGCAGTGGGGTTCTGCTCACGACCCCTGAGATTTAAACTGAAGATTTCGCTGTGGATGCTTCTGCTGCTCCAGAACTTGTACTGCTTTGTTATCCTGACTGGCTAAGGACAAATAGGTTGGCCCTTCAGGCACCTGCACCATGTTAGAAGACTGACGCGAAGGTAAATTACTTCTGTCAAGGATGCTTGAACCAATTACTGACAAGTTCAAGCGAGTATCACAGAGCGCTCAGCAAGGCATTACCACATCTCCCACCACTAATCACCCCATCATCAGTTCTGTTAGGGTCTGAGTGCTTGAAGCTTTCCCAGGTAGCTATTTAGCATTCCCAGGTAGCACAGATTGTGCTCAGGAATTATATGGGAAGAAGCACAGCTAGCAAAGCCACGAAGGTTGAGCAACCACCACTAACCAGACATTTGCCTGCTTACTGCCAGGCGCTGCTCTTTCTTCAGGTACCCTCTGCTCCCCAGCTCTCTAGCTGCCACCCCAGCCTGCTGCTGGCCAGCACCAATTTACATCAAGCAGTGCTGTTCACAAGAGCTAAAGAGCCACTTAAGCAGCTTAAACCAGCGTAGGCTCTGTAGCATCAGGTTGATCTTCAAAGCCTCACCACCTTACGGACACGTAAAGCCTTTCGGCGCCTGATCTGAGGCCTTAAGACTGCTCTAAGAGGAAAAGATGCCATGAGGCAATAAGACAGAAAACCAGATACTCGGCAAGCCTTAAATCGGTGCATTTATACTCTAATTTCCATGCTGTGCTCTCTCCCCCTTCCTTTAGAAACCAGAAGCCCCCAAGATTTGTTAATAGGGCAAGTGGAGCTGTGGAGATACAGCAACAGATGAACAGTAACAATTGGGGCTCCTACAGCCCTGTTAGGGACAGCCAGCAGACCTGCAGGTGGAGGTTTAGGTGTCTGCTGTCTCCTGGCAGCACCCAACTCACCGCCACCACCCTCACTCCAACACTTCAGCCTCCCCCCAGGACCTCCTCTGGACCAAACCTGCACGTGACAGCACTGCCCAGGAGGGCTCTCTGTACAGAGACAGCTCCCCCAACACTTTCTCAGCACTGAACTGTCCTCATTCACCCACGTTAAAGAACAGATCTGTTAGAATGACCAGGTGAGATGGTTAGTCCTGTAATGTGGATGCTTTGGGGTTCATGACTTCCAGGTTACTGGTGCTGCTCCTTTTTTAAGGCCACAGTCTCAGCCTGCAGCATTTCAGGCTGCTGAGGCAGATCTCAGCAAGGGCAGCAGTTCTCATCCCTCCTCCTCCCGGTCCAATTACAAACAGGCTGATTTCCTGAGATGCTGCAAAGGATTAAACCCATTAGATCAGTGCTGCAGCATATTCTGCAGCCAGACAAGATGATACCATAAGATTCACAGCCTGTGTATCTCAGATAAAAGTCACACAGCTTCTCCACTACCTTTTGAAGCCATCTCCTCTAGCATTTAAGGTTTTTCTTAGGGAGAACTCCCTGCCTCATTGCCAAGTGCCGTGCCTCAGTGGCCAGAACAATCCCATTTGTCCATTCCAGCAGTAATGGGTGAAAAACGTTTCCAGCCCACACCAAGAGCCCAGGCCAAAGGACGCTGAGTGAGCCATCAGGTAGGCACTGCACGACCTTTGGAGAAGCCAGGCCAAAATGAGAACACAGAGGAACACTTCCAAACAAGATTAACCGAGTCAAAACCCTGCCAGGTAGGTTTTAGAGCAATTTGTATTTTGTTATTTGATTTCAGCTTCTTATCCCAGCTCCGCTGCCATTCTCTAGAGACTCTGATCCCGCGTTCAGAGACAAATGGGGAAAATGTCAGAAAAATATTGCTGAGCTGCAGCTAGATGGCACTTGGAGGAGATTAGAGAGAAAGAAGGCTGTGGCGTGGAACAGCGTTGTTTTAAAGTTTGAGCATGTAAGTTTGCAATCTAATTAAAAGCTTTACTAGAGGGCGTTTGATTGGAACGACTCGCAGCTTCCCCCAGAAGGCAGCTCTGATCTGTGCTCTGCAGCCTCCTGCCTCTTCCAGCTGCACATCGGCGCTTCTGGCTCTGGAAAGCGACTCCGGGAACCCACAGCGCTAACCTCACAGCATCAGGTCCTGCCACAAAACGCTGCTGGGAGCGATAGAAACAAAGCAGGCTGAGTTACTGATTCATGAATCATGTGTTATGAGATTCAAAGAGGAAATTTAAAAGGCAAAGCAAGGAAAAAAGCACTATTTGTAGATTTAGCAAGGCTGCTCAGCAATGCCAGCAAACACTGAGTGCTTGAGGTACGGACTGACTCCCCCAAAACCAGTTACTGGGTTTGCACCTGATCTGGCACAGCAAAGGGTGTAGATGTGCTACGAGGGACAGAAGCACAGCAGGCAGCAGTACCAGAAGCACCTCTGCAACCAAGCAGCACGCAAACAGGGCTCAGAAGCACTCCGCCAAATACTCTGTATTTACACCAAAAGGACTGCCTACATTTTGTTCACAAAATGAGCAAGCAGGCAGCTTGTTGGGCATAATACCTGACTTCAGACCTTTAACTCAGAAGTAGCTCCTGCCAAACGTGTTGGAAAGCCACTCACTTCTCCCTGAGCCCCTTTCTGCAGAAGACAAGTGAGCATCCACCTCTTGGGCAGGAAGAATGTACTCTTGTAACACAGAAAAGCTGGAAGACAAGTTACCTGTCAGTGCCACAGAATTCAACTGAAGGTACTTCTGACAGGACATTTCTGCCAGACCATGACTTCACACTTGGCTAAAGAGCCTCCTGTGAGGACATCAAAGAAACAAGACACCACACGTGCATGTTCCAGGGTAACCCAGAACCTCCAGAAGCTACAGAAGTGAACAAGAAGCCAGGCTTCTCTTATCCTTTCTTCCCAGAGCCCAAGCTTAACCCCCCAGCATGCCTCTAATAAATATGTATTAAGATGTGGAAGTGAATTTTAAAACTTACAGCCCAATCTAGCCCTTGCTGTACTCTCAAACCAAAGATATGCTCACATTCCTTGGACATCAGTTATTTTCAAATGGTTCCTCTTGAGAAGCACAAACCTTTCTGATTTCTCAAGTCAAGGCTCCTTTCAGACACACCATGCTCTTGAAGACCACAAAGCTGTACAAATGTACATTTTTTGCCAGAACTTTCCCACAGAAGTTACTGGTTGTATGGTTAAGCTGCTCTCCTGCTGCACCGTCTCCTTACTCAGTTATCCACTACAAAGATAAAGGTTTTGCCAAGCCAGCCAATGCGATAGCAAATACCAAGCTGATGCACTTCCCTATTTCCTCTTCCCAGGCCTTGACTAACCAAACTTAAGATTTAATGTTGTCAAACGAGTGAAATCTGGTTGCTATTATTGCACGACACTTCCAGTTTGATGTCTACAAGCTCATTATTCACCTACCTCTCTCACCCAGTGCAGAGTTTTGGTGAGCCCACACAAACTTGAGGAAATAGGAGCTCGCCCAGGCGCGCCAGCACCACCTCCGCGCTTTTGCACAGCAGCTCCCTGGTCCTGGGCACCTCTCTGAGAGCACCGAGTAAGTCGTGGGCTCAAATGTTTTTGCACTGCTCTTCATCTCATTGAAGAGCCGAGACAGAGCCCTGCAGCTGTGTGTGCAACAAGCTAGGTGCGATTTGCTAACAACAGGCAGCCAGTGCAGGGGGTTGTGTTAAACATAATGCAGCTCGTGCACCTACCTTTAGAGTAATACCACCACCGAGGTTCCCATTATATTAATAAGCACGCTGAGACTTGATCTGATTGATACGTCCTTGAATGACTTTTAATGCTGCCTGAGCTGAGTAAATCGTGTTAAGAGACATTTGCTCTTCCTCCAAGTCAGAGCAGGACAGTAAATTAAATGCAATGGTTGGCCCGCAGATATCGCTGTCACATGAATCACCGGCCAGCCATAAAGCACTAAGCACTCCAGCAGCAGGAGAAGGTGAAGAAAAGGGTCGAGAAACCTTGTCCAGAGATGATTTCCTGCCAAGGGGGAAAAGCTTTCAAGGATTTCTAGATCCTGGAGGAACTCGAGCATCCCCCGCCTCCATCAGATCTGGCTTTGGGCAGGACACCACTTTCTGGCTCGGGGTGACATTGCAGGCAATTTATCTTCGCTTTTTCACAACCTAAATGGGAAACTCCTTCAGATAAGAAGAGCATTGATCTCAAGCCAAGATTTCCAAGCTGCATTCATGTATTCATGAATGACATAATTCTGTCCCAGTCTACTCCATTTAAAGGCAAGTTCTTCTAAACACCAACATACTTGGTTAAGCTGATCTCCAGTATCCTTACTTACATTTCTAAAAGAGAAGTAGGTAGAGCAAGTTAAACCCTTTATTTTACTGAAATACGGGGGCCTCACAGTATTTGAGCAGGATCTCAGCATCAAGGAGCAGTGAACAGCTTTACTCTCAGGGTTTGCAGGGAGGTCTGCATTTAGCATCATCACTTCCTATTGCACAAGCTCACCCATCACATGCCCCATTTCACAACTGTAAACATAAAACACATCAATTCTAACCCCCCCCCCCCCCCCCCCAAAATACCGTCATGCTCCAGTCCACGTAATGAGTTGTCATTTAATGGATTAGTCTGGTAAACCTTTCAACCTGTGTTTAAGGAGTGGTCTAGCTAAAAATACCCTGCACATCAGTGTTACACCAGGTTTGGTAGCTCTGCCATGGGCACAGAAGGTGCTCCAGATCTAACTGTTAATAACGCAACTCCTTAAATTTCCCCCTGATATCTAATCTAAGCCTCCCCTCTTTTAGTTTAAAGCCATTCCCCCGTCCTATCACTCCACCCCCTGACACAAAGTCCCTCCCCAGCTTTCCTGCAGGCCCCCTGTAGGCACTGGCAGGCCGCTGTAAGGCCTCCCCAGAGCCTTCTCTTCTCCAGGCTGAACACCCCCAGCTCCCTCAGCCTGTCTGCATAGGAGAGGTGCTCCAGCCCCTTGATCATCCTCGTGGCCCTCCTCTGGACTCACTCTAATACTTGTGTCCTTGTGCTGGGGCCCCAGAGCTGAACTCAGGGCTCCAGGTGAGGTCTCACAGGAGCAGAGCAGAGGGGGACAATCACCTCCCTCGTCCTGCTGGCCATGCTGCTTTTGATGCAGCCCAGGATGCGGTTGGCTTTCTGGGCTGCAGGCACACATTGCTGGCTCATGTTGAGCTTCTCATCCACCAGCACCCCCAAGTCCTTCTCCTCAGGGCTGCTCTCAGTCCATTCTCACCCAGCCTGTATTTGTGCTTGGGACTTTGCAGATGCAGGACCTTGCCCTTGGCCTTGTTGCACTCCGTGAGGTTCGCACAGCCCCACCTCTGGAGCCTGCCCAGGTCCCCCTGGATGACATCCCTTCCCTGCAGCCCTCCAGGGGCCTGCTCCCAGCTGTCAGCCTGCACAGGCACACTGTGACACGAGTACCTGGGGCACCTGAAGAACCAGCCAGGTCTGTCGGCTGCCATAAGCCAGAGGACAAACCCCTGA
Source organism: Aythya ferina (assembly GCF_964211825.1). Taxonomy (NCBI): domain Eukaryota; kingdom Metazoa; phylum Chordata; class Aves; order Anseriformes; family Anatidae; genus Aythya; species Aythya ferina. Next base: position 131,001,644 of record NC_140297.1, read on the forward strand.
AGAACGAGAACAGACAGGTACCTGCCAGGCAGGCGCTGAAGCTATCCTGGACGAAGAGAAGACAGGAACTCACTCCAGGTCACCGTGTTGGGGCTGGCTGTGTTGCAGGGGCAGCACCCCAGGCTGTGACAGAGCTCAGAGCCCCTCAGTCCCAGCCCTGAACTCTCCCCACCTTGCTCAAGGCTCCCAGGGTTGTCCCAGGTGATCCTCAGGAGAAAGCTAGGAATCAAGAAGCCACTGTGCTGAGAGTGCACCAAACCCAGCCCCGGTCACATCCCTTTGTGCTTGGCTCAGCTTGGCAGGCTCTGACAACGCTCCGCTCCCTCTAGCTGCTACGGAAGGGAAAGCAAAACAGGAGAAAAAGTCTGCCTGGCTGCCTCCTCCAGCCGCTCCCACCGCCCACAGCAAGCTGCAAGCTGCTCCCCGGCCTCTGTGGGATATTCCCGCAGTGGGGTATTGCCACTGCCCCAAGCTGGAGACCCCACAGCTACGGGGACGTCAGAGACCTACAGTGGGAGCAAACTGGATTTCAGAGGTAACAGGGCACAGAAATCGGAACTAAGACAGATAAAGGTGTTAAATAGAGTGAATTTGAGTGTAACGTGGAGCTTGCAGACCAATGAGAGAAAAGGCAAAGGGGTAAAAGGCATGTTAGCAGACACATGAAGAGGATCCTAAAGATCCTAAAGCGATGAAGAAGCCACCAAAGGGGTCACAACACTGCCAGCTTGCTCTCAACACCCCTGCCACCACCAAGGTGACGTTACCAGCCTCAGAAGTCGGTCGAAGGGTGAGAACAACACCAGAAGGTGCAGAAACTGTGTGTGCAGATAAGAACTTTCGCTGTATTACTAGTAACAAGACCCTGTCAGTATAAGTAATCTTTCTGCAGTAACTAGATCCTAATTAATAATTATTCTTCAGCTAAAGCTTCATGGGAGCGTCAGGAATCGTCACTGCAATTGAAGTGTGCCTCCTCTTTGCCCACGGAGGTTTTAGGCACAGCACACGTGGCTCAAAGCAGGGGGACAGCTCGGAGCCCACTGCTGGCTGCAGCTCCGCATCTTCCTTCCCACAGAGGAGCTCAGCTGGGCAGAGGTTCCTGCAGCACCTCAGGGTTTTTGATCAAAGGCCCCAGCCTCCCTGGCTGCTGCTAATCCAAACCCAGACAGGAGTGACTCTAAAGACACTCGCTGCCTTTAAGAGGAACATAAGTGGTCCCTCTGCAGCTGTAAATTGAAGCTGACAGAGGAACATTTTTGGCTGCACAGCAGCATTTCAACGTAGTGTTTAATCTCACTTAATGCTCGCTTTCCCTTTCGGTCATCCTTTGTTTGACATTTTTCTGCTTACTCACTGCAGGACATCAAAAGGACAAGGGTGAACACCTCCCCTCCTCTGGTGGGAGAGCCTCCACACACAGCGCCCACGTTACCAGGACTGCAGCAGAGCTAAGAGTGGAACTGTCACCAGTCTACCTACCAGTGACTGGAGGGGTTGTGGGTTTTTTTTTCCACCCTCCTTTTGAGAGCTGGTCATCAAGATCTTGGCTTTCAAGACAACTCCCTGTTCCTGCTGCCATGGAAACATCACTTCTTTGGTACAGCTGACATCCTCCCTCACCTGCACGGATGTCCAGCACTCTCTCACTGATGCTACGTGGTGAATCTCATCCCTTGACTTCACGCAAGGCTCCTCTGTGCTGCATGGGGGGCTCCTTCCCCACGAAAATCACCTGGGCCCCTTCCTGTTAAAAGAGCAAGGGGTGAGAGGAAGAGGACACAGCCCCGAGACCTGCTGGTGAGGAGGAAGGAGCCCAGTTCAGCCCCGCACCACTGCTCTGGCCAAAAGAGGAACCTGGCAGAGGCTTGAGGCAAGGTCATCTGATGATTGCACTCACGGCGAGGGCAGCAAAGAGAGGAGGAAGGAAGGAAGACAGCCATGACTAAGGCTTTTTTCCTCTGTCCCCTATGGGCCTTACAGAGCATCCGACAGCCTCAGCCAGCTGTACCACTCTGCCACCAGGCACACGGATCCAGCAGAGCAAGGCACTCACCTCATTCACAGCCCCATGGTCCCAGTTTGCTTTGAACTGGCAGGGCCAGCCTCATCACCACCCCACCTGCTCCTCCTCCTGAAAAGGGGGTGATTACAAGTGACAGCTTCCCGTTACCCTCCGATTCCCAAATCTCTGACCCAGCAAGAACAGCTGACGCTGCTCCAGCCACCCACGCTGTGCCAAAACACAGGCAGCTGCACATGTCAGCTGCTGAAGGGCCCCTCCAACACCGTGCACTGATCCCCAGCAGCTCAGCACCTCATCCAGGCACCCGCTGAGGAGAAAAATAGGACAGAAACATCATTAAATAACCCACATAACAACACCCAGGACCCTCAGAACAAGACTTTCCCCTCCCAGAGATTTCAGGCAGCTCTGCTCCTGTCCAAGGGACCCGCTGATGTAACAGGTCTTCTGTTTTTCCCTCCTCCATCCTGAGGACACAGCTAGAGATGCTCAGCTCAGTGAGCTAATTCCTCCTTCGCGGTTCTGACACCAGCTGTCTTATTTACTTACAAAGCCTTTGACTTTTACAACAGCAAGTTAAGAAAAACCTCACCTCCAGTACTGCAAGTACTCAGTGATAGAGAAAGCAAACACAGCAGAAGAAAGAGGTGCTCCTTTGTTCAGTCGGACAATGAGGTAAGCTTTGTCCCACTGCCAGCAACCAGTTCCTTCGGCATATAAGGAACGTTAAAGTCCACTTTATCAGCCCCAGAAATGCAAGTCAAGGCTCTAGGAAAAGAAGGGCTTACGTGCTCTCTTAAGAGATCCCATGCAGTGTTTTGGGACTCGTCCTGAAAGTCCCCCAAGAACAGGACATTTTGAAAGTCCCCAGTTCACAGAAATGAAAAGCTGCTGAATATACAGCCACCTTTTATCACCAAGTCAGAGTTTCTGTATCACCAGATCATGGTTTGTGCTGTGTGGTCACCAGACTGCTCAGAAGCAGTCTCCTCAGTCAGAGCACCGCAAGGTGCTGCTTCTGTACTGCGGGGGCTGCTCCATCCTTGTTTTCCAGTAGTGCATGGGACCTGCGCTAACAGTATCAGAGGCAAGGCACACAGATACTCTTTTGCTGCAAAACCAGGTACATTATTTATTTTTTTTTTAATAAAAAAAAGAAATTAGAAACCATGCAACTTCAGTCGTTAGCCCATTCAGCTACTCAGCCCACGCAACAACAGGATTTTTGTTCATGGCACCTTGACACAAAGCAATAGAAGGCTCGGAGCACTACGTCCCTTCAGCCTGAACTGGCAGCACTGCTTTGGTGCCTGCAATCACACAGCAAGAGACTCCAAGCACTCAAAGCCCCGGCTATCTGGAGTGATTGGCAAAGGAGTGTGCACTGAGCATCGTTTAAAGGAATGCCAGACATCCCTCTGCTGAAAATGAAGCCTCTCCAACTGAGAAAGAAATTCAATGATTCTGCTGCTGCTGGTCACAGGCTAGTACCTTCCTTTCCACTCTTCTCCAGCATAAGGGCTCAGTGCACAAGCTAAGCAGAGACTGCTTCTTGACACGTGCAGATGGTGGGTGGAGGAGGGAAACACAGGCAGTTTTTAACTCTTCTCTGGTTAACAGAAGCAACCCAGGATGTTCACACCAGCCCCAGGGCCAGGACTTGACAGCCTGGGGCTTAGCGAAATGCATGTCATTGGTGAGTAACGCTGCATCACCAGATGGGATTTCCAGCACAAGCACTCCAGCTTGCCAGAAATAAAGCCTCTGAGGGCTGGCCAGCAGAGCACGACCAGCCACTAAGTGAACAGGCACAAGCGTGGTGCCTTCCTTAGGTTTTTCTCCTTGTACCTGCAGGTCTTCACCTCGCCTGAAAGAGGAAATAGCATATTCATCCCCTAAAATGAGGCAGCAGAGGGTGTTTTACCATGGATGCTTCATGGCAGGTTTGTCACACCAGATACACCGCTTCGTTACACAGCCTGGGGTGCAGCACCCTCCTACCCAGGGCTGGATTTCAAGCCACAATGAGTTCAGTAACAGGACGAGCCCATAGGAAGTGTCAGCACTGTCTCTAAAGCTCTCGAGGAAAGCTCAATAGCTTGCTTTTCCCACTAGAAGCTGCCCAAGTCTCTGTAAGCACAACAACTAAACCTGAGAAAGCTTCAGGCACAACAGCAGCGGCCCGAAAACATCACAACAGGCCCGGACCCATCGAGGCCGGTGCTCGCTTTGCTTTTTTTTTTTTTTTTTTAAAAAAAAAAAAAAAAAAAAAACATTAGGAAGGATTTATGGACCCACGGGGCCAGGCACCAGCCGTGCTCCGCGGTCCCCTTCCCCCTGCAGCCCCCGGGGGGTGCCGGCGCCAGCGGGACGTGGCAGCCGCCTCCCCCCCCCCACACCCCACCCCGGGTTCCTGGTCTGGCCGGCAGCCCCCCCGTATAAATAAGCACCCCCCCCTGCCCCGGTGGGGTTTCACCGAGCAAAGGGCAGCGCCCTGCCCTGCCCGGCCCTACCTTGCTCCCGGCGGGGCTCCATGGCGGCCCGGCTCCGCCGCTCCCCGCTGCCGGTGCCGCGGAGGCGCCGCCCGCGCTGCCAGGCGGGGCGGGACGCGTCAGGGCCGGCCCCGCGCAGGTGAGGGCGGCCCCCGAGGGGGAAGGAGCCGCCATCAGCGCCCGGCCCCGGGGTTTCGAGGCCGGGCAGCGGCCGCACGGAGGTGTCGGGGGCACGGGAGCCGCTCCCAGCGCTGGGGGTGCCCGGAGGGACGCGCCCCGGGGCCGCCGCTGGGGGCTGGGGGCGCCATTTTGTGGCCCCGCCGCTGCCCCCGGCTCCCAGCCGCGCGGAGCGATGGCTTCAGCTGAAAAAAGGCTTCAAAGACCTCAGCCACGCCTCAGGGAGGCTCAGATCCGCAGAGCGAACACGCACAGGGGCAGTTCTGCACATCCCTTAGTTTTAATCCAGCATTAGAAGCCCACAGGCTGGGGTTACTGGCTTGTCCAACCCAGCCCCAGTTCCTCCAGCCGCAACCCTTTTCCCTTCACCCAAGTCCTTATAAAGCATTTTTCTCCCCAGTGTGGTGTCTCGCTGTCTGTACACCTTGTCTGGTATGCGTGTAATGCAACACCAGGACTTCTGTTCCTCGACATAACTTCACACAGGGTAACAGGGCAAGAAAAACTTGCTCTAACACCATTAGCATGAACAGGCTTCACGGTATCATAACCAAACACACCGCCTCGCGCTGCTGTGGAAGCTGCCGTCCTCAGTGCTTCCACCTCCTATTTGTTATATATTTGCCAGCAAAGCACAGGCACGCTCACAGATAACGCCACGTTACTGAAATTAAGCTGTGATTTGGTTTTAGCTTCAGAGATTCCCCCATGAGACTTGCTAGCACTTAAGAACAGGCAAGCCAGTGCCTCGTGGCTACATTACAGAGAATTTAACAGCTGAGGAGAAAACAGACCACCAACTGTCCTGCCTACAATCTGAGCTCTTCCTCCTAACATAGAACATTAAGCACAGAGTTTTCATTATGTAGTCTCACAAGCAAACCGCTTTAAGAGACCGTCAAGAGCATTAAGCTACCTAACACATCTCTCGCTGCACCCTTTTCAAGCCCCTGGCCTTGCCATCGATGGATGTGTTTGTTCAAAAAGATCGATGTGTGCAGCGAGTGAGCGGCAAGGCATGCACGGCGTGGCTTTGTGAATAGCCAGCTTGTCCCTGACACGCAGCATGCACAGTCACATGGCGAGGCAGAGCACAATAGAGAGTCAGGAGGTGCCAATTCAGGGGTGCCCTTGCTTCGGATAACAAACAACAGCATCAAATCCAGGTATTTTTCAGCCTACAAAGCTTCTGAGGACACGAGCTTTTGCTGGGTAAAGGAGCACTGGCTTAAATTCTGGGATATGCACAGCTGAAGCATGAGGCATTTACAGTGGTGCCATAAAAGCGAGCAAGTAGATAAAACAAAATGAAAACACAGGAATGTTTCCTTATCTCATAGCACAGCAATTTAGACACATGATTCTCACCAGAACAAGCTCATCCTGCGCATCTCAGTTAAGACTATTTCAAACAAAAGTTACTTGAAAACATTCTTTTCCCCTAAATATATGTATTTTTTTCCATGGTACTCCACGTGAAGCCCCGAGCTTCCCCACTGATCAGCTGCTGTTTCCTCCTGAGCTGTAGTCCCAGTGAAAGACCACCAACAGCACTACAATTCGCATCCCTTTACTTTGCAGCTGCTTTACTCTGGCAGCACTGAAGCATCTGCCAGGAGCCAACCTGCAGAGCAGGGAAGCTGTCAGCATTTCTCTGCTGCTTTAGCAGCCAGGAATATTTAGCCAACACATCCCAAAGTGCAAAAGCTAGTAGCGAGGACAGCAGTACTATCCCGAGAGATGACTCTGTGCCCCTTGGCACAGCTCGCAGGAGTCACTGGCACTACACCAGTGTCTCACCCATGGCTGTCACACTGAAGAAAACCATCTGCAGCTTAGGTGTAGCCCTAATGTATGAAGTCCTGCACCAGTTTTGAGGAACTACAAGTTCACAAATCCCTGCTTTCCAGCTCACCCTGCAATTTGGCTTCCTTAGCAGCTGCAGGCCACTCAAAGTGAAGATAGGGCTACCTCTAGCATATTGGCCAAATCAAATTCCTGTCTTTTCCAGAAGGGTTTTAGTTGCAAGAAAGACACTCAGAAGCCATAGGCCATCTCCAAACACAATGACAAATTCCTTTTTACACAGTGAGGAAGCTGAATCGTTGTAACAAGCATCTGTAAGTAGTGCCTATTAAAAAAAAAAAATCAGTATGACTATTGCCTAAAGGCTTAGGTACAATCACAGATTATAAACAAACTCAGAAAAGACGACTGGGCCTGCATTAAAGGCTTCATTGTCTTTATGAAAAAGGGTAAGACAGAAAGGCAATGGAACCAGCAGCGCACTGAGCTACTGTGCTTTGTGCAGTGACTTCTCTCTTCCTCCAGGTGGTTATAAAAGTACCAAACACACACACATATAGAAGGCAGGCCTGGAACTATCCATGTAAATACAGGACTTCAGAATATTTTGTCCTTGGTAGGATGGCGCCCATCCCATGCAAGTGTTGCTTGTATGGGAACGCAAGTAGAGCACCAGAGGCATCTCCTGTGTCAGGGTTTCATTGCACTGCCACAGAACTGGGGCTACAGTACAAGTAACAGGCAAAGCAGCCACAAGTAAAGGTAAAGGTTTTGGAGAATTAATGCTTCCACGAAGAACCCAGGCTTAAGCAATTATTTTTCAGACTCACTCTGCACTTTGTCTCCTCTGCTGTAGTCACAGATGCAATTACCTCCAAAGAACCCATCGTCCTGCGTGCAAAGAGCTGAGTCCAGTGGTGAGCTGTACTCGTTGAGGGTGGCTGCTGTGCTCATGTATGGCCATAAACAGACATGGTTGTGCAACCAAGTGCTGAGCTGGCCGTGGCTACTGAGAGGGCTAACACATTTTAGACCTATGCCTGTGGACATAGTTGGGCAACACAGCACAGCAAGTCATCTGCTGCAGCTTGCAGAGTTCACATGACACCTTTGGTTGCCAGATTGAGGGTTCGGTGCCAGTAAATGGGAACCACAAAAGCACACAGGACACCTAGCCTAAGCAATAGAAAGTGCTAGAGAGCTGTCCTGAATGCCTCTTATTTCCAAGGCTATGTACTTCACTTGGCACCAGAAGAGCCCTCCGTTCATTCAGAGCCTTGAGTCATCTGCCAGAAGCAATCTGTCTTAAGGAACACGTCCAATGTTTTTATTTCCAAACGCAGCAGAAGAGCACAGTCAGCTTGGCTCCTTTTTAAGGCAATGCCTAGAAGGATTTAATGACCTAAACCACAGGATTTTGTTAACCTAACTGAGAAGGGGAGACAAGCGCATACTGAACCATCAGGATCACAGGAAAATCAAAACTAGATACTCAATGAACCTGTACTTCCTAGGTGGTTATCCCCTGTTATGAAGGGTAGGAAAAACAGACAAGCAAGAGGCTTTTTTTTTTTTTTTTTTTTGGTGTGGTTTATCAGAAATACCCTGAAAGCACTTACTACATCAAAGCCCTGGCAGCCAATGAGGGCCATACATTGGGTCAGAAATCCTGTGCAGTATGTCCCACCTGAGGCAGTGTTAGAAATCCTCAAAAGCACAATTCCACCTTCCCAATTAGATTTGCTGTCAAAAATGGACACTTCACATGTGAGTGCCTTTTCAGGGTCAGGTAGCAGCTGGCTAGCAAGTAAGAGAATCTGTACTTTTGACTTGTCCTGCTGAAACCCTTCAGTAGAAAATGAACCTTTCACACCTTTCAGTGTCTACAGATCAACTTAAAGATTACATCTATGTACGTATTGGCGTAGATAAGCAGGCTCCTAGTGGAATTCAGTAATGCCATAGGCTCCCATCTCACCAGAAGAGCTGTAGAGTGCTGAAAATATCTGCAGGTGACTTTTACCTCTAAGCGCCTGGGTGTCTCCAAGTCCAAGGTCACTTTTGCAACTCAGAGTTAAACTCTGAATTGCTCAGATGCTTGATAAGAGACTTTTCCTGCAGTCCTAATCATTCAGGTGTTGATACAATTTGTACAGGGCTCTTAGCTGAAGACCTCAAAGTTAGGAGGTATCTCCAATGAGCTCCGAAAGTCCACCATAGTGAAGCTTTACATTGCACCCTCACCATTGCAGCATGGCCATTTAGGTGTAGCACAATTATTTGTCCTGGAACAAAACCTGAAACACTTTTGGGAACTAAATCTTCCAGAGGACCAGGCTCCATGACACCCACCCGCATGAAACTCATTTCTTCTAACCAAACCTGCTTGGTGCATGCAACAAGATGTTAGCTGAGAACTCATACCTCTCCTCCACAGTAGGATGTGACACCCACCCTGCACAGCTGCCAGCAAGCATGTGATAAATAGACATTAGGAGAGTTCATAAAAAAATAAATAAACTAATTAAAAATTAACAATAAAATCAGTTTGTGGTACCCATGGTGCAGAGTCGCTAGAGGGAGCGTTGGAGCACCCCACGGGTGCGGAGTTTGCCCACTGGTTATTTCGGAATTTCCCAGTGAGGGGATGGTACCTGCATGCTTCTCTTAATGAAGAGCCCAAAACTCTTAATAAGGCTTATTTTGCACGCAAAAGACTCGGCATAGATGTACACACAGATACATGAACAGTACAGGCTTTACCTCATCAAAGAATGATCTGTAACTATTAGTTTGACGTTAATGTCACTTTTTAATTTCCTTTGCCAAAGTTACTAAACCTCACGCCTGTCTAGGAATATCCCATCTAGGGATAGCCTTCCCACCCCCAGTCTTGAATTCCTCCTGAAAAGAGGGGAAAGCATTTCTAACTTGTCACTTCTTTGGTAGCACAGCTTCCTCTGGTAGTGTTGGTTCAATCACAGCTCCAGGAATTCTGAGTCCTCAAGCCTCCAAGCTATCTCCAGTTACAACAAGTATATTGATCAGGGAAACACGCTATTTTTTTTTGCCACACACGTTGTTATCTGCAACTAACATCTTTATTAGTGCATTAAATACACTGTAGCCAAAGCTTCAGTTAAATTATATCTGTGTCAACTAACCACTGCTAATTAGTCATAAATATTCCATTGCAGAACAGGGGCTAACTGGAACATTTTCACCTTCAAAAAATTGAAACTAGGGATAAAATGAGGTCACATCTTCAGTAACTCATTATTAAGCAATTTTTAAGGCTGCAGTGCTGTACAGTTACCACATGGTAATTAAGAAGCGGGGGACCTGGTTGCTTTTCAAACTGTAGTTAACTTCCAGCATACTCCTGTGAGATAACTAGGTAATACCAGGTCCACTTCATTACTGGCAAACCAAAAAACCAAAACACAGAGGCTTCTTTATAATTTGCTAGAAACAGACAAGAAAACAGAACCAAAAGATTTGGTTCCAAACACTGGAATACCGTTAAAAGCTTACAAGGAAGGAAAAAAGGAGTGATGACCTAATTAACTAGAACTGCTAGAAGTGTTTTTTTTTTTTTTTTTTTCCTTTTTATAGGTTTTTATAACAAGAAAAAGACTGTTTGAAAAGCCTGCTCACTTTCATAATGTAAGCCACAGAACTTCAGCCTTTACATTCATTCACTAAACATTTTTTCCTTCCTTACTTTGCAAATAAAGTCATCCCTTACAGTTCCCCAATAGCACAGCATCCAATCTTTTTAAGAGAGGCATTTTTTGAGATTCTTAGCATATGGCTGTTCTCACTGATAAGACACTTCGCTGAGCCAGCCAACATGAAGTGAAAAGATGAGCAACAAATCAGACCATAAACACCACAATTAAAGATTCATTCATCTCACGAATGTTTCACCAGCAGTGTTGTCTACTTCCTGCCACCACCACCCAGTCAGGAGGTGCTTCCACCACAGTCTCACTTAAAAATACACTTCCAACACAAGATGCACAAAAGCTGTGATTTGTGTGTGCTAGTTTCTCCTTCAGACTGCAGTGAAGGCAACTATGCTACATCTCCCACTAGTACCATCTAGCTCCTACCTGATCTCACAAAGCTCATTTTGAAACTTCACTCTTGAAACTTCCCCCAAAGTAGACAGACTGTATTTCTGATTTCAGAAAGAACAAAGCAGATCAACCAAACCTCCTCCCTTCCTTCCTTTCCCACCATTTATCTGTGTGTTCAAAAACAGCATGGAGATCACCTGATTTCTCAGTGAACCCAAACTTCCACCAGAAGGCCTCAGGAACTGGGTCAGCCACCTCCCCGTTCAGAAGCAAACGAGGTGCAGGTGTGGTTGTGCAAAGTGAGCCATATGGCATCCCCTGCCTGAATGGCTTTCTTTTTTTCTTTTTTTCTCCCATCAAAGAGAAAATCTCTGCAGTTGCTGTGTTTGAAGAGACTGTGTACTTTGCGCCCGAGCTATACATCAGTGCATGTGTTAAATGCAAACATGAGGGTGTTCTTATTTGCCCATGCAATTGCTGAGGCTGCTTGCAAGTAGTGAAGCTTGCTGCATGCTTTGAGAGCCCTACAAAATCAGTCCTCACCACAGCAGCAGCTCTCCACAAATAAATGCAAACTGGGGGAATAGCTGAGAAACCTCAGAGCCTGAAACATGCCCCTACTCTCCTGGAAGAGTATTTTTGTGTTACCTGTTTGTCGTTTCCATTACTTCAGTAAATATACAATGTAAGTCTCTGGTATGAATCCAACTAATAGATTTAATGTCACTAAAGATCCTGTTCCTTTCATGGCTGCAGAAGTTAACTGTCTGTAAGGTAACTTATGCAGGTTTGCATGAAAGACATTGCAGCGTGCTGGTGTACCCACACTACAGGATGCTCATTGGAAGTGCTGAAAGATGTGTTTCCCTCTGTAATGCAGCCATTCACATATGCATTTGGCCCTGTCTGAACTCTCGTTTGCCCTCCCTTTTGCACATGCATCAAGTCCCAGCCTTTCAATTTCTCCTCCATGCAGCCACAAGCATACTTGATCACTCCAACCCACAGTTCTTCTTATTTCCCTCATCCTCAAAGACAGCATCTCTGGGTCAGGTGTGCAGGGGCAGGACCCAGCACCGCAAACCACAGAATCACAGAATGGCCGAGGTTGGAAGGGACCTGTGAAGATCATCCAGGTGGGTTTTGAATATCTCCAGAGAAGGAGACTCCACAACCTCTCTGTGGCCTTACCAGGGCTGAGCAGAGGAGGATCACCTCCCTTGACCTGCTGGCAACACTGTTCCTAAAACACCCCAGGACACCATTGGCCTTCTTGGCCACCAGGGCACATTGCTGGCTCGTGGTCAGCCTGCTGCCCACCAGGACCCCGAGGTCCCTCTCTGCAGAGCTGCTCTCCAGCAGGCCACCCCCCAGCCTGTGCTGGTGCTTGGGGTTATTCCCACCTAGGTGTGGGACCCTGCACTTACCTTTGTTGAACTTCAAGAGGTTCCTCTCAGCCCAACCCTCAGCCTGTCGAGGTCCCTCTGAATGGCAGCACAGCCCGCTGGGGTCCCAGCCACTCCTCCCAGCTTTGTGTCATCAGCAGACTGGCCGAGGGTGCTCTGTTTCATCATCACTGATTAAGTTAAATAAGACTGGACCCAGCACTGACCCCTGGGGGACACCGCTAGCCACAGGCCTCCAACTAGACTCAACCACTGAGCACAATGCCCAGAGCTCTGCCATTTTTTAATCCAGTTTAATAAAGTTATTAACCCACCCCACTGCCAATTCACCTGGGCCACATTTCACAGCTTGCCTGTGAAACCAGGCCCTGGGCCGAGCCCTGCCAGGTGGTTGCATCGTGCCCTGGGCCCATGGTGCACCTCCTGCCGCCCATTTTGCACCTCGCTAAGGGACCGCTGCCAGGGGGCAATGTTCACCTGTTGTGCAGAGCCCCGACAGCTTTGGTTGTCAGGTTTAGTCATAGGATCGTTGGTTACTTAATCGAGGGAGGTCTTTGCAGCAGCTTTATGAACCATATTTCTGTTTGCTCTGGAGGAGAGAAGCATCTGAACGGCTCTGTTGCTCAGGTGGTGGCCTCTGCCTTCCTACCATGGTGAAGAGCTGATATTTGCAGCTGTTCTCTCTGATATCTGTGGGTTTATTTCCCTTGTTGTAACAGCACACACTGGTGTCTCTAGTGTGCTTTCCACTTAATATATTATCTGCTGCTGTCGGCTTAAAACAGCCTGGGACAAAGTCCATGTTTTCTTTTCAGCTCTTCTATGCTTTATCCTCCAGCGTTTATGAAAAAAATCAGTGTGTGTCTCTGTGTCTCTAGCCAATTTCAGCATTAAGAAAAAATATCACAGATAACACAAATAATTCTCCTCTTGTCTATGCCAAGATAAAGTCAGAGTCAACTGACTGGTGTGAAGCTTTCACTGCTATCAAAACAGAAAAGGGAGGAGGATCAAGCTGCCCATATAACATGTGCCTTGAAGAAATTGAAGGCATGCTGCACAGTTGTTCTCCGTACCAAACAGAGCAGCAATAAAGAGGTTTATTTAATTGTGAAAGAGCAATTAACTTTGGAAGATGTGTTCCCTGTTCCTGTGAGGAAGCTTGGTTTTGTGCAGCACGTTTCTTTCATACGGCAGTCTCCGAGTGCCTGGCAGTATTAAATATGTCAGCTGAAGACCTAAATAATAAATAAGGCCAGGGGAAGACAGACCTTTTAGCAAAGCTTCCTCTGTCCTTAAGTGGTCTTTTATTTCATATTTAAACAGCATGCACACTTCTCTCCACACCCCACTCTTCTTCCAACCCTCCCTCCCCCCCCCCCCTCAAAAAAAAAATCTTAAATTGCCTCATAATAATAATAAATACTCCACCTATTTACACTCTCCATCTGCCTACAGGAGGTGTGCACGCTTATGAGGTGTGATTACAGGTGAATGATTCCCTTGGCTTTTACTCACCTAACTGCTTGGCTTTTCTGATGCCCTTATCTGGCATAAACTGGCCCTTATCTAACATGGGGCAGCTTCTAGACTCTTCTCACCGAGGCCACCCCTGCAGCCCCCCACTACCAAAACCTTTCCCCGTAAACCCAATACACCCCTTCAGTGCCCCTGGAGGCTGCGTGGAGCCAGACGTGGAGCAGAGCAGGGGGAGCGGACAGCAGAGCAGTCAGCAGTCCTGAGGCCAGCAGCCAGGAGGGCACGCTTAGGTGGCTCTGGTGGGGAGAAAACAGAGGGCACAAAGCTCCAGCAGGCTTCCTTCCTTGCAAGGCTTCTCATAAGACACTTATCTTGTATTTCCTTCTTCAGAACTATAAATACTAAAGGGAATTGGGAAGAATGTGCCCTTCTGCAGCCTTAATATAACTGCGTGTGCTGGAGAAGAGAACAGCACAGAGAGGCCAGCCTCATGTGCTCTCCCTAAATAGCCTCCTTCTTGTTGTCACTGCTGAAGACAGGATAAAATCTCCAATACTGTGCAAATAATTTAAAAAGGGTGTTTGATGTAATTTTGATTCTTTTCACTTCATTTTCAGATCCGGAAGCTCAAGGGAACATTCTGGTCTTGTCCTCAGACCCATCTCTGCCTCCTGGCTAGTTTTAATGACGCTGTGCTGTCCTCATCTAGATCATATCCACGTTGCAGCCAGAATTGTTTGACTCTAACCCATAAAGAAAAAGAAAAAAAGAAGAAAAAAAAAAAAAAAAAGGGAAAAAAAAAAAAAGACGTTTTTTCTTAGTTATGGGTTCCCTGTCCCTGGAGGTGTTCAAGGCCAGGCTGATGGGGTCTTGGCATCCGTGCCAGTGGGTGGCATCCCATGGGATGGCAGGGGGTTGGAACCAGGTGATCTTTAAGGGCCCTTCCAACCCAAACCATTCTGTGTTTCTATGTCTCTGCTGCTGCTCCTCTTGCCCCATGTCAGGCCAGGATATGGCAGCACAATTATGGAGCCCAGCATGAGCCCCCTGCTTCCCAGCTTCACATCATCAGCCCCTCAACCAGTCTGGGTATGCCGACATGAGGCAGGGTTTGGGCAGGGGTTCCAGCATCGTGTGCTCTCTCACAGAAAAGAGAACATTCTTTGTCTTCTGTGAGGTGCACACTGCCATCCATGTCCTGGTAATGTCCATGTAATAACACAACCGAGTCCAGGCAGAACTGGGTTCAATAAAGCAGATCAAACTGAGAGCATTTCTTCACATGAGAAATGGAGTGAAAATGGTGGCTCTAAATATTTGTTTAGCACTTGCTATTCCCACCTGGAGGGTAACACTACTCTCACACAGACTGGGAATTCCTAAATTCTGTGCCTCATGGATCCCCATGAAGTGGAGGGGTGGGTTTGAAATTCAGGGTCCCCGTTCTCACCCCACTGCTGGCCTTGCACCCTTAGGGCCCCACAAAGGCAGTCATGTAGGCAGAGAACATTTGTATACATGCACTAGACGCTCCTGAGGATCTGACATTGTGCCACAGCTGAAAAGTACTTCTAATAAAAATATAACCCTGTCTTCAGCCTGCTGACCCTGCTGTTCACAGCACGCCCGGTGCTGTCGGGAAGCTGTCAAAGGCTGTCAGAGGTGCTGAAGGAAAGTGCCAACGCCATTTTGCTGCTCTCTGACCTCCATAATGGGGAATATTAATACAGAGCATGAATGCATATGAAGACGGTTATAAAGATGCAGAGGTTTTTACCTTGACTGAACTGTTTAGAAAACGTGGACAGCTTTTCAGCCAGAGTCAATAGCACGGTTTATATTGACGTCAGCTTAAACAAGCTGTCTTTTCCTGTGGGTGCAGCATAAATATTGGCAAATCTGCTGTTACTCATTGGAAGTAACGAGCCGGGGAGAACCAGATTCATCCCATGACTGCACGAGGCTAATGCCATCTCACTGAGGCTTTGCATGGAGGGCAGAGACTGCCAGGATGCTGAGCAGCCAGCCTCAGGATCAGGCTCACGGCAGCGAGGGGGTCAGGCATTGCCTTGGGCTGGGCTCATATGAGTGATGGGGAAGGCTGAGGGGCTGTGCTGGGGGCCACGTGAGGGCCAGCATGCTGTGAGCTTCCCAGCAGTGCTTCCTAACAAGGGAACTGGCCTCGGCTCCATTTTTCCACCCCCAAAATGAAACATTATTTTTGCCACCTTCTCCTAATCTCATGGGATAGATATTACTCCAAAGAGAACTGTATCTCATTAGTAGAACCAGAATTTTTCCAAATCTTCAGCAGTCTAATTGCTGGGTGAGTTTGCAATAAAAGGAGAAAGAAAGTGTATTTTAATTTCCAGACTAAAACAGAGGGATTAGGAGAAGACAGATTGAAATAAACCAGCAGGAAGAACTTTTTAACATACTGCTCATTCTTCCTTACAGGGAGCGTGAAAACCCAGGGGGTTATTCTTATGGATTGAAGAAATCCATTTAGAGAAGCTGGTCTCTGCTTGGAAAAAAAAAAAAAAATGAAATCACAAAAACAAATGTTAATGCTTCTATTGCTCCCATTACTAAACTCAGTGTCACCTTACCTGGACTGTGTGGAGGGGTTGAGAAATGGCTGAGCACAATGATGCTGGGGTTGGGTTGTAAAATCACAGAATCACAGAAAAGTTTGGATTGGAAGGGACCATAAAGCCCACATGGTTCCAACCCCCTGTCATGGGCAGGGACACCGCCCACCAGACCAGGTTGCCCAAAGCCCCATCCAGCCTGGCCTTCGACACCTCCAGGGATCGGACATCCACAGCTTCTCTGGGCAGCCTGAGCAGGCCTGGATTGTGTCATGATGGAAATGCACATGGAGCAGGATCTCCTTCCCTGTTTGTCTGCACAAATGGTAGAAAACCTCCAACTGATACACTTGCTTTCATTTTGTTCATTTTATGCTGTGTGCTGGCATAAATGTGTGTGGTGGGGAGGAAGATGCTCTCTGGCCCCAAAACCTGTTTTTCAAAGCTGGATTCTGGTGGGGATAAGAAACAGCAATCAAAAAGGCAACAAACACACGGAGAGCCAGAGAGGGGACAGATGGCCCAATTAGAGCACTAACCATGCTAATTTTCCAGTGCTTATCTTATTATTGAAATACTGGCAACTCAGAGGGAAGAGGTTATGTGCTGCAAATGAGATGGAGCCTGTTAGTTCTGGAGAAAAATTACGGAGTGTGCAGAACCAGCCAGGAAAATGCTGACCTGGGGGTTAGGGCTGATGCTTCGCAGGGCTCCTCGCTGCAGAGGGGCCACCTCCTGCTTCCTTCCAGGGAAGAAGTGGGAGCAGCCCACCCAGGTGTGGAGGCTGGCTGCTCCGTCCTAAGCCAGAAGGCATCTGCTGTCCCTTATCTGAGGGACACTTACGGGGACCTGGACCCTGTAGTGAGCAGACTCTCAGCTGTGGTGGCCTGGAGGGATTCGGGGGCTTCTACAGGGGACAGCAGGCAGGGCCATGGGGTGTGTGGGGCAGCCTGCCCACGGGAGAGGTTCTGGCGACCACTGTCAGAGCATTGAACCTGAAAGGGTTGAATGAGCTCTCTCTGAGCCACGTAGTGGTGGATGTGGCTCGTTCTGGGGACAGGGAAAATGGGGGATGCTTTTCCCCACTCTCATTCCACACATTCCTGAGACCTGACAAGGGGCGCCCACGGCCAGCTCCTTCACACCCCCCAGGCACCCCACAGCTGGGAGAGTCCAGGTGGGTGTTTGGCCCATAGTGGATTTTTACATGAGGTAGGAGGGAACAGCAAAGTTTTAGCTGTAAAGTTACACAGCTCCAACATGTTTCAGAAATATATGTCTGAAAAGTTACAGGAAATGGTCAAGGAGAGTGCCAGCCATTCAGCTTTCAGGCATTCAGTGAGTTAGACCTGCATTTCTGGGGGCAGACTTTAAAAAAAATGTATAAAGAAAGAAAATGCTTACATCTATTTATTGATCTAACAGCTTTCATTCCATGTCTGGGCAAATTGCTGTGGGAAAGGAGCGGTTTGAGCTTTTCTCATCTCAATTCCCATATACTGGTCACTGAGCAAGTTTGGTTTGTGGCAAAAAGACCTTGATGAATGAAATCTCACATTGAGAGTATGTGAAGGGACAACAGGCAAAAATGTCTGTGGAGGAAATTTTGCATGTTCACATACTCTTCACAGAGACTGTGCTGGCCCTGCATATGCCAGAATGGAAGATTGAGGTTTAATAAAAGAGAAATAATTAGCAAAATATGTGTCCTGTGTTTCTTTCTTTTCCCAGAGCAGCTGCTATTCCAGCCCATGGCAGGAGATAATAGTCATGAAGAGAGGTGAAAAGGAGAAGGAAAGCAAAGCTATCATAGGCAAAGCCATTGTAGATGCTGCTGGTGGAAAGGGGACTGAGCTGGGATGGAGGCAGATCACATGGAAAAGGCTCCAGGGACGCAGTGCCAGGCCACCAGCTCGTCGGCTGAAGGGAGCTGAAAGAAGACATCGTGGGCATATAAATACCAGCAAGTAACAGTGTGCTCAGGGCACAGAAAGGAAGCGACTGCAGGGATCCCTCATTTTCCTTGACCTAAATAAGTGCGTGTTCATTCTTTGAATATTTTATGCTGCTCCAGCTTGTAGCATGCATTCCGCTTCTGTGCCTTGGGTTGAATGCTTGACTTCATCTGCAGTTGGTAACTGTCTCAAGAAAGATAATGTAAAAAAACAATAATAATAATAAAATAAAGGGAAAAGGATGATCCCCTAAAAGAAAAACGAGTAAAATGGGCATTTCTACCACTAGCATCTGGGGCCACAGAGGGGGCGGTGAAAAATGTGCCTGCAGGGCAAAGCTCTGCACCAAGCACTCCTCTGCCCACAGCACACAGCTTTTCATTTAAAGTGCCAAGAGTTATGCAGTATGGAGCTACACTTGGTTAATTTATTGCCCCCGCTTTAATCCTGCGTGTAAATCATGACAGCAGGCAAGCACGTAGCAAAAGGTGTAGACTGCTCTGCCCTGGCAAGCAAACAGAGCTACAATAAGAGGTTTAAATATGAAGAAACCCTCACATGCCAGTTTTAAACACTCCCACGTTTTCTACGTTAAAATGTCCCATCAGCCCAACAGCACTCCTTAAGCAACAAGGCAGAAAGTCCTGTATGCAAAACAGAGAGAGGGAAATTTTGATAAATGAACTGTTTTCAGCATCATATCTCTGAAAATTTTTCAGGATGAGATTTAAAAAAAAAAAAGTAGTTCAGAATTAAAAGAAAGGATTTGGATGGCCACTTTTTAACCAAAAACATCAGGTCAAAAAGAGAACTCTTTTTTCACTTTTTATTTGAACAGTTCCATGCTGTATCAGTAGCCTAGTGATGAAGCTTTTCCTTTGCTATTCCACACAAATTTGCAGAATCTGGCATCTCCATCCTGAGCTGTGAATCCTCCTGAGTTAGGTTTCTGCCATAGATCTGCTGGCACTCCCTCATGGCGGTGCCTCTTCTCGCTGACAAAGAGCCTGATGGTCTAATTTATGACCAAAACTAGGTCTAAAGCCAAATGAGACAATTAAAGCATTAATCATTTATGTTAAGCAGCTGAAACAGTTGTGTGAATTCCCTGTGAGCAGCTCCCTGTTTGACAGAGCGATATCTATGAGCCTCCATACTTCTCACGTCTCAAGCAAGAGCTCTGCCTCTGGTTTCAAGCCAGGTGGATCTTCAGACAGGACAAACAGGCTCAGAAATCACTTGGAGGTCTCAGAAAACTGCTAAAATTTTTCTTTGATGTGGCTGCTTGGAGCTACTGAAACCATGGAATGGAGAGGCAGTGCATGAATAAGTTACTGGGTCTGCAGACAGGAGGCTGCTATCACAAAATGCTGCCTTGCTGGGGGAACAGTTCCTGGACGCTTCCTCCAGTGTGTGAAGAATCCAAAGGAAAAGCTCAAACTGGCAAAACCATCTTTGTGGACAACTGGTGAGCAGAAATTTCCTGAATTTGTCAGCTTTGTAGCAGATATTTTGTCTTCCCATGGGGAAATCACCCTGCACATCTACAAGGCTCTCTGCCTTGTTTGGGGAAGATGGAAAAAGGGAGCTCCCGTAACCCAGTATGCACAAAGGAAATACTCTGCAGAGGTGCCCATCAATAAATGATGAATTGCTCTGGGCACGTCTCAATCATACCAACCGTGCTCCTCTGGTAGGAAGATTTTGCTTCAGGGTACATCAGTGAAAGCTGCGTGCACAAAGTGTATGGGGTCCGTACAGAAAGGAGGCTGGGGGAGATAAGCAGAGAGCAACAGTGGTTATGGAGCTGGGAGGTACTCCAAAAGGGAGACAAAATCTGAGAATAACAGAGACTAAGTAAAAATTAAAATACAGGGAAGCAGGCATGATATGGGGCATCCCCTGGAATGGCTCTCACAGGAATAAGGGGAGGCTGCTGGTAGAAGAAAAATAAGAGAAAACAACCTAAGTTTGGGATTGCTCTGGTCCGTTCCTAAAGGATAGATGCAGTTGGCTCATAGAGTTTTTGCTGGTGTGTGACGGGATGCAATGCTTGTTTAGTGTTGGGCTGTGGTGATAATCATTGCTTTTGAAAGAAAAAAGGATCGATGTTTGCATCTGGTGATGGTGGTGATGATGGTGATGACGATAAGAATATAAAGAATGCTTACACCTAAGTCTAACTAATAATTCTGGGGGAGGTGGGTGAGTAGGCTACAATATAATGAGTAGACTGCAGCATAAATGGTCAAAGGTACCCGAAAAATGTAGTTTCTGGGCTTTGTGCACTGCTAGTGTGCTACCTACACAACGGTTTGACTGTCCTGAGCAATATGCTAGACTTCCCTAGCTGAATGGTTTAGAAATCAATGGCTTCATTCAAAATCTCAGTCTGGTGCTGTTAATTTACTAATCCCCTTGCGTGCTGCTGGTTGCAGGCCTCCGAACAACAGCTTCCAGCTGCGACTCAGCTGGGCTGAGAAAGGCAAAGGTGGCACTGCCAGGCGTCCCCCTGCCTGCCTCGCAGATGTTTGGAGCAACAGTAGCATCCAGCGGCCAGCCTGTTAATTACACGATGTGAGGGATCTGCGTGAGGGCAGCATCTTCCCAGCGGGGAGAAGTGGGTGAGAGCGAGCCTTGAACGCTGAGGATTGCACTGGAGGATTTCCTGGGCAGCCAGGAAAACAGGAAGACGAGGCAATTAGACCAGGATGTTTGAAATTTAGCAGATGGTAACCACAGTCAGATATCTAGGGTCGATTTTTTTACCCCTGGAATTGTGGCAAAGCTAGGAAGGAAAAGGAAAGAAAAGAAAATAAAAAGAAAAAAGAAAAAGAAAGAAAGAAAAAAAAAGAAAACAAATAAAATAAAATAAAATTAAATTAAATTAAATTAAATTAAGTTAAAAAAGGCAGGGGAAAGAAACAGCTTTTAGGAAGCCCAAAGTTCACATCTTTGTGCTGTTCCAGCATCAGAGAGGAAGAGTCAGTCCTGGCTGCAGCTCCACAGGCGCCTGGCTGCAGGCAGAGCTCTGCCCTTCCCCAGCAAGTTGCCGTGGTCCCCCAGCACCGCCAGCCTCACTGCCTTGCACTGCTGCTCCGTGACCTCGAGGCCACAAAACCTGGTGGTTAATGGTTCTCCAAACCCTGCTAACAAGTTTGTGCTCCCGTGCAAACATTAGCTGAGGTAGAGGGGAACCCGCAGCGAGGGCTGCCTCGCTTGCTCTTCCCTTCTCCTTTTCTAAGAGGGCATCAAGGCAGAAATCTTGCAGCTTTCATGCGGAGCTGTGCTTGCCCAAAATGCCAGAGAGAGAAATTGTACCTCACCATCCTTCTTGCCATGTGTGCCTCCCCCAAAGTACCACGAAGTGGTCAGACACGAAGACATCTGCAGGGAGACACCGAGGGCAGATATGCTATTCAGATTCCTATCAGCTTTCAAAATTATTTCCTTCATCTTGCTCTGGGACATTTTCACTCCCCCCAGCAGGCAGCTGTGGACAAGGCAGGCCCCCATGCTGTGACCCTGCTAGGGCAGTAAATGACTTTGGCTGTGTCACAGGACGTGTCAGGTGTTTTCTCCAGTGGGGGAAGTGAAAACCAACAGCACGCAGCAGCCAGAGGTACCGACATTGCCACAGGGCCATGCAAACCTCTGACACATCCCCCTGCTTGTCTGGGAGCCCGAAGCCCCATAACCTCTTCTGCTGCTGATGCAGGTGAGAAGAATAAGCCCTCGTGCTCTTACCCTGAGCACCCTCTCCTCACCCACAGCAAACAGTGCCACCTCCTACTGCATCACAGAGCAAAACTTGTTTGCCTGTCCTCTCCGAAGCCGAGACTGAGAGTTGCTGGGAAAACGAGCAGCACCTGGTAGCTGTTAACAGGAAGATGCAGGCAGCAGAGCAAAGCCTGCTTTACCTCACATTTGTGCGCTGCATTCTGCACGGCACCTGGAAAAGCACAGAAGAGGGCTTTGCCACAGCAGGGACATCAAGGCTCAGTGGCTTTTCAGACGTTTTGATGCCCCTTGTGAAAAACTATCCACATGGGACACATGATACAGGATGCATATATCCCCTGGCTCATGCATACTAGGGCTGCTCTCCAAAAGCTTTGTGGATCCTGCATGGGAAGCCCAAATTGTTCACAAACAAATATGTTCACAAACAAATGCAACTTCAGTACCACTGAAACTCACCTCCTAAAAGAGCAGACAGCACTAAGTGTGCAAGCACTGGTGACACACGCAGCTGTGGAAACAGAGAGGTTTCAATTACTGGACAGAAGTGATTTATACCATGACGATGGATGCTTGGGAGAGGTCTCAGAGCTGCTGAGGGCAGCTTTTTCTCTTTGGGACTGTGCAGGGATCTTGTGGCTGTAGCAGCAGAGGTCTGGAGATAAGGAGAGCTGCCTCATTCCAGGTTGCTTAGTTTCCGTGGTAACGATGATAAAACTCATGTCACATCCCACTCTGCAAAACCATGTCCCAAGGCCACTGCACAGATTTGCAAGGCCCTGGAGGCTGGGAGCCCTTCTCAGATATTTCTCTCAGGTTCCTTGGTAAGCTGATACACGAAGTGCCCTGGCACAAGCATCTGGTGCAAGCCGGGCCACACATGAGCTGCCTGCTGCGTTGCCTTGCTGTTCTTCCCGGCTGCAGCTGTGGTGGTTCTGGGGCAAATGGGACTTTGTAATTAGCAGGGTAAGGCAGGGAGGTCTAGGAGATCCTCTGGGTGAGAGCTGCTCATGAAGACAGGCCAGCAGATGTTAAGAGTTGATGCTCTGAGAGCTTTCTGGCCCATTAGGCACCATATTCTGAACCAGGTAACAAACAGACAAGTGTGCTTATCGACAGCCACCAGGAGCCGGCACTTCTGAAGTGGGGTGCTGCCTCCTGCCTGCACCTTGCCAAAGCCCTCTGTGAATCTGAAACACCACCTCTCCTCCCTTGTGGCTAACATCAGGTTCCCATCCTGCAAGGAGCTCCAGAGCCAGAGGGGTTCGTGGTGTCTGTGCTCTGCGACGTGCTCCTCGCTTGTACTTCACCTGCTACCAAAACAAGGCCCACAGTGAACTTAATGCAACATAGGAAAGGCTTTGCTATCAAAAGCTTTTTCGTAGAATCAGCTAGTTTGGAAAAGACCTTCATAAAATCCAGCCATCAGCCTGACCTGGTGAGTCCCACCACTAACCCATGCCCCTCAGTGCCGCATCCATTCCCGCGTGGGGCCTCCACCACCTCCCTGGTCCTCCTGCTCCAATGCTCGAGCACCCTCTCTGTGAAGAAATTAATCCCAAAGTCCTTTCTAAACCCCTCCTGGAGAAACCTGAGACTGTTTTTTAGCACAATACGTTTTCAGCAGAAAGCAAAATAAATTCCTGAGATTCGTGAGGATGGCACATGAACCCTGACTTCCTCCGCTGACTTCCTGCAGCAGCTCCCAGCCCCGTCAGCCAGCACAACTCACACTTCTTCTGTCTGTAAACACGTTTCAAGGCCATTTGAGCAGAATGAGGTGTGGGCGTTCAGGCTGATCCGTTCAGCGTTTCCCAGCTGGCCCCATCCTCCTCTCTGTCCTTGAGTTTCCCAGCTATGTCTGCGATAAAGTGCGATTCCTCTCTGCTGCCTCACACCAAAGTCCCTCTCCAGGGCGGCTGGCACTGGCTTTGGCTGGCAGCACACCTGAAAGCACTCGCACTCAAAGGGAATACTGTGGTTTATGGGTGCCGGATAATTATTTTCACCTTCTCCGATGGAAAATTATTCCCAAACAGAGCAGCAATAAAAGCCCTTTGCCAGGTGTTCAGTCCCACAGATGTGAAGACATGCACGCTGTTTGAACCTGCCTCCTCCTCTAAAATGCAAAAAGTCTTTGGCCCGGTGCAAAGTGCAGGGAAAGATAAGCCCCAGGCCTGCAGGTGGAGCACTGGGGCCATTGCACGGTAGCATCAGAAGCTCCTAACACCTTCACATTCCTGCACACAACAAATACAGCTGCAGAACGCAGCCCTCTGAAACTAGAGGGCAGCTGCGCTTTGGTGGGGAACACGGTACAATTGCTACTAAAGAAAGAAGAGTCAGTGAAGAGAAACAGCAGCTGCAAGTATTAAAAACACTTTCCTGAATTAGATTCTTTATGTAAAAGCCTTGAAAGTAACATTTTAATTCTCCGAAGTTCAAAACCGCCACCAGAGGAGTCACAGGAATGTAGCAGCAAGGCTTTGCTCCTCCTTGCCGTTCAGAGCTGTGTGTGGTGGGTCAAAACCTCTGAGCCAGCCCCAGCTTTACATTGCTTGCAGAGCTGGTTCAGCTTGGCTGGCAGAAGGTCAAGGTCTGGCTTTCAGGGCTCGGATATGCGTGTTACCCTGCACAAAGGCATTCCTTCAAGAGAGAAAACTCTGGTGCAGAATAAGCCGCTGGCTTTTGCTTTTATGAGTAAGACACTTTGTGACTCCGTGTCTTGTTAAACACACCTGGAAGGATTTGGTACCTTTCTGTCTTTCAGTTCATGTCCCTCACAAACAAAACAAACAAACAAACAAACAAACAAAAAAAGTGCAGGGGACTTATGGCAGAGGTTGATAGGATCACGGTTGATGTAGCAAAGAAAAACAGGCAACAGCCTCCTCTTACAACACCAAAATGAAGAGGCATGAAACAAAACATTTAACAACAGCAGAACAGTTGTTTTGTTAACAACAGATAACAGCATGGAAAATGCTTCTTAGCACAAGACAGCATTAGCTGTGGAGCATCCTGTGCGTGATTAGAGGAGTTATTGGAGGAAAAAGGTATAAAGAGATATCAAATACTGTTCTGTACAAATCATCCCTTCTATCTAAGGTACCTGCTATTGTTTGGTAAGCACGTTTACTTTTCTGAAAGAAGGGATGGAGATGGAGGTTAAAAAATGACACCTTTAAAATGTTAGAAGTGCAGACCACAAACATGAGCATCCTCAACAACAGCCATTGCTCCCCGACAGCATCCAGAGAGTTTTTGCAGCTACCTGCCAGTGTACTGGCCAGTGTTATCAGCTTCTCTTGTTGGATGCCAGTCTGAATAAAAATAAATGCTGTCCTCTTATGTCATTCCACCCAAAATGGGAAAAGATGAAGCATGGTGACACGGTAGGTTACAAACACTAGGAATTCTTTGATTTTCCTTCCCATTTTTTATTTCCTGACTGACTGAAATTTCCTAATCCCTGAAATATGAAGCTATGACTCCCTGTAGTTTAAATTCCTTAATTGTGGTTTGGGTTTCTTGGAAGAGAGAACAAGGTCCACCCCCGTGGTTGGCTCACACCCCATCCCCACCCCTCCTTGGCTTCACTGAGCCCCGGCGTTGAGAGCTAAGGTAAGTAGGGCCAGGATGTTGTAACACTTGCAACACTTGCAGGATATTTTGCCTGTCTCTTTAAAAAGAATCGCTCTAACTGCAAGTCTTTAAAATTTTATTACTCTTCATGAACCTTATGCCCTTTCCAAGGCTTGTCCGTGTTTGTTTTGTGGAGCAGCGCCGCGCTCCCTGCGAGCTGCCAGCACGCTCCTGGCTGCAGGGCAAGCTCGGGTGTCTTGTCTGCACTGCAGAGGCATCCTGACCCCAGCAAGAACGGGCCCTTACTGTACCAAATCAGATCCCAAGAGCTCACAGGCTACATTTCAAGACAACAGGTATCCTGTTACTTCAGGCCATCGTTCACACTGGTATCTCCAACAGCAGCGCTAGGCCTTAAGCATTCAAACCAGCGCTGAGGAAAGGGATGCTTGACCTTCCCATGCTTAGCTCAGGCAGCAAAATCCACTGTGCATTTTACCAGACCAGTTGTTTCAGCCACTGTCTCCGTTACCCCAGACCCAGTCCCTTGCTGGTTGGAGCTGCAGGGTGTGCAGACCCACGGCAGCTTTTCCAGCTGCCCGACGATGGTCTGTAACTCCCCTTCCAGTTTCAGAGCCTCTGCAGGCACTTGAGATTCCCAGATGCAGCAAAAGGCAGAACTTGGCGCAGGATCTATTTTTGCTCCCGTTCTTTTTCAAGAATATAATCTGTTAAATTAAATCAAACATTTCCTCCTGAATAAACAAACCACTACATATTTTCCTTTTGCTCCAAATGTACCGTTTAATTACAACAGAAGAGGGTTTGGCAGCTCCAGCTGAAGACTGCCCCTGAAGCAAACAAACAAGCGAGCAAATAAAAACCTACAGAGCTCCTCAGAAGTCTATTTTTATTTAAGGGACTGCTTTTTTCAGTCTAATTTGGCGATGAAGCTTATGTATAAGATACCAAAATAACAGAATAGAGGATAATGACTATTTTGAGGTTAGCAATACCACAGTCATAAATCACAATTTATAGCCAAAACACAGCAGGGGAGCAGCTTCAAAGAATCTGATGAAGGCCACCTCTCAACCCCCAGACTTTGAAACACCCCCAGATCAATAACTGCATTAGAAGAACGTTAGCGTTGTCTGAGAAGTCTGGTATAGTTCCAGGACCGTATTGTTTTCCCAAAGATCAGATGTAGATAAAGATGGTTTTTGCTCTAAGTAACTCTTTCAAGCCAATGATATTTGTTTTGCGTTTTTTGAATTCTGCAGAATGTGTTCCAACGTCCAATGTTTTCTTTAAAGCTCAGCTTCCAAGAATTATTTGGTTTTGAGGAACTTAAACTTTTGCTTTTCAGTAAGATTTTAGAGAAAATTCACATTTGAGAAGGCCTGAAAATGTGAAGTCCCAGCCACTAGAGTTTAAAAAAAAAAAATAATAATAATCCATTGTCAGATAAAGACCTGGTATCTCCTTTTATATGTCAAGATATATGGACTGATCTTCAGGAGCAAAACTTACCGGTTTGGGGGTTCATCCATAGTGTATTTGAACTTAAAACTCTACTAATTCTGTTTGGAAATTATTTTAAACTTTTCCAACAAAGTGATTTAATTAAACTAACAAAAACAGGAAACAAGTTCATGAAATAATGAAGGAAAACATACAAACCACTTAAATGTGTGCTATGGAGCCCATGATATGTATTCCTAAGTGCTGAACGATGTCCAAAGGCAATAAAAATTCACTATAGGTGACAATATTCTGAGTTTTTTAATCATACTTTTTTTTGGGAAGTCTTTTTAGCAGTTTTGGCTCAGTCCTGCCCACTACTGTCTCAGCAGCGTTCTGCCCTTTTGGGGAAAAGACACCCAATTGTTTCTGGCTTCAGTCAGCATCATTTTCCCAGAAAAGGTTACTTGGAATAAAAGTCTTAAAATTATAGCAGTGGTTTCATTTAAGGTTTGGTTTGGTTTTGTTTTAATTGTTCAAACTGAATTGGTTGCATTGCACGGGTAAGACCTTTTGTTTTGTAAAATAGCCAAAAGGAACCAAAATGATGATTATGCACTCCTGATTGCATATGCAGTAGCAGAGGAGTAAAGAAGGAAATCATTTTTGTTCCAAGATGCTGAGGCAGAACTGGTATGATCAACCACAAGATAGACCAAAAGTAACACGAGCTGCTTTACAGCTCCAAACAATCAGTGCTTTAAAATGCTGGCCTTCACATGAAAGGAAAATAAGGAGAAAACAGAACCAAGATTATTTTCCTTTGAAATACTTCCAGTAAAGGTGACTCCCTAATTTTGCCTGCCAGAGATAAGAAAGTATTTAGTGAACTAATTAACCATCCCTTCCCATGCAAACCAGCACAATGTCAGATTTCCATACCCGGCCATAAAACCCTCCTCCCAACATGGGGCACGTCCCAGCACCAGCAGCACAGGGACCCCCAGCACTGCCCAGCTGCAGAGTGGGGCAAGGGGGTGAAGAGAGGGGCTGGGGAATGGCAGCAAGTCCAAATGCATGAAGGAATTGGAGGGGAAGGTGCCATGAGGAGGAGTGTGCGCACTGGAAGGCAGTGGGTATCCTTCCAGTGTCCTGTTTGCACCTCCTTTCACCCTAAACCTGCCAATCCTTCCAACCTGACAGTAACACCCCTACATTTTGTAAAAAGTAATCATATTTATTGCAGGATTTTCAAGACTGGAAGGAAAAGCAGCTTTGGCATCCAGACTGTTCCCTGGGGCTAGGTTCCTGCCTCTCCCTGCAAAGAGGTGCTAAAAAGATGATGGCACATCTGGTAACGAACTTGGGTTCAAAGGCACTTGAGCATACAGCTGTGCTTGTCCTTTTTGGTCTGTTTTTTTTTTTGTTTTGTTTTGTTTTGTTTTGTTTTGTTTTTGTCATTTTGTTTTGTTTTGTTTTGTTTTGTTTTTTTCTCTTCTGGAAACAGAATTGCACCCTAGCTACAGCAGTGAAGCCCTAGATGTTTGTTTGCTCTTTTCCTCTTTATTAACCCAAAAGAATGCTCCTTTCCATCACTAACCATCCCATAGGCCCTTCCAAAGTGTCTTTTAATATTCTTTTAACCCTGAAAGAAATTATATGATGTTTTGTTAAAATGATATTGCTAAAAATGATACAAATTACCTATTCTAACTACCTTTTCTTTGTTTACAGGATTTTGAATAACAGATTAGAGATTTTATAAAGATGGTCCTCACCCTAGGAATAAGCGGGCTCTCACCCAAATCCCAATCTCCAGTCCAAATCCCTAATAAATACTTCCAACCACAGCAAGATCATGTTTCCAGCTTCAGCTCTGTGGCCCATTTATTCTATCAAAGCTGACACAACAGAGCACGCCTGAGAGGCTTGGGAAGTGCTGCACTGAAGTCTGATGGAGGATCAAACAGCACAAGTCTCAGAGTGAGCACAAATTCCTTCTCAAGTAGGAGTCTGCTCGTCTCGGAAGAGGTTGCTAAAAGAGCGCATGAGAAATCTGCTCCTTTCTAGCTCCTCTTGCTTGCCTGATTTATTTCTCTCTTCCATCAGCAGCATCTCAACTCCAACTATTTTTCTTCTTAACAATGTCCTTTCCTCAGGCATTTTTTTTCTAAAACCACAATGTAAGACCTTTGTGAACAACAATCCTTAGTTTCTCTGGGAAAAATTAGTGAAGATGCCGCTTAAATTATCAAAAGTGCTATTTCATTAGTGTTTCCAGTTTCCCTACTCAACTATACTGGCAAGATAATTTTCATTATCCTTGTGTAAGTCCACAGTATCTTTAGGACTAACTTCAATCCGTTTCCTTTGCCCGTGCATAGATCTGGTCTACAGTTGAGATGTTTTACCTGTTCTCTTTGGTGCCCAAGCTCTGAAGAGCTCCAGCTATACAGCCAACTGCAGGCATTAACAGCGACGTAGTCTTACTCAGTGCCTGCTGGCCAGCTTTCTCAGGAACTTGGCTGTACGTGGTTTCACCCCATAGGCAATGTCTCAACGCAGCTGCAGCTTCGCAATGCTCTGTTGCCGGCGGCTCTGTTAGCTTCTAGCTCTGCAAGTACAGTCGAGCACGCTTCTATCATGTTTCTCTCTGCTTTCCCCTTCCCATCTCCCTGTGCTCCATTTCAAAGCTGTGGGAAGAGAATCCTTTAGAAGCCATCCTATACAGAGCAGTGGGTTCCCTGCAGAAATCAGAGGCAGAGGTTAACGCAGAGGTAAGTTGCAGTCCATACCTTGCTAAGCCACAGCGCACTCGGGTTTTAAAACGAGCAGTTTTGATGTGGGATGTAGTTTAAAGGTTGACTCGCTAGGCCCCAGGGCTTCCAAGCAGCAAGAGAGCTGCAGTTGAATTTGAGCTGTATTTTCCATGAGAACCTCCCTACCACTTCCAGCTTTCTGAAGCTGAATAAATCCTCTCAGAAGTCCGTATTTGCAGAGGCTTTTGCCTTGGCACAGTGATTTAACTTCATTTCCCAGTGTGGGTTTTATCTTCTGTTTGTTTGTGCAATTTTTTAATGGCTTGGACTTTTCAAGTGCTCGAAGTGCTGCAACAGATGGGTACAATAACATTTTTATTAGAAAGCCTTACCAATTTGCTTTCTCCTTCAGCCCTTCCCAGCTGCTGATTTCTGGTACCAGCAACTGAAATGTACATCCAGAGTGTTTTCTGCTATATGGATCAAAACAAGAGTATGGATCCCATGCATTCTGGATGGGTCAAATTCATGCCTTTGAGGGCCCACATAAAACCCCAGTAACATCCCTCTAGGTGCCTAGCTCCTATGTCAGGGCACAGTATGTGTCCACCAGTGTACCTGCTTCGTAAAGGGTGAGGACACCCAAGCTTTACAGCCTGCTTCTTTGCTTGACAGTCCCTTTACCATGAACCTTGCAGCTCATCCCTGTCATCACCATAAAGTTCCCCAGCCTCAGCTTCGGTCTTTCCCTGAAGCCTGCAAAGTGGGAGCTGGACCAGGTTACAGTGCAATGACCTGGTATTAATGACAAATGCCAAGCAGCTTCAAGCTGCTGATTTTTTGCTAGAAATATTCTTCTTCAGCAGGATCCCAGGCTGGCCTGATACCACTGTGCCTTGCTTGCCAAAGAGCTGGGACAAAGGGAGAGGAAGCCCAATGACAGGTGAATTCAGCTGTTGTGGTTAATTTTGAAGAGCATCAAGGTAAATTGTCCGCAGTCCTACCTCACAGGCCCAGCTCCAAGGAGATCCTCCATGCCTCATGTATTTTAGGCCTCCCTTTGTCTTCTGCTTGTAAAAAAGCTTGCTGAGCTAATACTGTTACTTTGTCTAGAC
Organism: Aythya ferina; assembly: GCF_964211825.1. Classification (NCBI taxonomy): domain Eukaryota; kingdom Metazoa; phylum Chordata; class Aves; order Anseriformes; family Anatidae; genus Aythya; species Aythya ferina. The sequence goes on from NC_140297.1 coordinate 131,032,322, forward strand.
TAGGCAAGTGCCCCTTCTTGTAAGCAAGGTATTAATCAAAGAGCTATCTCATTAGCATAGCTGCTACCAGTTCTCCAAACAAAATGAGTTGCACCAAAAAAGTACTATTTTTGTCCAAAATAACCTCCAAAATTTCAAAGTTCCTAGCCTCATTACGTTTTTCATTTATAGTATTTCCCTACATCCCTACCAGAGCCATAATAGTAATAGCCTTCTCAATGGCAGACCCAGACTTCAGGCAAGTCTTGCTGCATCTAGCAGAATGCCTGCAAATTCTCCTCATACAGGTTTCCAATCGCTACCGTAGTGAAAGGAAGAACAGCAAGCCAGGTGAGTGCATCAAATATTTTCCTTCCTTCTTTCCTTCCTTCTTTCCTTCCTTCCTTCCTTCCTTCCTTCCTTCCTTCCTTCCTTCCTTCCTTCCTTCCTTCCTTCCTTCCTTCCTTCCTTCCTTCCTTCCTTCCTTCCTCCCTTCCTTCCTTCCTTCCTTCTGACAGTCTGTGAGTCAGTCAGCATTGCACTAGAAGCTCAACTCAGATATGTGGACTTTGCTTCTGTATCTTGCTATGTGGGTTTCCACAGTAATTGTTATTACCGAAGGCAAATTCTGAAAATACTTTTCACACTATTGCCATAACTCCTTGAAAATGCGTAATATTTCTGAATGCCCATAATGCCTAAAGTAGACCACAGAACAGTAAAATGAGCAAGAAGACAAAGTTAATGCTTTACTTTGCTGAGAGCTCCTAGTGAATACTCTCACACAACCATGTAACTTGTAATATTTTTCATGGTTAAGAGTAAATCATACTTTGAATTCATTCCAATCCTTTTTCCTTTTGACAAATAACTGCTTAATTGCAACTTCTTACAAGAATACACTCATCTGTTTAGCACACATTAACGTTAAACAAATATAGGAGTGCAGAGATCCCACTCTAAAGAGAACAAGTGAAAAACATTCAGCTAAAGAATATAGTAAGCCTAAGACTAAACATATGGCAACAACAGGAAATAAATTACACAGGGGGTCCACATATTCGTCAGCATCATTGTACAATGCAGCAGTGTTGTAGTAACCCTGACCCTGGCATTTGTCAAGGTTCTTGCTGCTTTGTCCCATATTCCACAGTGATGTTTGCTAGTAATGCATTAACAGAATTTACATTCCCAAAGCATGGAAATATTTTTTATTTTTTTTTTTAGTTCCTGACATTATAGACGTATCTTGAATCAACAGAGCTCACCACTTACTCAATAATTAGAAATACTGCGGAAGGCAATATCTTCACAGCAAATGACTTTACATAATTAGATAATTGCTAGGTCCCAAACATTATTCTTGCTGGTAATCCATTCTGATTCGTTTGCCATTTCTACCATATTTATCATCACATTATTGTTCCAAGGTTCTTCCTGATCCTTGGTTTTGAGCCCAGCTGTACATTTTATTGCTCACAGTTTAAAAATAAATAAGTAAATAAAAAATAGATTAAATATCAGTTGAAATGCTATGCCAAAAGAACATGTTTCAACTGCACTGTATCCGGAGGGTTTCCTGAGCACTCCTCTGTGATCTTTCCATTTTCCAGTCCTCTTGGTAAGTCAAAGAGAGTATGTAAGTGTGACTGCCCTCTCCGGGGTAATAGTAATTAGATTTTACTTCACTTCCATCCTGGCTACAAATGCATAGCACAGTGCCTCTTCGTTTTACAGCTGACATTTATTGAATATGTGTGAGAATGTTTTGAAAATAGTTTGTTATTCAGTGCTTGTGCTTTCCATGCTTCTTGGGTATTAAGGGTTGTCAGATTCAACAGCTTTTGGACAGCAGATAAAGATAGTGCTCACTGACACTCATTTTCTTCCACTCTGTTTTAATTTAAGTGTTTCATTCTTGTTAGTATTTCCAGTGAGAGTTACACCTTGGAGATGCCCTCAGGTCCTGCTGAAGGTGAGGAGAGGCAAGAGTGACCACAGAGCAGCACAGAGCTCTGTGCATACCCCTGGGGACAGGCAGACCAGCCCCAAACCACCCCTTTTCTTGGGACTTTCTGCCCAGAATTCTCATGACACACTTCCACACCTGTCATAGGTGTGTACGAAATGAGACTTTTGTACCAGTGACAGTGTCCTGTGACAAGGTGGCAAGGATCAGTGCTTGGGCCTTCAGCGTGGCATGGGGCCTTCTGTCGGCAGCAAGGCAGAACGTGCAGACGACTGCACCAGAGCTGAGTAACCCCTGATGCAGCTCCTCCTAATTACCTTTAAATAAAGCTGAAATATCTGGAGCTGAGCTACGTAAAGCTTCAGAACAGAAGAAGGCAGCTTCCACCAGCTTGGTCTAGATGACCCTGCAGGATGACTCTCTCCTTTGATACCAAAGGGGTGGCCTGAGCAGTGAAGATCATTCACCATCCCCGCTGGTTGTGCAGTAGCTGGGCTTTTAGCTAGGTTACTCAGTCAATGAAGTTACAGGAGGAAAAGGCATCTTCTCTCCCATGCCTTCAGAGTGGCAGTAGGTTTGCCAAATTGTTGTTTCATTTTTCTTCCAGGTGAATGCAGTTTCCCTTGTGTTATACACAGGCTCATGGCCTAAGTTTGTGAACGTGTGGCCATTAAAGACACCCAGGAAGGTAGGTAAAGCTTTACACTGTCGACATTTGTTTTGGCACAGGTTCTTTCAGCCTAAATGAGACCTTTGTTTCAGCTGACAACCCAACAGAAGGCTTGCCGGTGCTTTACATGCTTGACATTTTTTGTGGCTAAACCCCATTTTACACGGCAGTGATATATCTATCATCAGGAGACTACGGAGCTTTCTTCCTTGACCTTCTACACTTCCTGTTCTCACTTTCAGAAGTAATTTCAAATGCTGCTACCTGTTATGTTCCATTTATATCCAACATGCCTCTCGTGCCATTGTTGTCACTCAAACTGGCTACCTATGAAGCTGAGAATCAAGATTTTTCTATTGCAAAGAAAGTGCATTTTAAGCTAATGTATCTCTCTTATTAATGGAAATTTCAGCATTACCCACAATATATTGCTCATTTTCCTGTCTTTATTTATTGCATGGAATATGCAAGTTGCAAGCAACTGCTCACGAAGGGATTTTCCTCCAGTGCAACTGATCATAACCTGTGACTTCTCTGGACTTCAGGTTAAGTCCGTAACTCTTTGATAAACTGTGACATAACGATCACCAACCAAGTAAGGGTGTTCAATTCACAGCCTCACAGGTCCCTATGGCTTTGCTTTCTACCAGTTTTTGAAGCAAATGGTGTCACAGCCGTGGTCATGCCACTTTCTGTCAGGAAGGGCTGAGTTCCCCCTCTCCTCCTCCTTCCTCCTACAGCAGAGATGTGAGGAGACGAGGAGACTCTCGCCCCAGGCCTGCCTGCCAGGAGCCAGGCTTGTCACCACTCGTTGTCTGCAAGTCTGATACAAATGCCCATTCACCTGAGGGATGAGAGTCTAAAGGTGACAGCTTCATTACCCAAAGACCTTCAACTGACAGGCAAGTCTGTCATTAAATACATCATTTTATTTCTTCTGCCACAGTCATTCATTTTGCCATAAATGTACCATTAGGCAAGGTATTAAAAATAGACTTAATTTATGTTATAAACAGAAGATTTATTGCTGCACATACTGGGACCTTTATGGAGCAGTGAACAACACAACCATTATCCTTGCAAAAATGATCTGAAGGGTCAATGGGTTCCCACAGAGGACTCTGTAGGGAACAGGACCTCCATCATATGGTCTTAAATCAGTATGTTTCCTCAAAGTTTGCTTATGTGAAAGAGAAACATCATCCATGGATGCGTGTGGGGACAGGGGAGTGTCCTCGCTCATTCTCCAAGATACCATGTCATTTGTCCTACCTCCTGGAGGCGAGCAGACTTGTTCTGTGTTGTGCCACTAGCGTCCCAGCTCACGCCTGGCAGACATTCATTTGTTACCAGCTGCTCTACCCTTCTGGGCCCACACTGGCTAGGTGAGAAAAGCACAAAGCATAAAATCACCACACCAAGGTCTGGCCATAAGGGGATTGAATATGGTTGAGAAAAGTCTAGAAGGACCTGCCTTAAGACATCTATGGGAAAATGAGCATCTGGTCTAGAGAAGGACGAGCTACACCCAGGAAAACCTCCCAGGTTAAACCTGATTTATCTCACTTAAAGGTATTATATCAAGTGGTTGTGACTTTTTTTTTTTTTTTTAATTTTCTTTGAAGCAGCTGGTGTTTTCCCAAGATAACCCACTCATGGCCAAATCAGAAGAGTTATATTTAGTGTTAAATGGAAAGTGGATAGGCAGCGATATTCCTTTAGAGCATGTTATATTATGACTAAAATATGTCAGTAACAGCTTGCTGAATCAGAAACTAAAATATCCACATATTTTACTGGAGATCATCAAGAGGGCTGTCACCCAGTATGTGGTTTGCACAGTCACCCCTGAAACAACCTGACCTGTGTGACTATATACCATGTATAGCCCAAACCAGGCTTTGGGCTGGTTTTAAACATTTTTAAACAAATACTAATTTATTTTTTTTGTCTGTGTTTTCTGAGTGCCAAGATCTTCATCGTTCTTCAGAGCAGTAACTTGGCACACCAAATGAACACAAGTAAAGGGCTCTTTTGCTGAGGTTTCCTTTGCCTGTGCACAATGCATTTGGGAATGTTGGTTCATGGTTGTACTGGGCAAAGACACAAAGGAAAGGGGCAAACCTGCCTCCCATGATGGGCAGGGAATAGGAAGAGAGGCTGGGGGAATGGCTGAGCAGGCACAAGCCTCGTCATGTCAGGTAGATGAAGAAGAACTGAATGGCAATAAGCCTATGCAAGTCATTGAGGTGAGCTAGCTGCCTGGTGTCAACACCAAGCACTAACATAGCCTGAATCCCTTTAGCAGCTATTTACCAGGTTACTTGGAATTCAGACATCAATACTGGAATTTTTAAGCAAGAAAAAGGTGTTTGATAGTCTCAGAGGAGACATGAGCTCCAGATGGTTGAGTGTGCTGTTCACTGAACGATGTTCAGTACTCTAGACAGAGGTAAACTCGGGGACTGAGGTGGCTACAGTGGAAACCGTATCTTACAGCTTTTCCATGATGCCTTTGGTGTGAGGTCCCCCTGAGATACACAGGGAGCCCTCCTGGGGCAGGCACCCTAGTGCCAGCGTATACCACTGCCAGTGAAGCAACGAGGTTAACTCTGTGGGTACGAGCCCAGCTTCCTGTGCCATGAGGAACTGTAGGTGCACTGTGCGCCTGAAATATGGACCTTCAGGTGGTATTAAAGGTCCAGACCGCGCAGACTGTCAGGGGACTTAGCCTCAAAGGCACTGCAGTGGGAGGATCGTGAGGGTGCTATAAACAGGCTGAGTACAGCCCTCTGCCATGGTAGCAACCACACCATGTGAGGGCCTGCACAAATTCAGCAAGGTTACTCTTGAATGAGCTGGATTTCTGCTTCCACCCTTTTGTTGTAAAAGGCTGTTGTAAAATATGTTAGAAGTCATGCACCCTAGCAAACAAACTCAGGCAAACTGAGCAGCAGCAAAGTCTGTGCATCTCCTATATTTTGTTGAGTGTAATTTTTAGAAGGACGACACCTCCAGCGTCCTGCCTGCCCAGGGAAATATGTCATTTCCAAGGAGCTACAGGGAGGATCTTTGTCACAGAAAATTACCCTCTTGGCTTTGTTCCGAGCCTTTAAGGCTCGGAACTTCACTTACATCAAAGACACTCAGTAGAAACACACACTTGGCTTGCAAGGTAGCAGAATTTGGGAGAAGCAATGGGCAGAGTGTTCACTTGCTGACTCTAACAGTAGTAGAGCTGTCTCAGACATTGCTTCTTGGCTGCTTCCTGCTCACTGAAGACAAACCCAGACCTGGATGTGCAACCAGAAGCCAGGAGGTGGGCTGGTGACTTCCCAGATGTGTCTGCTCCAGGACCCTGCTCCACCTGGACTCCCATGTGTGAGGGTCAGATACAGGTTAGGGCTGATGCAGCAGGAGCCAGCTTTCCAACATACTCCTGTTGTATGACTGTTCTGTTTTGGACAGGCTGTATTCAATGGCACTGCAGGTTTATTCCTAACAGGAGCAGAAAATGATCATATGAGTAAGGTGGTCCTTGGCTGTTCAGTCATGCTTGTTTACAGGGAAGTGCATACCTGTTTATGTCCCCAAAACAACCTGGACTTGAACAGTCCACAGCTGTGTTGCTCACTCTTTCCAAGGCTGCTTTTCACCTCAGCTCTGCTTGCACAAATTTTCTGTCTCCAGGAGATCTATCTCAGGGCAACTTTCTCCATTACTTATTTCTTAATTTTCCTGGCTTCCAGCCCCTAATATACTTCAACAGCCAACCTGATTTCCTCAGCACTTGCAACCCATTCCATCAGGCCATGTTTCAGTTCCTGATGATTTTTCAGGTCATGTATTATGTAAGTTCCTACCGTTTTTATCTATCACAGCCTTAGAGGCTTTCAATCTAACTCCGAGAAATCATACACAGATTTTCCACTGTTTTAATGACATCTGTGTTATCTATCTAGAGAAGGCTATTTAATTTCAGCTTGAACTAGCCCCTGTTTGAGTAGTAAGATACACTTATAATCACTTTGCGTGGGTGGTAACTAGTAAAGGCCAGATCGAACAAGACTCAGGAGAAAGTTTACAGTGAAAAAATGTTGTGAAATAAGCAGAAGTCTGTAGTGCTGTGTACTAATTATTCTGTACTTCCTTCTCCACTGCTCTTAACATGCTGGGAGTTCAGAGAGGTTATTCCATTTTGGAACTTCAGGTGCCTAAAATGGTATTCATTGCAACCTGTTCAACTTCCATGGCTCCACCTCAGCCAGGAATTTCCTAATTTCAGAGCTTGTTTCCATTTCCTTCTGCATTTCATCCTGCCACAAACACATGAAGTGCTACCTCTGAGCATGCTGTGGCAAAGCCCAGCCTTGACAGTGGAGCTCAGCACCTACCTAAGGCTGAGGTGCCTGTGTTTGGGAAACCAGGTCCTTCAGGCCCATCCCCACACAAGGGACACCATCTGCCATGAGCACACCTCATGCCCACAGGACAGCTCTGCACAAAGACATTCCTGCTCCTTATCCCTGGGCGCACTCCTCTGTGCAGGTGATGGCAGCTGGGCCTGGGAGAGAAGGAGCCACTGGCCAAGCTAGGTGACAGGAGCACTTTGAGACCTAAACTGCCCTCGTAACTCTGATTTTCTGAACTAAACAGAGACTTTTGGTAATGTAGGGTATTATATTACTAATCATGTACTACAGGCCTGAGGCATGATAGCATGGATTTGCCAGAAATATGTCCTTCCATGCACTTCTCTGTTAACAGATTGCTGAGAGTTCAGCGCGTTAGTGATTACACAGCTACGGGGAAGTGAAGCAGATGCTTATTAAACTTTTTAAGATGGCCTCAAGTTGCACCAGGGGAGGTTCAGGTTGGAAATGAGGAGACATTTATTCTCAGAAAGAGCAGCCAGGCACTGGGAGGGGTTGCCCAGAGGGTGGAGTCACCGTCCCTGGGGTTGTTCAAGGAAAGGTTGGACATGGTTCTTGGGGACATGGTTTAGTGGGTGATACTGGTGGTAGGGTGATGGCTGGACCAGATGATCTTGGAGGTCTTTTCCAGCCCTAATGATTCTGTGATTCTGTTTTTCTTACCAGTCAATAAAGTGCTGATTCTCACTGTCTTTTCCATAACCAGGAGACTTGATATTCACTAATTCTCAGCCACCTGCTAATATAGGATTTACACTTTACAGAGTTTTTTAGTTGGTTGTTTTGTGGGGCTTTTTGTTTTGTTTTGTGCAGCCAGCCCTTTACAGAGAGATGTGTGTGTCTATGTGTGTGCAGTCATTTGATGATTTCTGAAGAGGCAGCTGAATGCCAGTGAAGGTGAGAGCTAGCTGTAAGCCAGGTAGGTGGGAGGCAGGAAAAAAATTTCAGTCCAAGGAGCCTGCAGTGACCTGAGGAAAGGGCACTGCCTACGTCACAAGTAATGCAGCTTGATAGGAGCAGATCTGCAGAGTGAGACAGCTCGTGCTGAAAACCTGGCACCTACATTCTGTGCTTTCAGGGGCTTGCTGGAGTTGAGTTCTTGCCTGGATCAGTGAACCAGATACTCACTTGTGGTCTGAGCACATGAGACATGCTTGTGGAGCACACCTTGCGACTTAATTAATCTAAGAAAAATCTAGACTCCAAGCCTGCTACACCAAGTGTAGGGGACAACTGGACAATTTGTTTCAAAAGCATGTTCTTCACCTAAAACGCCAATGTATATATGGCAAAAGAATGCTTGAAATACTCAGAGAAGCAAAGTTATCCCTGGATGAAAAGAATGAAGGTAGGGGTTCCCAACAAATTGCAGCTGATGGACAAAACAACAACAAGCAGCTTGCAGTTTCTTCTTTCTGCATGCCTCTGCTTCTTTCCTGGTAGACCACAAAGGAAGCCTGGGTGCTTAGCTCTGCACTCTGGACTTCACTAAAGAAGCCAGCCAGCCAGAAGAAGGATATTGCAACGCAACCTTGCAGTATCTAATAGTAAGCAATTTTGCTTTAAATTAAACATTACTCAGCCCGTATTTCAAACAGGGGAGAGCAACATTTGGCTTTCAGTTACTCTGAATGCATACAAGGCAAGATTTATTCTATAAATATTCAAATAAATGGTATTCATTGAAATAGTTTTTTTTCCACTCTTTCTCTTTATTTCTATTTTCTATCAAAAGTTCCATTATGGATTCAGCTCTTTTTTTTTTTTTTTTTTTTTTTTTTTTTTTTTTTTTTTTTTTTCCCCTGGAGGCTGTAGCCACAATAATATTGCTTGATGCAAATAGGTTGTGGTGACTGAAATTTTCGCTCTGGCGAGCATATTGCTTGGAACAGGCTCCTCCCTCCCGTGGTCCAAAAAGCTGCGAGGGGATGATTCACGCTTGACAACTGCTACTGATCTCATTTCCCTTACTCACACCCCACAGTTTGTGTACGGTTCTATTTTGAATAGTAGGATGTGTGAACGTGCCCTCAGTCTTTCTTTTCCAGCCTTGGGAGCAAAGACAGGCTTTTCTTTCTGTTCGCGGGCTGGTGCTCATCTCACGAACGTGGGGTCCATTTACAGTAGCACGACGATAGTTTTAACTTCGGTTTATCCCGCAGCAGCCGCATGTGGTATTTTCAGAGCTACTTCCTCAGCTTTTTCAAGACAGATGACCAGGTGGAACTGCACCAGGCTGGGTTTTAAGGAGCGACATGCCTGCATTACCCACTCGGAGCCGGTGGCCTCTGTGCATTAGGATCTGCAGGCACACGGCCTGCTTCCATCCTGGCATGTAACCAGAGCACTCTTGCGGTCTTCCCCTATTAAAATTGGCCACAAAGGTTTCAGCAATCTTCCTGGGGTCATGTCCACTGTAGTGGTTCTCCAGTTGCCTTCCTACACGGCCTTTGTGCTGCAGGTGACCCGCTGCCAGCTTGCCCTGCGTGCAGTCCTGTTGGGCTCCGTGCAGACAGATGTCAATACGCACCCCAACACGGGCCCACGGGCACGTTCCTGCCTCAGAAACCAGCACCAGGCCTCGTCTTCCCTCTTGCCCCGTGTTTCTGTGTTGTGTTTGCTCCTGGAGCCACTCAGAGGCCTCAGAAAAGGAGGTGACGTGGGGAGCTGCATGATCCCAGCTATAGCAGCAGGTATTTCTGAAAGAAGCACTGAAGAGACCAGCCAAGCAGTAACCTAAAACTACAAAGATGACTTGGAAACCCAGAAGGAAAACTACTTCCATACATCCCATATTCTGGGATGGACTGGATTTATTGACGTGAGTCACACACACAATATCCAGTTCAAGCCTTCCATTCAGTAGCGAACATATACTTTTTGGTCTCTGCTGTCATCCCATAGCTAAGCAGTCATTTTCTATTAAAAATTTAATAAAATCTTTAGCAAAAGCTTTCATCATGCAGGTAAAGCGAAGGTAAACAGGGTTGCTCGGAATAAGGCACAGTTAGCTGGTGCTCCTTATCCTTGTTTTTTTTGCCATGCTAGCAAAGTCAGGCCTTTTTCGTTAGGGAGGAAGAAATGACAATTTGTGCTTTTTCCAGGCACGCTGCATTAGTAATGTAATATCCACAACAGCACTACCTAGGCCTTGGTGCACAGCAAAGGCCAACCCCGATGGTGAGAATATCTTTCTGCGAAAGCTCAGTGCATGCACCAGGCCTCACCACGCTGCCAGTTCAATAGTGCAGACACTCCCCAGGGCCCAGCAACTTGTTTTTCTATTGCTGCAGCAGCCATTGTGCCCAATGCCAGCATAACACCACATTTCCCCCTCACCTGATCCCTTGCCACACTGTTATGAGCCCAACACCAGGCAGAGAAACTGTGTTTTATAAAAGTGTTTTATACAAGGGCCGGTGTGGCACATCAGAAGGGTCCCTGTATATGTAGGCAGCCTGAGGCTGGGTTGTCCTCACCAAGCGTGGCCATAGGGGACTAGCTGCAGGCATCCCATAGTGAGCAGTGTGGCCACGTAGAGTACACAGCAGTGAGCAAGCTCTGTATCAGCTTGCTCCTGGTGTATGGGCCAGGGAATATAAATATAATTTGAGTGACTATGGGCAAGGTCTTCTTAGCCCTGCAGGAAAATGAAGGAGAACTGGAGAAGGTAAGAAAAAACGAGAAATGGTAAGAGAAGAAATAAGGAGACACCAAGGAAGACCTAAAGAGAGCAGTGCACTGAGAGGTGTGCTACAAACAATATTAAAAAGATTCAAGAAAACTGGTGAGAAAAATATCAACAGAGGCCATGGTGAGAGCTCATTGCATGAAATGGAGCAGAGGGGAGCTGCACTTAAAAGGTGCCTGATGCTGTTAGAAGAGATTTCCCCATCCCATGAAGGCCAAGTGCTAGTACCCAGCTCCTATGTTAATATTTAATACCTATTGTCCCCTGTTCTCATGTACCAGGGGAACATGCTGGAAGCTTTCATAAAAATTATATGGAGATATGGTAGATACATATGGGACAGGCTACTAGAACTAATTTCTTTGTTGCCTGAAATCAGACTCACTTTCTTTTCATCCACAGCTCAGTAAGACCTGCAGGACACGACAAGGGCTTGCTGTGGGCACAGCACGTCACCTCATGTTTGGACAGGCTGTGGCTGTTCCTCCGTGCTCCATGGATGCTGTGTCTGTGGCGGTGCCATTCGGAGCACACAAAGACACGACAGAGGAGTGTGACTTTCAGCCAGTACTGCCAGTTTATAGCACTGGCATTTTCCTCCAAAACTAAAATAACCTGATACCAAATGCAGACCTTGTGATCCCCTTTAAGCTGCTCTGTTGCCAAAAAAGAGAATGCTGTCTGGCAGTACAGCTTCAGTTACCAACAAATTAATGAGCACAGAATTACAGATATCTGGTTATTGCTAGACAAGTGTGACTGTGACAAAGTGTTATACACATAAGCTGTCCTGTGCTACTGCCATGTGCTGAAGTTGCCCCCAAAATGTGCATAGTTAGTGACTAGCCACAACACTGTGTCTGCTTGTGGTAAAAAATTAAAGCCTTTTGAACACATGTAAAGCAGAGTTCAGTCCTTCTGTTTTAAGGGGAAGGGGGAAGCATGTCTAAAGATGATGCACACCAGCTGGTGACAAGTGGACATCTTGCAAATCGAGGCCTCAGTGTGCCACATCAAAAAGCCTATGTGGATGAGAGCTTCAAGAAGCTACAAAGGTGAGAAGATTGAATTATTACACTATATGCGTTCTTACACACATCGTAATCTCAGACACACAGAACAAATTAGAAATGAGTATTGAGCTTCGGCATGAAGAAATGAGCTTGGAGGTGCTATACATACATTAGTGATCTGCAGAATAAGGTTTTATACAACAGCTGAGGTGCCAACATTTGCCAGGTAACTCATTTTGTACCTAGGTGACCTCAGATAGGACTAATTTATAAATGAGCTGGGACACTTGTGTGAAACATAGCATGGTGAGAGACTGGAAAGGCTAACCTGAACTTACTCAAAAACTGTAATAAAATAAAATGCAAGTATGTAGCTGAGTGTCCTGCTTCTAATAAAGCTATACCGTTAGCTTTTCATAATGATATCCTCTCTGTGCAGGATGGATGCTTTATATCCAAGTTATAGGTACTTATGGGGTAAGATTGTTTCTGTTTAGCATTTATTTATTGCCAGGATGAAGGGAGGCTATGCACCATGTCTGAAGCCAAAATATTGTTACAAGACAGTGCGTGACAGAGGGAAGGGCATTTTAGCTACATATCCTTTGCATTTCTCCTCACTGTCCTTGGGCCTGAAGTAGCCATTCCCAGGAGTGGAATTTTTTCAGACACATTTTTCCTGCATCCTACTTATACTAATGCTAATAATAGTAACCATAAATATAATAAATATAACAACATCAGCAAAGTAAGAATAGCTTTTTTGTCATCTATACTGATTCCTTCCCTCTCTATTTTATTGAACAAGACACGGGAACAGCATCGCCTGTGTTGTGTGTCCTTATTTGCTTCTGCCTTCAAACCATGGAGCAGGTTGAAGTCAGCTCTTTTAAAATGCCAGCAGAGCTAATGGCAATGCTGTTCTTCCTACTACAGCTCTGCTGCAGGTCCAGGCAGACTCGATGAGATCATAGCCAGTAGTCACAAGCACTTACTGCTTGCCTTGATTTCTGGAGTGCTGTATCATTCATCACAACACCATCATGGAAAAACAGATAAGAGATCCCAGTTGGGATTTTGTTTGTTTGTTTGTTTGTTTGTTTTTACAGTTAGCTTAATTTTCCAGCTTCTGGAAATAACTGATTAGATGGAAATCTCATCTTTCATTGAGTCATTTTATCTTCATCTTCCCTGAAAGACCTTGAAACAGCACCAAAGGCTCAAAGAAATGAGAACAAATAACCCCAAAAGCTCCTTACGTCTTTAAGCGCCCAAGTAACAGTTTTGAGGTCTGATTCATTATTTGGGCGTGTTTGAGGTTAGAAATTATGAAACCAACAAGCCTTTCAAGTCAAACAAGTACAGTAGCTGCAATTACTGAAAAACTTGTTCAGAGAAACTTCTCCAGGTTAGGCACACGTGTCTTGGGGCTATGTGCATATGAATATACATAAACGTGTAAGTATGAATGAATGTGTGCACATTTTTTCCTGGAAGGCCACTTCCATTGAAACCAGTCACCACCATCTCAGACAGGGCAGGCTTAACCATAATTTTACACTTAGTGTATTTTGTAGGGCAGTAGCTACACGCCTTTCCCAAGTATCCACAGGGAGTGCAGTACCCAGCCTAGCTAGACGCTGTATGCACAATTTACATGGCAATGAGCCCCCACCTGGCTTTGAACAATGGCCATTGTCACCCTCGGAAGGGCTGCAAGGTGCTAAATTTGCTCGCCCATGCTGCAGGGTGAGAGCTCCATCCTTTCATTTCAGGGGAGCGCTGATAACACCTTGTCAGGAACTGCCAGCTAAACGCTTGTAAGGGAAAAAAAAAAAAAAAAAAAAGACAAGCCTACCGCTGATAAAAGATAAAACCCACCACATAAACTTAACTGAGCTCCCCTTATCTTGTTATCTCTTAAATTAGCAGAGTTCAATCTAATTAAGTGCTCGCATGGAAGAAGCCCAAGTTGCGGTGTGACTAATCAGCGTGGAGCCTCTTCCAACCGCAGCGCCATGGGGCCCTACAGGAGGGAGGCAAAAGCCCCAGCTCCTGCTCCTCAGGGAGGCTCCGCAGTCTCCCTTCCTCCTCCCGAGGGGCTAGGCAGACAGACAGGCAATTTGTGGATGCAGCTTGTACCTCCAGAAGGAAATTCTGCTGGGTTATTGCAACTCTTGAAACAAACCCAGCAATCAGCATATATATGCTTGCGCCTTTTTGCTGTTATCAGCTGTATTTATTACGGCAGGACTGTTGCCTAATACAATTAAACTGATAAGCTACATTACATCTAAAGCAGAAGTTTCTGTATCAGATAAGGCCTAGGGAATCAAACTTTATGAAGGCTTATATACAAGGGTAGTTGATAACCTGCTGTTATGGGTTCTTCAAAAATGCCCAGGAACAAGTTAAAAAATGTGGGATTCGGAGCAGACTGGGACCCCAAAGCTGTGGACCAGTAAATTCAACAACACACAGGGGTGCCATGTGTTTAGCACTTGCTCCTGATGGTTTATGCCCTCTTGCTCCACATACCTGGGCTATATAATGACTACAGCTTATATATAGGTGATCTTTTACACAAGCTGACAGCAAGGCCTGGACTTTGCACAGCTGGATGTAATGATCAGTTGGAAGTGCTCTGTCACCATGCCACAGATTTATTCCTGTACGGATGGATACAGCAAGCCTGTTAAATGCAGTCATATTGTCTGGCATCAGTGAAGCCAAAAACTAGCCTTGAGTGCAGCGTGGGCCTCAGTAACTCATGCCCAGGTCTGAAGGTGGTGCAAATATTGAAATTGAGACTTATCATGGCTGTAACAGAGTGTCTCTAGAGCAGGCCAATGTACATGAGATAAGTTTTGCTGCTAGTGAACATCACCTCTGGTAGCACCAGACCTCTCCTGACAGGTTACTGGGATTTGCTGCCAGCCGTGCAGAGCACAAGCCCCGGCGAGGCTGGGAACCTGCACGCTCTGCTGGGAAGGAGAGCAAGCTCTTGTATTTCTCCCCATTTGCCTGGAGGGGGGGAAGCCTGCAAATGGAAAAGTCAACCTGCTTCTCTATTTAAACATACTACAGGGAGGAAAAAAAGAAAATTGAAATGGAAAACAGTAGAGCCTCCTGCACTGGTTGGCCTCAGCTACTAAGGGGGGAGGGAAATGGGGGATAGAAGCAGGTATCTGGTCTTCCCAGTAGTCATCTGAGCTGTGAATAAAAAAACCTGTGAGGCTCAAAGGCCGTGAGCCCCGCACAGTTTGAGGAACACAGACCAGCTCAGCCCCTCACCTGCAGGCCAGCTCGGTTATTTGTGTCCTTACCTAGGCGATTAGGTGACACCCCTCCATGCCCCTCTCCCCCTCATTTGGCTGTCACAGCCTCAGAGCTTCAAAGCCGCCTGCCCACCTAGGAGGTGAAGCAGTCCAGCTTATAAATCCCCTTCACAAATCCCCTTGCCACAACTCTCGGAGAGGATCGTGGTGCCTGCACAGAGAGATGTGTCAGACAGAGCCGGTGGCACCTTGTCACAGTCAGTGCCTGTGCCCAGCTGCTGCCTCTGCAGAAGCAGCCAGGAGCTTTCCCTTTTGGTATTGAAAGCTGCCAGAAAAGGACATTGCCTCTCTTCAGTGTCCTGATGTCCACCTCCCAGACTGGGATAACTGGGACCACAGACTTCTGCATGGTGGCAGCTGGTGGCTCACAGCAGGAAGGGACAGGCAGGAGCTGGGCACTCATCTTTCCTCATTTTTTTTGTTGCCTCTTCCCCTTATTCCTCCAGGGCAAGAGCAAAGCCTGTGGGGAGGGATGGAGTTACCAGATTGCAAGACAAAAAAGTTACACTTGAAAACTGCTGCAGTGGTTACAGCCTGTGTTATGAACACAAACACACACACATATATCTGTTTCTTCATCTGTTTAATCCTGTTTATGAGGCCGCAGCTCCCGAAATATGGGAGAAAAGCAGGAGCAAACAGCACGTTAAGGAAGGGATCTCGCGTTGTATCAGCCAGACCACGTACACCCAGAGTCCGTACAGTGGGCACAGAGTCAGACTGTCCTGCCATTGGTATCTCTGGTACATTTACAGCAAAATTGCCATCAGATTCTGATGAGATTTACAGCAGATGCTGTTAGTGTAGGTGCTCACCACCAAAAGCATTTTTTTTTTTCAGACAAAAAACATGTCATGTGTGAGCTACCGTGAAGTTTCAGCCATTCAAATGTCTCTTGGTGTTTTAAACAACAAAGCGATTCTTTATAGATTTACCAGACCATAGCTAAAATAAACAGTAATGGCCACACTCAATAAATCCCCATTTCATGTCCCATTTTAAACAAAAAGAAGCAGAAGCCGTTGGTGCAGGATCAATCCACAGTCTTGACTCAATAATATCAAATGGGCCGTATAAAATAAACTGCTCACGTGCAGCTCAGGTGCGTGTTACTTCAGCCACGTGCTCCAACACCCAGGAGCTACCATCCGTGGAGATGCCAGCCAGCAGGCAGCACTTCTGGCGTCCCTCCTGGCTATTCCCTGTGCACGAAGTGTCTCCATCGGCTGGTTTTTGCTTCAGAAGGACGTAGGGGCAAGGCAACACCTGTGGCATTGTCTGGGTCTGCCACCTCTGCCTCCACAGCTGCCCTGTTGGTCTCCTTGCAGCTTCCTGTCCTCCACCAGCACAGGGACTCGTGGATCTGTAGGGTATTTCCAACAGCTGCCCCTGCCTGTTCATCGTGAATGAGTGTGCTGACCTCTCTGCTCGGTCGCTCCTCCGACACTCGAGGCTGAGCGGGATCGTGCACTGGCAGAGCAGATGTGTCAGAGGGCAAGGAGTGGCACCCTCTGCCAGCGGGAGGACGGCAAGGTACCTCTGCAGGCTGCAGAGCAGCTGCTCTGTTTGGCACTGGGTAACTTGGGATAAATCCCCAGGAACTGTGGTACCACACAGAAGATTCAAGGGGACTGAGAACCTGGATAAATCAGGCTTACATTAAGCAGGTTTATCTCCAAACACAAGCAAAACAAGCACTTGCAGGGAGTCAGGGACTGCAGCTACCCGTTTCGCCAGCCTCAGACAGCCAGGTGTCCTTGTCAGATGCAGCTCGACTCCTTATTCAGAAACAAGAGTAACAAAGCTCGGTGTCATGTACAATGCTGAAATCCTCACCTGACTCCTAGAATTAATTATTTCCTCTTCTGTCACCAAAGATTGACAAAAATTACATGCCTGGCTCATGCAGGTGGGTAACTCTCAGTGTAGTTAACCGAAGAATAGAATATAAAACCAAACCCAACAAACGTATTACGGACAAGGAAGAAAAAAAAAAAAAAAGTACAAGCTTAGTATGAAAATGTCAAGGATAAATGGATTCAACAACAATTGGAGATTTAGAGTTTAACTCCAGACATGCTATGAAGTCTTCTTTGAAAAGCCTGCTGCAGTTCGAAGCAGAAGCATGTGGTTGTTCCTCTACCCTCCCCAGGGCAGATAAGCAATCAAAACAAACGCATTTATCTGAGGGATCTGTTAATCCTCTGCATAAACAGCATTTCACCATGCAAGTTATAGTGGGCTTAGTGTTCCTTGAGCATTGAGAAGCTTAACGCTGCACTGCAGTCATTATCCTGTGAGCACCACCACAAAATCCAAGCCCTGTTTGCATGTCCTAAGGTTACCCAGGGCAGGACGTGGGGACAAGGGCTGTGTGCTCTCCGTGTTTCAGTCCACCAAAACCCCTGCTGTGTGGCCAGGAGAACAGCCAGTACGTGGAAGGGGGCTGGCACAGGGTTTGAAGGAGACAAAGGATGTATATTCACTTTCCCTTATCTTAGCGAGCATATTCATGAGGATGTCTTTCTCCCAGACCAAAGGAGCTTGATAGCTTTTTCTTTCAGTGCTCTAATACCCAGAGCTGCAGGCAGAAAGCGCTGAACTATGGCACAGCACGAGCCCCTGCCCCTGGGGGCTCAGGGCTAGAGGCAGGGAGGCAGAGCTTTACTGGGGCAAGGCGAGCAGAGCTGCCTCCGAAATGCTGCCAAACCTGAAAGATGAGGGGATCCCAGCAGAGCACACCCTGCAGCCCCGAGCGGCCCCGTGTGCTGGCTGAGGATGTTGAAAGGTGAACAGAGAGGGTCACCCCTCTGGGAAGCAAAGGCAGAAATCCCTCAGCAGCCTTTGCAAGGGATTTCTGCCACCCTGCCACTTTGCCAGGGTGCCCATGGGCATGGCGTTGCCCCTCGCAGCTACAGGACCCTGGCCCTTTCCTTCCCTACAGGTGCATAGAGCCAGCCTGGAGGTAAAGGTCTCTTGCTGGATCTTGGGCCTCCCGGACACAGGCGGGTTTTATCTGGGAGTTCATTTCTCCACACCAACCCTGACCACCTCAGTCTGCTTTGAACTTTGCCTCAGCTTTTGCAAACGAATTTTGCAAAGGGCTGGGAGGAAAAGGAGAATCTCCAGAAGATGGAAGTGCCCCGCCGTGTGCTCCCCCGAATGCAGGGCTTTGAATTGTGAAAGAGGAACCTGGCAGGACTGGTAGGGAAGCTGAGGGAAAGGAAAAAATAAAAGGGTGTTTCCCTATCTGCCACACTGGAAGATAGCAAAGCCACTGCGTGGGGTGTTACCCAGAAACAAGGAGCTGAGATCTGGTAGTCACCTGTGGCACAATGAATGCACAGTCAGACCAGCTTATGGACATACATCCAGCAGTGTTCAATACGGACATGGACAGAAATGGACAGGATAGATGAAGCCTTTGCCAAAACCATGGTGTACCTCGAGTACGGCCTAGAAGTTGCAAAATAACCATAACCTATGTGAGGTACAACGCTCCAGAGAAAGCCCTGAACCAGGAAAGGGAAAAGGAAGAGGGAGCTAATCTCCTGAGCTCCTCTAGCGACACAGGAGGTGCGTGTGGTGCTGTGAGGCTGGATCAGCTCTAAGCAGCCCTCAGGTAAATCTCTGCCAGAGGGGAGGGAAGGCTTGGCCCAGGCTGGGCCCTGGCCATCACAGGGGGCAGGAGGGCGTTATCACCCAGATCTCAGCAGGGAGTGGGTCTTTCTCGGAATAAAAAAGGAGGCTTGGCTTTGATCCTATGGTCTGGACTGATCTATCTCTGTCAGGAGCTGCTTTTATTCATCGCTGCCCTCTGAAATGCCATGATCCCAATCACAGTGACATTAGGTGCTGTTCTTTTAAATACGTGTGTATAAAGGCACATTAATTTTCCAAAAGTAGGGATCTGATGCCAAGCCTGGGAAAAGATGTAATCAGAAGCTTTTCAGATACCATGCACTGGGCATTCATTAAGCAAGTTTCATTTACAGCTACCAAAGGTAATTGGGGATAAAAGGTATCCTTATTCCCGTTAGATAACTGAGGTAACTGAGGCATGGAAAATGAAGTGACTTGTTCAGGGCTATATAAAAGTCTTGTCTGTGGCTAGGAACAGACACATTACCAACTCCTAGTCCCAAGCTTTTTCAGTATATTTGCTACTTTTTCCTGACAAAAATTCAGCCTCCATTGAAGACCAGCAAATTCCGTGAGAACAGCAACAGAAAGTTTTCTGCAAGCAGCAACCTACCGAATCCTGCTTTTCCTGCAGATTTGCATCCTGCGAGCCAAGCTTCTCACCCTCGACAGACTCCCAGGACACCAACACCCTTCCCCCCAGCTCCCTCCCACAGCTGCTTGTCTCTTCCAGCCCAGCCGCAGCCCCTGGGCAGCCCTGGTGTTGCCTGAGCATTGCCCCAGCATCCCCGTGCTCACCACCCACAGCCCCCGGGATACCGGGCTCGTCAGCAGAGCAGGCTCAAACACCGTAACCAGAGCACTCATCACTACCTACCACCGTGGAAAGTGCTGAAAATTCCCCTGTTCAGCAAGCTGCTCAGTGGGGCATTTTGGAAATAGTGTAGTTTTTTAATGCCAGTCCTGTTTATCTCCCACAAAAACATAGGAGATCGCAGAATCACAGAATTGTAGGGGTTGGAAAGGACCTCAAGAGACCATCAGGTCTAACCCCTCTGCCAAAGCAGGTTCCCTAGAGAATAATAAGGTAATGAGATAATGATCTCCATCACAGTGCTGCTTCGTGGATGTCCCTTAGCAGTGTGCCAGCTCCCGGTGCATGTGTCACCGCAGGAAGGCACCAAAACCACGACTACCCTTGGCCACAGGCTGGTGGCCACACAGTCAGGCATGATCTTATCTCAGAACAAACCTTGGGGCATGCCCCTGGCTGCTCCGAGGTTCCCATCCCATGTTTGTAGGAGTGGCACTAGTGTAAAGTGCAGTGAGAACTGGGTTCAATAGAAGTCATTAAAAAGTGGTTAATTATACAGTTTTTTTTTTTTTTCACAGCTCTTCACACATTGTCTTGTTTACTGGCTGAGACAGTGATATTGATGGGAAAGATATAAAAGGGGAAAAGTGGACCAGAGTTATCAGCCTGCTCTTCTGTTTGCCTCACACCAGCGCATCTTGCCTCGCCCTGGATGTGACCACAGTCCAGCAGAACACATAACCTCTTTAAATTAAATTAATTACTGTTATCTATACCTGCTAAAGTGTTGACCAGATGATCCTTAATGTCCCTTTCAACCCAAACCTTTCTACAATTCCATGAATCTATTACTGCATGTACTCTGATTACTTTTTTCTTCATATGCTCTGTGTGGTTAAAGATATACCTTAGTCTGCCTCTGCAGGCAGAAGATTATGAAAGAACCAGGGTGTTTAAACCAGGTAGCATGGACAGAGTGAGAAGCCTCAGAGTCCATCTCATGGCATCAGCGCAGCCATCCTTCTTAAGGTCTTGCTGTCTACATCAAACTGAAAATGGGAAAATGGCACACTGCCTAGTCTAGTCCAATGGTAGAGACTGTGATGGCACTTCGGACACGTTTTCTGAAAAATACTGAACTTCCTTCCATCAGAAAAAATCCACCTTTCCTTCTTTTGCACACTCCAGTAGTGACAGCAAATGCAATAGTTAGGGAGCAGACTGCCAAAAGCTTGAAAAACTTGAAAACTGAGAACTGCGACCTGCCACCTCGGAAGCTGGGAATAGAGGAGCGTACCTGTGTGTACGCAGAGGTCAGCCACAGAATGACAGTGAGGCATGTCTGTAAAACAACCATGAAAAGGGACAAACATGATCACAGGATGCACCTGTTAGGGTATTCCCAGGAGAAAAAGGGGGCACGAATACCATACTGCAAGACTGCAATTAGGAAAACTCTGAAATCTCGATAGTGACACCTTTCACCTGCACATGCACAATCTGTTTTTAAACTAGAACACATGAGGAGAAGAGCTACCACAACTCTTCAGGCATGGTAGTAGAAAGTCCAGCTTCAAGCAAAATAAACCCTTAAACCATAATATGAACAGCCATGCCATGTGAGATCACTTCTGCTCTTTATCATCTACTGTTTTTCCTCATTTTCTTATTTGTTGTTCCACTGTCATCTCTTGTCCTCTCCCTTCCCCTCAGACCTCCCCACTGAGTGCTCTCCCCTCCAGCAAATGCTCATCTTCACCTCGTACCTTCAGCATGGGCAGGACACCCAGATGGTAAAGAGACCTTCATCGTGCAAGGGGACCGGAGTGACAAGGAGACTCGGAAAACAGAAAGTTGAGGAGAGGCCTCTACTTTGGTCTGAGTATGACTCCTGATGTATGGCAGTGTTTTACGGCCTGATGGTGCTGCTTGTGCCATTGCACAGCAGCAAGGCAGAGACTCAACAAAAGGTATCAGCTCCTCATTTGGAGGAAAAAAATTTCTGCACAACTGCATGATAGGGTTGCAGGGTTGCCTATGACTCAGGAGGTTAGATCCAATGACCCTGGCAGGTCCTTCAACTTACTTGTTTCTTCATTGCCTTTCACATATCCTCAACATCCCCAGATTTGCAATCTAGGACTTTACCACGGGAAAAACAAAGCCTTCAGTTTAAGAAGCTCTGCCTCCAGTTATTCAGTTATTAAGAACAAAACAAAATAACAACAGCAAAACAGTTTTGCTGTTGGGCATAGGTTGTTGGTTTTTTTTAATGTCTAGGTATTTCTCAGATCCTTCTGACAAACTTGATAGCAATCAGCTCATTATTCCTCTAGTGCTTTAAAGATCATTAATAACCTCTTGAATTATTCCTTCCAGCAGAGCAGAAATCCAAGCCCCAATATTATGTAGTCATCCTCAATTGTATTACCATAGCTGGGGAGGGAAAAGTAGTTTGTACCAGACCTCATTTTAAGGTGGACTTCAATAACAGCTCAAAGTTGAAGGTATTACAGCATTTGAAGGTACTATAGACCTGTGGGGAACTACACTGTGGCTGAATGCAGTAAAGCTTGCCTAACAGGAGGCAGCTCCAACCCCTTGACCCAACGTGGCAGCTTCAAGTGATCACAGTGGATTGAACAGGAGCCATTAGCTGTGATCTACTTCAAGGATAATCTCATATATGCCTTTGAAAGACATTTCGGATAGAATCCAGTTCGTTACATGACTCCCTCTTTGTGCTCTTTGGGTCTCTTGTGGTTGTTAGTCATCCGTATCTCTGTCTTAGCCAGGTGCTTTCCATTTAATGCAAAGGTAACGCTGGACGGCGTGTCTTCTGCACAACGGTGACAGTAAAGCCCCTGTGATGTCCTACCAGCAGGGCTGCCTTCCTTAAATCACCGTCAGGCCAGGTAACCACTCACATGTCCCAGGCAGATAAGCGGTTGCATCTGCCTGGAAAGAGGATGAAAACCATAACAGGTCGTTCTCTGCTGCTGGCAAAACCACACTCAGCAATTCACTGTAACAGACGATCACAGCACAACATTTATTAGTGGGTAACTGTCGTGTTACCTGAGAACATCCAGAATTACCCATGAAATTCCCCAGGAACCTCAGGTGCACCTTAGAGCAGTTTATTAGTGGCTTACCCTGCTCTACAGCCCGCTGCCTTCCATCTTCCTCATGTCAGAAACAGATGAAGCTAACGTTTATCCACTACAAAAAAAAAAAAAAAGTAGTTTGTACCAGAAGAAGAAAAATGCTTCGAATTATATTTCTGATTGCTGTTTTATCTTACTAGTGTTTCATTTTTTTTTCATAAAATATTTATCAGATGTGGCTTCTTTCTTAAAGATTGCTTTCTCACATTTCCTCTTTAGAAACCTAAAGTGTCATTTTAGCCACAGCTTGTGGGCAAATATTTGTTTCCAGTTCCTTTTCTTTCATAAATACCGATGTTGTTTTGTAATCCAGTTTACTTCTTAACAAAAGGAAGTGAATAACTAGATGCAAGAGCCCCCAGGTGATTTAAAATGCATTTCTTTGTGACTTTTTTTTAATTATTATTATTCCTCCCTTTTATGTACCTTCCTAAGTATTTAACAAAAAAAGGAGTTAGGTGGTTATTTGCATAGCATTTGCTTATTTTCCAGTTCTCACCATCCACCTGAGATAATGTATATAAGGCATTACCAACAAGCCAAACAGATCAGCTTTTGGCTTAGGCAGCTTAAGCTCTTCCAAACTGAGCAGAGGCATCATTTTTGCTACAGCATCTCGTGAACAGCCGTGGTTCTACTCACTGGTGGTTAGGTAAGTTCCTTGTGAGTATTAGCAAGTGTGGAGAGAGTACACAGCTGTACAGAAATTAATCACTTTTGCTCATTCACTGGACAAAAACTCAACTGGATAATGATTTACAGCTGATGAATCTTTAAGCCACTTGTTGCTACTTACTGGATAACTAGACATCTTGCTTCACAGAAAGGGGAAACGAATCAGAAATGGGCTCGCAATGAAATTCACAGTAGGCATTGCCCTAAGCTTGTGTCAGCGTAAGAAAAATGTCAAGGGCGAAATAAACATTAAAGCTGTTCCACTCACTGGAGACCAAGTCCCTCGTTAATGAGTTACAGCCATAAAGCACTTGTAAGCTATACTGCCCTATTTCACTTCCTCCTCCCCGGCACCGCACTGTGCTGGCCACGTGTACCTCCTGGAAGTGGGGACAGGCAATCAGGGTATCTAAACGAAATAAAACAGTCTCCCTTTGCAGAGGAGAGCGAGTAATACCAACCAGCAAGAAACTGTGTCCCTTCCAACCTTTTTCATTTTATTTCCTCTTGATTTTATTTGCTGATGACACCAGTAGCATTGCTATTTCCTTAATGAAGCGGGAAGTTTGTTTTGTGTTGGTGTATTTGGAAAGTTTTAGCACTAGCTACCACTATAAAAAGAGATGGTTAAAAAGAACATTAAAGGCTGCAAAGCCAAATATTTACCAAAATTAGCCCATATGATTAAACCATGACGAAAATGAGAGTGGTCTAGTTGTTAGTCACACAAGAACTTACTTACTGTTTGAGTGGAGTTGTTGCCTAACTGGGAACAGGATGGTGAGGAACAGTCCATGAGTATTTAGTCTATCTTTACTTTCCAATCCCACTTCTCCTACCCAAGACACACTACTGAAGCCCTGATCCTAAGGCACAATTATTAATTTCTTCCCAGGCTGTCTTGCAGAAGTGGCATCTTATTATCCAAGCACCCAACAAACTAATTTACTTTTTCACAGGGCCTCTCTGGGAAGGAGGGAATTGCTGTGAATTTCTCACTTCACAGCTGACAGCTGAAACATAATTAGCAATGCCCACAATATTTTCATAAATCAAGCAGCCGGATCTCAAGCAGGCAGTCTGGAAGGGAGAAACACCACCAGTAGCAACTTCTGAAAATTCTGATTTTAGCAGCTTGTACAAGATTTCTGTGAGCCAAGGATAGAGCAGAGCTCTGTACTGCAACATCTGTTTCCTTGCTGTGCCTCTTTCAGCTCCTTCAACTCATACAGCCAGGGTCCAGCAGGTTCCTACACTCAATAAACCTGACCTATCTCCAAAACAGGTCCATGATGTCCATCCGTTGAGCTGGGATCTCAGGAAAATACCAAATAATCATATATTTAAGCTCCTGAACTTAAAGGAGAGCAGGAGTTTGACTTTCCCTCATGTATAGCAGCCCATTGGCAATAGACCTCAGCTAGCCTGGATCTCACTAGCCAAAATTCGAGGTTGGCTTTTCCAGTTTCAGCTCCACAGAAGCCTTCCTGAAAGGTCAGGAGATGCCAGGTCTTGCTCCCCAGTGACACCAGCCAGTTGAGATGGGCAAGTAAGGATGATCTCGGGTCAGTTCAGAACGTCCCCCGGGTTGTGACCATAATTATCTCCTTAGCATAAACAACAAAGCATACAAAGTGGGAGAAGAAAAATGATGACTTTGTGGTTCGGTGTTTCCTGCTGCACAGATGTATTTTAGGTAGAGTGTAAGCTCCTTCACTCTCATGACGTGACCAGTAACACCTTCCTCTACTTTGCTTTCTCACATGCTCACTGATTCATCTCAGCATTTTTAATTGTTGTTTTTAACAGCAGAAAATGTTGAGAAATGAGAGAAATGAGAAACCTTGTCTCGCTTAAGGGTCACCCCTTAACAGCAAAGCTGTCTCTAGTTCTATTAATACCCACCTTACTTAAGCAAAATATTAAGAAACTGAAAAAAGCAAAACCTTCTGACGCAGAAG
Organism: Aythya ferina; assembly: GCF_964211825.1. NCBI lineage: Eukaryota > Metazoa > Chordata > Aves > Anseriformes > Anatidae > Aythya > Aythya ferina. Next base: position 131,057,674 of record NC_140297.1, read on the forward strand.
GAAGTGAGAAGCTCGTGTACGCTAGACTTCTCCCAGACAGGTTTACATCCCTCATCTCCATAAAGCGGAAAAGTCTTAAGAAGTGGGGCATAACCAATGAAATAACCTCTGGGGCAAAATCGCACTGAAATTATTCATTAATTGTTGCATTTCTTCACCATGTAGACTTTGAAAAAAAAAAAAAACAAAAAAGAAACATGCCTGACTTTTTATGTTGTGTTTGAGTGTGGTGAGGGAAAGCCTCAGCGAGGTGTTTTGCTGGCACCGTGCGTCCAGCTGGCGGTGGGCCAGCGAAGGAGCGGCGCTGAGCCCCAGCCCTCGTCCACAGCCCTCAGAGCTCCAAGCAAGAGCTTGTCCAGGGAGCAGGCAGCCGTCTGTGCCGCCCTCACTGCCTGCGTGGGCAGGGAGGAAGCGAGGAATGCTGCAGGGCAGAAGATGGGGAGATAGCAGGGGCCAGCAGCGGGTGTGCGGGATGAGGGAGCTTCCTATTCCTCCTCCTTGGGCCCTGGGCAAGGACAGCCCAGCCTACAAGCAGCCATGGGGGCTGTCTGGAGAGAAAATGCTCCATGCCCTCTGGTGAGAGAGGTGGTGTTTGGGGAGAAAAAGGTGTGTGAGCTTTGCCTGAAGCCACAGCTATTTTTAATATAGCTGCTGGACTGTTTTCCAGTCATAAGGTGGAGCGGGTGCTGGGTGCACAGCACCAACATGACAAACTTTGTCACTGGGTGGGCACAAAGAGCATTGCACACTCACTGCATGGGATGTTGCATTTCATGCCTCAGTTTACACTTGCCCCATTCATAAAGTGATCAAAGAGTGCTATGAAGAAAAAGAAAAAAAAAAATCCCAACCCTCAGCCCTCCTAAAATGTCTTCTGTTTACCTTATTTACTGCTTTTTAAAGTAAACCTTGAGTGAACAATGAATTTCTGCAGCTCCACTGGGCTTCAGTTTTTCCTCATGGCAAAGATTTAATGGAAAAATATCTCTTAGAGGGGAGGGGCCATGGTGTCCAAGGGAAAAATACGGCCACTGCAACTCCCCCTCTGTGATACCCTTAGGAAATGCATTCTGCCAACGGATGCCAAAGGTAAACTGTACCATATGCCTGACAGCACATCCACCTGGCTGACATACTAGGCTCAAAGCAGATGAGAAAGCACACATGGAAGCACACACATACACAGGCAGAAAATGCCATTAGGAACAACCTAACTGGTTAGGGGTTTCTCTGTGCATTAGCTATGTTTACACTTCAGATTAATTAGCAACCGCAGTAACATACAAGCTCAAGGACTATAGGCAGGTTGTGTTACCTACAGAAATCCTACACAGTGCCGATGTTTAGAAAATGCTTCAGGAAGTCAGTTCCTGTGGTGGTATCACACACACCACAGGAAGCCATCTCAGATCCACAGGAGGCCTGAAACCTTCAACCTGGCCTCCTGCAGCTCATGCCCTGGTGGGACAGTCTCATGATTATTAAAAATGCAAACATCAAGTTGGCTGCCGTGTCTGGCAGACTGGAAACCCTTGACAGTGGAAGATCAGCATTAGGTAGAATGGCTACAGATCTGGTTAATGACTTGCTGTAAGATCCAGACACAATTTGCTGGAAAGCTTGAAGCAGATATATTCAGGCTTTCTCAAGGCTGAGCGTAGAAGCCAGATGAAAAGGCAGATTCAGACATTTCACTGCTCCGTCTTGGTGTGTGGCCCACAGGACTTGGACTCAAACCTCTGATCTGAAAGGGGGTCCTGTTGGCTGGCTGTGTGTAACTGATGTATGCACACTAGCACATACAGCCAGACACAGCACGGAGACCGTAAATACCATGGATATTATGAGCCAGGACACAGACACTTGCTGTTCCCAAGACCTCCAAACCTCCTGCAGTAGCCCTGGGTTTCTCTGTACCTGGGATAATATGAGAGAAGGAGAAATTTTACAGAAACAGGACAGCAATGTGGTTTGTTGACCTGTATGACTAAGGCTGTGATGTCTGTCTTTTCTTCCAACTGCTTTTCTTTAGTTCTGGGTGGACTGGTTTGGCTGTAAGAAGCAATATATAAACAGAAGTTATCATTTCTCAAAATAATTTCCTTCTATCTTATTTGCACTCAGTGTTTATCCCTTTTAAACAACTTTTCCATCCATTTGCAAACATATGCCTACACACATTTGTATCTAAACATACACATAGGAATGCACACATACAAATACACATATATACACAAATTCCCTATAGAAATTAATATTTCCCACATTCCCTGGATGGCAAATGCTAGTTCTTTAATGCTTTTACGTACACTGTACAGTATAGTATTACAGTAGAATTGAGGGGTTCGATTAATTACTGTCGGTACAGTAGTTTTTATTTTCTTAGATTACATTTTCAAACTTCTCCTCTTTGCAATGTTTGATTAGTTTTAAAATACCAATAAATGCCCAAAGTGCAGTGGGAATTTTGCATAGTTCTTCCTTTACTCTTTGCAGATGTTTTAAAGGAATAAAATCACTTTGAAACACTCAAAATATTTTAGGTTCTGATTGCTATTTATTGCTCTCCTCCCTTTTTCCTTGCTCAATACCAGTTTCATTTTTGATTGCCTTCTATAAGAAGTAAACCTGTAAGAGCTGACACTTGAGGGGAAAAAGAAAAAATGAGCTGTGAAGATTTTGCATATTTCCTCTATGAATTCATTCCTATGAAGTCATTTATTGAGTATTTCTGCCAGTCATCGATTCATGAGAAAATTTTGATAATATTACAATCTGATAATCTGAGAGGGAACACTTTTACTGGCTGACAGGTCTCGTGGCATTTCAGCTGAGACAGAGCCTCTGAGGCCACCTCAGGGTAAAGAGAGGTGGCTTTTTAAGAGTGGCCTTATGCCTTGGCAAGCCCCGGCTGCCTTATTTCATGTCAGGCAGCACTCCAGTCATTGACTAACTGTAAGTTCTGCTATGCACAAGGACTCTTTGAATTCCTCCTTCTGAGGGTGACTCAGACTACAGGAACTTAGGCTTAAAGTAATTCATGCTCAGTTACCTTTATAACTCGTCCTTTAATTAACTGGTGCATGCAAGAAACCTGTTCTCCTGGCTATTCAAAATGTGGCTATTCAACATTAATCCATGGTTTTGTATTGTATCAACAGCTACCAGCACAAATTATTGCAGCTACCTGACCTGATCAGCTTGGACACAAGTGAAGTCACTGTAAATAAAGGAACATTGTTTAAAGCCAGCTTCTCCTATGAGCATTGTTATAGATTTAAGGCCAATTCAAAACCGAATTCCTAAACATCATAGGATACTGATGGCTATTAATTGTATACATCCTGACCTGATAAAAATGATTATCTTTAAGAATAAATGCGTCTGTTTTCTTGACTTGAACTGTGGTGGGAGCATTCACCAAAACACATAGAGCCCTATGTAGAGTAGAGCTCTATGTAGTAGTAGAGCAAACTACTGAGTAGTAATACACTGACACAATAGCCCTAAATCTCTGCCTTCAAGATTACTTAGACAAATCCTCTCTACTTCTGTACAGTGTCAGTGAGTATTGTTAACTACCCAGTAAATTCCAAAAGTGGAATTTTTACTTTTGGTTGGAAAATGCATGATATTTTCTTAACCAGCAAAGCTGGCTTGTAGGCTTGCCTGGAGCTGCCTGATCCCACCTCCACACTGTTATTGTGCTGCTTTCACAGTTGTGCCAACACTGACTGTTTGCAGGGCTACCCTATAAACAGGAGCAGGGAACTGACCTGGGCTGAAAGACCTCCAAAATAAAACAAAGCAAAGCAAAGCAAAGCAAAGCAAAACAAAACAAAACAAAACACATCTGGGGCTGCACTGCCGATGAAGAAAATGTTACGTGAAGCTATGGCTTCCCTCAGACTCTCCTTCAAAATAGTCTTATTTCTTTCATGAATAAAATACCTGAAGTTTCCTTAGTAGGGCCCCATTTTAGTTCTCATTCAGGTCAGAAAGTATCAGCATGTCAATTTTTTATAAGGAGTAGAAAATGGGTTCAGGAAGGATGGCATCTCATGGTAGGGACCCCACGTGGAGAAGGGGAAGAGAGAGAGAAGAAGGAGCTTCAGACGTGAACTGACCACAACTCCCATTCCCCATCCCCCTGAACTGCTCTGGGGGAGGAAGTTGATAGTAATGATAGTAATTAATGTATGATCTTCCCATCCTTATCTTGACCCCCAAATCTTTTTCGTCATATTTTCTCCCCCTGTTCTGCTGAGGAGGGGGGTGAGAGAGCAGCTGGGTGGGCACTGAGCAAGCAGCCAAGGTCAACCCACCACAGCTGGACATAGATATCAGGTAGGAATGAAGTTCAGTGTAGCTGAGAAGCAAGCAGGGTACACCAAAGTCCAAATTAGGGAGTCCCCTGGGCTTTGTTTTGCTTTAATTTAGCTGAACCTAAAACCTGCTGAACTTGGTTTTCCACAAGTCCTGTTCCTTCTAAGATGCCTTCACTTCACGCAGTTCTGGGTAAGGAAAAGAACAAATCCTAAGGCCAAGCTTTTCAATGCATAACTCAGAACAGGGATTTCTACATGAAAAGTGTTGTCAGAGTTTGGAAGTACATCAACATGGAAACGAGGACCTTTTACCTTCCAGCAAGAAAAAACGTCTTCCAGCAAAATATTTAACTCTGCTTTCAGACAGACAGTCCAATGTCGGTGAGGATGTGCTTATTTTGGCTGGACTCTCCTAAACTGAACTGTTTTGTGTGTGGTTAGGAGTGCTGGATGCTAGCTCAGTAATTTGCTAGTGGCATCTTGCGGTGAGTAGTTCTCGCGAGGAGGTTGACTAAGCAGCCAAAATGTAGGTCACCTGTGGGTGGAGTTCACAACCTCCTTACTCCCCTGAAATCAGGATGCAGAAGTTACTTCTCCTGCAGAATATTAAATTTGTCATGAAGCCTGAAAACTTGGCCATTATATATAAGCATTCAGGAAAATAATTTAATTGGGTACTTGTTTATGTGTAATGGCCTGTAACTCTTGGTCTGTTCCTGAATTACCTCTTATTTAGGAGAACTTAAGGCCATGTGCAAAGACATGGATCTTATTCTTCAGGGTTTAAATGTGCATGGGTATATTTGCAGTTAAAAAACAACAACAAACAAATTATGTTAATAAAGTCAAAGTTCATTAGTCATACTTGAAAGGTGTGCCCTCCCCATTGCCCTCACAGTAGTTCAGAGTGATCTTCTGTCTCCTAAGCTCTGATGGTCATTTGGCTAGCAGGGCTTTGCAGCCATGGAGGGTGACAGCTGTGAAGTTCTCCATCAAAGCCTGTCTCACAAATACCTGGCCAAACATTCAGCCAGGGCACTAAGGAGAAGGCACGCATTTCTCAAACAACCATTTTAAAGAAGTTGTATGGCATAGTGCTGATCTCCATCCTTCCTGATGCACATATTTCAGAAAACAACCACAACAAAACCAAAACAACAACAGAAAACAACCAAACAATGAAACAACAACAACGAATATCATTTTTATGAACAAAGACACCAGAACAACACACCCTTTTATGTCTACACACCCTCCATAGCCGCCTTAACTCCAGGCTAAACCACTTCTGTATATCTCCATAATCTTAAACCTTAGCAAATTAGAAAATAAATAGGTGTGTATGCATTTGAAATAGCACTTTCTCCTCCAGGCTTTATCTCTCTGTTAACTCCTGAAGTTGTCTGACAAGGCTGCTCCTTGGAGTCTCATCACACAGATCCACAGTGAAAAGGTTTCAGTGGTTTGCAGTGCAGATGTACTATTTGGATTGTCACTGGGATGCTCTGGGGGGATTTGTCAAAAACAGCTGCCCCTAGAGAAGACATGAGGAGGTCTCTTCTGTGTGCAGAGGCTGCACAGGCATGGAGTTACTGCGTATAGAACTTCTGATATAGCCCATATCAGACTTACTGCCTAAAAAAAAACAAACAAAAAAAAACCCCACAGTTTCAGTTGTCTCTCTGCCAATAATAAACTCAGCAGGGCAGTTAAAAAGTGGCCTGTGTGATGTCTGTGTGAGATGTGCTGGTATGATGTGCTGTTTTTTTTCATGGAAGAAAAAAAAAGGAAAAAAGCTGGTGAGGACATCTGAAGACTTTCAACAAGCAGAACTTTTATTCCCACCAAATAATGCAAACAGAAAGTTGTGCTTTATATTTGTAGTCTGCTACCTTGGAGCTGCAATAGGGGTGGTTCAGGCTGGACATCAGGAAAGGGTTCTTCACCAAGAGGGTGGTTGGGCACTGGGACAGGCTCCCCAGGGCAGTGGTCACAGCACTGAGCCTGCTGGAGTTCATGAAGCATTTGGACAACGCTATCAGAAACATGGTCTGATTTTTGTGGGGTTCTTTGGGGACCCAGGAGTTGGACTTGGTGATCCTTTTGGGTCCCTTCCAACTTGGGATATTATATAATTCTACCTGGTGGGAAAAGGAAGCACCTGTAAACAAAGGTGTTTCATGAAAAGGAAGCACTACTGGTATCAATGCCAGCACTGTAAATATATTTAAATGTAAATTCCTGTTCTTTCTGCTCAGTCCACGCTGTCAGCCTGCATTGGGCATACTCTCCCATCAGAATGGTCCCTTCAAAGGGCAGGGATGCTCAGTTCATGAATGCAAAGGAGGAAACAAAGTAGCAGCAAAATGACCAGCACAGACGAGTCAAGGGAGGGCTGGGGAAATTAGAAGTTATTAGGCACTAAAGAAACTTTACATGTCGAAACACAGGTGTCCAAGAAGAGGCAGGTACTGTGAGACGAGGGAGGTTTGTTGTCACTGGGGTGTGCAGGCAGCCAAATTCCACCCAGGTAGCACATTAGGCACAAGATTGCTTCCCTGGACCAGCTGTATATGGACACCGTATAGCCTACATGGGAGATCTGTGGTGGAGCAGGAAACTCATCTCTGATTTTCCAAATCCTGGTGCCTTAACTGCAGACTCCTCTACCTCCAGTGATTCTGATCGCATGAGGCTGTTGCTTTGCCATAGCTATTTACATCTCTGTGGAGTTCCTCCAAATTAGCACTGATATGGGAACAGAGATAGGCCCTTCCAACACAAAATAAGCACGGGTAGTCCATAAATGCTAATCACACAATATACATTTGGAGAGTACAGACTCCCACCCCAAAATGCTGACAGCTGGAGTTTGTTTTCTTTAAGATCACACACTGATTATTTTAATAGGCTTTGTCTCAGTAATCTATCTTAACATTATGGTTAATATCTGACAATTATGCTAGATTAACATCCAAGAGTAATGGAAAGACTGAGGTAAATATATTCAGAACGGACTCCCATGAAGCTAGCATAGAGCTGTTTGTTGTCAGGGAAAGGTTTTCTATTATAAACAAGTATGTTGCTATTAATGTTGACGTATAACTACCTAGGGATAGCAAGTGGGCCCTTTGCAACTTTAAATGTTAAGTAACTACATCATGCAAAAGCTAAGGCTTTAAATATAAAATTTATTGGGGTTTCTCATTTTAAAAAATAAAATAAAAGAAAGAAATAGAGAAAGAAAAAGGGAAAGAGAAAGAAAGAAAGAAAAAGAAAGAAAGAAAGAAAGAAAGAAAGAAAGAAAGAAAGAAAGAAAGAAAGAAAGAAAGAAAGAAAGAAAGAAAGAAAGAAAGAAAGAAAAGATAATATAACAGGAAAAGCCTGCAATGCTCTGCCTTTTCTTGTCTCCCCATGACGTTGTTGCCCTACCTGCCGATTCACTATATACGTGCCTGGTCAAAGATTGAAACCAACAGAATCAGATTGCATGGGATGCTTGGGTATCTAAGGAAAGATGCAGGGGTGAGACAATGTACAAGAAGGAATTCAAACCCAATTGAAAAATAATAAGAAAGAGGATCTTCAGCCTGAGAATGCACAGTATGAGAAACAAGGGGGTACACGGGTTTTATTTATATAGTCATGATTCATTAAAATGACATTCAATAAAGTACATCATTAAACATAACTCCAAAGGTTTCAGGTTCCTTAACTAATGATGTTTCTGCCCAAAAAGCTACAGCTACTGAAACATTGCAGAAATATTTCCATTAAGCTGCACGAAGAAGTCATTTGGACAATATATATATATAATATTTTAAGTACAATATTCCCTAGAAATATATTTTTAAAAAATCTGCTGGTTTTGCTGCTCATATCTCATGAATAGTTGGGAGAGGAGTATGGATGTGTGTACATATACTGAAGTCCAGGACATTGATAAATGCACAGATTTCCACTTCTGTTGTATGGCAAGTGTTTTGATCAGCACACAGACCTCTTATATTTCTCTGTTATTACTGGTGACCAAATGCTACATTATAGTAAGAAAAGGCATCCTTGACCTGTTGTTTGCCTTGGTTCTTCATAAGTTATTTAATTAAAACACTATATCACATCATTAATACAGGATTTCCAGTGTGCCCTGATGCCCTTCAGCACTCAATCTGTGGTTTCCAGACTCGGAGTATGATGACTGGACTGATACTGGAGATAGTGCTGTCAGTGCTGTCACATTTAATCAATTATGCAAGCAGATTTCCTGGAACCACAGAATCACAGAGTGGCTGAGGTTGGGCAGCACCTCTGGAGACCATCCAGCCCAGCCACATGCTCAGAGCAGAGAAAATTGCTCAGGCTCATGCCCACCTGGGTTTTGAATATTTCTGAGGGTAGAGATCCCACAACTTCTCTTTGCATCCTGTGTCAGGGTTTGATCACCCTCGTAATATTTTTTTTCTCTTAAAATTAAGCAGAATTTCTTGCATTTTAATTTGTCTCTATTTCCTCTTGTCATTTCATTGGATACCACTGAGAAGAGTCTGGTTCTTTCTTCTTTAATTGTTAAGTATTTATTTTGTATACATATTGTTTATTTGTCTTTTTATTATGTCTGATGACAGATTTGATTTGGAATTAGGATAGTTCAGTTGGAAGGGACCCACAAAGATCACTGAGTCCAACTCCCAGGTCATAATGTTGTTATGTGATTATTCAACATTATTGTCTTATATCTCGTTAATATATGTTTGTTATACCCTCCTGTAAGATACTTCTCTGCATTGAAAAGACACCCTCAGTTCAAAAGCCTTCTGTCCTCAAGATTTGTTTGCTTTCTCTTCGTGACCTTGGTGGCTTCCTAAATGCTGGCTCTAACTCCAGGATTCGAGTTCCACAGGAATGCCCTTCCCCTTAAGGTATTTGGATGCATTATTGCTTGATGGGGCAGCAGTACTGTTCTTTACAAACACATTGTGAAATCAAGCCTCAGGAACGACGTGATGAATACGCTGTTTGAACTAGGTTTCTTTTCCTACTCACACAGAAGCCCATATGTCTTTTAAATACAGGAAAGAAAAACACCTTCCTTTTGGCAAGCAATATAAGAAAGGTTCTATGGGAAGGAAAAATAAAATAAACTAAAATAACAAGAGGTGGAATATAGATGCCACTTCATCATAATTTTGTCCCTGGGAAGCAATCCAATCCATATGACATATGGCTCAGATGCTCCGTACAACCGCTAGAGAGTAATCAAGTTCAAACACTTCTCCCTCCCCTCTGGCAACATACCACAGCGACTATGTGCACCCCAGCAGCGATTTGGTCTGCTCAAGTTTGTGTTTACCTCTTCCACTACCAACATGTGGAAGTAGGAGAAAAGTTGTGCTCCTTCCTCCATTTGGCACCTTGGCCACAGAGCCTCCTTGCAGGATGGGGTCTGGAAAACCCATCGCTGGAGTTTCTGCAGCGTTCACAGTTGTCCCTCGAGGTTTAGGAGCCAGAGGCTGTGTTTTGAAGTATCCGTGTAGTCCACAGCCTGAATGCTGTGTCAGAAGAGCACTTTAGCTATCACCCAGTAAAGGCACTCTGGGTGAATATGCTCTTGGCTGACCTTTGGATGCCAGGCAGCAATTAAAACCCATGGGACCAGGTAGAAAGCTGGTGAGAGGAATCCTCACAATCCTCGCAGCCTGACAGCTGGCTTGTTTTGTTTATGGCAAAGCAGAACTGATGTTCAGATCCTACATTCACCATCAGACTACCTGCCATGGGATAAAAGCTTGCTTCTCTTCTGCTGCCAACATGATGTCCTGTTCTCCAGACCCATCAATCTTTCAGAAAATGAGAGCAGCCTCAAATCCCTACCTGCAGCTGCCAGTTCTTTGGCTGTGAAGCTTCCTGGCTCTGCACTTCAGACGTTTCTCTGTCTTTTTCTGATCCCAGGAGCTTTATATCTTGCACTGACTCAGTAAAACCCAAACTATTTAAAAAATAATGGTATTTGGATTGCAAATTCAGGCATTTATAAACTAGGAAATACTAGCTCTGAGACATGGCAGCTTTGTTCCCTTTTCATCCATGCTGTACTGCCCAGGCTGTCCTGTCAGTGTGCATGGGAGCTACTGACTTTAATTACAGATCTGACATTAATGTCAACACCATTCTAAGCATGCATGGGGGAGCCTTTGTAACCTAATAACAGTAGGCCAGTCTTCCTTCCTTCCTTCCTTCCTTTCTTCCTTCCTTCCTTCCTTCCTTCCTTCCTTCCTTCCTTCCTTCCTTCCTTCCTTCCTTCCTTCCTTCCTTCCTTCCTTCCTTCCTTCCTTCCTTCCAACGGGCTCCATTTGCAGTGTAATTAATGAAGTCCCTTATCATAAGGATTGTTGTTTCTTGGCTGGCTGGTTTGTGTAGATAAAACTTAACATGGTCCATGGTACACTTTTCCTGAACAGTATTTTGCCAGCCGTATGCTTGCCCTCTGCCAGGTTCAGAGGTACAGCCCAGCTGTCAGGATCAGAAGTCGTTAGGACACATCTTGTGCAGTCAGACTCAACTCTTTGCTCTTTGTGGTAAATTATTTATACAAGGCATTCAGGTACATAAATTTATTTCAAGACATGGACGCTTGTACTAACTGTTATCAAAGCTGCCTGTGGACTGAAAGATGTTAATGCAAAGAACACACTCACATTGAGGTGGGCACACAATTGTGCTTCCCTAGCAATGACGGTGAGTTGTATGTTGCATGCTGGCAGAGAAACAGAAGGAAAACAGCATCAAAGAGGCTTCACATCTGATTGCTCCTGAATCCTCCTGATTGCAGGTGTGTCACACACAGCAGTGACACTGCAGGGTGGCAATTCCAGCGGGAGGGCTCCTGCTGTCAGCCCACATGCATCACAGCCGTCTGACAAAGGGCGTTGAAGTGCTGCAAAATCTTTCTGCCAGTTCAAATGTGTTCAGGAGAAGTTTGAAGGGGCGATTTTGTCCCCAAAGACTTTATTTATATATTTATTTTCTGGTCACGTGCAACCCACCCTCTTCCAGATGGCATTAACATTACTGTTCTGCGTTATACAACAGAAGTAAAATGGTGAGTTCACTTCAGACCCGGGTTGGGTTTGTAATGGGTAGTTACCCAGCTTTGATGGGAGCAGAGCAATGCCCTGATATACAGAATAGTGTTTGTACATGCAAATGACTCAAAAGTCATGAGAAATAAGGTCTGATTTCAAGCTTTTTCAACAGTTGTGTACTTCACCTTTGGCAGGTCACTGAATCTCTTTGTCTCCCCTTTCTTACCTGCAAAATGGGAGTGATAATTACTTGCTTGTGTGATGAGATATGGATGACAAATGGGAAGCACTGCTATCACCCAAAGAAGTCTTAGCCCCTCAGTGTTAATTCACTTCTATCAATCTGCTCGGAAGTACCCTGTTAGTCTCAGGAGTTGCAAAAATGCTTGCTTCTGCCTCCACACATGTAGGAGTAGATGAGGATTAATGCTCCTGAAGTTAATAACAAAGCCAGGCTGAGTAAATGCAGAATCAAACCTTCCCAGTAATGAAACACCCCAGACCCACTCTCACAGGAGCTGAACTTTCTCCAGCCACTTTCAACACCATTACAATCTCCTGTGACAAAAGTCACTTCTGCTCTTCGTTTTCCTTCAGGGACTCCCACAGATCTAACATTTCCAAACCCAATCTGTTTCCCAAGTCAACGACTTGATTTTCTCACTTGGAGAGCAGTTAGGTCACCAGTCTTGATGTGCTCATTTTTCAATTCCCATGGACAGATACATCACAACAAGAGGCTTTCACCACCTGTAACAAGGGTGAAGATCACACACAGATTAAATCCCTCCACTTGTTTATACAGTATCTATTCTAGTCAACTATTGCTGAATCACAATTTCAAAAAGCTGAGAAGCAATGATATAAGTAAATCTTATACGCATGATTTCCAGTGCTTATAGATCAATGTGTGTGTGTACTATATGTCACCTCACAAAATAAAGAAAATTATCTAATTTGATTTCTATAACATTTTTATACCTGTTCCACAGGTTTCCAGCCCAGTTCAGTGAAAATGTTGCTACCTTTGTGTAAAGTATGCATTTTTTTTTCTATTTATTAAGGTTTGAGGCATGTATTATTTTCTGGGAATAAACCACGCAGTCTGTAGCTCTGCACTCAGAAAGCAGCCCTCAGGATGTGGTGGAGGATGTTGCTCCAGAGCATGGATGCATGGAGAGCAAACATGTCCCTGCACCAGGAATGGCAAAACCCTGGGAGGACTGGCACCAAAGGCACTTGAGAAAAGACGGCAGCCTGTTGCTGCTGGGACCAGTCCAGCTCCACCCAGAACAAAAATGGCCCCATTAATGCCCTGCACTGCCCACTAGGTACATAGCCACAGCAAAGGCTAAGGGCAGAGGACAGCAAGCTGCAAATCCTTGCCTTATAAAGAGCATTTAGTCTCCAGCTGGCACCCGTGCAGTGTATACACAGAGAGAAACTGAGATGTTCCAGGCTCTGCTGTCATCTCGGGAGCAAAGCAGTAACACACAGCCTCATGCCTTCTCTCCATGGAGCTGGACGCTGGTGCTTGGCTTCTCTCTGAGCACCTGCCTTCGATGGGAGCAAGGGCAAAGCACTTGTGTGGGACAGAAGCAGGGCCTGCTCCAAGCTGCAGTGAAAAAGGCACAGGGGTTCTTCCTCTCAGCCATTGAGCCCAAATGTCGAAGTCATTTTTTCCTCTCTGGAGAAGCATTGATGCAGCCTGTGTCTCAGTGACCTACACCTTGTCGGCTGCCTGGCAGTAGGACTAGAAGTCCTACTCTAGGACTACTACCTCAGAGCAAGGACATCTTGCTGGAGGGAAGGGCAGAGGAAGGTCACCTCAGCGCTTCAGACAGCTCAGCTCATGTCTTTCTACCCAAAAACCTGTGGTGGCACAGGGGAGTGGCCTTTCATCCTCAGCATGTGTTTCATGCTAGGAGAAGGCAACGTAGACGGGGGTTTGAAACACCAGCCCACAACCTGGACCTCGCAGGCACAGCTTGAAGCAGCAGAAAGGCTGCTGCTGATGAAAGGAATGAGTCGTGTGCGATTGCTATACAAAGCAGTGTCACCACTGAGCCTGTTCAGCGGGGTGGGCCTGGCTCCCTGCCCCTCTCCTCCCTCCCTGTGGAGTTACAGGGCCTTGGAGGAAAAGTCAGGCTGGAGGGCCGTACACGGCACCTTTCCCAGGGAGAGATCAGGAAACTTTGCTGACAGAAACACTGGGAGACACCTGCCTTGGGGCACAAAAACGTGGCTATGTGTGGTAACAAAATGATTGCGCCCTTCTGATCTGTTAGCAACCACTTCAGACCTTGCAAAGCCAGTGCCCCAATCCCCTCTCATTAATGGAGATTTAGACTAAATGTGCATTATTCCCCTCAGACATATTGCACTGCATATGCCAACATATGTCCTGTATTCAGTTATAATTATACAAGCAGTTACCTTTTCTATTTACAGAAGGGGGTGCTGGTCACGCAAGCTTTTTTTTTTCTTTTTTTTTTTCTTTCCATTTTGGCTACATGAGTCCTTCTGACACAAATATGCAAAAAGCTTTTGGATCGCTTGATTTTTGTTGAGAGCCAAGTGTCAGCTTCAGGCTTATGTTAACTTGCTTCCTATCAAAGCAGTTCTTGTGAAAGTAAAGATTTTTCACAGCAAAATGCCACTGTGACTTCCCATATGATCTGAGACAGGGCTGTACTCCATGGCCGATACCTGCAATAAGAGAAGGAGGGGACCAGAGACTTACCACATTTTATTGTTTTGCTTTTTTGCTTTTCTGGCCACTGAGGGCTTTCGTGCCATTCCTAGGAAGGCTGGAAGTTGGCCATCATATCCTATCCATTCCCTGGGAGAAGGGCCTGGAGGGTCCAAAATATGTATGTTTCTGTAACATATACAAATATACAAGAAGGAAACACTTCCAGGGGATTTATAGTAGACTTGATACTTTTTAAGTAGCCTCAGAAGATCTAGGGAATACTTAGGAGGGAATCAAGACAAAGATCTTAACTTAATTTTTATTTTTATTTTTTTTCTTAAACCTTCTCCCTTTCCCCCCCGACAAAACATCCATGTGTGTTCTGCAGCCTGGCAAAAGACCAGCAGCAAATTCTGAAGGACAAAGAAACTAAACAAACAGTGGTTTAAATTAGCAGACCACAGATTGATGCACAGCATGCGTGGCTACAGCAAGAGTGAAAGCTGAGGGAGAGGCTTCAGGAGGCAGGTCTGAATTTTGCCAGGAGCAGGATAAAGGTTTGCCTCCAGCCTGGGAAGAAGCTGGGACCAGAAGCACCCAGCGCCACACAGCTGCTATGTTTGCAAGACTGAAATTGTTTTCTGCAGAAACTTCAGTCAGGTTGATGTGGTATCTGCAGTTACAGGCTGCACTTCACAAAGAAAATCTAAGCTGAGTAGAGGCTGGTGGTATTCCCCTTTTACAGCAGGGGGAAGTCATTTCAGGGGGCAAAAAATGTTTGCAGTCAATTCAGCTACTGGGGAGGGCAGAAAAACATGGGCTTAGTAATAGTGGCTCGATTCAGTTTCCTAAAGAAATCATTTCCTGTCCTCGAGGTGCCCTGGAGAGTCCTGTCTGACCCCGTTTGCTAATCAGGGAGGGCATGGGTCTCTTGTAGGCCCTCTGCTTTACGCAGCAGTGTACATGGATGTCTCAGAGAATCACAGAACCATCTAGGTTGGAAAAGACCTTCAGGGCCATCAAGTCCAACCATTGACCTGACTTCACAAGTCCCACCACTAACCCATGTCCCTCAGCACCACATCCACACATCTCATAAATACCCCCCGGGATGGGGACTCCACCACTTCCCTGGGCCACCTGTTGCAGTGCTTGAGCACCCTCTTCATGAAGAAATTCCTCCTAATGTCCAATCTAAACCTCTTCCAGTGCAACAGTGCCAATCAAGACATGCTGGAGTACCAGCTACCAGTGTCCAGCAAAATTACCCAGGTCCCAGGCTGTCATTAGCAGAGCTCTCATGACATTTTGTATAATGATGTACTAGAAAAAGTATGCGTACTGAGCAGGCCTGCTCACTGGCCCTGCTTTGAGCAGGGACTTGGACCAGATGGTCTCCAGAGGTGCCATCCAGCCTCAGCAGCTCTGTGACTGTGTGACTGTGTGACTGTGACACCTACATACTGTCTCTAAGTTAGTATTTCTCCTCTCCCAAACTACATTACACAGCAGATGAGCATATAATTGATATCATAGTCAAGATATTTGCCAGAAATAGTACACCAGTAATGGTAGTGGTAGACAGTGGACCACAGCTTGATTCTTACAAGCTTAAAAAACAAAGCCTTTGCAAATCGTTCAAACATCTTATTTCAAGTGCAGGTTATTCACAGTTTAAATGCATTGTGTGTAGCGGTGCTAAAACAGCTAATCATCTATGGACATTATAGTATGCAGGTTTTAGGGAAGCCAGATGTTGTTTGAAAAATAACTAAGAAGATGTAGAAAAGCTCATATTAATGATAGAAAAGAAAGGAACACTCAAATGCCAGCAGCCTATAAAATAGCCCAAGGAAAATCTGGACTGAGTTATACCAAAGGAATGTGTGTGAAGGGAGGAAAAGAGAGGGAACATAACCACACGGAGAAAGCCTTGCCAGTGCAGGCCATGCAGGACTGGTTAGAAATGTAAGATGGGATCTAAAAGAGAAGGGACTATTATCTAGCTAAGGTAAAGGTGGACATAAACAACCCGTAACAAATGGTGACAGCTGAAGGATTGAGAAGGATATAAATAAATGAGGAAGGTAATTTATTTGAGGAAGTGTAAAGGAGATGTGATCACATCTTTAGTGAAGTGTTTTGTAAAAAAAAGTTTTGCTCAGGGTGATCTCTAAGTGGAAATGGCATGAAAAAAAATAAATAAAAAGAAAATAAATTGAAAACTCTGAAGTGTCTAACCTGAAAAGGAAGGGAGGGAGGAAGGAAGGATGAGGGTTGGGGGGCGTGGAGAGAGAGTTTAAGCAATGATTGTTCAGTCTTTGATAGATTTTTGGAGAATGAAGGAACTCATAACCCAACTATGTTAGGAACTCAATTCAGGGCAGAAAAGATTCAGATATACGTATATAATAAAATATAAATTTTGTAAAGTGCAAGAGTGAAAAAAGTGAAAGATGCAAAAATATATGCTATTCATGGCAAAGAAAAACTGCCACCGGACACATGGCCAAGCTCATCTTTGTGTTTGATCTGAGCTTGCCACAAAAACTAGGAGGTAACTGGGGAGTCCCTCCACTGCTCTGGGAGGCAGGATCCTCTTCCTGACCAAAGTCTTTGTGCCAGGATCCCTTGCAAGGGGTAGACTGTTACAGAAAGCACTATCCTGACTCTGCCTCTTGAAGACTTTATTAGAATAATTTCTTAGGCAACTGTAGCTGTTTCTTGACTACTTTATTGACACGGTGATGTCGGGCATGGGACCAGGACAACGCAGTGAAGTACAAAGGACAAATTCTATGGCATAGGCCATAAACAGGGTGAGGGATCGTACAGTGGAGTAACAGTTAAAAATGCAGCAAAATGCATCTGCACAACAGGAGGGTGAAAACAAGAGAAAGACCTTGGAAAAAGAGATAAAAAAAAATAAAAAGAAACAATCTTGCAAAGGTAAGTATCACTGCTGAGCAAGGCTCGTATCACTATAGTCATTAGCCAAAAATAAAAGCCAAAACCAAACCTGTGAAGATGGGTTTGATTTGAAGAATTAGGCACTGGAGAGAAGTCTGGACTTTCTCCAGCTCCATTCAGCAGCCAAAGGTGTGAGCAAGACGAAAAACAGAAACCAGTCAAAGCAAAGGAGTGTCCCAGATGCCAGAACGTGAAACAAGAAGAGTGAAGACAAAGAATTACAGAGGTAGGAGACACAAGGTCCACAGCCAGCTGAGAGGAAACACTCCCTACCTCAGATCACCGTCTTATTCACAGGAAATGCTACGGCGATGAAATTGATAGAGTGTTTCACAGAGAAGCTCTTCCAGCCTGTGGTGTAACCTAAAAGAAGCTGAACCAAATGTGGTTTGATCCAGTGGCCAAAGCTATAACTTTCTGAAGAAATTTGGCATTCAGTCTGTGATGCTGCAGGCCACATGACCCCAGTGCAGACCATAAGCTGAATACCACAGATAAAAAGTATTTTGCCAGCATTTTGCAAGAGCCTGCAGTGAAAAAAAAGAAAGTGTTGGGGAAGAGATTTGCTTTCCATCTGAGCTCCTGCCTTTTTCCCACACAGAATTATCCCTTTCCAGACTTCTCTGAATAGGATGTGACCAAGGGACCCTCCTCCTTGTGGAAGGGGCAGGCTGACAGGCACCTACCCTCACTGAACCGCATAGGAGCTAGTGTCTGCCCCAAGTCACAGCATCTGCTGGGATTTCTGGACAAAACAGCCATGCTCACTAGCACTAAACCAGTGTACGTTTCATGTTCTGAGAGAGCTTGTCTACCTCTGCTGATCCCAGTCTACAAGTGCTTTGCAGACTCACCCCATCTCTCTGTTCTCCCTGATGCCCCACATGATCTGGAACAAGGGGCTGCTCTGTTCCTGCCTTTAGCTACCCTGTTGACTCATAAGGTGTTGAATCACATGTACAGGATGCTGAAGAGGAGACGTCGTCAATGATAAATGACCTCTGAAAGCAAGCTTTGATGATGCGGTCATGTAGGCTCATTGGTGATGTGGCAGACTGAAGACAGCTGATGCAGGTTGTGGGATTTTTGTCCATGCTAATTCCCAGCTTTGATGCAAGTTCATAACCTCAAAGAAGTGCAACTCCACATTCCTGCAACCTTGAAAGAGTCAGTGGCATCTCCAGAAACTGCAGGTGAAGTGTGTGGCCCACTCATCGTAGCATGGCATGAGGAGCACCCTCACAACGACTCAGAAGCAGGTTGCTGCTGCTCCCTGAATGCTTGCTGAACAGGCACAGCTCCATGGCTCACCAGCTCAGTGTTGGCAGGGCAGCTGTGGGTTTATGGAGGAGTACTACAGAGTCCCTTTTTAAAGACACAGACCTGAAAAAAATAAATTCAAACCACGTAAATATGGTTTAACCTATAATACAGACTGGAATGTTGAGCAAGAATGTCAAACCTACCACGTGAGTCCACAAGCTAAGTGATGAAGGTGCTTCACATCCACCTCAGAGTAAGAATATACACACGGGGATCGAAGCGTAGCTGGGGCACTGCCAGCTTATAACCCAGCTTGTCTGCAATAACAGGAGCATCTGTCTGTGCTTCATGCCACTGACTGCTTAACTGGAACAGGACACTCAAATTTGCACTTTTATTTCTCCTGAACATATTGGTAGGTCCACTCTACTACTAGTAGAGTAGTAGTAGTAGCAGCAGTAGAAGAGTCCAGGGATGTATGTATATATTTGGAGGGGAAGGGAAGCAGGGAGCACCTAAGGGGCCTGTAGTTCTCTTCTTCCCATTAGCATCATCTGGTTTAGCATGCACTCCAGGCCATGTAATACTAGAACATTCTTGTGACTCCGCTTCCAGCACAGACAGCAGCTGCGTTTAGCCTCTGTTCAAAGGACTGAGTCCACATCTGTGTTTTTTGGTTTGCACACACTGGCCCAAAAGCCATCTGGTAATAAGTGTGAAACCACCTTTGCTGGTAGGTGGGGGAACAAGAGTAGGAGAACCTTGGGTGATTTTAATTTCCTTTATAACTTGACAATACATTTATTTATTTATTTATTTATTTATTTTTGTGTTGAGGATAAAACCAAAATTACGCTAGACTTGCAGAAACATTCAGCAATGATTCTTTTCCAGAAGTCTGAAGCAAAATTTCCACTGTGTAAAAACATATTACACTGGAGTGCCACTTACAGCTTAGTTATGCCCAATATAATTCTTATTAGACTTTCAGGAACAGTCATGATTCACTCTAGTTCACATTTGATAGTTCTGTTTTCAAAGCACTGCACAGTCAAGAATTAATTATGTCACTCAGAAGAGTAGAAAAACTCGTTAAGTGCATTTGTTAATTGAGAAATATAACCAAAGAAGGGTAGTGGTGATGTTTTTGCCAAGAATTTCAGAAAAGAAGAAATAAATAAATCTGAAACAGACATTTGAGCAATATTGAAATAAATTTACTAATTTCTTCAGACATACTTCTAGAAATAGTAGAATGTCATATTTCTTTTAATGGCAAGTGTTTCAGTATACTTTCCATCACATCATAATTTGATAGCTTTTTACTTTCAAAGTTAACAGTTGCTCAGAAATGAGGATTAATACATTCAAGATTCAAATAGTTCACACTAACAGAATTAATCTTGTTTTCCCGCATGAACATTTGTTTGTGACTTCTATGTCTGTTGTAGATTTAAAACATTGGCTTTGATACAAAACATGCATTATTTATGAAATACTGGACAAGGGGCAAGTTGCTAGCACACTTACTGAGCTATTCCTCAAAATATCATAGAAATGTTAACTAAAATGCCCTACCTCAAACTCAGATCAGCTTCAGAAAGATCATTTAATACCTGGAAAAAGTTAAGTGATAGGTTTATGCAAAACTTGTCAAGGAAGATCTTGTTTTACATCAGGCTAAATGCAGAACCCTCTTCCCCCGGGAAATTAAGAAGTGTCAGTTTCCATTTTCATCCTGTTTTATCATCCCAAGGAAAGCTGGCATTTCGACATTTTCTGCATGAAACCAGCACTAACCACTACTTATTCATCACCAAGAATCAGACTTCAGCACTAGATGCAAATTCTGCTGCAGTTTTCTTTCTTGTTACACTAGTCAACCAAGTCGTTAGTATTTTTCACCAATGGTTACTCTCCCACACTCATGGATACCAAAAGATGCATTTCACTATTTAAAGGTACGTCCTGGAAAAGCACAGAACACAAATTCCAAAGCTTTTAATCAAAGAATTCCACAGTAGAGAATCACGTTGAAACAATGCTAACAGCCTTTTTTTTTTTCCAGTCATCTCAACATTAAACTTTCATTTCCCACCGCTCCGTGTCTTGAAAGAGCTTGTCAGTTCAAGTAAAGATGCCTTGTTCTTTGCCACAGGCATGGCAAGCTGGTCACACTACATCTTCTGTAACATAACAGCCAGAGCAGTCAGAGGGAAAGCATCGTGCTATGGAGTGAACTTCAGGCTGATGGAGAATTTGTGGAAAATAATAATAATAATAATAATATAATCACATAAAAATTCAGATATATATATATTTTTGAAAGTACATTTTCTGATGTAAAACAAAATTTCTGGCCAGCCCTAGGCTGCTTTCTTGTCATAATCAGGAAAGTGGTGCATGCAGCATCAAGTTGGGCTCTTCCCATTCCTACCTGCATCTTCAGACTAGACCTTGGGTGAATGACTTGCAAAGAAAGGGCAAGGAAAGTCTTGACTCCAGGTTCATCCTGACTCATGCAGCAAGTAGGAGAGTCAGCCTGGCACCTAAGATGAAATAAACATCACCCTTCCAGTAAAAGAGTAGTCTACCTTACCTTACTCCAGGAGGGCTGGGATTCACCGCCCTGTGTATTAGCTGTACGTCTGACTCGGAATACTTCTTTGAACCAATTTCAGGAGCAAGCAATTTGCAGATTGATCTATATTTAGAGTTGTGCCAACAACGCAATCCAGCTGTACTGAAATATGACCCAAAAAAGGCTCTTAAAATGAGCTTGGTAAATTAGCCTATTTTACAGCCAGGCACAGCTAGAGTCAACGATTTATAGTAAATCACTCACAATTCCGCAGCCCGCATCCGCTGCGGAAGAAATAAAACAATAGAATGATCCTAAATAAGTAGTAAACAAATAAAAAATGAATATATAATGGCTGCTGACCTGAAATAAACATTTCATTATTTCATTCACATTGGTGTAGATATTTAATTTTGAGCAGAAACAGTAAGAAATACAGTTTTCTATTACACGTTCTTCGTTGCAGCAATACCCAACTGCTTTTCAGTAGTGCATTAAGCAACGCATTGTTTGTTCTCCCTTCCTCCGCCCCAGGGGAGAGGTTTGCAGAATGATTTGCTTTGATAATTTGGGTGCTTTTCTTTAATGTATATGTTGCAATGCCTTTATATCATAGAGGCTGGTTAAAGAAATCCTGTTTGCATTTATACGATGATCTTTGTGATAGTCTTCAGCTCCTGAGGGAGTTCATTCCACACTCTGGGACCAGACTTTCAAAGCCTTTAACCTCCTGAGTGGAGCACATTGAGGCCAACGAGTAAACTTTTTTTTTTTTTTTATTGATCTTTGCCTTGCTTTTCTGTCTTGAGCTTTATCCCATCTTTTGGATCAGTGATCTCCAAAGCAGGGTGCAGGCCCCCCATGGGGTGTGCAAGACAGCCTGCTAGAGTTTGTGAAGAAAACACCTTTTGTGCCATAAATAAATGTTTTAAACACTGTGTTTATTACATCCTTATTGCATCCTTTTATAATTTCTATTTCTGCTTATGTTTTATAATGTACATAGTATATTAGTACAGTAATACATGTATATAATTCGTAAATAAATACACATATAATGGGGAATGTGTGCTCAAACTCTTTTGTTGATAGGGGTGTTCGATCAAAAAAGTTTGGAGGTTTGGATACCTCTACCTAGATCACGGTTTCTAGATTTTCCTGGTGCCAGGAGTCTTGTGAGGATACATTGTGGGACTGTTGTCTGTCCAAGAGGTGGTAGGAATATGAGAAGATGGCAATACAGATCTGCCAGCACAAGAGTCTCCCACTCAGATAGAGATAATTAAACATGGATTGCTTTATGAGCTCCTATTTGGGTATCAGGGAAAAAAAAAAATAAAATTCTCACAAACTGTGAACGGAACTAACTAACTGAGAGACTATGCATTCACACAAATTAAGCTAGAGGGGATGTGTAAATTCTCTGAGAAATTTTCTATGAGCACCAACTCCATCTCGCTGAGATTTGTGACCCGAGAGTTGATGCCATCATGTTGTGTCCTTAAAAACCCAACTGAATTGCCTAAATGAGCATGTGAATGCAGTTGGGTGACCAGTGCTAAGTGATCTAGCATTAGCTTTTGAAAGTGTTGCCTTCCTAAATTAAATCAAAATATTTCTGAGGTGCCGGTTGTAATTCTTAACATCCTTGTGTGTGTGCCTGCAGGGCTCTTTTATTTACTCTGCTTTGACACAATTAGTTCAGTTATGCCATATGCCTTATCCCTAAGAACACTTACAAAATAAACTTACCAAAAGCCAAGTAGGCACTCTGATTTAATGCAGGTCGTACTGTAAATTCATCTGCTCTCTCACACACAAAAACAACAAAATGCTTTCTAGTTTACTTACAATATCCAGAAATACCTCAATAGTTACACGGAGGTAAGCCTGAAGCCTTCCTGACTTAGAAATCTAATGGAAATCTAATTTCCATTAGATTTCACATTTTAGCACTATTGTAAAAACAGATTTTCTTCCTGAAAAGGCCTTCTGAAACATCCTCTGGAAACAACTGTGTTCCTGGTGGCAACGTGAAGTTGCAATCTCAGGTGCACAGATTAATTGATTATTAATTAAATAGCCTGTCCATTCCATAGGGAGGAGGGAAATAAGATGTTAAACAAGAATACTTCAGGCAGGCACCAGCAATAGCTCACAGAAGCTGTCTGCTGACAGCAGGATGTGATAGAGAAAAGGATATCAGCACCCAGAGCTCCTGGGACATGCTCCAGATCCATGCCATAGTGAAGGGAACAGGCACAAATATTTGGGCAATGCCTTGCCAGGCACTAAAGGGGACAGTCAGGAAAGCCGTGGGTATTATTACTATAATTATGAATTAAATAGAAAGGTGCAGGGGGTGTAAGGTCATCAACACTGCTTTGTGGGAGCCCATGCAGCACTCTGTTGGTATGCACTTCAGCGTGGTGGTATGGCTGACAGCTTTTATGGGGTTGGAAATGGAGATGAGGGAGAGGGATGGCACGAGAGTGCCCAGGCTCTGCTGTGGGCTGCTTCTCTTGCACTAGCGTGCTTTGGGAAAAGAGAAAAGGCAGCACTGAGTCAGAGAATGACTTGCAAAGTGGAATGAGGACTTAAGTAAAGGCAAAACTGAGCCTCAGGGCCCTGAGCCCACTCCCATCCTCCTTGGGGGTTTGGCTGCCTGGGCTCGGGGCCAGCTTTAGGGACAGTGCAGCTGGTGACCCTGGGGAAAACTCTTCCCAAAAGCTCTGCCGGGAGGCCTCAGCAAGGGCTTGTCCCTCCTTCCCCTCCTTCCTTACTCCTTCCTTAGGACCTGCTTTTAAGTGGAGACTTCCCTCGATCACTGCCCGAGTTGTGTTGCAGCTGCACTGCGGTTGAGCCTGTGCATCGCCTGCAAGAGATTCAGAGAATAAAATGTTTGTGTGTCCATGTCTGGCATTGGCAGTGGCCATAAACTTCCAATGGTAGAAACTGAGACACCCTATAATGAGTAGGTCGTTAATCATATTTGGGAGTGTTGTCCTTGTTCCTTACTGACCTGGCATTAGCATCCTCGCTGACAGATTTCACTCAGTATAAGGAACTTTGCTATACATTTGATTTTCTGAGTGATAATAAATATCCCATAAAAACATTTTTAAGAACCACTGGAATTCCCACCAGCAAATATAATTACAGCTGAATTGCAAAATTAGCGAAGTGTGCCATAATAAATGTGTTTGCTTAGTGTTGTTTTCTTATCTTCTCCCGAGACATAGATTCACAAGGATCATCCTACAAGGACATTTTAATAAGAAAAATTTCCAAATTTCATTCCCGTCCATTACTGCATGGACTAAATCCACCCAGATGAGGTTCTGCAGCCCATGATAACTGTAATAACTGCTCCCTAATTAATACGAGGACAAATTAATGGAGGTAGAGAGATGTTTTCTAGGAACTTTGGTAACATAAGGCAGAGTACCACTGGCCTGCTGGCAGATTTAGAAATCAGCGAAAATGAATAAGGTTATCTAGACAAAGAAGAGATGGAAAGCAGATATTGTAACAAAGAGATGACTAAATTGGATTACCTGCAGTCTGCAGTCAGAAAGTTAGGAGGAGGCTGCACCCTGATTGAACAAGCACTGATCAAAGCCATGGGGAAAGTGCTGTTGTTTAAACACCCAGAACAGGAGCTTGGTGCTCTTGATTAGAGTGCATCTTTCACAGCTCATTCACTCCCTGATAAAGCACATCTGTCCGAGCTGCACACTGAAAAATGCAGGACTGCTAAGGAGAGCCGTCAAAGAAACACAAGACATGAAATACCAAGAACAGGCTATTTTTTCAGTGAGGCAGAACGTGAGATCCTATGGTTGTAGGAGCTGACCTACATCCAGAGTAGAGGCCTGACCCGAAGACAGACAAAAAGGATCAGATCTTAAGAAGAAAGCATCAATAAATGTTAATAAATGATTAAAAAAAGGATACATCACTTTAAAAGGGGGCTGAAACTAAGAGGAAGTTCATTGCATTTGCTATGGCTAAGCTGTTGGTAAGGGTGTCTAAAAGCCCCAGCCTGCAAATGCAAGGAAAATGTGTTCATGAGAGCTGTGGAGATTAGGAAAATATCAAAAGGGAGAAGAAAACAGAAAGTGGAAAATAGACTCTGCAATGTATCTCATTATCCATACAGCGACCGTTCGCCAAGGACAGCAGGGGAATCTGCAGAAGGAGTGGAGCTGCCACGTGTCCTCTGGCTCCATCAAGGTGAGGGTGCAGCCAGAGGGGAAGGCTCTGCGACAGGATGGACGAACCTGGAAAGACAGCGATGAGGACAGCTGCTCACAGCCAGCCAGACAAAGCTCTTTGAGAAGGCCTGTGTGCCACCGGGCCCCTCTGGGGTTAAGAGTAAGAGGAGTCATGCACACAGCAAGCAGGAGAAAACGCGAAAAATGGGAAAAAAAAAAAACACTGGGCCCTGTACTGCAACGTGAGCTTCATCAGTGGTATAAAAACTGTGAGGCACCAAACCCCAAAATGGGCTGTCACTCGGCTGACAGATGCCCTACATTCGGGGCTGAGGTTCTGGATAAAACATTACGGATTTAATTCTGCAAGACTACAGTTATTGATATTCACCCGTCAGACCCTTTTCATGCTGTTTTGAAGAATAAGAAGGCTTTAAAAGGGTTATAAATTCCATCTTTGAACATAAAAAAAAAAAGGAGGGGAAGGGGTGTATAAATTACATCACCGAACACTTTCAAATTGTTTTATAGTGCCAGGCCAATACAAAAGCACTTAGTATAAGAGGGAACTAAGCCAAGAATGTGTAACAGAAAAGGCATGAACATGTTTGGAAGAGTTAAAATATCCAGCAGTGTACGCAGGACTAAGTCATGCACTGGCACTGAGTTCGCAGACAGGTGTGCCAGTCGGTGACATTATCATTCTTCCAGTTGTTCCTGAACAGCCCTCTGCCGAGAGCTTCCACCCCCACGGCTCTGCTGGCAAAAGCAATGATGTGAGTGCTCCCTCACCAGCTTCCAAAGAGTACATGGATTAGCTGGTGAGAGGGTTTAAACGAACCTGCTCACTTGGCCTGGAGCAAATTAAAGACCTCTTAAACAAACCCTTTTACCAGCAGAGCTATGGCAGTGCTAACCGCGGCATCCGAGATGGAAAATGGCACAGTTAGATCTGGAGCTCAGTGTCTGTCCACGGGCTTACGAGTGTTCACAAGCAATAGCATCTCGTATGTATAATGCTTGTCCATGTGTATGCTTTATTCTGCAGCAAATGCAATTTTACGCGAAGTTCTTGTGTTGTGGACTAGGTTGACTCATTATCTCCTGCTTGCTCCGTGATAAATGCGCAAAGCAACAGTTACCAAGTGGTGGATGGTAAGTTTTAATTCACGATACCTTCCTGACCTGTCTGTGGTCACAAGGTGTGATTGTGCAGAATTAAGTACTTCACTGCATGTCCTGATTAAGGTTGTAAATTACTTTTCCCAGTATCACTTACAAGGTATTCCAAGAGGAATACCTGCACAAACTCAATTTGAGTTCAGTTTACCACTGAAACTGCTGCTGACTGTAACCCAACTAGTCTTCAGGGAGTTTACAAGTTCTGTTATTGGGAACGAGGCTTACACTTCCAAAGGTCTTCCCTGATGGTAATCTGGAAGCAAGGATTGCAGCACAAACAGATGCACCCGTGTCAGGTGGAACCGCAATGAAAATTCAGCACAGGCTCCTTCCCAAGACAGCTGAGCCCGTGCCACCCAAATCCACTCGGGTGCATCTCCTTCAGCTGCACCTGGATGTGCAGCACAGACAGATGATGGCATCAAGGTGATGGCATCAAGGTCTGTGAGTCCTTTCTTCCCCGTGAGCTTTGAGCATTATTTTCTCTTCCTAGTCCTTGTTCTGTGGAGTAGTGCTGCTCATACTACAGGGTGTCTGCTTATGCTATCTATTTTCAGCTATAATCTATTTTTCCCCTTTCGGCGTATCAGGACAAATGTGCATTTGCTTCTGCCACAGTAATAAGGCTCCAATTCAGCCATGCTCACTGCGTTGTGTGATCCCCACAGCAAATAATCCCATTCTCTAGAGTAATGCTTTTATTTGCGAGACAAAAGCACCTCTCCTATTAGTGAATTTCTAGCTTCAAAAATCCCTTAACATGCAGAAGTATTTGAATTGAAACTTTCATGTGCCTGGGAACATAGATTTCCAATAATACAAAGGACATGTTAGTGGAGTTTCAGCTCTCTAAAAAAAGTCTTGAATCTTCTTTACTTTATTGTATGGATATCCGTTGCAGAAATGTGCTCTAGGAATCGGATAACATCCCATCGGTCTTTGAAGATATCTTGGAGGAGCCAGCCTCATTGTGAAAACGGTTGTTAGGTCTTGGCAGGAACTTTGGGACACAAATCTGCCCAGAAATAACATGCTGTTGGTATCAGCAGCATTTTGCTGCAAATGCCACGATCAGTATACCCTGGACTGGCATGATGTCTCCCATGGCACGATCTGCTTCTCGCTGATTCCTGTAAGAGTTGACTCAGAAGTTAAATATTCTCAGCTGCGACCAAAGGAAACACTGGCTGTGTGTATAAAGCTCACTCCCCCCGTGGCTTGCATACTGTCCCAATCAGCAGGATATTCTACATCGTGGGTTACACAAGTATGAGAATTTAATTCTCAGGGTCTCATAAAATGAATTTTATCCTCTAAGAGTGAGAGATCCTTTTCTTTGTGTAGGAGCTTGCCATTTGTTCAGTGAAACCCTAATTCAGCAGAACGTACAAACACGCTTTTAAATGTTTTGATGGAATGGACTTTAAGTATTATTATATATGGAATTTATCAGCCATGACATTCATCCACTAAGTAGCTCTATAAACCTTTCTCCCCAGATATATCTACATACAGTTGGAATGCTAAGTGGGATTGGATGCGCTGTTTACTCCCTTCCATAGCATTATGCCCACTGAATTATTTTTAAACAAAGCAGTGCCAGTGACTGGCAGTGGCATAGTTTGGATTTGGGTTATTCTGGATTTCATGCAAGACAGCACGCTGCAGCAGCAGCATATGCAACACGATGCATCGATTTTTAATTCTGCTCTCTCATGTGAGGCGTGAGAGCTCTTCATTTACAGGAAGCTGAATCAGTTTATGATTTTTTTATTTTTTTTTTAAACCAACGAACCGTGGGAGACTTGCATGCCTGTCTGCAGTATAGGAGAAAGAAGCAGAAAGAACCAAGGGGCTATCAGAGAAATAAGAAAGCTGCATGCTTTATCTGTAGGATTAGATTTGAGACTGAACAAACCAGTTCTGCTGTCTGCAGGACTAGGGCAGTTAACCACTGCAGAGTTCTTTCCTATACTGTCCCATCAAAAAATGGAACAGGAAAGAGATTCTAGTTGTTGTCCAAACACATGAACTTTGGTACTAAACACCACTGACTCTCAAGAGACTACAGGGGAAAAAGGTGTGCTAAAAATCACCACAAGCTGCACATCAGTGATCGTTTCTACCTAGGAACCTTCGTAGCACATGGGTTTGATAGGGGAACTGAAAAACTGTTGATGAAGGAACAGTGAATTAATGTTACTACAAAATAAATGCATTCTTGCTACAGCATCTCGGGATGCTTTTTGAAATATTTAGTCCCATCATGAATATAATATAAAACCGCATTTGCACCCAAGCAGTCTAAAAATAAAAACTTCTGCAGCAAAGATAAGCGATTTTTTTTTTTTTGTGACTTACTCAGTGACAAGACTGCTATGCAAAAGTTAAGATTACCTGGTGAGACCTGTGTCCATGAAGACACAGAGTAAAAGTATCAAATTCACCACTACAATATAAAGTCTGTTGTCATGAGGCCATTAATGACCAATTAAATTAGCCACAATGGTTTAAGTTGCCCATGTTGAGCACTCTGAATGGAGGAGGAACCCCTCATAGAGAGCTGGCAAAGCAAGACAGCGGTGAGGTGATTTGGGAGGAGCTGTGCTACTAAATGTTTTCTGTGCAAACAGTCCAGGAGACTCTGAGATGTTGTCCCCGAGCAGCCTCTTGCAACGCTGGGGTCGGCCCCGCTTTGAACTCCAGAGGTTTCTTCCAATCTAAATTATTTTATGATTCTCTATCAATTTTATTAGCATTCTAGATTACCCACTGCACTTAAATGCAGATTATCCCTGCAGTCCAGCGTTGGGACCTATAGCTTGTTATCCTCCAGCTCCTCCTGTGCTGTCTGGGCATCCCAGCTCACTCCGAGATGCCCATTTCAAGCCCTCATGAGGGATTCAGGGTACGTTCCCCCTACCTTATGCATGAGTCCAGGCAGGGATTCTTCGTGTAAGCTCACAGCAACCTGCACTGGTTGCCGACAACCTACATTCAGTAAGAAATACTCCATAGCACCACGCATTTCTTTAACCCCAACACAATTTTCAAACGGCTAAGAAGTTCAGACACAGGCAGGTGCTGAGGCAGCTGTAAGTGGATGGATGTGTACAGACAAGGACTGTGAGCTGTAGGGCTGTAGGACGCAACGCACAGCCTAAAGTGGACGAGCCACCAGTCCCCTCCGTGCTGTATGGACGCTGCACCACGGGAAGCTTTCGCTTCGGTGGACCCAGGTTTGAATCGCTACCTCCACCCTGTGCCCCGCCGAGGCACAGCAAATTTCATAACGCTTTATCTCCCGTCCCTCCTCTCACCCCTCGCCTAAATTTAGAGCATCCCTCCTGGAAACCCGACACTGCCTTTGACGGCTTCGGTGTTTATCCATGGGCGGCTCTCCCCTCACCCCTGCAATTGTAGGACGAATTTCTTAACCAGTGGAAACTAATTTTCCACCCAAAGTCTCCTTTTTCTCAATTCTTTGGAAGGAACGTGACATGCTTTGTGGCACCACCTACAGCATTTACAGCATTTACGGCAAACTCTCCTCAGAGCTTTAGGTCATTTCTCTCCCCGTGCCTTTCACGGTACTGAAAGGAGCGAGCTCTCGGAGCGCTTTGAGGCGGAGGATTAGCTTTTGTGTCGCTGAACACGTGCAGCCACAAAACCTGCGGCGCCAGCCAAAGGGGCACTGCAGGCCCCGAAACGCCACGAGTGGGACAGGGGGTGGGGGGCTCGGCCGGCCATGGGTCTGCCCACGTGTGGTGCCATGAACCCGTGGATGGTTTGGGTGGGAAGGACTCCAAACATTGCTTAGCGCCAATGCCCTGCCATGGGTGGGATGCCCCACACAAGGTCAGGCGCCCCGTGATGGCCTTGGTGCCTCTGCTGCTGTGGTGTTGCTGTCTCTTCTCACTGGTGTTTGCCCCAGAACCGCTTGGTTTTGCCCCAGTTCTCCTCACAAAACTGTCTGGTTTTGCCCCAAAACGCCTTTCCTCACATATTTGCTCCCCTTTCTCTGTGGGGCACCCAGCTGCCGGCCGTGTGAGCCCCCCACACCCACCCTCCCCCTGCCCGGTGCTTCCTTTTTACTGATCTCAGCTTTATTTTAACTTTAGCTTTAATTTCATTTCAGCTTTATTTCCACTTCACGGTTTTTAATTATCGACTTTAACCCCTTCGCCGCCGGGCGGGGCGGGGCGGGGCGGGGCT
Organism: Aythya ferina; assembly: GCF_964211825.1. Lineage (NCBI taxonomy): Eukaryota > Metazoa > Chordata > Aves > Anseriformes > Anatidae > Aythya > Aythya ferina. The sequence goes on from NC_140297.1 coordinate 131,088,207, forward strand.
GTGGGCGGGGCTGTGGGCAGGGGCGGCGGCGGCGGCGAGGCGCGGCACGTGCCGGGCGCCTAACGGTCCCGCACGCGCCCAACGGCCCCAACGGGCGCTAACGGGCGCTAACGGCCGCTCCGTCAGGCGGCTGGCCGGGGCGGGCGGGCGCTCGGTGCTCGCTGCCGTTATCCCGGGACGGGACCGGGAAAAGAAAACCGGGACGGGAGGGAGGGAGGGACGGGAGGGAGGGAGGGAGGGGAGAGGGGGGATCCCGCTGCGCGTGCGCAGTGGGAGGAGGGGGGGGCTCGGGGCGGGGGGCTTGGGGGGGAGGAGGAGGAGGAGGAGGAGGAGGAGGAGGAGGAGGAGGGGGGGGCTCAGGGGGGCGGGGCGGGGTCGCGTGACGCGCCCCAGCTGTCGCGCGCCCGCCCCCCCCCCTCCCTCCCCTCCCTCCCCTCCCCTCCCGCCGCCGCCGCCGCCCCCCGCTCGCGCTCCCCCTCCCCTGCGGCGGGCCCCCCGGTGCATTGTGGGAGCGGTCCGTTGTTCGCCCTGCCGCTCGGCCTGATCCGGGGCCTGCCGCCGCCGAGCCGGATCCATTGTGGGCAGCCCGCGGCGGCGCCCAGCTAGGCCGGAGCCGGGGGGGGGCCGGACTTTGTTTCCCTCGGCCGCCGCCCCCCTCCCTCCGCTTCCCACCCTCCGCTGCCTCCTCCCCGGCGGCGGCGGCGGCGACGACGACGACGACGACGACGACGGGCGGGGGGCGCACGCCATGTTCGCGGAGATGAACCGGCGGACGCTGGCGTTCCGGGGCGGCGGCCTGCTCACCGCGGCGGCGGCGGCGGCGGCTGCGGCGGCGGCGGCAGCGACGGGAGGAGGAGGAGGAGGAGGTGGGGCCGGAGCGGGCGAGGCCTGGGAGCCGCAAGCCCCCGAGGCGCTGAACGGGCGCGGGGCGGACGAGGAAGTGGAGCTGGAGGGGCTGGAGGCCGAGGAGCTGGAGGCGGCCGGCGACGAGAAGGAGCTGCTGCTGCTGCCGCCGCCCCCCGCCGCCGCCGCCTCGCCGCCCCCCGCCGCCGCCGCTGCCGCCGCCGCCGGCCCCATGTTCGCCGAGCGGAACCGCCGGACGCTGGCCTTTCGGGGCGGCGGGGGGCTGCTCGGCGGCCCCCCCGCCGCTAACAATGGCTGCGAGGCCTCGGCCTGGCCGCGGAAGCACTTCAACGGGCGGGGGGCGGACGAGGAGCTGGAGCTGGAGGGCGCCGAGGGCCTGGAGCCGGAGGGGCTGCTGGAGGGCAAGGAGCTGGTGCAGGACGGCGGCTCGCTGAGCGACAGCAGCGACGACGAGGAGGACGGCGAAGGGGGCAGCCTGGGCGACGGCAGCGGCGCCGAGGGCGGCAGCTGCAGCAGCAGCAGGCGGTCCGGGGGCGACGGAGGGGACGAGGCGGAGGGCAGCAGCGTGGGCGCGGGGGAGGGGGAGAGCATCAAGCACTTCCCGCTGGCCCGGCCCAAGTCCCTGCTGCAGAAGCTGCACATCTCCTTCCAGGGCTCCTGGCTCAAGGAGTTCCCATGGCTCTACTACTGCCAGGAGACCGGCCTCATGTCCTGCGCCTGGTGCACCGCCGCCGCGGCCGCCGCCGCCCCCCCCGAGCTGATCCTGGCCGGCGGCCCCGTCCCCGGGGGCCACGACGAGCTCTGCAAGGGCACCCGCAACTACAAGCGGGCCCTGCTGCTGCGGCACCACCTCTCCGCCGAGCATCGCCTCAACGAGCCGGGCAGCGCCGAGCAGGTAGGGGACGCGGGGGGGGCTGAGGGGGGAGGGACGGCCTCCCCTTTCGCCCAGTTTTGTGGCTTTTGTTGTTTTCTTTCTTTCTTTTTTTTTTTTTTTAATCCCCGCTTGCCCACGTGTACGGGCTCCTTGACGCGGCTTCCTGTGTTTGTCGCGGCTGCGGCCGGCCTCGGCGCATGGGGGCAGTGGGTGCCCCTTGCCGAGCCCGTCTGTCCGTCCTTCGTGCCGCCGAGGTAAGCCAGGGCAGCCCGCGGCGCTGCACTGATTGAAGGCGCCGGGCACCGCTTCCTCCTGCGGTCCCGGGGGAGGAGGGCAGCGGCCGGAGCTCGGCAGCACGAAATCCCGCTCCTTCGGGGCCCTTCCGACGCCCTGCGCTTGGTGCCTTGCTCGGGTGACTCCGGGCTGCGCCTCCCCGTTGTAAATCTCTCTGCCGAACGCGGTCCTTTAGATTGGAGTTACTTTGCCAGAAATCTGCAGTCGCAACTTGGTGTTTGTTTGAGATAAACATGTGGTTTCCCGAAAGCCACCGTAATATGCCAGCTCGCCTCCGGTGCTTTCGGACTGGTGAAACTCTTCGCGCTCCCTGCCGAACTCAAAATTACTGCATTTCTGGGCTTCTCTTCTGTGTAATGCAGGGCTAACTGAGAGCTTTTCACCCGCGTATGCTCTAAAGAATAGCCTTGCCGAATCACTAGCCGCCTGCAGCCTTTCTCCCAAAGGATGTCTGCACTGCAGAAGTTCGCTCAGATTGGCTAACTGGCAGTAAAGTTGCCAGCAGGCACAAGCTGCTGCGCTCCAGGTTAGGTTACTGCTTGACCTGTCAGATCGAAGCCGAGCTGTTAGCCGGAATTAATCCCTGACTGCTCTGCTCTCGCTGTTCAGAGCTGAGTTTTCATTAAAATGCCCGCCGTGGCTGCACTGATGCATCTGGGCTCCGACTCACAGCGCAGCACTTAAATTGAGCGTGTCGCTCGAGCACTTTAAGGAGCTCAGGGTACCTTGGACAAGAGCTGCTATTCTCATGGGTTGGGTAGGGCATCAGAACAACGGATAAAAAGTTAGGTGAGCATAGCTTTTCTTAGAGCCAGTCAGAAAAGGGATACAGATCTAATTTAAAACTCCCGCAGCACTTCAAAAAGAAAAAAAAAGTTACGAAGTAATACCAGTTATCCAAGACAGTATTTTGGGTCTAGAAGTGCAGCGTTTGCGTTTAAGATGAGTAATGCTGCCTCTACAGTTACTGCATTCACGGACTGAAATTCTAGGGCCCCTGTTGTTACGCACGTCCCATGGCAGGAGGTCGCTTTATCAGTTTCCTGCAATCTGAGTTTTGCTATTCTCTGCAGTATTTTGGCCTGACTTGCCTGAAATACCTTCAGCTTCTATTTTGAAGCTCTCGTTTGTGATTTCTTTTATCTCTTAACGTTTCAAAAACATTCTTTTTGTTCAGTGTTAGTGTGGTATGTTCTGTGCCATCCTGTTGTGAATGATTACCCTGCAAAGGTATGTCCTGTCGCTGTGCAGCCTCCATCTCACTAGATAATGCTACTTGGTGGCACAGTTGGAGGTTTCTCTTACAGCCCTTAGCTATGTGTAAATAAAACATATTCCAGGTGTTGTTTTTTTTTTCCTACTAGACTTAATGCTCTTTCCTTCTGACCTTCCATCCCTGTTGTATCACAACATTTAATATTGGAGAGGAGGGAAGAATCTTATCTTGCACGTCACGGTAGCCTAAAAGTTAATGTGTTGCTTATATTTGAAGATTAACCTTTCACTGTCATGGGAATCCTCATAAAAATGAGCCTCTGCCTTTCTGCCACTGATAACTTGAGAAAAAATAATGGTAGTAACTGTAATAATGAATGAAAACGGATAGGTAAGATGCGTCAGTGGTTCTTTTGTACTTACTAATGATAAGGTTTGGACAAAGTAAGCTTTCAGTACCTCTAGAGAGTGGTGATTCTGAGTAGAAAACAGTGCTGGATGCATCCCTGTGCAATCCCACTGCAGTGAAAAACTTGCTACAAGGGAGGAATTGCAGTTTTTCAAGAGTTACTGTAGTTGTTTTTTTTTGTGGTGCACTTCTGGGTTACACTTGCCTTATTGCAAATATGATTAAGAATAACTGTTTTCTTTGCACGGTTTGTTTAGTTTTCATATCCTTTCACGTTTTTAATAGCACGTCCACTTATCTTGATCCATATGTTTAATTTAATACCAAAACAATCGCCATAATTTTTATCTTAATGCCTCGCTGCCAGATACTCGGAACAAAAGTAGGTAATGTGTACCCTGACCATATTTCCAACGCGCATAATGAGGCAGCAAAGCCTTTGAAATTTAATGAAATTTGGGAGAGATCTTTTGGTCTTTGTCTTAGAGACAACACATATGTATTCTTGACTTGACAAGCTTCAACTGCAGGGCATGTTTAGCAGCTGCTAATAAACATATGGCGTAGTGCCACTCTTGGAGAGCGGGAAGGAAATTGTAGGTGTTGAGACAGTAAAGCAGTGGAAATTTCTATAGGTCTGCTGGATATTACACATGAAGAAGTGAGTGATGATTTCAGTTTATTTTTGGGATACGTTTAATTTGGAATGCCAAAATACATCACAAGTGGTTGCAGCTGCTGTAATTCAAGGGTATGGAACTGTCAGGGGTTGGTGCTTCGTCCTAAGACCAAAATCTTAACTCCTTTCTTTCTCATCTAGTTTTTAAAATAATCTCTCTCCGTGTTAAAGTTTAGAGAGAGATAAAATTCAGCAAGGAACTACTTTCAGGTTTTTTAGAAAATGGACTTAGTTCCATTTTTATTTTTTTTTAAAAAAAAGACACTGGGAAATGACAGCAAAATATTTTAATTCTGTGATGAATTTAGATCCATGAGTTGCAGATTTATCGGCAGTTGTCGGCTCCTCTCTTTAAAGCTGTTTCTTAAACCATTTTTTTTTTCTCTGGACATAATTTGAAGCTGAGCTTTGGCAGTACTGCCAGAAAAGCTTTCTCCAGCCTAACAGGCATGTTGGTTTAAAGCAGAAGCTCTCCAAGAGGAGGAAGGCCTTTGATGTGTTATTTTTTCCATGTGAACTGTAATTGTTTGCTTTGTGTGAGCGGTGATGAATAGAAGTCATCGTGCTTCAGATGCAAAAGTGGCATTGTAGTGGTCTAAGTTAACTTCTTGAGTTACTCACAGCAGAGCAGAGCAGCGAGGAGGGAGTCAGGACCTCGGGGCAGGGACTCCCGCCTGCCCTAGCTTTGTGCAGTGCTCCCACCCGACATGGAGCTGCTCAACCGGGTGTCGGGCAGGGGCGTCGCAACTCCGAATCGCTGCGTTTTGGGTGATGCTGCAGCACGTCAGACAGCAGTGGAGCTGATAAGACCGTTTTACGAGATAATTTTCCTCTGTAGCTGCATGTGCTGGAGAAATTCCTGACAGCTCGCTTCTGTTACAAGGTCCATTTTTCAGGTTGCGAATTGATTTGGGGGTATAGAAAAGATAGCATAGAGCAAGGTGTGGTAATGGGAAAGGGATTACAAAAATGTGGCAAAACTACTTTTTGGATGGATACAGCTGGGGTGGAATCTGCTGGGGTTGTTTTTGCTAACCTCCCCCCGCTCTTTCTCCCAGGAGGCAGAGCATGCTGATGGCACAGAAGGGAAAGAAAAGCCAGTTTCTAGTAGCAGTTTTTGATCGTCTCTTTCAGCTATTAGCTTGTAGGCAGGTTTAATTAGTGAGTTGTACATATGAAAGAGTCATTTATCTATGCATATATTCAGAGACATGTGAATTGGAAATGAGCTCAATATTAGTTTCTCTGAGCAGTTTGGGTTCTGTTAGACCACTTTGTGTTGCACGCAGACTGAAGCTTTTCAAACTTACTCTGTAAATTCCACACATGAGAACACAATTCTTCATTTTCTAGTTTTCTTACGAGTTTTTAAAGGTAAAGTGGTTGAGATAACTTCAGCCAGGGAATACTTTTGTCTGCATTCTGAAAATATAACTTGGCATCTAAGGAAATATTAGCTTGTGTTTCTCACCAGAAAAACATTACCCTTATGATGATTGCTATGAACATAACAGGGGTAATAGAATCTTGAAGATAACTTTGATTTTTTTTTTCTGTAATTATTTTTGTAACTCTAATATTAGAGTGTGTTGTACCTGTTCTGCTCAGAGAGGAGATGCTTGAAACTCTCCAAGGGGGTTATTACATTTCTTCCATCTTTCTCATAGTAAATGCTAATGCTTGGTTTCCATAGACTTATTAACTGTTGGGATGTTAGGGCTTTTGCTTTTTTTTGCGGTGCAGCATTAAGATTAGCTGCTCCCATAGCAGCAGTTAGGCAGTTGTGATCAATGTTACAGTCAGCTTGAAAAAAATCTTTATGCACCCCATTCTGTAAAGCTCTGGGTGCCTGGGGTAAGCACATCTCTTTGCCTGAACACCCCCATCTGTATTTCAGATGTTAGTTACACGATGTCTTTTACTTCCACTCAGCCTTCCATTTTCATAATGAAGACTTCAGCCCTCTTTCCGTAGCACATAAATCTGCAAGTCCTTTTTACCATGCTGGCTTGTCATTTTCTTAAAGAAAAGCTGCATTGTAAATCTCACTTTTCAGCTGGATTGACTGCATACACATCCTCAGTTAAAACATACTCTATCACTTCTCTGTAATCAGACATTGTAAAAAAGACACTGTAATCTGCCTCCTGCAGATTATTTTTAAGCTTTGCGTGGTGTTTAACATGCTCCCAAATAACAAAATTCTATCAGCTATTGTAGCCTGTACCCGACGTCTGCTGTGTACGACGCAAGTCACTGGTGCTTGGTTTGGACAAGAGTGACAACGCTTTGGTATCATCTTTTTTGTTTTAATCTGATCCAAAGTCAGGGTGATCAGCACTTTGAACCTACACAGTGCTACCTGGCGACAGCAACTTGGTCCAGATCTGAAATCCCCAGAACTTAATGTCACACTTAGTTGTTGCACATCTGGGATGTCATTCCTGTTTCTGCGCCCTGATCTGGGAGAGTATTTGTTTTTGTCAGAGAGCAATTTAAAGAAACACATTTAAAAAAAAAAGTGTAAAAAGGTATATATTAAAAAAAAAGCTGAGGCTGGACAAAGATCTGTTGATTGTTTTCATGTAAAAACCTAATTGCTGCTGGGTACTTTCTAAGAAGAGATTTAGAAACAACTTGAATGCGACAGCAAACTGAACTTTGTCTGCACGAAATGCTGAAAACTTTCTCTCTTGATTACTCTGGGCATTATTTGCTGCTTGTAGATGTAAAATCCCTTTTGGGAGGGGGTAGTTCAACCTCAGCTGCTCGGTTGGCATCCCGGTGATAAGCACTGGGGCTGTGTCTTGATGTGAGTACTTATTTAATGCATTAATTCCTCTGTAGTGGAAAGCAGCTTTTTGATATACATGTAGCTGCTGTAGCCCCAAAATAAGGGGAGTACTTTGCTTTACAATATATTTCAGCCCCAGTATACGTTACGGGTTCTTGAAAGCCCATTACCTGTATCAGACCTGTAATACCGAGGCAGTGGAGCCTTTAATACCCCTACCTTTTTTAATACCTGTGAGTCTCTTTTTTGGTTTTGTTTTTAAACAGAGGAAACAAACAAAAGACATCACTGGCAAAATATACTTTTCTCTCATTCAAAATCATTTTGGAACCAGACAGTTCTGAACTGTTCTTTTTTTGCTAGAAAAGAGGAGAGAGTCTTAGAGATCCAGCACAAAAACAACCCTGTCATCATCAGTGCTCTTGATGGCAGCACTGATCAATCAGTATAAGTATGGTCTCAAACATGCCAGCCTGTTACTTTCTGCTTGCTTCTAGCTGCTGCTTTGTACCACATCTGAATCATCACTGTCTAAACATCAGTTACAAATTGCCCAAGTGCTGTAAAGACTTCTTGTTACTCATCAGCCTCTGCCTGAACTAATCTTTAATAACTCATTTCTTGGTGTTGGATTGTTTGATGCTACTGTTAGGAGATTTTTGAAGTCACTTCTGAGATCTCTTCTTGGAAAGGTTGTAGAGAGACACATATGTATTGTCTGTATGATGAAATATTTAGCAGTTAAAGATGTTGCTACTAGGAAGTTTCAGTGAAGTTTGATTCAAGAAAGTCTTAGATAATGTTGCTTAACTTTGGTTTGGTCACCTGCAGTTTTCTGTCCACTTGTCTTCTAATACAGCTATTTAATACTATACCTGCACAATGAGAAAATAATTTTTAAAAGCACCCTAATTTGTAGAACGGTAGAAGAAATCTAGCTGTTGTTATAACTACTCTGACAATGTGTTTTCCTTAGAACATATAAAACAGGTATAGGTTGGGAGATAAGACGTTATATATTCATCTCTCAGCCTAAGCAAATGTTGAATCCATTATCATGGTTGTCTTTTGACCTGTTAAAGTGGAGAGTTCTAAGGAAAAACAAAGAACTGGATATGTGAGAACCACGTAGTTAAATCTTAGGAAAGGAACTCCACATCGTTAATGTATATGGCTTAACAAAGACAAGTACTTAGTGCTCAACTAAATCTTACCTTACTTTTGGCCCCAATTTTACTTCCTTTGTCCTTAGGGCAATTCTGCTAGTTCTGTTTTTGTTCCAAATGGGAGAGTGGGGGGTGGAATGAGAACACGACTCTCAGTTTACAGAAGTATTTTTTTAATTATATATTCCAGCCTGTCTTTATGACCAAGATTATTTATAGATATATATATATATGTATATATTTCTAAGTTTAGTTTCGTATCCTTATAATAGCATTGTATGATTAAGAACATTCATTAAGAGCTAATTATGTTTTTTTTCTGATTCCAGGAGTCAGAGTTACCGTCGGAACTGAATAATGAAGGATACTGTGATTTTAACAGCAGGCCAAATGAGAACTCTTACTGCTATCAGCTCCTGCAAGAACTAAACGAGCAGAGGAAGAAAGGCATTCTTTGTGATGTCAATATTGTGGTGAGTGGGAGGGTCTTCAGAGCTCACAAGAACATCCTGGTTGCAGGCAGCCGCTTCTTTAAGACTCTGTATTGCTTTACAAACAAAGAAAGCCGTAACCAAACCACTGTTACCTATTTAGATGTTGTTGCTGTTCAAGGTTTTTCTGTCATCTTGGACTTCTTGTATTCCGGGAACCTCGTGCTTACGAGCCAAAATGCCATTGAAGTGATGTCAGTGGCCAGCTACCTTCAGATGACGGAGGTTGTCCAGTCTTGCCGCAATTTCATTAAAGATGCCTTAAACATAAGTATAAAATCAGAAGCTCCAGAGACCGTTGTGGTGGATTATAACAGAAGATCTGTTAGCAGGGATGGTATGTCTCCAAGGGATCAGAAAGTTGCCAGTTTCTGGGCAACACGAAACCTTACCAACTTGGCAAGCAGCATAAAAACTGAGAACGATGGTTACTCTATTGATGAGGCCCAAATTGAAAGCTACCAAATGAATGACTGCAGTTGGGTCCAGGACAGCTCACCTGAAATGGCTGAAAGTGAATCTCAAGGAGAGGGAAAAGTTTTTGTGTGGAATGACATGGGCTCACAGGGACAATCAGTTCAAGAACCCGGAAAAGCAAGAAGGAAAAACCAAACTGCAAAGAGATTTATTTATAATATACCACCTAATACTGAAGAGAACTCGGAAGATTGCTCAGTGTTGCAACCATCAGTCCCGTATCCAGAAGAAGATTTGTCATTTATTAAAGAAGAAGCAGGTAAATATCGTGTAGCATCAGTCATTATTTGAAAACTGATTTTTTGAATAAAGTACGCTACTATGTAATTTTTATAAGGCTGTGTTAGGGTCTTTTACTAAAAATTAGCACACAATTAGGATAATTCAGCAATCTGATTCTCTCTCTTGGGTTGCAGCAATGTGTCTTCAGCTAGAGAAAAGAATTGCCTTAGCCCATGCCATGTGGTATATAACATACTTTTTACAACTGACTGTTGGGTTGCAGATCCCTGCCAACTAGTAGGAGCTGAAATCTTCACATCTATATTTGATCTGTAGCTACAGTTAGGCACAAAATCAAGGAGCAATAACTGATGGGTCATAATGCTAGCTGGCTGCATGGAGATTATCTTTATAATTTTCTTTCACTGGCAAAAGATTTTTGTGGTCGTGTCCCTGAGTCTCAACAAGAAACAGAAATAAACCTTCCACTACTGCTTGTTGTAAGGATATCTGGGAAAATGCACAAGGAGTAATCCTGGCTAGTATAATATTGACTCTTACAGCACATAGATTTGAGAAGCAGATGGGAAAGAGATGCCACGATGACTTACAGGAGAGAGAATATCTTACTGTTGAACTGTTTTTCAAGCAAATCTTGAAATGTGACTTGATTCCCAGCGTTGTTTTTTCTTTTAAGAATATTGGTTAATGTAAGTGCTAGAATAAAATTAAATGTATGTAAAGATAAACACAGTCACAGAGTTCTAAGCAGACAGTTCACAGTGTATTTAGAATTCAGGGTAGTGTAGTTTTTAATTACTTTTATATCATATGAGTAGCTGAAACACATACTTAAAATACTGCTGTTTACCTGTGTCACTTCCAGGCAGATTGGCAACTTTGAAAGTGTGACTCTGAACCTTGAATTTCAGAGTTGACTCCCAAATAGAGTTAAATTAAAGGTAGATTTAAGAAATAGCTGGAACAAAGTTCTTTAGACACGTCTGTTTCTAAAGCCTTTTAAAATGAATGGCCCCTTCAAGCATGTCAAGAGACTGTAGGTGTCCTCTGCCTCCCAGGCTCACAAGGTAGAATTAAGAGGAGAATAACTTAAGGAAAAAGAAAGTCACTCAGACCTGTGGGCGTAGAGTATTTTTGTAAGCCAGTGACAAAACACAGTTGAAAGCAACCTGAGTTCTCAGGAAGGCCTAGAAACCTACATTCAGTTTGGCGGAAGGAGGCATGGCCTTAGCTTCTTGCTGTACCCCCAGTCTTGTTGATAAACAAGGTTGGAGAAATCCAGATGAGATCTTCTGGGGCCCTGAAGCCCTTCTGCCCGCGGTGCTGTGGAGCCTTTCTCTGGTGCTGGCAGCTGCTGAGGTGTGAAGAGGCAGTGGGTGGGTAGCAGTCCAGCAGAGGGCACGTGGTGCCTGTGCTGCGTTGTACCAGAACGGATCCGTGTGTCATGTATGCGTGAGCACCGCGATGGCATGTGACAGTGGAGTGGTGTGGACAGGACCTATGGGGAGCTCTGTCTGGTGGGAGCAGCAGCGGGCAGTTCAGGAGATGTCTGTTGTCAGCAAGTGGCACTACGGGAGCAGATTTGGAGGAGCAGCTGTGCTGGGGAGCTAACACTGGCTCTGTGAGTGTAAAAGGTGGTTGCTTATCTGCAACCTTAATCTCTGAACTCAGGGTAGGTCCTCACTAGCTGTTCAGTTCAGCTTGGGAACACACTTGTGAGGAGAATTTCCCGATCTTAATGTACTTTGATTCATATTGTGAAGCATTCTTGGGCTGCACAGGGTTTCTTCTGCGTGAAATGAAAATGAAAGCTGTGTTTGAGAAACATGCCTGTTGTGTGTCAACCACAAACAGCTGTTGGGTCTGCAGCACCAGGTTAGATACAGCCTTAAGTAAAGCAGCTAGAGCTGTGCGTAGTGGGGATACTGGGTCTTCAGCACCCACATAACACATCTGCCTGTGCCGGGCCACGCTGCTTGCTGAAACACGTTTAGCTGGAGTGGCATGAGAAAGGGCAGTAGAAAGTCTGGAGCAGGAGTGGGGGACCTGAGGTGCCATAAATTACACAAATACCAAGTTCCTGACACAATTTAGCATGTGTTTTTTCTACTTCTGATTTATTTGGGGTAGACAGTCAACTTTTTTTTAACTGTTGGAAATATCACAGAGAATAAGTATACATCTAACAAGTGGTGTCTCCTGCAACAAACTGAAATGCTTGTACACATTCTACAGAACTTGAGTAGCTGCTCTGGACCTTTCATGTAGGAGGAGTAAGGGGTGATGGGGGCAGTGCAATAACAATCAAATGAATTCTGAACTTGCTCAGGTTTTTTTGGACAGAAATACCAAGGTTTCCAGTCGTTCATTGTGCTGAAGAATTAAACTACAAAATATGTTCCACACAACATCTTGATGGAAAGAACTGTGGTGGAGGCATGGATCATGGTGAATTTGTGCTGAGGTGTCTGTCCAAAATTTTGGACAGACGTTGAAAGCTCTGTGATTGTAGGGGACAAGTAAATTTATTTATTAAACTAAGAAACAGTGTCAATTAATGATCTCCTTGGTACTGTGACTTCAACGTAAGTGATCCCAAGTATGTAATTATATTTTTTTATGTTAATTCTATTTTGGAAGCCATATCTAATATTTTTCTATTAAGACCTTTACTTTAATGAAGTTCTTTTGTGTTATGTGTGTTGTTTGAAATGAGGAGATGCTGGAAGTAGGGCTTGGTACAGCTTACTTTCAGCTGTTCTCAGTACTTCAGCAATCAGCGTTCTTCCTCCTCTGCTGCTTGTTAGCTTTTCCTGTGCGCTACTTGGGTGCTAAGTGCATTTGTTCTGTAAAATGCTCTCGTCTTTAATGGCTCCTTCCAGCCCCAAGAAAAGGTGCAGGAGGGAGGAGGAAGAGGGATAAAGAACGGAGAATTGGAAGAATGTCAAGAATGGGTTGTAGAATAACCTGCAGGTTATATGATAACTTCTCAGTTGTGGATTAAATTTCCTGTGGAGATGAAAATCTACCAAAAAAAAAAAAAGACACTGGAAGTTAAAAATCCACAAAAAAATGTTTTCTGGAACAGATTTAAAACAACGAAGTTAGAAGAAAAAGAATGAATGGTGAATTCTTGTGATGCAAGCTAAGGAATACACTCTCACTTTCCCTTTGGCTGCTAAAAGAGAAAATGAGCTGCTTCTGTTACGCTTTGTAGTGTGCTTCTGGGATAACTAACACCAGCTGTGGTTATTAGATGTCTGATCACATGCAAAGTGAGTTGCTGTGTCCTTGACTGTGGTTTTAGGTTGTTTGGCTTTTTTGTGAGGGGAGAGAAATACCATAGGCTTACTGGAAGGGAAGCCAATATAAGAACATTCCTCTCATTACAAAAACTTAAAAACAAAAACTAGAACAGGATAAAAAACAAAAGCCACTACCTTGAATCGTGTAGTAGATGGACTTTCCAGTTGGGTACTGCTAGGTAAGTATTAGATAAACAACAATAAAAGTTTTCTGAGCTGTCACCTTGTGTCCCAGTAAAGCAAACGTGCTAAACTGCTGCCTGCTGAAGGTGAGTTTTCTTGCAGACATCCATCCATAAGGGTATGTCAGCTTCTCCCTCCTCTCACCCTGCGTTGCCAGTGAGTTTATATTTAACACCTTTCCTGCAAGAAGTAGCACTTTGGGCTTCAAATAACTCTATAAAGCTGAGATGGGTTTTAAATTCATTGTGACATTTTTCTTCATTGATCTGCTTTTACTGAAGCCTTCAAGCACTCTCCAGTTTTAGCTACGTTAATTAAAATAGCTGAGCCTCTCCCTGCTGAAGGTACCATCCATCTTGCTATTTTCTGTTCTAGCTGATAATCTTAAAAACGCCTGCACTGTTTACAGCCACGGTGCATCCTACAATTAACCATTTACCATGGTGGAAATAACCGTGCAATCAGTCAGTACCTCTGGGTCAGTTTGCAGTTCTTAAAAGCTCAGTGATTCTGACTGGTATTTTTAGTGTCTGTTTGTGAGTTTATTACCACTTCTTGAATCTGTTTTTCATTTGGGCTTGGTTTTTGGAGTGTGTGTCCTATTCTTAGGCTTCAGAACACAACAGAAGTATTGCTTATGCTTTCCAGAGCTGACCGTGTTGATTCTAACAGACACTTTAATGGAGTATTCCAGTAGCGTTATGACGCTAACACTGGGTCGCTTGTTAGCATGATTTTCAGGCCATATAATGCTGTGTTATGCATTGGATTGGACAGGGCTCAAGGCAAAAGATAACAAGGACAGGATAAAAACAGCCCTCTGTGGAACAGGAGTTTTCTGGATAATTTCGTAGGTCTTAAGGATTTGAATTCAGTTTGCTATAAAAGCAACTATTTTTCCAGTATGTTACAAGCGGTGTCTCAAGCTGCTTACAAAAACGTGGTGCTAGTCACAGTTCTTGTCATATGCTGCTCCCTCAAGTCATAACTTGATCAGGACTTTGCAGTAAGAATGGGTAACTTTGTATTTAAAGAAACAGAGACTGAGGGACTTATCTGGACACACACTTCTTGTAGAGGTAAGTCCCATTTGACTGTCTGATTTAGGAAGAAAACAAGTATACTAACAGGGAACTAAGCTTATTTTTCTCCCCCTCTTTTCTGATTCTGTGACTCTCAGTCAGATCTTCATCAGACGTCCGGCTGATGCCCTGATTGAAAGATTTAAGTCGCTTAATGGACACTTAACCTCTCTGTTTGCTTCATTTCTTGTGTAAGCTGGAAATGAAGGCCCCAGGGGTTTTGAAAGGCATTTAAAGAGAATACAACACCTGGGAGTCAACTGCTTCCCTACCCAGTAAATTTACCTCTCCTCGGGATGATCCTGAAGATGAGTAGATTCTCGTGGAATGGACAACCGCTGACCTCATAACTTTAAGGAATATTTTGTGTATTCATATATTGTTTTTTTTTTTTTTAAATTAAAAAAAAGTCAGGGCAGGTGGGTTGGGGAAGAAGGTTACGTGGTGTCCACGAGCACTTGGATACAGATCAAGATTTGCACTGTCATCTAATTGCACAGATTGTTCAAGTTCTGCTTTTTGCCTTTGCCATCTGCCTGGAGAGCTGCTTTTTCTCTCAGTGTAAGTGAAGCATAGGCAATACATTCACTTCTAAGAAGTTATTGATCTGAAGTGTTGACTTGATCTTTTCACTACCTCTACTATTTATGAAATAGTGATGATGCTGGGAACAGCTACATAAATAAAAACAGGGGCTGCATATCTTCTTGATTTGTTTGGGGGACAGCTCCAGCTGTAGAAGTGAGCCCTGCTATTCCTTCAACTGCATTCCCTCCTGCACCTCAGAGATGTAGCTCAGGAAGTCACACCAAATTAACTTAATCATATGCTGAGCAGTGAAAGTGTTTTTGATCCAGAAGTTTCAGATCCTCTTTGATTGTAGATGGCTTCATTGTGGTGCTTTTTTCTGAACTATCATGAAGATAAAGAGTACAACTTCCCTTAAAAAGCACTTTCTTTTCCTCCAGATAACCATTACCCTAAAAAAAAAAAGGGGGGGGGATTGTGGATAAAAACAAGACTATTTCCTGCATTCTTGTCTTCACATGTCTGCCTGCTCCCAGATGACATTTATGAAGCAAAGGACTCTCAGTAATGCCTGTCTTTGCTGACATGGTACAGAAAAGCAACAAGTTCCTTATTTTACCTGCAGGTTTTCTGCCTCGATGGGGCTGTTCGATTCAGTTAAAATACCATAATGCGCTGTGAGAGTTTTTGTGCTAGTGTGGCCGTGTCACATCAGAGTTTGTAGAAGTATGAATTGACCAATTGCTGTTCAATTCCTCCAGTATAGCTTGTTTCTTGTTGTTGCTTGCTGTTTTTTAGTTGTTTGAGGGAAGGGGTAGGTCACCCTCAGTGTTGGTAGCTGTAGTGTAATAGGTTGCAAGTTCCAAGTGGCATGTAGTTGAACGAAAATCACTCTTTTCAGCTCTGTTTTCAGTTTCTCTTTGCTGCTAAGTTCTGGCTGCCCAGCTGCTCATGCTCTGTGTGCTGGGTGAATTCTGGAGCTGTAGAGGACTTGGAGTAGTTTTGTGGGGTAGAGGAGTAGGCAGCATTTCTTCTTTGTGCTGGTTCCCGTTCAGGTATCAGTAAATATATCCAACCAGAAATGTGTTCATGTTGTAGAAACTTTATACTATGAGTAGAATACTATGGCGTAGCAAGTTTATATCATGCTTGTTTGGGAGGGTTTTCCTGTTTGATTTTTTTTAAATAGATCGGTGTTTTTACAGATCTGTGCCTTGATCTTGTACCTTGTGTTTCTTCAAAGCTCTGTGTAAAGACAAAATCTCTCGGTATTCCTGGACAAAGTCAGACTTCGGCACAGTTTGTCTGGAATAAATGATACTGAGATACCTGTTTAGCACAACAGTTTGGCCATTTGTGGTGCTGCTGCTTCTTAGATTGCCTGCAATTAGAGAAGCTAGCACAAATTGAAACACTCCTTCCTTAACATTTCCTTTCAACTATTTAGCATAAAAAGTTGTTCTGTTCAAAACACTTTACATAGCAGTGGTACCTGTGCTTATGTCCTTCCATAAGAATAAATGCAATTGAATACATACTGGTTCTTGGTGTATTTGTCATGACTACAAGTAACGCTGTGATCAGTGGCGCAGCCTAGCAGCAGCGAAGGCTGGCCTCATGCTGGCAGAACTAGCAGAAACTGGCAGGACTGGCAAGTCCCCTGTACTCAGGACTGGCAATGCAATGCTTGAAATATCGTGCCCAGTTTTGGGCAGCCCAGGTCAGTCAGCAAACTGGAGGGAGCCCAGTGTAGGGGTAGTTAAGGTGGTTAGGGGGCTGGAGAACGTGTTGAAGGAGGGGCTGGGAAACTGAATTTGTTCAGCACGAAGAAGCCCGAGGGGGATCTACCTGCAGTCTGTAACTGCCTTAAGGTGATTCTGGAGACAATGAATCCAGCTGCTTTTCAGAGGTGCACAGTGAAAGGGCGAGAGTCTTGTCACAAGTTGCAGCAAGAGGCATTCCCCAGGTACAAGTTGTTGACCATGAAAGCAGTTGGGTTGGAGCAGATTGCTCAGACGGTTTATTGAATCTCCATCCTTGTGGATATTTAACACTTGGTAGGGTTCAAAGCAACATATAATCCAGCCTTGAAGCTAGCCCTGCTGTGAGCTAGGTTGAACTGGGTGACCTTCAGAGGTTCCTTCTGATCTCAGCTCTTCCTCGAGTCTGTTCCCTGAGACCAGTAGCTCCCCCCCATAACTGATGTGGATGGGGATAGCTCTCACCCTCTCGTGTTTCACTGTTGTTGCCTTTCTGGAGACACCAGCAAACTGGCTTTGTAAGCAGTGACAGACTGAGTGGCACCCCCTTCTTGGGGGGGATTTTTGGAGGGGGTGATGATAAGCGAGTTGTACAAACAGATCATATATTTGGCAACAATTGCCGGTTATCTGTCAGGGTGAGTTGATGATGGTTCTGCCTCCATAATCAAGGCAGTAAACAAGTTCTCATGAATGGGAGCTAGCAAAAATTAAGAGCACTTGGGAGTGGTATGGGGAGTATTTGTAAGATTGCACTGGCAAAATATCTTAAGTTTGTCTGAGACTTGTGTTGCAAGAGGCAGTTGAGAAGTAATCTGCCTTGACCCCTTTTCAGAAGCAAGGTTAAAGGAGTGAGTAATGCTCTGGGAACAAGCAGTACAATATATTTTCTTTCTTCTACCTTGCCAGTATGTAACTCTTGGCAGCACTGTTTTTTTTTCCTGTCACATTACTTAACATAAGCAACAAATCCAGCTCTCTAAGAGCAAACCAGATTGTATCAGTAGATTACCAGTGCTCTCTTTACGATCCTTGAAAGCTCTGGCCTAATCGCTTATCTGATCTACTTCCTGGCTTTTTCTGAATTGATCTGAGTAAGCAGTCAGTGTCAGAAAAGTTGGGGAGAAAAGCAGTCCTATTCCTTTTCTTCTTCCTTTGGCACTGTTTTTGGTGGTAATATATGTATGAAGAAAACAGAAGCTGGATTCATTACAGGGAACTGTGTCTGCTGTGCAGTTTGTATCCCTTCCCTTCCTGCACCCTGCTGCCATACCCCTTTCTATAGCGACCTGTTCAACATCTTCTGTCACTGAGCTTCGCAGTCTTTCCCCTCTCCTTTCCTTCCCAAAAGTTCAGCTTATTTCTGGTCACAGAAAAAACAAAACTCTGTCCAACTGAGGATGTGCCTGCTCATGTGTTCTTCGTGGTGATATTCCCCTACCTGTTGCTCTGAAAACTGAAATTCAGCGTCTGGCTTGTGGTTATCCTTTTGCCTGAGAAGGAGCACAAGTTAAAATGTAAAAGCCTTCCATTAAGTTCTTCTGTCACGTAAAAGCCCACACGACCCCTTCATGGTATTTGGAACGGCCTTAATCTCCTCTCAGACTGACATGGTGAGAGTTTTAATGCTGATAGTTAATCAGTTTGTGTTCTGTTTTATTAGTGGTATTATTTTGGTTCTTGGTTTGCTTTTTTTTTTTTTTTTTTTTTTTTTTTCTTAAACAAGAAGGATCAGGTTGCTAATAGAAGCCTCTTCTCCACGCAGGATGGAAGCATGGGTGGATGTTGGAGGCCAGCTGACATTTGAATGATTAACCTACGCTTATTTTAGGAATGAACAAAGCTGTAAAAAGCTATCCTTAGATGAGGGGAAAGCTGTGGTCAGATGAACCGGTCTGAAGATACAGAAGATTACCCTGTTTTTTGGTCTTTCTCATTACTGTGTGGATTCTGTTGTCTCCCCCCCCACACTCCTTCTGCCTGCTCTGCCCCCACAGCTGTGTATGGAGCTGCTTTCAGTCTCCTGTCAAAATCTGGGGTTGTGTTAACTTGCCAGGAACAACTTAGGTGGTGACTACAGCTGCAGGTGTGAGAGGAGCTGTAGCCTGGGTGGGAGGACTGGGAGAGAGCTCTGCGAGCCCCTGGGGTTTGGGGCATCCTACACGTGGCTCAGCAGCAGTCGGGAGCTGATGTGGCTGTCGGCTGCGCGTCCACCTTGGGGCAAGTGCTGGAGCCTGGGCTGCACTTCGGTTACGTGTAATTCATGTCCTCTGTGTGTGGATGAGCCATGAGATGCTACAAACTCATTTTCGGTGTTTTAAGCCTGTGAGGTGTGTGCACAGTCTAGAAAGAAGGTTTTCTAGGTCAACACATTATTATGAGAAGGAATAAGCATTAGGTTTAATTATGATCTGCTTAATCCTGTGTTCTGCAGAGACCGAGATGTCTGTAGCAACCTCTTATCTCTTGTGGTATCTAGACCAGTGTTCTTTCATGTTGTAGCAGGTCTTCTCTTCACATTGGAGGTAGACAGACCTAGTAGCTTTTTATCTGTGCTAGACTACTGCTCTGAAGTCTCTTTGGCTTTGTGCCGGGCCTTATGCTACGATCTAGGTCTCCCGAGGGATTTGAGCTCCTGGCTTCCCTCAAAGTTTGATACCAGCTGCGAGCGTAGATGTTCCTTGTGAAATTCCCTGTGTGCTCTCCTAGATCCAGAAGAATTCTCCTAGATGTGTAAGAACCATCGAAGTGATGGTGTTATATGTGTGCATGCTGGACTTTTTACTTCTGGTCAGTCTTTGTATGTTTATTTTGAAATCTTGTGTGCTATTGCCTGTACACAGCACGTGCGTTACACAGTCAAGGCCTCGGTCTGTTATCTTGCAGGTCCTTCTCCTAAAAAGGGAGGGGACGAGGACTGAGTAAACTGCTTTAATTGTTGCTCTTCCACTGTACAGCTAGAGACAGGGCAGTTCTGTTGGGGGGGAATAAAACCACGAAGAAAAGGTCTAATGTTTTAAATTATAAAAGGTGTTTTGCTCTTCTATTAGCTCCTGAAGTCTGCCTTAATTTGGAGGCTTTTAGCCTTGAAGTCATCATCTTAGCTTTTGCCCGGAGCTGTACAGCTCTGCTTCCTCACTAATCCTTTCTTGCATATTACTGAAGGAAGGTTTAGTGCTCACCTCAAAGGAATGTGTAGTTGGCATGCCTGTAGGGTATCTGTTCTATTGCTTGAGCTGCTGAGATGGCTTTGTAGGAGTAATACAGCTTCGAGCTAGCGGGAGGACTTCTTGCCTCTTTTGGACATAATGACGGCTATTGGAGTTTGTGGTTTAAAAGGTTTTTGGTAAAATGTTGTCCTCATTACTTTGTTTTTTCTAAGGTGGAGGGAGGTTTAGTCTTCCCTGCCCCTTCCCCCCCCCTTCTCTCTCTCTGCTGAAATAGCTAGGTGGGTAAGTTAAAATACTGACATTTCTCTTACTTCATCCATTCAAGCTGTGATTTTTAAAAGCTCAGATAGGTGGAATAGCTTTGTGCTTACTCTGTGGTTTGGCAGTCGCAATACAGCTTTGCTTATCATTTGCCATTGTGTAAAGGATATGGCAGAATTCTGGGTTTCCTATTTGTTAATTGATGTCCTTTTGAACTGTCGTCTTCTCGTGTTGCAGCTGCAACTGCTGCTGCCAACTGTAATACTGCGTGAGTGAGAAATAAAACTCATATCTATGCCTAATGCTGCAAGGATAGATAATTGGTACTTTTCTCCAATAAAACGGTAAGTTATGGGTGTTTCAGTGTGCTGCTTACACTACTAGCTGTACGAAACTGTAGTTTACACTGAGAGAAAGAAGTTCCTTTCCTAGAAAAATCCTTGGAATGAGCAGCATGGGGACAAGTCGAAAAGGCTTTGGACCATTAAAACCTACAGTCTCAGGGTGGAAAGTAAAAATAGATCCATTTGCTGTGAAGTCCTTCTCAAGGTTTCTGACAGCAGTGATGTTGGGAATCCAGTGTGGCGAGGATCTCAGCAACATCCAGACAAATAAAAGGAAATCTGCCAGTTTCCATTGCAGTTTGTTTATTTAACAATTATGTGCCTGTGAAGAAAGTAATGGATTTATGAGTTCATGTTTTCCAGCAAACTCCTGTCTTGGGGATTGGGGGGGGGAAGATTGATTCGCTTTCTTGCCAGGAGAGTCTTTGACCTACAAATACAGTTCTGTCAAATGCCTAGTGCAGTTTCTGGTGTGCTATTTATAGTCCTTTTTCTGTGTGATATATAACGGTGATTCTGTATTCACTCATGCAAATATTACTTGTTACAAAATTGTAGATGTATAACAAGCAAATATCTTTTTCTTTTCAAGGCATTGTTTGCTTCTGACTAATTTTGTTCTTTTAAAGGAGGGTAAAAAAACTACAAAGGCCATGCAAACTGCAGGAAGAGCTCGTCTAAAGACCAAATGTAAACACAAACTGGTGTTTCAAGCTGGTGTATTTCTAGTAATTATGGTCTCTTGAATTGATGTGGTTATAGAGCAATGGGGGTGATTATTCAAAAAAGGATTTAGACAT
This sequence comes from Aythya ferina, assembly GCF_964211825.1. Taxonomy (NCBI): domain Eukaryota; kingdom Metazoa; phylum Chordata; class Aves; order Anseriformes; family Anatidae; genus Aythya; species Aythya ferina. Next base: position 131,109,146 of record NC_140297.1, read on the forward strand.
AGCTGTAGGATACTTAGTATAAATAGAGGTATGTAAAACACTTTGAATACCACTGAGATCGTTTAAAGCAATAAAGCAAATCACACCTGTAGTAGAAAATGGGTATATTTGTACCAACTGGTAGGCTGCCTGTGGTAGGCCAGATGGAGTCACTGCGCTGAGTAGTTCTAAAGAGAAAGCACTAGAAAACTTTTTAGCACTGGTGTGATGATAGCAAGGGGATAAGTATCCTTACCATAAAAGTTCTCATGGTCTGAAAAAGGCTTTGAATTTTTCCCAGGTTGGGGTTGAAAAAATGATGCCATGGAGAGCAGGCAAAGATCTAATTTAATTTAAAACACGAACACAGCTTCCTTCATTTCAGTGTTGAAGATGATGTGAAAGAGGTTGATAACCATTACGCTTCTAAGGTTTTGAACTTTTTTGTCGCAGTCAAAGAAAGATGCATATTTTAAGATACAAACTGACTGATTAGGTGGAGGGAAGCTGAAGTAATACTGTGTCTGTAATAGGTACTTCAAGTGACTTCAAGTATGGACTGCTGCCGGGTACTTCAAGTGACTTCAAGTACGGATTGCTGCCGGGTACTTCAAGTGACTTCAAGTATGGATTGCTGCCGGGTACTTCAAGTGACTTCAAGTATGGACTGCTGCCAGAATCTTGGCCAAAAGAAGCTTGGGAAAATGGCAAGTATATCTGATACAGAACAGGTTGTTTTTTGTCGCTGATAGCAGTTCTTGTGTGTCGCTGCAGGTAATATTTGATTAACTTCCATAGAGATTTATTAGATTGTGTGTTTACATAATCTTCTCCCACTTCATTTGCCCTTTTGCATAATGTAAATAAGACTACTTTGGAGTGAGAGAGAGAGAGGAATTCAAACATACGGGAAAGTTAAAACAGAACATGACCTATATTGACTCTTGTATTGTGCATGAATATGAAGGTACCTGAAGTCTTCAGTTGTCTGATAGCTTTTTTGTAAGCTAGCTACAGATTAATTAGGCTTTAAAATTGAACACTTATTTAACTTTGTATCTTTGTTTATAATTTTAAAAGTAGATCTCAGCATACTTCCTAATATAAAAAAAAATACAATATCGGCTTTGCATACAATACAGTAAAAACTAAAGCCATCTTCAGTCAACTTTGTGGTGTGTAGCCTACCCTTTTGCAGCTTCTGTGTCTTATTTATTCAAGTGAGCAATTACCTGTAATTATTTTCTGTCTGAAAACATTTGGAATGTACCAAAAAAACACCACATCTTAAACTGTTATTGCTAGATCATCAAAATATGCAGTCTTTAGTTTAAAAAAAGAGGACCTTGAGGATGCATAAGACTGGGTAATGGTAATTCCTGCCTCTGTACGACTTTGAGATATTACTGGTATGTGGTTTATGGTTTACTTCAGATATTTTTGGTTTTACAAATGGAAGAAATTGGGTCATCAGAAGGTGAAACTCACTAGTGGGTAAGGGATTCAAACTGAGGTCTTTTGAGGTCTGCCTGTTATTAGTCTGTTAAGTTCCCATACATCTTACAGCCCTGATGTCTGTGTGTCTGTCTGTTGTACCTCTGCTGAAGTATATAAAACTACAATTCAAACCCCTTTTTGAACTTTTATTTTCCGTATAGCCCCTTACATGACATTATGGTGACATGCAGTTTGCGTGGGTGCTCAGATACACCAAGGCAATTTTTGAATGCTAGCAAAATTTAACTTCCACATTATGATGGAAGTTAATTTTTGAAGTTTTTTAACTGGGAGGCATTATCTTAGAGGTGTGCACATAACAGACGAGTTATTGCTTTCTTCCTGCCAGCTTGCAAGTTAGAAACTCTCGCACATAGTCACGTGGCAGTAGAGCTTTTCGGATGCTTCCTTTGTAGATGGTTACAATCATGTTCATAAATTCTTACCTCATCTTTCTCAAAATCTTTGTATTCCTGTGTGGCTGTTTTCATAACTGTCACAGCATCCTGTGCCCTTCTATGTTATATAGCAATAGGCAGCTGCAGTAAACCTGGGTTTTGCAGATAACCTTTGAGCAAACTGTGTTGTCCCTGGCCAAGTGATGTTAATAGGTCCCTTTTTCAGAAGACAAAACTGGGATATTGCTAATTCCAGAAGTTTTTTATGCTCTATTTCTTCTGCCATTAGACTGAATTTGATTTTGGGGAGAGGCTAAGTGAGTTCTAATAGAGTAGTTATCTAAACCAATATCTTACCCTTGTAGCTATTCCAGAATTATGCTACCTTTTTACTATCCTCTTTCTTTTTTTATAATATTCATTCTTGCTTGGTTATACCTTTTTTTCCTTTGATATAGATTTAGATCTTAGGGCAGGCACTTCCTGCACTTAGTTCTAAATAAATTATTGGGAGAGAAGATCATAACTTTCTAAATGTCGCAGCTACAGTGTTTCTAATCTTAAAGTGTTTTCTGGTATAGATGACTTCTGGGAAATGGAATTATTGTTAACTTGCAGTTAACTCGCTCTGACTCATGAAATAATACTACTTTTTCACAGAATTGATCTGTACTCCTGTTCTTAAAATTCCTTGTTTACAGCTAGGTATTTTTCTAGCGAGATCATACGTGCTGGACCCACCGGTAGTTGTGGTTTTCTGCAGGCAGGCAGGCATTGTTCTGATTTGGCTGATGAAAAGTCACGTGGGTGCTTTATTGTTTTGGCACCTGCTTATTTTTGTGCACCAGGCAGAACATATTGAAATTATCTTGTGTTTCATCATCTTTTCTCCTGATGGCTTATTTTCTTGTAGGCGATTCCTCTGCTTTAATCATGAACAAGTTGAAGTGTCCACACTGTAATTATGTAGCCAAATACAGAAGAACACTAAAGAGACACTTGCTCATTCACACAGGCGTGAGATCATTCAGTTGTGACATCTGTGGGAAGCTGTTTACTCGAAGAGAGCACGTAAAGAGACATTCCTTGGTAGGTAACATCTGTTTGTGTGTGTGATGCACATGTACATGTACAAGTGGGGTCGTTACTACATTGTGACAAATGTAAAACTGTTTTATATTAATCTAAAATGGATGAACATAAATGTCTGTCATAACTGCCTCTTACATTCGTACTCCATGCAGTAAGTGCATTCAGTAGAATGCAGTACCAATTAAGACAGTCTCTGGAGCTCTGATAGCTAATTTGATGATTACTTTGAAAGGATCATGAGAGTTGCAGGATTTGTAAGTATCCTGTAGATAATGAAAGGAAATGTTGCTGTAGTGTTACAGCAGTAGAGTAGCACGTCTGCATATTCTATAATGTCGCACCACCATTTTCTGTGAGGACACCATGTTAAACAAGAATTGTACGTCTTGGGGTAGTTCTGAAATACTTCACAACTAGGCAGTGCTGTAGTGTATTATGTGCTTTAAGATTTTGGTTAAAATGAGAAGTACGTGATATACAGACAGTAAATATCCTTCTGAACTGACATTCTGCAAGTACCATCTACTCAGCAGTTGAGCTTACCCTGTCCTTTGTATGTTGCATAAATGGGAATTGATTTGAGTGCTACTTATCTGAAGGGTCAGAGAGCCTATTATCTGTCTTGGGTACATTGCAGGTAGTTTCTAGTCTGTAAGGAAACAGGTGAGATTTCGTGATAGTATTTACTGTATAAAATCGAAGGTGTGTTTTAGGGAGGTAACAGAAGTAAGATCATATTGGTAGAGAGAAGGTGGTAGCATTTCTTCAAGCTGTGATCTCAAAAATAAAACAAAAGAAAACAACAACAAACTCATTTTGCACATACTCAAAATAGGCTACTACGTGGAATAGGGTAATTTGGGCTTTTTCTCCGTTTTGATGGCTTTCCTCAGGCCTTTGAGAACCAGTGGGTCAGCTTATAAAGGTTTTCCACAAAGTCTGTGTAGCCTCCTGGCTTTTGTCCTGTGGTTCCTGAATGAGTAGAAAGTCTAGTTGTGAGTTTCCAGGTTTTCATATGGATGCAGTAAAGAGCTGTTGGTGCAAGTCGTCTTAACTTTCCTTTCTGTCCTGTGCTGTCATAAAATAGACTTTCTGTTAGCCAGTAATATTTTTAAAAGTAAATGATTATGGGAATATATAAGAATGTAATTCTAGATGATGCCTAAGACCACTGTAGTAATTTTCAGTTTTCCTGAAACTGTTGTACAGGTAGGCAAGGCAAGTAAATTTCTTTTAAAAATTTTAAAAATCTTTCATCCTGCTTGACTTCTCTCAGTTCAAATATACCTTTCTAGTCTGAATCTGCTCCCTCTCATCCTGCTGGTATGAGCCACTGGGTGAAGGCTTAGATGCTTGAAGGGACAGGAGTACCTATGATGTTACTGAGTCTGAAGGACACAGTGTTCTGTCGTATGTGTAGGTGACTGCAGTGATGGATGTGGTGAAGATATGTGGTGCTTTTTTGGCTGGGCAGAGGAAGTAAGGTGGTTATTGCCTTATTGGTGGTGATACCATGTGTCCCAGGAGCTAAGTTGTAGCAACTGTACAGATTAAGAGGGACTGAAGTAACTATTTGTTTCTTGACCTTGCTTTTTTTCCTCATCTGGGTGGTACTTTCTCTTTTATCTGAAAGAGCAACTTTTTCAATGTGACCTCAAATGGGTTATTTAAGCGCATAATTGTAACCTGCTGTGTGGACAACAGATACGAGAAAAAAGCCTTCAACTTCATTTTTTTTCCAAGACAGTAACTATTGTTTATTGTTGCCCAGTTGAGCTACTTGTAAGAGTAACGTACTCTTGAATTAATTTTTCCCTGTTCTTAAAATGTATAACAGCAACTACTCTGTTAGAATTGCACTGTTGGCTAAATATTAAAATTTATGTTCAGTCAAGTTAGTCAACAGTGGTCTTCTAAGTCTGCATGCAGGCTCACTCAACCTCAAGGACAAAATTCAAACGGGAGTGAAAAGGTGTTGTCAGCATTGGTTTTGCTTGGCTGGCGTCGGGTTGGGGGTATAAAAGAGGGATCCTGATCTTTCAATTCAAACTGAATTTAAACTCCTGCTTGTTTATAATTTTTCTGGGCTTAAAATTGTAATGGCAGTTTTCTAAATGAGCATATCTGGTAGGATACTGAGTGCAACATAAGTGCTTATACTTGTTCTTGGTGCCATTTGGTGTCTTGGTCTGAACAGTGAGCAGCTGTAAAAATGAACACTCACCTCCTTACAGAGTGGGCAGCTATTCAGCTACCCACTGAGCAGTAAGGAGGTGGTTTAGTTAGGGAAGTAGCTGATGTAGTGAGAATGGATCTCTAGCACTGCTCTTCCTCTGAACAGTGTTGAGGTACTAAAAATGTTTTTTGTTAGTAATTAGTACTAGAATACTACTTTTAATATATACAAGCATAATCTGATAATCTGATGTACGTGTTTTCACCCTGTAATCTCTCTTCCATAGGTGCATAAAAAGGATAAAAAGTATAAATGTATGGTGTGTAAGAAGATCTTTATGCTAGCAGCCAGCGTTGGAATAAGACATGGATCTCGACGCTATGGAGTTTGTGTAGACTGTGCAGATAAATCTCAGCCTGGAGGGCAAGAGGGAGCAGACCAGGTGCAGGACACAGATTTCCCTAGGGATGAAGAATACGAGGAAAATGAAGTGGGAGAAGGTGATGAGGAGCTTGGTGATGATGTAGAAGAACAGAATGACCAGTCTCGATGGGATGAATCTGGGGAAGTTTGTATGCCTTTAGATGACTGACAAGAGCATATGGCTTCGGGGTGCCGGAAATGGACGCTCTACGGATTGACTATTTGAATTTCTGGACTGAAGGCTTGCGAAATATGGTACAGGCTGGATGGTAGTTATGTTGCTGTGAAAAATGTAGGGTCAAAGCCTTATAGCAAAAAAGGATTATTAATTTTTTTATGATATTTGCACAGGACTGTACAGCATACAACCATTTGGTTGAATTATACAGAGTCCTCACATCTACAGTCAGTTATCAAAAGAAAAATGTATTTTTTATTATTTATAGGATATAGCTACTTGGGTCCTATTCAGACATAGTAGTAACTGTACTTATGTTACACATTCATGTATCTGTTAACATGAATGAAGAAAATTGCAACTTGGTATGGAAATACAAAGACAGCTTCCCCAACTCCACTCATACTTTATTAATGAACCAGTGAAGCTAATTTGGGATAGTGGCTTTGTTCCTACAAGCATGTCTTTGCCATACAAACCTTACCTCTCCCGTACTCCGATAGGTGAAAGCCAATTCCTTAAATATGCATCACAGATAATGCCAACACCTTATTGAAATTTGGTTTTAAAACTTTTGGCTCTAAGCCAGCAGGTGGTACAGGTGATAAGCACTGGAGATGTTAATGATGGCATTAATTTAGAGTCTGTTTCTTCACAATTGTGAATTTTCAAGAAAGTTGCTATTGACTTATCAGTTCCAAAATAATCTGGCAGAAGAAATGACCAATTATTAATTTAATAGACTGATCAGAGCATGGGTAACTCTTCTGCCCCTTAGTCAAAAGAGATAGTCATGCTAAAAAGTATCTGATGTAATAAAGCTTCCTTTTCCCTCTAAGGTTCCCCTCACTCCCCACACTTTTTGACTCCCCTGCTGTATACCTCAGTCCCACAAAATGAAAATACAAGAAATGGAGAAAGTGTCATATTAAACGACTTTTTGGTATATAATTTCTTGTCCGCTTTTTGGCTAGTTTATGTGATATGAATTGGACACTAGGCTATTGTGCCCATCGTCTGTCATTAAAATGAACACAAACTATTTTTTATTCTTTTGTATTTAATGGGATATTGCTAGCGTTTAATATAAATCAATTACATTTAACTTGTTGACTTAATTTGCTGGATTTTTTTTAAAGAAAACAAAACAAAGTCCAAAGCAAAATAATGCTCTTTGAGTTGTCTTTTTCAGGATGATATGCTCCCTATACTCTTTGTTTCAAATTTTCTATGAGGCATTTAAACTTGAATTTTTGTAGCCACGTGGATTTTTTTTTTTTTCTTAAGTTTGTAATATTGTACCAATGATTTCAGGCCTCTTTCACAGGGAGGGGAGGGCATTACATCTTTATCTTAAACTCTTTGGTGTTCTCTAGAGTAAGGCAAATGAATTCAGGCAATCATTGGAACAATACATCTGATGTGCTATTATGTCACAATGAGTAAATATGCAGAGCATTTATCATAACACATAGCTAGGCCAGTGTGACAGTACTGTATAAAAACCAATCGAGGGTCACCATATTCTTCAGCTTTGTTTAATTTTAAAATGAGTATATTTTTTTCCTATTTTATATCAGGTAACTAAATTATGCTAGTTGTGTGGATAACTTTGAACTATGCTTTGACGGACAGAATCTTAATGGTGCTCCATCTGATCAAAGTTGGTATGTATTTAAAGAGACAAGCTTTACTGTTGTCCTTTACATCAGTAGAACAGTAACATAATGTTAAGACGTTGTTTTTGCTGATTGAAGCTGAGATAAGTTTGAACTACAGTTATATGGGAATTAAAATACTTTTTTATCCTCAATTTGTTTCATTGTTAGTTTCCACATTATTGTAAACCTGACAAATGATTAGTTTTTTGGGGGTGGGGTGGGTGGGTGGGGTGCCTTTTATTTTATTTTTTACACTGAAGAATACATCTTATTGTTCTAGACTGAAATGAGTAATGTGTAATTCTGGTGGGGTCCAAAGTAGAAATTAGTTGGGCAAAGATGATATGAATGAAAAAGTATTTTAAACGTTAAAGTAATGTTCTGCTTTGTGAATATGTAAGTATAGCATAAAGATTTTTCCATCCCATTTATCCCCTTTAAAACCATAGTTTACAATTGGTAGATCTGTCTATATATATAAATATATATATATATATATATATATATGAAATTCACCTAAATCTGCTTTATTAGAATACTGCTCACTTAATGCTTAGAAACTGGACCTGGCTCTACACTTTTAATGTATCTTCCTTTTGTTTTTGTTTATTTTGTTTGTTTTCATTTGTTTTTTTATTTTTATTTTTTTCCCTTGAGGTATGAACTTTTTCTCTTGGAACTGAATCTTCTTTTACTACTTAAATCATTTATGTATATCTGGTAAATTATGACCAAATTTGTTGTTAGACTGCATACAGTAAATTGAAATATACACTTGGTACACTACAGAATTGTTGTGCTTTTATTCTGGTTACCTTTGCAAAAGCAGGGTTTATTAGAAATCAGTGTTATTTATAAATATTTTATTCACTGGCCTTAATACACTGTTGCATTGTGACAATCATTGTTTCCTTGGTAGTATTTAACTGCTTGCCTTTAGAAGCTGCATGTAATGGCTCTTCATAGGGTTGGAGGGAGAGGGATGGCTACTGAAATGTGATGCTAGCTCTTTAGGAAATGGTGTGAAAGAGTTTAATGGAGATCCGCTCTTCTCATGCTGGAGAAAAAAAAAAGTTGCTATCTGCTGTCTTGATTTCCTGATCTGTTTGTTCAGATGCTATTTTAAATATATTACTTTGATTGGGGAGCTCTAAATTAACGAATTTCCTAATAATTACCTTAAAGGGGGTAGCTCAAATTTTTTTACTGGTGTAAAAAGTAGGAAGAATTTTGTTTGCACTGGAAATCATCTTCCTCTTAAGAAATGCTGGAGTTATGCTGTAGTAAATATGACAATTTTAAAATTAGATGCAAAAAGGGTAGTACCCTGATACTGTCTCCTGTCTCATATTAAACCATCTAGAAAGATACCTAGTTTTGCTTTTTGTCTTCTGATGAAATACTTCTCAAACCAAACATGAGAGTTGCTTGTTTGGGCCAATGCCATAGAAGAACAGGTTTCTGAACAGAATCCCGCATGTTAAAGACAGACAAATGCAGAACCCTGGTGTTGGGATTCCCCCCTTTCTGTGGCTGTTCTGTTGTAAAGAAACGCTGTGGAGAAGGTGGTGGGTCTTCTCTGTTGTGTTCTGGTGACTGTCTTCTAGAAAGAAATGCACAGAGCACTTTCTGGCAGGAAGTTATGATGCAAGACTGAATGAAATCATGAAGTAAATTCACCATGATTAGAAATCCCTGTCAAAGTAGGTATAATTGAAGGAAGGCAAACAACTTAAGAATGTGTCTTACGCCTATGTGGAATTAGTTACTACAAGCATTTTCCAGTTGCAATGTCAGACGCAGCTTGCAGGCAAAATGCATTTTTTTTTTTCAATTGCATGTAACATTTATGTATTTAAACCAACAAACAGATCTAGTAAAAAAAAAATCTGAAGTGAAAACCGTTTTCAAAGCTGAAGATGATGCTTGGTTGCCTGTACTATGATGCACCCTAAGAAACAGGGGTTAAAATTATTGGTCCTAATAAGTACATTGTTACTTTGCAGATGCATGTACTTCTGCCAACATAGTTTTGAGTTCCTTATTGTCCCCATTCCTTCTGAAAAGAATGAATGTTATCAGATTAAAAAAAACCTTTGGGGCCAGGACACTGGAATCTGAATGGCTTCTAGTTGTGTGGTTCATCACAGTAATTCTGATTAGCAGAAGATGCTTTCTTTGCCTAGCTTTGTTGATAAGGCTTTTGATTTAATTCTTTAATGTGGACAATCTCTGTGGTTTGCTTTCTTGAAGTTGTTTTTTTTTTCCCACTTTTCCTGTTTTTGCAGCTTGGTAGCACAAGGTTCCCATCTATTCTATAATATTTGTGTAGTGTGCTGACTGTGCAGATGCAGAGTTGTCTTCACAAGACTGTACGTTATTGGGTGGTCCTTTTTGCTTTTTTGTATTTAAATGGCTGTGGAAACTAATGTGAGAAATGAAAAGAAGATAATTGACGCCTGCCTCCCCATCCCCCTTTGGAAAACTTGCCATGCCAGAAGAAAGTGAAAAAGGAGAGAAATGTTGAATGCGATGTGATAAGAAAAAGGCTCTTGGATTTGAGTTATTTGAGTAGTATCATTCAGTTATTTTCAGGAATATTTAAAATGCACAATTTGGTGACAGCCTTCTGATGAAGAAGCTATGCAAGAAACCCAATTCTGATTTTGTCATCTCCAGGACATGGTTTAGGCTCTGCAGCAGTAGTACCATTGAGTAGTTTTTCTGGAGGTACTTACCATATACTCTAGTCCTAGTATCCTTCCTCACTATAGATGTAATCTGTTATCATTTTTTTAATTTGATAAATGCACTCCTTAGAACTGAGATTTGCCTTATTTGCGATTTAATAGCACATTACTGAGTTGCACTGAATAGTATGGTAAAGGTTAAATACTGACACAATAGGTAAAAAGAAATAAGTTGATTTCCATGAAACTTTCAACAAACCTGTAATAAAATAAGCCTTTCTGTAACAAAGAAGAGACGGGCTTGAAATACAGGGGCAGGAGCGTTGGTGAACCAAAGACTTTGAGGTGTTGAAGATCATATATATAATTCAGTATGCTTTTTTAAATGCTTCATGTTTATATATTGTCAGAAGGATAATATGACAAAAAAAAAAAAAGAGAGAAAATAAAATAAGCTTAAGTACTTGAGAGGTTAAGACTTGAGAATTTCAGTGTTTTGTTTGCCCTCTAGAGAAAATGTTAAGTTCTGTGTCCTGGATAGGTAAGTCTGCTTGCACCTCTTGACTTGGATGCTGGGGTTTTATGAGGGCTCTCTGATGAGCGTTTCCTATTAGCTAGCTCCGTACAGCTTTCTATCTGATATGCAAATAATATGTCTAAGGAAATTATGGGAATGAATAGCTCTGGTTTGGGGTTTGGTTTGGGTTACTTTTGGGAAAGTAGCTTGCAGGCCATTAAACAAACTTCTGCATTACTTTTAAAGTCTTAATGGTGTTTTTCAGGGATTTGCTTTAAGCTTTTAATATGTTTTCAACTTCTGAATTAAGTGCTGTGTAATAATGTGAAATTTTCTTGTTAAATTTATGTAAACTGTTGTTTTGCATAAGTATGTTAGGAAAATATACTGGGTGACCCTTGTGTACTAGGTGACCCTGCCTGGCAGGGGGCTTGGACCAGATGATCTCCAGAGGTTCCTTCCAACCCCAGGCATCCTGTGATTGTGTGAAAAGAGCTTCAGGTTCAACACAATAGCATTAACTTTGTAGTTCTAGCTAGAAAGGAGTAAAAGGAAAAAAAAATAAATTGAAAATGCAGCAAATTCACTCACATTTTATAGGAATTAATATCAGGATAGCAAGCATCAGTAGAAGACGAACTGCAAAGTTTGCAATAAGATCATGGAAAGAGCTGGTGCTAAGTGAAATGGTCTCTAGCAGCTTTCTTAATGGACATAAACTCTAGCTGCATTCATCAAGGACAGGAAAAGATCTGCAGCACGGTTGGATTAATGTTGCTGTAAAACTCTTCACTTGTTAAATGCTGACCTTCTGAAAAGGATAGATTTTTACACGAAATTTTTAAGCAGTCAACCTTGTTTTAGCCCTCTGCCTTGGAAACACCTAAAGGACAGGCTGTTAGGTGGTACTAAAACTTGTGCTGAGAAACAGCCCAACTTATTTTCAAATCAAACTAAGAGGTTTCTTTGAGAATGTGAGTGATTATGTCATCGTAAAGTCTTTATTTTCCAAGTTCATACAGCAGAGGCACAGTACTGTTCATCCAAAGATTCACTCCAAGGTTTTTATCGATAAAGAATGCCAAAACTGTCAATTTCTAAATCTCATGTTTTTCAAAGAGAGGTTGTAACATAAATATTGGAGCTGCATTTGCTTCAAGGTACTATTTGTACAGAGAAAACTTATTTCAGACAACTTCGTCTTTATATGCATAGAATGAAATGGAAAATGTGTAATTTTCATGTTCAGATGCAAGAAGCACTTTGTCATTTCAGTGATTTGTTAGAACCAGAAAACCTCGTAAGAGGAGCGAGATGTGATTAACGTTTCTTATCCTTAAAATGCCTGCAGCTTAGAAGGCTTGCTTGTCACCAGGCTGTGTGTGCTGCATCCTCCCAAGACACTGTCTCCTGAGATGCCAGAGCATTTGAACAAGCCTCGAGTTCCTCCTTCTGGGAATAGATCAGAAAATATTATCAGTGAAGAAATGTGTCAAGAAAGGAATCCTACCTGGGGATGTTTTTTCTCGTTTCTGATTGCTGAAATTTAGGAAGAATGTTTCTGAAGTACTACTTGTATTGAAAGATTTTTTTACTTTAAGTATCTATTTTGTTAAGAAATGCTAATTTGATGAGTGACCTGCATGTGCTCTTTGAGTGTTGCCATAACTCTGCTCTGTAAGTTATTCTCTGCATCCACCTGAAAAATGAGACTATTGAGGTCGTAGGATCTAATATTAATATGTCTGTGCAGACAGCAGATGTCATCTCTTTGCCCAGAAATACAGGTAATTGGAAAAGGGGGTGGAAGGTTTATCTTTAATTTCTGAGTAACTGTAATTTAGGGAGACACTTGCTTTTAAAACTTAATTAGACTCATTATGCCAAGATATTTATAAACTGCATGGAATATGTAACATTAACGAAGAAGCTTGCAAAAGTTACCATTGCCATATTTAACTCTTATTTCTTCCAAATCTACTGGAGTTTTAACCCCCAGGTCATTTTTACCTTCATTCCTCTAACATAATTTGCAACTTCGTAGCATCTACTCACATTTTAGAAACAGCATGGTACAAACACATAAAGTTCACAAAGCAGCTGGGAATAACTTTTTTTTTTTTTTTTTTTTTTTCCATTGGAAGGTGTTGTTGTTCTGCCCCGGGTTCTTCCTGGAATGCTGTTTTTCCCTTTCTGGAAGACGTGGAAAGGATATGGTACACGGTGTATGCGTGCATGGGGAAAAAATTGTTAGCTTGTAGGAAAGGCATGTGTTCAGACTAGAAACAGACTTTCCCCCTGGAATTGGTTTTGTACATTCCTCTGAAGCATTTTAGTTTTGGACCCTAAATAGTAGTATAAAGAAACCACTAGTCCGAGCTGATACGCTGGTTTTGGTGCTTGTACGCCACTTCAGTAAATAAAAATAGGATCTCATTGCAGCGCTATGCAGGACTTAACTGCAGTTATCATTGTTTGCACTGCCTTAATAATATTAGCTGCCTAAATGGTATGATCTGATTACAGTATTTGACAGGGCTTCTTAAAAGCCCATTTATTGTCCATTTGTGCTGTAGCCTGCTGGGTAGTCCTGGGGAAGTTATTTCACTCCTGCGTACGTCTTTCTGCAGCGCTGTCGGTGTCTCAGTCGTCTCTGTTCATAAAGCTCTCGAGTACTGAGAATAACACTGCTTAACAACCCAAATATTGGAGCACCAGTGCAAATCTGTGGCGTCTAATGAGAATTATTGGTGGCTCCTCTTTGATGTACACTTTGAAAAGAATCTAAAACTAAATGTGGTTTTATGTTACCACATCAAATGGTTTAACTGTAGAGTCTCATCATTGTGATGGATGATGACTCATTTCTTTATCATCGCAGGCTAAAATCTCAACCAACTGTTCTCTAAGAAACACTTCTATGTGTTTATCTTGCACTGAAGACTTTTATTTCTGTTCACAGGTTGGAATTCTTCCGTTTTGCTCCTAGCCATCTCTTTTTATCTCGTTCTGTTAGCTATCTCTAAAGCGATTGCCCATTTAGATCCACATACTTCCTTTCTCTCTGGAGATGGAGACAAATGCTCTGGAAAGGAGTTCTGTAGGATGAACCCGAAGTGGAATTAGGGAGAACTGGGTCTGTAATGCTTGATGTGAGCTGATGGCTGCAAAACTTCATTGCTTTAAATAATATGATTGCATCGAGGAAGAATTAAAGAATAGAATTATAATATTCTGTAACATATGTTATCTCCCACTGGGCTAGATGGGTGTTTTTTTTTGTTTTGTTTTGGGGTGTTTTTGTGTGTGTGTGTGTGTGATGCTGCCTCGCTTTTGCTCACGTTAATGAATATGATTTGCTTTCCCCATATCTACCAGAAGTAAAAGTTAGAGTAAATATTTATAGTGGCCTTGAACACTGGCCAAACAACTCTCACTGAAAATCATCCGCAGATCTTTTGAATGCTGAAGATGGCTAACGTGCTGCAGTTCTTAATAAATAACTTGGGAGGAAATGATCCCTTTTAATTTAAGTTTGATGCTGGGTTTCTTGAGCAACTCTTAAAACATTTTAGGGGAAATATCTTAAAATATAGTTTGGGGGTTTTACGTAGCCAGCATTTGGAACCATATTGCACTAATTGTGAAATTCTGCAAGTTGTTTGTGTTTCTATAACTTGATACCGAGCTCTCAGAGCAACGTGTTTAATGACAGCAAGTAAGCACGTGATTGCCAGACCTGACCCAGAGCCTGCCAGTCAGCTCGCCTGAGAACGGCAGGAAGCAACTGCAAATATCAGAGGAGAGGGAATCCTTCGCTTCTACACAGCAGGGAGGAGAACCCCTGCTTTTAAGAATTCCTTTCAGAGTAAAACTGCATGGAATTAGATTTATGTACTTTGGAAGGCGGAAGGACTGAGTCAGCCCTGATGGAATTTGAACTTTTGTGCTAGGGCGCTTAGATATTTCAAGTCTGAGCTTACCCCACTTCTCTTCGAACAGTACACGAGAGCTTTGTTGCTGCGCTGTAGCTCTGCCTGCAACCTGGTGTTGCAATGAGGGGCAGATTTTGTTTTTAAACCGCCCGACTTAAATTCCAGATCTGAAACTTTAAAAGCAAATGAACGAAAAGACAGCCAAACAAAAACCTGCTTCCACTCTGCTTTTGAGAGTCCACTCAAATGGAAGACACCCTGGGTGAAGCCTATGTTTAATGCAATTGGTATTAAAAAGATAAAATACGCGGTACCTTTTCACATGCAACAGGGGCTTTCATCCCGCAGTTGTTTCTTCAGATAAGCAAGCTTAACCTCAAGTTGCTGTCCTTTGTTCCTGTCCAGAGGCTAGCTCAGAAACTCTCTTTGAAATGCAGCTGCTTTCCACCTCTCAGCTGACTTTTCTGTCCCAAATCAACCATCGGTCTCCTCATACTGCATTTGGTGAATTTTATGCTGTAAATAATTTCTTAGGGAAAAAAAGAAAGCCACGCTGGTTTTCAGGTGCTAAAAGGTTGTTGCTGGACATTTGACCTCTCAGTGTTCAGGATGGCCCCAGCAATAGCTTATTAATGCGTTTAATATTAATGTAATATCAGCCCTGCCTGAAAGCAATCTCCGGTGGTTCTGTGCCAAAATGCGTGCCTTTAGGCACAACTGCAATTATGAATAAAACACGACACAGTGTACTCGTCTGACAGAAGTGCAGCAGATCTTTTGGGCAGGTGAAGTGGAGGAAATCGAGGTACCGAGATGGGAAGCACTGTCAAATGGCCTTGTGGCATGAAGGGCTCTTCCAACAGCCTGGTGGTGCCTGCTCTTTGCCAGGAGGCAGCAACGCACCCCTCCTGTAGAGCTGTAGTATTCCCTCTGAGGAGCAAACCCCCATGTACATCAGGTCTCTTGCTTCCTCTCAGGGAGAGTTGTTCCTTGGAGCTTTGTGTTCCTTAATTCGCTCCCTTCCTGAAATAAAGTTGGGAAGAGCATGACAGTGTTGAGACTTCAGTCACTCAGTAAGCTCTGCGTCATGAGAGGTGCTGCATGCTCAGCTCTCTATGCTTGATACCAAGCTTTCTCTTTAATAGAGATCACGTCATGTAGGTGATACGGATGACAGATTACAACTTTACAGATTTTATGTCAAGCCTGTACTACCATTGCTTCTCATCGCTATTAGAGAAGTTGGTGACTGATATGATAGATTTATTGACACCCCATATCTTCTGCTGTTATCAGCTAAAGAGCAAGGGTCGGGGATTAAATTTCTGATTTAAATCCTTTTTATGATGTTTGCCTGCTAAGCTCCCAGTGCTAATAAGCTACTTTACTCTTAAGCTTTATCAGTTTGCTACTACTGTTGTTAAATCTAAGTGAAGTACAAATCAACCTTCTTAGGTCATCATGGTTTAAAAGAAATAATGAGAGAATCAGCATGTATGCTGTGAAAAGGACAAGTCTGCTTTTACTCCCAGCTCTAGCTTGTTTATAACTTACTGTACTCAGACATTATTTTCAGAATAACAACAATTTTCTGAAAATCTACCCATGCCCATTTTCTCACATAGCTGTGACTCAGCAAACCATAAAACAATCCTAACCCATTTTTTTTTTTTTTAGTCCTTTTTTTTTTTTTTTCTCAGCTTTGTCTGAATGAACGTGCTTTAAAAGAGAACTCTGAGCTTCCTCCTGGCTGGCAGTGCTTAAGGCTGTAAAAGATGAGCAAAGAGACGTTGCACAGGCTGTGAACGAGCAGGGTATTTCTCCTCCCTGCAGTCTCCTGCATTCTCACCTATTTTCTTTGTTTTGCTTCAATATCCTGATGTTGATTTTTTTTTTTTTTAAGATTTTTTTTTTTTTTTTATTATTCCAGGAGTGGAGACAGACAATGGAGGAAAGGAGAGGATGGGAGGGGGGGGGGGGAAAGCAAGTGGCAATGGTTATCTCAGCGTTATCTCTCTGAAATTGTGGATGTGATTAATGTGACTTCTTTCTAACATCACAGAGGAGGAAAACTGACAGCCACTGCCTTAGAGCTTTCCATATTCATTCCTATGCATAGGGTATTGTGATGCTTCTGCTCTCTTAGGGACTCCCAATATTCCTCTGAAAATCTTGAGGCACAAACCTGTCTACTGATGAATGTTCAGTTTGAGCATCTTGCTGAAGAAGGCTGACAAGTAGGAAACAGCTATCACCATGCTGGAAATACTTATTTAGCCATTGTCTGCTACTGTGTGTTAAATACTTCTTGAAATTGTGCTGACTGAACATTGGACCAAATTCCTTACACTCTGCTATCCTAATTTTGGTGCAAACCACAGCTTTGTTTTTTCCTTCTGTTGGCTGTGCAAGAAACGCCCAGGTGAGATTTGCACACACGTGAGCTGTCAGACGTGACTCGAGTGCCTACTTTGTCACAGACCAGTTTGGGGCAGGTGGGCAGAAACATTGGCATGGTAAATCTCATTGCTTTAGCTCTGTGCCGAAACTCAGCAGCTTTTCAGGCCCCTGAATTTGAACCTGCACAGAATCAATTTTATTTATTTTCTCTTGAAGAAATCAAGGTTGCCATTGGCTTTTATATTCTTTCCCCTGGGAAAAGTACCATTGCTCCAGTGAGGACGCTTTCCTTACTGTTCTGGGAGGTGCAAGGTGGTGCCCTAGAACAAATAAACGATGGTAGGTATTCTGATAAATTGTCACCTGGCATAAAAAGTATGTTTATATACGGTAAAGCTTGTTCAGAAACATTCTCCTGTCCATCTTTCCATCACATTGTGTTCATAGTAACATTGAATGCAATCTTACTTCAGTCTGATCAAATCTTCATCAAGTTTGTAAAAGTTAAACATTAATGAGAGCCTGACAAAATTTATGAAGCCTATTCAGAGTGGAAAACAAATATGAAAAACCTAGCTATACTTGGTTTTTCTTGCACACAATGTCTTACAATACAATTGTACGTGCTCGTGGCTAGGGTTAGCTTGGAAACCAGTCATAATGACTCCCATATTCATAAATCAAAGCGTGATCATGCAAAGCGTGCAACCAAGTTTTATAAACATATTCTAAATGTGTGGCAACAACCCAGCCACCTTCCGGGGCTGATGCTGATTGTGCTGTGACAATGCAAAGCAGGGAGCGATCGCACCCCTCTCACCAAGGGCAGAAGGCCTCCAGCTGCAGGAAGCGAGTCAGTGCCTTTGGCCAGGCTGCCACCTTTAGTCAGGGTGGGAGAAGGAGCGGGGAAGAGGCAATTTTTAGGGGCATAACATTCAAAACAGACCAAGTTCGGAGTTTATTCCTACCTGCACAGCATCAGCTGGTGTAATTTAAAGAAAAACCAAGAGCTGTAGGTCAAGACTTTAATAGCCATGCGTGACATGACACAAAACACTTCGGTTGGTGTATTTGTGAGGTGTCTTCCCCCCAGCCGATGTGCACCATCTGTCAGGTTTGACTGAAAGTGCAAGCAGAAAGTAACTGTGGGAGTGCCCCTCACAGCTCTTCACCAGCCTCTGCCCTCCCAAAGACACGGGGCTGAGACTGAGCTCTGCTTGAATGGGGCAACCAGTACTTTTGTTTCTTGGCAATGGCCCCTGCTATGAATGCAGGAGATGAATTTCAGTCCCAGCTTCAGCTTGTGCCATTAACTTTTTTTTTAACATACAGAATTTAATTTGTGATTCCCTTGTAAGCCTGTGAAAGGCAGCTATCACCTTAAAGTAGTGAGGGCCAGGCACAGGGCCTACAAAGAGATGTTCTGAAAAAGCAACCCTGATCTTGAGCTCTTTCACTTAGTAGTGGCTTTCTAACACTTAAGTCTAAGTGCTTTTTAATAGACCTGTAAGATTTTGCAACAGTTCACTCCAAATTAATGTAATTAGATATGGCTTGGCCTCTGACCAGGTAGCCCTTCATTACGTGCCATTGTTGTTTTGTTTGGCCATGTACACTCTTACACAGACCTACTGCTCTTAGCAATTACACTTCACAGTTGGAAATTTCAAAACAAACTGTCCAAAACAAATATTTAATTCTGGTTCATTCATTTTAACCTCTTAAAATGCTACTTCTTTCATTTGAAGAAGCATAATCAACTGCTTTCTGAATTTTGAGTTCAGTTTATAGACCCCAATTCATTTAGGCCCTAACTATTTCAGAATGTTTATCTTGAGCTCTTTCACAAATCTAGGTCTTAATTTATGTAAATATTTGGGGTCTGATGCATTCCTACTCATCACTCTAAATATGCTAAAATACTGGCTAATTCAAAAGAAATCGACTGTATAAACTTAAATACCGAACTCCTAATTAAACACTTATTACTTCAAGTCAGCTGGAGCTTTGGGTGTTTCTTGACAGTCTTAAGAGTTTGCAATGGCCATAATACAAAGCAAATGCACAACAACAACAAATCTAGTGGGGGAAAAAAGTAGCTAAAGAAATCAGTCAAAGGGGGCAGTTGTGGTGGTTTTACCTTGTTGAGTAGCTGAGCTCCACCACTGCTCTCACTCCCCCTCCTCAAGAGAAGAGGAGAAGAAGAAAACATGCTGGAGAGACAAAAAAATGGTTCATGGGTTGAGATAAGGATAATTTGATTAAAAGGAGAAGGAAAAAAAGAAAAGACTATGTGGAAGCACAGAGAGAAAAAAAAAAATCTCTACTTCCCATCAACAAGCAGTGTTCAGCCACATCCTGGGAAGCAGGGCCTCAGTGCGTGTAACGTTTGTTTGGAAGGACAGATGTCTTCATAACAAGAGCACCCCTTGGCCTTCCCCTTTTCCAACTTTTATTGCTGAGTGTGACATCAGGTGTTAAGGAATATCCCTTCGGTTGTTTTAGGTCAGCTGTCCTGATGATGTCCCCTCCCCACCTCTTCCCACCCCCAGCCTGCTGGCTCTGGGGGTCTTAGAGGGAGCCCTGATGCGGTGCCAGTACTGCTCAACAGCAGACACAACCCTGGAGTGATACCAGCGCTGCTCTAGCTACACGTGCAGAGCACAGCACTGTGTGGGCTGCTGCAGGGAAAGGTGACTCCATCCCAGCCAGACCTAGCACAGCAGTGAAAGCCATTGCTCTCCATGTGCTTTCTAATTAGGTTGGCTGGTAAACCTCAAACTGAGCATCCTATTTCCAACTCATAAAACGCTATGAAAGTCAAAGTTAGGAATTACATTCTGGTACAGAGCTTATATCACTTAGCTTCTTTTTCCAAAAGATGTCAGTGATTTTGTGTAGTCCTTGCAGGGCCTCTGGTATTTGTTTTCTTTGTGAAATGTCTTGGATGGAAATATCAGCCACCACCACCCTTGTAACATCTTCCATTAACAACAACTTTCCTACCATTTGCAATTGTGTAAAATAGTCAATCATCCAGATAGCTGCTGCATAGATTTTAATCTGCTTTCTTTAGGTTGGCACAAAGTATTCTCTTTTTTAATTTATATATTGAGTAACATTTTGGAAAATCAGAGGGAGAGGAGTAAAAACACAATGGAGTTTGTAGTTAAATTAGAATGTGTCAAAGAATGTTAGCCTTCTTTTTAAGTCACTCTTAAGAGTGAGTTTTCACTGAACAATTAGTTCTTTCTTAGAGAGGAAATATCTCCCTGTAGGCCCACCATTCCCTTTCAAGTGTTGCCTCAGATTTGCCTCAGATTTTTTTTTATCCTTGTCAAGAGGTGATGTAAGCACATTTGGTTTGATTTGCCTGGAATCTTGACCAAAGTCAAGTAGCAGCAAGACCCAATACTTTGTCCTTCACTTTTTTTTTTTTTTTTTTTTCTTTCCTAAATAAAAAACCTTGGCAAGATTGCATTTACCTTTAATCTACATTTTTACCAAGTGCCAGTATTGATTTTTAAGCAAACTGTATTGTTGAATCACGCTGTTGTGGTCCTCACGTTCAGTGTTGTCTCTGATTCTCCAGTCCCCAAGATGCTATTTGATTTCAGGGTTTTATGGTGCACGCTGTATTGCTCTAGCACTCCTATCTATGCAACTGCCTTTGGTCACCTTTGGGGAGCATGACACCAAGGAATACAGCTTCAATCTGAGCCAGTAGGGCATGCCTTAGTTTTACAGTACCCAGAGAATTTTGAGTGCCTTCTGATATTTTGTCTTGTGATAGGCTATTTTCAAACAGTTTCACCTCTCTGTACTTAATGATCTTAATATTCACAGCTTAACAACAAAACTTATCCTTAAAAAATGCCTTTAAAATGCCTTTGTGACAGTCAAAGGTAGGTGCTATCTGCAGGATTATATTTAAATACTTGACAGTTTGATTTTCTGTACCTAAAACCTTTGCATGGCTGTCACCCTTTCCAAGTTTCAGCTGGATGTTATTTCTGCCTGCTGCTAAAAAAAAAAAAATAAAATAAAATAAAAAAAAGGAATAAAAATGCTGTGTTTTTCTCTGACTTGTGCAGTCAGAAGAGGCATCAAAACTTACTTCTGGGAGGACACCAAGCTTCTTAACAGCTTAAGTGAATTGAACAAAGCAAAAGTATGCAGGCAGGCAACATGTTTAATTAAAAGAAGAGAAACCTAATTGCATGCTGTCGTATGCTCTTCACTAAAACAGTGAAGTTTAATCAGAACTGGGGAATGCAGCTCCTAGTCTTAATTTATGATGACGTATATGAAACATTCATAAATAATCGCTAGCCTTAACACAGGCATGCTTTCCCACCTAAACGAAGGCACGTACAGGATTTATGGTAGCATCAGAGACTCACCTCACCTTGGTTGTCTACGTTCATCTCTTCTGTTCCATACATCTACTGTAGAACAAGAAGAACTTAGCCCAGGAAGCACTTGGACTTTGTTTAATGACTACAAAAGAAAACCCTTTCAAGTGGAGTTACTGCTCAGTTCAGCTGTCCAAACGGGTATTTCAGATGTTTTAGGGTATCTGACCTGACCTTCAAATTCTGGTCAAGAAGCATGTGTGACTCAAAGATCCTGCATTGTATTTGCCAGTCCTACATGGATGTTTTGGAGACCCTAAATACTGAATTGATACCATAGGCTGTAGTTTGGTTTGACATCAAGGAACAAAATGCAGGTATCTATATGTGAGGTATCTGTCCATTAGACGCAGTAGAGAGCTAGTCACTACCCCCACTGCATTGGAAGCTCAGGCTGAGATGTAGGCTAGAAACCATCTAGCTGACACATTATTGAGTCTCTTTTAGGGTAAACAGAATCACTCTATAGGCTTACTGACCCCATTTAGATGGGTAGATGCATGTATTTATGTGTCTTGATCTGGAGCAAATGCCTACCTTTTATTCGAACAGGCAACACTTCCATTTGACATGTCTATTCCTTTCTGAAAATTCATGAGGCGGAACAGCAGAGAGGCTGAAAGCTAAAAGAGAAACCTGGTCAAAACCTAGAGCAACACTGGGTGTGTGAACATGAAAATGGCCTGGAAATAGTGTTTTGTCAGCTAAACGTTGGCATGTACTGCGATGCTTCCTCTGGTTCTCTGTTGAGGGAAATGGGATTTGTCAAGTGCACAGGGATGCATAGAGAAGACAGTTGACGGTCATCTCAGCAATCCAAAGGACTCCAGGTTTTTGTTCGTTAATTGGGTCAGAGGGTAAGACTCGCTGTCCTTTATTCTCCATTTCACAAAGCAAAGTGGTATGGCAACTTTCAGGTATCAAGTGTATGAGTCAGCCATGGCAAACAGAGCCACGGAAAGCTGGGCGATCTTAAATCTGCCAAGGAAATCCTCAGATTGGAATCCAATTCTTTAGATAAGAATTTCTTTAGAAGTGGCTGCTTCTTATAATTATATTCTTAACATCATAATGTGCAGAAAGTATCAGAATATCTATCAAGTGTGAGAAGCTGTACTCACCTTTGATAGATTCGCAGAGTATAATAATTAAAGGGAGTCATGAGTTAAGCAAAAGCTCAGCAAAACAAACTGATGCTGACATACACAGATAATGTCAACTGATAGCTGGCTGGCATTATGAATTGTCTTATAATCATGTAATTAAAGCAAGTCCGTACAAACCTTAACTTTCAGGAAACTATAAAAATACATGTAGCTATAAAATTATATTTAGCCATTAATTTCTTGTCAAGTCTGTCATACCTGCTCATAAAACACTTAATGAAGAAGCTTATACATGTACAGTCTCATACATTTCTTCTAGAAACTGCAGTCTGTAACAGTGCAGTCATAAAAACAAATTACAACTGTAAAAATACATACAATTTTTTTTCTTCATTCCTTTTCAAATTGAAATTGTTATTACGCTTTCAGTCTTTCAAAGGCAGGAAGGCACTTAAGGCCTATTAAGCTAATCCCACTGATTTTGCCAAGACTGTGCAAAAATGTCAGGTTTTGTGTGCAGGAGATCTAGACTGGAAACTAAAACTGTTGGTTACGGGGATTCAGATTTCTTTCTAATTTAATTTCTGTTCCACTGTCGGAAAAACAAATCTCAGGGCTTCACAGGGAAAATATATATTAGCAGGTATCAAGTCCCACCACGTTTTTTGGTTTGAATCTTGCACAAGTAGATATGGTACACAGCACACAGATACCTCACAGCAGACGTGGAGCAGCCGATGGTGAATGAAGGCACACCAACATCACAGTAAGAAAGATGTCCAGAAGACAAGTCTACAGAACAGACTTAAAGCTAGGGTCTTTAGTTTGACTCTCAATTGCACTTGAAATCCACTAAATTTTGTATCTGTAGCCTGAGGATAGATTTTAGTTCTATATAACTGAATTTCCAATTCTTTGTCCAGAGGATCCAGGGTCATAAATCTGTAAAATTAATAAATGTGCAAACTAACTCTCCAAAAGCATTTTGCATTGTTTCAGGGACTAACGATGGAGGGTTCTTTGCCTGCTTTCAATAGGTTGGTATTTTTGCCAAATCGGGCTTTACAAGGCATAGTTTACCAGCAGTCCCAGCTAACTGGGAAGGCCTCAGTTGGCTGGAGGTTAGTGAATATGATTTCAGGCTTCAGTAAGGGAAACTCCAGGCAGTTACAGGCCTGTCATAACCTTGGTACCAGGGAAGGCTGTGGAGCAGATCATTTTGAAATGCAGGTCTGCCTGACTAATGTTATCTCCTACAACAGGCTGACCTGCTTACTAGATGTAGGAAAGGCTGTGGATGTTGTTTACCTGTTTTTTAGTGAAGTGTTTGACACTACTGTTATTTCAGCATTCTCCCAGAGAAACTGTCTGCTCATGGCTTGACCAGGTGCGTGGTTCACCGGGTGAAGGCCATACCTTGAGAAGTGTGCTCAGTTTTGGGCTCCTCAGTACAAGAAGGACATTGAGGTGCCCAAGGTTGTGCAGAGAAGGACAACAAAGCTGATGAAGGCACTAGAAAACAAGACTTATGAGGAGCAACTGGGGGCATTGGGGTTGCTTAGCCTGGAGAAGAGGAGGCTGAACAGGATGTGGCAGGATGTGGGAAAAGTCTTAACCAGGGGAGGTTTAGATTGGATGTTTGGAAGAATTTCTTCATGAAGAGGGTGGTCAGGCATTGGAACAGGCTGCCCAGGGAAGTGCTGGAGTCCCCATCCCTGGAGGTATTTATGAGACGTGTGGATGTGGCACTGAGGTACATGGTTTAGTGGTGGGACTCAGAAGATCAGGTTGGTGGTTGGACCTCATGATCCTGAAGGTCTTTTCCAGTCTGGATTATTCTGTGATATATAACAGATGGGCTATTACAAGCATCTTTTTTATTGAGTATTTCCCTTTAAGGTTGAATAAACTAAACAGATGAATTTATGTAAAATTAAAATGAATAAAAAACCCAGACATTTAACAGATGCAGAAATGGCTAAATTGTCTGTTATGAAATGTTTCTCAGAGTTGTTTTTGTTTTATTTTGTTTTATTTTAATTTAACTTTGTTTTGTTTTGTTTTATTCTATTTTTTTCCTCTTGGGGAAGCACTGTTTCTTAATAGTTCTTATTGCAGCAGTAAGTCCCTCTCACAAAAAAAAAGTATGTTTCCCTAACTTCAAACTCCAAGGATGTTATGCAACATCTATTTTTTTAGTATTTATTTATTAGAAGTGCTCAGTTATCCAATACATCTACAGTCATAATGCATTTTTGTCCCTCCATCTGGAAAAAATGTAGGATATCTGAGGATGTGTTCATTACTAACCTAATATGAATTTAACCAGTATGCAGCTGGTAGCATTATTAAAAAAAAAAAAAAAAAAAAAAAAAAAAAAAAAAGTGAAACAGTAGAATAAAACAAAATGAATAAGATACATTGGAAAATCGAATGTTGCCAATATCAATTGCTCTGCCTCCTGCTTTATGCAAGCAAGATCCCTTCACTGGGAAAATCCTTCCGACAATTAAATGAACCTTAAGGTGTGTTGGGGGCTGGCACAATTTTACTTCCTTTGTTGTTCTCATACTTTATTTATGACCTGCCAAGTGCTTGTTAAAAAAAAAAAAAAAAAAAAAAAAAAGGGTCTCTCAACATTTAACAATGCTTTCTTTATTGGAGCAAAGGAGTTTGAAAGCTAATAGGGCACTTTTAGGTTTAGTTATAGCACTATAAATAGCAATATAGTCTTAAATATTGGTCTCTGAAATGATGTTGTTCTCTCTTCCCAATCACATAGATATAAAGATGTATCAGCAGCGGCAAAGGGCTCTGGTTGTCACCACATTAGGATGAAGGGCTCCATATTCCTGGTATTTATGCATGTGTTAAGCACACACATTAAAGTCGACTGACTTACTGGAGCTTCCTATGTATACTTACTGAAAAAGGGCTAGTGTCGTCATTTCCACCACAAACTCCTTCTAAACTTCAGCCTCAATTTTATAATTTATTTTCTGAGTTAAACAAAGTACAGCAGTGAGTTTAAACCAGCGTGCCATTTGTGTTCAGCACTGTTGTCTGCTGACGATCTTGTCCCCAGCTCAAAGAAAAATATCGACTCTGCTGATGAGCTAATGACTTGCTTTTGGAGAAGGCTTAAAGTTTATAAAAGATAACTGGTTTTTGTCAAAGTTGGGTGTTTGACAAAATTGGATTGGCATTTAGGAAGCACGGCCAAGTGAGCTCAGAAATGAGGCTGCGTTGCTTACACCGTGACACTTCAGCTCCGGGTAGCCAGAGCGAGGAACCTTTGGCCTGCTGGCTTCTGTTTGCCCACAGGAGGATTGCTGTAATTGCTGGAGGGGAAACACTCGAGGTTTATAATGCACACTGACGTTGGCCCTTGTGGAATGTTGTGCAGAGCAAATACCGGTCTCTTAACAAAGGAATTAAGAAGTGCTCGTGGTGCTCCAGGCCCTTACCTGTGTCACAGTGAGATGATGCTGGAACCTTCTGAGCTTCCCTGTTGTGTATCGCAGGGCACTTTGGCAGGGCAGACTGGGTCTGGGCATAAGCAAGATCAGACTAGCAACCAGGAGCCTCCCTGCTCTACCCATGGCTCTGGCACAATCTGCCCGGGCCGTGCTAAGGGACTTGGAGGTGAGTCCTCCTGAGTCACACCCAGGGGGTGGCGGAGGACACAGCTGAGTCCAGCGGAGAGGTAGCTGTGGGTCATAATTTTTTGGGGTGAACATGCTTGTGTAGAAGTCATTGCTTCCAATATTCTCTCTTACACACGCTGTAGGCAAAATACATTGCAACAAGACTTGCTCAGTCCAACCCCCCAGCAGAGGTTAATGCAATCTATTCACAAATATCACAGGACTCTTTTAAGCTGTTAATGAGGGGATCCTGCTATATCCTGTGATACTTCAGTCCCATTCCGTTTTATTGCAATGGCTTAGAGGCATGCACAGGTATCATGACTCAGCTAATAAGGTCTTAACTTCTTAAACACGCAGGCACTGTAAACATGCCACCATACACGTCTGTGTGTATGTGTCTGCATGGGTAAATCCTTTTAGCACTAGGAAGAGAAGAGAAGGCAGATTTGCAGGCAGTAGCTTGTTCTGTTTTCCCCTTTGTGTTGTCACACAGGTCTAGATTTATTGCTTCTGTTTCTAAAGAAATAAATATAAATCCATGTATTTGCATCTTGTTTATCATCTGTTAACATTGACAGACATTTAAACTACTTGATGTGCTCTGTTGCTGTATTTTAGAATATTAATAATTTCTCTTTTCTTAATTTTTCACTCATCTGCACAGTTCACTGCTTTCACTATTTGTTTATTCAAGCAAGTGTTTTCAGTACTAAAAAAAAGTCAGCATCACAGTGTGCTAAAATACTGTTTTAACCTCTGAACAATTTAAATGACTGATATTTTCCTGGAGGACATCTGAATCTCCGTGGGTTTTCTGAAGGTCTCAAAGGGCTCACAAAGGTGACATATGATGTTAAAACTGGCAGCTCCTCTTTAAGAGTATGGCTCTACCAGAACACTTGGGGTGTATGATCTTTGGGAAAGGTGGAAAATGAGAGGCAGAAACTTTGCCCTGAAAGAAAAAAAAAAAAAAAGCAACAGAGGAAAATGTCTTTGGTAACATGTTTTATCGGTTTTAATCCACCCAACCCAGCAGTAATTCAAGATTTTAGTATAGTGTCTGAGAAGGTCAAGAAGGTTGGCCATACCCAGGCCAGTTGTAAGGATTTTTGTAATCAGTGCTCAGTATTGTACTTGGTTTATGTTTCTGCAAGCAGACACGGACACAATTTACATTCCAGCTTTGCCAATCTTTACTTTCCACCCCTTTCCACAGGGCATGGTGGTCCTGCTTGAAATGCCGAATGGGCTCACATGCCTCATGCCATGGCTGTGCGGCATAACCGCGTGGCTGTGCTGGGGAGTGGCGGAGTTCCCATCCCTGGAGGTATTTAAGAGACGTGTGGACATGGCACAAAGGGACATGGTTTAGTGAAGGGACTCAGTACACCAGGTTCATGGCTGGACTTGGTGATCTTGAAGGTCTTTTCCAACTGAGATGGTCCTAGGATTCTGTTAAGTGTAGACCAGTACATATAGGTTTTGTTGCTGTATTTTGTCTGTTTTAATGTGCCTTTATACAGGAGAATAACAAATGATACCTGAAACAAAACTGAAAACAAGAACTGATTTAGCAATGACAGCTACATCCCCAAACTTTCTCTTCTAATGGGTTTTTAATGGTTCAATGCTTTGGGTTCAGTGCCCACAAGTTTTGGTCTATGTCAGGTGCTTTAAAACCATACATGTCTAGTGCAGCTGCAAGATTTCTGCAATTTCTTTCTGCACCAGTTGTGACAGTAGCAAATATAATGTATGCTTCACTCCTTTCACTTGGTTTTGAACGCTGCCTTCTTTTTCAGACTCTCAGTGTCTGACACCATGTAAAAATCGGGCCAATATGTAAGGCTGTCAGTCTCACAAAATGGAGTTGGACATAAAAACTTGGCTCTTTTCTGGACCGTGGCAGAGCACTCTAAGCACTGGAAGTGCTATGAGAATACAAGGTCATATTTAAAATATAAAATAAATGTAGCTGGGATCAGGTTGAGGGAAAATTGCTACCTTCTCCAGCAATTTTCCTGAACGCAAGAGGTTGCAATATATTTTTCCCCTTTGCACCTCAAGGAAAGGGAGGGAACGAATCCCCCCAGGCTATTTCATCTGAGGGAGTGGAAATTCACTGAGTAAACTTGGATCAAAGTTTTTACTCTCGAATTCTTCACAGAATAATGGCTTTGCAGCCAGAACTGTAAGGGCAGTAACTGTGACAGTTACTGAATAAATGAGGCCGGTCGGGCTGGAGGAGCTGACTGGAGGCGATTGTGCTGCCTCGTCAGACTGGCTGGGGAGGAGGGCACAGCACGCAAGGAGCATCCCAGGGCAGGGAAGGCATCAGTGAGCTGGGGAGTCACACTTCGGAGATCTAAAACAAGCAGGAGCTGTAAATATTTAGGATTAGACAGCTACCTTCATCTTCTGCGAGGCTTTTTCTGCATGAGCGGTGGGTTTGGGTTGGATGCTGGTAGCCTTCTTGGCCTGCTCTCTTCGTAAATTGCTCTTGGAGAACTGTTGGCTTGGTCATAGAGTAGTACAGGCTTGTTTTTTCCAGAGTTCATGTGATAACTGGAATCACACGATAACAAAAATTTCTTACTTCTGGCTAGAATGTAATATTTCGATACAGCAGCTAATACGGACAGCCGCTGTGCTCATCTGCAACAAGCAGAACACCACATACTGCTTCTGGGCTCTCCGTCTTGATGAAGTTACGAGGTGCCAGCTCGGCGGGGTTTGTTGCAGTTCATTTTATACTGGATTTTTCTTCTCGAGATTTGTGTTGCAGGAATCAAAGGATTGCAATAGAACAGAACTCTCCAAAAGAAAAAAAAAAGAAACAACAATAACAACGAAACCCTAAAAACACAGGCCCTACAGCTCACATAGTGCTTGGAAAATATGAGTCAAGTCCACCCTCAAGCTCGGAAAGCAGAAAGCAAATAAAAGAACTGAACAATGTTGCTTAGAATAAATAACCACAGCATGGGCACCTGACCGGGGGTGTGTGCGTGCAGGGGGAGACTTCAGCTTTTTCTTTTTTTTGTTAATCCTCAAACTTGGCACATCTGCCACAAGCTAGATAAACAATCATTATTGGAGTCAGGAAAGGACAAGCTAATGTAAAACAGGCTGAAGGCATAAATTAGTAGTCATAGTGATCTGTCACAGGTGAGTGCTTGTGAGAGGAGTGACTTGAAATGCCAAACAAACCTTCTACTGAACTCCTGGGAACGTGGTTATCCAACCACTTTACTTTAACCTACGAATTAGTGACAGCTATTATAAAAAATGCATATAGAGGAATATAAACACTGGAAGCTGTTGTAAAATTTACTAGCAAACTTCCTTCCTTGCATGACTTCTTTGCCATCTTAGTGCCTGTGCAGACACGTGCCGCACTGGCTAGAGTGAGCAGTCACTGTAAGCCGGGCCTCTCTAAACCAAAAGCTAAGACAACTTTACTTTAAGCATTGATTAATTTTCTAAATTCCAATGTTTTGTGGGGTACAATTTCTTCTTTTTCTTGAGAGCTATCATGAGATAACCATTAGAGTTACCTCATAACCACAGGAATTATTAACAGCAAAGAAAATAAAAGGTGGAATTCTTGCATAATCTCAATCTTGAGGGTTTTATGGGGGAAAAGAAAAAACGTGGTGCAAGACTAAAGATAAAACGTTGACAGCTGGTAACAAGAAAATGGGCTCATCTCCTAAATGCTTGAATTCTCACAGCAACTTGTAAAAGCAAACTTTGCCAAAACTTGTCAGGAAATGTCACATTTCTTTATATTTATATATTCTTGGGTTAGCACTGGCTCGCAACACTTCAGTTTCGAGGCGGTTCACTAGGCGAAAGATGATGGTCACAAGGACACGGAGGAAACTGCAGCGGATGTCAGAACTACTGGCCCACATCGACAAATAATGAACGCTCCTAACTTAGACCAAATTAGTGGACCTAATAGAGCGCGCACATGATATTTATGCTCTGAAAATATCTGAATGGGGGCTATTTCTGGGGTGCCTGAGGAGCAGTGTGACAGCGTGCTTGTTCTTACCGTGCAGCCAGCCTTAATCATCATCTCGTGTTTCTCGCTTCTCGTTGCAACTATCTGCCTAAAAAATGACTTCTGCCTGAAGTGCTGTTAAATGTGGAAAAGAAATATTCAGCTCTTGTTCCTGAGATGTACTGCCTGCCCAGGCTCATGATGATTTGACCACAGCAGGATGAATAGCGCACATTTAGATTTATTTTTCAGATGTAAAGCTGAAACAACGACTCTACAAGCGTTCCTTCATCTTTGCAATACGGGCTGCTTGGGTTTAACACCAAAGATGGCTAACTGTCTTAACAGAGCTAAATAGCTTAGGCAGCAAATCTTTATTTAGATTTAATTGCAGCAGAATCTAATTAGCAGTCGTATATTAAAGTCTTGGGAAGTCTCTGATCTCTCCCATAATCATCAATACTGCCAAAACTGCGCACTCCTGAAAATCATGAGACTGACTTACACTGTGAGACTTTTGCACTTAGATCATATATGCCATTTCTTCAGAAGGCAAACACGCAGCTGTCACTCAGAAAACGACAAAAATACAGAAGTGGTTTAAAGGGCAAAATCCAGGAGAAAGCAGAAAATATTGGAAGAGCCAGGGATGAAGAGACATGCCCTCGTGTGAGCGGCAGTCTACTGAAGTATCAGTTAGATCCTGTAAAGCTTCAGAGATCTTGCTGCTATCAATAGGAGGAATCTAGGAAACATGCTTACATCTCAACTACAGAGCCATAATGGCAAAACTGTGCCCCTGGCATGGGTGGGTACAGCCCTACTCTGCCTGGCTGCCAAATTATGGGGTGGGCCCGTAGCAAAGGCTCCAGATAACGTGAGGCTGTAGGTTATTTTTCATGTTTCTCTGCAGCGGCATATAGACACCACTCTTTGGTTTACCTGATCTGATGTGCAAGAGACAAAAGAAGTTGCAATGCTCCATTGGAAAGGAGGCAAGTAAGATTGCCGGTCACCTATAATGAGCATTTTGTGTCCCTCTTCCTCTCAGAGTCCCTGGCTGCTGCATTGCTTCCATCAGGAGTAAAGGAAAAAAAAAAAAAAAAAAAAAAAGTGGCTTCTTTCCTTAAGTTTACCGTCTTCACCTTCATACAGCTCCACTGTAGATGACTGATTTCTCCTTCAGTCCTCATGGGGACTGACAGTACAGCCTGGCCTCTGACCGATTCAGGAATAGCTTTTTATTTCGTCAGGGGAAATTTGCCCTGATGCAGAATGTGCAGCCTCCATATGGTGTCTTTCTTAGATGCAGCTACTGACCACAGCCAGAATGTGGAAATGAAGCCTATGACTTCCTTTTTTGTGGGTAAAATGGTACCAGAATGGTATGAAGACCTGGAACTTTTCTTCTTCAGTCCCATAAGCACTTTAGATCTGGGAGGGGACTTCCAACCACAATAGCTGTTGAGAAGAGAAATACTGAGCTAGTCCACTATGCACGTCTGCCCTCTGCTCTGGCAATGACAGCATCTGCCCAGTTTCCACCATCTGGCCCTTGGGCAAGTAGATCCCTTCCAAGGAATGCCACAGCCACACAAAGAGAAATTCCGATGCTCAAAACAATAACACACCAATATTCAATGAAATTCGGGCTAAACAACAAATAGTTGTTTCATATTTCTCCCCAGCAACATTTGGTGCTGCAGAAATGAAGAAGACAGAAGCATCTACAAATTAATGGGATCATGCAAAATGCAAATTTATTTTTACTCCTTCTGCATGAAATTCTACATCTTTTCTACAACCTTTCTCTGAATTTCTTCTTTTCACAAGTAGCAGATGGGAATATTAGCCCTCCACAAATAAGTTTTGCAAGAAAACCTGATCACATACACAATATTTCAACCCACAGCACATTTTACAGCCCCACTTTGAAAACAAAGCTATGGTGTCATGACGTTATTACTGCTGGTACAATAGGGATTTGGTATCTGACCTGACTCCTGTCTCATCACTCTATTAGACTGTCTGTCTTTTGCAAAGTTTGACTAAACATTAACTCAAGACATAAACCTTAAGGAATCTTCCCAGTATTTTTAACTTTTTCTGGCTTGCTGCCATGCATAAAACCCCTGTTCTACAAACTCCTCTGCTGTCACTTCTGTGAATGAATGCAAAACACTTTGGGAGCCATGGCAAACACAAGCTTTTACATGGAGACTTTTAATTTATTCCAGCTCCGTAATTCCTCATCTATTACCATGTCTTATTTTCGTAATCCAACCACCTGTTGTTTCACATGAAAGACTAAAACTATCTGCCTGTTTTTTGGGTAGGATTCCGAAAAGACATCGCCACAAGATGATCATTCAATCTGCACTCTCCAAACAGATAACTAAATTCAATCCCCAAATGAAGGAAAGATGTTCAGTTGCCCAAAGAAGCAGACGAAGCAGCTTGGTAGGCTGCATCTCTAGTGATAAGTCCTCTGCCTTTAAAATCTGGTCTGCTCTCACAGCTCGGAACACACCCTTAGGAAACAGCAAACAGATTTTCCCAAATACGGGGAACCACACACAGCTTCCAAATAAGGAATTCTCCACGGAGCCTTAAACAAAGGAAATCAGCCCCTTTTCCGACACTAAGTCAAATGAATCACTTTTCCCCTAGAAGAGGATTAAGTACACTTTCCTACGTGAACACTGTTCTGAAGTTCCTACGCTTTCAGTTTTGATTTTGCAAAGGGATGTAGAGATGATGTCTGAAGTTCCAGCAGGCAGGCTCGTTTCTCTAGCTTCTTCATATACCCTGCTGCAATTGATTTTGGGAGAGCCCGTATATCAAGACAAAACAGAAAGCATTTTTAAATACAAGCTATCTTTCTGAAGTCTGCAGAAAATATGTTCATATGACAAATATTTGTTACTGCTCCCAGAAAAAAGGGAGCAAACACATATGCGTATAACTCATTAAGGAAAATATATTAGAAAAATAAAAATAAAAAAGTGCATTAACAACTGTCTGGTCTGCTTTTGCCCTCTTGGTGCTCTACTGAGTAACAGGCTTTAGGAACCTGGTACAATCAAGGTCAAAGATTGCTACGCTTGCATGGATTAAAATAAAAGCCTTTGAGCCAGTAGCTGACATGCCCTTGCCTTGCAGTTCCAGCAAAGCCACCTCCACCTCTCTGTTACTCGCAGCACAAGCCTGTTATCTCCTAGACAGAACCGACACTGGCATTTATGTGGAAGCCTTCAGTTCTTGTCAGGAATTCTGATTTTGCTCCTATACTAGTGCTGAGCATCAAGTTCTTACTTGCAATGTGCTAAGAACTGTTTAGCCCACAGGCAGACCTCTCAATTAATGTTGCAAGATCTCCTAATAAAATCAGGACCTAATTATTAGCGTTTTACCCTGTCTACCCCAAGAAGCTGGTAAGCAATCACATTCAATGGGGGATCTCTGACCATCTTACACCCTAGATATCTTCCCTGTACCTTTGTGGACAGCAGAGGCTGCAGCTGGATGGTCCTAGATGATGCCAGCAGGTCCCTTATTGATACTCCCCCAGAGCTGGCCTCAAGATCAAGAAGACCCTATAAAGAGAGCAGCACATCTGGAATTCCCATGTATCTCATCTGATTGCCACTTTTCAGCTCTAATCTGAGGGCTGTGTCTCAGCTCAGAACAAGTTTTCTGTTTTCTGGCTTCCTCAGTCTTCTGCTGGTAAAGGCAGCATAATCAGTGACCGGTGGAAAAGGAAGGCTGGGAGGAGTGAAAAAGTTGTTTTGGTTGTAGAGAAATAATGTCCTCACTATAAAGATTCCTCTTCTTGGAGACGGGGGAAGGTGGGGAGGAGTAAATGAGAAGGTTCACACATCTCCCGCTTCACCTCTCTATGACACAGCGGAGGGAGCTGCATTCCCCCTCCAGCCTTAGCAGGCAGTGCTGGACAAACCCCACTCCAGGCACTACTGCTCGGTTACACTCCACCACTCTCTCTCTCAGCTGTGCTCATCCCCGGGAAGGCTCTCACCAGGCATATTCTTGCCTCCTCCTTCTCCCACCCACCAGAGTTTCCCTGGCAGCCACGTCTTAGCCTTGCTCCAGCCCTTAGGATGTCTCCACCTACCACTTCCTGCCATGAAAACCCTTTAGATTTATACCACATCTGCAAACTTGGATAACATGGCACAGAATGCCGAGCTGAATCACCTCTCTAAGGCACAAATGGGGGAAGGGATGCAGAAGTGACTTAATGCACCTTGGCAGCTCTTTTTCTGCTTGGATTCTACGGGGATCACCACACACCAAGAACTGAATCTGGTTTTAGCAGCCCTTGAGTTCCTTTAATTCATTCCAGCAGACCCTATAGCAAACAACAGTCACCGCAAGGAGCAGCTCCTGTGTGGGATATTTATGGCTGTGCTACGCAGCTTTCAGGATATGACAGTTCTCCTGCCACAATGGTGATCCTTCGGGATTCCTCAGCTGCATTAACCTGGCCCTGAGTGATCCTTCACAATTGTTTGGGCCCTTTATGCCTTTCACTTGAGCACAATGCAAGTACAAATTGGCTGGGTAGGTGTGGAAGGGTGGAAAAGCTTTTAAGACAGACAGAAGTCAAGAGAAGGGGTGGGGAGGTGAGGGCCTCGGTCCTTAGGGAGGATGTGCTCCACAGGAAGCTCAGCAAGAAGGAGCAGTGTGTTTCAGGCTCCCTCTTAACAGCTTCTTTTATTCTAGAAAAAGCAGGGAATTAGTTCAATGCATCATTATTTAGGAGGTGGCTTGTTTTGCTAGCTCCGAGTTATTAAAAATGGAAATACCAAAAATGAAATCAATCTTCCAGAACTTCACTCCATCACCAACTAAAAAGAAATAAACACTTCTACATTTCATTTCAAGCTGGTATTTCATGTACTCTTGCAAAACTGAAATGCTCAGGCTGTAAATGCTTCAGGGAACTTGAAAGAAAATTATTTCTAGTGGATCTTAAATCACAGA
The DNA here is from genome assembly GCF_964211825.1 of Aythya ferina. Taxonomy (NCBI): domain Eukaryota; kingdom Metazoa; phylum Chordata; class Aves; order Anseriformes; family Anatidae; genus Aythya; species Aythya ferina. Next base: position 131,144,276 of record NC_140297.1, read on the forward strand.
CATATTTCTACTACTAGGAATTTCTCACTCTGTACAAAAATGAACTTTGGTGCTTTTAAATTTAGCTCTTCTTTACGTATTTTATAACATTATAGCAGGAATGGGTTCATAAATATTGAATATTATAACCTAAATAATGTCAAAGCAATGAACTTCAGGATTCCTAAAGAGCAAAGCTGTAGATTTATGTAGTTTAGGCAGTGGGGACAGAAGAAAGAGACAGAGACAAAGACATAAAAGTCATTTATTAAAAGTTGAACATTCTACAGAAACAAATATATGAACACATTTCTAATAATGTAACACTCAGAAAATTTATGCTGTGAGTACTTTTGAACCTCCTAAGATTCATGTGTGGAATGCAGCATGTGCTGGAGGCCCAAAACAAAAAATGCATGCAAATATGTCAAAGAATTAATATAAAACACTGTGGGATTCCTGCATGTGCTGTAAATTATTCTGACCATAATTTCAAGACTCTTTATGCATGAGATGATATAGAAAAAAGAAATATAGATACCAAATGTAGAAAAATTAAGCAGTGACATGAATGATGTCCATCAAAATAAAAGACATGAGAATTTTGAGATTTTATTCTACTGCATGATAAATTAAGCCTTTCTCTTCTTCCTTTTACTGTTTTTTTTGTTTTTTTTTTTTTTTTTTTTTTTTTTTTTTTGTTTTCAGGAGATCAACAGTTATAATGTCTCCTACCCAAACTACATTCCTGCCCCTTTTTTCCTGGAGGCTATTAGAGTCCACATCACACCAGCCTAATTATCGCGATATAAAATTATGCCCCATTTAGTTTCTGAAAGACAAAACAAGCTCCGAATCCAAGAGAGGATTCATGGCTGTGAATCAGTTAAGGAGACTTCCTCCAGTCTCAAAGATTTAGATGCGTAACTTGTATTTAAAGGTACCTAATTACCTTTAAGAATTTGAGCCTAAGTCCCTTGGGGTTAACTTGTGGCTCTCTCCTTAGCACTTCCTATAGCAATTTCAGAGAGATGTCTGTGTAGTTTGCTGCCTCCAGGCATTGCAGGAGGGAACGAGTCTCTATTTCAAACCTGTGAATGCCATTAGGTCTCAGAGCAGCTAAAAGCTAAACTGCTTCAAACCTACCACTGTCATCTTCCAAAGCTCCATTATGAATTTAGCTTCTCAGTACCACTGACTTGACCTCGCACACATCTGAAACCCACCTATTGTCATTTCTTCTTATGCCTTTCACCTTCCATGTGCTTAAATAAAACCACTTCTGTGAGCCCAATAGAACATGCTGCTGTCCTCTAAGAAGCAGTAGACTTTTTTCTTTCCTCTGCTGCTTTGCAACATCCTAGCTTTGGAATGCATCCAGTAAGCTCCTTAAGCACATGGAGTCACAAGTACTCAGCACAGAAGGGTATTATATAAATAATAATAATAATATAATTAATAGCCCATAAATGGGACCTTAAGGGGCTTCTAATCTTCACGTGTTTGGAAAGCAACTTTGAGAAACTATTTAATTTGGGTGAGAGTTCCTAGCAGCAATATAATAAGCAAAATATCAAACAAGTTTGTACAATTACACAGCCAAGTGGGCTCCCGCACAAGGCATTATGTGTATACAGTTCAGCTGTGGCAGAGCATTGCCCATCCCTGGATTCCTAAAGCTGATTTTTAAACAAAGTTTACAGGGAATGTGTAGGATGTGTTACTCTTCTGCACTACTGACTTGAAGCTAGGTGCCAGCTTCGAGGAGTGAATCATTTTGGAAGCGGCGGATTTTCTTTTCCTGAAATAAGAAATGACATAATGTATGCAGTTACACACACACTAGCAATATACTATTGATGCCTATATTTGATGGTCTTGATTTTTTTTAAGTTAAATGATGTCATATATAATTTCAGCACCCCTGGTGTTTCAGTGTAAGTACATTTTGTTCTCTGTTTACATGGAGGGTTTCAGTGCTACAACTGCAAACAAAATGAGCAGAGTTTTGTTAACAGTGCCGTTGCAGTCTATGGTCTTGTGGCTTTGAAATGCTGCTCATGCCTAAAAATATATAGACACAGCTAAATAATGATTTTTGCTTCAGAACTGTTTGACTACGTCATCCCCTGTTTTACAGATGCTCAGCAGCAGTACCTTCTAAGAGGTATTAATCACCAAGTTTTCTATGAAAAACACACATTTTAGTGAACAGTTTAGAATGGAGTATCAAAACAATGGGCTGTCCTGAAAACCAAAATTTTGAAACATGGAGTAAGACATGGGCCACTTCTGTCCGCAGCATCACGACACAGAGAGTATGGAAGTCTGGGCAGAGATGAAACCCTCACCCTGACACAGCACGCATCTCCTTCGTGCCCTGCTGCCGTTAGAGACCTGCCCTGCGCACAAACCATCCCCTTGGTCTGACAGTGGAGCTTTTGGGTTGAAAAACACAGAATTGTCCATAGCAGCCCTCATTTTCCCTCACATTTCCCCTCAGGGCTCCTCACGGAGGCCTCCACGGGGTGACAGGACAGAGCCACCGTTCCCGCCCTCCCCGCCGCCGCCATTCCGGCCCCGCAGCGGGAAGGGGGGAGCTGCGCCGACATAAGGGCAGCAGCCGCCATGGGAATGGGATTCCCCTCAGCAAGATGGGTGGCAGGGGGGCGAAGGGGGTCTGGGGGGGCCGAGGGCGGCGATCCCGCCACCCTCGGCTCCCCCAGACCCCCTTCACCCCCCTGCCACCCAGTGCGACCCGCTGAAGGGCTGAGAGAAACCCAGGAGAAGTCATCCAGAGCGCTGCGTCACGATGTTTCCTTCAAGCCACTCAGTGTTGTTTTGGGGGAAAAATAAAAAATCATAAGCAATTAAAAAAAAATCATCCGAATTTAGCACCGACTGCATGTGTATATTTATTTTTAATAACATAGGAGAGCTTTCCTATGTTATGAGCAGTTTTTCTGGCTGAAAGGGGGGGGGGAATTGGACGTGGAAGGGGGGAGATGATGCGCTGAGGAGAGCAGAGGCTGGAAGGGGCAGCTTTTGGCGGCCAGGAGAGAAATACTATGGGATCTGAGGTGGGCAGCTGGTGCTGAAAGCCTTCCCCTTCAGCAGCAGGAATGAACGGAGTACAGGGTATGTGGTCTGTGAGGAGGGAGGTAGGGAGGCAGGTGGTAAAGCAAGAGCATAAAATTGGGGTTGTGAGCAAGGCAAAGAGAAACAAACACAACAGGTCAGAAGGGAGGAATTTCAGAGGAATGTCAGAGCCGGCACAAGGACAAGGGGAGAAACACACAGCTATCAAGTGGGGAGAAAGGAATGTCCCCTACTGACAGATCAGCTGGGCTGAAAACCATGAGGTACACCCATAGCTTGCTATTCCTCTGCCGTCAGCAAATAATAGTGAGACACCATCAAGTGCCTGCACTGCTCATCTCTGTAAAAAATGACAATTTTCCACTGATAGAGGTTAATCCCCCAGCACAAATGGCAGAAGGGCATGCTGTGTAGTCAAAGTGCTCAGCAACCCTGCTAACGATCCTGAGGTAACATACACAGAATTTCAGATGGCGGCATGCGTGACCTCTCTCTGCTTTCAGTGCGACCTGCACAATTATGCTGCAGGACACGGCCTTAATTTATTTTCCCTCTGTATGTTCATCACGTTGCAGGTTTCAATGGTGTGATTGCAGTTGTTTTCCACAGGACGCCTCTCTTCCTCAGTGCAGGAGGTGGACGGTGCTCGGGGGATCTGGGCAAGGACGGGGGGTGTTTCACTGCTTCACTTTTGTAGAAACTGGAACACAAATGGTGAATGACATGGGGGAGGTCTCAGGAGCAAGGAAGCCTTAATATTTAGTTAGATGAACATTTCCTGTGATATCAAAGGTAGATTTGGTTTCCCCATGTCATGTCTGCCCATACACTGTTCTTTGCCTCATTGTGGCAGTTACCAGCTCCCTAAGTGTGGCAATGCAACTGCATGTGGTACTGCAGAGCAGATGATTTACAGGCCAATCTCATAAATAATTGCATCAGTGCTATTACAGAAGCAGTGAACTGTGCTGTGAGAGTGGGACTGGGCAGCTGGAGGTGTGGGCTGAGAGGGGGGGAACTACTTTTACTGCTTTTGCCGTGGGAGGAAGATTTCTGTTAGCTATACCCTGAGTCCCTCTTCGCAGGAGCAGTAATGATGGTATAAGAACTGGCCCCTTGCCTCTGAAAGGCATGCAACAACCTCTTCATTAATGCTGGTGAGTTACTCCACTGTCTGAGCCCCCAAGCAACACTGGTGAATAATTTTTCAGTGTGGAGCAGGGTAAGGGCAACGTTCAGCATATAAGGACAGAGGAGCACAGGCAGAAGGCTGGAGAAATCAGGTTGTTGACCAGGAGTTACACAAGCGGTTGCTGGCTCTTCTGCTCACCAAATGATGCAAGAATCCCACAGGAAAAAGAAAAACAACAACAAAAACAAAACAAACAAACAAAAATCTAGAACATCACATGTAATTAAAGACTGAATCCTTGCACAGTTGTGCACAGAGCTAAGTGAAGGACAAGGTTCTGAACCCAGCGTTTGACTAAAATACTAATTTCCTTTTAGATATTCTGTTCATCCCAAAATACCTCTCTTCCAGCCTCACCGTGTTTGGATCTGGTTAGGAAGGCTGCTCCTCCATTTCTCCCTGCCTGTAGCACCCAGGAGGGTGCTGCTGCCTGCATGCCCATGCCCACAGAGCCGGGGTGAAGTGGCAGGGGCCTCTCTCATCCTGCCTGCTGCCAGGACAGCCCAGCCCAGTGTAGACCTTCTCCTTCCTCAGCTGGACAGAAGCTGCTGCATTCATTTCCCCTCCCCGAAAGCAGCGTGTGAGCTGAGAGCTGTGCAGCCTCAGCCGGCTGCGTGGGTGGGGAGAGGCAGCCGGCGTTCCCCAGGGAACCCAAGGCAGGCTTGGGTGTACACTATTGATTTGCCGGGGGGCAAAGAAAGAACAGAGCATCTGGGTCCTGCGAGAGGGTGGCTTGCCCCACCAGAGATCAATCTGCCAGGAATTAGAAGGGCAGAAGTTTCCTTTGTTCCTTTTGTCTTACGGAAAAAAAGGGAGATGAGGAAATAGGTTTAAGGATTCTGGCCCTGGGTATAGGGAAGGGAATAACCTCTTTGTTTGGTGAGTAGCACAGCCCAATCCAGCAGTGCCAGGTTTTTTAAAGGATTTTAGTGGTGTCTATAGCTGAGGAAATGGTGACTGCTGAGGGTGGGGGATCTAGAGAGCTTAGTGCATGTTAGTTGGGCTACTTTTGGTTTGAAATAAGGGCAGCTTCAGGGACGAGTGGCCAAGTTCCCAAGCCAGTATTTTGTGGTTTTACAATCACACTTTCAAAAATGTTTTCTCCTTCCTGTTGCTGTGTGGAAGATCCACCAAAATAGGCATGAAGATTGCCAGTACGCCAGGCAAAAGAAAAAAATATACATTGCTAATAGCATCTGTTTTGCAGTCTGTGTGACATATAACACCAGGAGGCAACTAGGTTTGAAATGCACGTGTGTTTTTGATTGGTTTTAATTTGACAGTGACTCTTTAAAAACATAACATTGCCTCCAGAGTTTATTTTACATTTCCCAGTAAATAAGAGTTAGGCTGCCAGGCGTGGTTACTTCAGGGTTTTTTTAGTTGTTCCTAAAATCATGGTCTAAAAACTCCTAAAATGCAGATTGCAGTGTTCCATATTTTTGGAAGGACTTGTTCACTGTGTCCCCACAGCGCTCCAGGCTCTGCTTTACCGTTGCACCTTTGCCTGTTAAGTCTGTACTCGAAGAAATCGTGTTTCACAACGCGGTTTTTGTTTAATAAGAAAACATGAAAAGCACGTCCCTTTTTGGGGGGAATAACTATGATAAAATAATGAGCTAAACAGGGCACAAGTGGTCATGGGTATGTTCGTGCTGTTAGCGTGCTTTCTGGGATGGCTTTGGTCCATGCAGGCAGTACTCCCTGGGCCATGCCCAGAGACCATTCCCAGGAGGCAGTGTGGGGACTTGTTTTAGGAAAGGAGGAGAGTGCTGCCACAGGGACACATGCTGGCAGCAGGGTCAGAAGGCAGGCACTGGACCTTTTCATGTTATTAGTATGAATGTTGTGGAAATGAGCTACAAAGGAGGCAATTCCTCATTTTCAAGTGGAAGGCAGAGGAGCAAGCAATGAGGTGAAGCAGCCAGGACCAGCAACAGTCTTGGGATACAACACAGTCTCGGGATACAACACAGACCTTCTGTTCATTAAGTTTCAGGGCCAGAAGTTCACAATGTTGATGTTTCAGGGAGACCTATTTGGACAATCGGATAATTACTGTGCACTAAGCCCTACCACAACACTCCACTTCATGAAGGACATAGCTCTCCTGCACCTTTCCTGTGCAATGGCCTTGGCCCTACGCAAAACCCACCAGGAGGATCTCCAGCCAGTGGAATAACTAGAATGAATAGTAATTTAAGTAACACAGTGCAGACTTGAATCATATTTCAACTGCACCAGATATATCTGAGCAGTCTTTTGGTCCGAAAAAATGTGCGTTTCCTCTGGGATATGAAATATGAACTACGAGGTAAAGGGAGAAAGGGAGAAAGAAGGGAGATTCAATTTGTATTTCCTTCTCCTGCCAGAAGTCTGTAACCTCTGGGAGTGAGCATCCTGTCAACTGTGTGTGTTAACACCTTGGATGTTACTGTTAACCCTGCCAGGATTTGTCTGTGAGAGACCAAAATTAATTCGAAGGAACAGGGAGATGCTGGGAACCTGTCTTCTTCAGCACGCAGCTTCAGCTATACAACCACTAAATTTGGGATTACAGCAGCTATAAAATAATATAAAATGCATTCCAGCTTCTCTCTCCTTCCGTCCCCAAACCCCAGACACCCTGGTTTCTTCCTAAATAATGTCTGTGGTCACCTATTTAGGTTATTTGCAAAGTTTCCACTTACCACAGTCATTTTGTAGGAACGAGTGTGTTCTTCAGTGCCAGAGCCTATGGCGTTGTGATAACAGGAGCAGAAATAGGGATGGGAAAAAGACCAGAAGCAAACAGAGGCCTCACCTAGTGCTGCCCTTTTATTAAGCAGGCTGAGAAGAGAGTCAGGGAAAAGCCAGGCAGTGCTTCATCCCGAGCTATCGCATCAGTTAAGACTGAAAGCAATTACTGACAGATTCACGGGGTTAAGGTTGTGGTTGGGGCTGGATGATGTTTGTTCAGGCAGGAAAGCTGCCTATGCAGTTAATTCCAAGCACTTTTAATTTGTCTGATTCACGGGTTGCCACACCTGAAAACAGCGAGGTCCAATTGAGCTTGGAAACAGAACAAGGGGACCCACGCGCGCCTTAAAACTTCCTTCCTTAAAAACAAGACGGTGAATACAAGTCCTCACTTCTAAAGCAGCTCTGCTTTAAATTCCTTCAGGTTTCCTCCTCTCCACTCCTGTTAAGCTGTGTGAATACCAGGGAAGTGTTAAGTCACAAAGACTTTTGGAGCTATGTGACTTTGGGAAGACGTATTTTCACCCAAAGCTCTCCCAGTGTGCTCCCAGCACCACGTCCTTCGCCGAGCACTGTGAACAACTCCGGCCTTCATGCTTTGTAAATCGGCCTTCAAATGCTCTAGGTTTTCCTTATCAGCATGGTGGAGGACAAGCTGCTTTTGAAATGTTTGTTGATCCTACCCTTTATCTTATAGGAAGTGCATCCTGGCTTGACCCACAGAAATCCACAGTGCTTCTGAAACGAGCCGTCACTGCTTTCGTGTATCTCTTAAGCGCAAGGTTTGTTGCTTAGTACTGGAAATGTCAAAACCCTTTGACCCTCACAAGTCTGTGGCCACAAAAATGCGTATTCCCTTTCTGTTTCAGTCTTTCCTCAGAATACGGAAAAATGGTAAAATTTCCCCAAACGGTTCCAGTTATCAAACGAGAAAATTGCAGCAAATCTGAAGGTGAACTTCAATGAAATCTTACAGAAAATTCTAGTGGATTTTTACATAGCATATGAAAAAAAAAAAAACAAGTAAGTAGCCAAAAATTTACTTCGTCTTTGGAATTTCACATGAAAACCACTTCTAAAAAAACATCATTGTTTCTCCTTTTTCTCAGTTCCTGGAGCACTTGCCACAGCTTGTATTTTATGTGGTGAATTTGGTGCATTAGTCACTGAACTGAGAGAAACAGAGGGATAGAACTTGTCCTTCATTTATCTTTTTTTATTTGCTGTCTCCTTGCCCTTCAAGCCTGGTTTGATATCTTCTGCCCTAGCCAAAGCACTCCTTTATTTTCCATCTTCAAGCCGCCAGCCCCTTGGAGCAGCGCACATTTTAGAGACTCGTAACCTGCAGTTACTTCAGCAAGCACGATGGGTGCCTTGGATGTACAGTCCAAGCCCTGCTAATTCTGGATGATCACTCATCCCCTTGCTTTCCGCATAGATTTATTTCATCACATTGATTTATGTTTTAAAAGGGGCAGATCAAAGATGTTGCCACCAGATGTCTTTGTCAGATGCCAGTCTTCAAATCAGAAGCAAGTTGGCACAAAACGTCTGGTGGTCTGCACCCATAAACAGGTGAAAGCCATTTGCTCAGCTCACAAGGAGAGTTTTTTTTTTTATATATATAATCTGATAGGGAAATATTATCATGTTTTCAGACGTGGTTTACGTGCATCCTGACGCTGACCGTGCTCAACCAAGCTGGTTTAAGAAGGCCAAGTTTCCCACCTGGTGCAGGATGAGGCCTCTCCACCTGGTGGTGTCTCACAGCAGAGGAGTTCCCCGCCAGTGGGGAGGATTTAATCTGCACTTGTCACAGCCTGCGCAGTGCCAGTTTGTCATGGCCCTGTGGTGACAACCCCAACCTGCCAGCGCTTTGGGCTGGCTGCAGCACCCCGTTCTGACATTAAGGAAACAAACAAACAACGACAACAACAACAAAATCTTGACAAAAAGCACCATCCCAGGGAGAAGAAGAACCAAGTAGCTGAGATGACATCTCCCAGAGAGGTATTGCAGGGCTTAGGCACACACGGGTTCCTACCAGGCTGATCCCAGTTGTTCCCAATGTGCTCCAGCAAACTGTGTTTGAACTGAGATGCATGATTCACTAATTAAACACTTCATCTTTGTCTTTGTTTCCCTAGAAAAAATGAATCATAGAATCATAGAATCATAGAATATCCTGAGTTGGAAGGGACCCTTAAGGATCATCAAGTCCAACTCTTGACACCGCACAGGTCTACCCAAAAGTTCAGACCATGTGACTAAGTGCACAGTCCAATCCCTTCTTAAATTCAGACAGGCTCGGTGCAGTGACCACTTCCCTGGGGAGCCTGTTCCAGTGTGCAACCACCCTCTCTGTGAAGAACCCCCTCCTGACGTCAAGCCTAAATTTCCCCTGCCTCAGCTTAACGCTGTTCCCGCGGGTCCTGTCACTGGTGTTAATGGAGAAAAGGTCTCCTGCCTCTCGACACCCCCTTACAAGGAAGTTGTAGACTGTGATGAGGTCTCCCCTCAGCCTCCTCTTCTCCAGGCTGAATAGGCCCAGTGACCTCAGCTGTTCTTCGTACGTCTTCCCCTCCAGGCCTTTCACCACCTTCGTAGCCCTCCTCTGGACACTTTCCAACAGTTTCATGTCCTTTTTATACTGTGGTGCCCAGAACTGCACACAGTACTCGAGGTGAGGCCGCACCAGCGCAGAGTAGAGCGGGACAATCACCTCCCTTGACCTACTAGCGATGCCGTGCTTGATGCACCCCAGGACACGGTTGGCCCTCCTGGCTGCCAGGGCACACTGCTGGCTCATATTCAACTTGCTGTCTACCACGACCCCCAGATCCCTCTCTTCTAGGCTGCTCTCCAGCGTCTCGTCGCCCAGTCTGTACGTGCAGCCAGGGTTTCCCCGTCCCAGGTGCAGGACCCGGCACTTGCTCTTATTGAACTTCATGCGGTTGGTGATCGCCCAGCTCTCCAACCTATCCAGATCCCTCTGCAAGGCCTTTACACCCTCATTCGAGTCCACAACTCCTCCAAGTTTGGTGTCATCAGCAAACTTGCTCAAAATACCTTCTAATACCTTCTAATGAACTTCTATAAAAAGTGTTTTGGTGTAGGTTTTAAAGCAGCTGTAGAGCTTAATATACTTGACAATCAAGCTATTATTTGAGGATCTTAATATAGATTAAGGATACTCTTCAAAACCAACTCTTCAAAGATTTGGTCAGAGAAGAAAGTGTTTGAATGTTCACTGGAGAGGACTACAATAAACTGGATCAATCTCTACTGTATTTTTCCTAGACAGAAACGTCACTTCACACATGATTCCCCTCAGGCGGTGGCCTTCCCCTGCAGTGACCGAGTTCCTGGTATCTGCAGCAGGAGCAGAGCAGTTCTGTTGTGAAAGGAGGAAATCGGCAGGGCCGCAAGTTCTGCACTGACTCAGAATAAAACCGAGGTCTCAGAAGAGGAGCTGAGGTTGAAGGATGCCCCTCAAGAAGTTCCAAGAAGGCAATCTGCTTGGAAATAGCCCCGCTGGCAGGGAAGTGCCACTGTGAAATTGAAGCAGAAGTCCTCAGCGCTGCAGCTTTCGCAATGTTGAAGCTCTGTGTCTTCACCTTCTGCCACAAATCGTGAGGAGCACCAGCTCCTGCTCGGGCAGCCCAGCTGCTGGCCCTACCTTGGTACCTCTTTTCTCATTTCGCTGGCTTTGCTGTGCCTTCAGACAGCTGCACTGAATTTCCCAGCGATGGATCCAGGAATTCTCCAGCTTGCACTTGGGGTAACAACACCCTGCTTGCTTATATCCCCTCTGCAGGTTTAACTAGACACAGCGTGCGATTTACCTCCCACTGGAGCTTGCCACGTGGAAAAACAATACCTTTGTGTTCCTGAAACGTTCTCTAATCCTTCTAGATTAAATATAGGTGGTGAGCACCTGAAAGGAAACAGAGAAAGCGTCTGAACAGACTGAGCACAGCCTTGAGTCTCCAGGCGATGAAAAGGGAGAAGCCCTCGCATATGTTACTGAAACTTGACTCCTGATGAAACACGCAGCGCACCGGCTCGAGATCACACCTTGAGATCAGAAGAGAAGACATCAAAAGGCGAGGCAGACCTCAGCCCGTCTATCTCATTCCCTCCCTTTATGGCCGAGTACGCCACAGCTGGGGGATTGGAGCCCGGTGTACCCTAAGAGATTGGGCCCCTGAGGGATCTCTGGGCTCCTGGCAGCAGGAGGCTGCCTGCGGGGTTGTGACAGCCCAGGGAGGCTGAGCTGCTGCAGGAGCCCCTCTGCTTTGTGCCACTCACACGGGGAGGAGCAGCATCAAAATTTACTCCTTGCATATTTCCCCTCGGTGTCGGACAAAATCTGACTAACCTGAAAATGAAAAAAAGAGCACTGCTGCCCAGCAAAAATCAGCCCACAGAGCTTTCACCACTTTCTTTCTTCCCTCAAGTAGGTCACAGCAGCCTCGAATCACCTTGTCCCCTCCCTCCCTTTGACATCCGTGTGCCAGGCATCCAGCCCCATGGGTCAGCTCCCAGGGGAGCAGGCTGCCCTTTGGAGCTCCTGGAGGGCCCCCACGGTCTGTGTGATGCCTTCAGGTAATGTTCCCCAGCACCTGCAGCCATTCATTGGCTTGCTGATGCTAATGCTGCGAGAACCCTTATCAGATGTATTTATTACCGGGGTTGTTAATGTTTTGGGAGGGCACGGGCTGGCTTGGGTTCAAAGGAGGACCACGAGAATGGAAAAGAAGCCCTGAAGGAGCTTATTCCAGGAGCTCCTCACTAATGCACCTCGCTAAGGAGGAGGTTGGTATGGGGTGTGGGTACTGACAGCTGCAAAGGGGGTTTTAGCACAGGGCTCCTCGGGTCTGCACAGCGAGCTCCAGTTTCTTGCTGCTGATGTGAGGACCTCCTACAGCACAGCAAGTGAAGCGCATTGCTGATCTCTGGGCAGAGCCTGGGGGCACCGATAAACTCGCCAGGAGTTCAGCTTATGTTAAAAAGGTTAAAGAAGAAAATTTCCGTCTTTATTTTATTTATTTATTTATTTTCAGTTCAAAAGGCTTAATTAACAGTATTCCTGCTACAGACTGCTTAAACATGAGGTGGGCTTTGACATTTGTTGGGACTCCTTACAGTGTTCAGGACTATGGCTGACCTCTTGGGGCCATCTCTGTGCTGTTCACAGAATCGTCTAGGTTGGAAGAGACCTCCAAGATCACCAAGTCCAACCTCTGACCTAACACTAACAGTCCCCACTAAACCATATCCTTAAGCTCTACATCTAAACGTCTTTTAAAGACTTCCAGGGATGGTGAGTCCACCACTTCCCTGGGCAGCCTGTTCCAATGCCTAACAACCCTTTCAGTAAAGAAGTTCTTCCTAACAACCAACCTAAAACTCCCCTGGCACAACTTTAGTCTATTATTCCTCATTCTGTCACCAGGCACGAGGGAGAACAGACCAACCCCCACCTCGCTACAATCTCCTTTAAGGTACCTATCCCTCCTGTTCCTCCAGTGTTTGCTTTGAAGAATGAAGATGAGATTCCTTGGGTCAGCATTTTTCATACACTTACAGCGCAGGAACACACCTCAGAAAAACCCCGTGGCCTAAAACCAGGGGCATAATTAGGTCTTCCTCTCTGTAGTTCGTGTTCTTGACTTGTGTGAAATTCCGACTATAACTTCTGAGTAAAAGCAAGACGTCGGAGAGAGCTTTCCTTTTACAACACTTTTACTGGGACCTGAGCCCGCCTGCCCCGTGGTAGGCAGGAAGGATTTGGTGAAGGACGCGCGACTTTGCCTAGGCTTCAGGGACTTACACTGGAGGCGTGAGGTGGAAAACTGGAAAATGAGGTGGCAAAAAGTGCGTGTTTTTACCTAAATACGCAGCAGTTGGACAGTCAGTCACACGGCAAGGAGGCGTGTGCTGCACCGGATCAAAGGGGAAGAGCCCAGTGGGGGATTACAGGGGGTTGACTGCAGGCAAGCAGCACAAGTTTTATAAGGGAGCTGCTGGCAATATGCAGCAGAGGTAGGAAACTACAAGGAACAGAAATGAGGATAAAATGCAAATAGAAGAGATCCTTCGATGCGTCTGGCTTTCTCCCGGTATAACAGGATTATTTTGTCACCCCCGTACTTCGTTTCCCTTCTGCTTTCATCTCGCTTTCCTCTGGTAACTTCCCAGTTCCTCTGCCCCGACACCACACCAGGGGCTGGCTCGAAATGTGAAACACCTCCCGTGAGGGACTGCACTTCTCATTTTACCGCTGATTTTGGGAAGCAGCAGAAGAGGTGGTGGAGGGAGGAGCTCTGAAAGTCCCCCCGCATAGCGAGCCACATGGCTTGGTCAACCCCAAACGCCCAAACTCCTGGCCACCATTCTGGGTGAAATCATAAACATTTAGAGAAAAGAAAACCCAAGGAAGGAGTAGCCTGGGAACTGAGCCTGGGAGCGGGGTTTTCAGAATGTTTTTTGGGAAATTTCTGATTTTTACCAAAGCCAAGGAAGTAAGAACCATTTCCCTTTCTCCCTCCATCCCTTACTCCGTATCCTCTTTGCTTTCGCGGGTCAAGAGGTCCGTGACCAGAAGGAAGGAACCCGGCCCTTTCTAAACAGGACATCAGCCGAGTCCCCTCACAGAGACCTCGGCTCTTCAGCACTTCAAAAAGCCCGGTTGGTCCCAGCTCAAAGCTCGGGCTAAATGTGGCGACGTGAGTCACCGCTTTGCTGATTTCGTACCTCAAGCATGAGGGGAAAAAAAAAAACAGCAGTGCTCTTCCTGGCGACACCAAAACGAATTTGGCACCGCCTCTGGGGGAGAGGCAGAGCACCCTTTTTACTGAGTGCTTGCAGTGCTTGCATGGCCAGCTCACCCCAATTTCCCCAGCCTCGCCGTGCTGTTGACTCTCCCCAGGTCTTTTTGGCGGCTGCAGCTTCGCTGCGGGCCACGCGAGGTCAGCACTCGATCAGTTTGCAGCTCCGGAGAGCGGTCCCCAGCTCCTCCCGGCCGTCCCTGCACGGCTTTAACCTCTTCTCTGCTAAAAACCGGCTGCCCTCCAGTTATTTTTCCCCCTTTTTTCCCCCTGCTGGTTCTCATTTTCAAAATGAGTTTGGGGAAATCGGTCTCTAAACCAATTTTATGCATAAAATATAAATATACATTATTATATATTAACATGCTGCTCATGGCATTATGACAGCAAGCTAAGCAGTCTGCAAAGCTCCCAGCTCAGAAGTCTGGGAGGGAAAGGTCAGTCTGCTTTAGCCAAAAACGGACTAATCACACACGGCTCAAAAATACTGAAGGTGGAGTTTGGTGGATCACTGATCTGCAGTCGGATTTAGGCACCTGGAGCTACGCCATAAGGCTGGTTAAAAACAAGCCTGATAGTTTAAGCCAGACCTTGGTAGTGTTTCCTGCGTTTCTCCCTGTCCATAAGGGGTTTGTTTTGTTTTGTTTTGTTTTCTTTTGTTCTACAGCTTGGCAAAAAGAACCAAGGGTTTGCTTCAGAGTAGGACACGATACTACAGAGGCAAAGCTAAACCAAAGGGTGATGAGAAATTTGCTCGTCATTTGTCTTGCCTCAAAACAAACGTGTTTGAAAGTTCTTCTTCTCCTTCCTCAACAATTATAAGTGAAAAAAAATAAATAAAAAAAAAAATGATTTGTTCATGTTGGTATCATCTGGGGATAAAGCAGGAAAGTGTAACTGAGGAAGGGGCAAGTTCCCTCTCTCTCCGTCTCCCCCTCTGTTCCAAAGCTAAATTTAGAACATAAATCTTAGCATAATGTTTACTTTTTATTTTGCTAGCCAAAAGGAAAAATGTAGCTTGGTCTTCAAACCAATCAGGCTGTTTTTATAACCTAAATATTTGTCTTGGCACCGTAAAAAAGAGTGGGTGGGAGGGGGAGAAAAAAGTTGGCAGCTTGAGCAAGTGAAATAGAAAATAATGCGTCCAATTAAGGGGCATCACAAAAATATTGCCATTCCTTAGGTAGCACTTTCGATGCTAAAAGGTTGTTTCCAGTGTTACAGGTTCCCAGCAGGACATCACAAAAGAAGTGAGGTTATAACGCAATGATTCTCTAAAACCACATTTGGAGAGCAGGTCTCAAAGGTGCTGGTATTAAAAAAAAAAAAAAAAAAAAAAAAAAAAAGATGATGGCAACATTGTAAGTATAAAATGCACGGGATGTTTCAGGAAAAAAAATGCTTTCTTGCAGTGAAGAGTATTTGAAACCCAAATTCAAACTTAGTGAACTATTTTATCTAAAGAAACGATGTTAGAGGAAGTTACTGCTGCCTGCAGAGAAGGTTTCATTCTGGCTCAGAGTTTCTAAAGGAAGGACACGAGGGCATGAACTATTTCTAACCCAAATGCACATAAGGCAGTCACTTCTGAAAGCTGTTTGGAATTAATTCAAAACGGGACAGAGCCTGTGCAAAGGGGAGAGGAGGGAGTGTAGGTATTCAGCTCTGCATTAAACTGAAACCCCTTTCCTTTAATGCTTCTGCTTTGTACAGTCCTTAAACCACGCTCTTTGAACAAAGCTAACTGCAGTGGTCGGCAACACCACTCACAGCAGAGATTGTTGCCTTTTAGAGTGGCATTTAATTAGTGGGATTTAGTCTGAAATACCACTGAAACACTTCCTTGCTGATTATGGCTTCAAAATCTCTTCTTTTTGCTATCTAGATGAGTCAGCTGTAGGATCACCTGGTCGCAGGTCCCTAATGACAGAGCTTTGGGTACCGCCCGGCAGGAGGGGGTCTCTGAAGGCGAGACTCCTCCAACAGCAGCACCAAGGAGCTCCTCTCACTGCAGCAGTGCCTGCTACCTCTGCCGGGCTTGGAGATCTTCCTGAGGAGAGATGGACGGCTGTTGGTGCATGTGTGTGGTGAGGAGGTGTTGCTGGAAGGGAGAAAAATAAGAACAGAAGAGTGATTAAACCGCTCATTAAATTTAATAGCCCTGCTATTTATATTGGAGTTGGCTTTGCGGCAGAGGGTAGGAATGCATTAGCCAAAGGAAAATCTAAATATGACCTAACAAAGCGAAGGGAGTTGAGAATTTGGACAGAAACAGTATTAATTTTTACTTCCCCCCTCCCCCCCCCCAACTACTCTCTGTTTCGGGAATTTCTCTCCAACTTGTGAGTTCAAAGCAGTAGCTTCATTAGCTCTCCCATGAGGAAGGTTTATTCTGTTCAGACTAATCCCTGTCTATCGGGAGCACTCCTTCACGTGCACAGGGAAGGAAGTCGGTCCCGTTTGTAATGAAGTCTGTGCAAAGGCTGCCGTGGACTTGAGCAGGTTCTCGGTTATGTGCTGGCACTCGTGGCTGTAAAAGAACTGAGCGTCACACAAACAAGTTGCAAAGTAGTACATACGGGTTTTATTACATGAATAATTGGACATACTCCTTGGTAATTGGTTACAAGTGCATTTCATTAATGTTCTGTGGACATCATAACAGTCGGAATATCTCAGCTGAACAGTCAGTATTTGGCTGAATTCAAGCCAGTGCAATTCATGACATAACCATAAACAGGAAATTACAGGTCTACGATGAGGTTAGACTAGATAGAGAGCAACAGCATATTTATTGTCACATCAAAGCATTACAAAGTATGAAAGCCCAATATCTCAACTATCTCTAAAATGGTATTTGTACAAACCTGTTGTATTTACCTAAATGTAAGGATTCGTCACATGGGCAATGCATCATGTCTTTCTCTATTCTGGGGAGTCATTTCAATATTGAAAACCATTTGGGGCCACGAGAAGAAATGTAAACATCTGATGGTCCTTTGAAAGTCCATTCTGAGAAAATACATCGTGTGCCACAGGAAAAGTGCATCCTAACTGGGGTGTCTGCTATGGCCAGTTCGACTCTCAGATTCACATAGCACCAGGTATTTATCCATTTCTGCAGTAAAAAGTTAGAAAATCTTTGTATTAACTCAGAAAAAAACAAAGTCAAAAGTTTTTTTTCTTCTTCTTCTTCTTTCTTTAGAGGAACAGCAATTAAATAAAAAACCCCACCCAACATTTAAACAGTTGCCTCTTATGTACAAAGGAACCAAAAGCTAGCAAAGCGCATAGCCAGAGAACAGTCTTTATTTATTTATTTACTCTCCTCAGGTTCACGCACCTGAATATCTGAGTTTATGTACAGGTGGACAGCTGTCCACACGAGTAATAATCAGAATACTTCTATTTGGCTAAAAGTCGTATAAAAAAAGACAAAACACTTTTTTTTTTTTCTTTCTTCAAATACTTTCCAAATATATATATATATATACTAAAAGTATTCAGTATTTATTTCCATTAGTGCCAGAGTTGGAAGCTCGTTCTCGTTTTAAAAAGTTATCTTGGTGACGGTCAGCGCCGGCGAGGGCCTGGCCGCCGCGCTCAGAGCTTGGCTTCGAGGGACGGCTGCGGGAGCTGCGCCAGACCCAGGGGATTGCAGGTTGCAGGGAAATGCAGTCGTGTCTTTCTGTTGCTCCTCCAGGCCACATCCTGGACACGGCGTCTCCCAGCTCTGAGGAGCCCCCCGTACCGCACCGAGCACCCCCACAGCATGACCCCCCAGGGCAGCCGCTCTGCTGATGGCCATGGGCACACCTACCGCAGGTATTTCGGCAGATAGCCCATGAAGACCTGGCCTCAAGCATTTATTTTCCACATCACTGTGTTCTGTGGATCCCATTGTAGGGGCCCTGGTAAGGAACATGCTTTTCTGTTAGGCAACATACAAAGAGCACTGCATTTTTTTAAGGATGGCGTTTGAACAACAGAACAAAATGAAAACCCAAATCCTCCAAAGTACTGCAAGTATGCTTTATGCAAACAGCATGGTCAGGTAGCTCGATAAATGGGGAAACATAATTTCCACTCTAATTCTTGTAAAGAATATAAAATTATGGGCCGTAGCCCACCAAATACAAACACATACTGTAAAAATATTTTTCAGCTAAGCATAACGTAGATGAGTGCACATATCTGGGTAGGAAGAAATACCACTGCCTTCACACCAGCAGCAAATATTTGAATAGGTTGCATATAAACAAAACCTTTCTTTGTTGATCAGTCCAGGCTTGCTTTACTCTAAAGCAAGGGTGTTCCTTCTGTATCTTTGTTTTTGGGTCTTTCTTCCTTGAAGATAAACCATAAGAACACACTTCATTCATTGATCCTATCGGGCTGATGCACATCACAGCAACAACCCCAAATACAAGTATTAATGCACGCGGTACCTTTCCCTTCATTTAATTACCTCAGCTACAAGAACAAGACAACCCTGTTCATCTGTCCACGGCCTACCAACAGCGGGTACATTCAGACCGAGCCCTGATCCTTCCCTCTTGCACACCCCAAGCCCTGCGGCCCCGACGGTGCTCAGGGTGAAGGCCCAAGTGCTGCTCCCACCTCTCGCCTTGCCAAAGCTCGGAAGCGCAACAGGCAGGACCAAGTGCTAATGGAGTTGGGGGCGCTGCCAGCTCCTGCAGCTTGGGAGCCGCTCACCTAGAGGAAAAGGTTGGAAAGGAGCTGACGGGAGATAGGGGATGCAGCCCTGTGAGGTGCATAGATGGTGTGTAGACATTCATTCGCACAGGTCTAAGGGAGCGTCCTCGCTAGGTGGGTCCATCACCGTCTGCTCTCAGCAGAAATGCGACCTGACAAAGCTACAGGAGAGCAATGAAGCACACGTCTTGTGATTAATGGCAATGCCATGGCATTTCCCACAGAAAGAAGCAGCTCCTTCTCGCTTTTCTGAGATAACTTGAAGTACGTTTCCCTTCAAAGCCTCCCGTTTCTTCAAAATATGTGTAACGTTACCACGGATTTTGAGAGATTCCAGCTCAGTGGTGGCCATCTGAGCACCAGTGTTGATAAACCTGCCCTGAGGCTTATCAGCAATTACAAGCCCTAACAGACAAGCGAGCAGGCCAACAGAAACCTGGATTTAAAGACGGCAATGAGCTAGATTAAAAAGTGATTCTTTTAAAACGCTGACATTCTCGTTCAGTAACTAGTAGTGCTTTTATGCTTTTTTTTTTTTTTTTTTTTTTTTTTTTTTTTTTTTTTTTGGCAATAGCTGAGCTAATATTTTGAAAACTCTACAAGTTTGCTCGCGGCTTTTCTTTCAGTCACCACTTTGGAACCTGGCTGCTTCCTGGGAGGAGCATCTGTTGTCCTGAGCGTCCCTGAACACAACAGTCATGTACCAGGCAGGATGGGCTTAAAATGGGCTTCAAAACAAGCAGAAAACCTGGGTTTAAATGATCGCTTTTAATCTTGTTTTCCATTTGTGCTTTTTTTTTTTTTTTTTTTTTCCCTGAAGAAAATTTGCTTTCTCATTTACTAAAGCACAGTGATGTGCAACAGAATATAACTCCAACATAGATTAGTGATATTTACTCATCAGGATTTCTGAATTAAAATTATTAATTCAGAAATGCAGTGACTTTGTTCGTGATTCTTCATGCTCTTGTTTTCTCACATTCTTAATTTTTACTTTAGGAAAAACTGGTCCGTGCACTTATGAGATGGCTTAGATTCTTCTCTGCAATTTTTAGTCAACCATACCTAAGCAAATTGCACAGAAAGCTTCTTTAAAACTAGAAAAAATGTAGCTATCAGGATTTTCAAGGAGAAGAGTAAAATTATTAAAAACACGTTTGGCAATCAAAGTGAAGAAACGCTGCCTGTAGCTAGTGGACTGATAATTCACAGGGAAATGAAAAACCAAAAAAAAAAAAAAAAAAAAGATTTTTTTCCATACAAATAATGAATATTAAAAGCACAAGAGGATGAGGGCTCTTTCTGGCCTCCTTCTAAAACCCAGTGACTGGAAACAAAGAATTCACTTCCTGAATTACTCCAACGATCTGAGAAGAAACTATTCCTTCTCTGTATTTCAAAACAGTGACTCTGTCAAAAAGCTGGTTTAGTGCATTAACAAACTCAGGAGCTGGTGCTTAGCAAATTAAATAGTTCAGTAGTCTTGCTTTACAGTTTCAAGTACAAAGCACGTGGTTTTTAGTATTTAAACTCAATTTTCATAGGCTTTTAGACATTAATACGCACACTGCTAATTTCACAAATGTTCTTAAGAAAAATATCTGAAATGTTTGGGGTGTCACCGCTTGCACTAATGAATCCCTGCGTAGCTCAAGTCGATTTGAAGTGCTCTGATTCAGCACGCAGGAGCAACTCAGATGCAGACACAAAGATTTTAAACACTTTTTTTTTTTTTTTTCATAGAAAGTAACAGCAAAATTCCTAGGGGAATTTTGGAAAGCCTGAGTCTATACATTCGGATCAAACACTAGGACATTTCCAGTGGCAATGGACTGCAGAGGCTTTTTGACGAGCTGTGGCTGTGGTCCTGTGCCCTCCACCACTCTGCCCAGCTGCTGGCGCTACGGGCAGACACTGAGGGAGTCAGCAGAAGTCTGCACGGTGGCATTTATTTTTATTTTTATTTTTATTTTCTGTCTTTTTCTTTTTCTAAGAAGCAGTTGTTAGCCATGTCCAAGTGGCTGGCAGTGGATTTACCTCACCTAAATCTGCAGCGCTGCTCACAGGCTGCCCCCAGAGGGCAATCAGATATCAGACTGCCAGTAAGCATCAGCTACATGCAAAAGTCTCTCTCTTTCAAGCCTTCCTTCAAACACACATAAAAGCACAGAAAGCAGTCGGGCAGCAGAGCTGCTGCTGTCCTGCTGAAGGCCAGCTACCCACCAGCATCCCCTGCTCCTGATTGTCTTCTGTGGGGGAAGCTTGATGGAAAAAGGGCAAGGCGATGTTATATTTGCAACTCAAACGGGGACTGCACCCGTGCTGCTGGGCTCAGCAGTCAGCCTCTGCTTGCACCTGGGGATGCAGACACGGGACATTGGGGTGCCCGAGGTCACACACTCGCTGATCAGCCAGGGAGTGGAGAGCCCAGAAGGATTTGCCCAAGGAAGGAGGGAGCAACACGGCCCCTTGTCCCCTTTACTGCTCTGTGCTCCACACACAGTCACCGCAGATTTCCCCACTTCTATTTGGAACAAACACCGTTTGGACAAAGTAAAAGAAAACGGGCCTTTAGTTTTTAAGGGATTCTGCGCTGGGGCAGAGGAATTGTTCATTTAAAGCACTGAAACTGGCAGCTAAAAATCCTGAAGCTAACCCACATGCAATGGTATTAGGGCCCTGCGTGTGCCACCAAGATCAGAAGGAAGACGATTTCTTCGTTAGCACATCTAGGAACAAGAAGATTGTCTATAGGACATTGGTTCCCCAAACTGGGGGGAATAAAGCCAGAAAAAAAAAAAAACACAAATGGGAATAACATTATCAGGCTGGAAGCAGGTCTGTTAGCGTAAGAGCTTGGTGAGCTCCAGCTGAAAGCAGGAAAACACGTGCTCACGTATGGCTTCTGGTGCTCACACACAGCTTCTGGGGAGGTGTCCCTGCCCATGGCAGGGGGTGGAAGTAGATGATCTCTTAGGGCCCTTCCAACCCAAACCATGGCCGTGATGCTGTGATACAGTGATCCTCTAACTCTGTGGTATATCCTCCTTCTGTGAGTTCAGAGACTGCCCAGCACCCAGGGTTGTGTTAGAACAGGGAAAACCTCTCTTTGGTAACTAAGTGAAGCTGATTTCAACTTTTCTGGGAACTCTTCTCATTTCAACTTGGCTTATTAAATGACTTTACACTTCTTTACACTATTTCTAAAGGCCCATATCAATAAAACTAATGCAGGTTTTGTATCCAACCAAATCCAATGGCTAGCGCGTTGTCTCCTGCTTATCCATATTCCATTTTAAATCATGCAACCCGCTAATATATTGAATTTATTACATAATAAACCAGTTCACACCTACAACATTCCTCAGCACTATCATTAAAAGATTTCCGATCTAAATAGTTTATTTGCTACATTTTATGGAACTTGTATTTTCATCAACACATCTGAGTGTCACGGTTAATTTCTGGGTAAAACTAGAGTAACAAGGAGTTTCTTGTCTTGGACATCAAACAGACATGGCCCAACAGGTGAAAAAGTTCATAAAGTGCAGTGCAGAGCACATTAAAGCTCCATGAAATAGATTTACACCAAGGGAAGGAGGAAATGCGCTGGTTCTAAAAATATTAATGCAGAAAAATATTTTTAAGAAGGAACTTAAATTTACTCTATATTCTCCAAGCTTGGGCCAACCCAAGCTGCTGTGAAGCCGGGTGTTAGGTGAGGTGTAGAGCTCTAAATCTAAAAGAATATTCCCCAAAACCCGTGACTGACAAAGACAACAACACTTGGTTGTTGTTCCTTGTACCTTGCAAACGCGCTGGCAGCTGGTGCTGTGTTCGAAATCCCACTGGATCCCCTCCCTTAACCTGAGGCTCAAACCCAACACGGGCCTGGTTTTAGGGCTTCTTGCTGGATTCCACAAACGTGCCTGGCATTGGTGGGAGGGCTTACACACCGAACAGCACATGCTTAAAACAACCTGCCCCTAAGGCACATCCAGTGGTACCACTGGAAACCCACCCAAGACCTTCCAGCAGCAGTGCAAACATCCCGGTAAGTGTCCATCCCTCTCACAAAGCCTACAGCACGCTTCTCTCTGCAAGCACTCAGACAGGGAGAGTCACAATCCCGCAGGCAGTGACACTGGGAATAGTCACAGAGAGGAAAATCCCAAACCTTCCCCCCGCAGCTGCCGCCCACGGGAGCCATCCCAGCCGATGAAGCTACTGGCAGGGATGAGGGCAGCTCTCCGGAGGAAAAACACGATGCTTTGAGGGCTCAGCTCGTTACAGCACATTTTACTCTTAATTGTGTAACAAGACTTTTTATCAAGCTTGTAATTTAAATAAAATGAGCTCCTTTTCCTCTCCTCCTCAGATTAATCAGAAGGAATTCCTGCTAACTGTCTGCATGGCTTGGGAGGGGAAAATGCTTTTTTGACCTTCAACCTGTGTGAAAGACGATCAGTGCAAAAGGTTGCATCGATGCTGTTTGATTCATCGAATTTGGTGTTTTCTGGTCAATTCATTACACAATCTAGTTTTTAGTAACATTAGCATCTGAACATATTTGGCTTAGGATGCTTCTGAGAAAAGATGATTCATTTGGGCTTTCTTGCCTTGCTCTGTCAGCAGGTCAGGTACGCTGTTACAGAAAATAAACAAAGCCAGGGCTGGCTACTGATGGGTGGCAGAATCCTTCCCTTCTGCATGGAAAATAGTTCGGTGCTTTGGCAGGTGGAATGAATTCGTACCAAAACCAACAGGGATGAGGCCACAGAAGTGGCAGCACACTGCAAGGTAGCATCTGAATGACGATGGTACCGTGAGGTTTGCTGTGTGTAATGCCTTATTCTCAAGCCTCTGGCCTCATCACAAGTGAAAATGTGCCAAGAGAGAAGTTTCATTCGACTTACTTTGCTTTCCTGAGCTATTTTGTTCCAGTCTGTGCCTCATGGCTCAAGCCTGTTTCAGTAACGTCTCTGAATTTCACTTTGTCTTTTGGCCCTTTACTAGAAGAGTCAGAGGGAAACAACCAAACACCCTCCTCCTGCTCAACAGCCCGGATCATTTCAGCCTGACATTTAAATACAGATACAGATTGTATTTAAATACAGCAATCTTTTTGTACATACCCACTTCCTTGACGAGCTCTCTGCTTAAGAAGGAGCAGATCGTTCAGACCATGCAGTGCAACAAAGGAAGAAATCTCTTCCTTTAAAAATTATTTCCGAAAGAATCTGATTTCAGGCCATCTATTGCTGATTTAGGAAACGTCTTCACAACTAGAATACAAACAGGTAAAGCCCAATAATAAAATGCAAGAGACAGAGCAGAATTTACTCAGAAGTAGGCATTTTTCTGACATCACTGGTGGTTCCAGACTAAACAATTTCTGTAACCAAAGGCAATATTTTTTTTGTCACTAATCCAACATGTGTATAGCTTTGTAAAGGTGCTTTGGGTTACTTCTGCCCTGTAAGGCAACACACCACTACTCTATGCAATTTACAGGTTTCCCTCTCTTCCTTTTGGTTCTTATGAAATCCCAAATTCTGTTTCATAGCTTACCATGAATGGATATAAAATCATACCAACGTTATCACTTCAGAGAGGTAATAAGATCCCAGTGCTATAAAAGCTCATTAAAAAAAAAGAGAGTGCACATTTTGCAGTGCTGTACAAACACACACCGCTTTTTTCCGAAATTTAGCCCTTTGTAAGTATTGCACCTTGCTAATAAGACTACCTTCTATTGTCACTAATAGCATTGATGCTCTTTTAACACTAAAAAAATCACACAAAGACAGCATCATCTGTGGCCTAACAGCACAATACCCTCAAGTTTTTAGGTACGGTTACTTATTTCCTTGCATACTCGGAACTCTGTGCCTCCAGCTCCACGGAGGAGCACGGAGCACACAAGGGATACAGGCGGGACAACGCACAGTTATGCTTTTCATGCCTTTTTTTCTGATGTGCTCAAGTAAGTCCCGTTGAGCTTGCTGGCAAATAGATGCCTCTACGTATCTAAGAAATGCTTTCACATGTTAAAATGCACAATTAAATGTTTCTTCTTTCTCGCGTTCCCTTTACAACACAAAAAAAATAAAATCCAAGAGTCCTCTAAATTCGTCTCGTCTCCTACATACACAACACAAATCGCGTAAAATCAGAAAAAGATAGATTGTCTTACAAAGTGCATATTTTGCTCAAAGCTGTACGAACATCAGCTCCTTCCACAGCCCGATTTCAGAAAAGCACAAGGCGTGTGCCTGGCTTTAGGAAGGCTAAAGGCTTCCTTGAGCACCTCGGTGGTGCTGAGCCTGTGTTTGGGACCAAGCTGCCCCCGTCATGCGCAGCTATCCCCTCCCTGTCCTGGGGATCACAGGCAGCCCTGCCACAAGACATTGCTCGGTGTCAGTGCCACAGCTCCTACAGGTAAGTAGCGACACCCAAAGTCCTGACACCGCGTGCGATTCACACGTCTAGGTCCCAATACTGAAGATGTTGGTGTGCATTTTTATTCACTTCAGTATACGTGTTTAAGAATCTGCAGAAAGAAGGTCCTGGACAACAGCAAAAGATCGGAAAAATTATTATGGGCAAAAAAAATAATTCTGTATAAATAAGGAAAAAGTTGAGAACTTGCATATGTATTCTTTCAAAATACTGGTTAATATGGATCGGTAGGACCTTGGGGTGACTGAAGCCTTTGCAGATATGGAAGGAGTTTGGTGGTGGCATGGTCTCTTTTAATTTCATGTAGAAATCAGCACCATGAAGAGTGGAGTACTCAGTACCCCTGGGTTATCATCCTAGTCTCTGATTTTTTGCTTGCTGAAGTCATTTGGTAATTCCAATATAGACAAAGTATGCTTTGACCAAGCAGCTATATGAACAAGAACCCTTTACATCTACAGCAGATTTGGAAAGACTTATACAAATGTATAGGTTTATACTACATTTAGGTTATGGTTCAAGCTCACTTTCTGTATTTTGTATCAGCTAAAATGTCTGGCTTGTGTTTGGACCTTCATAAGCTTTAGTGCCGAGTGAGCTCACATTCCCCAATTAATGCTTCTTTCCAAGCATTAATAATGCATTAATAATTCAAATAGTGACATATTGCTCTTCAGATTTTGCCTAGAATAGAAAAAAAAAACAAAATTCTTACCCATCTTCCATTCAAATAAAACTACACCTTGCCTTTACAACCCTCCTCTGCTCCCTGAGGAAATCTGCATTACCCTAATCTTTGTTGTTGTTGTTGTTGTTGTTGTTGTTGTTAGTTTTCCCAAGGCATTTTGTATAAACATTTTAGTGATGTCTGTTTATCTGAACATTACACATTACACGCTAATGGCTGGAGGGCTTAACATGGTAAGATGAAGACTGGGAGGGTCAATCATGTATTTTTGAAGAGGGTTGGTTTCAAATGCGAGGCAGAAAACCTGGCCTTCCCGTTTGGCAAAGGTGGCAAACACATCCAAACGTGTCAGCGTCCCTCCTTGGCAAGGAGCTACAGCCAGAATTTTGATTTAATGTGGACACCCTGCCCCATTAATGTAATATTTTGTGTAGTCCAAAGTAACAGAAAAGCTAAAATAGTGTCTGCCTTGCTAAATTAATTTCTACCAAGGGTAATTTGGATATCTCACGTTTACATTCAAACACTGAAGGAAAAAAAAAATCTTGGCATTAAGACGTGTTAAAAAAGCAAGACCCTAGCTTGCTATTGAATTTACCCATTCCCTTACATTTTGAATGGATTCTTGCTGTTAGCATAAGC
This sequence comes from Aythya ferina, assembly GCF_964211825.1. Classification (NCBI taxonomy): domain Eukaryota; kingdom Metazoa; phylum Chordata; class Aves; order Anseriformes; family Anatidae; genus Aythya; species Aythya ferina. The sequence continues at coordinate 131,170,626 of NC_140297.1, forward strand.
AAGAACAGGAGCAACAAGTAGTTTATTTCACATGGTGCCATCAGCAGCAGACCCTGCTTTCAGGGCCTTTTGGGATTGTTAGGCAAAATGGCCTGTGTGAAGCCAAAAGCAGACAGGCAGTGCTCTTCACATCGAGCTACAAACTCAGGAACTGAAGATGCAAGGCCTTTGTACCTTGTGTTTGGGCAGCAGTGAGGTGGCTGTCCACGCGGAAGCGCTGTAGTCCAAGATGGAGAACGGCCTCCAAGTGGGCGTTATCAGTTCCAGCTGTGCGCTGGCTTTTTTGCAGCCCTGAGGAAGCTTTTCAAGGTCAAGCAGATGCAGCCAAGGGCTGCTTCCACCTAGCAGATACTGAATGCATTCAAACCATCAGCTTGATTAGTGTCTGCTAATGACTGACTCTCTAATTACGTTGCTAAAGGTGTCATAAAAGCCTCCTGCTCACGCTGGAGCAACACCTCCACCACGCTGCTTTGTAACAGCCCCGTTTTCCACCAGCGAAACCCCGACAGCTGCAGGACAGACCCAGCACCCTGCCAGGTCCCAGTTCCAGTGCTACCACCTACAGGAAGGTCGGTAACGTGTCAGCAGAAGACAAAATGAGACTTTACAAACACTTCCCGATCAAAGTAGTTTAAGAAAAGGAGCAGCACATCTCCCTACTGGAGTTTATACCGACAGAAATAAGCCTCTCTGGCAACCTGCTGCAGCTCTGCACATGGCCAGCAAGCTTTGCGTGTCTTGCCTTCCTCCTGAGATGGTTTCTCAACATATGACACAGAGAGAGGATGAAAGAAATGACTTTGTGTGCCACACTTTCGGCTGGGCCTGCCTGTCCTGTGATCTGGGACCACTTTAGCTGGTCGCAGCCCGTATCAGACTGTCTTACTGGGTCAGGATGAATGAAAAAACCCAAACGCAGCGACAAGGAATACGTTTGGGCCATGCTGTGGAGCCAGAACCCATCGTTAAGCACAGGTTCCGCAAGAACTTGTTGCTGAAGCTTTGCCTTCCGTTGTGGTCCTACCTCTGTTACCTCACACAAGGAAGGAGAGAAGGAACAAGGAAAGCAGGTGATGGAGAAGGGCTGCGAGGGATCCAAGCATCGTCAGAGAGCCGGTGTTCATGCCAGGCCAAAGATGTGGGTAAGGAAACCCAGCAGGAAGGTTTTCTGCTCAGTATGGTGACACGAGCAGGCCCTGCAGCTCTGGCTCACATGACGACGGGTACCTGCACGTCTCTTCATGGAAGAGCTTCTGCTCACTTTGTATCCTGTGTGTCCTTTCACACTTGTGCAAGGCACTGGAGAATCAGGCACATTGGGGTGGAAACAAATTTTTAGGAGCAAGATGATCGGAGCTAGTGCTGTCCAACAGGTGCTGTTTCCTATAGGATGGGGACATGGGAAACAGCTTTGTTCTAGGAAGAAAACTCCTGAAGAAAAGTATTTGGGAGCTGCTCTGTTGACAGCCACTCTGCTACTGATGCCGACAGTCTCTGTACCCAGCATCACTGGCTGCAAGCAGCTAAAGCTAGCAGAATAAATCCTCCCACTTGTGTGTCTTACGGGGAGGTTCGGGCTCTTGCCATCAACGTGCACATGTCCAGCCACCTGCAGCACACAGACACGGCGTAATGAGCTTTGGCTGCTCCCCCCATCTTTGGGAGGTCGGGGAGAACAACCTACGAACTGCAAAGAAATAGGAAATCGGGGAAATGGTGTGTCCTGATGGTGCTAAACAAGCAAAGCATTCAAGCTAGCCCCTTCCTGGGAAGCAAAGAGATCTAAACTCTTTCTGGAAGGACTGTGCAGAACTCTGACACCAGCCAGGCATTTGCAGGCCAACAATACCGCGTGGAACAACACCGAAGCGATACGCTAAAAAATGGAAGAAGTTATTTCAGATGTGCTCTGTGATGCCAAGACAGAGAGAGAAAGGCTTTGCTGACATTTCTGGTCTTGCTGGGTGTGTTAAGAAGGCAAAAGGGATCTTTGCAGATGACAAAGGGCAGTCAGCTGGGTGCCTGGGTGCCCTGCGGCAGCTCAAGAGGGCTGTGCCATCTCCCTGGCTCAGGCCGGGAGCGAGACACGTTAATCACAATGCCACAGCCAAAAGGTGCAGAACTGATTTAATATAAACTCTGCTGATTAAAGTTTGTGTAAAAATACTGATAGTTTAATTTTGTCCCGGCAGGATTTATGCTGGGTTAAGTGTTTTCCATCCTCTGCTTGTTAACACAAACCTTCTACCACTTTTGATGATTTGCAGCTCTTGTGCCTCTACGTAATCCATAGCAAATCCATACCAGAGGGCGCCCTGGTCTGGCACGAAAACCAATCTTCTGAGCGGAAATCTATAACAAATAAACTTATTACAATAATTTTAAAGTGCCCTCAGGAAAGGTGCTCGTGATGGCTTGACATTACGGAGCCTACATACAATCTAACACATTATTTTTACAAAATCCTCCGAAGCAACAAGGCAAAATACAAAAGGAGGGGAACAACAAACATATAAGCAAATACTGTTAAATCTTACAATGGTCTCATTCACTATGAAACATTTTATAATTAGTCTTGCAGTGCTGTAAGAATAGGGGGCAAATTGGCAGGAGTATCTTTGAAAAGGCCCAGATTTTGTCAGTACGACCACAGTAAATACCGAAACAGCAAGCTCAGTGTTTGAAGACAAAATTTGAGACTATGAATTACTATGAGGCATTTTACTACAGGCATTGAAAAAATACAATATCCAAAGAAAACCCATGAGCCACATTTTGCTGAGGAAAAAAAAAAAAGATGATAGAACAGTGGCTACGTATATCCAGTGACATTAACCGCCTGGTTTTAGATTTATAAAGAAAACAATCCTTCTCATCTCTCTTGATCCCAGATATGTGTATATGTATGTGCCTACATATACACACACATATATGCACATAGATACACACGCATAAATAATATATTTCAGGGTCTAACTAGGTTTCTATTTCCTTTTCTTTTTTTTTGGAATAACTTAAGAGAACACAACTGGGCTCAAAAAAATCAAGAAATTGTGTGCATGCAAGCACATCCTGCTGCTTGTGCATGTAAATTACACAATTTGTAAACAACTGCAGAAATAGCACGTTCAAATTAGGCAGCTGATTGCCCAATTAACTTGCTTAAAAAAAAATCAGATGATAACCATCAGTAGCTCCTATTATATATTTACTTCTCAGCATCACTTTGCTGAATTCATAGCACATATCCTCAACAGCTGCGTCGTTATTTTGTGCTTTAACACAGGCAAAAGCAGCAATGCATGCTCAATAAAGTACCAAATGAACTTTGGACCAGATTTTAGAAAGCTGTTTAGATACCCAGAGTCCTTATCCCAGGGAGGACAAGGCAGATTAGACAATTTAAAGAAATTAAAAAAAAATCTGGTCTCAATTCAAATGGTATGAAAAGAAATCCAGAAATTTTCAGCCTCTATATCTCTATTAAGAGGCAAAGTTTTGCTTTTTTTTTTTAAGGTGTCTTGTTTTGTTTAACAGGCAAGCATTACTTAACAGTATATGTTCGTATCCTAGTAAATCCTTACTTTATTTTTGTATTAAAATAATTGTCAATCAATTCCATCAAGTTGAGACAACACAGCTTTCCACATTCAGGTGCATACTTCCTAATGGACAGAGAATCTCTATCCAAGTACTGTGAGTACAGAAACTTGTTAATGTGTATATTGAAATGAGTTAAGAAATGGACTTTTACCATAAATATGTTGCTCCTTTGCTGTTGTACGTCTTTTTCGGAGATGACGTTGTGGATAGGGGTAAATTCTTTCCTTTGCCATTTTTTTTTTTTGCGCAAAATAAATTTTAGCAACTTTAATAGGTAAAAAAAATCACGTTGAGCAAACTGTTATCTTAACAACAATCTCTCAAATACGAGAAAAGGAAGCAAGAGCAGAACTGCTGGGCTGGATCATGTCCCTGAATAGGTATTTGATATAATCCTAGTGGCTGCATTTACCAGTTCGCTACAGGCCTTGTGCAGCAGCAGACGTGCTGGTCCAACTGTCAGTCCTCCCCAGGAAGAGGGAGAGTGGTAAGAAAAGCTACTGGACCCCATTATTCTCATGAGTTTCCATCGAGCATCGCTGAATTTCTTCCCTCCACTTGTGTGGTGACAGTATCTGCTGGTGACTTTCCATTGCTGCTTTTCTTCCTCCAGAGATCAAAAATCCAATTTGGTACTTGAATTACTTTGTTCCACTCTGCTGGTCTGTGCCTGGTTTAAAAATCTTCCAGGAGCACTGCTTGCCCTTCTTGAAAATTCAGGCTTTTGTTTTTCTCCTATAAACAAACAAACAAAAATCCCAACTCCTCCCCATAGCCCCTTTCAAAAATATAATATCATCATGATTATTCGTATCAGGAGAATTATTTAGCAGTCTCCAGTCTTAGTACAGCTTTTGCTGAGTAAATGGTAGCTTATAGGACTCTGAAGTGTTTATTAGAAAGCTTTCAAAAAGAGATCTTCATTTCAGGAACAGAAAAATTGTTCAGTTTAGCAAATACAGATGTTCACAGCAAAGAGACTGAAATGGTTAAAAATGATCGGAAGGAGCAAGTAGCTCAAAGAGTTAGCAAAAAATTAACTTTTCCTTTTCTTTTTTTTTTTTTAAACAGAAAAACACTAATAGCTGCTCTGGTTTCGATACTTAGTAAGACAGATTTTTGTTATATGTTCTTGTTTTTGCTTTTTATTTATTTTTTGCTCTATTGCTCCACACAGGTTTTGATTAGTGCTTCTCCTTGGCTACAAGTGCTTCACTTTGAAATACAAAGCTCTCTTTTTTTTTTAAAAAAAAAATCAAAATCAAAACAAAACAAAACAAAACCCCCCCAAAAAACAAACAACCACATCACTGGAGGGAAACCGGGAAGTGATACAGTGCAGCTGTAGCGATCTGGTCCTGCTGTTGTCCTCCCCCATCCCCAAATCCGCCGCATGATTTCACTCGTTAGTCGATGAACCTTTGGCAGGCCTTCTTCCACCGGCAGGCAGTACACCACATATCTCTGTTCTCCATCCCATAGACCTTCCGACACTTTTTCCCCTCCCCTCTAGGCTTCCTGTTGGAGAGAAAGGAAAGCTTGTTAACATGATGTTTTTTTAGCTTTAGCACCCCCAGATCAGGACAAATGACCTAAACGGAGCACAAAAGGGCGAGAAACCCCAGTGTTTCAAAAAGATTTCGGGGTATTTGCGAGGTGACCAGGAACTGGTGAAGCTGGCAGATCCACGGCTGCAGTCTGCAGCAGCTGCTGAGCCTGCTCCTCTATGCCAAGGCTGGTCCCAGTCATCAGGCTAAGCCTGATCTAGAAAACGTGTTACTTCAGCCACACGAAGTGCCGAGGTGTAAGGGATAACCACAGCTATTCTGCAGCACAGCCCAGGTCACATCAGACACGGGCGCTCTTTGGTACAAATACTTTGCATAGCTTCGAGCAGCAGACCTTGACTACAAGCACGCAGCAGCTCCGCAAAGGAGAGGAAAAGCCATCTCTGAAGTTTCTAAGTCCTTGCTGCATGGTTTGCTGAGGCTGATAGATCAAAGAACACCACGGTGATTAAAACCAAGTGTCAACCCTTGCCCTCAGCAGCAAGGCGTTCACGTGTGCTCCTGCTCCTTCCTCCCCAAAGCCAGGCAGGCAGGTGGTACCTGCCTCTAAAGCTCTAATGACTGTCAGGTCTTCCATCCTACAACGTACTTAGAGTTCACACGAGAAGTTCAGAAAATGATCAAAGTAATTGTTAAAATGGAACTTTTCTGTTCAACTTGTAGCAAACCTGAGGAGTGATGCTACAAGGAGAGACCCAGTGCTCATTATGGCAGTGCCATCTGCCCTGGCATCCTTAAATCAAGTCAGTTTATAGATTAAAATTGTTTAATACCTGTATTAAATACTGCATAGCTTACATGGGAATTGCCTGGTGATTACTCTCTTGCATACATATGTATTTTTTGATTACTGAGCATTTACTATTGGTCACAATCCACAAACTGGGAAGATCCCAAGTTTGGTTCAGAGCACATGCAATGATCTGAGAGTCATAAGAAAATGAAAAGCTTAAAATCTTCCTTTTGGTCTTTGGTTTCTTTTTAGCGTAGTCACCTTCTAGGACTGAGAGATTAAGCATTTCTTTACTGTAAGAAATATAGCATCACAGTTGAAGTTTTTAACATAACTTTCTGAATGCCTTTAAAAAAAAAAAAAAAAAAAGGCAGACTCTAGTCAAACATCATCTTTAATAGAAGTGAATGTAGCTCACATCTAGGAAGGCAAGGCATAAAGCTTTGCTTTATCTAATTTATTGTAAGATATATTTTTATATCAGTTTTTAACTGGAGTCAAATACCGCAATGAATGAACGGTGATGAGCACACAATAGAGCCCAGCCTTTCAGGAAAAAAAGCAAAGCCACGTGATGAAGTTCAGGATGCTTCAGCTGGAACAGTGGGCCTGCATAACACTGATTTACAGGAGAATTTAGATCTGCATCTGAACTCCAGATTCATCTGGCACAAGGCCTGCAGTTGTGCTTTGCAGTCTGCACTTCTCATTTCTCATCAACTCATTTTTTCCCCAGAACTTTACTTTTGATGCTAATGAAAAGCATAATAGGTCTGGAAGGGTTATCCTGAAGTATTTTAGTGAGAAGCTGCCTGACAACTGCAATCACAGTCGGTGCTGTAGTTTTTCTGTTGCTTTGGCCCCTGACATCTTATTTACTAAATAACCTGCAAGTTGTGAAGCTGCTGGTCTGTCAGCAGGAGCTAACGGTCCCGTACCTCAAGCCAAATGCTACTCTAGGCGGTGATGAAAGAACTGTGTGGGCCTGTTTCTGCTCTCCACTCCCTGCAGGACGATTATGAGTTGGTGAGACCTGTCAATACAGACAAAAAAGGCTGCTTATGAACCGCATACAGGCACGAATGCAATACAAACACACCTTTAAGTCTTTGGTAATCAAACCGCTGCTGTTTGTCACAGGTAAACAGAACTGTTCCCAGAAAACGTAATTAATGATAGGTGGTGGCAAAGATACCCGGGAAAGGTTAGTGTGTAACACACAAACACAAATAAGCTGGAGGTCTCTGTATAAATACGTCCATTTTTGCATCAGGTACATATTAGCTGCATTTCATTCTTCTGTACTTCTAGCCCTGCAAGCAGAGTAAACTGGAATACAGATCGGCATCACTTCAGGTTTTGGGAGACACAGAAAATGCATGCATGCAATTTTTTTTTTAAGAACTCTGAACGGCTCCTACTAAAACTTTCTCCAATGTAAGCAGAGAAAATACCTGGAAAAACAAACTCCAGGCTGCGCTAAGATGAATACCAGCAACCTCGTATGAAACGAAGGGATTTTGCATGCTGCTCCAGTCTGTGACCTTGCACTGTTTGTGGATTCAGCCTCGGCGAAGGGGGTTTGCTGCAGGGCAGTTACAATGCAGCCCCCCAAGTCAGCCCTTCTGATCCAGGCTGCTAGCAAGCCGTACCAAATTATTTCCTTTGTTCTGCACTGTAAACCTTCCCAGCAGGTTTCCTCTTCTCTGAATGCTCCTGAGTGCATGGCATAGTTTGGTCTCCTGAGACTTGACGAATAAACGTGCTGCAGGAGCCTGGGAGCTGGGGCCATAATTCAAGTAGCCACGTGCCATAAAGCTTGGCCTTACATAATTCCTTGATTATTTACAGCTAAGGGCTTATTTAGCTCCTGGGTGAATGCCCCAACCACTTACTTCTAAAACACAAGAAAAAAATGATACTTTTGAGCAATTCCATTTTGATATGTACAGAATGCAGCAAGCTTCATCAGTCGCTGGCTACTGCATGCAGTAATAGCAGATATCATCACAGCTCCTTGTGCAACCATGGCTGGCTTTTCACTCCTGCCCTTCTCAAGTCTCGTAATATCTGTCTGGAAGAAGTGACCTAATTTGAGGGTAGTTATTGAATGTGCTTTGAGCATTACTCTATTTTACAGCTATTGCACAGCAGCAAAAAGCTATTAGAGCAGCCACTCTTTCAAATTTCACTTTTGGCTGGCACCTACAGAAATTTCCCATTTAAGTGCATGTGCAGCTCACGCCCTGCACAGGTTTAGGCCATTACCAATACAGTATTTCATATCTCAAAAAAATGAGAATTTCCTCTCTCCACCTGCTTACCATAACTCAAGTTTTATACAACCAGAGACCACCCACTTCTGTCCTGTCAGTCCTCGCTCCTGAGTGCAGCCTGTTGGCTATGACATGTTGCCTCCCCTGATGCTAGGGGTTATCCAAATTCCTCTTTTCATAAATACAAACTTATATTTTGCACAACTTGAACGCACCTGGTCTTAAGGGTCCCACTTCACAAATGGAGCATACATGATTACATATGGAGTATTCATGATTATTTTGGCTTTTTGTCAGTCTTTCTCCATCAGCAGTAACTTTATATTTTCACTTCCAGAAATGCCCCAAAGCACCAGCCCCAGCGTGGAGGTGATGCTGGCTCAGTGGATTCCCAGTGGACTACGGCTGCTTGACATCAGACAGCCAGATCTTAATTCACCTAGCATGTGCTGTGTTGGCACTAAATATTTTTGTTTGAGATACCTGCTGCCTTTCAATATCTACATGTTAGACTTCTGCAGTTGCCTTTAACCAGAAAATTGTCATCTCCGTCAAGACCAGTGTGAGGTTTCTTTGGCAAACCGTGCTTTTATGTAAAATCATGCAGATTGTCATTAACTTTCTTTCCATTATTAATCACTTCTCTTGTTTAATCAAGGAGTGATTGGAACATTGAAAATATTTCCTTGTTTTCATATTGGCAAAGCAGTAACTCTGTTCTCTGGCGCTGGTGTTTAAGTATCACTGCTAGCTGGTACTCAGCGTATTTCTTGGCTATCATCAAAGAGAGGAGCATTCTGAAGGTCTCCTGTGATATAAGCACACTGCACAATTGCTTCCAAACACAGAACAGATTCGAGTAGCAATTACAATGTGCAGACAGTGCCTCCCCCAGCTCTCCAAGGAGGGTCTCAACACTGTGGTTACCATGGATGAGTACAGCAAGGAGGCTAAACTGCACCAAAGTTGGGCTTTAGTGTATTTCGACATGCTTTGCAGCAGGCACAAACAATACCTGTTAGCTGTACTCGCTTGTACACTGCACTGAGTGCCAGCTAAGAGCAGGGCCTGAGACCTCAATCCCTGGAGGCTTTTCACATCTGAAGTGCTGTCTGCACAGAGCATTAATGGGAAATGCTATTTGTTAGGAGGGAAGAGTTGGAGCTTCCAGTTACAGCTCCTAGGGGAAGCTGTAGTTACAGAGAATAGCTGTAAACACCAGATTACCAACATCTTCTAGATTAATGTCTAAGGTTAGATGCTGTGAATACCCCCAAGCCAAAAGCAGCTGCATAATGAATCCCAACTGGTCCAGTTGTATGTACAGGTTGTTTGGAGGTGCTTAGGAAATTGCTGATAAGCACACTCACATTCCCAAAGCTTTTTGGTGCTCCTGCTGAAGACCACCCAAAAGCCAGGGCTTAAAGCAGTTTATACTGCACCCATGTTCCTGGGAGAGCACACAGGGAGCGTTCAGTGTCATGTGAACTCGGTGTCCACAGAAATGAATGAGAAGACACCAAAGGTAGGTTTCAAAAAACACCTCCCCAAAAAATATTATGAAATTTCACCTCTCTCTGGGACTGAACTGCTGACATAAGGCCTACGAAGGAGCCTGTGCCAACTGAGGGCTCAACAATGCTCTCAGGGGCCCAGGACGGAATTGCCCCACCCCAATCTCCCTGATAAGGTGAGGACATTTTTAGACCCGTGTGCTTTTGTAAATCTGTATCTATTTTGTTACTACTCAGTAGTTTGTCATAGGCCAAAAGGCATCCCTGAGCCATTTTAGAAAAAGGCTTAAATAACTACTAGGGGTCAGAGAGAAAGCAGTGGCTTGGACTTACTCTCTGAAGTTCCCCTCCTTGCTGCAGACATGCACCTAACCTCAGGGACCAGGTACATACAGAACTGCATGCTTGGTGCTCAGAGCATGAGTTTATGTTATGCTGCCTCTGTCACACAGGCTGATCTCAAATAAGCCTCATGTAAGGCAGAGAAAGTCCACTAAACCCTTACAGCTTTCCTAAAGGGGTTATACTCATTGCAAGGGTGGGATCAGATAGGCCCCTGCTTTTATAAGGCAATATCTAATTTACTTTGAAACAAAAGAAATGCAGTTTTCATTTAATATTCAGCTTTTTAGTATCACTTTGCATTTACACCCTCACTCACCACACGATTTCCCACTGCAGGCAAGCCTTTAATTCTTCAATGACCTCACTGCTGACAGAATATTCAGATGTGTGAACTTCAGTTCTCCCCCCCCCCCCTTTTTTTTTTTTTTTTTTTTTGCTAAACAGCCTTATAAATATTATTAGATACAGATATAAAAACAGTTCATGTGCTTCCCTGAGTGGTTTCTAATACTGCTACCATCACTGCTTCCCCAGGTTTCTGTATTGGGATTGTTCTTGAATTGTACTTAAATCAATGGCATCTTCACACAATTCCCAGAAAGTGATTTGGCATTTCTTGAATTCTTTTGAGCCCTCTCAACTCTCCAGCCACAGATCGACGTCGTTGCTTGAGCCGGTAAACTCGACACATACAAGTCTAATCCTGTCCTCTTCAGTGTCTGATTTACAATGTGGCTAATTGCACTTTTAGATTCCCAACACTACTGGCACCAATTTCTGCTACTCCACAGAAGGAGCCAGATTTGTAATTGCTCGTATCAACCCCATTGTTGGGAAATCAAATACTTGAGGAACTTTATGGATAGCACGCTCTGTCAAGGCGCTCGTGTTCAAATTGCTGCCAGCATGATGTCTTTCACTGTTAGTTGTTCCTTGATGGAATTTAATAAATATTCATTGGCAGAGTGCAATGTAATTGATTCAGCCACTTTCATTTTTTATCGGCCCTGCAGGATACCACAGCCTCTGCAGAAAATCTCCAAGATTTGCCAAAGGTTGACAGTAAGAAGCTTTGGAGATGCGCTTGGTGAAAAAAAGGGAGGGAAATAGTATCTGTTATCACCATGCCTAATATTCGCTGTCAGGAAGAAAAAAAAACTATATGGCTCTTAAATGAGCAATGTGCCTTATGCAATACAATGTAAAAAATCATAAAGTACAGTATTAAATGAAATGCTGTGGTATGAAGCGGGTTTATGATTAGAGAGTAATAATTTACACTGAAAAATGCTTTCCGATAAAAATTAGAATATGTTATATGCATATTTATTTCTATTTGTACTACAGAAGAATTTCCATTACTTAAAGGTAGTGATTTACATCTGTTGTTGTTATTCACCATGCAAGGCCCCAGAAACCTAATCCTGTTGAAGCTTTCATACAGGTTTTTAACTCCCCCTACAGTATTCACACCTATATTGCTTTGTGTTTAGGACTACGGGAAGTTTATGTTTAAGCAAGAACATTTCCATAGTACTGTTCAGAAATTAGGCCTTGCACACTAGTTTTTTTTGAAGAAAGGGTCAGAGACCCTTATGAGGCCAGAGACCCTTATGTTATGAGACGCTGTGAAACACTAAAAAGTTCTAAAAACTTTTTTATTATTATTATTATTATTCACTTACTGGAATGCCGGTGAAGGTAACTGGAGGCGACTGCCAAGAGATGCTAAAGCTACTGCCGTTAGGAGTGAATTTTGTTGACCCTGGAATGTTCACCGGAGGAGTGGCCTGTTTGAAAAGAAAATATTATTCCAGTAAAAGAACCATTCCTCTTCCAAAGCATTTCAAGGGATCTTTCACTCCTCAAAACTGTAAATCTGCAAGTGGGGAAGAAAATTTCATCGTGCTGACAGTGACAAACATTTTACTCTGTTACTGAGAGGGATAATCACAGATAAGCCAGGAGGGAAAGAACATGTTTATATACCACTGTTCTTAAAACCTTATTTAGAGAGAGATGATAGCTCTTGCAAGAATCCACATAAAACCTTTAAAAGCTAGATCTGATAAAAAAAAAAAAAATGAAATCAAGCACCGTATTAAAAAAAACTTACCTAATAATGCCAGCCAGCAGAAAAAAAAAAAAAAAAAAAAGTATTAGAAAAGATTAACCTTCCCACAGTGATAAACAAGGTAGTATTTAAACTGGTAGCAGCTGGTTTAAACAACTGAAGATTGCCTGGAGAGTGTTTTTGGACAACAGGGTTAATGGTAAGGGTTGGCCATTTTCCGTTCATCAGATGAATGTTCCTAAGAATCAACATAATTAAAACAGCCTTTCTTATTAAAAACGAGGAGCTGAACATCATCCTTGGGATTCAGTAACAGCTAAAGCGAATATCTGAAGGACTCTTACAGCCCTGGGAACTCTTTCTTTCTTTCTATCCGGGTTGAAACACCCAGTAATACCCTGGGTTGCAGTCCCCAGTAATTACAGCTTAGACTGTTCAGTATCTTTCATCTTATGCCCTCCCCCAGCTTTTCTCACTGGGCTCTGTGTCCTCTGCAACTCCTTTCCCCCCCTCCTTTTGAATCCCTGTTTGTTTGACAGAGTCAGGAAATTTGTAACTTTGCACTTACCCTGCTTAGCAGGAGTGTGAGCAGCCCCCACCAACATAGACTTCCTTTGACTCTTGAGATTCAAGCTTTCATCACAAAAAAAAAGCCCTTTGGTTTAAATTTATGAAGAACCTGCTCTTAAAAATGAGCTTTCTTTCTGTCTTTCAGTTGCTTGTGCCTTGCAAGAGCACAAAGCATTTATGTAAGCAGTGTTTATGTTTGAGGCTGCTGGAGTTGCCTCACTGCTTCCCTGAGCCACAACGCTGAGGAGGAGCGATGACAAACTACAATCTGATTGTCCCCATTAAAGATAATCTTCAGAGCAAACAAGTGCTGAAGCAATCCCCTGGAGCCTCTCCAAGCAAAAGAAACCAAGACAACTGAATGACTCCATCTACTGCAGCTATGCTCTGCATGCTGCTGAGGCTGCAGACAGCTCCAAGGCAATCAATACAGACACACCACTTTCTCGAGGAAGTACATGTCTGCTGAGCTCAGTAACATAAAAGCCTCACTGAAAGGCATTGGGAAAAACGTGGTGACTCAGGTGGTACCTGCAGTGCTTTATCACAGCCCTATTTAAACAGGAGTGGGTGAAAATAGAATCATAGCATGTCCTGAGTTGGAGGGAACCCACAAGGGTCAGAGCCCAACTCCTGGCTCCACAAAGAACCACTCAAAAACCAAACCACATGTCTGAGAGCATTGTCAAAGCACTTCTTGAACTCCAGCAGGCTTGGTGCTGTGACCACTTCCCTGAGGAGCCTGTCCCAGTGCCCGACCACCCTCTGGGTGCAGAACCTTTCCCTAACCCCCAGCCTGACCCTCCCCTGTCCCAGCTCCATGCAGTCTCCTCGGGTCCTGTCGCTGTCCCCAGAGAGCAGAGCTCAGCGCCTGCCCCTCCGCTCCCCTTGTGAGGGAGCTGCAGGCCGCCATGAGGCCTCCCCTCAGCCTGCTCTGCTCGGGGCTGAGCAAACCAAGGGACCACAGCCACTCCTCATGTGTCTTCTCCTGTAGGCCCCCCACCATCTTTGTAGGCCTCCTTTGGACACCCTGTAATAGTTTTACGTCCTTCTCATACTGTGGCACCCAAAATTGCACACAATGCTCGAGGGGAGGCTGCACCAGTGCAGAGAAGTGCAGGACAATCCCTTCCCTCGACCTGCTGGCAGTGCTGGGCCTGAGGCACCCTAGGGTACAGTTGGCCCTTTCGGCTACAAGGGCACACTGTGGACTCATACTAGGCTTATCATCAACCAAAACCCTCTGCAGGGTTGGACTCTAGCCACTTGTCCCCCAAACTATATGTACATCCAGGATTACTCCATCCGAAGTGCAGAATCTGACACTTGCTCTTGTTAAATTTCATGCAACTGGTGACTGCATAGCACTCTAAGTTATCAAAATCTCTCTGCAAGGCCTCTCTACCCTGAAGGGAATCAATGGCTCCTCCTAATTTAGCACCATCCACACACTCACTTAGTGTGCACTCAACTCCTGTATACAGGTTACTGTAACTGATGTAACCCCAGTTACCACAACTCTTTGAACCCGACCCTTCAGCCAATTGTTCACCCACAATACTGTGTATACATCCAGCTATACACTGGATATTTTATCCAGAAGGACACTGTAAGAGACAATATCAAAATTTTGTTAGAATCAGAAAACAAAACAAACAGAACAACAACAAAAACAGATCCACACTCTTCCCTTTGTCCACTATTGGGTAATCTTGCCACAAACGCATATTAAGTTAGCAAGGCATGACTTTGCCTTCATGAACCCACACTGGCTTTGAATCATGGCAGCACTCTTGCCAGAAGGAGCTGAAGGCAACGGGTTGGAAAGTGAGGCAGTGCCTGTGCTCAGCATCTCCTGGGATGTCAGTGCCAGCATGGTTGCTCCCCGAGGGATGCCAGTAAAACCTGCAAGTGGAATCCTAAATGCTGAAAGAACCCACCTGTAGCTACTCTGTAGCTAAATTTAACAGGTACAGGCAGTTGTTTCATAATGAAACGTGAGGTATGAAAAGTTTCAAATTGCTTTAATTTGCAGTTTCCTAAAATACTATGATGCTCAATTCTTTTTTCACAGTGCCTAAATATTTACCTCAGACATGATGAGATTTAGACAATCAATCACCATGTTCTTTGGTTCCTACAAATGCATCTTTGCACTTCAAGCACAGTCCCTATTTTCAGGCTAACATTTTAGACAATCTTTTCCATCAGGTAAGCAACCATAATATTAAAATGGGTTGAAGAGTTTCTATACCCATGATTTCACTTTGCTTGGAAATTTCCACCTGATTTCCAATCAAAGTATATTTATGGCCAATTTATAATAAGCTACTCTTGTGCTAATGCTCTTCACGGCAGCAATCCCATCCCCTACCAGATCTTGTTTTGTCAAAGTTCTCAGTCCCTGTGCTGGATGGTATCTCTTCATTCTGATCACCTATTTCTACCTGTTCCAGTTGAGATCACCATCCTTGAATGTGGGTGACCAGAACCATACTCAGGTTCTCAGCTAAGTTATATAACGGTCTCGTACAATGGCATAAAAATATCCGTAAGAAATTTATATTTCTCACCTGAGACAACTTATAACTGTTGTGTTTTGTTTTTTTTTTTCCCTTCACATCTCCACTGTTGTTGACTCACAGTCATTCTGTGCTTGATAAACAGAGAGTTCCTCCTTTTGTGATTTTCTAGCTACCTCAGCTTAGAGCAGAAACATCTCATTAGTTCCTAAGGTGCAGAACTTTGCATACTCTGCCACTATATTGCATCCAAAAGCGTATCATTTTTAAGATCATCCAGTCATGTAAGCATGATACACAAATCTCAGTACTGCTGACATCTCCTGAGTTTGTTATTATAGTACTTACCTAGTATCAAAATGATTTAATGAAAATGAGATCAAGTCCAAATACTGCCTTTTCATACAGCTCCACTAATAACATCCTACAGTCCCCTCAAAATAACTCATTGTTGTTCTCCCTTACTTCCCAGCTTCACTCCTACACTAAAATTTATCTCTAGCCAAACAAATACTGCCTATATGATTTAAGATCAATCTCTCCTCAAATCCAGAGGGATTTGTTTTACTGTACTGCTGCTGCTTCTTTCTTGAAAAAAACTACTTTTTTTTTTCTTGTATCTTAGCTGCACTACCTGATGCAACTACCCCCCTGAGATGCCAAACTTCCACCCAAGTTTTCCACAGCGCTTGGGAGTCCAAAACAAGCCTGTGGTCTCTGGGTGGTTCCCTCTGCCCCTTTAATGGGTCTGTTCCAGACAAACAACAAAAGGGCTTCATCTGCACCGTGCTGCATACAAAAGTTATTTCATCTGATAAATTTAACAGAGTTCAGTTCTCCAGTGCATATGCAGGTCACGGACCACACCACTTCAAAGCATTAATTCTTCTTTTCCCATATGGTATCCAGACAAAAAGAAAAATGCCAAATTTTAGCGCACTTTTACAATTAATGCTTTCTGTCTAAACTTAATTGGAAGTTTTTGGAACAGCACTTTGGATCTCATTGGATTTTTGCCATTTGCAAAGAATTACCTTTAAGAGTAGGAGGATCCCATATACGTCTTTCCATATTTGCTGTTCTACTTCCCATATGCAAACTGACATCTCGCATGGTACAAATACAGGAAACGAACTGTTCCTGGCATCTGCTGGGTACTTGCCTCCAGACACAGTTTCAGCTCTGTTTGTATGGGTAACACTTTGGGAGGGATTCAGCTGACTGAATGAGATCATTTACAACACAGGAGGCCACGTTAGAACATGTCACCTTGGCCTTTCCTTACAGTCAGTGAAGAAAGTGAGTACAGTCTGTGGGTAGTCACTGGAACACACCGAGCAGCTCTCCTCTACCTGAAGGATGCACCTACGCGTGGCTGGATAGATAATACCCCAAAGTCCACTGCCTGTGGTGGGAGCATAAACAAACAACTAGCTCAGATGAAGACATTAGATTTAAATGAGACAAATCTTGCTGGCTGCCCCATAAAACTTGAACCCTCTGAAACTAGGCTTGGCTTTTCAGAAGCCAAACATAGTAATCAGACATTTGTTTCTCCATTAATGGAATCAGTATAAGCAGTGGAACTCCCTCTCACTCGCATTACCTGGTAAGCATGGTCCGTGTGTACGAGGTAGAGGTTGGTAGGAGCTGAGCGGCTCAGAGGTGTCATCAATTTAGTCTCAGTTTTGGCACAGGAAGTTTCAGGACGGATTGCATCTTGGGTGGGAAACGAAGGAGGAGATGCTAAGGATGGAGAGACTGGGGAAAGGCTGCTTAAGCCATCAGCTACTGAGTCCGTGTTGAGCCTGATTTCTGTATAGTAAAAATCCTCCTCTCCATCACTGTAGTCAGACTCTCCTACACGTCTGTATCGAGACAAAGAATAATTGATTAAATGAAAGCAAGAATACTAAGGTGAGTTTTAAGTCCTACACGCATGAGCACATATATTCGTACTGTTGACAAATTAATATTCCCAGTTTCACCTCTGCCTACTTGATCAGTATTCTGACTGCAGGGAAGGGGAGAGGAAAAGAAAATCATCTAGTCTGAAGGGAAAAGAAGCAGGAATTAAAACTTGTTTTCCCTCTATGTTATTCTGAACTAATTCTTTGACCTTGGACTTGATGTTTAACTTCTTCGCTTCCACTTAAATATCAGTATTTGCTTCCCACTGCTAACCACTGAAGTTAACAAGAATTGCAAAGCCCTTTAACTTCATAAATGGCAGAGAAACCACAGAAGGACACGTCGAGATAACAGGCATGGGCAAGATATATTTTACTAACATAACAGCAAATAATTTGTTATCTTATCATGCATTATTTAAATCAAATACAGTTATGGCCATGGTTCACTGTAACTTTCCTTGGCGTAACAGAAAAAGCTGCTAGGTAACAGTGCCTCAGACACAGGCAGAGGAAGGACATGTAAGGGCTGGCTTGCCAGTGCTGGACCTTCTGGTCCTACCCTCCAGATGAAGACTTACTGATGGGGGAGATACAAGGAACTTAAATGCCCTTGCATTCCCTAGCACCCTCTGTTGTGTGTTAGAGCACAAGTGCTGGCAGTGAAGCAGCCCAGTCAAAAGCAGCAGTTTCCAACAGGCTACACATTATCTGGAAATCCCAAACCACTATTTTAGCACATTCCCACGTCAAATGCTATACAAATGTAACTCAGAGCTCATACATGTGTATTTTTGCCCCATCTTCCTCATGGGAAGCCTGGGAGCCCTATAGGTCCTCCTGTGCATGACCTATCAGGGCTCAATGCTGGACTTCTCTTTTTCCAGGCATGCACCCCAAGAGCAGCCCCTAGCTTATTTCTCAGCCTGCTTGCCCAACTTCATGGTCCTTTACTATCTTAGTGAACAGAACACACTGAGAGGGCAGGGATTCAACACAGTTGAAAGGGTCCATCAAAAGTACTATCTGCTGGACCACATTAAGTTAACCACCAAAAGCCTCTCTCCCCCAGAAAGCTGCAACCTCCAAATTCTAGGGAAGTTCTGCTGTTTACTTTTGCCTGCCCCAGGCCATGAAAAGCACGTCCCAGCAATATACAGGACAAAGAGAAAAATGTATAACGGCATTTATAAGGAGATTTTTTCTGCTAACCTCACTCTTCAGAACCTCAGCCCAACAGCAATGGCTGCCACTTTTGCAAGCCTGCCAGTCTCTCCAGAGCTCCATACCAGACTACACCCTCATGGTCACTTTAATTTTTAAGCACTGTTTAACAGACTTACACACCAGATATATTTCCATGTATCTCACAGGTGAAGACCATAAGAAGGGGAATGAGAAAAAAGATTCAAAGAACATAGACATGTAAGCCAACACCTGGAGCCCTTTTCCCTTTTTCATTGCCCTGGTTGCTTTCTCAATGACACCACAAGGCAGCATGAGGACCCCCTGTAATTATGTATTCAACAGCTAGGTCACTCAGAGAATTGCACAGGAGGTTTTACTTGAAAACTAAAGTTCTGAAAAAACTTTGTGTCATATAAGAGCTTTTGCTTCTAGTCCACATAAACACGAATTAAGTTTTCAGCTTGGTTTCGTTTTCATTTTTTTTTTTGAGTTGGTTTGAATCTGAATCAGTGCAGGCACCCAATGTGATATGAAACAAAACTGGGAAGTATTCATGCAAGACCTTGAAACCTGTCATCTTTCACGTGGCTTCAGTCTGGGTGTGATGTGCAGAGCACAGGTATAGAGTAAAAACAGTTCTCTATCAAATATCGCCGAGTTGCATGGACATTAGCGATCTACAGCTGCACCTGACCTTCTAGTGAAGTTCACGAAAGTTCAGAAAAGAAAGTGCCTTACTGTTGGAAAAAGTTCCTGTTCACCTTAACACACTGCTCCACAATTTCATCAGAAAGCTGGGAATCTTAGAAAAGACAAGGATAATCTGGCTCATCTGCCTGGCAAAGGGTGACTGCTTGCCTCCTATACCAAATCCTTTTGTCTTCTGAAGACACCGGTCTCTTACCCAAGGTGAACGGTCCGTATGTGTTTCTGGATCCCTGCAGCTGTGCTCAGTACCTTTCCGCAGTTTTTCCACAGGCATTTGAACATCACCTTCATCGAATTCTGAAATTTATGAGTAAAGCAACATATTCTTAGTTGCATGGAAGATAGATAGAAAAAAAAAGCAACCCAAAACAAACACAGAGTTACAAAACACTGTTTTATCTGTATGCTAAATCACTGAAGGTCTATAGTGTCTAACTCTGAATTTGTAATACTGCAGTTGGCTCTGTTGACAGTGCAATCCCACTGGACCCAACAAATTCCGGTGGAAAGCCACTGGAATAGCTTGTGCCAAAAGTTTACCTCTCTGCTCTTTGGCATGACATGACGCTCCTACAACCCTTGCCTGGCCAAGTGAATGAGAATTCCAACTAACTCCATTTAATGTTTTTAATGACTACGTGTATAATCTCATTTTAATGAGATTCTTGTGCATATATAATTTCATTAGACTGAGTTGCCATTGATTTAAAGCACGGCAGACAGACTATAACCACCCCCGTCTTCGCTATTTTGAAGACTGGAGAATACAAATCATCAGTTCAAAGCACAGTACATGGTAACAAACTGCACAGAAGTTACAGAATTTTACAGATATTTTAAAAGCCAACTTAACCCCCAGGTGACACCAACTTTATACCTTTCATATAAAGATTGTTAATACCTAAATAATTTGTGCTTCCTCAAAATCACATCCTCTCTTATAACAGAATGTATTATTAAAGAAAACATGAGGAAGAGTTTCTAAATATTGTATTATTAACCTATAATTTTAACTACATGCAAGATTAAATGAATATGCTCATGTAAAGTTCAATTAAAAAAACACAACAGACCAAGCATATCTTTAGAGTTAATAACATGCTTCCTCTGTATCTTGAAGAGAAAGAGTTTGGAGCCTTTGGAATGGCATGCGAGTACATGTAAGTTTCAGCATTTGCTATAAAGATAACAATTATTATATAATTTTTTAAAAAATCTGAGCTGATGGGCTTTTTGAAACCTGAGCTGATTGTAGTAGTGTGTTCTCACAGCTATCTGGCAGTCTAACAGCTCCTGTTTTAAAGTACGGATGCTAGGTGCTTCAAGACCTGAGGTACTGATTATAGCTTGTACAAAAATCTTCTACATTGGAATACATTGCACATAAATTCCCTGCAATTTTTTTTTTTTTTATCTGACAGTACAACTACCATTCTGTTTCTTCCTAAAATTAAACATAATCTAGCAATTCTAACAGATAAATTTCTTACTTTTACAATAAAAAAAAAAAAAAAAAGACTGAATACTGTCATCAGCTTAAAAACCAACAAAACACCACCAGCCACAGTGACAAGATGACGATCACGTTTTTCATTTACATCTTAGGAATTCTGATGTGGTGTCATGAACACTGTATGTACCTTTATTAACACAGAGTGATTTAACATCAATTTCTGGTTACATGGCAAAAACAATCTCTCTCTAGGGTCTTTTTAGTTTTTTTTTTCGGTCAATGCTAGGAATTTGAAAAAAAAAAAAAAAAAAAAAAAAAAAAGAAGTAATTTTAACATTAACCAAATGAAATCTCACACAATAGAAATATGGAAAGTAAACCACACTTCCATTTCTGACCAAATTGCCTAGTAGGCTTTAAAGTTTTACTCTAGAAAATGACCGAACATTAAATGATTTGGTGGGGAATGACTACCTTAATGGAAACTTTTACGCAACTTTCTTAGTGGAAGTGGTTGCTAACATGCAATGAAGAAATTTCAGTGAGTCAAAGTCAGGTTACCAATCACTATTTCCACGTCTATTCCTTCTGATTTTGAAGCTCTAAAGAAGAATTAACCTGAACATTTTTATCTCAGCTTCTAAATGTGTGAAGATGTGCTCAGGCAGAGTGCCATGCTGGGGCCAGAATCAAAGAACCACAGGAAACTCCGTTCATCCATAACATAGTATAGCAGGTATTGTTGTTATTTACCTAAACTAAACATTGCCCATACAGAGCAAAATTCATGAGAATGGGAACAGATAGTGCAATGTATCTGTGGTGTGTACATAAATAGAAATATTCAAAGACAACTTACATAACAATAACGATGGCAACTGTAAAGCCATCTGTCTAATCACAGCTGAACAATAGGAGTGATGATAATAAGCGTAACTTTAACTGAAAAGTAAAAGGCCAAGCAGCACACTTCTGCATTCCTGCTGCCACACAGCCCAAAATCATCTCTGCCTTTAGTTTAACAACCAGGTCTAACTTCTAATTTATTATAAGAAATGTGTCCTCCAAAATACATATATTTTCCTTTTAAGAAAACAAAACAAAACAAAACACATTTTACACCCTTCTCCCACAAACACAAGCAGAACAGCGTGGGTCAGCAAATAAGCAACTTCTGGAGCAAGAAGATAAATCTGAATACGTTTATACAATCATTAAAACTTCTTCCTGCTGGTGGTGAAGCAATTAACTGCCTCAGACTAAGCCAGAAACAAAGTCACTAAGGGAGAATAAATTGTTTTTCTCTTTCTTACAAAAAGCTCTTTTTCATCTTGCTATGTAAAACCTGTCCTGTTGTGTTGGGAAGGAAGAGGACTTGGACTAGTGCCATCTCTTTGTTTTCTTTTTCTTCGAGAGGAGCCTGCTTGATGGCATAGTGGTGCTTTTTTGCTTTTATTTATGGACTTTTTTTTTCTTTTTTACACTGTGCTTTATTTAGTTTGCTTTTGCACTCCTACCATGGATAAATTCGGCCACTGCTAATACTGGATCAAAAGCCACGGGGTTTCATCTCCCTCTCCTGTTTTCACCCCATATGTTTGTGCAGAGAAAGCTTCGCAGCATTAAGGCAACTGACACGCTGTCAGACAAACAGCACTTCCAGGGGGCATGAAACATCAAGGCCATATCCAGTCTTCGTGATGACACGTAAAGGCTGCCTGTTGCCTCCTGCATGCAAAGAATTTGCCACAGTGGGACAGAAATCCCTTGAATGGCCAGAGGCGACACCTTCTGGAAAGCACGCTGCTGTTTTCCGAGCAGGAGGCTCTGCAGAACCTCACCATCTGCCAGCAAATGTGCGGTGCTGATGGCAGCGTGGGCAGTAAGTGAGGAGACCACTAACATATGGACCAGGCTCAGCACCTATGTTCACTAGATGCCAAGGAGGGATATGCACACAGAATGGGGGTGACCCATTCCTTCCTCATGGAAGTAAGTTTACCAACGCCCAACGTGCCTATGGGTATGGAACTGAAGAGGAAGCTAACCTTTCTTTTCCTAGGAATGGGTTCATCAAAGAGAAGGTTGCTCGTTTCAGCTTCATCAATACCATCATCTGGCTGGGAAGGCGTTCGGAAAGCTTTGAAGCTGTCAGCTGACAGAGGTGGAGATGGGGTGGATGGGTTGGACTGGTCACTGGGAGCATTCCAGCTCCAGTATCCACTGCTGCTGGTACTAGAAGGCACAAATCCTCCTTCTTTCCAAGATCCATTTAGGGACTCTGTCAAGAACAACAGCCATCATCAATATCACGTGTTAAGGGCAAAGGAGCACTTTTATCTAAGGCTTAGGTACCACGCTGGTAATTAACTGGGTGTTAAAGGCCTGGACACAGGGAGGACAACCACATCTATCCCAGAGCACGCACGCTTGTTAATAGCCATGTTCCACACTTGATTTTGTAGTTAAGGAAAAAAAAAAAGAGTTTTCTAAAAAGAAATTCTGGGTCTAGAAAAATAAACTGTTCTGGAATATAAACAGTGAGAAGGACTCAGATACTGCATGAAAAGTTAAAGAAAAGCATTCAAATACTTCCTGATCTTTAAACACCAACACACGACTGCAGCGGGGCATAAGAGCAAGCCTCGAGCCACTGCACCACCAAGAGGAGTCCCCTGGGCAGAGGACACAGGTTCTGCATCCCAGGACATGAGCTGTGTCTGCAAAAACATCATCATCATCCAAGCACTAAAACACCAAAGAAAACCCTAATTACGCTCTAACTGCCTTCTTTATGAGAAAGGCTTCTGCCAGCACACACACCTCTGGCTAATTGACATCCTGGTGTAACTGGATGCATCCTTAGAAGGATATCCCGTTTTCTTCATAAAGGTGTGTTGCTGGGCGGCTGGTTTCAGACGTGGCATCCCTGGACCCCGTCCCACCTGCTTGCTGGAGGAGCCCCTTCCTCACTGCAGCAGCTACCCCGGCGTTAGGTGGCAAGCAGGCACCCAAACCCGTAGATTTGGCCATGCTGTCGTGGGTGGGAGATGTCTGGGGGATGATTTGAGCCCTATTTCACATACTGAGGTCCTCTTCTCTGCCCCGAAAGGGCTTCTGGCAGGAGGGGAAAGTTCAGGTCCCCAGCCCATAGGTATGGGCCAAGCACACCAGCAGTGCAACGCCAAATAAATACCATGGGGGGCTCTGCCCGAAGCTGCAGCTTTGAACCAGGCAGGGACTGTTTGTGAGGTCTCACCAGAAGTCAGGCATCAGAAGTTTTTCTCAATGGCACTGTAGGTGTCCGAGCATTGTGCAAGACCTGACTTTGGAGTTGGCAAGGAAATAAAATAAGTAACGTTTCTTTAACAGATAAGATCTTAAGTGCGAGGCAGGAGCCTTTTCAAGTCAGTGCCTGCATTTAAGAGTTCTGCAGAAGTCACTCCTTCATTCCTTCCCAATTTCTTACAGACAAATTTAACTAATGATGTCATCAAGAACATAATGTCTGCAACCAGAAGCTTAACCCCGAAATCAATTAAATGAATCATTTATTTTTATTATTTATTTATTTTACCCCTAGTTCAGTTGGTTTTGGACAAAGCCCTTAATTATTAACATCAGCTGCTCACAAAACCAAATTCAGTGCTTCATCATGTAAGCACACGTATCAAAATACCTGCCCGCATGGGCAGTAGCCAAGTCCCTGCACTTACAGATCAGGGCCACTGGCTGTAAACCCCATTTCCCTCTGCAAAACAAAATAATCCTGCTTGGAAAAGAACACATATTTCCTGTAGCTACTAAGTTAATGTATGAAAATGTAGTGTTTTGGTTCATGGTTACAGCCTTCTGAATTTTTATGCCACTGTAATTGAGGTGGTTTTTGTTTCTTTTAAGTATTTGCACTTGAGTTTCCTGCCAAAGCCAAGGAGTACATCTGGTATCAACTTGTGAACTTTGCATAGTTTAAAAATTGCATTTGTTCAAATAAACAGAGGAAACAGCACTCTTTCAACTACTGTTTTCTGACACATTACAGTGGTACTTTGTATTCTCCGGTTTTACAGCTCCTCCTCACCTTACTGAGAAAGAGATTTAGATCAAGAACATTTTTAAAGTAATATATGAAAGAAAAGACTGAATGAGGTTGACAACAGGAAGAAAAACAAACACTGGTTCTTGTTAATACTAACAAATCTGTCACTGTAAAGGAGTTTAAACTAAGAATAAATGCAACTTACTCTTACTTTGGGGCTTGTTTCATGTTGCTGGAGTTGCGTGAAAGAGAACCAGACCAAATATTACTCAGCTGCAGGGAAATAGGGGCCAAACTCTGATCCAATTTACATGGGTGATCACCCCCAGGAATTCCAGCAAAGATCAGACTTTCATATCAATGATAATATGATTTTCTACTTCTAGGCTGAATTCCATTTTTTAAAAGAAATGCTCCTTTCTACTATTTACTGCCCCCCCCCCGCCCTTTTTTTTTTTTGGGGGGGGGGGGGGGGGGGAGGAGTCATCAGTACTAAATTTGTGTTGCTAAGATCAGAGCCTAGCCTTGCAATACTAATTGAGTTTTAAATTATCAAATCTTTGCACTCTTCTTGAAGTCTTTAATAAGCCTCCACTCAGGCAAAACTAAGATATTCAGGGAGAACGTGCCCAGCAACAGCTTCAAAATCTCATCTGTGACTGCCGAAAACATGTGAACTGCTTTTTCAAGCTTGTCTTCCCAGATTTAGCAATTCAAAGAGGCTTGTTTGGGAGATCTTCCCAGCCAGCAGATGCTGGCTAAGGAGCACTGCGGGTCCTGACTGTCATCTGCTGAAGCTGGTAGGGGTGACTGAACTGCCTTGCCCTACAAGCAAGCACTCTGCAGTGACAGGGGATGCTAAGAGGGACATGTACATGTCTCAGCCGCTCCGAATTCCTGCCTGGGACATTGGCACACATCTGCCTTCACCTGTGGTCTCACTGAGCTGGAGTGGCTGCAGACCCCACTGGGCCTTCCCTCCTGAGAGTGGGCAGCCTCCAGCCCTGCAGCAGGACAGTCATGGGGACACCAGCACCAGAAACTTCTCAGGGCTTGTCAGAGCTGTGCTAATCTACAGGCATTGCTGGCTTTAAAATATCTGGAAGGTGTGTGCAAAGCACACAGGCAGCAGCCATGGATGTTCATGGCTCGACTTCCAGCTACTCAGCCAAAGGGACAACACTTATATTTTCTGGAAAGAAAATGAAAAAAAAAACAGTGCTACTCATATAAAAATCTTTAAAGCCACAACAATCCTCATAGGATAGATTTGTTTTAGGTATGACATAATTCAGGGTGTCATCCCTGATAGCGGTAAGACTTGCAGAGACTACTTCCCTGTTAATTTGCAACCTGCAAGTATTCCTCTCAGCACTCTGCTTATTTACAGCAGGAGGGCATTTAGTGTCTATTTAACAGCTACAAGTGAGCAAGAAAAGCAAGTGTCACCCAAACAATGGTGGCACGTCCTAACAAGTGTCCTACTTTGAGATTATTCCTTAACACGTAACAGTTTAAAAACTCTTGTAACTCCAGTCAAGCTTGCACACATCAATTATGATTCATTAGTGACTTCGTTATTATCGCTCACATTTATTTTTATCCCTGTGCCTTCTGCTAGACCATGTATAATTTGTAGTTAAGTAGCCTTGTAAGGGGTTGTGGGCTTGATGGCAGACCCCCAGAGCTGTACAGGGCGCAGAGGAGCAGGGCAGGAGCCGAGGGCCTACTCCTGCACCAGCGGCAGACCCGTGTCACCACAGGCCGCCAGCACACGGCCTCTCAGCCGAGGATCAGGATCCACAAATGCTTTGCCTCATCGCAGAGTTGGGTAAAATCTGGTCTGATTTCAGTGGCGTGTAGGCAAGAAGAGCTGCCAGATTATTTACGGTGTGTGTGTGCAAACGCAGACAGGCTGTTTGGAAAGGCAGCGCATCAGCGAGAGCAGAAGGTGGACTGCGGTGCTAATTCCCCCTCTTCTTCCTGCTCAAGGGGCGGCTGCAGGGGAAGGGAATCATTTTTTTCCTCATTTCTGACAGGACTGCACCCCGGACCTGTGCTCAGTGCTGTCCCAGCACACAAGGGCCACAGCCAGATGATAACACCTCACACCTTCTCCTCCACAACTTCAGGAAAGGAGCTCTCAGTGTCGCCGCTGGCAAACAGGACACATTCTTCTCTCTTCCTCCCACACTGCATCCCTCCCCTACAGCCCGTGTACTCAATTCCCAGGTTTGGGGCTTTTCAGCCCCTGCCGGGCATTTCTCTGCAGCTTACCGTTGGGTCGGACAGGAGGGCTGCGAACCAAAGGGCTGGTGGATAAACTGGTTAGTACCATGGCTGCTGTTACTTTATCCATGTCCAGTTCTTCTGAAGATTTTCTGAAAAACAGTGAATAGAAGGCAGGAAACATGTCAGCAAGTATATATAGATATGGTTTTTAGTATAACAGACCAAACCCTAAGAAGGCAAAGCCCAGTGACCACAGCAA
Organism: Aythya ferina; assembly: GCF_964211825.1. Taxonomy (NCBI): domain Eukaryota; kingdom Metazoa; phylum Chordata; class Aves; order Anseriformes; family Anatidae; genus Aythya; species Aythya ferina. The sequence goes on from NC_140297.1 coordinate 131,197,623, forward strand.
ACAAAGTTCTCCAGGTTTCTGTCTTCTATCAACCTGAGCACACCAAGCAGCTACTTCAAACACAACAGTGGGATGTGAACAGGAAAAGGAGAGCAAAAAGAGAACACATCTTGACAGAAAGTTACCAGGAGTACTGTGACACTCCATTAGTTCGACTCCGTTCCCTCTTCTCACAACGCCAGCTAGTCATATGCTAAAACCAAAGCGGGTGATTAAGGTGTTTTCTTGGATGAGGACAGAGATGCAAAAGCAGGTAATAGGACCAGTAACATTAACAACACCCATTGCTCTCTGTAGGGTGAGGAAGAACTGGGAACTAGAACAAAGGGATGGCATTATTTCTTTGTTGCTTCACTGTAATGCCCTTAACCCTCCTTTACTCTAATCCACAAGTTTTCCTGATGAGATTATTTACCAATTATTTAAAATCCACATACATACAAGTCATGTTCCCTTCAGCCTTTAGTTCCAAGCATCTATTCAGCCAGGAGGTAAGGGTGAGGCTGCAGAAGAGGTGATGCTGAGAAGGGTGCTCTCCCACCCAACCCACAGCCACTGGCAGCAGCTGAATTCATTCAACTTAGTAAATGGGCAGAAAACTGGTACAGGAGGAAAAAAAAAAAAATGAGTTTTCTGCTGGTGAAATGGGCTGAGTCAGCCCAGTGAAGGCTCAGCACCAAGCACCCAAGCCAGTGGGACAGCACAGCAGCCATACGCCGCTGCTTTGATTCATACAGATAAGATCAACGTGTTCTGTGGGAAAAATATACATAAATAAATAAACAAACAAACAAATAACTCAGGCGAGAGAAAGGCAGAAGAGAGGGATCATGTTCGTGCACTGCCTCAAAGGAAAGGCAGAGAAAGCTCCATACACGCTGGCAGCACCCATCCAGCCACAGCATCCACAGCCCTAGGGCACGCAGGTGTTTCCCCAGGGGATGGGGAAGGGGCAATAAGGGAGAGGGCAGGGAGAAGACAACCTGAAGACAAGGGGTGCCTCGGGACACCAGGCTTCAGTAATCCGTCACTCAAGGAGTAATTTTTTTTTTTTAAACAAACTCCAAAAAAAAAAAAATGCAGAATTTATTTTGGCTGTAAGAACATATATACTATAATTCTTTTTTTCCCCAAAATACCACTCTTCCAGAGGAGTTCAGCAGTACAATGAACAATTTCTGGAGAGTCAACATATCAGAACAAAACCACGAAACCCACCAGGTTTAGCAGACTTTTGCTTTCCATCCTTTTGGGCCCGCGGGACACACAGATGAGTCACCAAGAGCCCTGGAATGCCATGCATCGCTCCCAACACATCCGACTCACAAGCTGACACATTTCAGGTGCCGAATTTATCCACTGACCTGCGTGCAGCTCTCCCAAACCAGGTGAAAGACTCAGTTACTGGAAACTATGCTACAGTCAAAGCCTCTCGATATTTCAGTGAGCCTCAAACTGCTCCAAGGAGCAGAGCATAGCTGCCTTCTGGCTGATTGATGCAAGGACCCACGTGGATGTCTACGAACACTTTCCCATGCTAACAGCTTAGCTCTCCTAAGTGTCTTTTGCAAGACATCAGCACCTGGAACTGGGACACTGATGATCCGTTCTGGTTATAGCCATAGAAATCCTCCTTTCATCCAGCCAAGGCTTTTGCAACAAGCACAGCAGCCATAGGGTCACCATCAAATACTGGAAAAGGTCCTGGATACCCGCTATGATCCGCTAGTACCTGCATCCATCACCCATCAGTTCTTCTCATCTGCAGAGGAGCGTGCCACCTGGGACGGCAAATCCCTCTGGACACAGAAGCCTTCTCCACAGGGACGACAGGGAGCAACTACATTTCCTGGAGACCAGTCCTGCCAGTTGGTTTTCCAATTCCCTAACGCCCCAGTATGGAAATCCTCTCCCTGAGAAGCGTTTTGCTGCTCCGCAGTCCACCCACGCAGCGCTCCACCGACTGCCCCATCTCACTCATCCTGCTGCGGACGAACCAGTAATGTTTGCACTTCGGCACTTTACGGGGAAGGAACAATAACAGATTCCTGATATGCTGGGAAAGCCAAACCCTGGAGTCTGCCATCAGCTTTCCACCAAGGCTGCTCTGCGTGTGTGGCAACAGGATTAACACGATTCTGCCCAGGCCTCTGCAGAGTTACCAAATCCCACAGCTGCAGTAGTTGCAAGTGTTTGCCAAGTTGGTGTCAAGATCTCAGGGCCTAAAGACCCAGAGCTAATCCCGGACACAAAGTTCCTCCAAGTGCTCTATAAATTTAACTTATTCAGGCTCTTCTCTGTTGATGCCTTTTTCTCCTCTGCAAGGACTCAGACTGTTGTGCTGAAAATCCACCCTTTGCTCTGGCCTTGGGTCAGTAATACCCCAAATTGTCAGCACGGGCACCTGTGTCCATGGTTTTTTCCTCACCTGATCAACTTAACAGTTTTTCAGCATGGAGAGCCCAAGGAGATAAAACTTCATTTTCTTTTTCTCTGCCCATTTCAAATCCTTGCTTCTCCTCGGGTGCCCCCTGGGACTCTGTACTCGTACTTCCCAGCCGCAGGAATTTCAGCAGCTCCAAGCGCTGCCCGATGTGAATCTGCTCCCAACACATTTCTGCAGTTCGGCTCCTGAACGTAAACACACGTATTTCATGCATCATTCAGCCAGCACCGCTGCAGGAACAGCAGCCTTCGAGAGAGAGGCAAAGCATAAAACCAAAGACAGGAACCGCTTCAGCCATCTGCATTCAGTCACAAACACACGCGGGTCAAAGCCTTAAGACTGCCCCTGTCTCTTCCAGCTTTTTGTGCTGGGAAGCTGAACATGCACGCAGCTGTCCGACGGTGCTTGTACTCAGAGGGGGGAGGATAACTTGTCCATTACCAACCGATTGTTCACAAGCCATTTATTCCACTATCGCTCATGCCAATTTCTGCAGACCGAAGTCATAAACCCTGGCGCTGCTCACACAGTTATTAGGTGCAATGAAATCTTAATCAGCTGTAAAATCGTCTACTGCACCAGCTACAAATATTTCTTCTGTCCCAGTTCTCAGACACACTCTCCCAGCTTCTGGATGGGGAAGTTCATGTCAGCCCAGCCTGCACTCGAGACCAAACAGTTTGGGATCCTTTATTTCCAAGTCTTCATATTTGTAGCAATGCCCAGAATCCCCAGAGTGTTTTGTAAGTCCAGATACAAGCCAACAGCTGAATTTTAATAAACTGGCTTAGATATAACTCATGGATGTTAGATGACCTTGGTGACAGACCTCTTACCACTGCCCTGTGTCTCTTGGCTTGAGGGTTTCCCAATTCCACAGCCGTTTCAGTTGATCCCTGTAATACTCCATACCTGGCCAGCCTGGTATTTAAATTAGCCATTTTCTTTAATAGCCAAGCTCAAATTAAAAGTAAATATTACCCTCACTCATCCACCCCTTTCATTTCTTTTGTTGTTGAATGTACCACTTTTTTTTTTTTTTTCTGAAAACAATACGATAATGTTAAGGAACTATTACATCTTTCTCAGAGCTCTCTGAAGTTAAGACCCAAAGGATGAGCACAAGAGGGCAGAAAGCTAGCTCAAGGCTAGGCAAGTGGCCCAAACCACTCACTTATGCAGAAAGTCCTCGTTCAAGTCTCTGCAGATTGCCTCTGACTGCTGGCCTTGACCAGCCCCTGATGGGACTTTTCCTCTGGCAGTACCTCCTGCAGCATCACCCCGACCACACACACCATCTGCAGTCCCTTGCAAGCCTTCATTTGGGTTTTAACATTGAGCTGACCCACCCAAACCCCCGAGGGAGGCATGCCCCTTTGCTTTTACATGTTGTGATCCGGGATGCTCTGACTTGTCCTCTCAAAAAGTCCACGATGGCTGCTATCAGCCAGGTAGAAAGCAGATACAACCCCGAGCTCCTGCTGCCTCACTCCCACAGCCCGTGGTTCCTCGTGGGGCTGAATTCCCAGGCTGAGCTCTTGGTGCAGCTCCTCACAACTTGCTGCCCCCTCGAAGGCCTCCTGATCTCCTCAGCCCACCTTCACAGGTGTCTGCTCGGCTCCGGCCACACCTGTACCCCTCGGTTCTGCCCTCAATTCACCATGATATCATCTGCAGCTGGAGCTCCCCCTCCTTATTATCTCTTAATCCTCTCTCAAAAACAAACAAACAAACAAACAAACAAACAAACAAAAACATTAAAAATATGTAGTGAATTTTAGTGTTAAAGCCTCTCCGATCTACCTTTGATTTTCTTCAAGCACCCTTTACTATTTGTCTGGCTTAGATCAAAACCCCTCAACTCTTCCTCTTGGACAGACTGCATGGTAGGCCCGGTACTTTACCCAACCAGATCTTCCCTGCATAGCAGAAAAATTGGTAACGTTAGCAGGTGTTTTTGATAAAACTGACCTTACTTAAAAGGGAAAAAAAAAAAAAAAAAAAAAAAGCTCTCCTATTTCACCACGGAGAAAAGAAAAAATAAAATCAAAACAGACAGAGATTTACTTTCCCTGCCCACAACTCCAAACCCTTGGCTAACTCCCAGACCCGCTACCTCCACCTCATGTGCAGCAATGCTCAAATCAAGATACGGGCTCGCTGTTTGGGCAGGGGAAGAGCAGTTACAGGCAGGAGCAGAGCCCAGCAAGCAGAAGCTCCAGCACAGGGACACCAGCCCCTGCAGAAGGGAAGGGTATTTCCAGCTGCTTTAGGTGAAAGCTGGCTGCAGAAGCTGGTGGTCATCCAGCTCTGCTGAACTTGTCTTTCTTTATTCTACTTTCTAAGCATCACCCATATGGCCAAAACGTTCAGATTTACCAAAAGGCTTACAATTTGCTGTTTTGGCAGAGACTTGCACTTACCTGTTTCTTACCGCTATCCTCACTAGCAGGACACAGTAAAAAAAACACAGAAAAGTCTCACTGTCACCACCTGATTATAAGCACATCACATCAAGGTGAGCACTGCAGCAATACTGATTGATAAACATGTTGTTGCTGGCTTTTTTTTGTACAGCAAAAATGTGATTAATCGCATAATGGAAGCTGTAATCAGTACTAGTCATAGCAAAAGCTCTTCTGAAAGGAGAGAAAATCCTCCATTATGTTCTACAGGTGAAATAAAAGATTTTGGGTTTCTTCAACTCATTATTAATGGCAAAGACAATCCATTAACGAGGAACCAGCAAGAAAAGCCGTGCATGTGGCTGTGACTCAGATACCTCAATAACCACAGCCACTCTTCTATATCGAGCAAAGACCTGCAATGATGTGCTACAAAACATTACGAGTCCATACAACAGCTTATGTTTACAATGCTATTCAGTTACTACTGAACAACTCAAAATGCTGACAGTACAGACAAATAAGTGAACTGATCTTGCTCGTTGCTGTTGTGGTTGGCTGTTGATTACGAAGATTGAAAATTAACCTGCTTTGCAAACAAAGAGAAAAGCAAAACTTGAATAAAAAGATGATGCACGGGAACAGTCAGAGGTCCTGAGCACTCTTTGGGAAAAGCTGTACCTTCTCACAACCAAGCCAAACTCAAAGGGAAATATTTTCAAAGACTATATTAATTCAGTACGGCACTATAATGACAGAGCTGGAAACATAAGGGATCATTACCATTTATACATCTAAAAAGAGAACCAGTGTTTGATATCTGAAGCACAAACACAACAATATAATGCAGTAATTAGAAGCTCAGGATTTCTGCCTTTGCTCATATTGGCCAAACATGCAATTAACCTTTTCCACACTGTCCTTGTGATATTTGTGGACCGTATTCATGCACAGAATAATTGCCCTTTCTGTGTCTCTGCTGTTCTGGTTACGTACAAGCAATTTTTTAGGCTACTGACAGCTACTAGAAATTAATTATGATCAAAGTCTTTATTATACAAATACAGGAACTTTTCTTCTGAAAAATATATACTTGAACTTCTTAAGGAAAAAAGAAAAAGGCATCAAAGGCCACCTCTAAGCTCTCCAGCTCCCTCAGGCCAAGCTGACAGACTTGGAGATTCAATTATTCAAAGCATCTCGGGAAGCCTGGCTGGTCTGCTCGGGGCTGCGGAGTCTTTATAGAGCCATCAGGAGTGCAGATACTGACTTTTTATCTGGACTGTAATGGTTTAAAAACAACGGAGTGCCTCTGCAGATCAGTCATACCAAACGGGAGGCTCACAGAGCGGTTCTCAGCGTCCTGGAGGAGAAAATCTGTTTAACAGAAGAACCAAAGGGAAAGGGATTGGTAATGACGGAGCGTTTCGCCAGTCTTTCATGCCTCCTCATGTCAGGTAATGCAAATACCTTCCCCTGACTCCTCAAAAACAGGACTCTGAAGTCAGATATTTTGCTGGTTACCATTAAAAGCGTGAGGACTTAACAGAAAATAACCTATTTGTTTTAGCGACCGTGTTGCGGGTTCAGACCAGGCAAACACGAGTGTTTGGGTCAAAGGGTGGCTGATGTAGGTGCAGCACATACTCTAGACTTGCTCTTTCGATTGTCGCTACCCCAGATGTCTTCAGGGAGCACCAGCATCGCCTGACCAGACCCACAAAGGCTGCTTTACAGCCAAGTGGTCACCAGAAAGGTCTGCTTAAGGCAAAGTCTGCCAAACACATGGAAAACACCTTTTTAACACAAGTCCTTCTTATCACCGCCTCCTCTGACTTCTCCTTAACGTCAGATTAAGTTTGAAATGTGTTCGTATGGGAGCAGGACTGAACTCTAGGTTTTTTTCTCTGATTTACACCACACGGGCATCAGTGCACTGGGGTTCAAGGTAAGACACTGCTGTCATTACTGGCCCGTGAGATTGGGAATAGTTAAGAAAGACAAATTCAACACTGGGAGAGAAACTGTAGTTGACACGAGCAATTTATTTTATATATTGAAAAAATTTGATCAAATGAGTAATTTCCACTTTGCAAACAGCTCTGATTTATCAGGGAAGCTCATCTTGGCAAAGAGCCCCAAGGGCAGCAACAGAAGTCGATGTAGGAATATGACAGAGAATAGGAATAGTCCACTTCAACCCAGCAATCAAACGAATGGTAATCACTTGATACACGATGAGTGGTAAGCAAAAATTAAATTCAGAAATGAATAATAGCATTCTGCGGAGAACTGTTATCCCTTACAGTCACCCACAATCCTTGAAGACTGCCCGGGAAGATTTTCTGTTCCATCTCCTCTACTTTAAAAGGCCGCTTGCTGATGCAATAAATAAATCAGCCTCTACAAACCGAGTCTCAACAGTGCCCTGAAGCAACAGAGCAATTATTCCAAATATTATCCATTCTATTCATGTCCATCCCTTTTCTGCCTCCGCTTAATGTTGCTGTTCTGGCTTGTTCATAGGCATAGCCACTTTCATCAGTGGGGTTGCCTCTATGGGGTACCGCTTACAGGACAGGAAATTTTGCACTTTTGAGCAGCGATGTGCTCAACGGGCAGAGTGGCTGGACTGCTAGAAAACAACAAAACAAAACAAAAGTGCCAGGTCAGTGTGACGTGCTAAGGAAACCGCTGATGCCAGCCGATAGCCCAGGGAGGGGACAGGACGCCCTGTGTCTGCAGGCAGCCTGCAGTACACTGCAGCCAACAAACACAACTGACACTTATCTTTACATCCAGCCTGATTACTGCTCAGACTTACAGCATTTTCCTTTCTCTGTTTTCTCTTTTTTTTTTTTTTTTTCCCCAGGACAGATCATTACTGAGACAGCAGGTCTTCTGGACACTTCTCAGGTAGGCCAGCAGGGTATATGCTGCAAGTATCAGGCACGCATCCATCCACTCTCACATTTCCACATGGGACCACTTGGTCCAGCACTCTGTGGCCAGCACTGCCTGTTTCAAAGGAGGATGCAAGAGCTGCATGATAAACACACCAACCCAGGAATTAGGGATTTCCTTATGCTCTGTGACCAGACTCCAATACATTTTCTGTCAGCTATGGCTCTACTCTTCTTTTCCATGGTATCTTCTCCTCTGTAAGATGCCCTCCTGCCTGCGTTTCATTCATGTTCCAGGAGCGCTGCAATCTAGTTACATTATTCAGCAGACAAATATTACCCTTTATCACATTTGCTTTGGTTGCTTTTCTGATTGTTATGTTGTTTTCACACCACCAGAGAGGGAGAACAGAAGCTCCAAGCACAACTTTTGCCTAGGACTGTTTTATTTGCTACGACATCCCCACCTGTAAATCTCCTTTTTGAGGCGAACACACACAGTATGTGTACATACTGTTTTGATGTGAACATACACAGCAGCTTCAGTTTTCCCTCACACCAAGCTCTTTCTGTGTTTATCAAGCTAGAGATCAGGACACATTTCAACTGACTTCACTGATTCTGTGCCACGATGATTCAGGAGAGAGAGAGAAACTGATTTTCTCTCTGATTAGTGATGTGTGCAAGAGCTAAAGAAGAACTGGGTCCTTCTGTTTTAGGAAAGTGTGCTAGAAATAGATAGATACACCCTGAATTTAAAATACATTCTGCACTAAGTTAAATCATATTGCCATGTACTCTACACTGCATAATCCCTCCCCACCACACAATCTCATTTCGGGTCACATGTAGTTCACCATTAAGTCTTGGGGATTTTTCAGGCTTTTTTTTTTTAATCTCACAATTACAGATAAGAGGTTTCTGTTGTCTGGTTAAAATTGCAATTCAAACATGACATCATGAACTTATAAAGCATTAACACCAGAAGATCTCCAGACCTAGCCAATACAAAGTGTCTCAACAAGGGCAGCTGGTCTTTGGTCTCTCAAGAAACAAACAGAGCACAAAGATATCTCTCTTCTGAACCCTCTCTTACAAAGACAACATATTTAACCTTAACACCAATCTTTCCTCTTGCCTTTGGAACAACTGTTGGACCCTTTCAAAGCCCTCCCTAACAACTTACTTTCTTCCACGGGAACCAAGAGCAAACTTGCAGATGGCCACCTTCTCACTACAGCTGAGAGATCGGTCTTCTCGTCCCACAGCTTGAACACTCCTCCTTTGCTGCACTGATACTGACTGAAGATATTTTAGAAAATGTGTATACGAAAGCAGACAGTACAGAAGTACAATCTGACAGACATTCAAGGAGATGGGGGACACCCTCCTGAATTCTTGCTCTTCTTGGTTTACAACAGTCTTTCCAGCTCTGTTGGAGCTGGCTGGCTTTTGACTCACTAAAACTTGGCTATGACCCAGGACTGTTCAGCCTGGAGGAGGCTTGGGGGGGATCTCCCCAATGTGTATCAATACCTGAAGGCAGGGTGCGAAGAGGACACAGCCAGGTTCTTTTCCATGGTACCCAGCACCAGGACACGAGGCAATGGGCGCAAGCTGGAACACGGGAGGTTCCTCCTGAACACCAGGAGGCACTTTTGTGCTGTGTGGGTGACAGCACTGGCACAGGTGGACCTGTGGAGTCTCCCTCCTCGGAGGTCTTCAAAAGCTGTCTGGACATGGCCCTTGACAAGTGGCTGGAGGTGTCTCTATGTGAGCAGGAGGGTTGGACCAGGTGACCTCCAGAGGTCCCTCCCAACCTCAACCATTCTGTGATTCTGTGTGATTCTGCTTCTGTTACCCACACTCTGATTACATGGCTAAAAAATTTGTCTTCTTTCATCTGTGTTTCCCCAGATCTGTCCTCCCCCATACCTCTCCCCTCCTCTAGAAATGATATCCTTGTTAGATTGTTTATTAAATGTCCTGCATCCCAAGTAACAGAAGTCAAAAACCACAGAACTAGACATAGGGTTGTACTTTCAAAACATACCATGGACATGTGTCAAAGTGAACATGATGTTTCACACAAACCTGGCAATGCTGCAGTTGGGAACGATCATGCTTGCTAGAATGGTATAAAATTAAAGCAGCAGCCGCAGTAGAGAGAAGTGTTATGCTGCTGGTGGTAAAATAAAGAACACACACACTCAAACACAGATCCACAGTGGTTTAGGAGGACTGCATTCAGTCTTGTTTCTGCTTATAGTTAAGTTGTTGTTTTGCTAATGGCACCATTACTTTACATTGCATTACATTAAAGATTGCCAAGCAAGTTGCCATGGATCACTTATTCTATGCAACATTATTGTATCTACAACAGATCGTCAGATCTACAATAAACTAAATAAATCCCTTACTGTAGACATCTCTACCACCACTGAATGTAGATTTATTCATTTTAAAACAATCATAGCATTTAAACAATAGCAGCACCCTACTGGTGCTTCACGACAACTATACATGTACATATGAATATACAGCCCTGTTTTAACCCACTGGGAATTCATTCAAGTCCTCATGAAATTTCTGAGCTCTGTTTTTTCACCCTTGAACTCTTCTTCAAGCAAATGGAAAGCAACCCCCTTTATGGAGATGTAACCATGAAAAACAATCATAATCTTCACATCATAGAAACTTCTAACTTGGAAAAGACCTTCAAGCTCAAGTCTAACCATCAACCTGACCTACTGAGTCTCATCACTAACCGTGTGTTGATTATGTTTTTAAAATACACACAACAGTCTTGGTAGAACAAATTGGACCTGAAGTCGGAATCTAACCCTGTAATTAAGACTGCTGCAACACAGTTATATCAAATTATCAGAAAACACAGGTTGCACAGTGAAGTGAGTGGGTAGAAAACACAGTCTGAGAGCAGGGCAAGATTTTATCTTTAATAATCTGCAACTAGCAATATACAAAACACCTACCAACCAGTAGAAGACCCAGAAAAAGCTGCCAGTAGCAATCACCATCCACAGTCTTACTGGGATAGTAGAAGGTTTGGGCAAACCCAATCTGCAAATTATTGCTTAGACTGCTGTTTGCAAGTAGTTTACCTATGATCCATAAAATCATTATAAAAAGATTATCACCATCAATATTTGTACTTTGAATTAAGAGAAAAAGTAATGCATAGAGATATTACGAAAACAAAAATGGATTAGAAAGTACAATTATTTTTTTCCTAAACCAGTGTGAAAACACAAAATAGTTCATTTAGATGGATTAAAACTGAAGAGAGGTATTAGCAATACTTATAAGCACTCTTGATAAAAATGATTTTCCAAGGTGCTTTTCACATTAAACACTGATTGTGCTATATTGTGTTTGCTTTATGAGTCTGTGGGTGTTTGTTGTTTTTTTTTTTTTTTTTTCTTGTTTTGCAAGTTACTTGAATGCTTTGCATTTAAAACAATGAAATGACTGATATAATATGCAGTACCAGAAGAACACATCTGGTTTAACCCTACTTTCATCTTTAGCATTCTTGTCCTAAATTCATCCCTCTTTTTCATTATGAGAAACTGAGTTATGGCCTGCAGGTGTCAAAAGGAAATTGAGAATACAATATCCAGCCCCAGTCTAGTACTAGGTCCATCTTGTTCTCCGTTTTTTTCTGTTACTAGGAAACATTTTCCTTGTTAATATATATGTTTTCAACTATATACGAAATCATAACGCTGTTCTACAAAGTCAGCAAAGTGAAATTTGCTCTTGTCGTTCTTTAAATTACAAAGTAGAGCATGCTTATCTTTTTTTTTTTTTTTTGTGTCTAGGAAAATGTTGCTGTAACAAATACCAAAGGTAATAATAACCATGCCATAAAATTGCCAGTCATTTACCGTGGGTATGGTGTTATGCTTACATTACCCATCCTCACACTCCCATTAAGGTTCTGCCGACACTGAGAGGCACGTGAACAGCAGTAACAGTCACCTAAAGAAACCACAACAAAATGTAACTGTACTGAAGATGCCATCTTCATCTGTCCCTCTGCACTGTTCCTACAGTAGCTGGATTCTACAGAAAACTACAGATGCACACTGTCAACATTTACCAAGGCCATGCTTAAGATGGAGTTACGAAATGCCCCAGTTATGGTTCATACTGTTAATCCGTATTTCTACTTCCAAAAAATGACAGACTTTGATGACAAATGGCATCTTTTTCCATTACACAATTATTTTGTCTTCCTACTTCCAGAGATGTGCATTCTTTGTCACTGTTAAACAAGTATATTTTTCATCTTTTTTTCTACTTTCATACTATAAGCATGAGCCTAATAGTCTAGTTTCTTCATCTTCACATAACAAACCTACTGATCATGCAGTGCCCCCATGATAAAGGATGGGAGTATTTAGAGCCACCCAGGCACTGACATACAAACTTTTCAGTTTATATGATGGCAGGTTTCGGTAAGACACAGACCAGAGGCAGATTATGTTACCGTCTCTGGATCCGCTATCTGCATCGTGTGCCACCTGGAACACTGCATTATCTCTGCAGAGCATTAGTGTGTTTCGACAGTTTTTATTTAAGGAATAAACTGTCTTTAGAATTTACACAATGTCTGATTATTTTTGCAGAAAAGTTACAGCAGCTGGACTTATTCTTTCTCCTCTGCATGTCTTAATACGGACTTAAAACTCTGACAAAGCTACAAGTGCCCAGCACAGCCTGACTCAACAGCCTGCTCTCAACCCTCAGCTTTTGGCTCTTCAGAGCCAAAATGTTAGATGTTTCTATAAATACATCAACACAAAAAGGAGGACTAAGGAGAATCTCCATCCTTTACTGGATGCGGGGGGAAACTTAGTTACAAGAGATGAGGAAAAGGCGGAGGTGCTCAATGCCTTCTTTGCCTCAGTCTTTAGCGGCAATACCGGATGTTCTCTGGATACCCAGTACCCTGAGCTGGTGGAAGGGGATGGGGAACAGGATGTGGCCCTCATTATCCATGAAGATCTGGTTGGTGACCTGCTACGGCACTTAGATGTGCACAAGTCGATGGGGCCGGATGGGATCCACCCAAGGGTACTGAGGGAACTGGCAGAGGAGCTGGCCAAGCCACTGTCCATCATTTATCAACAGTCCTGGCTATCGGGGGAGGTCCCAATCGACTGGCGGCTAGCAAACGTGACGCCCATCTACAAGAAGGGCCGGAGGGCAGACCCGGGAAACTACAGGCCTGTCAGTTTGACCTCAGTGCCAGGAAAGCTCATGGAGCAGATCCTCCTGAGAGTCATCACGCAGCACTTGCAGGGCAAGCAGGCGATCAGGCCCAGTCAGCATGGCTTTATGAAAGGCAGGTCATGCCTGACGAACCTGATCTCCTTCTATGACAGAGTGACGCGCTGGGTGGATGAGGGAAAGGCTGTGGATGTGGTCTACCTTGACTTCAGCAAGGCTTTTGACACCGTCTCCCACAGCATTCTCCTCAAGAAACTGGCTGCTCTTGGCTTGGACTGGCGCACGCTTCGTTGGGTTAGAAACTGGCTGGATAGCCGGGCCCAAAGAGTCGTGGTGAATGGAGCCAAGTCCAGTTGGAGGCCGGTCACTAGTGGCGTCCCCCAGGGCTCGGTGCTGGGGCCGGTCCTCTTTAATATCTTCATCGATGATCTGGATGAGGGCATCGAGTGCACCCTCAGTAAGTTCGCAGATGACACCAAGTTAGGTGCGTGTGTCGATCTGCTTGAGGGTAGGAAGGCTCTGCAGGAGGATCTGGATAGGCTGCACCGATGGGCTGAGGTCAACTGCATGAGGTTCAACAAGGCCAAGTGCTGGGTCCTGCACCTGGGGCGCAATAACCCCAAGCAGAGCTACAGGCTGGGAGAGGAATGGTTGGAAAGCTGCCAGGCAGAGAAGGACCTGGGAGTGATGGTGGACAGTCGGCTGAATATGAGCCAGCAGTGTGCTCAGGTGGCCAAGAAGGCCAACGGCATCCTGGCTTGTATTAGGAACAGCGTGACCAGCAGGGCTAGGGAGGTGATCGTCCCCCTGTACTCAGCTCTGGTGAGGCCGCACCTCGAGTACTGTGTTCAGTTTTGGGCCCCTCGCTACAAGAAGGACATGGAGGTGCTTGAGCGGGTGCAGAGAAGGGCGACGAAGCTGGTGAGGGGCCTGGAGAACAAGTCCTACGAGGAGCGGCTGAGGGAGCTGGGCTTGTTCAGCCTGGAGAAGAGGAGGCTCAGGGGCGACCTTATCGCTCTCTATAGGTACCTCAAGGGAGGCTGTAGCGAGGTGGGGGTTGGCCTGTTCTCCCACGTGCCTGGTGACAGGACGAGGGGGAATGGGTTTAAGTTGAGCCAGGGGAGTTTTAGGTTAGATGTTAGGAAGAACTTCTTCACTGAAAGGGTTGTGAGGCACTGGAACAGGCTGCCCAGGGAAGTGGTGGAGTCACCATCCCTGGAAGTCTTCAAAAGACGTTTACATGTAGAGCTTAGGGATATGGTTTAGTGGAGGGCTGTTAGCGTTAGGTTGGAGGTTGGACTCGATGACCTTGAGGTCTCTTCCAACCTAGGAAATTCTGTGATTCTGTGATTCTGTGAAAACCAGCAAGCCCCAGTTTCCTCTCTTATCTCCCTCCTGCAGTCTCTCCTTACACACACATTGTACAGCTGTGCTTCTCTTCCCCTCCTAAGCACACAGCTCAGCAGATCACCAATTCCCCAGCCTCAGCCTCGGCCTACCTCCCCTCCGGCGCAGAGTCCTGTTGTAACTTTACATTAAGTTTACATTAAGAATTACATGCCCCAAATGTGTGTCCCACCCCAGCTCCTCTGACCTCCAGAGCCCCCTTCTCACCCCCGCTGCCCAACCCAGCAGCATGGGACAGAGGCACGGGGCTCGCTCCCCATCCTGCCCCTGACAGGATTTTGCTGCCTGCGCAGCAGCGCCTGGCAGATGAGCAAATCTGGGACAGCATCTTTCTTTACAGCATGCTGCGAGTAAGGAGGCGCGGGTTGATCTCAACAGGCTGTGGCATCCTCAGCCTGTGAAATTAATTCCTCCAGCTCGTGCCAAGGCGGCTGGCTCAGAAACTCCAGAGTCGAGTTCTCGTCCTGAGGGGAACAAGCTCTGGGAGTTACCCACGGGAGCTGAGGCTGAAGCAGCAGCGTTGTAATGACGGCCTGCAGATGAAAAGCATGACCCCACAACACAGTACTCCACCGTCCGACTTATCGATCACAGAGAAACAAAACTGAAAAGAAAAATCAGGGTGCTTCAGGCACTGCTCAGTAGGGAAGAATGGAAAGGAGGGCCTCAAACAGCCTGACTTCAAGAACTTCAGGACTCATTGTAGCCAACTGGAAGAGATTAAAACAACATTTATGGCAAACAGTTTGGAAAGTGGCCCTCTTGTGCCTCAGGGAAAGCTGCTAGTGGCTGGGAAATACACAGCAGAGCCTGGTGCAGTACCTGCAACGTGTGGAGGTCTTACCAACGCTTCAACAATGCACAGAGCTACATTTTGGTAAACTAAGGGGGTGGGAGGAGAAAGAATGTGTGCATAGGAATTAGAAAAGTATTATTCTACCATTCCCAATTCTTTCTGTTTGTTATACATCCCATCTGCCAGCCTCCTGTGTAGAACCTTACAGGTGAATTTTTGATTCATTAATTTCATCTGAAATGAGACAAATAGCCATGCATAAGATGTGTATTTGTCCTCCTTTTAAAGGAATATCTAAAAAAGAGAATCATCAATCTACAATGTCAAAAGAATTCAGTCACACACATGATCCACAAATGGGATTTGCTAACAAAAGTTATTCAGTTACAGCTATAAACAGCAGCATGCAGAGCACGATAAATCACATTGAAGCAAACATATATGTCACAACCTCCAAAAAACATTTCACAAGCAAGAAGATTAAAACAATAACACAAGCTTTAGGACTGATTTTTTTTTTCTTGCTCTGTAACAAGGGTCGCGTTTTGAAGAACTGAAAATAAACTCAAGGGCAGATTCAAATAGTGATTATTTTCGTATGTCTGCTCTCCCCACTGCATGCTACACTGAAGGGATACCCTGTCACAAGCAATACATCAGCGCGGGGATCAGCACGGCTGTTATGCAATGGGACCCATCTGTGGTTCGTCTGCTGGCTCTGACTGCTTGCCTTGGGAAAGTGAAGCATCTCCACTGCAAACACTGATCTCAGCCTATGGCCCAGCTTTGCATCTGAAGGGCTTTCCTTGCTCTTTAAATAACTCTACGTATCCCGTCTGTGTGACGCTTACCTACCTGTCTGATGAGAAGCACGTGGAGCCCTTGTGCTGCAACACCAATTGCTCCACCTCTGCAACTGCCATGCTGGGAACCAGCATAATTCCTACCTTTCCAAAGCAAAACCTAACAAAAATCCTGAATGGGAGGGGGAAAAAACAAAAGTTTCACCCTCAACGATATCTCCTCATCCATGTTGAACGTCTGATGACCAAGTGTTTTTATAGTTCAGCCACACCACAGAGATCCCAGCTAAGAAGGAGAAGGAGAAAGCTTCTCTATCCTGCTCCTGCAGGTCCTGCAGGTCCCAACCACCCCATCAATGGGATGCACAAGGCTCTGCTGGTTTCAAGTGGAGTGGCTGCTGCGCTTCTGCCTCAGTAAAGGCATTGTTGGAATCTGAAACAGACTTGTCAAAGCCATCATCTCTACAAACTATTTCATGCAAATCTAAAGCAAAATAAAACTATGCTGTTGCACATGTGCTCAGAGTCATGTTCTTCAGAAACAACCAGTAACTTGGGGCATACAACCTAGCAACTCGGAAGGACTTTTTTTTTTTTTTTTTTTTTTTTTAGAAAACGCAGCAACTATCAAAACCAAACTAAACAAACCAAACAAAAAAAGCAGTTGTTGCAATCACACAGTATGATCTGCAGTCTCACACATCACTCTTGGATCAGAGATGTACAGAAGTAAAACTGATTTCACATTATAGCCTCAAGGGCATATGAGTTGCACAAGGAAGCCAAGATGTCTACACAACCTTCCTGAAGTATTATTGCCATGATGAACAGTCAAGATATTATATAGAGCAAACGCAGTAACCAAAAAAGTAAGCGAAAAAACATTTTTGATTCATTGTCTCATTTTTATTCCTCAAGAATAAGCAGCTGCTTTCTCTGTATCTTTTTTTTTAAAAAAAAAAAACAAAAAACTACCATTGTTAAAAAAAAACACAGAAGATTGATTAGAGTTAGGGAAGCATGTAATGTTTTAAAAGCCCACTTCACAACAATTTTGACAAGTAGCTTAAGCTGAGAGTATCACCCAGCATGTGAGGGCTGTGCTTGTTATTGGGACGCTACCAAAGACAGTACAGTATTTCTACAGTATATGTAATATGTTCTCTAACACTGCAAAGAAGTCTGCAAAAAGTAATAGCCAATATTCCTCTGCAAGCATGGGTTGGTTTGGGGGTTATTAAAATGCAAATTTTTAAAAGGAGCATTTGCTTCAAAAACCACAGGAAGAGAGACAAGAGAGACAAAACCTCTAAGTATTTATCTTTGAATCAAAGGACTCACGCTTATCTTGAGCTTCAATTTCAGCATCAACTTCTACGGAGAGAGTTTGTACAAAATGAACTTTCCGAGCGTTTTTACACCACAAACTTTACTTGTCCTCTTAAATAAGGCCTTAAAGTGAAGTTTATCGTCCACTTCATTTGTGAAGTTGCATAAATTAATCAAAGGACATACAATATTCTTATTACGCTTAAGTAACTGGCAAGGCCAGCCCTATGAAGGTTGTTATTTATATTGCTTCTTTATCAGCTTGTTATTTTTATTGCTTCCTTATCTTTACTGCATCTTCAAGCTGCATCTTATTACAAAGCAAAGTGGTACGTACAGACTGGAGGATTTCATCACATTACACATTGCATTTTCCCATGTTATATTGTTGGGAGAATTCATGAGCTGAAATTTTATTTCAGTAGCCCATAATCTTTTGTGTTACTAAATAAAAAGTAGACATGACAAAAGGGGAACTATTTTTTCCCCTTTATTGAAACTTCAGAAATATTTCACCAAGTTGCAGTGTGTCTTCTCTCTTTGTTAAGATGTAATTTGACGAGATAACTTTAAGAAGTTGAACTACAGCTTGTTAATGTGCCATAGCAATCGATTATGTAACACCTTTTAAAATTCACTTATAGCAGTGACAAGAATATAGCTATTGGTGGAAAGAAAAAATAAATAACTGCTATACTCAGAAATCAGCTGACAGCCTTGGTGAGTTGCTACTTGATTTAATTTCCATGCCTTTTCTGCTGGAGAAATTCCCAGCAGAGAACACAAAGGATGCTACAAGAAGTTTCTGCAAATACTTTACTCCTTTTAAGCCAAAAGTGCAAAAATCCATAGTTCGGTGCATGACTGGCTAAGCCCAGCCCTTGTGGAAACAACCAAAAGCAGAGGAACCATCATTACACTATGTGAAATACTTTGAGGAGCACTCAGATTGGAAAAATCACATCGTAGACTAATGAAAACTATGTATTCCTTTTTCAGATATTTTACTTTTTATTACACTTGCCACAAATATTAACAGTTTAATCCTGTAAAATTCAATTCCTGCCAACAATCTTAACCAAAATTCTTTATTTTTTCTCTGGAACAGAACCTCAAGCCACACAGAAAAAGCCTGTTTGGCATTTATTAGAGGATTAAAATGCATGTGTATTGTAGCTTTGACCCTACAAAAGGGAGTGTGATGATTTGCTTTATTTATTTTTTTACAGAAAATGGAGCATAGGATTAAGCAATAGCTAAATGGACAAATTGCCCTACATTTCCAAACCAGGAAAAATATTCCCATTTATTTAAAACTAAATAAAACTGGAAAGTGTGTACTGGAAATGGCCCTATAAAAACGTACGTGAGGGGTCACTTCTAAACAATAGGTTTCAAAATAAAAGCTGGTGAAATACTCAGCAACTAACAGGAGCACAAGTGAAAATGTGTCCGTCCAGCACGACACAATAGAGGTACACAGCATTAACCAAGCCAGCTCCAAAACAACCAGCATGGATCCCAAGAGGCAGGATATTTGTGCAGAGTATCAAACACCAAAGCAAGCAATAGAAAACAACGATATTCAGAAGGCTTTGGTAACAAATCTAGGACACCCATGCCTGTATTTCTTAGTTTTAAATGTAATAACACTTTGCCTCCAGCTAGATGAATTCAGTTTCCCAGGAACAAAGAGGATGCAGCTGAGAGCACTGAACATCCTCACTTTCCCGCAAGCTGCTTGCGATCACAGTTGATTTGCAGTTTCCATATGCTTCCTTAACCACCTTAATTGAGGGCTGCTTTTCAGTTGCAGCTCTGAAACCGATTTTGTATCCTTATCGGAACTAGACTGAAAGCAGCACTAAATCTCCGAGTCTCCATGCTCAAAAACTTTAACTTCATTGTCCAGATGCGTGTGCTTGGTGCTACAGAAGTGCAGGCAAAGAAGGGATTCGGGTCCAGTTTAGGACACGTGCATTACGTGTATGTGCGGGCTGTGTCTGTGCTCCCACCACTGCCAGCAGAAATCTGGTCACGTCACCAGCAGAGCACTGGGAGCAACTGACCTGCCTTTATGGACAGGGATCAAGACCTATCTTGTGTAAATTCAGGTGTGCAGCATCTCTAAGATGCCCCAGCACATCCCAGCTGGCTCTGAGCTGGGCAGCTGACCTTGAGCAGCTGACGCTCCATTTCAGCCTGAAATGAAGACCCCGTTCCTGGCGGGTTTTTCAGAATAAGAGATCTCCTGCACTTCACCAATAACTTTTACAAAGGTACTTGCTGTTGACTGACACGCTTAGTCATAACTGCATTCCTAAAAAGAGCTTAATCATAACCACATTCCTGAAATTTACATATAACCTACTGTGCTGTAGCATGCAGCTCCTTCCAGCAGACCCCTCAAAGTGCAGTAAAAGTACAGCAGTCCTGGTTTCACATAGGGAAAGACAGCAGAAAAAGAGCAAAAAGCATTTTCAAGGCAACTTTTCCAGAACAATTCATTTTTACCTTGCCAAAATCAAGGTACGGGTTCAACCCAACGTTTCTAAGTTTGGGGAGCAGGCTTTTATGTGTGGTTGAGTTTTTGTCTGAATAAAAACAGGCTGAAAGCTGTTTGCTGTCTGGAAGATTAAGTTCATCCTTAAGCACAGCTGTACATAAAGTGCTGTGAAATACTGGAAATTAGGTGGTGTTGATGCAGCATTACAGGTTTTGTTCAAAGGGGCATGCTGGGCTGGTAGTGCTGAAGGTATTTTGAGTTCACCTCTGAATGAGCACATTTTGGCACTGCTCCCACTTGCAGCACATTCAGCCAGGCTCTGCTCACAACCAAAATTTGAAGGGGGCAGTGTTATCAGAGTAACCAGGCATTGCAACTCAAACTCTACCTCTATTTATTTTTGTATTTCCCTTTGTTTGTGTAGCTTGCTGGTACACCCATCGAAAGGAAGCAGCCGAAGTACCTCACATCAGGAACAAGCAAAGCTATAAAGCTGCTGCAGACAACAGCAATAACTCGTGAGTGTTGCCCTGAAGAAGAACACAAGAGCTATCTATGAGAAACCAGAGTAATGTCTAACACTTACACTGCATTCTGCTTCGTAGCAAGGTCCCAGAGCATTACATGTGGCCAGGCACAGTTTTGTCTTGCTGTCTCCATGGCAGATCTCACCCTAGTATTTTAACCTTTGGGAAGAGTCAGCCAAGTGTTTCTGAGGATAATTTCACTGACAGTGAACGTACAGCCATGCCTACACCTCTGTACTCTGCAGCTAAGCAGGAGGCAGCACCAGCTCTCTGTCACTTACCTGACTGTCAAGTGGTGGCTCTGACCCATCTGCAGAACAGCGTACTACAAGGAAGACTCCTCTGGATCTTCCTTCACAACGGAGGCAGCATTTTTTAATCCCTTCTAAAATCTGTATATGGAAAATCCTAACTACCTCAGATTTAACACAGTTAAATTCCGAAAACAATGAAGGCCCAAAGCTAATCAGTTCTCACACCTTTTCTCATGGATTATTAAAAAAACAAACAACAGTAGCCTAAACACGGCTTCTAGAAATAGAAGAACATGCTTGCTCTTCCTAGCAGTCCATGTTTTATATTTCAATTCCTGTTACAAATGAAAGCCCAGTTATAGAGTGCAATAATGCAGCCTTACCCATGTCACGCTGCACCTAAACAAGAATTATCTGTCTCTATATAAAGTTACATCACCCACCATCCACAAAAACACACCTCAGATTGTTGTTGAAAACGAGTAGCTCAAAAATGTTAAGGGACAGGTTTGGAGGAATTAAAAAAAAGATGGAATGGGGATGCTACGACCTGCTTATCCTCTTGGGAACGGCAGTCGTGCCGTTTTCTAACATAGTGAAAGCAAAATACAGAGTTGACTCTTTTGTTTTTCACTGACGCTCAATTTTATTTGGTAGAAGCTCTCACAGGCCTTTAAATAATTCATAACGCAGCGCCTGTTGTTCAGTTCGAGGAGGGAGCTCGGAGAACGTTAATCCAAACAGAGATGAATTGGCACAGCTGTAAATCTGCAGGACGCCTCCCCGATGAGCTCATCCCCTAGCAGTGCAAATGAGTGACATCATGCTTGCCAAGCCGCGCACACGCGCTCACACTCGCTCACTCCCCTTTCTCCTCCCCATGCAGGGTTTCTGCTGCTTTTTCCACAGGTGATCAACATACACAGCTCATCCTAGGCAGAGGAAGGAAGCAGGAGGACCTGCCACCGAATCCAGGGTTTGTCCCGCTAGGTTGTCACGGCTCCGGCACAGACAAAACAGAACACATCTTTCTGTCTGGAACAGAATGAAGCTGCACCTTGGTCGGTCTAGCTCAAAAAATCCTGAGAGAAAATTATAAAGAGACATGCCTTTGAATAAAATTCACAAACACTTCTCAAAGGACTGCTCAGCGCTTCTACTCGATACTCATCCAGCGTGTCTCCGTGACCTTTTGCTCACAGGAACACTCTCCAAGCCAGGTCTCACAAACATTTAGCACAGACAAGTTTGGATATGTTCATACAGCCACACTGTTGAAATGTCTCATTTCCCTGAGTTTCAGTTTGCCATCACACACTTAAGGTGTGGACATGAAAATATGTGACATTGGGAAACTGTCCGAAGGTAATAAAACGGGATAACATACCAGAGAAACTAAACAGCTAACAAAAAGCCCACAGACAGAATTAATACATGTGAATAAAATGCCCAGGTAACAGCTTTGATACGAAATCTGCAGGAATTCGAGGTGCTTTGCTATTCATCCATGAGCAGGAAGGGCAGCTGCACTTGTTTGTGCTCATGAATACGCCAGGCAAGGTCTGCAACAAGCTTTGCAGCTTCAGCTACATAGCAAGCATCAATATTAACAAGCTCATTTAGGTCTATTTCATGCTCCTCAATGACTTACAGTTGTTATTTTGCTGCAGACATTTATACCATTTCTCGTGGCAGCAGGAAGCACAGCGCAGTGTCAGCAACACCCCACAGAACTGGAGCCAGCCCTCCGGCTCCTGACCCTTACTGGTCCTGGAAACAGTTCCCACTGAGTAAGGACCACTTTATATCCACCTATATGCACTATATATTTATATATAGTTAACTATATATATATATATAGTTAAATACTATAAAAAAAATACTATAAAACTATATATATATATATAGTTAAATATATAGTTATATATTTATATATACACTTATTCTGCCCTTTCCAAGTTTGAGACACTCTTTTTCTTCTGTCCCCTCATCAAGGCTACATGCTGCTATTATGAAGCCAACTGTACATGACACGGAGGCTCTTTGTAAAAGCTTTTACCAAAACAACCTGCCACAGCACACCCCAACCTACGTAACACAGCTTGAATGTGCAGCATCACCTCCTGCCTGGTGGTCGGGCCAAAATCAAGGGACCTGGTTTGTGTCCAGCGTGAGAGTGACAGCACGCGGCCCCAGGAGGTTTGTGGGTTTGCCATGGCTCAGAATTGTTGGGTTTTCCAGGATTCATGCTGCTTGTTGAGCCGTGCTATCTAAAACCCACAGCTCGGAAGAAAAAGGCATGCGGTGGGTTCTTGCTAACACAGGAGAAGCCCTGCAGACTGGAGAATTAAAACAGGATGCTGAAATGGGGATTATACAGCTCTTGAGATGAACAGGAAAAAATGCAAAACAAGGAAGCAAACAACACACAGAAGTAGTAAACTTGGCAGATGGCACAAAGAGGTGGCAGGAGCTCCGGCCTCTAGAAAAAGCTCGAGGAAAAAGGCAGATTCTGGGCTTTTGGATGCTACCCAGCATTTTTACAGAGCCTAGTACAGCGGTGCCATTCCTGGGCTAGGATGTCTTTCAGATACTGAAATAAAACAGCAGAGATTCATTGCTCACTGAACTGCTGGGCAATTCTTCCACGAAGGACCATCCTTCTCCTCCTCCTTATTTAACGCTGATACAAGTACACAAGTTCCAAACACAATTTAAGACTGAGAAACCCAGGATACAGCTGCCCAGAGAAGACGAAGCACCCAAGACCAGCACGCTTTGGCAGCAGCACTGCAAGGGACAAGGCAAAGCAGAGCCTGGCTCTCCTCAGCCCCCAGAGAGAGGGAATCCCAGGCAAACAGCAGGTACGAGGTGAGGAAACATTCATTTTGTCTGGAGCACAGCAGACTCATCAGGCTCATAATTCGGAGCAAGTGCATCATCCTTTCCTTCTTCCCTCTCTGCCCATTGAAAAAAGGCCTCTGGAAGTAACAAGCTCTGCAGTGACAGGCACACAGCTCCTTTTGCTCAGCCCTTGCACTACCTGAATGCCTTGAAAACCGGCTGAGAGCTCAGGGCAGAAGCAATGATATCAGAGAATATGAAAAGCAGTGAAGCAATGGGTGCACAGGCGCATCAGCTCCCCCCAAAATCTCCTTTTCCCTCGAGGAATCCTGCTGGCGACTACGCAAACCTTTGCACGGTGGTGTGCTTGAGATTTCAGAAAACAAGCAGCAGAGGAAAACAAACCAGAGCACCTCCTCTGATCCCAGTGCACATTCTGGGTCTTGTAAATAGACTTTGTTTTGTAAGGAACTGATTTGAAATCTCCATTTTAACATCAAACTCTGTGGCAATCAGCCCCCCGGATCCCAGCTCTGTGGCTTCAGTAGGGCACAGCTGGAGGGCACGTACTTACCTGTCACTGCTAACTCTGCTCGTAACGTCAGCGAGCCAGAACCTCTCCCCCTCCCCCCTAGAACAGGAGGCTTTAAATTAATCTGGAAAGGGGCTACATGGAAAGAAAAACTTTAGAGAAACTTCATTTCATTGCTTTGCTCTTACTTTGCATTTGCGTTTCATCTCCCACACCGTTACCTTGGCCCAGAAGAGGCGAACAAAACGCATCGGTAAAGCTTCTGCTTCAAGAAGTCATTTTAGATTTGCAACTTAGAAAAAAAACTTTTTAGCTAAGCTTTATCCCATCCTTCTTTCCATCTACATACAGCCCCAGCAAAAGATTTAATGCAGTTTAGTGGCTAATAGCATACAATTGCAGCCTTCAGTGCTCGATCGGAAGCACTGATCTCTGAGCAGAAAATATGTAAATTAAGAGCTACAACATGAAAAAACTCCGCTGACGTAGAGGATTTATATTTCTGCTTCTTTAAACGATGCACAAACTGAATCCCACATGGATAGGCAAAGGGATAGGCTCACTTTGGTTATTTATTATTCACAATGTTCTTTTTTAAATAGTTAATTCTGCATAGAACATAAGGAAGATGCTTTTTGTAAATCATTTTAATTATATTACTGCAATATATTTAAATAGCAAGCTTAAAGTCTTTACAACTTATTCAAGGATGGTTGAAAAAATACTCCTGGAAACACTGTAATTGCGTTTTCATAATGGTATGTATTAATTTATATTTCTTTGATCTGCACAACACAAGATCAGAGCCAAGGAACTCTCAGGCAGGGACCTACACCATACTATGGGTGGGTGCCCCATTTCTGCACCAGCTGCAGAAGAAGGTACACATCCAAAAAGCAGACAAAGAAAGCCAACCTATGGTGTAACACCAGGCAGAAGTGGCACTTCAAGAAAGATCTGAAGACCTACTGAAGAAACCAGGCTGTGCCAGACACGCAAGAGCTTGGCACAAGGGAAACATCTGGAGAATGCATGATAAATTGACTTTTGGATGAGATAACGAGAAAGACTTTGAGACCTAAAGTGGTCAGAAGTTACCAAAGACCTGCTAAAACACTTTAGACAGCGATAAAAATTGGAAAATGAGAGGTGCTGCTCTAAAGCAGGAGTACAGGGTTTCAAGGAGGAGCAAGGCTACCCCATGGAAAGGAAAACCCAGAGGTGAGAAGGGGAGAGAACAGACTCCCAGGGAGCAAAACTGGCAATCAGCAGGGCAGGGAGAGGACAGACATGGGAACACCAGCATGGCTCCTGAAGTTCTGGTGGGTGGAAAAGAAGGGCTGCCAGGCTAGCACAGGATTTCAGAACACAAAAAAATGCTTCCTCACCATTTATAGTTTTCAAAGAAACTACTTAGTTTCTTTGCTCGTACAATTTGTCTTCTATTTGCCAGTAGAGCATTATAACACATTGCTAATAGAAAAGGCGAAAGAAAATCAGTACAGGTCTTATACTAGGAAAATTACCAATTCACCAAAGCATAGCTCTTGAGATTATTTTTTTAAAAAAACAGGTTTTAATGTAGAGCCAAGTTACTCTCTGCTCTAAAAATGCTCATTCTACAATTATCAATAGCACCAGCATAAAGAAAAGAACACTACCTCTGCTCTTCTACTCTCCTCCTGTCCCTCACACCTGCTGTAAAAAGAGGGTTTGACTTCAGTTAAAAACAGCTTTCCCTGCTTCAATAAAATAAGGCACTCCTGTATTTTGAGGAGCTCCCTTAGTCAGCACTTCATTTAATTCCAGCTGTTAGATAAACAATAATGAAGAACTGCAGGTCACAAATGTGGTGTTTCAGATCACTGCCTCGGTTATTAAATACAAGATCTCCCTTTGCTGAAGCATGCAGGTGCATAATCTGTTATTTAATGGGGACATGGCAGTTCCACTTCCTTCTATTAACAAGACCTTCACATTTCCAATATGGTTTTGTTTTTCTTAGGATGCAAAGGATTCTGCTGCCTGGAACAAGAAATAAGAGTTTATCAGACTGCGACTGCAGCCCTTTAAACATTTTCATGCAACCTGATCCTTGTGATAGGATGCTTACATTGCAGAGCCACGCCAAAAGAGCCACTGCTTGTGACTGGCAGCAATGTGCAAGAACCAGGGACACTCTATGGGACCACTCTGATAGCGGCTGTATGCATTTTCTGTAGTATTGCTTCATTAATACTGTGTGTTGTTTTTTGTTTTTTTTTTTTAATATAAAATACAAACATTTCAAGTTTTTCAAGAAGCTGTTTTTAAGCAAATTAACCTAAAAACCACTCTCTACAAACCACTCTCTTAGATGCTTCTTTGTCAGGCATTTCAGGCATGACCACTTGGAGATGTCTCACAGGTGGAGATGCGGCAAGCAGTGGAAGGTCTAAATAAGCTGGAAGTAACACAGGAAAATTAGAACAAGTTTTGAAATTATTATACAGCTGAGAAGCAGCTAATGCACAAATCCTTATATTGCATGTAGCACTTTGAGAAGAAATTTCCCTTTGTGGTCTCTCTGACACCTCCAGCCCTAGGACATGGGGTTAAAGACAGCCTGCTTGGTATCACAGACACTAAGCTCTTCTCTGGTAAGCTACAAAGAAGAATGACTTTTTTTTTTTTAACATCTTTATTGCTTGAATTTTTGCCTGAAATTATTTTTGCTTGAAATTTGAAATATTATTGCTTGAAATTTATTGTTTGAATATCAACCTGGCCAAGGAATCTCTTTTAAACAGGATGGAAATATATGGAAAAAATATAAATACAAATCTTAGTTCTTCATCTGCAGACAATTAAAATTTGATGTTTTCAACACCTCATTTTTTTTTGCAGAAGGACTGATCAGAAAACAGCAACAACCTAAAAATACTATTTGTACCAGGACTAGTAGTTGCAATCCCCTTCCAATGCTAATAACTTAGTTGTGACCATCTAGACAACCGTTTAGCTCAGCATTTCCAGAAAGTGGGCAATTCCCAGTTTGGCAGGCTCATCCATCCATTGGTCTTAATTTGCAATGTCCTAGACAGGTGCAAGTTTGGGTGCTCCGTGCTTTTTTGTTTTTGTTTTAAGATGTGTCAGTAGCTATACAGCATTGAATCATAATATACTGTACTACATGTTATTATTATTTTCATTAAAAGCAGAGCTGCTGTCCTGGACATGTTGAAGTGGACGTGATCAGTCTGGAAGGTATCGACATCTGTGTAGTTTTTTTTTCCCCCAAATATAAGTTGGCCCTTCTCTGTGCGTGCATGAAGAAGTTCACTAATAAAACAAGAAGTGTATTCTATTTTAAATTATACAGGGCACTAATCAGAAGCAGTGAGGTATATAAGTATATAGCAGAACACGCATACAGATGAGGGAAAGCACTCAGGAAATGATTCTTATCATAGATAGTGAAATGGCCATTCTTTAAGTGTGTAGTTTTAGGATGCCAGAAGTTTTGACTGGACAACACACATGGAGAAGGAGATGGTGTTTCTCTGTCACAGAGATTCAACAGGGTGATCTGTTTAACCATTCCCAGCTGTAACCTGAACATAATTCCCAAAGAAAACAGTTAAAGCATCTCTGGGAGAAAGGAGGGCAGAAACGACCTGAGGTTTGTCTAAACCACAGTCATTTCTCTGCAGACATACATACATATAGATATTGTACACTTATAAACAATTTGCGCTTCATCGCCACTACTTTGCTACCTGGAGTCTGTCAAAATCTAACCAGTGCATTGAGCATTGCAGCGAACAGCCATCAGGTGTCAAAGCCCCATGTTTGGAGGGCTGCCAACAGCCCCACGCTTCCTTTCAAGTACAAAACCGTGCATCTACTTTATACCTTCTGCAATCAAAGTGTTCAAAGCACTTGGAGTGTGCCTGCCTGCTGGGTGTTTTTTGGGGAGCACGCATGGAAGGAGGCCTTTACAAGTGAACAAGGGGTATGCCTTCTCTATCCAAGCTAGCTTTGGGGCCATCCTTCACGAGCAGGACTGGCATTTCTGGGCTCCCAGCCACACATGAACTACAACAGATTGGGCTAGGTCCAACCCTGAGCCCATACAATGCGCTAATGTGGAAAATATTACGCTCCCTTTCCCAGAAAACAAATGCTGGATTCAGTTTCCAGAACCTGTTACTTCTGTTCCCACTCGACGGTGCCAGCAGGCTCACCTAGTTATCCCGCTCACCCATCTCACGGAGCTACTCAACGTGACTGGCCATGGAGCTCGTGCACCCTTCTTCACTGGAAGGAGGACAGATTTACCTTCTACGTTGAAACTGGAAGAACTGAGGCCAGGAAAATAAAGAAATAAGTAAATAAAGCCACCAAAAAATGTTGATGCTTAAAGGGCACGGTCCTCAGATTCCTCTCACGCAGTATCAAAGCCACAGGCATCCCGACTCTCTGCCTGCACTGTTCCCACGGGTTGTGCCACCGCTATCTGGGGCTTGCCCCTTCCCAGCCCCAACCCCACCACCCAGCTCCTGGGGGAACATCAGGCCCTTGCCCCAGCCTAAAAGTCTGGAGGTGCATCGCTGTGAAATGAGAGGTTCATCTGAGAAGGAGGAATCCTGTGTCTGGCATTTGTTTTCACACCTTTGTTCACACAATTTGTATTAAACTGTTGGATAAAGGGTGTCCCCTCCAGTCACCACAAGACTGTTCTTCACCATGGAAAAGGATGGAGAGCAAAAGAAAGCAAACTGGGGAGGGAAGTCTGAATTATTCTCCATGCCCGCAGGAATACAGGTAGGGAGCAATGGATGTAAAAAGCAATGAGGGAGGTTTCAGCTCGAATTGGAAAATATTCTGGCATGAAAACATTTAAACCCTGGAACTGACTGCCCTTCATAATTATGACCTGTCAATAATTAACAACTTTTAAGAACAGATTAGACAAGCAGTTATCAAAAGGGATACATAGAGTTGATCTCAATAGGGGGCCAGATTAGACCTACATGACCTGCAGAGGGCCTTCTAGCCCTGATTTTGTTGTTCCAACGCTATAAACCAGAATATGCCAATATCTATCATATTAGCATCTTCTAAACATATCTCTGAGTCAAAAATATTTAAGCTTCTACTGTAATAAGTGAGCAATTATTTGGCATAGATGAAGAGACAGGAAATCTGGCAACGCACCAGAAGCGAAACACGCAGCCATGCATCTCCTGAAAGCCAGAGTTTGGAAAAGTACTCAACATATTTTTTAAACAGAACGTGGTACTTGTTTAAGGTTGTTAAAATCTGTTCAAATATTTTTCATTAAAGCTGCAGCAGTTCCGTCAATAAGAAAAGGCTCTAAGATAAAGGCAGTTTTCCCATCAAGACAAACTCCTCAGCATCTGCAGGCACTCTCCCACCGATTCTTCTATCTCCCCACTAAAATATAATTTCTGTATCAGCTATGCACTTACATTTGTGCAGAACCAGCATAATGAGGTCCCTGTACTCCAGCGCATGGGCTCCTACAAAGGTCTGGAGATAACAGTGCACATTTGAGGCTCAAGTATAGTGAAAACAGAAAACAAAGTCATTAAACCTTGCAATACGTATTGACAAAAGCAGTTTAAGACCAGAGGCAATTTGCCATCTATTCGTAATGATTGCTGCTCTCCATGCTTTGTGTTGTCTTGTGGTTGGCTCATTTCCCCATCCATGCTTACAAAGGGCATGCTGTTCATGGCCCCGCCACTGACATTACCAAGTTTTAACTACCCTGGTGGCG